>NC_135740.1:175949-1463449 GCF_041903045.1 Epinephelus lanceolatus
GAAACTGCCTTGCTACTATAGACTTCACCAAAGTACATGTTTCTGGCTTCGATACTTGTTTCTGAGTGCTTCTGGACAAAAGTAACAGCCTCAGTGACAACATGCTGTCAAAATGCTTTTCGGGCCCTGAAAACACTAAAAGTGACATGTTGCTGTTTTCTGACCAACTAGTGATGAAAACCAGAAGAAACTGCCTTGCTACTATAGACTTCACCAAAGTACATGTTTCTGGCTTGGAAACTTGTTTCTGAGTGCTTCTGGACAAAAGTAACAGCTAAGTGACAACATGCTGTCAAAATGCTTTTCGGGCCCTGAAAACACTAAAAGTGACATGTTGCTGTTTTCTGACCAACTAGTGATGAAAACCAGAAGAAACTGCCTTGCTACTATAGACTTCACCAAAGTACATGTTTCTGGCTTGGAAACTCGTTTCTGAGTGCTTCTGGACAAAAGTAACAGCCTCAGTGACAACATGCTGTCAAAATGCTTTTCGGGCCCTGAAAACACTAAAAGTGACATGTTGCTGTTCTCTGACCAAGTAGTGATGAAAACCAGAAGAAACTGCCTTGCTACTATAGACTTCACCAAAGTACATGTTTCTGGCTTGGAAACTTGTTTCTGAGTGCTTCTGGACAAAAGTAACAGCCTCAGTGACAACATGCTGTCAAAATGCTTTTCGGGCCCTGAAAACACTAAAAGTGACATGTTGCTGTTCTCTGACCAAGTAGTGATGAAAACCAGAAGAAACTGCCTTGCTACTATAGACTTCACCAAAGTACATGTTTCTGGCTTGGAAACTCGTTTCTGAGTGCTTCTGGACAAAAGTAACAGCCTCAGTGACAACATGCTGTCAAAATGCTTTCGGGCCCTGAAAACACTAAAAGTGACATGTTGCTGTTTTCTGACCAACTAGTGATGAAAACCAGAAGAAACTGCCTTGCTACTATAGACTTCACCAAAGTACATGTTTCTGGCTTGGAAACTCGTTTCTGAGTGCTTCTGGACAAAAGTAACAGCCTCAGTGACAACATGCTGTCAAAATGCTTTTCGGGCCCTGAAACACTAAAAGTGACATGTTGCTGTTTTCTGACCAACTAGTGATGAAAACCAGAAGAAACTGCCTTGCTACTATAGACTTCACCAAAGTACATGTTTCTGGCTTGGAAACTTGTTTCTGAGTGCTTCTGGACAAAAGTAACAGCCTCAGTGACAACATGCTGTCAAAATGCTTTTCGGGCCCTGAAAACACTAAAAGTGACATGTTGCTGTTCTCTGACCAAGTAGTGATGAAAACCAGAAGAAACTGCCTTGCTACTATAGACTTCACCAAAGTACATGTTTCTGGCTTCGATACTTGTTTCTGAGTGCTTCTGGACAAAAGTAACAGCCTAAGTGACAACATGCTGTCAAAATGCTTTTCGGGCCCTGAAAACACTAAAAGTGACATGTTGCTGTTCTCTGACCAAGTAGTGATGAAAACCAGAAGAAACTGCCTTGCTACTATAGACTTCACCAAAGTACATGTTTCTGGCTTGGAAACTTGTTTCTGAGTGCTTCTGGACAAAAGTAACAGCCTCAGTGACAACATGCTGTCAAAATGCTTTTCGGGCCCTGAAAACACTAAAAGTGACATGTTGCTGTTTTCTGACCAACTAGTGATGAAAACCAGAAGAAACTGCCTTGCTACTATAGACTTCACCAAAGTACATGTTTCTGGCTTGGAAACTTGTTTCTGAGTGCTTCTGGACAAAAGTAACAGCCTCAGTGACAACATGCTGTCAAAATGCTTTTCGGGCCCTGAAAACACTAAAAGTGACATGTTGCTGTTCTCTGACCAAGTAGTGATGAAAACCAGAAGAAACTGCCTTGCTACTATAGACTTCACCAAAGTACATGTTTCTGGCTTTGATACTTGTTTCTGAGTGCTTCTGGACAAAAGTAACAGCCTAAGTGACAACATGCTGTCAAAATGCTTTTCGGGCCCTGAAAACACTAAAAGTGACATGTTGCTGTTCTCTGACCAAGTAGTGATGAAAACCAGAAGAAACTGCCTTGCTACTATAGACTTCACCAAAGTACATGTTTCTGGCTTGGAAACTTGTTTCTGAGTGCTTCTGGACAAAAGTAACAGCCTCAGTGACAACATGCTGTCAAAATGCTTTTCGGGCCCTGAAAACACTAAAAGTGACATGTTGCTGTTCTCTGACCAAGTAGTGATGAAAACCAGAAGAAACTGCCTTGCTACTATAGACTTCACCAAAGTACATGTTTCTGGCTTGGAAACTCGTTTCTGAGTGCTTCTGGACAAAAGTAACAGCCTCAGTGACAACATGCTGTCAAAATGCTTTTCGGGCCCTGAAAACACTAAAAGTGACATGTTGCTGTTCTCTGACCAAGTAGTGATGAAAACCAGAAGAAACTGCCTTGCTACTATAGACTTCACCAAAGTACATGTTTCTGGCTTGGAAACTTGTTTCTGAGTGCTTCTGGACAAAAGTAACAGCCTCAGTGACAACATGCTGTCAAAATGCTTTTCGGGCCCTGAAAACACTAAAAGTGACATGTTGCTGTTTCTGACCAAGTAGTGATGAAAACCAGAAGAAACTGCCTTGCTACTATAGACTTCACCAAAGTACATGTTTCTGGCTTGGAAACTTGTTTCTGAGTGCTTCTGGACAAAAGTAACAGCCTCAGTGACAACATGCTGTCAAAATGCTTTTCGGGCCCTGAAAACACTAAAAGTGACATGTTGCTGTTTTCTGACCAACTAGTGATGAAAACCAGAAGAAACTGCCTTGCTACTATAGACTTCACCAAAGTACATGTTTCTGGCTTGGAAACTTGTTTCTGAGTGCTTCTGGACAAAAGTAACAGCCTCAGTGACAACATGCTGTCAAAATGCTTTTCGGGCCCTGAAAACACTAAAAGTGACATGTTGCTGTTTTCTGACCAACTAGTGATGAAAACCAGAAGAAACTGCCTTGCTACTATAGACTTCACCAAAGTACATGTTTCTGGCTTGGAAACTCGTTTCTGAGTGCTTCTGGACAAAAGTAACAGCCTCAGTGACAACATGCTGTCAAAATGCTTTTCGGGCCCTGAAAACACTAAAAGTGACATGTTGCTGTTCTCTGACCAAGTAGTGATGAAAACCAGAAGAAACTGCCTTGCTACTATAGACTTCACCAAAGTACATGTTTCTGGCTTCGATACTTGTTTCTGAGTGCTTCTGGACAAAAGTAACAGCCTAAGTGACAACATGCTGTCAAAATGCTTTTCGGGCCCTGAAAACACTAAAAGTGACATGTTGCTGTTTTCTGACCAAGTAGTGATGAAAACCAGAAGAAACTGCCTTGCTACTATAGACTTCACCAAAGTACATGTTTCTGGCTTGGAAACTTGTTTCTGAGTGCTTCTGGACAAAAGTAACAGCCTAAGTGACAACATGCTGTCAAAATGCTTTTCGGGCCCTGAAAACACTAAAAGTGACATGTTGCTGTTTTCTGACCAACTAGTGATGAAAACCAGAAGAAACTGCCTTGCTACTATAGACTTCACCAAAGTACATGTTTCTGGCTTGGAAACTCGTTTCTGAGTGCTTCTGGACAAAAGTAACAGCCTCAGTGACAACATGCTGTCAAAATGCTTTTCGGGCCCTGAAAACACTAAAAGTGACATGTTGCTGTTCTCTGACCAAGTAGTGATGAAAACCAGAAGAAACTGCCTTGCTACTATAGACTTCACCAAAGTACATGTTTCTGGCTTCGATACTTGTTTCTGAGTGCTTCTGGACAAAAGTAACAGCCTCAGTGACAACATGCTGTCAAAATGCTTTTCGGGCCCTGAAAACACTAAAAGTGACATGTTGCTGTTTTCTGACCAACTAGTGATGAAAACCAGAAGAAACTGCCTTGCTACTATAGACTTCACCAAAGTACATGTTTCTGGCTTGGAAACTTGTTTCTGAGTGCTTCTGGACAAAAGTAACAGCCTAAGTGACAACATGCTGTCAAAATGCTTTTCGGGCCCTGAAAACACTAAAAGTGACATGTTGCTGTTTTCTGACCAACTAGTGATGAAAACCAGAAGAAACTGCCTTGCTACTATAGACTTCACCAAAGTACATGTTTCTGGCTTGGAAACTCGTTTCTGAGTGCTTCTGGACAAAAGTAACAGCCTCAGTGACAACATGCTGTCAAAATGCTTTTCGGGCCCTGAAAACACTAAAAGTGACATGTTGCTGTTCTCTGACCAAGTAGTGATGAAAACCAGAAGAAACTGCCTTGCTACTATAGACTTCACCAAAGTACATGTTTCTGGCTTCGATACTTGTTTCTGAGTGCTTCTGGACAAAAGTAACAGCCTCAGTGACAACATGCTGTCAAAATGCTTTTCGGGCCCTGAAAACACTAAAAGTGACATGTTGCTGTTCTCTGACCAAGTAGTGATGAAAACCAGAAGAAACTGCCTTGCTACTATAGACTTCACCAAAGTACATGTTTCTGGCTTGGAAACTTGTTTCTGAGTGCTTCTGGACAAAAGTAACAGCCTCAGTGACAACATGCTGTCAAAATGCTTTTCGGGCCCTGAAAACACTAAAAGTGACATGTTGCTGTTCTCTGACCAAGTAGTGATGAAAACCAGAAGAAACTGCCTTGCTACTATAGACTTCACCAAAGTACATGTTTCTGGCTTGGAAACTCGTTTCTGAGTGCTTCTGGACAAAAGTAACAGCCTCAGTGACAACATGCTGTCAAAATGCTTTTCGGGCCCTGAAAACACTAAAAGTGACATGTTGCTGTTTTCTGACCAACTAGTGATGAAAACCAGAAGAAACTGCCTTGCTACTATAGACTTCACCAAAGTACATGTTTCTGGCTTGGAAACTCGTTTCTGAGTGCTTCTGGACAAAAGTAACAGCCTCAGTGACAACATGCTGTCAAAATGCTTTTCGGGCCCTGAAAACACTAAAAGTGACATGTTGCTGTTTTCTGACCAACTAGTGATGAAAACCAGAAGAAACTGCCTTGCTACTATAGACTTCACCAAAGTACATGTTTCTGGCTTGGAAACTTGTTTCTGAGTGCTTCTGGACAAAAGTAACAGCCTCAGTGACAACATGCTGTCAAAATGCTTTTCGGGCCCTGAAAACACTAAAAGTGACATGTTGCTGTTCTCTGACCAAGTAGTGATGAAAACCAGAAGAAACTGCCTTGCTACTATAGACTTCACCAAAGTACATGTTTCTGGCTTCGATACTTGTTTCTGAGTGCTTCTGGACAAAAGTAACAGCCTAAGTGACAACATGCTGTCAAAATGCTTTTCGGGCCCTGAAAACACTAAAAGTGACATGTTGCTGTTCTCTGACCAAGTAGTGATGAAAACCAGAAGAAACTGCCTTGCTACTATAGACTTCACCAAAGTACATGTTTCTGGCTTGGAAACTTGTTTCTGAGTGCTTCTGGACAAAAGTAACAGCCTCAGTGACAACATGCTGTCAAAATGCTTTTCGGGCCCTGAAAACACTAAAAGTGACATGTTGCTGTTTTCTGACCAACTAGTGATGAAAACCAGAAGAAACTGCCTTGCTACTATAGACTTCACCAAAGTACATGTTTCTGGCTTGGAAACTTGTTTCTGAGTGCTTCTGGACAAAAGTAACAGCCTCAGTGACAACATGCTGTCAAAATGCTTTTCGGGCCCTGAAAACACTAAAAGTGACATGTTGCTGTTCTCTGACCAAGTAGTGATGAAAACCAGAAGAAACTGCCTTGCTACTATAGACTTCACCAAAGTACATGTTTCTGGCTTTGATACTTGTTTCTGAGTGCTTCTGGACAAAAGTAACAGCCTAAGTGACAACATGCTGTCAAAATGCTTTTCGGGCCCTGAAAACACTAAAAGTGACATGTTGCTGTTCTCTGACCAAGTAGTGATGAAAACCAGAAGAAACTGCCTTGCTACTATAGACTTCACCAAAGTACATGTTTCTGGCTTGGAAACTTGTTTCTGAGTGCTTCTGGACAAAAGTAACAGCCTCAGTGACAACATGCTGTCAAAATGCTTTTCGGGCCCTGAAAACACTAAAAGTGACATGTTGCTGTTTTCTGACCAACTAGTGATGAAAACCAGAAGAAACTGCCTTGCTACTATAGACTTCACCAAAGTACATGTTTCTGGCTTGGAAACTTGTTTCTGAGTGCTTCTGGACAAAAGTAACAGCCTCAGTGACAACATGCTGTCAAAATGCTTTTCGGGCCCTGAAAACACTAAAAGTGACATGTTGCTGTTTTCTGACCAACTAGTGATGAAAACCAGAAGAAACTGCCTTGCTACTATAGACTTCACCAAAGTACATGTTTCTGGCTTGGAAACTCGTTTCTGAGTGCTTCTGGACAAAAGTAACAGCCTCAGTGACAACATGCTGTCAAAATGCTTTTCGGGCCCTGAAAACACTAAAAGTGACATGTTGCTGTTCTCTGACCAAGTAGTGATGAAAACCAGAAGAAACTGCCTTGCTACTATAGACTTCACCAAAGTACATGTTTCTGGCTTGGAAACTTGTTTCTGAGTGCTTCTGGACAAAAGTAACAGCCTCAGTGACAACATGCTGTCAAAATGCTTTTCGGGCCCTGAAAACACTAAAAGTGACATGTTGCTGTTCTCTGACCAAGTAGTGATGAAAACCAGAAGAAACTGCCTTGCTACTATAGACTTCACCAAAGTACATGTTTCTGGCTTCGATACTTGTTTCTGAGTGCTTCTGGACAAAAGTAACAGCCTAAGTGACAACATGCTGTCAAAATGCTTTTCGGGCCCTGAAAACACTAAAAGTGACATGTTGCTGTTTTCTGACCAACTAGTGATGAAAACCAGAAGAAACTGCCTTGCTACTATAGACTTCACCAAAGTACATGTTTCTGGCTTGGAAACTTGTTTCTGAGTGCTTCTGGACAAAAGTAACAGCCTAAGTGACAACATGCTGTCAAAATGCTTTTCGGGCCCTGAAAACACTAAAAGTGACATGTTGCTGTTTTCTGACCAACTAGTGATGAAAACCAGAAGAAACTGCCTTGCTACTATAGACTTCACCAAAGTACATGTTTCTGGCTTGGAAACTCGTTTCTGAGTGCTTCTGGACAAAAGTAACAGCCTCAGTGACAACATGCTGTCAAAATGCTTTTCGGGCCCTGAAAACACTAAAAGTGACATGTTGCTGTTCTCTGACCAAGTAGTGATGAAAACCAGAAGAAACTGCCTTGCTACTATAGACTTCACCAAAGTACATGTTTCTGGCTTCGATACTTGTTTCTGAGTGCTTCTGGACAAAAGTAACAGCCTAAGTGACAACATGCTGTCAAAATGCTTTTCGGGCCCTGAAAACACTAAAAGTGACATGTTGCTGTTTTCTGACCAACTAGTGATGAAAACCAGAAGAAACTGCCTTGCTACTATAGACTTCACCAAAGTACATGTTTCTGGCTTGGAAACTTGTTTCTGAGTGCTTCTGGACAAAAGTAACAGCCTAAGTGACAACATGCTGTCAAAATGCTTTTCGGGCCCTGAAAACACTAAAAGTGACATGTTGCTGTTCTCTGACCAAGTAGTGATGAAAACCAGAAGAAACTGCCTTGCTACTATAGACTTCACCAAAGTACATGTTTCTGGCTTGGAAACTTGTTTCTGAGTGCTTCTGGACAAAAGTAACAGCCTCAGTGACAACATGCTGTCAAAATGCTTTTCGGGCCCTGAAAACACTAAAAGTGACATGTTGCTGTTCTCTGACCAAGTAGTGATGAAAACCAGAAGAAACTGCCTTGCTACTATAGACTTCACCAAAGTACATGTTTCTGGCTTGGAAACTCGTTTCTGAGTGCTTCTGGACAAAAGTAACAGCCTCAGTGACAACATGCTGTCAAAATGCTTTTCGGGCCCTGAAAACACTAAAAGTGACATGTTGCTGTTCTCTGACCAAGTAGTGATGAAAACCAGAAGAAACTGCCTTGCTACTATAGACTTCACCAAAGTACATGTTTCTGGCTTCGATACTTGTTTCTGAGTGCTTCTGGACAAAAGTAATAGCCTAAGTGACAACATGCTGTCAAAATGCTTTTCGGGCCCTGAAAACACTAAAAGTGACATGTTGCTGTTTTCTGACCAACTAGTGATGAAAACCAGAAGAAACTGCCTTGCTACTATAGACTTCACCAAAGTACATGTTTCTGGCTTGGAAACTTGTTTCTGAGTGCTTCTGGACAAAAGTAACAGCCTAAGTGACAACATGCTGTCAAAATGCTTTTCGGGCCCTGAAAACACTAAAAGTGACATGTTGCTGTTTTCTGACCAACTAGTGATGAAAACCAGAAGAAACTGCCTTGCTACTATAGACTTCACCAAAGTACATGTTTCTGGCTTGGAAACTCGTTTCTGAGTGCTTCTGGACAAAAGTAACAGCCTCAGTGACAACATGCTGTCAAAATGCTTTTCGGGCCCTGAAAACACTAAAAGTGACATGTTGCTGTTCTCTGACCAAGTAGTGATGAAAACCAGAAGAAACTGCCTTGCTACTATAGACTTCACCAAAGTACATGTTTCTGGCTTGGAAACTTGTTTCTGAGTGCTTCTGGACAAAAGTAACAGCCTCAGTGACAACATGCTGTCAAAATGCTTTTCGGGCCCTGAAAACACTAAAAGTGACATGTTGCTGTTTTCTGACCAACTAGTGATGAAAACCAGAAGAAACTGCCTTGCTACTATAGACTTCACCAAAGTACATGTTTCTGGCTTGGAAACTCGTTTCTGAGTGCTTCTGGACAAAAGTAACAGCCTCAGTGACAACATGCTGTCAAAATGCTTTTCGGGCCCTGAAAACACTAAAAAGTGACATGTTGCTGTTTTCTGACCAACTAGTGATGAAAACCAGAAGAAACTGCCTTGCTACTATAGACTTCACCAAAGTACATGTTTCTGGCTTGGAAACTTGTTTCTGAGTGCTTCTGGACAAAAGTAACAGCCTCAGTGACAACATGCTGTCAAAATGCTTTTCGGGCCCTGAAAACACTAAAAGTGACATGTTGCTGTTTTCTGACCAACTAGTGATGAAAACCACAAGAAACTGCCTTGCTACTATAGACTTCACCAAAGTACATGTTTCTGGCTTGGAAACTCGTTTCTGAGTGCTTCTGGACAAAAGTAACAGCCTCAGTGACAACATGCTGTCAAAATGCTTTTCGGGCCCTGAAAACACTAAAAGTGACATGTTGCTGTTCTCTGACCAAGTAGTGTTGAAAACCAGAAGAAACTGCCTTGCTACTATAGACTTCACCAAAGTACATGTTTCTGGCTTCGATACTTGTTTCTGAGTGCTTCTGGACAAAAGTAACAGCCTAAGTGACAACATGCTGTCAAAATGCTTTTCGGGCCCTGAAAACACTAAAAGTGACATGTTGCTGTTTTCTGACCAACTAGTGATGAAAACCAGAAGAAACTGCCTTGCTACTATAGACTTCACCAAAGTACATGTTTCTGGCTTGGAAACTTGTTTCTGAGTGCTTCTGGACAAAAGTAACAGCCTAAGTGACAACATGCTGTCAAAATGCTTTTCGGGCCCTGAAAACACTAAAAGTGACATGTTGCTGTTTTCTGACCAACTAGTGATGAAAACCAGAAGAAACTGCCTTGCTACTATAGACTTCACCAAAGTACATGTTTCTGGCTTGGAAACTTGTTTCTGAGTGCTTCTGGACAAAAGTAACAGCCTCAGTGACAACATGCTGTCAAAATGCTTTTCGGGCCCTGAAAACACTAAAAGTGACATGTTGCTGTTCTCTGACCAAGTAGTGATGAAAACCAGAAGAAACTGCCTTGCTACTATAGACTTCACCAAAGTACATGTTTCTGGCTTGGAAACTTGTTTCTGAGTGCTTCTGGACAAAAGTAACAGCCTCAGTGACAACATGCTGTCAAAATGCTTTTCGGGCCCTGAAAACACTAAAAGTGACATGTTGCTGTTCTCTGACCAAGTAGTGATGAAAACCAGAAGAAACTGCCTTGCTACTATAGACTTCACCAAAGTACATGTTTCTGGCTTCGATACTTGTTTCTGAGTGCTTCTGGACAAAAGTAACAGCCTAAGTGACAACATGCTGTCAAAATGCTTTTCGGGCCCTGAAAACACTAAAAGTGACATGTTGCTGTTTTCTGACCAACTAGTGATGAAAACCAGAAGAAACTGCCTTGCTACTATAGACTTCACCAAAGTACATGTTTCTGGCTTGGAAACTTGTTTCTGAGTGCTTCTGGACAAAAGTAACAGCCTAAGTGACAACATGCTGTCAAAATGCTTTTCGGGCCCTGAAAACACTAAAAGTGACATGTTGCTGTTTTCTGACCAACTAGTGATGAAAACCAGAAGAAACTGCCTTGCTACTATAGACTTCACCAAAGTACATATTTCTGGCTTGGAAACTTGTTTCTGAGTGCTTCTGGACAAAAGTAACAGCCTAAGTGACAACATGCTGTCAAAATGCTTTTCGGGCCCTGAAAACACTAAAAGTGACATGTTGCTGTTTTCTGACCAACTAGTGATGAAAACCAGAAGAAACTGCCTTGCTACTATAGACTTCACCAAAGTACATGTTTCTGGCTTGGAAACTCATTTCTGAGTGCTTCTGGACAAAAGTAACAGCCTCAGTGACAACATGCTGTCAAAATGCTTTTCGGGCCCTGAAAACACTAAAAGTGACATGTTGCTGTTCTCTGACCAAGTAGTGATGAAAACCAGAAGAAACTGCCTTGCTACTATAGACTTCACCAAAGTACATGTTTCTGGCTTGGAAACTTGTTTCTGAGTGCTTCTGGACAAAAGTAACAGCCTCAGTGACAACATGCTGTCAAAATGCTTTTCGGGCCCTGAAAACACTAAAAGTGACATGTTGCTGTTCTCTGACCAAGTAGTGATGAAAACCAGAAGAAACTGCCTTGCTACTATAGACTTCACCAAAGTACATGTTTCTGGCTTGGAAACTCGTTTCTGAGTGCTTCTGGACAAAAGTAACAGCCTCAGTGACAACATGCTGTCAAAATGCTTTTCGGCCCTGAAAACACTAAAAGTGACATGTTGCTGTTTTCTGACCAACTAGTGATGAAAACCAGAAGAAACTGCCTTGCTACTATAGACTTCACCAAAGTACATGTTTCTGGCTTGGAAACTCGTTTCTGAGTGCTTCTGGACAAAAGTAACAGCCTCAGTGACAACATGCTGTCAAAATGCTTTTCGGGCCCTGAAAACACTAAAAGTGACATGTTGCTGTTTTCTGACCAACTAGTGATGAAAACCAGAAGAAACTGCCTTGCTACTATAGACTTCACCAAAGTACATGTTTCTGGCTTGGAAACTTGTTTCTGAGTGCTTCTGGACAAAAGTAACAGCCTCAGTGACAACATGCTGTCAAAATGCTTTTCGGGCCCTGAAAACACTAAAAGTGACATGTTGCTGTTCTCTGACCAAGTAGTGATGAAAACCAGAAGAAACTGCCTTGCTACTATAGACTTCACCAAAGTACATGTTTCTGGCTTCGATACTTGTTTCTGAGTGCTTCTGGACAAAAGTAACAGCCTAAGTGACAACATGCTGTCAAAATGCTTTTCGGGCCCTGAAAACACTAAAAGTGACATGTTGCTGTTCTCTGACCAAGTAGTGATGAAAACCAGAAGAAACTGCCTTGCTACTATAGACTTCACCAAAGTACATGTTTCTGGCTTGGAAACTTGTTTCTGAGTGCTTCTGGACAAAAGTAACAGCCTCAGTGACAACATGCTGTCAAAATGCTTTTCGGGCCCTGAAAACACTAAAAGTGACATGTTGCTGTTTTCTGACCAACTAGTGATGAAAACCAGAAGAAACTGCCTTGCTACTATAGACTTCACCAAAGTACATGTTTCTGGCTTGGAAACTTGTTTCTGAGTGCTTCTGGACAAAAGTAACAGCCTCAGTGACAACATGCTGTCAAAATGCTTTTCGGGCCCTGAAAACACTAAAAGTGACATGTTGCTGTTCTCTGACCAAGTAGTGATGAAAACCAGAAGAAACTGCCTTGCTACTATAGACTTCACCAAAGTACATGTTTCTGGCTTTGATACTTGTTTCTGAGTGCTTCTGGACAAAAGTAACAGCCTAAGTGACAACATGCTGTCAAAATGCTTTCGGGCCCTGAAAACACTAAAAGTGACATGTTGCTGTTCTCTGACCAAGTAGTGATGAAAACCAGAAGAAACTGCCTTGCTACTATAGACTTCACCAAAGTACATGTTTCTGGCTTGGAAACTTGTTTCTGAGTGCTTCTGGACAAAAGTAACAGCCTCAGTGACAACATGCTGTCAAAATGCTTTTCGGGCCCTGAAAACACTAAAAGTGACATGTTGCTGTTTTCTGACCAACTAGTGATGAAAACCAGAAGAAACTGCCTTGCTACTATAGACTTCACCAAAGTACATGTTTCTGGCTTGGAAACTTGTTTCTGAGTGCTTCTGGACAAAAGTAACAGCCTCAGTGACAACATGCTGTCAAAATGCTTTTCGGGCCCTGAAAACACTAAAAGTGACATGTTGCTGTTTTCTGACCAACTAGTGATGAAAACCAGAAGAAACTGCCTTGCTACTATAGACTTCACCAAAGTACATGTTTCTGGCTTGGAAACTCGTTTCTGAGTGCTTCTGGACAAAAGTAACAGCCTCAGTGACAACATGCTGTCAAAATGCTTTTCGGGCCCTGAAAACACTAAAAGTGACATGTTGCTGTTCTCTGACCAAGTAGTGATGAAAACCAGAAGAAACTGCCTTGCTACTATAGACTTCACCAAAGTACATGTTTCTGGCTTGGAAACTTGTTTCTGAGTGCTTCTGGACAAAAGTAACAGCCTAAGTGACAACATGCTGTCAAAATGCTTTTTGGGCCCTGAAAACACTAAAAGTGACATGTTGCTGTTTTCTGACCAACTAGTGATGAAAACCAGAAGAAACTGCCTTGCTACTATAGACTTCACCAAAGTACATGTTTCTGGCTTGGAAACTCGTTTCTGAGTGCTTCTGGACAAAAGTAACAGCCTCAGTGACAACATGCTGTCAAAATGCTTTTCGGGCCCTGAAAACACTAAAAGTGACATGTTGCTGTTCTCTGACCAAGTAGTGATGAAAACCAGAAGAAACTGCCTTGCTACTATAGACTTCACCAAAGTACATGTTTCTGGCTTCGATACTTGTTTCTGAGTGCTTCTGGACAAAAGTAACAGCCTAAGTGACAACATGCTGTCAAAATGCTTTTCGGGCCCTGAAAACACTAAAAGTGACATGTTGCTGTTTTCTGACCAACTAGTGATGAAAACCAGAAGAAACTGCCTTGCTACTATAGACTTCACCAAAGTACATGTTTCTGGCTTGGAAACTTGTTTCTGAGTGCTTCTGGACAAAAGTAACAGCCTAAGTGACAACATGCTGTCAAAATGCTTTTCGGGCCCTGAAAACACTAAAAGTGACATGTTGCTGTTCTCTGACCAAGTAGTGATGAAAACCAGAAGAAACTGCCTTGCTACTATAGACTTCACCAAAGTACATGTTTCTGGCTTGGAAACTTGTTTCTGAGTGCTTCTGGACAAAAGTAACAGCCTCAGTGACAACATGCTGTCAAAATGCTTTTCGGGCCCTGAAAACACTAAAAGTGACATGTTGCTGTTCTCTGACCAAGTAGTGATGAAAACCAGAAGAAACTGCCTTGCTACTATAGACTTCACCAAAGTACATGTTTCTGGCTTGGAAACTCGTTTCTGAGTGCTTCTGGACAAAAGTAACAGCCTCAGTGACAACATGCTGTCAAAATGCTTTTCGGGCCCTGAAAACACTAAAAGTGACATGTTGCTGTTTTCTGACCAACTAGTGATGAAAACCAGAAGAAACTGCCTTGCTACTATAGACTTCACCAAAGTACATGTTTCTGGCTTGGAAACTCGTTTCTGAGTGCTTCTGGACAAAAGTAACAGCCTCAGTGACAACATGCTGTCAAAATGCTTTTCGGGCCCTGAAAACACTAAAAAGTGACATGTTGCTGTTTTCTGACCAACTAGTGATGAAAACCAGAAGAAACTGCCTTGCTACTATAGACTTCACCAAAGTACATGTTTCTGGCTTGGAAACTTGTTTCTGAGTGCTTCTGGACAAAAGTAACAGCCTCAGTGACAACATGCTGTCAAAATGCTTTTCGGGCCCTGAAAACACTAAAAGTGACATGTTGCTGTTTTCTGACCAACTAGTGATGAAAACCACAAGAAACTGCCTTGCTACTATAGACTTCACCAAAGTACATGTTTCTGGCTTGGAAACTCGTTTCTGAGTGCTTCTGGACAAAAGTAACAGCCTCAGTGACAACATGCTGTCAAAATGCTTTTCGGGCCCTGAAAACACTAAAAGTGACATGTTGCTGTTCTCTGACCAAGTAGTGTTGAAAACCAGAAGAAACTGCCTTGCTACTATAGACTTCACCAAAGTACATGTTTCTGGCTTCGATACTTGTTTCTGAGTGCTTCTGGACAAAAGTAACAGCCTAAGTGACAACATGCTGTCAAAATGCTTTTCGGGCCCTGAAAACACTAAAAGTGACATGTTGCTGTTTTCTGACCAACTAGTGATGAAAACCAGAAGAAACTGCCTTGCTACTATAGACTTCACCAAAGTACATGTTTCTGGCTTGGAAACTTGTTTCTGAGTGCTTCTGGACAAAAGTAACAGCCTAAGTGACAACATGCTGTCAAAATGCTTTTCGGGCCCTGAAAACACTAAAAGTGACATGTTGCTGTTTTCTGACCAACTAGTGATGAAAACCAGAAGAAACTGCCTTGCTACTATAGACTTCACCAAAGTACATGTTTCTGGCTTGGAAACTTGTTTCTGAGTGCTTCTGGACAAAAGTAACAGCCTCAGTGACAACATGCTGTCAAAATGCTTTTCGGGCCCTGAAAACACTAAAAGTGACATGTTGCTGTTCTCTGACCAAGTAGTGATGAAAACCAGAAGAAACTGCCTTGCTACTATAGACTTCACCAAAGTACATGTTTCTGGCTTGGAAACTTGTTTCTGAGTGCTTCTGGACAAAAGTAACAGCCTCAGTGACAACATGCTGTCAAAATGCTTTTCGGGCCCTGAAAACACTAAAAGTGACATGTTGCTGTTCTCTGACCAAGTAGTGATGAAAACCAGAAGAAACTGCCTTGCTACTATAGACTTCACCAAAGTACATGTTTCTGGCTTCGATACTTGTTTCTGAGTGCTTCTGGACAAAAGTAACAGCCTAAGTGACAACATGCTGTCAAAATGCTTTTCGGGCCCTGAAAACACTAAAAGTGACATGTTGCTGTTTTCTGACCAACTAGTGATGAAAACCAGAAGAAACTGCCTTGCTACTATAGACTTCACCAAAGTACATGTTTCTGGCTTGGAAACTTGTTTCTGAGTGCTTCTGGACAAAAGTAACAGCCTAAGTGACAACATGCTGTCAAAATGCTTTTCGGGCCCTGAAAACACTAAAAGTGACATGTTGCTGTTTTCTGACCAACTAGTGATGAAAACCAGAAGAAACTGCCTTGCTACTATAGACTTCACCAAAGTACATGTTTCTGGCTTGGAAACTCGTTTCTGAGTGCTTCTGGACAAAAGTAACAGCCTCAGTGACAACATGCTGTCAAAATGCTTTTCGGGCCCTGAAAACACTAAAAGTGACATGTTGCTGTTCTCTGACCAAGTAGTGATGAAAACCAGAAGAAACTGCCTTGCTACTATAGACTTCACCAAAGTACATGTTTCTGGCTTGGAAACTTGTTTCTGAGTGCTTCTGGACAAAAGTAACAGCCTCAGTGACAACATGCTGTCAAAATGCTTTTCGGGCCCTGAAAACACTAAAAGTGACATGTTGCTGTTCTCTGACCAAGTAGTGATGAAAACCAGAAGAAACTGCCTTGCTACTATAGACTTCACCAAAGTACATGTTTCTGGCTTGGAAACTTGTTTCTGAGTGCTTCTGGACAAAAGTAACAGCCTAAGTGACAACATGCTGTCAAAATGCTTTTCGGGCCCTGAAAACACTAAAAGTGACATGTTGCTGTTTTCTGACCAACTAGTGATGAAAACCAGAAGAAACTGCCTTGCTACTATAGACTTCACCAAAGTACATATTTCTGGCTTGGAAACTTGTTTCTGAGTGCTTCTGGACAAAAGTAACAGCCTAAGTGACAACATGCTGTCAAAATGCTTTTCGGGCCCTGAAAACACTAAAAGTGACATGTTGCTGTTTTCTGACCAACTAGTGATGAAAACCAGAAGAAACTGCCTTGCTACTATAGACTTCACCAAAGTACATGTTTCTGGCTTCGATACTTGTTTCTGAGTGCTTCTGGACAAAAGTAACAGCCTAAGTGACAACATGCTGTCAAAATGCTTTTCGGGCCCTGAAAACACTAAAAGTGACATGTTGCTGTTTTCTGAGCAACTAGTGATGAAAACCACAAGAAACTGCCTTGCTACTATAGACTTCAGCAAAGTACATGTTTCTGGCTTGGAAACTTGTTTCTGAGTGCTTCTGGACAAAAGTAACAGCCTAAGTGACAACATGCTGTCAAAATGCTTTTCGGGCCCTGAAAACACTAAAAGTGACATGTTGCTGTTTTCTGAGCAACTAGTGATGAAAACCACAAGAAACTGCCTTGCTACTATAGACTTCAGCAAAGTACATGTTTCTGGCTTGGAAACTTGTTTCTGAGTGCTTCTGGACAAAAGTAACAGCCTAAGTGACAACATGCTGTCAAAATGCTTTTCGGGCCCTGAAAACACTAAAAGTGACATGTTGCTGTTTTCTGAGCAACTAGTGATGAAAACCACAAGAAACTGCCTTGCTACTATAGACTTCAGCAAGTACATGTTTCTGGCTTGGAAACTTGTTTCTGAGTGCTTCTGGACAAAAGTAACAGCCTAAGTGACAACATGCTGTCAAAATGCTTTTCGGGCCCTGAAAACACTAAAAGTGACATGTTGCTGTTTTCTGAGCAACTAGTGATGAAAACCACAAGAAACTGCCTTGCTACTATAGACTTCAGCAAAGTACATGTTTCTGGCTTGGAAACTTGTTTCTGAGTGCTTCTGGACAAAAGTAACAGCCTAAGTGACAACATGCTGTCAAAATGCTTTTCGGGCCCTGAAAACACTAAAAGTGACATGTTGCTGTTTTCTGAGCAACTAGTGATGAAAACCAGAAGAAACTGCCTTGCTACTATAGACTTCAGCAAAGTACATGTTTCTGGCTTGGAAACTTGTTTCTGAGTGCTTCTGGACAAAAGTAACAGCCTCAGTGACAACATGCTGTCAAAATGCTTTTCGGGCCCTGAAAACACTAAAAGTGACATGTTGCTGCTTTCTGACCAACTAGTGATGAAAACCAGAAGAAACTGCCTTGCTACTATAGACTTCACCAAAGTACATGTTTCTGGCTTGGAAACTTGTTTCTGAGTGCTTCTGGACAAAAGTAACAGCCTCAGTGACAACATGCTGTCAAAATGCTTTTCGGGCCCTGAAAACACTAAAAGTGACATGTTGCTGCTTTCTGACCAACTAGTGATGAAAACTACAAGAAACTGCCTTGCTACTATAGACTTCAGCAAAGTACATGTTTCTGGCTTGGAAACTTGTTTCTGAGTGCTTCTGGACAAAAGTAACAGCCTACAAAAGTAACAGCCTAAGTGACAACATGCTGGTCTAAATGCCTTTTCGGGCCCTGAAAACACTAAAAGTGACATGTTTGCTGTTTTCTGAGCAACTAGTTGATGAAAACACAAGAAACTGCCTTGCTACTATAGACTTCACCAAAGTACATGTTTCTGGCTTGGAAACCTTGTTCTGAGTGCTTCTGGACAAAAGTAACAGCCTAAGTGACAACATGCTGTCAAAATGCTTTTCGGGCCCTGAAAACACTAAAAGTGACATGTTGCTGTTTTCTGAGCAACTAGTGATGAAAACCACAAGAAACTGCCTTGCTACTATAGACTTCAGCAAAGTACATGTTTCTGGCTTGGAACTTGTTTCTTGAGTGCTTCTGGACAAAAGTAACAGCCTAAGTGACAACATGCTGTCAAAATGCTTTTCGGGCCCTGAAAACACTAAAGTGACATGTTGCTGTTTTCTGAGCAACTAGTGATGAAAACCACAAGAAACTGCCTTGCTACTATAGACTTCAGCAAAGTACATGTTTCTGGCTTGGAAACTCGTTTCTGAGTGCTTCTGGACAAAAGTAACAGCCTAAGTGACAACATGCTGTCAAAATGCTTTTCGGGCCCTGAAAACACTAAAAGTGACATGTTGCTGTTTTCTGAGCAACTAGTGATGAAAACCACAAGAAACTGCCTTGCTACTATAGACTTCAGCAAAGTACATGTTTCTGGCTTGGAAACTTGTTTCTGAGTGCTTCTGACAAAAGTAACAGCCTAAGTGACAACATGCTGTCAAAATGCTTTTCGGGCCCTGAAAACACTAAAAGTGACATGTTGCTGTTTTCTGAGCAACTAGTGATGAAAACCACAAGAAACTGCCTTGCTACTATAGACTTCAGCAAAGTACATGTTTCTGGCTTGGAAACTTGTTTCTGAGTGCTTCTGGACAAAAGTAACAGCCTAAGTGACAACATGCTGTCAAAATGCTTTTCGGGCCCTGAAAACACTAAAAGTGACATGTTGCTGTTTTCTGAGCAACTAGTGATGAAAACCACAAGAAACTGCCTTGCTACTATAGACTTCAGCAAAGTACATGTTTCTGGCTTGGAAACTTGTTTCTGAGTGCTTCTGGACAAAAGTAACAGCCTAAGTGACAACATGCTGTCAAAATGCTTTTCGGGCCCTGAAAACACTAAAAGTGACATGTTGCTGTTTTCTGAGCAACTAGTGATGAAAACCACAAGAAACTGCCTTGCTACTATAGACTTCAGCAAAGTACATGTTTCTGGCTTGGAAACTTGTTTCTGAGTGCTTCTGGACAAAAGTAACAGCCTAAGTGACAACATGCTGTCAAAATGCTTTTCGGGCCCTGAAAACACTAAAAGTGACATGTTGCTGTTTTCTGAGCAACTAGTGATGAAAACCACAAGAAACTGCCTTGCTACTATAGACTTCAGCAAAGTACATGTTTCTGGCTTGGAAACTTGTTTCTGAGTGCTTCTGGACAAAAGTAACAGCCTAAGTGACAACATGCTGTCAAAATGCTTTTCGGGCCCTGAAAACACTAAAAGTGACATGTTGCTGTTTTCTGAGCAACTAGTGATGAAAACCACAAGAAACTGCCTTGCTACTATAGACTTCAGCAAAGTACATGTTTCTGGCTTGGAAACTTGTTTCTGAGTGCTTCTGGACAAAAGTACAGCCTAAGTGACAACATGCTGTCAAAATGCTTTTCGGGCCCTGAAAACACTAAAAGTGACATGTTGCTGTTTTCTGAGCAACTAGTGATGAAAACCACAAGAAACTGCCTTGCTACTATAGACTTCAGCAAAGTACATGTTTCTGGCTTGGAAACTTGTTTCTGAGTGCTTCTGGACAAAAGTAACAGCCTAAGTGACAACATGCTGTCAAAATGCTTTTCGGCCCTGAAAACACTAAAAGTGACATGTTGCTGTTTTCTGAGCAACTAGTGATGAAAACCACAAGAAACTGCCTTGCTACTATAGACTTCAGCAAAGTACATGTTTCTGGCTTGGAAACTTGTTTCTGAGTGCTTCTGGACAAAAGTAACAGCCTAAGTGACAACATGCTGTCAAAATGCTTTTCGGGCCCTGAAAACACTAAAAGTGACATGTTGCTGTTTTCTGAGCAACTAGTGATGAAAACCACAAGAAACTGCCTTGCTACTATAGACTTCAGCAAAGTACATGTTTCTGGCTTGGAAACTTGTTTCTGAGTGCTTCTGGACAAAAGTAACAGCCTCAGTGACAACATGCTGTCAAATGCTTTTCGGGCCCTGAAAACACTAAAAGTGACATGTTGCTGCTTTCTGACCAACTAGTGATGAAAACCACAAGAAACTGCCTTGCTACTATAGACTTCAGCAAAGTACATGTTTCTGGCTTGGAAACTTGTTTCTGAGTGCTTCTGGACAAAAGTAACAGCCTAAGTGACAACATGCTGTCAAATGCTTTTCGGGCCCTGAAAACACTAAAAGTGACATGTTGCTGTTTCTGAGCAACTAGTGATGAAAACCACAAGAAACTGCCTTGCTACTATAGACTTCAGCAAAGTACATGTTTCTGGCTTGGAAACTTGTTTCTGAGTGCTTCTGGACAAAAGTAACAGCCTCAGTGACAACATGCTGTCAAAATGCTTTCGGGCCCTGAAAACACTAAAAGTGACATGTTGCTGCTTTCTGACCAACTAGTGATGAAAACCACAAGAAACTGCCTTGCTACTATAGACTTCAGCAAAGTACATGTTTCTGGCTTGGAAACTTGTTTCTGAGTGCTTCTGGACAAAAGTAACAGCCTAAGTGACAACATGCTGTCAAATGCTTTTCGGGCCCTGAAAACACTAAAAGTGACATGTTGCTGTTTTCTGAGCAACTAGTGATGAAAACCACAAGAAACTGCCTTGCTACTATAGACTTCAGCAAAGTACATGTTTCTGGCTTGGAAACTTGTTTCTGAGTGCTTCTGGACAAAAGTAACAGCCTAAGTGACAACATGCTGTCAAAATGCTTTTCGGGCCCTGAAAACACTAAAAGTGACATGTTGCTGTTTCTGAGCAACTAGTGATGAAAACCACAAGAAACTGCCTTGCTACTATAGACTTCAGCAAAGTACATGTTTCTGGCTTGGAAACTTGTTTCTGAGTGCTTCTGGACAAAAGTAACAGCCTCAGTGACAACATGCTGTCAAAATGCTTTTCGGGCCCTGAAAACACTAAAAGTGACATGTTGCTGCTTTCTGACCAACTAGTGATGAAAACCACAAGAAACTGCCTTGCTACTATAGACTTCACCAAAGTACATGTTTCTGGCTTGGAAACTTGTTTCTGAGTGCTTCTGGACAAAAGTAACAGCCTCAGTGACAACATGCTGTCAAATGCTTTTCGGGCCCTGAAAACACTAAAAGTGACATGTTGCTGCTTTCTGACCAACTAGTGATGAAAACTACAAGAAACTGCCTTGCTACTATAGACTTCAGCAAAGTACATGTTTCTGGCTTGGAAACTTGTTTCTGAGTGCTTCTGGACAAAAGTAACAGCCTAAGTGACAACATGCTGTCAAAATGCTTTTCGGGCCCTGAAAACACTAAAAGTGACATGTTGCTGTTTTCTGAGCAACTAGTGATGAAAACCACAAGAAACTGCCTTGCTACTATAGACTTCAGCAAAGTACATGTTTCTGGCTTGGAAACTTGTTTCTGAGTGCTCTGGACAAAAGTAACAGCCTAAGTGACAACATGCTGTCAAAATGCTTTTCGGGCCCTGAAAACACTAAAAGTGACATGTTGCTGCTTTCTGAGCCAACTAGTGATGAAAACTACAAGAAACTGCCTTGCTACTATAGACTTCAGCAAAGTACATGTTTCTGGCTTGGAAACTTGTTTCTGAGTGCTTCTGGACAAAAGTAACAGCCTAAGTGACAACATGCTGTCAAAATGCTTTACGGGCCCTGAAAACACTAAAAGTGACATGTTGCTGTTTTCTGAGCAACTAGTGATGAAAACCACAAGAAACTGCCTTGCTACTATAGACTTCAGCAAAGTACATGTTTCTGGCTTGGAAACTTGTTTCTGAGTGCTTCTGGACAAAAGTAACAGCCTAAGTGACAACATGCTGTCAAAATGCTTTTCGGGCCCTGAAAACACTAAAAGTGACATGTTGCTGTTTTCTGAGCAACTAGTGATGAAAACCACAAGAAACTGCCTTGCTACTATAGACTTCAGCAAAGTACATGTTTCTGGCTTGGAAACTTGTTTCTGAGTGCTTCTGGACAAAAGTAACAGCCTAAGTGACAACATGCTGTCAAATGCTTTTCGGGCCCTGAAAACACTAAAAGTGACATGTTGCTGTTTTCTGAGCAACTAGTGATGAAAACCACAAGAAACTGCCTTGCTACTATAGACTTCAGCAAAGTACATGTTTCTGGCTTGGAAACTCGTTTCTGAGTGCTTCTGGACAAAAGTAACAGCCTAAGTGACAACATGCTGTCAAAATGCTTTTCGGGCCCTGAAAACACTAAAAGTGACATGTTGCTGTTTTCTGAGCAACTAGTGATGAAAACCACAAGAAACTGCCTTGCTACTATAGACTTCAGCAAAGTACATGTTTCTGGCTTGGAAACTTGTTTCTGAGTGCTTCTGGACAAAAGTAACAGCCTAAGTGACAACATGCTGTCAAAATGCTTTTCGGGCCCTGAAAACACTAAAAGTGACATGTTGCTGTTTTCTGAGCAACTAGTGATGAAAACCACAAGAAACTGCCTTGCTACTATAGACTTCAGCAAAGTACATGTTTCTGGCTTGGAAACTTGTTTCTGAGTGCTTCTGGACAAAAGTAACAGCCTAAGTGACAACATGCTGTCAAAATGCTTTTCGGGCCCTGAAAACACTAAAAGTGACATGTTGCTGTTTTCTGAGCAACTAGTGATGAAAACCACAAGAAACTGCCTTGCTACTATAGACTTCAGCAAAGTACATGTTTCTGGCTTGGAAACTTGTTTCTGAGTGCTTCTGGACAAAAGTAACAGCCTCAGTGACAACATGCTGTCAAAATGCTTTTCGGGCCCTGAAAACACTAAAAGTGACATGTTGCTGCTTCTGACCAACTAGTGATGAAAACCACAAGAAACTGCCTTGCTACTATAGACTTCAGCAAAGTACATGTTTCTGGCTTGGAAACTTGTTTCTGAGTGCTTCTGGACAAAAGTAACAGCCTAAGTGACAACATGCTGTCAAAATGCTTTTCGGGCCCTGAAAACACTAAAAGTGACATGTTGCTGTTTTCTGAGCAACTAGTGATGAAAACCACAAGAAACTGCCTTGCTACTATAGACTTCTGCAAAGTACATGTTTCTGGCTTGGAAACTTGTTTCTGAGTGCTTCTGGACAAAAGTAACAGCCTAAGTGACAACATGCTGTCAAAATGCTTTTCGGGCCCTGAAAACACTAAAAGTGACATGTTGCTGTTTTCTGAGCAACTAGTGATGAAAACCACAAGAAACTGCCTTGCTACTATAGACTTCAGCAAAGTACATGTTTCTGGCTTGGAAACTTGTTTCTGAGTGCTTCTGGACAAAAGTAACAGCCTCAGTGACAACATGCTGTCAAAATGCTTTTCGGGCCCTGAAAACACTAAAAGTGACATGTTGCTGCTTTCTGACCAACTAGTGATGAAAACTACAAGAAACTGCCTTGCTACTATAGACTTCAGCAAAGTACATGTTTCTGGCTTGGAAACTTGTTTCTGAGTGCTTCTGGACAAAAGTAACAGCCTAAGTGACAACATGCTGTCAAAATGCTTTTCGGGCCCTGAAAACACTAAAAGTGACATGTTGCTGTTTTCTGAGCAACTAGTGATGAAAACCACAAGAAACTGCCTTGCTACTATAGACTTCAGCAAAGTACATGTTCTGGCTTGGAAACTTGTTTCTGAGTGCTTCTGGACAAAAGTAACAGCCTAAGTGACAACATGCTGTCAAAATGCTTTTCGGGCCCTGAAAACACTAAAAGTGACATGTTGCTGCTTTCTGACCAACTAGTGATGAAAACTACAAGAAACTGCCTTGCTACTATAGACTTCAGCAAAGTACATGTTTCTGGCTTGGAACTTGTTTCTGAGTGCTTCTGGACAAAAGTAACAGCCTAAGTGACAACATGCTGTCAAAATGCTTTACGGGCCCTGAAAACACTAAAAGTGACATGTTGCTGTTTTCTGAGCAACTAGTGATGAAAACCACAAGAAACTGCCTTGCTACTATAGACTTCAGCAAAGTACATGTTTCTGGCTTGGAAACTTGTTTCTGAGTGCTTCTGGACAAAAGTAACAGCCTAAGTGACACATGCTGTCAAAATGCTTTTCGGGCCCTGAAAACACTAAAAGTGACATGTTGCTGTTTTCTGAGCAACTAGTGATGAAAACCACAAGAAACTGCCTTGCTACTATAGACTTCAGCAAAGTACATGTTTCTGGCTTGGAAACTTGTTTCTGAGTGCTTCTGGACAAAAGTAACAGCCTAAGTGACAACATGCTGTCAAAATGCTTTTCGGGCCCTGAAAACACTAAAAGTGACATGTTGCTGTTTTCTGAGCAACTAGTGATGAAAACCACAAGAAACTGCCTTGCTACTATAGACTTCAGCAAAGTACATGTTTCTGGCTTGGAAACTCGTTTCTGAGTGCTTCTGGACAAAAGTAACAGCCTAAGTGACAACATGCTGTCAAAATGCTTTTCGGGCCCTGAAAACACTAAAAGTGACATGTTGCTGTTTTCTGAGCAACTAGTGATGAAAACCACAAGAAACTGCCTTGCTACTATAGACTTCAGCAAAGTACATGTTTCTGGCTTGGAAACTTGTTTCTGAGTGCTTCTGGACAAAAGTAACAGCCTAAGTGACAACATGCTGTCAAAATGCTTTTCGGGCCCTGAAAACACTAAAAGTGACATGTTGCTGTTTTCTGACCAACTAGTGATGAAAACCAGAAGAAACTGCCTTGCTACTATAGACTTCACCAAAGTACATGTTTCTGGCTTGGAAACTTGTTTCTGAGTGCT
Source organism: Epinephelus lanceolatus (assembly GCF_041903045.1). Taxonomy (NCBI): domain Eukaryota; kingdom Metazoa; phylum Chordata; class Actinopteri; order Perciformes; family Serranidae; genus Epinephelus; species Epinephelus lanceolatus. The sequence continues at coordinate 200,756 of NC_135740.1, forward strand.
TCTGGACAAAAGTAACAGCCTAAGTGACAACATGCTGTCAAAATGCTTTTCGGGCCCTGAAAACACTAAAAGTGACATGTTGCTGTTCTCTGACCAAGTAGTGATGAAAACCAGAAGAAACTGCCTTGCTACTATAGACTTCACCAAAGTACATGTTTCTGGCTTGGAAACTTGTTTCTGAGTGCTTCTGGACAAAAGTAACAGCCTCAGTGACAACATGCTGTCAAAATGCTTTTCGGGCCCTGAAAACACTAAAAGTGACATGTTGCTGTTCTCTGACCAAGTAGTGATGAAACCAGAAGAAACTGCCTTGCTACTATAGACTTCACCAAAGTACATGTTTCTGGCTTGGAAACTTGTTTCTGAGTGCTTCTGGACAAAAGTAACAGCCTCAGTGACAACATGCTGTCAAAATGCTTTTCGGGCCCTGAAAACACTAAAGTGACATGTTGCTGTTTTCTGACCAACTAGTGATGAAAACCAGAAGAAACTGCCTTGCTACTATAGACTTCACCAAAGTACATGTTTCTGGCTTGGAAACTCGTTTCTGAGTGCTTCTGGACAAAAGTAACAGCCTCAGTGACAACATGCTGTCAAAATGCTTTTCGGGCCTGAAAACACTAAAAGTGACATGTTGCTGTTTTCTGACCAACTAGTGATGAAAACCAGAAGAACTGCCTTGCTACTATAGACTTCACCAAAGTACATGTTTCTGGCTTGGAAACTTGTTTCTGAGTGCTTCTGGACAAAAGTAACAGCCTCAGTGACAACATGCTTTCAAAATGCTTTTCGGGCCCTGAAAACACTAAAAGTGACATGTTGCTGTTCTCTGACCAAGTAGTGATGAAAACCAGAAGAAACTGCCTTGCTACTATAGACTTCACCAAAGTACATGTTTCTGGCTTCGATACTTGTTTCTGAGTGCTTCTGGACAAAAGTAACAGCCTAAGTGACAACATGCTGTCAAAATGCTTTTCGGGCCCTGAAAACACTAAAAGTGACATGTTGCTGTTTTCTGACCAACTAGTGATGAAAACCAGAAGAAACTGCCTTGCTACTATAGACTTCACCAAAGTACATGTTTCTGGCTTGGAAACTTGTTTCTGAGTGCTTCTGGACAAAAGTAACAGCCTAAGTGACAACATGCTGTCAAAATGCTTTTCGGGCCCTGAAAACACTAAAGTGACATGTTGCTGTTTTCTGACCAACTAGTGATGAAAACCAGAAGAAACTGCCTTGCTACTATAGACTTCACCAAAGTACATGTTTCTGGCTTGGAAACTTGTTTCTGAGTGCTTCTGGACAAAAGTAACAGCCTAAGTGACAACATGCTGTCAAAATGCTTTTCGGGCCCTGAAAACACTAAAAGTGACATGTTGCTGTTTTCTGACCAACTAGTGATGAAAACCAGAAGAAACTGCCTTGCTACTATAGACTTCACCAAGTACATGTTTCTGGCTTGGAAACTCGTTTCTGAGTGCTTCTGGACAAAAGTAACAGCCTCAGTGACAACATGCTGTCAAAATGCTTTTCGGGCCCTGAAAACACTAAAAGTGACATGTTGCTGTTCTCTGACCAAGTAGTGATGAAAACCAGAAGAAACTGCCTTGCTACTATAGACTTCACCAAAGTACATGTTTCTGGCTTCGATACTTGTTTCTGAGTGCTTCTGGACAAAAGTAATAGCCTAAGTGACAACATGCTGTCAAAATGCTTTTCGGGCCCTGAAAACACTAAAGTGACATGTTGCTGTTTTCTGACCAACTAGTGATGAAAACCAGAAGAAACTGCCTTGCTACTATAGACTTCACCAAAGTACATGTTTCTGGCTTGGAAACTTGTTTCTGAGTGCTTCTGGACAAAAGTAACAGCCTAAGTGACAACATGCTGTCAAAATGCTTTTCGGGCCCTGAAAACACTAAAAGTGACATGTTGCTGTTTTCTGACCAACTAGTGATGAAAACCAGAAGAAACTGCCTTGCTACTATAGACTTCACCAAAGTACATGTTTCTGGCTTGGAAACTCGTTTCTGAGTGCTTCTGGACAAAAGTAACAGCCTCAGTGACAACATGCTGTCAAAATGCTTTTCGGCCCTGAAAACACTAAAAGTGACATGTTGCTGTTCTCTGACCAAGTAGTGATGAAAACCAGAAGAAACTGCCTTGCTACTATAGACTTCACCAAAGTACATGTTTCTGGCTTGGAAACTTGTTTCTGAGTGCTTCTGGACAAAAGTAACAGCCTCAGTGACAACATGCTGTCAAAATGCTTTTCGGGCCCTGAAAACACTAAAGTGACATGTTGCTGTTTTCTGACCAACTAGTGATGAAACCAGAAGAAACTGCCTTGCTACTATAGACTTCACCAAAGTACATGTTTCTGGCTTGGAAACTCGTTTCTGAGTGCTTCTGGACAAAAGTAACAGCCTCAGTGACAACATGCTGTCAAAAATGCTTTTCGGGCCCTGAAAACACTAAAAAGTGACATGTTGCTGTTTTCTGACCAACTAGTGATGAAAACCAGAAGAAACTGCCTTGCTACTATAGACTTCACCAAAGTACATGTTTCTGGCTTGGAAACTTGTTTCTGAGTGCTTCTGGACAAAAGTAACAGCCTCAGTGACAACATGCTGTCAAAATGCTTTTCGGGCCCTGAAAACACTAAAAGTGACATGTTGCTGTTCTCTGACCAACTAGTGATGAAAACCAGAAGAAACTGCCTTGCTACTATAGACTTCACCAAAGTACATGTTTCTGGCTTGGAAACTCGTTTCTGAGTGCTTCTGGACAAAAGTAACAGCCTCAGTGACAACATGCTGTCAAAATGCTTTTCGGGCCCTGAAAACACTAAAAGTGACATGTTGCTGTTCTCTGACCAAGTAGTGATGAAAACCAGAAGAAACTGCCTTGCTACTATAGACTTCACCAAAGTACATGTTTCTGGCTTCGATACTTGTTTCTGAGTGCTTCTGGACAAAAGTAACAGCCTAAGTGACAACATGCTGTCAAAATGCTTTTCGGGCCCTGAAAACACTAAAAGTGACATGTTGCTGTTTTCTGACCAACTAGTGATGAAAACCAGAAGAAACTGCCTTGCTACTATAGACTTCACCAAAGTACATGTTTCTGGCTTGGAAACTTGTTTCTGAGTGCTTCTGGACAAAAGTAACAGCCTAAGTGACAACATGCTGTCAAAATGCTTTTCGGGCCCTGAAAACACTAAAAGTGACATGTTGCTGTTCTCTGACCAAGTAGTGATGAAAACCAGAAGAAACTGCCTTGCTACTATAGACTTCACCAAAGTACATGTTTCTGGCTTGGAAACTTGTTTCTGAGTGCTTCTGGACAAAAGTAACAGCCTCAGTGACAACATGCTGTCAAAATGCTTTTCGGGCCCTGAAAACACTAAAAGTGACATGTTGCTGTTCTCTGACCAAGTAGTGATGAAAACCAGAAGAAACTGCCTTGCTACTATAGACTTCACCAAAGTACATGTTTCTGGCTTGGAAACTCGTTCTGAGTGCTTCTGGACAAAAGTAACAGCCTCAGTGACAACATGCTGTCAAAATGCTTTTCGGGCCTGAAAACACTAAAAGTGACATGTTGCTGTTCTCTGACCAAGTAGTGATGAAAACCAGAAGAAACTGCCTTGCTACTATAGACTTCACCAAAGTACATGTTTCTGGCTTCGATACTTGTTTCTGAGTGCTTCTGGACAAAAGTAATAGCCTAAGTGACAACATGCTGTCAAAATGCTTTTCGGGCCCTGAAAACACTAAAAGTGACATGTTGCTGTTTTCTGACCAACTAGTGATGAAAACCAGAAGAAACTGCCTTGCTACTATAGACTTCACCAAAGTACATGTTTCTGGCTTGGAAACTTGTTTCTGAGTGCTTCTGGACAAAAGTAACAGCCTAAGTGACAACATGCTGTCAAAATGCTTTTCGGGCCCTGAAAACACTAAAAGTGACATGTTGCTGTTTTCTGACCAACTAGTGATGAAAACCAGAAGAAACTGCCTTGCTACTATAGACTTCACCAAAGTACATGTTTCTGGCTTGGAAACTCGTTTCTGAGTGCTTCTGGACAAAAGTAACAGCCTCAGTGACAACATGCTGTCAAAATGCTTTTCGGGCCCTGAAAACACTAAAAGTGACATGTTGCTGTTCTCTGACCAAGTAGTGATGAAAACCAGAAGAAACTGCCTTGCTACTATAGACTTCACCAAAGTACATGTTTCTGGCTTGGAAACTTGTTTCTGAGTGCTTCTGGACAAAAGTAACAGCCTCAGTGACAACATGCTGTCAAAATGCTTTTCGGGCCCTGAAAACACTAAAAGTGACATGTTGCTGTTTTCTGACCAACTAGTGATGAAAACCAGAAGAAACTGCCTTGCTACTATAGACTTCACCAAAGTACATGTTTCTGGCTTGGAAACTCGTTTCTGAGTGCTTCTGGACAAAAGTAACAGCCTCAGTGACAACATGCTGTCAAAATGCTTTTCGGGCCCTGAAAACACTAAAAGTGACATGTTGCTGTTCTCTGACCAAGTAGTGTTGAAAACCAGAAGAAACTGCCTTGCTACTATAGACTTCACCAAAGTACATGTTTCTGGCTTCGATACTTGTTTCTGAGTGCTTCTGGACAAAAGTAACAGCCTAAGTGACAACATGCTGTCAAAATGCTTTTCGGGCCCTGAAAACACTAAAAGTGACATGTTGCTGTTTTCTGACCAACTAGTGATGAAAACCAGAAGAAACTGCCTTGCTACTATAGACTTCACCAAAGTACATGTTTCTGGCTTGGAAACTTGTTTCTGAGTGCTTCTGGACAAAAGTAACAGCCTAAGTGACAACATGCTGTCAAAATGCTTTTCGGGCCCTGAAAACACTAAAAGTGACATGTTGCTGTTTTCTGACCAACTAGTGATGAAAACCAGAAGAAACTGCCTTGCTACTATAGACTTCACCAAAGTACATGTTTCTGGCTTGGAAACTTGTTTCTGAGTGCTTCTGGACAAAAGTAACAGCCTCAGTGACAACATGCTGTCAAAATGCTTTTCGGGCCCTGAAAACACTAAAAGTGACATGTTGCTGTTCTCTGACCAAGTAGTGATGAAAACCAGAAGAAACTGCCTTGCTACTATAGACTTCACCAAAGTACATGTTTCTGGCTTGGAAACTTGTTTCTGAGTGCTTCTGGACAAAAGTAACAGCCTCAGTGACAACATGCTGTCAAAATGCTTTTCGGGCCCTGAAAACACTAAAAGTGACATGTTGCTGTTCTCTGACCAAGTAGTGATGAAAACCAGAAGAAACTGCCTTGCTACTATAGACTTCACCAAAGTACATGTTTCTGGCTTCGATACTTGTTTCTGAGTGCTTCTGGACAAAAGTAACAGCCTAAGTGACAACATGCTGTCAAAATGCTTTTCGGGCCCTGAAAACACTAAAAGTGACATGTTGCTGTTTTCTGACCAACTAGTGATGAAAACCAGAAGAAACTGCCTTGCTACTATAGACTTCACCAAAGTACATGTTTCTGGCTTGGAAACTTGTTTCTGAGTGCTTCTGGACAAAAGTAACAGCCTAAGTGACAACATGCTGTCAAAATGCTTTTCGGGCCCTGAAAACACTAAAAGTGACATGTTGCTGTTTTCTGACCAACTAGTGATGAAAACCAGAAGAAACTGCCTTGCTACTATAGACTTCACCAAAGTACATGTTTCTGGCTTGGAAACTCGTTTCTGAGTGCTTCTGGACAAAAGTAACAGCCTCAGTGACAACATGCTGTCAAAATGCTTTTCGGGCCCTGAAAACACTAAAAGTGACATGTTGCTGTTCTCTGACCAAGTAGTGATGAAAACCAGAAGAAACTGCCTTGCTACTATAGACTTCACCAAAGTACATGTTTCTGGCTTGGAAACTTGTTTCTGAGTGCTTCTGGACAAAAGTAACAGCCTCAGTGACAACATGCTGTCAAAATGCTTTTCGGGCCCTGAAAACACTAAAAGTGACATGTTGCTGTTCTCTGACCAAGTAGTGATGAAAACCAGAAGAAACTGCCTTGCTACTATAGACTTCACCAAAGTACATGTTTCTGGCTTGGAAACTTGTTTCTGAGTGCTTCTGGACAAAAGTAACAGCCTAAGTGACAACATGCTGTCAAAATGCTTTTCGGGCCCTGAAAACACTAAAAGTGACATGTTGCTGTTTTCTGACCAACTAGTGATGAAAACCAGAAGAAACTGCCTTGCTACTATAGACTTCACCAAAGTACATGTTTCTGGCTTGGAAACTCGTTTCTGAGTGCTTCTGGACAAAAGTAACAGCCTCAGTGACAACATGCTGTCAAAATGCTTTTCGGGCCCTGAAAACACTAAAAGTGACATGTTGCTGTTTTCTGACCAACTAGTGATGAAAACCACAAGAAACTGCCTTGCTACTATAGACTTCACCAAAGTACATGTTTCTGGCTTGGAAACTCGTTTCTGAGTGCTTCTGGACAAAAGTAACAGCCTAAGTGACAACATGCTGTCAAAATGCTTTTCGGGCCCTGAAAACACTAAAAGTGACATGTTGCTGTTTTCTGACCAACTAGTGATGAAAACCAGAAGAAACTGCCTTGCTACTATAGACTTCACCAAAGTACATGTTTCTGGCTTGGAAACTCGTTTCTGAGTGCTTCTGGACAAAAGTAACAGCCTCAGTGACAACATGCTGTCAAAATGCTTTTCGGGCCCTGAAAACACTAAAAGTGACATGTTGCTGTTCTCTGACCAAGTAGTGTTGAAAACCAGAAGAAACTGCCTTGCTACTATAGACTTCACCAAAGTACATGTTTCTGGCTTCGATACTTGTTTCTGAGTGCTTCTGGACAAAAGTAACAGCCTCAGTGACAACATGCTGTCAAAATGCTTTTTGGGCCCTGAAAACACTAAAAGTGACATGTTGCTGTTCTCTGACCAAGTAGTGATGAAAACCAGAAGAAACTGCCTTGCTACTATAGACTTCACCAAAGTACATGTTTCTGGCTTCGATACTTGTTTCTGAGTGCTTCTGGACAAAAGTAACAGCCTCAGTGACAACATGCTGTCAAAATGCTTTTCGGGCCCTGAAAACACTAAAAGTGACATGTTGCTGTTCTCTGACCAAGTAGTGATGAAAACCAGAAGAAACTGCCTTGCTACTATAGACTTCACCAAAGTACATGTTTCTGGCTTCGATAATTGTTTCTGAGTGCTTCTGGACAAAAGTAACAGCCTAAGTGACAACATGCTGTCAAAATGCTTTTCGGGCCCTGAAAACACTAAAAGTGACATGTTGCTGTTTTCTGACCAACTAGTGATGAAAACCAGAAGAAACTGCCTTGCTACTATAGACTTCACCAAAGTACATGTTTCTGGCTTGGAAACTTGTTTCTGAGTGCTTCTGGACAAAAGTAACAGCCTAAGTGACAACATGCTGTCAAAATGCTTTTCGGGCCCTGAAAACACTAAAAGTGACATGATGCTGTTTTCTGACCAACTAGTGATGAAAACCAGAAGAAACTGCCTTGCTACTATAGAATTCACCAAACCACATGTTTCTGGCTTGGAAACTTGTTTCTGAGTGTTTCTGGTGAAAAGTAATAGCCTAAGTGACAACATGCTTTCAAAATGCTTTTCTGGGCCTGAAAACACTAAAAGTGACATGATGCTGTTTTCTAACCAACTAGTGAGGGACACCACAGGAAACTGCCTTGCTACTATAGAATTCACCAAACCACATGTTTCTGGCATGGAAACATGTTTCTGAGTGTTTTTGGTGAAAAGTACCAGCCTAAGTGACAACATGCTGTCAAAATGCTTTTCGGGCCCTGAAAACACTAAAAGTGACATGTTGCTGTTTTCTGACCAACTAGTGAGGGTCACCACAGGAAACTGCCTTGCTACTATAGAATTCACCAAACCACATGTTTCTGGCATGGAAACATGTTTCTGAGTGCTTCTGGACAAAAGTAACAGCCTAAGTGACAACATGCTCTCAAAATGCTTTTCGGGCCCTGAAAACACTAAAAGTGACATGTTGCTGTTTTCTGACCAACTAGTGATGAAAACCAGAAGAAACTGCCTTGCTACTATAGACTTCACCAAAGTACATGTTTCTGGCTTGGAAACTCGTTTCTGAGTGCTTCTGGACAAAAGTAACAGCCTCAGTGACAACATGCTGTCAAAATGCTTTTCGGGCCCTGAAAACACTAAAAGTGACATGTTGCTGTTCTCTGACCAAGTAGTGATGAAAACCAGAAGAAACTGCCTTGCTACTATAGACTTCACCAAAGTACATGTTTCTGGCTTCGATACTTGTTTCTGAGTGCTTCTGGACAAAAGTAACAGCCTCAGTGACAACATGCTGTCAAAATGCTTTTCGGGCCCTGAAAACACTAAAAGTGACATGTTGCTGTTCTCTGACCAAGTAGTGATGAAAACCAGAAGAAACTGCCTTGCTACTATAGACTTCACCAAAGTACATGTTTCTGGCTTCGATACTTGTTTCTGAGTGCTTCTGGACAAAAGTAACAGCCTAAGTGACAACATGCTGTCAAAATGCTTTTCGGGCCCTGAAAACACTAAAAGTGACATGTTGCTGTTTTCTGACCAACTAGTGATGAAAACCAGAAGAAACTGCCTTGCTACTATAGACTTCACCAAAGTACATGTTTCTGGCTTGGAAACTTGTTTCTGAGTGCTTCTGGACAAAAGTAACAGCCTAAGTGACAACATGCTGTCAAAATGCTTTTCGGGCCCTGAAAACACTAAAAGTGACATGATGCTGTTTTCTGACCAACTAGTGATGAAAACCAGAAGAAACTGCCTTGCTACTATAGAATTCACCAAACCACATGTTTCTGGCTTGGAAACTTGTTTCTGAGTGTTTCTGGTGAAAAGTAACAGCCTAAGTGACAACATGCTTTCAAAATGCTTTTCTGGGCCTGAAAACACTAAAAGTGACATGATGCTGTTTTCTAACCAACTAGTGAGGGACACCACAGGAAACTGCCTTGCTACTATAGAATTCACCAAACCACATGTTTCTGGCATGGAAACATGTTTCTGAGTGTTTTTGGTGAAAAGTACCAGCCTAAGTGACAACATGCTGTCAAAATGCTTTTCGGGCCCTGAAAACACTAAAAGTGACATGTTGCTGTTTTCTGACCAACTAGTGAGGGTCACCACAGGAAACTGCCTTGCTACTATAGAATTCACCAAAGTCCATGTTTCTGGCTTGGATACTTGTTTCTGAGTGCTTCTGGACAAAAGTAACAGCCTAAGTGACAACATGCTGTCAAAATGCTTTTCGGGCCCTGAAAACACTAAAAGTGACATGTTGCTGTTTTCTGACCAACTAGTGATGAAAACCAGAAGAAACTGCCTTGCTACTATAGACTTCACCAAAGTACATGTTTCTGGCTTGGAAACTTGTTTCTGAGTGCTTCTGGACAAAAGTAACAGCCTAAGTGACAACATGCTGTCAAAATGCTTTTCGGGCCCTGAAAACACTAAAAGTGACATGTTGCTGTTTTCTGACCAACTAGTGATGAAAACCAGAAGAAACTGCCTTGCTACTATAGACTTCACCAAAGTACATGTTTCTGGCTTGGAAACTTGTTTCTGAGTGCTTCTGGACAAAAGTAACAGCCTAAGTGACAACATGCTGTCAAAATGCTTTTCGGGCCCTGAAAACACTAAAAGTGACATGTTGCTGTTCTCTGACCAAGTAGTGATGAAAACCAGAAGAAACTGCCTTGCTACTATAGACTTCACCAAAGTACATGTTTCTGGCTTGGAAACTTGTTTCTGAGTGCTTCTGGACAAAAGTAACAGCCTCAGTGACAACATGCTGTCAAAATGCTTTTCGGGCCCTGAAAACACTAAAAGTGACATGTTGCTGTTCTCTGACCAAGTAGTGATGAAAACCAGAAGAAACTGCCTTGCTACTATAGACTTCACCAAAGTACATGTTTCTGGCTTGGAAACTTGTTTCTGAGTGCTTCTGGACAAAAGTAACAGCCTAAGTGACAACATGCTGTCAAAATGCTTTTCGGGCCCTGAAAACACTAAAAGTGACATGTTGCTGTTTTCTGACCAACTAGTGATGAAAACCAGAAGAAACTGCCTTGCTACTATAGACTTCACCAAAGTACATGTTTCTGGCTTGGAAACTCGTTTCTGAGTGCTTCTGGACAAAAGTAACAGCCTCAGTGACAACATGCTGTCAAAATGCTTTTCGGGCCCTGAAAACACTAAAAGTGACATGTTGCTGTTTTCTGACCAACTAGTGATGAAAACCACAAGAAACTGCCTTGCTACTATAGACTTCACCAAAGTACATGTTTCTGGCTTGGAAACTCGTTTCTGAGTGCTTCTGGACAAAAGTAACAGCCTAAGTGACAACATGCTGTCAAAATGTTTTTCGGGCCCTGAAAACACTAAAAGTGACATGTTGCTGTTTTCTGACCAACTAGTGATGAAAACCAGAAGAAACTGCCTTGCTACTATAGACTTCACCAAAGTACATGTTTCTGGCTTGGAAACTCGTTTCTGAGTGCTTCTGGACAAAAGTAACAGCCTCAGTGACAACATGCTGTCAAAATGCTTTTCGGGCCCTGAAAACACTAAAAGTGACATGTTGCTGTTCTCTGACCAAGTAGTGATGAAAACCAGAAGAAACTGCCTTGCTACTATAGACTTCACCAAAGTACATGTTTCTGGCTTGGAAACTTGTTTCTGAGTGCTTCTGGACAAAAGTAACAGCCTCAGTGACAACATGCTGTCAAAATGCTTTTCGGGCCCTGAAAACACTAAAAGTGACATGTTGCTGTTTTCTGACCAACTAGTGATGAAAACCAGAAGAAACTGCCTTGCTACTATAGACTTCACCAAAGTACATGTTTCTGGCTTGGAAACTTGTTTCTGAGTGCTTCTGGACAAAAGTAACAGCCTCAGTGACAACATGCTGTCAAAATGCTTTTCGGGCCCTGAAAACACTAAAAGTGACATGTTGCTGTTCTCTGACCAAGTAGTGATGAAAACCAGAAGAAACTGCCTTGCTACTATAGACTTCACCAAAGTACATGTTTCTGGCTTCGATACTTGTTTCTGAGTGCTTCTGGACAAAAGTAACAGCCTAAGTGACAACATGCTGTCAAAATGCTTTTCGGGCCCTGAAAACACTAAAAGTGACATGTTGCTGTTTTCTGACCAACTAGTGATGAAAACCAGAAGAAACTGCCTTGCTACTATAGACTTCACCAAAGTACATGTTTCTGGCTTGGAAACTCGTTTCTGAGTGCTTCTGGTGAAAAGTAACAGCCTAAGTGACAACATGCTCTCAAAATGCTTTTCGGGCCCTTAAACACTAAAAATGACATGATGCTGTTTTCTGACCAACTAGTGATGAAAACCAGAAGAAACTGCCTTGCTACTATAGAATTCACCAAACCACATGTTTCTGGCTTGGAAACTTGTTTCTGAGTGTTTCTGGTGAAAAGTAACAGCCTAAGTGACAACATGCTTTCAAAATGCTTTTCTGGGCCTGAAAACACTAAAAGTGACATGATGCTGTTTTCTAACCAACTAGTGAGGGACACCACAGGAAACTGCCTTGCTACTATAGAATTCACCAAACCACATGTTTCTGGCATGGAAACATGTTTCTGAGTGTTTTTGGTGAAAAGTACCAGCCTAAGTGACAACATGCTGTCAAAATGCTTTTCGGGCCCTGAAAACACTAAAAGTGACATGTTGCTGTTTTCTGACCAACTAGTGAGGGTCACCACAGGAAACTGCCTTGCTACTATAGAATTCACCAAAGTCCATGTTTCTGGCTTGGATACTTGTTTCTGAGTGCTTCTGGACAAAAGTAACAGCCTAAGTGACAACATGCTCTCAAAATGCTTTTCGGGCCCTGAAAACACTAAAAGTGACATGTTGCTGTTTTCTGACCAACTAGTGATGAAAACCAGAAGAAACTGCCTTGCTACTATAGACTTCACCAAAGTACATGTTTCTGGCTTGGAAACTTGTTTCTGAGTGCTTCTGGACAAAAGTAACAGCCTCAGTGACAACATGCTGTCAAAATGCTTTTCGGGCCCTGAAAACACTAAAAGTGACATGTTGCTGTTCTCTGACCAAGTAGTGATGAAAACCAGAAGAAACTGCCTTGCTACTATAGACTTCACCAAAGTACATGTTTCTGGCTTGGAAACTCGTTTCTGAGTGCTTCTGGACAAAAGTAACAGCCTCAGTGACAACATGCTGTCAAAATGCTTTTCGGGCCCTGAAAACACTAAAAGTGACATGTTGCTGTTCTCTGACCAAGTAGTGATGAAAACCAGAAGAAACTGCCTTGCTACTATAGACTTCACCAAAGTAGATGTTTCTGGCTTCGATACTTGTTTCTGAGTGCTTCTGGACAAAAGTAACAGCCTAAGTGACAACATGCTGTCAAAATGCTTTTCGGGCCCTGAAAACACTAAAAGTGACATGTTGCTGTTTTCTGACCAACTAGTGATGAAAACCAGAAGAAACTGCCTTGCTACTATAGACTTCACCAAAGTACATGTTTCTGGCTTGGAAACTTGTTTCTGAGTGCTTCTGGACAAAAGTAACAGCCTAAGTGACAACATGCTGTCAAAATGCTTTTCGGGCCCTGAAAACACTAAAAGTGACATGTTGCTGTTTTCTGACCAACTAGTGATGAAAACCAGAAGAAACTGCCTTGCTACTATAGACTTCACCAAAGTACATGTTTCTGGCTTGGAAACTTGTTTCTGAGTGCTTCTGGACAAAAGTAACAGCCTAAGTGACAACATGCTGTCAAAATGCTTTTCGGGCCCTGAAAACACTAAAAGTGACATGTTGCTGTTCTCTGACCAAGTAGTGATGAAAACCAGAAGAAACTGCCTTGCTACTATAGACTTCACCAAAGTACATGTTTCTGGCTTGGAAACTTGTTTCTGAGTGCTTCTGGACAAAAGTAACAGCCTAAGTGACAACATGCTGTCAAAATGCTTTTCGGGCCCTGAAAACACTAAAAGTGACATGTTGCTGTTCTCTGACCAAGTAGTGATGAAAACCAGAAGAAACTGCCTTGCTACTATAGACTTCACCAAAGTACATGTTTCTGGCTTGGAAACTTGTTTCTGAGTGCTTCTGGACAAAAGTAACAGCCTCAGTGACAACATGCTGTCAAAATGCTTTTCGGGCCCTGAAAACACTAAAAGTGACATGTTGCTGTTCTCTGACCAAGTAGTGATGAAAACCAGAAGAAACTGCCTTGCTACTATAGACTTCACCAAAGTACATGTTTCTGGCTTGGAAACTTGTTTCTGAGTGCTTCTGGACAAAAGTAACAGCCTAAGTGACAACATGCTGTCAAAATGCTTTTCGGGCCCTGAAAACACTAAAAGTGACATGTTGCTGTTTTCTGACCAACTAGTGATGAAAACCAGAAGAAACTGCCTTGCTACTATAGACTTCACCAAAGTACATGTTTCTGGCTTGGAAACTCGTTTCTGAGTGCTTCTGGACAAAAGTAACAGCCTCAGTGACAACATGCTGTCAAAATGCTTTTCGGGCCCTGAAAACACTAAAAGTGACATGTTGCTGTTTTCTGACCAACTAGTGATGAAAACCAGAAGAAACTGCCTTGCTACTATAGACTTCACCAAAGTACATGTTTCTGGCTTGGAAACTTGTTTCTGAGTGCTTCTGGACAAAAGTAACAGCCTCAGTGACAACATGCTGTCAAAATGCTTTTCGGGCCCTGAAAACACTAAAAGTGACATGTTGCTGTTCTCTGACCAAGTAGTGATGAAAACCAGAAGAAACTGCCTTGCTACTATAGACTTCACCAAAGTACATGTTTCTGGCTTCGATACTTGTTTCTGAGTGCTTCTGGACAAAAGTAACAGCCTAAGTGACAACATGCTGTCAAAATGCTTTTCGGGCCCTGAAAACACTAAAAGTGACATGTTGCTGTTCTCTGACCAAGTAGTGATGAAAACCAGAAGAAACTGCCTTGCTACTATAGACTTCACCAAAGTACATGTTTCTGGCTTGGAAACTTGTTTCTGAGTGCTTCTGGACAAAAGTAACAGCCTCAGTGACAACATGCTGTCAAAATGCTTTTCGGGCCCTGAAAACACTAAAAGTGACATGTTGCTGTTTTCTGACCAACTAGTGATGAAAACCAGAAGAAACTGCCTTGCTACTATAGACTTCACCAAAGTACATGTTTCTGGCTTGGAAACTTGTTTCTGAGTGCTTCTGGACAAAAGTAACAGCCTCAGTGACAACATGCTGTCAAAATGCTTTTCGGGCCCTGAAAACACTAAAAGTGACATGTTGCTGTTTTCTGACCAACTAGTGATGAAAACCAGAAGAAGCTGCCTTGCTACTATAGACTTCACCAAAGTACATGTTTCTGGCTTGGAAACTCGTTTCTGAGTGCTTCTGGACAAAAGTAACAGCCTCAGTGACAACATGCTGTCAAAATGCTTTTCGGGCCCTGAAAACACTAAAAGTGACATGTTGCTGTTTTCTGACCAACTAGTGATGAAAACCAGAAGAAACTGCCTTGCTACTATAGACTTCACCAAAGTACATGTTTCTGGCTTGGAAACTTGTTTCTGAGTGCTTCTGGACAAAAGTAACAGCCTCAGTGACAACATGCTGTCAAAATGCTTTTCGGGCCCTGAAAACACTAAAAGTGACATGTTGCTGTTTTCTGACCAACTAGTGATGAAAACCAGAAGAAGCTGCCTTGCTACTATAGACTTCACCAAAGTACATGTTTCTGGCTTGGAAACTCGTTTCTGAGTGCTTCTGGACAAAAGTAACAGCCTCAGTGACAACATGCTGTCAAAATGCTTTTCGGGCCCTGAAAACACTAAAAGTGACATGTTGCTGTTTTCTGACCAACTAGTGATGAAAACCAGAAGAAACTGCCTTGCTACTATAGACTTCACCAAAGTACATGTTTCTGGCTTGGAAACTTGTTTCTGAGTGCTTCTGGACAAAAGTAACAGCCTCAGTGACAACATGCTGTCAAAATGCTTTTCGGGCCCTGAAAACACTAAAAGTGACATGTTGCTGTTCTCTGACCAAGTAGTGATGAAAACCAGAAGAAACTGCCTTGCTACTATAGACTTCACCAAAGTAGATGTTTCTGGCTTCGATACTTGTTTCTGAGTGCTTCTGGACAAAAGTAACAGCCTAAGTGACAACATGCTGTCAAAATGCTTTTCGGGCCCTGAAAACACTAAAAGTGACATGTTGCTGTTTTCTGACCAACTAGTGATGAAAACCAGAAGAAACTGCCTTGCTACTATAGACTTCACCAAAGTACATGTTTCTGGCTTGGAAACTTGTTTCTGAGTGCTTCTGGACAAAAGTAACAGCCTAAGTGACAACATGCTGTCAAAATGCTTTTCGGGCCCTGAAAACACTAAAAGTGACATGTTGCTGTTTTCTGACCAACTAGTGATGAAAACCAGAAGAAACTGCCTTGCTACTATAGACTTCACCAAAGTACATGTTTCTGGCTTGGAAACTTGTTTCTGAGTGCTTCTGGACAAAAGTAACAGCCTAAGTGACAACATGCTGTCAAAATGCTTTTCGGGCCCTGAAAACACTAAAAGTGACATGTTGCTGTTCTCTGACCAAGTAGTGATGAAAACCAGAAGAAACTGCCTTGCTACTATAGACTTCACCAAAGTACATGTTTCTGGCTTGGAAACTTGTTTCTGAGTGCTTCTGGACAAAAGTAACAGCCTAAGTGACAACATGCTGTCAAAATGCTTTTCGGGCCCTGAAAACACTAAAAGTGACATGTTGCTGTTCTCTGACCAAGTAGTGATGAAAACCAGAAGAAACTGCCTTGCTACTATAGACTTCACCAAAGTACATGTTTCTGGCTTGGAAACTTGTTTCTGAGTGCTTCTGGACAAAAGTAACAGCCTCAGTGACAACATGCTGTCAAAATGCTTTTCGGGCCCTGAAAACACTAAAAGTGACATGTTGCTGTTCTCTGACCAAGTAGTGATGAAAACCAGAAGAAACTGCCTTGCTACTATAGACTTCACCAAGTACATGTTTCTGGCTTGGAAACTTGTTTCTGAGTGCTTCTGGACAAAAGTAACAGCCTAAGTGACAACATGCTGTCAAAATGCTTTTCGGGCCCTGAAAACACTAAAAGTGACATGTTGCTGTTTTCTGACCAACTAGTGATGAAAACCAGAAGAAACTGCCTTGCTACTATAGACTTCACCAAAGTACATGTTTCTGGCTTGGAAACTCGTTTCTGAGTGCTTCTGGACAAAAGTAACAGCCTCAGTGACAACATGCTGTCAAAATGCTTTTCGGGCCCTGAAAACATTAAAAGTGACATGTTGCTGTTTTCTGACCAACTAGTGATGAAAACCACAAGAAACTGCCTTGCTACTATAGACTTCACCAAAGTACATGTTTCTGGCTTGGAAACTCGTTTCTGAGTGCTTCTGGACAAAAGTAACAGCCTAAGTGACAACATGCTGTCAAAATGCTTTTCGGGCCCTGAAAACACTAAAAGTGACATGTTGCTGTTTTCTGACCAACTAGTGAGGGTCACCACAGGAAACTGCCTTGCTACTATAGAATTCACCAAGTCCATGTTTCTGGCTTGGATACTTGTTTCTGAGTGCTTCTGGACAAAAGTAACAGCCTAAGTGACAACATGCTCTCAAAATGCTTTTCGGGCCCTGAAAACACTAAAAGTGACATGTTGCTGTTTTCTGACCAACTAGTGATGAAAACCAGAAGAAACTGCCTTGCTACTATAGACTTCACCAAAGTACATGTTTCTGGCTTGGAAACTTGTTTCTGAGTGCTTCTGGACAAAAGTAACAGCCTCAGTGACAACATGCTGTCAAAATGCTTTTCGGGCCCTGAAAACACTAAAAGTGACATGTTGCTGTTCTCTGACCAAGTAGTGATGAAAACCAGAAGAAACTGCCTTGCTACTATAGACTTCACCAAAGTACATGTTTCTGGCTTGGAAACTCGTTTCTGAGTGCTTCTGGACAAAAGTAACAGCCTCAGTGACAACATGCTGTCAAAATGCTTTTCGGGCCCTGAAAACACTAAAAGTGACATGTTGCTGTTCTCTGACCAAGTAGTGATGAAAACCAGAAGAAACTGCCTTGCTACTATAGACTTCACCAAAGTAGATGTTTCTGGCTTCGATACTTGTTTCTGAGTGCTTCTGGACAAAAGTAACAGCCTAAGTGACAACATGCTGTCAAAATGCTTTTCGGGCCCTGAAAACACTAAAAGTGACATGTTGCTGTTTTCTGACCAACTAGTGATGAAAACCAGAAGAAACTGCCTTGCTACTATAGACTTCACCAAAGTACATGTTTCTGGCTTGGAAACTTGTTTCTGAGTGCTTCTGGACAAAAGTAACAGCCTAAGTGACAACATGCTGTCAAAATGCTTTTCGGGCCCTGAAAACACTAAAAGTGACATGTTGCTGTTTTCTGACCAACTAGTGATGAAAACCAGAAGAAACTGCCTTGCTACTATAGACTTCACCAAAGTACATGTTTCTGGCTTGGAAACTTGTTTCTGAGTGCTTCTGGACAAAAGTAACAGCCTAAGTGACAACATGCTGTCAAAATGCTTTTCGGGCCCTGAAAACACTAAAAGTGACATGTTGCTGTTCTCTGACCAAGTAGTGATGAAAACCAGAAGAAACTGCCTTGCTACTATAGACTTCACCAAAGTACATGTTTCTGGCTTGGAAACTTGTTTCTGAGTGCTTCTGGACAAAAGTAACAGCCTAAGTGACAACATGCTGTCAAAATGCTTTTCGGGCCCTGAAAACACTAAAAGTGACATGTTGCTGTTCTCTGACCAAGTAGTGATGAAAACCAGAAGAAACTGCCTTGCTACTATAGACTTCACCAAAGTACATGTTTCTGGCTTGGAAACTTGTTTCTGAGTGCTTCTGGACAAAAGTAACAGCCTCAGTGACAACATGCTGTCAAAATGCTTTTCGGGCCCTGAAAACACTAAAAGTGACATGTTGCTGTTCTCTGACCAAGTAGTGATGAAAACCAGAAGAAACTGCCTTGCTACTATAGACTTCACCAAAGTACATGTTTCTGGCTTGGAAACTTGTTTCTGAGTGCTTCTGGACAAAAGTAACAGCCTAAGTGACAACATGCTGTCAAAATGCTTTTCGGGCCCTGAAAACACTAAAAGTGACATGTTGCTGTTTTCTGACCAACTAGTGATGAAAACCAGAAGAAACTGCCTTGCTACTATAGACTTCACCAAAGTACATGTTTCTGGCTTGGAAACTCGTTTCTGAGTGCTTCTGGACAAAAGTAACAGCCTCAGTGACAACATGCTGTCAAAATGCTTTTCGGGCCCTGAAAACACTAAAAGTGACATGTTGCTGTTTTCTGACCAACTAGTGATGAAAACCAGAAGAAACTGCCTTGCTACTATAGACTTCACCAAAGTACATGTTTCTGGCTTGGAAACTTGTTTCTGAGTGCTTCTGGACAAAAGTAACAGCCTCAGTGACAACATGCTGTCAAAATGCTTTTCGGGCCCTGAAAACACTAAAAGTGACATGTTGCTGTTCTCTGACCAAGTAGTGATGAAAACCAGAAGAAACTGCCTTGCTACTATAGACTTCACCAAAGTACATGTTTCTGGCTTCGATACTTGTTTCTGAGTGCTTCTGGACAAAAGTAACAGCCTAAGTGACAACATGCTGTCAAAATGCTTTTCGGGCCCTGAAAACACTAAAAGTGACATGTTGCTGTTCTCTGACCAAGTAGTGATGAAAACCAGAAGAAACTGCCTTGCTACTATAGACTTCACCAAAGTACATGTTTCTGGCTTGGAAACTTGTTTCTGAGTGCTTCTGGACAAAAGTAACAGCCTCAGTGACAACATGCTGTCAAAATGCTTTTCGGGCCCTGAAAACACTAAAAGTGACATGTTGCTGTTTTCTGACCAACTAGTGATGAAAACCAGAAGAAACTGCCTTGCTACTATAGACTTCACCAAAGTACATGTTTCTGGCTTGGAAACTTGTTTCTGAGTGCTTCTGGACAAAAGTAACAGCCTCAGTGACAACATGCTGTCAAAATGCTTTTCGGGCCCTGAAAACACTAAAAGTGACATGTTGCTGTTTTCTGACCAACTAGTGATGAAAACCAGAAGAAGCTGCCTTGCTACTATAGACTTCACCAAAGTACATGTTTCTGGCTTGGAAACTCGTTTCTGAGTGCTTCTGGACAAAAGTAACAGCCTCAGTGACAACATGCTGTCAAAATGCTTTTCGGGCCCTGAAAACACTAAAAGTGACATGTTGCTGTTTTCTGACCAACTAGTGATGAAAACCAGAAGAAACTGCCTTGCTACTATAGACTTCACCAAAGTACATGTTTCTGGCTTGGAAACTTGTTTCTGAGTGCTTCTGGACAAAAGTAACAGCCTCAGTGACAACATGCTGTCAAAATGCTTTTCGGGCCCTGAAAACACTAAAAGTGACATGTTGCTGTTTTCTGACCAACTAGTGATGAAAACCAGAAGAAGCTGCCTTGCTACTATAGACTTCACCAAGTACATGTTTCTGGCTTGGAAACTCGTTTCTGAGTGCTTCTGGACAAAAGTAACAGCCTCAGTGACAACATGCTGTCAAAATGCTTTTCGGGCCCTGAAAACACTAAAAGTGACATGTTGCTGTTTTCTGACCAACTAGTGATGAAAACCAGAAGAAACTGCCTTGCTACTATAGACTTCACCAAAGTACATGTTTCTGGCTTGGAAACTTGTTTCTGAGTGCTTCTGGACAAAGTAACAGCCTCAGTGACAACATGCTGTCAAAATGCTTTTCGGGCCCTGAAAACACTAAAAGTGACATGTTGCTGTTCTCTGACCAAGTAGTGATGAAAACCAGAAGAAACTGCCTTGCTACTATAGACTTCACCAAAGTAGATGTTTCTGGCTTCGATACTTGTTTCTGAGTGCTTCTGGACAAAAGTAACAGCCTAAGTGACAACATGCTGTCAAAATGCTTTTCGGGCCCTGAAAACACTAAAAGTGACATGTTGCTGTTTTCTGACCAACTAGTGATGAAAACCAGAAGAAACTGCCTTGCTACTATAGACTTCACCAAAGTACATGTTTCTGGCTTGGAAACTTGTTTCTGAGTGCTTCTGGACAAAAGTAACAGCCTAAGTGACAACATGCTGTCAAAATGCTTTTCGGGCCCTGAAAACACTAAAAGTGACATGTTGCTGTTTTCTGACCAACTAGTGATGAAAACCAGAAGAAACTGCCTTGCTACTATAGACTTCACCAAAGTACATGTTTCTGGCTTGGAAACTTGTTTCTGAGTGCTTCTGGACAAAAGTAACAGCCTAAGTGACAACATGCTGTCAAAATGCTTTTCGGGCCCTGAAAACACTAAAAGTGACATGTTGCTGTTCTCTGACCAAGTAGTGATGAAAACCAGAAGAAACTGCCTTGCTACTATAGACTTCACCAAAGTACATGTTTCTGGCTTGGAAACTTGTTTCTGAGTGCTTCTGGACAAAAGTAACAGCCTAAGTGACAACATGCTGTCAAAATGCTTTTCGGGCCCTGAAAACACTAAAAGTGACATGTTGCTGTTCTCTGACCAAGTAGTGATGAAAACCAGAAGAAACTGCCTTGCTACTATAGACTTCACCAAAGTACATGTTTCTGGCTTGGAAACTTGTTTCTGAGTGCTTCTGGACAAAAGTAACAGCCTCAGTGACAACATGCTGTCAAAATGCTTTTCGGGCCCTGAAAACACTAAAAGTGACATGTTGCTGTTCTCTGACCAAGTAGTGATGAAAACCAGAAGAAACTGCCTTGCTACTATAGACTTCACCAAAGTACATGTTTCTGGCTTGGAAACTTGTTTCTGAGTGCTTCTGGACAAAAGTAACAGCCTAAGTGACAACATGCTGTCAAAATGCTTTTCGGGCCCTGAAAACACTAAAAGTGACATGTTGCTGTTTTCTGACCAACTAGTGATGAAAACCAGAAGAAACTGCCTTGCTACTATAGACTTCACCAAAGTACATGTTTCTGGCTTGGAAACTCGTTTCTGAGTGCTTCTGGACAAAAGTAACAGCCTCAGTGACAACATGCTGTCAAAATGCTTTTCGGGCCCTGAAAACATTAAAAGTGACATGTTGCTGTTTTCTGACCAACTAGTGATGAAACCACAAGAAACTGCCTTGCTACTATAGACTTCACCAAAGTACATGTTTCTGGCTTGGAAACTCGTTCTGAGTGCTTCTGGACAAAAGTAACAGCCTAAGTGACAACATGCTGTCAAAATGCTTTTCGGGCCCTGAAAACACTAAAAGTGACATGTTGCTGTTTTCTGACCAACTAGTGAGGGTCACCACAGGAAACTGCCTTGCTACTATAGAATTCACCAAAGTCCATGTTTCTGGCTTGGATACTTGTTTCTGAGTGCTTCTGGACAAAAGTAACAGCCTAAGTGACAACATGCTCTCAAAATGCTTTTCGGGCCCTGAAAACACTAAAAGTGACATGTTGCTGTTTTCTGACCAACTAGTGATGAAAACCAGAAGAAACTGCCTTGCTACTATAGACTTCACCAAAGTACATGTTTCTGGCTTGGAAACTTGTTTCTGAGTGCTTCTGGACAAAAGTAACAGCCTCAGTGACAACATGCTGTCAAAATGCTTTTCGGGCCCTGAAAACACTAAAAGTGACATGTTGCTGTTCTCTGACCAAGTAGTGATGAAAACCAGAAGAAACTGCCTTGCTACTATAGACTTCACCAAAGTACATGTTTCTGGCTTGGAAACTCGTTTCTGAGTGCTTCTGGACAAAAGTAACAGCCTCAGTGACAACATGCTGTCAAAATGCTTTTCGGGCCCTGAAAACACTAAAAGTGACATGTTGCTGTTCTCTGACCAAGTAGTGATGAAAACCAGAAGAAACTGCCTTGCTACTATAGACTTCACCAAAGTACATGTTTCTGGCTTCGATACTTGTTTCTGAGTGCTTCTGGACAAAAGTAACAGCCTAAGTGACAACATGCTGTCAAAATGCTTTTCGGGCCCTGAAAACACTAAAAGTGACATGTTGCTGTTTTCTGACCAACTAGTGATGAAAACCAGAAGAAACTGCCTTGCTACTATAGACTTCACCAAAGTACATGTTTCTGGCTTGGAAACTCGTTTCTGAGTGCTTCTGGTGAAAAGTAACAGCCTAAGTGACAACATGCTCTCAAAATGCTTTTCGGGCCCTTAAACACTAAAAATGACATGATGCTGTTTTCTGACCAACTAGTGATGAAAACCAGAAGAAACTGCCTTGCTACTATAGAATTCACCAAACCACATGTTTCTGGCTTGGAAACTTGTTTCTGAGTGTTTCTGGTGAAAAGTAATAGCCTAAGTGACAACATGCTTTCAAAATGCTTTTCTGGGCCCTGAAAACACTAAAAGTGACATGATGCTGTTTTCTAACCAACTAGTGAGGGACACCACAGGAAACTGCCTTGCTACTATAGAATTCACCAAACCACATGTTTCTGGCATGGAAACATGTTTCTGAGTGTTTTTGGTGAAAAGTACCAGCCTAAGTGACAACATGCTGTCAAAATGCTTTTCGGGCCCTGAAAACACTAAAAGTGACATGTTGCTGTTTTCTGACCAACTAGTGAGGGTCACCACAGGAAACTGCCTTGCTACTATAGAATTCACCAAAGTCCATGTTTCTGGCTTGGATACTTGTTTCTGAGTGCTTCTGGACAAAAGTAACAGCCTAAGTGACAACATGCTCTCAAAATGCTTTTCGGGCCCTGAAAACACTAAAAGTGACATGTTGCTGTTTTCTGACCAACTAGTGATGAAAACCAGAAGAAACTGCCTTGCTACTATAGACTTCACCAAAGTACATGTTTCTGGCTTGGAAACTTGTTTCTGAGTGCTTCTGGACAAAAGTAACAGCCTCAGTGACAACATGCTGTCAAAATGCTTTTCGGGCCCTGAAAACACTAAAAGTGACATGTTGCTGTTCTCTGACCAAGTAGTGATGAAAACCAGAAGAAACTGCCTTGCTACTATAGACTTCACCAAAGTACATGTTTCTGGCTTGGAAACTCGTTTCTGAGTGCTTCTGGACAAAAGTAACAGCCTCAGTGACAACATGCTGTCAAAATGCTTTTCGGGCCCTGAAAACACTAAAAGTGACATGTTGCTGTTTTCTGACCAACTAGTGATGAAAACCAGAAGAAACTGCCTTGCTACTATAGACTTCACCAAAGTACATGTTTCTGGCTTGGAAACTTGTTTCTGAGTGCTTCTGGACAAAAGTAACAGCCTCAGTGACAACATGCTGTCAAAATGCTTTTCGGGCCCTGAAAACACTAAAAGTGACATGTTGCTGTTTTCTGACCAACTAGTGATGAAAACCAGAAGAAACTGCCTTGCTACTATAGACTTCACCAAAGTACATGTTTCTGGCTTGGAAACTTGTTTCTGAGTGCTTCTGGACAAAAGTAACAGCCTCAGTGACAACATGCTGTCAAAATGCTTTTCGGGCCCTGAAAACACTAAAAGTGACATGTTGCTGTTCTCTGACCAAGTAGTGATGAAAACCAGAAGAAACTGCCTTGCTACTATAGACTTCACCAAAGTACATGTTTCTGGCTTCGATACTTGTTTCTGAGTGCTTCTGGACAAAAGTAACAGCCTAAGTGACAACATGCTGTCAAAATGCTTTTCGGGCCCTGAAAACACTAAAAGTGACATGTTGCTGTTCTCTGACCAAGTAGTGATGAAAACCAGAAGAAACTGCCTTGCTACTATAGACTTCACCAAAGTACATGTTTCTGGCTTGGAAACTTGTTTCTGAGTGCTTCTGGACAAAAGTAACAGCCTCAGTGACAACATGCTGTCAAAATGCTTTTCGGGCCCTGAAAACACTAAAAGTGACATGTTGCTGTTTTCTGACCAACTAGTGATGAAAACCAGAAGAAACTGCCTTGCTACTATAGACTTCACCAAAGTACATGTTTCTGGCTTGGAAACTTGTTTCTGAGTGCTTCTGGACAAAAGTAACAGCCTCAGTGACAACATGCTGTCAAAATGCTTTTCGGGCCCTGAAAACACTAAAAGTGACATGTTGCTGTTTTCTGACCAACTAGTGATGAAAACCAGAAGAAGCTGCCTTGCTACTATAGACTTCACCAAAGTACATGTTTCTGGCTTGGAAACTCGTTTCTGAGTGCTTCTGGACAAAAGTAACAGCCTCAGTGACAACATGCTGTCAAAATGCTTTTCGGGCCCTGAAAACACTAAAAGTGACATGTTGCTGTTTTCTGACCAACTAGTGATGAAAACCAGAAGAAACTGCCTTGCTACTATAGACTTCACCAAAGTACATGTTTCTGGCTTGGAAACTTGTTTCTGAGTGCTTCTGGACAAAAGTAACAGCCTCAGTGACAACATGCTGTCAAAATGCTTTTCGGGCCCTGAAAACACTAAAAGTGACATGTTGCTGTTCTCTGACCAAGTAGTGATGAAAACCAGAAGAAACTGCCTTGCTACTATAGACTTCACCAAAGTAGATGTTTCTGGCTTCGATACTTGTTTCTGAGTGCTTCTGGACAAAAGTAACAGCCTAAGTGACAACATGCTGTCAAAATGCTTTTCGGGCCCTGAAAACACTAAAAGTGACATGTTGCTGTTTTCTGACCAACTAGTGATGAAAACCAGAAGAAACTGCCTTGCTACTATAGACTTCACCAAAGTACATGTTTCTGGCTTGGAAACTTGTTTCTGAGTGCTTCTGGACAAAAGTAACAGCCTAAGTGACAACATGCTGTCAAAATGCTTTTCGGGCCCTGAAAACACTAAAAGTGACATGTTGCTGTTTTCTGACCAACTAGTGATGAAAACCAGAAGAAACTGCCTTGCTACTATAGACTTCACCAAAGTACATGTTTCTGGCTTGGAAACTTGTTTCTGAGTGCTTCTGGACAAAAGTAACAGCCTAAGTGACAACATGCTGTCAAAATGCTTTTCGGGCCCTGAAAACACTAAAAGTGACATGTTGCTGTTCTCTGACCAAGTAGTGATGAAAACCAGAAGAAACTGCCTTGCTACTATAGACTTCACCAAAGTACATGTTTCTGGCTTGGAAACTTGTTTCTGAGTGCTTCTGGACAAAAGTAACAGCCTAAGTGACAACATGCTGTCAAAATGCTTTTCGGGCCCTGAAAACACTAAAAGTGACATGTTGCTGTTCTCTGACCAAGTAGTGATGAAAACCAGAAGAAACTGCCTTGCTACTATAGACTTCACCAAAGTACATGTTTCTGGCTTGGAAACTTGTTTCTGAGTGCTTCTGGACAAAAGTAACAGCCTCAGTGACAACATGCTGTCAAAATGCTTTTCGGGCCCTGAAAACACTAAAAGTGACATGTTGCTGTTCTCTGACCAAGTAGTGATGAAAACCAGAAGAAACTGCCTTGCTACTATAGACTTCACCAAAGTACATGTTTCTGGCTTGGAAACTTGTTTCTGAGTGCTTCTGGACAAAAGTAACAGCCTAAGTGACAACATGCTGTCAAAATGCTTTTCGGGCCCTGAAAACACTAAAAGTGACATGTTGCTGTTTTCTGACCAACTAGTGATGAAAACCAGAAGAAACTGCCTTGCTACTATAGACTTCACCAAAGTACATGTTTCTGGCTTGGAAACTCGTTTCTGAGTGCTTCTGGACAAAAGTAACAGCCTCAGTGACAACATGCTGTCAAAATGCTTTTCGGGCCCTGAAAACACTAAAAGTGACATGTTGCTGTTTTCTGACCAACTAGTGATGAAAACCAGAAGAAACTGCCTTGCTACTATAGACTTCACCAAAGTACATGTTTCTGGCTTGGAAACTTGTTTCTGAGTGCTTCTGGACAAAAGTAACAGCCTCAGTGACAACATGCTGTCAAAATGCTTTTCGGGCCCTGAAAACACTAAAAGTGACATGTTGCTGTTCTCTGACCAAGTAGTGATGAAAACCAGAAGAAACTGCCTTGCTACTATAGACTTCACCAAAGTACATGTTTCTGGCTTCGATACTTGTTTCTGAGTGCTTCTGGACAAAAGTAACAGCCTAAGTGACAACATGCTGTCAAAATGCTTTTCGGGCCCTGAAAACACTAAAAGTGACATGTTGCTGTTCTCTGACCAAGTAGTGATGAAAACCAGAAGAAACTGCCTTGCTACTATAGACTTCACCAAAGTACATGTTTCTGGCTTGGAAACTTGTTTCTGAGTGCTTCTGGACAAAAGTAACAGCCTCAGTGACAACATGCTGTCAAAATGCTTTTCGGGCCCTGAAAACACTAAAAGTGACATGTTGCTGTTTTCTGACCAACTAGTGATGAAAACCAGAAGAAACTGCCTTGCTACTATAGACTTCACCAAAGTACATGTTTCTGGCTTGGAAACTTGTTTCTGAGTGCTTCTGGACAAAAGTAACAGCCTCAGTGACAACATGCTGTCAAAATGCTTTTCGGGCCCTGAAAACACTAAAAGTGACATGTTGCTGTTTTCTGACCAACTAGTGATGAAAACCAGAAGAAGCTGCCTTGCTACTATAGACTTCACCAAAGTACATGTTTCTGGCTTGGAAACTCGTTTCTGAGTGCTTCTGGACAAAAGTAACAGCCTCAGTGACAACATGCTGTCAAAATGCTTTTCGGGCCCTGAAAACACTAAAAGTGACATGTTGCTGTTTTCTGACCAACTAGTGATGAAAACCAGAAGAAACTGCCTTGCTACTATAGACTTCACCAAAGTACATGTTTCTGGCTTGGAAACTTGTTTCTGAGTGCTTCTGGACAAAAGTAACAGCCTCAGTGACAACATGCTGTCAAAATGCTTTTCGGGCCCTGAAAACACTAAAAGTGACATGTTGCTGTTCTCTGACCAAGTAGTGATGAAAACCAGAAGAAACTGCCTTGCTACTATAGACTTCACCAAAGTACATGTTTCTGGCTTCGATACTTGTTTCTGAGTGCTTCTGGACAAAAGTAACAGCCTAAGTGACAACATGCTGTCAAAATGCTTTTCGGGCCCTGAAAACACTAAAAGTGACATGTTGCTGTTTTCTGACCAACTAGTGATGAAAACCAGAAGAAACTGCCTTGCTACTATAGACTTCACCAAAGTACATGTTTCTGGCTTGGAAACTTGTTTCTGAGTGCTTCTGGACAAAAGTAACAGCCTAAGTGACAACATGCTGTCAAAATGCTTTTCGGGCCCTGAAAACACTAAAAGTGACATGTTGCTGTTTTCTGACCAACTAGTGATGAAAACCAGAAGAAACTGCCTTGCTACTATAGACTTCACCAAAGTACATGTTTCTGGCTTGGAAACTTGTTTCTGAGTGCTTCTGGACAAAAGTAACAGCCTAAGTGACAACATGCTGTCAAAATGCTTTTCGGGCCCTGAAAACACTAAAAGTGACATGTTGCTGTTTTCTGACCAACTAGTGATGAAAACCAGAAGAAACTGCCTTGCTACTATAGACTTCACCAAAGTACATGTTTCTGGCTTGGAAACTCGTTTCTGAGTGCTTCTGGACAAAAGTAACAGCCTCAGTGACAACATGCTGTCAAAATGCTTTTCGGGCCCTGAAAACACTAAAAGTGACATGTTGCTGTTCTCTGACCAAGTAGTGATGAAAACCAGAAGAAACTGCCTTGCTACTATAGACTTCACCAAAGTACATGTTTCTGGCTTGGAAACTTGTTTCTGAGTGCTTCTGGACAAAAGTAACAGCCTAAGTGACAACATGCTGTCAAAATGCTTTTCGGGCCCTGAAAACACTAAAAGTGACATGTTGCTGTTTTCTGACCAACTAGTGATGAAAACCAGAAGAAACTGCCTTGCTACTATAGACTTCACCAAAGTACATGTTTCTGGCTTGGAAACTCGTTTCTGAGTGCTTCTGGACAAAAGTAACAGCCTCAGTGACAACATGCTGTCAAAATGCTTTTCGGGCCCTGAAAACACTAAAAGTGACATGTTGCTGTTTTCTGACCAACTAGTGATGAAAACCACAAGAAACTGCCTTGCTACTATAGACTTCACCAAAGTACATGTTTCTGGCTTGGAAACTCGTTTCTGAGTGCTTCTGGACAAAAGTAACAGCCTAAGTGACAACATGCTGTCAAAATGCTTTTCGGGCCCTGAAAACACTAAAAGTGACATGTTGCTGTTTTCTGACCAACTAGTGATGAAAACCAGAAGAAACTGCCTTGCTACTATAGACTTCACCAAAGTACATGTTTCTGGCTTGGAAACTCGTTTCTGAGTGCTTCTGGACAAAAGTAACAGCCTCAGTGACAACATGCTGTCAAAATGCTTTTCGGGCCCTGAAAACACTAAAAGTGACATGTTGCTGTTCTCTGACCAAGTAGTGATGAAAACCAGAAGAAACTGCCTTGCTACTATAGACTTCACCAAAGTACATGTTTCTGGCTTGGAAACTTGTTTCTGAGTGCTTCTGGACAAAAGTAACAGCCTCAGTGACAACATGCTGTCAAAATGCTTTTCGGGCCCTGAAAACACTAAAAGTGACATGTTGCTGTTCTCTGACCAAGTAGTGATGAAAACCAGAAGAAACTGCCTTGCTACTATAGACTTCACCAAAGTACATGTTTCTGGCTTCGATACTTGTTTCTGAGTGCTTCTGGACAAAAGTAACAGCCTCAGTGACAACATGCTGTCAAAATGCTTTTCGGGCCCTGAAAACACTAAAAGTGACATGTTGCTGTTTTCTGACCAACTAGTGATGAAAACCAGAAGAAACTGCCTTGCTACTATAGACTTCACCAAAGTACATGTTTCTGGCTTGGAAACTCGTTTCTGAGTGCTTCTGGTGAAAAGTAACAGCCTAAGTGACAACATGCTCTCAAAATGCTTTTCGGGCCCTTAAACACTAAAAATGACATGATGCTGTTTTCTGACCAACTAGTGATGAAAACCAGAAGAAACTGCCTTGCTACTATAGAATTCACCAAACCACATGTTTCTGGCTTGGAAACTTGTTTCTGAGTGTTTCTGGTGAAAAGTAATAGCCTAAGTGACAACATGCTTTCAAAATGCTTTTCTGGGCCTGAAAACACTAAAAGTGACATGATGCTGTTTTCTAACCAACTAGTGAGGGACACCACAGGAAACTGCCTTGCTACTATAGAATTCACCAAACCACATGTTTCTGGCATGGAAACATGTTTCTGAGTGTTTTTGGTGAAAAGTACCAGCCTAAGTGACAACATGCTGTCAAAATGCTTTTCGGGCCCTGAAAACACTAAAAGTGACATGTTGCTGTTTTCTGACCAACTAGTGAGGGTCACCACAGGAAACTGCCTTGCTACTATAGAATTCACCAAAGTCCATGTTTCTGGCTTGGATACTTGTTTCTGAGTGCTTCTGGACAAAAGTAACAGCCTAAGTGACAACATGCTCTCAAAATGCTTTTCGGGCCCTGAAAACACTAAAAGTGACATGTTGCTGTTTTCTGACCAACTAGTGATGAAAACCAGAAGAAACTGCCTTGCTACTATAGACTTCACCAAAGTACATGTTTCTGGCTTGGAAACTTGTTTCTGAGTGCTTCTGGACAAAAGTAACAGCCTCAGTGACAACATGCTGTCAAAATGCTTTTCGGGCCCTGAAAACACTAAAAGTGACATGTTGCTGTTTTCTGACCAACTAGTGATGAAAACCAGAAGAAACTGCCTTGCTACTATAGACTTCACCAAAGTACATGTTTCTGGCTTGGAAACTTGTTTCTGAGTGCTTCTGGACAAAAGTAACAGCCTCAGTGACAACATGCTGTCAAAATGCTTTTCGGGCCCTGAAAACACTAAAAGTGACATGTTGCTGTTTTCTGACCAACTAGTGATGAAAACCAGAAGAAACTGCCTTGCTACTATAGACTTCACCAAAGTACATGTTTCTGGCTTGGAAACTTGTTTCTGAGTGCTTCTGGACAAAAGTAACAGCCTAAGTGACAACATGCTGTCAAAATGCTTTTCGGGCCCTGAAAACACTAAAAGTGACATGTTGCTGTTCTCTGACCAAGTAGTGATGAAAACCAGAAGAAACTGCCTTGCTACTATAGACTTCACCAAAGTACATGTTTCTGGCTTCGATACTTGTTTCTGAGTGCTTCTGGACAAAAGTAACAGCCTCAGTGACAACATGCTGTCAAAATGCTTTTCGGGCCCTGAAAACACTAAAAGTGACATGTTGCTGTTCTCTGACCAAGTAGTGATGAAAACCAGAAGAAACTGCCTTGCTACTATAGACTTCACCAAAGTACATGTTTCTGGCTTGGAAACTTGTTTCTGAGTGCTTCTGGACAAAAGTAACAGCCTCAGTGACAACATGCTGTCAAAATGCTTTTCGGGCCCTGAAAACACTAAAAGTGACATGTTGCTGTTTTCTGACCAACTAGTGATGAAAACCACAAGAAACTGCCTTGCTACTATAGACTTCACCAAAGTACATGTTTCTGGCTTGGAAACTCGTTTCTGAGTGCTTCTGGACAAAAGTAACAGCCTAAGTGACAACATGCTGTCAAAATGCTTTTCGGGCCCTGAAAACACTAAAAGTGACATGTTGCTGTTTTCTGACCAACTAGTGATGAAAACCAGAAGAAACTGCCTTGCTACTATAGACTTCACCAAAGTACATGTTTCTGGCTTGGAAACTCGTTTCTGAGTGCTTCTGGACAAAAGTAACAGCCTCAGTGACAACATGCTGTCAAAATGCTTTTCGGGCCCTGAAAACACTAAAAGTGACATGTTGCTGTTCTCTGACCAAGTAGTGATGAAAACCAGAAGAAACTGCCTTGCTACTATAGACTTCACCAAAGTACATGTTTCTGGCTTGGAAACTTGTTTCTGAGTGCTTCTGGACAAAAGTAACAGCCTCAGTGACAACATGCTGTCAAAATGCTTTTCGGGCCCTGAAAACACTAAAAGTGACATGTTGCTGTTTTCTGACCAACTAGTGATGAAAACCAGAAGAAACTGCCTTGCTACTATAGACTTCACCAAAGTACATGTTTCTGGCTTGGAAACTTGTTTCTGAGTGTTTCTGGTGAAAAGTAATAGCCTAAGTGACAACATGCTTTCAAAATGCTTTTCTGGGCCTGAAAACACTAAAAGTGACATGATGCTGTTTTCTAACCAACTAGTGGGGGACACCACAGGAAACTGCCTTGCTACTATAGAATTCACCAAACCACATGTTTCTGGCTTGGAAACATGTTTCTGAGTGTTTTTGGTGAAAAGTACCAGCCTAAGTGACAACATGCTGTCAAAATGCTTTTCGGGCCCTGAAAACACTAAAAGTGACATGTTGCTGTTTTCTGACCAACTAGTGAGGGTCACCACAGGAAACTGCCTTGCTACTATAGAATTCACCAAAGTCCATGTTTCTGGCTTGGAAACTTGTTTCTGAGTGCTTCTGGACAAAAGTAACAGCCTCAGTGACAACATGCTGTCAAAATGCTTTTCGGGCCCTGAAAACACTAAAAGTGACATGTTGCTGTTCTCTGACCAAGTAGTGATGAAAACCAGAAGAAACTGCCTTGCTACTATAGACTTCACCAAAGTACATGTTTCTGGCTTCGATACTTGTTTCTGAGTGCTTCTGGACAAAAGTAACAGCCTCAGTGACAACATGCTGTCAAAATGCTTTTCGGGCCCTGAAAACACTAAAAGTGACATGTTGCTGTTCTCTGACCAAGTAGTGATGAAAACCAGAAGAAACTGCCTTGCTACTATAGACTTCACCAAAGTACATGTTTCTGGCTTGGAAACTTGTTTCTGAGTGCTTCTGGACAAAAGTAACAGCCTCAGTGACAACATGCTGTCAAAATGCTTTTCGGGCCCTGAAAACACTAAAAGTGACATGTTGCTGTTTTCTGACCAACTAGTGATGAAAACCAGAAGAAACTGCCTTGCTACTATAGACTTCACCAAAGTACATGTTTCTGGCTTCGATACTTGTTTCTGAGTGCTTCTGGACAAAAGTAACAGCCTCAGTGACAACATGCTGTCAAAATGCTTTTCGGGCCCTGAAAACACTAAAAGTGACATGTTGCTGTTTTCTGACCAACTAGTGATGAAAACCAGAAGAAACTGCCTTGCTACTATAGACTTCACCAAAGTACATGTTTCTGGCTTGGAAACTCGTTTCTGAGTGCTTCTGGACAAAAGTAACAGCCTCAGTGACAACATGCTGTCAAAATGCTTTTCGGGCCCTGAAAACACTAAAAGTGACATGTTGCTGTTTTCTGACCAACTAGTGATGAAAACCAGAAGAAACTGCCTTGCTACTATAGACTTCACCAAAGTACATGTTTCTGGCTTGGAAACTTGTTTCTGAGTGCTTCTGGACAAAAGTAACAGCCTCAGTGACAACATGCTGTCAAAATGCTTTTCGGGCCCTGAAAACACTAAAAGTGACATGTTGCTGTTCTCTGACCAAGTAGTGATGAAAACCAGAAGAAACTGCCTTGCTACTATAGACTTCACCAAAGTACATGTTTCTGGCTTGGAAACTTGTTTCTGAGTGCTTCTGGACAAAAGTAACAGCCTCAGTGACAACATGCTGTCAAAATGCTTTTCGGGCCCTGAAAACACTAAAAGTGACATGTTGCTGTTTTCTGACCAACTAGTGATGAAAACCAGAAGAAACTGCCTTGCTACTATAGACTTCACCAAAGTACATGTTTCTGGCTTGGAAACTTGTTTCTGAGTGCTTCTGGACAAAAGTAACAGCCTCAGTGACAACATGCTGTCAAAATGCTTTTCGGGCCCTGAAAACACTAAAAGTGACATGTTGCTGTTCTCTGACCAAGTAGTGATGAAAACCAGAAGAAACTGCCTTGCTACTATAGACTTCACCAAAGTACATGTTTCTGGCTTCGATACTTGTTTCTGAGTGCTTCTGGACAAAAGTAACAGCCTCAGTGACAACATGCTGTCAAAATGCTTTTCGGGCCCTGAAAACACTAAAAGTGACATGTTGCTGTTCTCTGACCAAGTAGTGATGAAAACCAGAAGAAACTGCCTTGCTACTATAGACTTCACCAAAGTACATGTTTCTGGCTTCGATACTTGTTTCTGAGTGCTTCTGGACAAAAGTAACAGCCTAAGTGACAACATGCTGTCAAAATGCTTTTCGGGCCCTGAAAACACTAAAAGTGACATGTTGCTGTTTTCTGACCAACTAGTGATGAAAACCAGAAGAAACTGCCTTGCTACTATAGACTTCACCAAAGTACATGTTTCTGGCTTGGAAACTTGTTTCTGAGTGCTTCTGGACAAAAGTAACAGCCTAAGTGACAACATGCTGTCAAAATGCTTTTCGGGCCCTGAAAACACTAAAAGTGACATGTTGCTGTTTTCTGACCAACTAGTGATGAAAACCAGAAGAAACTGCCTTGCTACTATAGACTTCACCAAAGTACATGTTTCTGGCTTGGAAACTCGTTTCTGAGTGCTTCTGGTGAAAAGTAACAGCCTAAGTGACAACATGCTCTCAAAATGCTTTTCGGGCCCTTAAACACTAAAAATGACATGATGCTGTTTTCTGACCAACTAGTGATGAAAACCAGAAGAAACTGCCTTGCTACTATAGAATTCACCAAACCACATGTTTCTGGCTTGGAAACTTGTTTCTGAGTGTTTCTGGTGAAAAGTAATAGCCTAAGTGACAACATGCTTTCAAAATGCTTTTCAGGGCCTGAAAACACTAAAAGTGACATGATGCTGTTTTCTAACCAACTAGTGGGGGACACCACAGGAAACTGCCTTGCTACTATAGAATTCACCAAACCACATGTTTCTGGCTTGGAAACATGTTTCTGAGTGTTTTTGGTGAAAAGTACCAGCCTAAGTGACAACATGCTGTCAAAATGCTTTTCGGGCCCTGAAAACACTAAAAGTGACATGTTGCTGTTTTCTGACCAACTAGTGAGGGTCACCACAGGAAACTGCCTTGCTACTATAGACTTCACCAAAGTACATGTTTCTGGCTTCGATACTTGTTTCTGAGTGCTTCTGGACAAAAGTAACAGCCTAAGTGACAACATGCTGTCAAAATGCTTTTCGGGCCCTGAAAACACTAAAAGTGACATGTTGCTGTTTTCTGACCAACTAGTGATGAAAACCAGAAGAAACTGCCTTGCTACTATAGACTTCACCAAAGTACATGTTTCTGGCTTGGAAACTCGTTTCTGAGTGCTTCTGGACAAAAGTAACAGCCTCAGTGACAACATGCTGTCAAAATGCTTTTCGGGCCCTGAAAACACTAAAAGTGACATGTTGCTGTTCTCTGACCAAGTAGTGATGAAAACCAGAAGAAACTGCCTTGCTACTATAGACTTCACCAAAGTACATGTTTCTGGCTTCGATACTTGTTTCTGAGTGCTTCTGGACAAAAGTAACAGCCTAAGTGACAACATGCTGTCAAAATGCTTTTCGGGCCCTGAAAACACTAAAAGTGACATGTTGCTGTTTTCTGACCAACTAGTGATGAAAACCAGAAGAAACTGCCTTGCTACTATAGACTTCACCAAAGTACATGTTTCTGGCTTGGAAACTTGTTTCTGAGTGCTTCTGGACAAAAGTAACAGCCTAAGTGACAACATGCTGTCAAAATGCTTTTCGGGCCCTGAAAACACTAAAAGTGACATGTTGCTGTTTTCTGACCAAGTAGTGATGAAAACCAGAGGAAACTGCCTTGCTACTATAGACTTCACCAAAGTACATGTTTCTGGCTTGGAAACTCGTTTCTGAGTGCTTCTGGACAAAAGTAACAGCCTCAGTGACAACATGCTGTCAAAATGCTTTTCGGGCCCTGAAAACACTAAAAGTGACATGTTGCTGTTCTCTGACCAAGTAGTGATGAAAACCAGAAGAAACTGCCTTGCTACTATAGACTTCACCAAAGTACATGTTTCTGGCTTGGAAACTTGTTTCTGAGTGCTTCTGGACAAAAGTAACAGCCTCAGTGACAACATGCTGTCAAAATGCTTTTCGGGCCCTGAAAACACTAAAAGTGACATGTTGCTGTTTTCTGACCAACTAGTGATGAAAACCAGAAGAAACTGCCTTGCTACTATAGACTTCACCAAAGTACATGTTTCTGGCTTGGAAACTCGTTTCTGAGTGCTTCTGGACAAAAGTAACAGCCTCAGTGACAACATGCTGTCAAAATGCTTTTCGGGCCCTGAAAACACTAAAAGTGACATGTTGCTGTTTTCTGACCAACTAGTGATGAAAACCAGAAGAAACTGCCTTGCTACTATAGACTTCACCAAAGTACATGTTTCTGGCTTGGAAACTTGTTTCTGAGTGCTTCTGGACAAAAGTAACAGCCTCAGTGACAACATGCTTTCAAAATGCTTTTCGGGCCCTGAAAACACTAAAAGTGACATGTTGCTGTTCTCTGACCAAGTAGTGATGAAAACCAGAAGAAACTGCCTTGCTACTATAGACTTCACCAAAGTACATGTTTCTGGCTTCGATACTTGTTTCTGAGTGCTTCTGGACAAAAGTAACAGCCTAAGTGACAACATGCTGTCAAAATGCTTTTCGGGCCCTGAAAACACTAAAAGTGACATGTTGCTGTTTTCTGACCAACTAGTGATGAAAACCAGAAGAAACTGCCTTGCTACTATAGACTTCACCAAAGTACATGTTTCTGGCTTGGAAACTTGTTTCTGAGTGCTTCTGGACAAAAGTAACAGCCTAAGTGACAACATGCTGTC
Source organism: Epinephelus lanceolatus (assembly GCF_041903045.1). NCBI lineage: Eukaryota > Metazoa > Chordata > Actinopteri > Perciformes > Serranidae > Epinephelus > Epinephelus lanceolatus. The sequence continues at coordinate 236,674 of NC_135740.1, forward strand.
AAAATGCTTTTCGGGCCCTGAAAACACTAAAAGTGACATGTTGCTGTTTTCTGACCAACTAGTGATGAAAACCAGAAGAAACTGCCTTGCTACTATAGACTTCACCAAAGTACATGTTTCTGGCTTGGAAACTTGTTTCTGAGTGCTTCTGGACAAAAGTAACAGCCTAAGTGACAACATGCTGTCAAAATGCTTTTCGGGCCCTGAAAACACTAAAAGTGACATGTTGCTGTTTTCTGACCAACTAGTGATGAAAACCAGAAGAAACTGCCTTGCTACTATAGACTTCACCAAAGTACATGTTTCTGGCTTGGAAACTTGTTTCTGAGTGCTTCTGGACAAAAGTAACAGCCTAAGTGACAACATGCTGTCAAAATGCTTTTCGGGCCCTGAAAACACTAAAAGTGACATGTTGCTGTTTTCTGACCAACTAGTGATGAAAACCAGAAGAAACTGCCTTGCTACTATAGACTTCACCAAAGTACATGTTTCTGGCTTGGAAACTCGTTTCTGAGTGCTTCTGGACAAAAGTAACAGCCTCAGTGACAACATGCTGTCAAAATGCTTTTCGGGCCCTGAAAACACTAAAAGTGACATGTTGCTGTTCTCTGACCAAGTAGTGATGAAAACCAGAAGAAACTGCCTTGCTACTATAGACTTCACCAAAGTACATGTTTCTGGCTTCGATACTTGTTTCTGAGTGCTTCTGGACAAAAGTAACAGCCTAAGTGACAACATGCTGTCAAAATGCTTTTCGGGCCCTGAAAACACTAAAAGTGACATGTTGCTGTTTTCTGACCAACTAGTGATGAAAACCAGAAGAAACTGCCTTGCTACTATAGACTTCACCAAAGTACATGTTTCTGGCTTGGAAACTTGTTTCTGAGTGCTTCTGGACAAAAGTAACAGCCTAAGTGACAACATGCTGTCAAAATGCTTTTCGGGCCCTGAAAACACTAAAAGTGACATGTTGCTGTTTTCTGACCAAGTAGTGATGAAAACCAGAGGAAACTGCCTTGCTACTATAGACTTCACCAAAGTACATGTTTCTGGCTTGGAAACTTGTTTCTGAGTGCTTCTGGACAAAAGTAACAGCCTCAGTGACAACATGCTTTCAAAATGCTTTTCGGGCCCTGAAAACACTAAAAGTGACATGTTGCTGTTCTCTGACCAAGTAGTGATGAAAACCAGAAGAAACTGCCTTGCTACTATAGACTTCACCAAAGTACATGTTTCTGGCTTCGATACTTGTTTCTGAGTGCTTCTGGACAAAAGTAACAGCCTCAGTGACAACATGCTGTCAAAATGCTTTTCGGGCCCTGAAAACACTAAAAGTGACATGTTGCTGTTTTCTGACCAACTAGTGATGAAAACCAGAAGAAACTGCCTTGCTACTATAGACTTCACCAAAGTACATGTTTCTGGCTTGGAAACTCGTTTCTGAGTGCTTCTGGACAAAAGTAACAGCCTCAGTGACAACATGCTGTCAAAATGCTTTTCGGGCCCTGAAAACACTAAAAGTGACATGTTGCTGTTTTCTGACCAACTAGTGATGAAAACCAGAAGAAACTGCCTTGCTACTATAGACTTCACCAAAGTACATGTTTCTGGCTTGGAAACTTGTTTCTGAGTGCTTCTGGACAAAAGTAACAGCCTCAGTGACAACATGCTGTCAAAATGCTTTTCGGGCCCTGAAAACACTAAAAGTGACATGTTGCTGTTCTCTGACCAAGTAGTGATGAAAACCAGAAGAAACTGCCTTGCTACTATAGACTTCACCAAAGGCCTTGCTACTATAGACTTCACCAAAGTACATGTTTCTGGCTTCGATACTTGTTTCTGAGTGCTTCTGGACAAAAAGTAACAGCCTAAGTGACAACATGCTGTCAAAATGCTTTTCGGCCCTGAAAACACTAAAAGTGACATGTTGCTGTTTCTGACCACTAGTGATGAAAACCAGAAGAAACTGCCTTGCTACTATAGACTTCACCAAAGTACATGGTCTTGCTTGGAAACTTGTTTCTGAGTGCTTCTGGACAAAGTACAGCCTAAGTGACAACATGCTGTCAAAATGCTTTTCGGGCCCTGAAAACACTAAAAGTGACATGTTGCTGTTTTCTGACCACTAGTGATGAAAACCAGAAGAAACTGCCTTGCTACTATAGACTTCACCAAAGTACATGTTTCTGGCTTGGAAACTTGTTTCTGAGTGCTTCTGGACAAAAGTAACAGCCTAAGTGACAACATGCTGTCAAAATGCTTTTCGGCCCTGAAAACACTAAAGTGACATGTTGCTGTTTTCTGACCAACTAGTGATGAAACCAGAAGAAACTGCCTTGCTACTATAGACTTCACCAAAGTACATGTTTCTGGCTTGGAAACTCGTTTCTGAGTGCTTCTGGACAAAAGTAACAGCCTCAGTGACAAACATGCTGTCAAAATGCTTTTCGGGCCCTGAAAACACTAAAAGTGACATGTTGCTGTTCTCTGACCAAGTAGTGATGAAAACCAGAAGAAACTGCCTTGCTACTATAGACTTCACCAAGTACATGTTTCTGGCTTCGATACTTGTTTCTGAGTGCTTCTGGACAAAAGTAACAGCCTAAGTGACAACATGCTGTCAAAATGCTTTTCGGGCCCTGAAAACACTAAAAGTGACATGTTGCTGTTTTCTGACCAACTAGTGATGAAAACCAGAAGAAACTGCCTTGCTACTATAGACTTCACCAAAGTACATGTTTCTGGCTTGGAAACTTGTTTCTGAGTGCTTCTGGACAAAAAGTAACAGCCTAAGTGACAACATGCTGTCAAAATGCTTTTCGGGCCTGAAAACACTAAAGTGACATGTTGCTGTTTTCTGACCAAGTAGTGATGAAAACCAGAGGAAACTGCCTTGCTACTATAGACTTCACCAAAGTACATGTTCTGGCTTGGAACTCGTTTCTGAGTGCTTCTGGACAAAAGTAACAGCCTCAGTGACAACATGCTGTCAAAATGCTTTTCGGCCCTGAAAACACTAAAAGTGACATGTTGCTGTTCTCTGACCAAGTAGTGATGAAAACCAGAAGAAACTGCCTTGCTACTATAGACTTCACCAAAGTACATGTTTCTGGCTTGGAAACTTGTTTCTGAGTGCTTCTGGACAAAAGTAACAGCCTCAGTGACAACATGCTGTCAAAATGCTTTTCGGGCCCTGAAACACTAAAAGTGACATGTTGCTGTTTTCTGACCAACTAGTGATGAAAACCAGAAGAAACTGCCTTGCTACTATAGACTTCACCAAAGTACATGTTTCTGGCTTGGAAACTCGTTTCTGAGTGCTTCTGGACAAAAGTAACAGCCTCAGTGACAACATGCTGTCAAAATGCTTTTCGGGCCCTGAAAACACTAAAAGTGACATGTTGCTGTTTTCTGACCAACTAGTGATGAAAACCAGAAGAAACTGCCTTGCTACTATAGACTTCACCAAAGTACATGTTTCTGGCTTGGAAACTTGTTTCTGAGTGCTTCTGGACAAAAGTAACAGCCTCAGTGACAACATGCTTTCAAAATGCTTTTCGGCCCTGAAAACACTAAAAGTGACATGTTGCTGTTCTCTGACCAAGTAGTGATGAAAACCAGAAGAAACTGCCTTGCTACTATAGACTTCACCAAAGTACATGTTTCTGGCTTCGATACTTGTTTCTGAGTGCTTCTGGACAAAAGTAACAGCCTAAGTGACAACATGCTGTCAAAATGCTTTTCGGGCCCTGAAAACACTAAAAGTGACATGTTGCTGTTTTCTGACCAACTAGTGATGAAAACCAGAAGAAACTGCCTTGCTACTATAGACTTCACAAAGTACATGTTTCTGGCTTGGAAACTTGTTTCTGAGTGCTTCTGGACAAAAGTAACAGCCTAAGTGACAACATGCTGTCAAAATGCTTTTCGGGCCCTGAAAACACTAAAAGTGACATGTTGCTGTTTTCTGACCAACTAGTGATGAAAACCAGAAGAAACTGCCTTGCTACTATAGACTTCACCAAAGTACATGTTTCTGGCTTGGAAACTTGTTTCTGAGTGCTTCTGGACAAAAGTAACAGCCTAAGTGACAACATGCTGTCAAAATGCTTTTCGGGCCCTGAAACACTAAAAGTGACATGTTGCTGTTTTCTGACCAACTAGTGATGAAAACCAGAAGAACTGCCTTGCTACTATAGACTTCACCAAAGTACATGTTTCTGGCTTGGAAACTTGTTTCTGAGTGCTTCTGGACAAAAGTAACAGCCTAAGTGACAACATGCTGTCAAAATGCTTTTCGGGCCCTGAAACACTAAAAGTGACATGTTGCTGTTTTCTGACCAAGCTAGTGATGAAAACCAGAGAAACTGCCTTGCTACTATAGACTTCACCAAAGTACATGTTCTGGCTTGGAAACTCGTTTCTGAGTGCTTCTGGACAAAAGTAACAGCCTCAGTGACAACATGCTGTCAAAATGCTTTTCGGGCCCTGAAAACACTAAAAGTGACATGTTGCTGTTCTCTGACCAAGTAGTGATGAAAACCAGAAGAAACTGCCTTGCTACTATAGACTTCACCAAAGTACATGTTTCTGGCTTCGGATACTTGTTTCTGAGTGCTTCTGGACAAAAGTAACAGCCTAAGTGACAACATGCTGTCAAAATGCTTTTCGGGCCCTGAAAACACTAAAAGTGACATGTTGCTGTTTTCTGACCACTAGTGATGAAAACCAGAAGAAACTGCCTTGCTACTATAGACTTCACCAAAGTACATGTTTCTGGCTTGGAAACTTGTTTCTGAGTGCTTCTGGACAAAAGTAACAGCCTAAGTGACAACATGCTGTCAAAATAGCTTTTCGGGCCCTGAAAACACTAAAAGTGACATGTTGCTGTTTTCTGACCAAGTAGTGATGAAAACCAGAGAAACTGCCTTGCTACTATAGACTTCACCAAAGTACATGTTTCTGGCTTGGAAACTTGTTTCTGAGTGCTTCTGGACAAAAGTAACAGCCTCAGTGACAACATGCTTTCAAAATGCTTTTCGGGCCCTGAAAACACTAAAAGTGACATGTTGCTGTTCTCTGACCAAGTAGTGATGAAAACCAGAGAAACTGCCTTGCTACTATAGACTTCACCAAAGTACATGTTTCTGGCTTCGATACTTGTTCTGAGTGCTTCTGACAAAAGTAACAGCCTAAGTGACAACATGCTGTCAAAATGCTTTTCGGGCCCTGAAAACACTAAAAGTGACATGTTGCTGTTTTCTGACCAACTAGTGATGAAAACCAGAAGAAACTGCCTTGCTACTATAGACTTCACCAAAGTACATGTTTCTGGCTTGGAAACTTGTTTCTGAGTGCTTCTGGACAAAAGTAACAGCCTAAGTGACAACATGCTGTCAAAATGCTTTTCGGGCCCTGAAAACACTAAAAGTGACATGTTGCTGTTTTCTGACCAACTAGTGATGAAAACCAGAAGAAACTGCCTTGCTACTATAGAGACTTCACCAAAGTACATGTTTCTGGCTTGGAAACTTGTTTCTGAGTGCTTCTGGACAAAAGTACAGCCTAAGTGACAACATGCTGTCAAAATGCTTTTCGGGCCCTGAAAACACTAAAAGTGACATGTTGCTGTTTTCTGACCAACTAGTGATGAAAACCAGAAGAAACTGCCTTGCTACTATAGACTTCACCAAAGTACATGTTTCTGGCTTGGAAACTCGTTTCTGAGTGCTTCTGGACAAAAGTAACAGCCTCAGTGACAACATGCTGTCAAAATGCTTTTCGGGCCCTGAAAACACTAAAAGTGACATGTTGCTGTTCTCTGACCAAGTAGTGATGAAACCAGAAGAAACTGCCTTGCTACTATAGACTTCACCAAGTACATGTTTCTGGCTTCGATACTTGTTTCTGAGTGCTTCTGGACAAAAGTAACAGCCTAAGTGACAACATGCTGTCAAAATGCTTTTCGGGCCCTGAAAACACTAAAAGTGACATGTTGCTGTTTTTCTGACCAACTAGTGATGAAAACCAGAAGAAACTGCCTTGCTACTATAGACTTCACCAAAGTACATGTTTCTGGCTTGGAAACTTGTTTCTGAGTGCTTCTGGACAAAAGTAACAGCCTAAGTGACAACATGCTGTCAAAATGCTTTTCGGGCCCTGAAACACTAAAAGTGACATGTTGCTGTTTCTGACCAACTAGTGATGAAAACCAGAAGAAACTGCCTTGCTACTATAGACTTCACCAAAGTACATGTTTCTGGCTTGGAAACTCGTTTCTGAGTGCTTCTGGACAAAAGTAACAGCCTCAGTGACAACATGCTGTCAAAATGCTTTTCGGGCCCTGAAAACACTAAAAGTGACATGTTGCTGTTCTCTGACCAAGTAGTGATGAAAACCAGAAGAAACTGCCTTGCTACTATAGACTTCACCAAAGTACATGTTCTGCCTGGCTTGAAACTTGTTTCTGAGTGCTTCTGGACAAAAGTAACAGCCTCAGTGACAACATGCTGTCAAAATGCTTTTCGGGCCCTGAAAACACTAAAAGTGACATGTTGCTGTTTTCTGACCAACTAGTGATGAAAACCAGAAGAAACTGCCTTGCTACTATAGACTTCACCAAAGTACATGTTTCTGGCTTGGAAACTCGTTTCTGAGTGCTTCTGGACAAAAGTAACAGCCTCAGTGACAACATGCTGTCAAAATGCTTTTCGGGCCCTGAAAACACTAAAAGTGACATGTTGCTGTTTTCTGACCAACTAGTGATGAAAACCAGAAGAAACTGCCTTGCTACTAGACTTCACCAAAGTACATGTTTCTGGCTTGGAAACTTGTTTCTGAGTGCTTCTGGACAAAAGTAACAGCCTCAGTGACAACATGCTGTCAAAATGCTTTTCGGGCCTGAAAACACTAAAAGTGACATGTTGCTGTTTTCTGACCAACTAGTGATGAAAACCAGAAGAAACTGCCTTGCTACTATAGACTTCACCAAAGTACATGTTTCTGGCTTGGAAACTTGTTTCTGAGTGCTTCTGGACAAAAGTAACAGCCTCAGTGACAACATGCTGTCAAAATGCTTTTCGGGCCCTGAAAACACTAAAAGTGACATGTTGCTGTTCTCTGACCAAGTAGTGATGAAAACCAGAAGAAACTGCCTTGCTACTATAGACTTCACCAAAGTACATGTTTCTGGCTTGGAAACTTGTTTCTGAGTGCTTCTGACAAAAGTAACAGCCTCAGTGACAACATGCTGTCAAAATGCTTTTCGGGCCCTGAAACACTAAAAGTGACATGTTGCTGTTTCTGACCAACTAGTGATGAAAACCACAAGAAACTGCCTTGCTACTATAGACTTCACCAAAGTACATGTTTCTGGCTTGGATACTCGTTTCTGAGTGCTTCTGGACAAAAGTAACAGCCTAAGTGACAACATGCTGTCAAAATGCTTTTCGGGCCCTGAAAACACTAAAAGTGACATGTTGCTGTTTTCTGACCAACTAGTGATGAAAACCAGAAGAAACTGCCTTGCTACTATAGACTTCACCAAAGTACATGTTTCTGGCTTGGAAACTCGTTTCTGAGTGCTTCTGGACAAAAGTAACAGCCTCAGTGACAACATTGCTGTCAAAATGCTTTCGGGCCCTGAAAACACTAAAAGTGACATGTTGCTGTTCTCTGACCAAGTAGTGATGAAAACCAGAAGAAACTGCCTTGCTACTATAGACTTCACCAAAGTACATGTTTCTGGCTTGGAAACTTGTTTCTGAGTGCTTCTGGACAAAAGTAACAGCCTCAGTGACAACATGCTGTCAAATGCTTTTCGGGCCCTGAAAACACTAAAAGTGACATGTTGCTGTTTCTGACCAACTAGTGATGAAAACCAGAAGAAACTGCCTTGCTACTATAGACTTCACCAAAGTACATGTTTCTGGCTTGGAAACTTGTTTCTGAGTGCTTCTGGACAAAAGTAACAGCCTCAGTGACAACATGCTGTCAAAATGCTTTTCGGGCCCTGAAAACACTAAAAGTGACATGTTGCTGTTTTCTGACCAACTAGTGATGAAAACCAGAAGAAACTGCCTTGCTACTATAGACTTCACCAAAGTACATGTTTCTGGCTTGGAAACTTGTTTCTGAGTGCTTCTGGACAAAAGTATCAGCCTCAGTGACAACATGCTGTCAAAATGCTTTTCGGGCCTGAAAACACTAAAAGTGACATGTTGCTGTTCTCTGACCAAGTAGTGATGAAAACCAGAAGAAACTGCCTTGCTACTATAGACTTCACCAAAGTACATGTTTCTGGCTTCGATACTTGTTTCTGAGTGCTTCTGGACAAAAGTAACAGCCTAAGTGACAACATGCTGTCAAAATGCTTTTCGGGCCCTGAAAACACTAAAAGTGACATGTTGCTGTTTCTGACCAACTAGTGATGAAAACCAGAAGAAACTGCCTTGCTACTATAGACTTCACCAAAGTACATGTTTCTGGCTTGGAAACTCGTTCTGAGTGCTTCTGGACAAAAGTAACAGCCTAAGTGACAACATGCTGTCAAAATGCTTTTCGGGCCTGAAAACACTAAAAGTGACATGTTGCTGTTTTCTGACCAACTAGTGATGAAAACCAGAAGAAACTGCCTTGCTACTATAGACTTCACCAAAGTACATGTTTCTGGCTTGGAAACTCGTTTCTGAGTGCTTCTGGACAAAAGTAACAGCCTAAGTGACAACATGCTGTCAAAATGCTTTTCGGGCCCTGAAAACACTAAAAGTGACATGTTGCTGTTTTCTGACCAAATAGTGATGAAAACCAGAGGAAACTGCCTTGCTACTATAGAATTCACCCAAACACATGTTTCTGGCTTGGAAACTTGTTTCTGAGTGCTTCTGGTGAAAAGTAACAGCCTAAGTGACAACATGCTCTCAAAATGCTTTTCGGGCTCTGAAAACACTAAAGTAACATGACGCTGTTTCCTGACACTAGTGATGAAAACCAGAGGAAACTGCCTTGCTACTATAGAATTCACCAAACCACATGTTTCTGGCTTGGAAACTTGTTTTTGAGTGCTTCTGGTGAAAAGTAACAGCCTAAGTGACAACATGCTCTCAAAATGCTTTTCGGGCCCTGAAAACACTAAAAGTGACATGATGCTGTTTTCTGACCAACTAGTGATGAAAACCAGAAGAAACTGCCTTGCTACTATAGAATTCACCAAACCACATGTTTCTGGCTTGGAAACGTGTTTCTGAGTGTTTCTGGTGAAAAGTAACAGCCTAAGTGACAACATGCTTTCAAATGCTTTTCTGGGCCTGAAAACACTAAAAGTGACATGTTGCTGTTTTCTGACCAACTAGTGATGAAAACCAGAAGAAAATGCCTTGCTACTATAGACTTCACCAAAGTACATGTTTCTGGCTTGGATTCTAGTTTCTGAGTGCTTCTGGACAAAAGTAACAGCCTAAGTGACAACATGCTGTCAAAATGCTTTTCGGGCCCTGAAAACACTAAAAGTGACATGTTGCTGTTTTCTGACCAACTAGTGATGAAACCAGAAGAAACTGCCTTGCTACTATAGACTTCACCAAAGTACATGTTTCTGGCTTGGAAACTTGTTTCTGAGTGCTTCTGGTGAAAAGTAACAGCCTAAGTGACAACATGCTGTCAAAATGCTTTTCGGGCCCTGAAAACACTAAAAGTGACATGTTGCTGTTTTCTGACCAACTAGTGATGAAACCAGAAGAAACTGCCTTGCTACTATAGACTTCACCAAAGTACATGTTTCTGGCTTGGATTCTAGTTTCTGAGTGCTTCTGGACAAAAGTAACAGCCTAAGTGACAACATGCTGTCAAAATGCTTTTCGGGCCCTGAAAACACTAAAAGTGACATGTTGCTGTTTTTCTGACCAACTAGTGATGAAAACCAGAAGAAACTGCCTTGCTACTATAGACTTCACCAAAGTACATGTTTCTGGCTTGGAAACTCGTTTCTGAGTGCTTCTGGACAAAAGTAACAGCCTAAGTGACAACATGCTCTCAAAATGCTTTTCGGGCCCTGAAAACACTAAAAGTGACATGTTGCTGTTTTCTGACCAACTAGTGATGAAAACCAGAAGAACTGCCTTGCTACTATAGACTTCACCAAAGTACATGTTTCTGGCTTGGAAACTTGTTTCTGAGTGCTTCTGGACAAAAGTAACAGCCTAAGTGACAACATGCTGTCAAAATACTTTTCGGGCCCTGAAAACACTAAAGTGACATGTTGCTGTTTTCTGACCAACTAGTGATGAAAACCAGAAGAAACTGCCTTGCTACTATAGACTTCACCAAAGTACATGTTTCTGGCTTGAAACTCGTTTCTGAGTGCTTCTGGACAAAAGTAACAGCCTCAGTGACAACATGCTGTCAAAATGCTTTTCGGCCCTGAAAACACTAAAAGTGACATGTTGCTGTTTTCTGACCAACTAGTGATGAAAACCAGAAGAAACTGCCTTGCTACTATAGAATTCACCAAACCACATGTTTCTGGTTTGGAAACTTGTTTCTGAGTGTTTCTGGTGAAAAGTAATAGCCTAAGTGACAACATGCTTTCAAAATGCTTTTCTGGGCCTGACAACAATAAAAGTGACATGATGCTGTTTTCTAACCAACTAGTGAGGGACACCACAGGAAACTGCCTTGCTACTATAGAATTCACCAAACCACATGTTTCTGCATGGAAACATGTTTCTGAGTGTTTTTGGTGAAAAGTACCAGCCTAAGTGACAACATGCTGTCAAAATGCTTTTCGGGCCCTGAAAACTCTAAAAGTGACATGTTGCTGTTTTCTGACCAACTAGTGAGGGTCACCACAGGAAACTGCCTTGCTACTATAGAATTCACCAAAGTCCATGTTTCTGGCTTGGATACTTGTTTCTGAGTGCTTCTGGACAAAAGTAACAGCCTAAGTGACAACATGCTCTCAAAATGCTTTTCGGGCCCTGAAAACACTAAAAGTGACATGTTGCTGTTTTCTGACCAACTAGTGATGAAAACCAGAAGAAACTGCCTTGCTACTATAGACTTAACCAAAGTACATGTTTCTTGTTTGGATACTTGTTTCTGAGTGCTTCTGGACAAAAGTAACAGCCTAAGTGACAACATGCTGTCAAAATGCTTTTCGGGCCCTGAAAACACTAAAAGTGACATGTTGCTGTTTTCTGACCAACTAGTGATGAAAACCAGAAGAAACTGCCTTGCTACTATAGACTTCACCAAAGTACATGTTTCTGGCTTGGAAACTCGTTTCTGAGTGCTTCTGGACAAAAGTAACAGCCTAAGTGACAACATGCTCTCAAAATGCTTTTCGGGCCCTGAAAACACTAAAAGTGACATGTTGCTGTTTTCTGACAACTAGTGATGAAAACCACAAGAAACTGCCTTGCTACTATAGACTTCACCAAAGTACATGTTTCTGGCTTGGAAACTCGTTTCTGAGTGCTTCTGGACAAAAGTAACAGCCTAAGTGACAACATGCTGTCAAAATGCTTTTCGGGCCCTGAAAACACTAAAAGTGACATGTTGCTGTTTTCTGACCAACTAGTGATGAAAACCAGAAGAAACTGCCTTGCTACTATAGACTTCACCAAAGTACATGTTTCTGGCTTGAAACTCGTTTCTGAGTGCTTCTGGACAAAAGTAACAGCCTAAGTGACAACATGCTCTCAAAATGCTTTTCGGGCTCTGAAACACTAAAAGTAACATGACGCTGTTTCCTGACCAACTAGTGATGAAAACCAGAGGAAACTGCTTGCTACTATAGAATTCACCAAACCACATGTTTCTGGCTTGGAAACTTGTTTTTGAGTGCTTCTGGTGAAAAGTAACAGCCTAAGTGACAACATGCTTTCAAATTGCTTTTCTGGGCCTGAAACACTAAAAGTGACATGTTGCTGTTTTCTGACCAACTAGTGATGAAAACCAGAAGAAACTGCCTTGCTACTATAGACTTCACCAAAGTACATGTTTCTGGCTTGGATTCTAGTTTCTGAGTGCTTCTGGACAAAAGTAACAGCCTAAGTGACAACATGCTGTCAAAATGCTTTTCGGGCCCTGAAAACACTAAAAGTGACATGTTGCTGTTTTCTGACCAACTAGTGATGAAAACCAGAAGAAACTGCCTTGCTACTATAGACTTCACCAAAGTACATGTTTCTGGCTTGGAAACTTGTTTCTGAGTGCTTCTGGTGAAAAGTAACAGCCTAAGTGACAACATGCTGTCAAAATGCTTTTCGGGCCTGAAACACTAAAAGTGACATGTTGCTGTTTTCTGACCAACTAGTGATGAAAACCAGAAGAAACTGCCTTGCTACTATAGACTTCACCAAAGTACATGTTTCTGGCTTGGATTCTAGTTTCTGAGTGCTTCTGGACAAAAGTAACAGCCTAAGTGACAACATGCTGTCAAAATGCTTTTCGGGCCCTGAAAACACTAAAAGTGACATGTTGCTGTTTTCTGACCAACTAGTGATGAAAACCAGAAGAAACTGCCTTGCTACTATAGACTTCACCAAAGTACATGTTTCTGGCTTGGAAACTCGTTTCTGAGTGCTTCTGGACAAAAGTAACAGCCTCAGTGACAACATGCTGTCAAAATGCTTTTCGGCCCTGAAAACACTAAAAGTGACATGTTGCTGTTTTCTGACCAACTAGTGATGAAACCAGATCACCAAAGTACATGTTTCTGGCTTGGAAACTTGTTTCTGAGTGCTTCTGGACAAAAGTAACAGCCTAAGTGACAACATGCTGTCAAAATACTTTTCGGGCCCTGAAAACACTAAAAGTGACATGTTGCTGTTTTCTGACCAACTAGTGATGAAAACCAGAAGAAACTGCCTTGCTACTATAGACTTCACCAAAGTACATGTTTCTGTCTTAGAAAATCGTTTCTGAGTGCTTCTGGACAATAGTAACAGCCTAAGTGACAACATGCTGTCAAAATGCTTTTCGGGCCCTGAAAACACTAAAAGTGACATGTTGCTGTTTTCTGACCAACTAGTGATGAAAACCAGAAGAAACTGCCTTGCTACTATAGACTTCACCAAAGTACATGTTTCTGGCTTGGAAACTTGTTTCTGAGTGCTTCTGGACAAAAGTAACAGCCTAAGTGACAACATGCTGTCAAAATGCTTTTCGGGCCCTGAAAACACTAAAAGTGACATGTTGCTGTTTTCTGACCAACTAGTGATGAAAACCAGAAGAAACTGCCTTGCTACTATAGACTTCACCAAAGTACATGTTTCTGGCTTGGAAACTCGTTTCTGAGTGCTTCTGGACAAAAGTAACAGCCTCAGTGACAACATGCTGTCAAAATGCTTTTCGGGCCCTGAAAACACTAAAAGTGACATGTTGCTGTTTTCTGACCAAATAGTGATGAAAACCAGAGGAAACTGCCTTGCTACTATAGAATTCACCAAACCACATGTTTCTGGCTTGGAAACTTGTTTCTGAGTGCTTCTGGTGAAAAGTAACAGCCTAAGTGACAACATGCTCTCAAAATGCTTTTCGGGCCCTGAAAACACTAAAAGTGACATGATGCTATTTTCTGACCAACTAGTGATGAAAACCAGAAGAAACTGCCTTGCTACTATAGAATTCACCAAACCACATGTTTCTGGCTTGGAAACGTGTTTCTGAGTGTTTCTGGTGAAAAGTAATAGCCCAAGTGACAACATGCTTTCTTAATGCTTTTCTGGGCCTGAAAACACTAAAAGTGACATGATGCTGTTTTCTAACCAACTCGTGAGGGACACCACAGGAAACTGCCTTGCTACTATAGAATTCACCAAACCACATGTTTCTGGCATGGAAACATGTTTCTGAGTGTTTTTGGTGAAAAGTACCAGCCTAAGTGACAACATGCTCTCAAAATGCTTTTCGGGCCCTGAAAACACTAAAAGTGACATGTTGCTGTTTTCTGACCAAACTTGTGAGGGTCACCACAGGAAACTGCCTTGCTACTATAGAATTCACCAAAGTCCATGTTTCTGGCTTGGATACTTGTTTCTGAGTGCTTCTGGACAAAAGTAACAGCCTAAGTGACAACATGCTGTCAAAATGCTTTTCGGGCCCTGAAAACACTAAAAGTGACATGTTGCTGTTTTCTGACCAACTAGTGATGAAAACCAGAAGAAACTGCCTTGCTACTATAGACTTCACCAAAGTACATGTTTCTGGCTTGGAAACTCGTTTCTGAGTGCTTCTGGACAAAAGTAACAGCCTAAGTGACAACATGCTCTCAAAATGCTTTTCGGGCCCTGAAAACACTAAAAGTGACATGTTGCTGTTTTCTGACCAACTAGTGATGAAAACCAGAAGAAACTGCCTTGCTACTATAGACTTCACCAAAGTACATGTTTCTGGCTTGGAAACTCGTTTCTGAGTGCTTCTGGACAAAAGTAACAGCCTAAGTGACAACATGCTGTCAAAATGCTTTTCGGGCCCTGAAAACACTAAAAGTGACATGTTGCTGTTTTCTGACCAAATAGTGATGAAAACCAGAGGAAACTGCCTTGCTACTATAGAATTCACCAAACCACATGTTTCTGGCTTGGAAACTTGTTTCTGAGTGCTTCTGGTGAAAAGTAACAGCCTAAGTGACAACATGCTCTCAAAATGCTTTTCGGGCTCTGAAAACACTAAAAGTAACATGACGCTGTTTCCTGACCAACTAGTGATGAAAACCAGAGGAAACTGCCTTGCTACTATAGAATTCACCAAACCACATGTTTCTGGCTTGGATTCTAGTTTCTGAGTGCTTCTGGACAAAAGTAACAGCCTAAGTGACAACATGCTGTCAAAATGCTTTTCGGGCCCTGAAAACACTAAAAGTGACATGTTGCTGTTTTCTGACCAACTAGTGATGAAAACCAGAAGAAACTGCCTTGCTACTATAGACTTCACCAAAGTACATGTTTCTGGCTTGGAAACTTGTTTCTGAGTGCTTCTGGTGAAAAGTAACAGCCTAAGTGACAACATGCTGTCAAAATGCTTTTCGGGCCCTGAAAACACTAAAAGTGACATGTTGCTGTTTTCTGACCAACTAGTGATGAAAACCAGAAGAAACTGCCTTGCTACTATAGACTTCACCAAAGTACATGTTTCTGGCTTGGAACTTGTTTCTGAGTGTTTCTGGTGAAAAGTAACAGCCTAAGTGACAACATGCTTTCAAAATGCTTTTCTGGGCCTGAAAACACTAAAAGTGACATGTTGCTGTTTTCTGACCAACTAGTGATGAAAACCAGAAGAAACTGCCTTGCTACTATAGACTTCAGCAAAGTACATGTTTCTGGCTTGGAAACTTGTTTCTGAGTGCTTCTGGACAAAAGTAACAGCCTAAGTGACAACATGCTGTCAAAATACTTTTCGGGCCCTGAAAACACTAAAAGTGACATGTTGCTGTTTTCTGACCAACTAGTGATGAAAACCAGAAGAAACTGCCTTGCTACTATAGACTTCACCAAAGTACATGTTTCTGGCTTGGAAACTCGTTTCTGAGTGCTTCTGGACAAAAGTAACAGCATAAGTGACAACATGCTGTCAAAATGCTTTTCGGGCCCTGAAAACACTAAAAGTGACATGTTGCTGTTTTCTGACCAACTAGTGATGAAAACCAGAAGAAACTGCCTTGCTACTATAGAATTCACCAAAGTACATGTTTCTGGCTTGGAAACTTGTTTCTGAGTGCTTCTGGACAAAAGTAACAGCCTAAGTGACAACATGCTGTCAAAATGCTTTTCGGGCCCTGAAAACACTAAAAGTGACATGTTGCTGTTTTCTGACCAACTAGTGATGAAAACCAGAAGAAACTGCCTTGCTACTACAGACTTCACCAAAGTACATGTTTCTGGCTTGGAAACTCGTTTCTGAGTGCTTCTGGACAAAAGTAACAGCCTAAGTGACAACATGCTCTCAAAATGCTTTTCGGTGCCTGAAAACACTAAAAGTGACATGATGCTGTTTTCTAACCAACTAGTGAGGGACACCACAGGAAACTGCCTTGCTACTATAGAATTCACCAAACCACATGTTTCTGGCATGGAAACATGTTTCTGAGTGTTTTTGGTGAAAAGTACCAGCCTAAGTGACAACATGCTCTCAAAATGCTTTTCGGGCCCTGAAAACACTAAAAGTGACATGTTGCTGTTTTCTGACCAACTAGTGATGAAAACCAGAAGAAACTGCCTTGCTACTATAGACTTCACCAAAGTACATGTTTCTGGCTTGGAAACTTGTATCTGAGTACTTCTGGTGAAAAGTAACAGCCTAAGTGACAACATGCTGTCAAAATGCTTTTCGGGCCCTGAAAACACTAAAAGTGACATGTTGCTGTTTTCTGACCAACTAGTGATGAAAACCAGAAGAAACTGCCTTGCTACTATAGACTTCACCAAAGTACATGTTTCTGGCTTGGATTCTAGTTTCTGAGTGCTTCTGGACAAAAGTAACAGCCTAAGTGACAACATGCTGTCAAAATGCTTTTCGGGCCCTGAAAACACTAAAAGTGACATGATGCTGTTTTCTGACCAACTAGTGATGAAAACCAGAAGAAACTGCCTTGCTACTATAGACTTCACCAAAGTACATGTTTCTGGCTTGGAAAATTGTTTCTGAGTGCTTCTGGACAAAAGTAACAGCCTAAGTGACAACATGCTCTCAAAATGCTTTTCGGGCCCTGAAAACACTAAAAGTGACATGATGCTGTTTTCTGACCAACTAGTGATGAAAACCAGAAGAAACTGCCTTGCTACTATAGAATTCACCAAACCACATGTTTCTGGCTTGGAAACTTGCTTATGAGTGTTTCTGGTGAAAAGTAACAGCCTAAGTGACAACATGCTTTCAAAATGCTTTTCTGGGCCTGAAAACACTAAAAGTGACATGATGCTATTTTCTGACCAACTAGTGAGGGACACCACAGGAAACTGCCTTGCTACTATAGAATTCACCAAAGTACATGTTTCTGGCATGGAAACATGTTTCTGAGTGTTTCTGGTGAAAAGTACCAGCCTAAGTGACAACATGCTGTCAAAATGCTTTTCGGGCCCTGAAAACACTAAAAGTGACATGTTGCTGTTTTCTGACCAACTAGTGAGGGACACCACAGGAAACTGCCTTGCTACTATAGAATTCACCAAAGTACATGTTTTTGTCTTGGATACTTGTATCTGAGTGCTTCTGGACAAAAGTAACAGCCTCAGTGACAACATGCTGTCAAAATGCTTTTCGGGCCCTGAAAACACTAAAAGTGACATGATGCTGTTTTCTGACCAACTAGTGATGAAAACCAGAAGAAACTGCCTTGCTACTATAGAATTCACCAAACCACATGTTTCTGGCTTGGAAAAGTGTTTCTGAGTGTTTCTGGTGAAAAGTAATAGCCTAAGTGACAACATGCTTTCAAAATGCTTTTCTGGGCCTGAAAACACTAAAAGTAACATGACGCTGTTTCCTGACCAACTAGTGATGAAAACCAGAGGAAACTGCCTTGCTACTATAGAATTCACCAAACCACATGTTTCTGGCTTGGAAACTTGTTTCTGAGTGCTTCTGTTGAAAAGTAACAGCCTAAGTGACAACATGCTTTCAAAATGCTTTTCGGTTTCTGAAAACACTAAAAGTGACATGATGCTGTTTTCTGACCAACTAGTGATGAAAACCAGAAGAAACTGCCTTGCTACTATAGAATTCACCAAACCACATGTTTCTGGCTTGGAAACGTGTTTCTGAGTGTTTCTGGTGAAAAGTAACAGCCTAAGTGACAACATGCTGTCAAAATGCTTTTCGGGCCCTGAAAACACTAAAAGTGACATGATGCTGTTTTCTAACCAACTAGTGAGGGACACCACAGGAAACTGCCTTGCTACTATAGAATTCACCAAAGTACATGTTTCTGGCTTGGAAACTTGTTTCTGAGTGCTTCTTGTGAAAAGTAACAGCCTAAGTGACAACATGCTCTCAAAATGCTTTTCGGGCCCTGAAAACACTAAAAGTGACATGACTCTGTTTTCTAACCAACTAGTGAGGGACACCACAGGAAACTGCCTTGCTACTATAGAATTCACCAAAGTACCTGTTTCTGTCTTGGATACTTGTATCTGAGTGCTTCTGGACAAAAGTAACAGCCTAAGTGACAACATGCTGTCAAAATGCTTTTCGGGCCCTGAAAACACTAAAAGTGACATGTTGCTGTTTTCTGACCAACTAGTGATGAAAACTAGAAGAAACTGCCTCGCTACTATAGAATTCACCAAAGTACATGTTTCTGGCTTGGAAACTTGTTTCTGAGTGCTTCTGGTGAAAAGTAACAGCCTAAGTGACAAAATGCTCTCAAAATGCTTTTCGGGCCCTGAAAACACTAAAAGTGACATGTTGCTGTTATCTGACCAACTAGTGATGAAAACCAGAAGAAACTGCCTTGCTACTATAGAATTCACCAAAGTACATGTTTCTGGCATGGAAACATGTTTCTGAGTGTTTCTGGTGAAAAGTAACAGCCTAAGTGACAACATGCTCTCAAAATGCTTTTCGGGCCCTGAAAACACTAAAAGTGACATGCTGCTGTTTTCTGACCAACTAGTGATGAAAACCAGAAGAAACTGCCTTGCTACTATAGAATTCACCAAACCACATGTTTCTGGCTTGGAAACGTGTTTCTGAGTGTTTCTGGTGAAAAGTACCAGCCTAAGTGACAACATACTTTCAAAATGCTTTTCAGTGCCTGAAAACACTAAAAGTGACATGATGTTTTCTGACCAACTAGTGATGGAAACCAGAGGAAACAGCCTTGCTACTATAGAATTCACCAAAGTACATGTTTCTGGCTTGGATACTTGATTCTGAGTGCTTCTGGACAAAAGTAACAGCCTAAGTGACAACATGCTCTCAAAATGCTTTTCGGGCCCTTAAACACTAAAAATGACATGATTATGTTTTCTGACCAACTAGTGATGAAAACCAGAAGAAACTGCCTTGCTACTATAGAATTCACCAAAGTACATGTTTCTGGCATGGAAACATGTTTCTGAGTGTTTCTGGTGAAAAGTAACAGCCTAAGTGACACATGCTCTCAAAATGCTTTTCGGGCCCTGAAAACACTAAAAGTGACATGCTGCTGTTTTCTGACCAACTAGTGATGAAAACCAGAAGAAACTGCCTTGCTACTATAGAATTCACCAAACCACATGTTTCTGGCTTGGAAACGTGTTTCTGAGTGTTTCTGGTGAAAAGTAACAGCCTAAGTGACAACATACTTTCAAAATGCTTTTCAGTGCCTGAAAACACTAAAAGTGACATGTTGCTGTTTTCTGACCAACTAGTGATGGAAACCAGAGGAAACAGCCTTGCTACTATAGAATTCACCAAAGTACATGTTTCTGGCTTGGATACTTGATTCTGAGTGCTTCTGGACAAAAGTAACAGCCTAAGTGACAACATGCTCTCAAAATGCTTTTCGGGCCCTTAAACACTAAAAGTGACATGTTGCTGTTTTCTGACCAACTAGTGATGAAAACCTAAACTACCTTGCTACTATAGAATTCACCAAACCACATGTTTCTGGCTTGGAAACGTGTTTCTGAGTGTTTCTGGTGAAAACTAACAGCCTAAGTGACAACATGCTGTCAAAATGCTTTTCGGGCCCTGAAAACACTAAAAGTGACATGACTCTGTTTTCTGACCAACTAGTGAGGGACACCACAGGAAACTGCCTTGCTACTATAGAATTCACCAAAGTACATGTTTCTGGCTTGGAAACTTGTATCTGAGTGCTTCTGAGCAAAAGTAACAGCCTAAGTGACAACATGCTCTCAAAATGCTTTTCGGGCCCTTAACTAAACACTAAAATGACATGATGCTGTTTTCTGACCAACTAGTGATGAAAACTAGAAGAAACTGCCTTGCTACTATAGAATTCACCAAAGTACATGTTTCTGGCTTGGAAACTTGTTTCTGAGTGTTTCTGGCGAAAAGTACCAGCCTAAGTGACAACATGCTCTCAAAATGCTTTTCGGGCCCTGAAAACACTAAAAGTGACATGTTGCTGTTTTCTGACCAACTAGTGATGAAAACCTAAACTACCTTGCTACTATAGAATTCACCAAACCACATGTTTCTGGCTTGGAAACGTGTTTCTGAGTGTTTCTGGTGAAAACTAACAGCCTAAGTGACAACATGCTCTCAAAATGCTTTTCGGGCCCTGAAAACACTAAAAGTGACATGACTCTGTTTTCTGACCAACTAGTGAGGGACACCACAGGAAACTGCCTTGCTACTATAGAATTCACCAAAGTACATGTTTCTGGCTTGGAAACTTGTATCTGAGTGCTTCTGAGCAAAAGTAACAGCCTAAGTGACAACATGCTCTCAAAATGCTTTTCGGGCCCTTAAACACTAAAAATGACATGATGCTGTTTTCTGACCAACTAGTGATGAAAACTAGAAGAAACTGCCTTGCTACTATAGAATTCACCAAAGTACATGTTTCTGGCTTGGAAACTTGTTTCTGAGTGTTTCTGGCGAAAAGTAACAGCCTAAGTGACAACATGCTTTCAAAATGCTTTTCTGGGCCCTTAAACACTAAAAGTGACATGTTGCTGTTTTCTGACCAACTAGTGATGAAAACCTAAACTACCTTGCCACTATAGAATTCACCAAACCACATGTTTCTGGCTTGGAAACGTGTTTCTGAGTGTTTCTGGTGAAAAGTAACAGCCTAAGTGACAACATGCTTTCAAAATGCTTTTCGGTGCCTGAAAACACTAAAAGTGACATGATGCTGTTTTCTGATCAACTAGTGTTGGAAACCACAGGAAACTGGATTGCTAGTATAGAATTCGTCAAACCACACATTTCTGACATGGAAACTTGTTTTTCAGTGCTTCTGTTCAAAAGTAACAGCCTAAATGACAACATGGTCTCAAAGTGCTTTTCGGTGTCTGAAAACACTAAAAGTGACATGATGCTGTTTTCTGACCAACTAGTGAGGGAAACCAGAGGAAACTACCTTGCTCCTATAGAATTCACCAAAGACAATGTTTCTGGCTTGGAAACTTGTTTCTGAGTGCTTCTGGTGAAAAGTAACAGCCTAAGTGACAACATGCTCTCAAAATGCTTTTCGGGCCCTGAAAACACTAAAAGTGACATGTTCCTGTTATCTGACCAACTAGTGATGAAAACCAGAAGAAACTGCCTTGCTACTATAGAATTCACGAAACCACATGTTTCTGGCTTGGAAACTTGTTTGTGAGTGTTTCTGGTGAAAAGTAACAACCTAAGTGACAACATGCTTTCAAAATGCTTTTCTGGGCCCTGAAAACACTAAAAGTGACATGATGCTGTTTTCTGACCAAATAGTGATGAAAACCAGAAGAAACTGCCTTGCTACTATAGAATTCACCAAACCACATGTTTCTGGCTTGGAAACTTGTTTGTGAGTGTTTCTGGTGAAAAGTAATAGCCTAAGTGACAACATGCTTTCAAAATGCTTTTCTGGGCCTGAAAACACTAAAAGTGACATGATGCTGTTTTCTGACCAACTAGTGAGGGACACCACAGGAAACTGCCTTGCTACTATAGAATTCACCAAACCACATGTTTCTGGCATGGAAATATGTTTCTGAGTGTTTCTGGTGAAAAGTAACAGCCTAAGTGACAACATGCTCTCAAAATGCTTTTCGGGCCCTGAAAACACTAAAAGTGACATGTTGCTGTTTTCTGACCAACTAGTGATGAAAACCAGAGGAAACTGCCTTGCTACTATAGAATTCACCAAACCACATCTTTCTGGCTTGGAAACGTGTTTCTGGTGAAAAGTAACAGCCTAAGTGACAACATGCTTTCATAATGCTTTTCGGTTTCTGAAAACACTAAAAGTGACATGATGCTGTTTTCTGACCAACTAGTGATGGAAACCAGAGGAAACTGCCTTGCTACTATAGAATTCACCAAAGTACATGTTTCTGGCTTGGATACTTGTTTCTGAGTGCTTCTGGACAAAAGTAACAGCCTAAGTGACAACATGCTTTCAAAATGCTTTTCTGGGCCTGAAAACACTAAAAGTGACATGATGCTGTTTTCTGACCAACTAGTGATGAAAACCAGAAGAAACTGCCTTGCTACTATAGAATTCACCAAACCACATGTTTCTGGCTTGGAAACTTGCTTATGAGTGTTTCTGGTGAAAAGTAACAGCCTAAGTGACAACATGCTTTCAAAATGCTTTTCTGGGCCTGAAAACACTAAAAGTGACATGATGCTGTTTTCTGACCAACTAGTGAGGGACACCACAGGAAACTGCCTTGCTACTATAGAATTCACCAAAGTACATGT
This sequence comes from Epinephelus lanceolatus, assembly GCF_041903045.1. Taxonomy (NCBI): domain Eukaryota; kingdom Metazoa; phylum Chordata; class Actinopteri; order Perciformes; family Serranidae; genus Epinephelus; species Epinephelus lanceolatus. The sequence continues at coordinate 259,033 of NC_135740.1, forward strand.
TTCTGGCATGGAAACATGTTTCTGAGTGTTTCTGGTGAAAAGTACCGGCCTAAGTGACAACATGCTCTCAAAATGCTTTTCGGGCCCTGAAAACACTAAAAGTGACATGATGCTGTTTTCTGACCAACTAGTGAGGGTCACCACAGGAAACTGCCTTGCTACTATAGAATTCACCAAAGTACATGTTTCTGGCTTGGAAACTTGTTTCTGAGTGCTTCTTGTGAAAAGTAACAGCCTAAGTGACAACATGCTCTCAAAATGCTTTTCGGGCCCTGAAAACACTAAAAGTGACATGACTCTGTTTTCTAACCAACTAGTAAGGGACACCACAGGAAACTGCCTTGCTACTATAGAATTCACCAAAGTACATGTTTCTGTCTTGGATACTTGTATCTGAGTGCTTCTGAACAAAAGTAACAGCCTAAGTGACAACATGCTGTCAAAATGCTTTTCGGGCCCTGAAAACACTAAAAGTGACATGATGCTGTTTTCTGACCAACTAGTGATGAACACCAGAAAAAACTGCCTTGCTACTATAGACTTAACCAAAGTACATGTTTCTTGTTTGGATACTTGTTTCTGAGTGCTTCTGGACAAAAGTAACAGCGTAAGTGATAACATGCTGTCAAAATGCTTTTCGGGCCCTGAAAACACTAAAAGTGACATGTTGCTGTTTTCTGACCAACTAGTGATGAAAACCAGAAGAAACTGCCTTGCTACTATAGACTTCACCAAAGTACATGTTTCTTGTTTGGATACTTATTTCTGAGTGCTTCTGGACAAAAGTAACAGCCTAAGTGACAACATGCTCTCAAAATGCTTTTCGGGCCCTGAAAACACTAAAAGTGACATGTTGCTGTTTTCTGACCAACTAGTGATGAAAACTAGAAGAAACTGCCTCGCTACTATAGAATTCACCAAAGTACATGTTTCTGGCTTGGAAACTTGTTTCTGAGTGCTTCTGGTGAAAAGTAACAGCCTAAGTGACAAAATGCTCTCAAAATGCTTTTCGGGCCCTTAAACACTAAAAATGACATGATTATGTTTTCTGACCAACTAGTGATGAAAACCAGAAGAAACTGCCTTGCTACTATAGAATTCACCAAAGTACATGTTTCTGGCATGGAAACATGTTTCTGAGTGTTTCTGGTGAAAAGTAACAGCCTAAGTGACAACATGCTCTCAAAATGCTTTTCGGGCCCTGAAAACACTAAAAGTGACATGCTGCTGTTTTCTGACCAACTAGTGATGAAAACCAGAAGAAACTGCCTTGCTACTATAGAATTCAACAAACCACATGTTTCTGGCTTGGAAACGTGTTTCTGAGTGTTTCTGGTGAAAAGTAACAGCCTAAGTGACAACATGCTTTCAAAATGCTTTTCTGGGCCTGAAAACACTAAAAGTGACATGATGCTGTTTTCTGACCAACTAGTGAGGGACACCACAGGAAACTGCCTTGCTACTATAGAATTCACCAAAGTACATGTTTCTGGCATGGAAACATGTTTCTGAGTGTTTCTGGTGAAAAGTACTAGCCTAAGTGACAACATGCTCTCAAAATGCTTTTCGGGCCCTGAAAACACTAAAAGTGACATGTTGCTGTTTTCTGACCAACTAGTGATGAAAACCAGAAGAAACTGCCTTGCTACTATAGACTTCACCAAAGTACATGTTTCTGGCTTGGAAACTTGTTTCTGAGTGCTTCTGGACAAAAGTAACAGCCTCAGTGACAACATGCTGTCAAAATGCTTTTCGGGCCCTGAAAACACTAAAAGTGACATGTTGCTGTTTTCTGACCAACTAGTGATGAAAACCAGAAGAAACTGCCTTGCTACTATAGACTTCACCAAAGTACATGTTTCTGGCTTGGAAACTTGTTTCTGAGTGCTTCTGGACAAAAGTAACAGCCTCAGTGACAACATGCTGTCAAAATGCTTTTCGGGCCCTGAAAACACTAAAAGTGACATGTTGCTGTTCTCTGACCAAGTAGTGATGAAAACCAGAAGAAACTGCCTTGCTACTATAGACTTCACCAAAGTACATGTTTCTGGCTTCGATACTTGTTTCTGAGTGCTTCTGGACAAAAGTAACAGCCTAAGTGACAACATGCTGTCAAAATGCTTTTCGGGCCCTGAAAACACTAAAAGTGACATGTTGCTGTTTTCTGACCAACTAGTGATGAAAACCAGAAGAAACTGCCTTGCTACTATAGACTTCACCAAAGTACATGTTTCTGGCTTGGAAACTTGTTTCTGAGTGCTTCTGGACAAAAGTAACAGCCTAAGTGACAACATGCTGTCAAAATGCTTTTCGGGCCCTGAAAACACTAAAAGTGACATGTTGCTGTTTTCTGACCAACTAGTGATGAAAACCAGAAGAAACTGCCTTGCTACTATAGACTTCACCAAAGTACATGTTTCTGGCTTGGAAACTTGTTTCTGAGTGCTTCTGGACAAAAGTAACAGCCTAAGTGACAACATGCTGTCAAAATGCTTTTCGGGCCCTGAAAACACTAAAAGTGACATGTTGCTGTTTTCTGACCAACTAGTGATGAAAACCAGAAGAAACTGCCTTGCTACTATAGACTTCACCAAAGTACATGTTTCTGGCTTGGAAACTCGTTTCTGAGTGCTTCTGGACAAAAGTAACAGCCTCAGTGACAACATGCTGTCAAAATGCTTTTCGGGCCCTGAAAACACTAAAAGTGACATGTTGCTGTTCTCTGACCAAGTAGTGATGAAAACCAGAAGAAACTGCCTTGCTACTATAGACTTCACCAAAGTACATGTTTCTGGCTTGGAAACTTGTTTCTGAGTGCTTCTGGACAAAAGTAACAGCCTCAGTGACAACATGCTGTCAAAATGCTTTTCGGGCCCTGAAAACACTAAAAGTGACATGTTGCTGTTTTCTGACCAACTAGTGATGAAAACCAGAAGAAACTGCCTTGCTACTATAGACTTCACCAAAGTACATGTTTCTGGCTTGGAAACTCGTTTCTGAGTGCTTCTGGACAAAAGTAACAGCCTCAGTGACAACATGCTGTCAAAATGCTTTTCGGGCCCTGAAAACACTAAAAGTGACATGTTGCTGTTTTCTGACCAACTAGTGATGAAAACCAGAAGAAACTGCCTTGCTACTATAGACTTCACCAAAGTACATGTTTCTGGCTTGGAAACTTGTTTCTGAGTGCTTCTGGACAAAAGTAACAGCCTCAGTGACAACATGCTTTCAAAATGCTTTTCGGGCCCTGAAAACACTAAAAGTGACATGTTGCTGTTCTCTGACCAAGTAGTGATGAAAACCAGAAGAAACTGCCTTGCTACTATAGACTTCACCAAAGTACATGTTTCTGGCTTCGATACTTGTTTCTGAGTGCTTCTGGACAAAAGTAACAGCCTAAGTGACAACATGCTGTCAAAATGCTTTTCGGGCCCTGAAAACACTAAAAGTGACATGTTGCTGTTTTCTGACCAACTAGTGATGAAAACCAGAAGAAACTGCCTTGCTACTATAGACTTCACCAAAGTACATGTTTCTGGCTTGGAAACTTGTTTCTGAGTGCTTCTGGACAAAAGTAACAGCCTAAGTGACAACATGCTGTCAAAATGCTTTTCGGGCCCTGAAAACACTAAAAGTGACATGTTGCTGTTTTCTGACCAACTAGTGATGAAAACCAGAAGAAACTGCCTTGCTACTATAGACTTCACCAAAGTACATGTTTCTGGCTTGGAAACTTGTTTCTGAGTGCTTCTGGACAAAAGTAACAGCCTAAGTGACAACATGCTGTCAAAATGCTTTTCGGGCCCTGAAAACACTAAAAGTGACATGTTGCTGTTTTCTGACCAACTAGTGATGAAAACCAGAAGAAACTGCCTTGCTACTATAGACTTCACCAAAGTACATGTTTCTGGCTTGGAAACTCGTTTCTGAGTGCTTCTGGACAAAAGTAACAGCCTCAGTGACAACATGCTGTCAAAATGCTTTTCGGGCCCTGAAAACACTAAAAGTGACATGTTGCTGTTCTCTGACCAAGTAGTGATGAAAACCAGAAGAAACTGCCTTGCTACTATAGACTTCACCAAAGTACATGTTTCTGGCTTCGATACTTGTTTCTGAGTGCTTCTGGACAAAAGTAACAGCCTAAGTGACAACATGCTGTCAAAATGCTTTTCGGGCCCTGAAAACACTAAAAGTGACATGTTGCTGTTTTCTGACCAACTAGTGATGAAAACCAGAAGAAACTGCCTTGCTACTATAGACTTCACCAAAGTACATGTTTCTGGCTTGGAAACTTGTTTCTGAGTGCTTCTGGACAAAAGTAACAGCCTAAGTGACAACATGCTGTCAAAATGCTTTTCGGGCCCTGAAAACACTAAAAGTGACATGTTGCTGTTTTCTGACCAACTAGTGATGAAAACCAGAAGAAACTGCCTTGCTACTATAGACTTCACCAAAGTACATGTTTCTGGCTTGGAAACTCGTTTCTGAGTGCTTCTGGACAAAAGTAACAGCCTCAGTGACAACATGCTGTCAAAATGCTTTTCGGGCCCTGAAAACACTAAAAGTGACATGTTGCTGTTCTCTGACCAAGTAGTGATGAAAACCAGAAGAAACTGCCTTGCTACTATAGACTTCACCAAAGTACATGTTTCTGGCTTGGAAACTTGTTTCTGAGCGCTTCTGGACAAAAGTAACAGCCTCAGTGACAACATGCTGTCAAAATGCTTTTCGGGCCCTGAAAACACTAAAAGTGACATGTTGCTGTTTTCTGACCAACTAGTGATGAAAACCAGAAGAAACTGCCTTGCTACTATAGACTTCACCAAAGTACATGTTTCTGGCTTGGAAACTCGTTTCTGAGTGCTTCTGGACAAAAGTAACAGCCTCAGTGACAACATGCTGTCAAAATGCTTTTCGGGCCCTGAAAACACTAAAAGTGACATGTTGCTGTTTTCTGACCAACTAGTGATGAAAACCAGAAGAAACTGCCTTGCTACTAGACTTCACCAAAGTACATGTTTCTGGCTTGGAAACTTGTTTCTGAGTGCTTCTGGACAAAAGTAACAGCCTCAGTGACAACATGCTGTCAAAATGCTTTTCGGGCCCTGAAAACACTAAAAGTGACATGTTGCTGTTTTCTGACCAACTAGTGATGAAAACCAGAAGAAACTGCCTTGCTACTATAGACTTCACCAAAGTACATGTTTCTGGCTTGGAAACTTGTTTCTGAGTGCTTCTGGACAAAAGTAACAGCCTCAGTGACAACATGCTGTCAAAATGCTTTTCGGGCCCTGAAAACACTAAAAGTGACATGTTGCTGTTCTCTGACCAAGTAGTGATGAAAACCAGAAGAAACTGCCTTGCTACTATAGACTTCACCAAAGTACATGTTTCTGGCTTGGAAACTTGTTTCTGAGTGCTTCTGGACAAAAGTAACAGCCTCAGTGACAACATGCTGTCAAAATGCTTTTCGGGCCCTGAAAACACTAAAAGTGACATGTTGCTGTTTTCTGACCAACTAGTGATGAAAACCACAAGAAACTGCCTTGCTACTATAGACTTCACCAAAGTACATGTTTCTGGCTTGGATACTCGTTTCTGAGTGCTTCTGGACAAAAGTAACAGCCTAAGTGACAACATGCTGTCAAAATGCTTTTCGGGCCCTGAAAACACTAAAAGTGACATGTTGCTGTTTTCTGACCAACTAGTGATGAAAACCAGAAGAAACTGCCTTGCTACTATAGACTTCACCAAAGTACATGTTTCTGGCTTGGAAACTCGTTTCTGAGTGCTTCTGGACAAAAGTAACAGCCTCAGTGACAACATGCTGTCAAAATGCTTTTCGGGCCCTGAAAACACTAAAAGTGACATGTTGCTGTTTTCTGACCAAATAGTGATGAAAACCAGAGGAAACTGCCTTGCTACTATAGAATTCACCAAACCACATGTTTCTGGCTTGGAAACTTGTTTCTGAGTGCTTCTGGTGAAAAGTAACAGCCTAAGTGACAACATGCTCTCAAAATGCTTTTCGGGCCCTGAAAACACTAAAAGTGACATGTTGCTGTTTTCTGACCAACTAGTGATGAAAACCAGAAGAAACTGCCTTGCTACTATAGACTTCACCAAAGTACATGTTTCTGTCTTAGAAAATCGTTTCTGAGTGCTTCTGGACAATAGTAACAGCCTAAGTGACAACATGCTGTCAAAATGCTTTTCGGGCCCTGAAAACACTAAAAGTGACATGTTGCTGTTTTCTGACCAACTAGTGATGAAAACCAGAAGAAACTGCCTTGCTACTATAGACTTCACCAAAGTACATGTTTCTGGCTTGGAAACTTGTTTCTGAGTGCTTCTGGACAAAAGTAACAGCCTAAGTGACAACATGCTGTCAAAATGCTTTTCGGGCCCTGAAAACACTAAAAGTGACATGTTGCTGTTTTCTGACCAACTAGTGATGAAAACCAGAAGAAACTGCCTTGCTACTATAGACTTCACCAAAGTACATGTTTCTGGCTTGGATTCTAGTTTCTGAGTGCTTCTGGTGAAAAGTAACAGCCTAAGTGACAACATGCTCTCAAAATGCTTTTCGGGCCCTTAAACACTAAAAATGACATGATGCTGTTTTCTGACCAACTAGTGATGAAAACCAGAAGAAACTGCCTTGCTACTATAGAATTCACCAAACCACATGTTTCTGGTTTGGAAACTTGTTTCTGAGTGTTTCTGGTGAAAAGTAATAGCCTAAGTGACAACATGCTTTCAAAATGCTTTTCTGGGCCTGACAACACTAAAAGTGACATGATGCTGTTTTCTAACCAACTAGTGAGGGACACCACAGGAAACTGCCTTGCTACTATAGAATTCACCAAACCACATGTTTCTGGCATGGAAACATGTTTCTGAGTGTTTTTGGTGAAAAGTACCAGCCTAAGTGACAACATGCTGTCAAAATGCTTTTCGGGCCCTGAAAACTCTAAAAGTGACATGTTGCTGTTTTCTGACCAACTAGTGAGGGTCACCACAGGAAACTGCCTTGCTACTATAGAATTCACCAAAGTCCATGTTTCTGGCTTGGATACTTGTTTCTGAGTGCTTCTGGACAAAAGTAACAGCCTAAGTGACAACATGCTCTCAAAATGCTTTTCGGGCCCTGAAAACACTAAAAGTGACATGTTGCTGTTTTCTGACCAACTAGTGATGAAAACCAGAAGAAACTGCCTTGCTACTATAGACTTAACCAAAGTACATGTTTCTTGTTTGGATACTTGTTTCTGAGTGCTTCTGGACAAAAGTAACAGCCTAAGTGACAACATGCTGTCAAAATGCTTTTCGGGCCCTGAAAACACTAAAAGTGACATGTTGCTGTTTTCTGACCAACTAGTGATGAAAACCACAAGAAACTGCCTTGCTACTATAGACTTCACCAAAGTACATGTTTCTGTCTTAGAAAATCGTTTCTGAGTGCTTCTGGACAATAGTAACAGCCTAAGTGACAACATGCTGTCAAAATGCTTTTCGGGCCCTGAAAACACTAAAAGTGACATGTTGCTGTTTTCTGACCAACTAGTGATGAAAACCAGAAGAAACTGCCTTGCTACTATAGACTTCACCAAAGTACATGTTTCTGGCTTGGAAACTCGTTTCTGAGTGCTTCTGGACAAAAGTAACAACCTAAGTGACAACATGCTCTCAAAATGCTTTTCGGGCCCTGAAAACACTAAAAGTGACATGTTGCTGTTTTCTGACCAACTAGTGATGAAAACCACAAGAAACTGCCTTGCTACTATAGACTTCACCAAAGTACATGTTTCTGGCTTGGAAACTCGTTTCTGAGTGCTTCTGGACAAAAGTAACAGCCTAAGTGACAACATGCTGTCAAAATGCTTTTCGGGCCCTGAAAACACTAAAAGTGACATGTTGCTGTTTTCTGACCAACTAGTGATGAAAACCAGAAGAAACTGCCTTGCTACTATAGACTTCACCAAAGTACATGTTTCTGGCTTGGAAACTCGTTTCTGAGTGCTTCTGGACAAAAGTAACAGCCTAAGTGACAACATGCTGTCAAAATGCTTTTCGGGCCCTGAAAACACTAAAAGTGACATGTTGCTGTTTTCTGACCAAATAGTGATGAAAACCAGAGGAAACTGCCTTGCTACTATAGAATTCACCAAACCACATGTTTCTGGCTTGGAAACTTGTTTCTGAGTGCTTCTGGTGAAAAGTAACAGCCTAAGTGACAACATGCTCTCAAAATGCTTTTCGGGCTCTGAAAACACTAAAAGTAACATGACGCTGTTTCCTGACCAACTAGTGATGAAAACCAGAGGAAACTGCCTTGCTACTATAGAATTCACCAAACCACATGTTTCTGGCTTGGAAACGTGTTTCTGAGTGTTTCTGGTGAAAAGTAACAGCCTAAGTGACAACATGCTTTCAAAATGCTTTTCTGGGCCTGAAAACACTAAAAGTGACATGTTGCTGTTTTCTGACCAACTAGTGATGAAAACCAGAAGAAAATGCCTTGCTACTATAGACTTCACCAAAGTACATGTTTCTGGCTTGGATTCTAGTTTCTGAGTGCTTCTGGACAAAAGTAACAGCCTAAGTGACAACATGCTGTCAAAATGCTTTTCGGGCCCTGAAAACACTAAAAGTGACATGTTGCTGTTTTCTGACCAACTAGTGATGAAAACCAGAAGAAACTGCCTTGCTACTAAAGACTTCACCAAAGTACATGTTTCTGGCTTGGAAACTTGTTTCTGAGTGCTTCTGGTGAAAAGTAACAGCCTAAGTGACAACATGCTGTCAAAATGCTTTTCGGGCCCTGAAAACACTAAAAGTGACATGTTGCTGTTTTCTGACCAACTAGTGATGAAAACCAGAAGAAACTGCCTTGCTACTATAGACTTCACCAAAGTACATGTTTCTGGCTTGGATTCTAGTTTCTGAGTGCTTCTGGACAAAAGTAACAGCCTCAGTGACAACATGCTGTCAAAATGCTTTTCGGGCCCTGAAAACACTAAAAGTGACATGTTGCTGTTTTCTGACCAACTAGTGATGAAAACCAGAAGAAACTGCCTTGCTACTATAGACTTCACCAAAGTACATGTTTCTGGCTTGGAAACTCGTTTCTGAGTGCTTCTGGACAAAAGTAACAGCCTAAGTGACAACATGCTCTCAAAATGCTTTTCGGGCCCTGAAAACACTAAAAGTGACATGTTGCTGTTTTCTGACCAACTAGTGATGAAAACCAGAAGAAACTGCCTTGCTACTATAGACTTCACCAAAGTACATGTTTCTGGCTTGGAAACTTGTTTCTGAGTGCTTCTGGACAAAAGTAACAGCCTAAGTGACAACATGCTGTCAAAATACTTTTCGGGCCCTGAAAACACTAAAAGTGACATGTTGCTGTTTTCTGACCAACTAGTGATGAAAACCAGAAGAAACTGCCTTGCTACTATAGACTTCACCAAAGTACATGTTTCTGGCTTGGAAACTTGTTTCTGAGTGCTTCTGGACAAAAGTAACAGCCTAAGTGACAACATGCTGTCAAAATGCTTTTCGGGCCCTGAAAACACTAAAAGTGACATGTTGCTGTTTTCTGACCAACTAGTGATGAAAACCAGAAGAAACTGCCTTGCTACTATAGACTTCACCAAAGTACATGTTTCTGGCTTGGATTCTAGTTTCTGAGTGCTTCTGGTGAAAAGTAACAGCCTAAGTGACAACATGCTCTCAAAATGCTTTTCGGGCCCTTAAACACTAAAAATGACATGATGCTGTTTTCTGACCAACTAGTGATGAAAACCAGAAGAAACTGCCTTGCTACTATAGAATTCACCAAACCACATGTTTCTGGTTTGGAAACTTGTTTCTGAGTGTTTCTGGTGAAAAGTAATAGCCTAAGTGACAACATGCTTTCAAAATGCTTTTCTGGGCCTGACAACAATAAAAGTGACATGATGCTGTTTTCTAACCAACTAGTGAGGGACACCACAGGAAACTGCCTTGCTACTATAGAATTCACCAAACCACATGTTTCTGGCATGGAAACATGTTTCTGAGTGTTTTTGGTGAAAAGTACCAGCCTAAGTGACAACATGCTGTCAAAATGCTTTTCGGGCCCTGAAAACTCTAAAAGTGACATGTTGCTGTTTTCTGACCAACTAGTGAGGGTCACCACAGGAAACTGCCTTGCTACTATAGAATTCACCAAAGTCCATGTTTCTGGCTTGGATACTTGTTTCTGAGTGCTTCTGGACAAAAGTAACAGCCTAAGTGACAACATGCTCTCAAAATGCTTTTCGGGCCCTGAAAACACTAAAAGTGACATGTTGCTGTTTTCTGACCAACTAGTGATGAAAACCAGAAGAAACTGCCTTGCTACTATAGACTTAACCAAAGTACATGTTTCTTGTTTGGATACTTGTTTCTGAGTGCTTCTGGACAAAAGTAACAGCCTAAGTGACAACATGCTGTCAAAATGCTTTTCGGGCCCTGAAAACACTAAAAGTGACATGTTGCTGTTTTCTGACCAACTAGTGATGAAAACCAGAAGAAACTGCCTTGCTACTATAGACTTCACCAAAGTACATGTTTCTGTCTTAGAAAATCGTTTCTGAGTGCTTCTGGACAATAGTAACAGCCTAAGTGACAACATGCTGTCAAAATGCTTTTCGGGCCCTGAAAACACTAAAAGTGACATGTTGCTGTTTTCTGACCAACTAGTGATGAAAACCAGAAGAAACTGCCTTGCTACTATAGACTTCACCAAAGTACATGTTTCTGGCTTGGAAACTCGTTTCTGAGTGCTTCTGGACAAAAGTAACAGCCTAAGTGACAACATGCTCTCAAAATGCTTTTCGGGCCCTGAAAACACTAAAAGTGACATGTTGCTGTTTTCTGACCAACTAGTGATGAAAACCAGAAGAAACTGCCTTGCTACTATAGACTTCACCAAAGTACATGTTTCTGGCTTGGAAACTTGTTTCTGAGTGCTTCTGGTGAAAAGTAACAGCCTAAGTGACAACATGCTGTCAAAATGCTTTTCGGGCCCTGAAAACACTAAAAGTGACATGTTGCTGTTTTCTGACCAACTAGTGATGAAAACCAGAAGAAACTGCCTTGCTACTATAGACTTCACCAAAGTACATGTTTCTGGCTTGGATTCTAGTTTCTGAGTGCTTCTGGACAAAAGTAACAGCCTAAGTGACAACATGCTGTCAAAATGCTTTTCGGGCCCTGAAAACACTAAAAGTGACATGTTGCTGTTTTCTGACCAACTAGTGATGAAAACCAGAAGAAACTGCCTTGCTACTATAGACTTCACCAAAGTACATGTTTCTGGCTTGGAAACTCGTTTCTGAGTGCTTCTGGACAAAAGTAACAGCCTCAGTGACAACATGCTGTCAAAATGCTTTTCGGGCCCTGAAAACACTAAAAGTGACATGTTGCTGTTTTCTGACCAACTAGTGATGAAAACCAGAAGAAACTGCCTTGCTACTATAGACTTCACCAAAGTACATGTTTCTGGCTTGGAAACTTGTTTCTGAGTGCTTCTGGACAAAAGTAACAGCCTAAGTGACAACATGCTGTCAAAATACTTTTCGGGCCCTGAAAACACTAAAAGTGACATGTTGCTGTTTTCTGACCAACTAGTGATGAAAACCAGAAGAAACTGCCTTGCTACTATAGACTTCACCAAAGTACATGTTTCTGTCTTAGAAAATCGTTTCTGAGTGCTTCTGGACAATAGTAACAGCCTAAGTGACAACATGCTGTCAAAATGCTTTTCGGGCCCTGAAAACACTAAAAGTGACATGTTGCTGTTTTCTGACCAACTAGTGATGAAAACCAGAAGAAACTGCCTTGCTACTATAGACTTCACCAAAGTACATGTTTCTGGCTTGGAAACTTGTTTCTGAGTGCTTCTGGACAAAAGTAACAGCCTAAGTGACAACATGCTGTCAAAATGCTTTTCGGGCCCTGAAAACACTAAAAGTGACATGTTGCTGTTTTCTGACCAACTAGTGATGAAAACCAGAAGAAACTGCCTTGCTACTATAGACTTCACCAAAGTACATGTTTCTGGCTTGGAAACTCGTTTCTGAGTGCTTCTGGACAAAAGTAACAGCCTCAGTGACAACATGCTGTCAAAATGCTTTTCGGGCCCTGAAAACACTAAAAGTGACATGTTGCTGTTTTCTGACCAACTAGTGATGAAAACCAGAAGAAACTGCCTTGCTACTATAGACTTCACCAAAGTACATGTTTCTGGCTTGGAAACTTGTTTCTGAGTGTTTCTGGTGAAAAGTAACAGCCTAAGTGACAACATGCTTTCAAAATGCTTTTCTGGGCCTGAAAACACTAAAAGTGACATGTTGCTGTTTTCTGACCAACTAGTGATGAAAACCAGAAGAAACTGCCTTGCTACTATAGACTTCAGCAAAGTACATGTTTCTGGCTTGGAAACTTGTTTCTGAGTGCTTCTGGACAAAAGTAACAGCCTAAGTGACAACATGCTGTCAAAATACTTTTCGGGCCCTGAAAACACTAAAAGTGACATGTTGCTGTTTTCTGACCAACTAGTGATGAAAACCAGAAGAAACTGCCTTGCTACTATAGACTTCACCAAAGTACATGTTTCTGGCTTGGAAACTCGTTTCTGAGTGCTTCTGGACAAAAGTAACAGCCTAAGTGACAACATGCTGTCAAAATGCTTTTCGGGCCCTGAAAACACTAAAAGTGACATGATGCTGTTTTCTGACCAACTAGTGATGAAAACCAGAAGAAACTGCCTTGGTATTATAGACTTCACCAAAGTACATGTTTCTGGCTTAGAAAATCGTTTCTGAGTGCTTCTGGACAAAAGTAACAGCCTAAGTGACAACATGCTGTCAAAATGCTTTTCGGGCCCTGAAAACACTAAAAGTGACATGTTGCTGTTTTCTGACCAACTAGTGATGAAAACCAGAAGAAACTGCCTTGCTACTATAGACTTCACCAAAGTACATGTTTCTGGCTTGGAAACTCGTTTCTGAGTGCTTCTGGAAAAAAGTAACAGCCTAAGTGACAACATGCTGTCAAAATGCTTTTCGGGCCCTGAAAACACTAAAAGTGACATGTTGCTGTTTTCTGACCAACTAGTGATGAAAACCAGAAGAAACTGCCTTGCTACTATAGACTTCACCAAAGTACATGTTTCTGGCTTGGAAACTCGTTTCTGAGTGCTTCTGGACAAAAGTAACAGCATAAGTGACAACATGCTGTCAAAATGCTTTTCGGGCCCTGAAAACACTAAAAGTGACATGTTGCTGTTTTCTGACCAACTAGTGATGAAAACCAGAAGAAACTGCCTTGCTACTATAGAATTCACCAAAGTACATGTTTCTGGCTTGGAAACTTGTTTCTGAGTGCTTCTGGACAAAAGTAACAGCCTAAGTGACAACATGCTGTCAAAATGCTTTTCGGGCCCTGAAAACACTAAAAGTGACATGTTGCTGTTTTCTGACCAACTAGTGATGAAAACCAGAAGAAACTGCCTTGCTACTACAGACTTCACCAAAGTACATGTTTCTGGCTTGGAAACTCGTTTCTGAGTGCTTCTGGACAAAAGTAACAGCCTAAGTGACAACATGCTCTCAAAATGCTTTTCGGTGCCTGAAAACACTAAAAGTGACATGATGCTGTTTTCTAACCAACTAGTGAGGGACACCACAGGAAACTGCCTTGCTACTATAGAATTCACCAAACCACATGTTTCTGGCATGGAAACATGTTTCTGAGTGTTTTTGGTGAAAAGTACCAGCCTAAGTGACAACATGCTCTCAAAATGCTTTTCGGGCCCTGAAAACACTAAAAGTGACATGTTGCTGTTTTCTGACCAACTAGTGAGGGTCACCACAGGAAACTGCCTTGCTACTATAGAATTCACCAAAGTCCATGTTTCTGGCTTGGATACTTGTTTCTGAGTGCTTCTGGACAAAAGTAACAGCCTAAGTGACAACATGCTCTCAAAATGCTTTTCGGGCCCTGAAAACACTAAAAGTGACATGTTGCTGTTTTCTGACCAACTAGTGATGAAAACCAGAAGAAACTGCCTTGCTACTATAGACTTCACCAAAGTACATGTTTCTGGCTTGGAAACTTGTATCTGAGTACTTCTGGTGAAAAGTAACAGCCTAAGTGACAACATGCTGTCAAAATGCTTTTCGGGCCCTGAAAACACTAAAAGTGACATGTTGCTGTTTTCTGACCAACTAGTGATGAAAACCAGAAGAAACTGCCTTGCTACTATAGAATTCACCAAACCACATGTTTCTGGCTTGGAAACTTGCTTATGAGTGTTTCTGGTGAAAAGTAACAGCCTAAGTGACAACATGCTTTCAAAATGCTTTTCTGGGCCTGAAAACACTAAAAGTGACATGATGCTGTTTTCTGACCAACTAGTGAGGGACACCACAGGAAACTGCCTTGCTACTATAGAATTCACCAAAGTACATGTTTCTGGCATGGAAACATGTTTCTGAGTGTTTCTGGTGAAAAGTACCAGCCTAAGTGACAACATGCTGTCAAAATGCTTTTCGGGCCCTGAAAACACTAAAAGTGACATGTTGCTGTTTTCTGACCAACTAGTGAGGGACACCACAGGAAACTGCCTTGCTACTATAGAATTCACCAAAGTACATGTTTTTGTCTTGGATACTTGTATCTGAGTGCTTCTGGACAAAAGTAACAGCCTCAGTGACAACATGCTGTCAAAATGCTTTTCGGGCCCTGAAAACACTAAAAGTGACATGATGCTGTTTTCTGACCAACTAGTGATGAAAACCAGAAGAAACTGCCTTGCTACTATAGAATTCACCAAACCACATGTTTCTGGCTTGGAAAAGTGTTTCTGAGTGTTTCTGGTGAAAAGTAACAGCCTAAGTGACAACATGCTTTCAAAATGCTTTTCGGTGCCTGAAAACACTAAAAGTGACATGATGCTGTTTTCTGACCAACTAGTGATGAAAACCAGAAGAAACTGCCTTGCTACTATAGAATTCACCAAACCACATGTTTCTGGCTTGGAAACTTGTTTGTGAGTGTTTCTGGTGAAAAGTAATAGCCTAAGTGACAACATGCTTTCAAAATGCTTTTCTGGGCCTGAAAACACTAAAAGTAACATGACGCTGTTTCCTGACCAACTAGTGATGAAAACCAGAGGAAACTGCCTTGCTACTATAGAATTCACCAAACCACATGTTTCTGGCTTGGAAACTTGTTTCTGAGTGCTTCTGTTGAAAAGTAACAGCCTAAGTGACAACATGCTTTCAAAATGCTTTTCGGTTTCTGAAAACACTAAAAGTGACATGATGCTGTTTTCTGACCAACTAGTGATGAAAACCAGAAGAAACTGCCTTGCTACTATAGAATTCACCAAACCACATGTTTCTGGCTTGGAAACGTGTTTCTGAGTGTTTCTGGTGAAAAGTAACAGCCTAAGTGACAACATGCTTTCAAAATGCTTTTCGGTGCCTGAAAACACTAAAAGTGACATGATGCTGTTTTCTGACCAACTAGTGATGGAAACCAGAGGAAACTGCCTTGCCACTATAGAATTCACCAAAGTACATGTTTCTGGCTTGGATACTTGTTTCTGAGTGCTTCTGGACAAAAGTAACAGCCTAAGTGACAACATGCTTTCAAAATGCTTTTCGGTGCCTGAAAACACTAAAAGTGACATGATGCTGTTTTCTGACCAACTAGTGATGGAAACCAGAGGAAACTGCCTTGCTACTATAGAATTCACCAAAGTACATGTTTCTGGCTTGGATACTTGTTTCTGAGTGCTTCTGGACAAAAGTAACAGCCTAAGTGACAACATGCTGTCAAAATGCTTTTCGGGCCCTGTTAACACTAAAAGTGACATGTTGCTGTTTTCTGACCAACTAGTGATGAAAACCAGAAGAAACTGCCTTGCTACTATAGACTTCAGCAAAGTAGATGTTTCTGGCTTGGAAACTTGTTTCTGAGTGCTTCTGGACAAAAGTAACAGCCTAAGTGACAACATGCTGTCAAAATGCTTTTCGGGCCCTGAAAACACTAAAAGTGACATGATGCTGTTTTCTAACCAACTAGTGAGGGACACCACAGGAAACTGCCTTGCTACTATAGAATTCACCAAAGTACATGTTTCTGGCATGGAAACATGTTTCTGAGTGTTTCTGGTGAAAAGTAACAGCCTAAGTGACAACATGCTCTCAAAATGCTTTTCGGGCCCTGAAAACACTAAAAGTGACATGCTGCTGTTTTCTGACCAACTAGTGATGAAAACCAGAAGAAACTGCCTTGCTACTATAGAATTCACCAAACCACATGTTTCTGGCTTGGAAACGTGTTTCTGAGTGTTTCTGGTGAAAAGTACCAGCCTAAGTGACAACATACTTTCAAAATGCTTTTCAGTGCCTGAAAACACTAAAAGTGACATGATGCTGTTTTCTGACCAACTAGTGATGGAAACCAGAGGAAACAGCCTTGCTACTATAGAATTCACCAAAGTACATGTTTCTGGCTTGGATACTTGATTCTGAGTGCTTCTGGACAAAAGTAACAGCCTAAGTGACAACATGCTCTCAAAATGCTTTTCGGGCCCTTAAACACTAAAAATGACATGATTATGTTTTCTGACCAACTAGTGATGAAAACCAGAAGAAACTGCCTTGCTACTATAGAATTCACCAAAGTACATGTTTCTGGCATGGAAACATGTTTCTGAGTGTTTCTGGTGAAAAGTAACAGCCTAAGTGACACATGCTCTCAAAATGCTTTTCGGGCCCTGAAAACACTAAAAGTGACATGCTGCTGTTTTCTGACCAACTAGTGAGGGACACCACAGGAAACTGCCTTGCTACTATAGAATTCACCAAAGTACATGTTTCTGGCTTGGAAACTTGTATCTGAGTGCTTCTGAGCAAAAGTAACAGCCTAAGTGACAACATGCTCTCAAAATGCTTTTCGGGCCCTTAAACACTAAAAATGACATGATGCTGTTTTCTGACCAACTAGTGATGAAAACTAGAAGAAACTGCCTTGCTACTATAGAATTCACCAAAGTACATGTTTCTGGCTTGGAAACTTGTTTCTGAGTGTTTCTGGCGAAAAGTACCAGCCTAAGTGACAACATGCTCTCAAAATGCTTTTCGGGCCCTGAAAACACTAAAAGTGACATGTTGCTGTTTTCTGACCAACTAGTGATGAAAACCTAAACTACCTTGCTACTATAGAATTCACCAAACCACATGTTTCTGGCTTGGAAACGTGTTTCTGAGTGTTTCTGGTGAAAACTAACAGCCTAAGTGACAACATGCTCTCAAAATGCTTTTCGGGCCCTGAAAACACTAAAAGTGACATGACTCTGTTTTCTGACCAACTAGTGAGGGACACCACAGGAAACTGCCTTGCTACTATAGAATTCACCAAAGTACATGTTTCTGGCTTGGAAACTTGTATCTGAGTGCTTCTGAGCAAAAGTAACAGCCTAAGTGACAACATGCTCTCAAAATGCTTTTCGGGCCCTTAAACACTAAAAATGACATGATGCTGTTTTCTGACCAACTAGTGATGAAAACTAGAAGAAACTGCCTTGCTACTATAGAATTCACCAAACCACATGTTTCTGGCTTGGAAACTTGTTTCTGAGTGTTTCTGGCGAAAAGTAACAGCCTAAGTGACAACATGCTTTCAAAATGCTTTTCTGGGCCCTTAAACACTAAAAGTGACATGTTGCTGTTTTCTGACCAACTAGTGATGAAAACCTAAACTACCTTGCTACTATAGAATTCACCAAACCACATGTTTCTGGCTTGGAAACGTGTTTCTGAGTGTTTCTGGTGAAAACTAACAGCCTAAGTGACAACATGCTCTCAAAATGCTTTTCGGGCCCTGAAAACACTAAAAGTGACATGACTCTGTTTTCTGACCAACTAGTGAGGGACACCACAGGAAACTGCCTTGCTACTATAGAATTCACCAAAGTACATGTTTCTGGCTTGGAAACTTGTATCTGAGTGCTTCTGAGCAAAAGTAACAGCCTAAGTGACAACATGCTCTCAAAATGCTTTTCGGGCCCTTAAACACTAAAAATGACATGTTGCTGTTTTCTGACCAACTAGTGATGAAAACCTAAACTACCTTGCTACTATAGAATTCACCAAACCACATGTTTCTGGCTTGGAAACTTGTTTCTGAGTGTTTCTGGCGAAAAGTAACAGCCTAAGTGACAACATGCTTTCAAAATGCTTTTCTGGGCCCTTAAACACTAAAAGTGACATGTTGCTGTTTTCTGACCAACTAGTGATGAAAACCTAAACTACCTTGCCACTATAGAATTCACCAAACCACATGTTTCTGGCTTGGAAACGTGTTTCTGAGTGTTTCTGGTGAAAAGTAACAGCCTAAGTGACAACATGCTTTCAAAATGCTTTTCGGTGCCTGAAAACACTAAAAGTGACATGATGCTGTTTTCTGATCAACTAGTGTTGGAAACCACAGGAAACTGGATTGCTAGTATAGAATTCGTCAAACCACACATTTCTGACATGGAAACTTGTTTTTCAGTGCTTCTGTTCAAAAGTAACAGCCTAAATGACAACATGGTCTCAAAGTGCTTTTCGGTGTCTGAAAACACTAAAAGTGACATGATGCTGTTTTCTGACCAACTAGTGAGGGAAACCAGAGGAAACTACCTTGCTCCTATAGAATTCACCAAAGACAATGTTTCTGGCTTGGAAACTTGTTTCTGAGTGCTTCTGGACAAAAGTAACAGCCTAAGTGACAACATGCTCTCAAAATGCTTTTCGGGCCCTGAAAACACTAAAAGTGACATGTTCCTGTTATCTGACCAACTAGTGATGAAAACCAGAAGAAACTGCCTTGCTACTATAGAATTCACGAAACCACATGTTTCTGGCTTGGAAACTTGTTTGTGAGTGTTTCTGGTGAAAAGTAACAACCTAAGTGACAACATGCTTTCAAAATGCTTTTCTGGGCCCTGAAAACACTAAAAGTGACATGATGCTGTTTTCTGACCAACTAGTGATGAAAACCAGAAGAAACTGCCTTGCTACTATAGAATTCACCAAACCACATGTTTCTGGCTTGGAAACTTGTTTCTGAGTGCTTCTGGTGAAAAGTAACAGCCTAAGCAACAACATGCTCTCAAAATGCTTTTCGGGCCCTTAAACACTAAAAATGACATGATGCTGTTTTCTGACCAACTAGTGATGAAAACCAGAAGAAACTGCCTTGCTACTATAGAATTCACCAAAGTACATGTTTCTGGCTTGGAAACTTGTTTGTGAGTGTTTCTGGTGAA
Organism: Epinephelus lanceolatus; assembly: GCF_041903045.1. Classification (NCBI taxonomy): domain Eukaryota; kingdom Metazoa; phylum Chordata; class Actinopteri; order Perciformes; family Serranidae; genus Epinephelus; species Epinephelus lanceolatus. Next base: position 278,390 of record NC_135740.1, read on the forward strand.
AAGTAATAGCCTAAGTGACAACATGCTTTCAAAATGCTTTTCTGGGCCTGAAAACACTAAAAGTGACATGATGCTGTTTTCTGACCAACTAGTGAGGGACACCACAGGAAACTGCATTGCTACTATAGAATTCACCAAAGTACATGTTTCTGGCATGGAAACATGTTTCAGAGTGTTTCTGGTGAAAAGTACCAGCCTAAGTGACAACATGCTCTCAAAATGCTTTTCGTGCCCTGAAAACACTAAAAATGACATGATGCTGTTTTCTGACCAACTAGTGAGGGACACCACAGGAAACTGCCTTGCTACTATAGAATTCACCAAACCACATGTTTCTGGCATGGAAATATGTTTCTGAGTGTTTCTGGTGAAAAGTAACAGCCTAAGTGACAACATGCTCTCAAAATGCTTTTCGGGCCCTGAAAACACTAAAAGTGACATGTTGCTGTTTTCTGACCAACTAGTGATGAAAACCAGAGGAAACTGCCTTGCTACTATAGAATTCACCAAACCACATCTTTCTGGCTTGGAAACGTGTTTCTGGTGAAAAGTAACAGCCTAAGTGACAACATGCTTTCAAAATGCTTTTCGGTTTCTGAAAACACTAAAAGTGACATGATGCTGTTTTCTGACCAACTAGTGATGGAAACCAGAGGAAACTGCCTTGCTACTATAGAATTCACCAAAGTACATGTTTCTGGCTTGGATACTTGTTTCTGAGTGCTTCTGGACAAAAGTAACAGCCTAAGTGACAACATGCTTTCAAAATGCTTTTCTGGGCCTGAAAACACTAAAAGTGACATGATGCTGTTTTCTGACCAACTAGTGATGAAAACCAGAAGAAACTGCCTTGCTACTATAGAATTCACCAAACCACATGTTTCTGGCTTGGAAACTTGCTTATGAGTGTTTCTGGTGAAAAGTAACAGCCTAAGTGACAACATGCTTTCAAAATGCTTTTCTGGGCCTGAAAACACTAAAAGTGACATGATGCTGTTTTCTGACCAACTAGTGAGGGACACCACAGGAAACTGCCTTGCTACTATAGAATTCACCAAAGTACATGTTTCTGGCTTGGAAACTTGTTTCTGAGTGCTTCTTGTGAAAAGTAACAGCCTAAGTGACAACATGCTCTCAAAATGCTTTTCGGGCCCTGAAAACACTAAAAGTGACATGACTCTGTTTTCTAACCAACTAGTAAGGGACACCACAGGAAACTGCCTTGCTACTATAGAATTCACCAAAGTACATGTTTCTGTCTTGGATACTTGTATCTGAGTGCTTCTGAACAAAAGTAACAGCCTAAGTGACAACATGCTGTCAAAATGCTTTTCGGGCCCTGAAAACACTAAAAGTGACATGATGCTGTTTTCTGACCAACTAGTGATGAACACCAGAAAAAACTGCCTTGCTACTATAGACTTAACCAAAGTACATGTTTCTTGTTTGGATACTTGTTTCTGAGTGCTTCTGGACAAAAGTAACAGCGTAAGTGATAACATGCTGTCAAAATGCTTTTCGGGCCCTGAAAACACTAAAAGTGACATGTTGCTGTTTTCTGACCAACTAGTGATGAAAACCAGAAGAAACTGCCTTGCTACTATAGACTTCACCAAAGTACATGTTTCTTGTTTGGATACTTATTTCTGAGTGCTTCTGGACAAAAGTAACAGCCTAAGTGACAACATGCTCTCAAAATGCTTTTCGGGCCCTTAAACACTAAAAATGACATGATTATGTTTTCTGACCAACTAGTGATGAAAACCAGAAGAAACTGCCTTGCTACTATAGAATTCACCAAAGTACATGTTTCTGGCATGGAAACATGTTTCTGAGTGTTTCTGGTGAAAAGTAACAGCCTAAGTGACAACATGCTCTCAAAATGCTTTTCGGGCCCTGAAAACACTAAAAGTGACATGCTGCTGTTTTCTGACCAACTAGTGATGAAAACCAGAAGAAACTGCCTTGCTACTATAGAATTCACCAAACCACATGTTTCTGGCTTGGAAACGTGTTTCTGAGTGTTTCTGGTGAAAAGTAACAGCCTAAGTGACAACATGCTTTCAAAATGCTTTTCTGGGCCTGAAAACACTAAAAGTGACATGATGCTGTTTTCTGACCAACTAGTGAGGGACACCACAGGAAACTGCCTTGCTACTATAGAATTCACCAAAGTACATGTTTCTGGCATGGAAACATGTTTCTGAGTGTTTCTGGTGAAAAGTACCAGCCTAAGTGACAACATGCTCTCAAAATGCTTTTCGGGCCCTGAAAACACTAAAAGTGACATGTTGCTGTTTTCTGACCAACTAGTGATGAAAACCTAAACTACCTTGCTACTATAGAATTCACCAAACCACATGTTTCTGGCTTGGAAACGTGTTTCTGAGTGTTTCTGGTGAAAACTAACAGCCTAAGTGACAACATGCTCTCAAAATGCTTTTCGGGCCCTGAAAACACTAAAAGTGACATGATGCTGTTTTCTGACCAACTAGTGAGGGACACTACAGGAAACTGCCTTGCTACTATAGAATTCACCAAAGTACATGTTTCTGGCTTGGAAACTTGTATCTGAGTGCTTCTGAGCAAAAGTAACAGCCTAAGTGACAACATGCTCTCAAAATGCTTTTCGGGCCCTTAAACACTAAAAATGACATGATGCTGTTTTCTGACCAACTAGTGATGAAAACTAGAAGAAACTGCCTTGCTACTATAGAATTCACCAAAGTACATGTTTCTGGCTTGGAAACTTGTTTCTGAGTGTTTCTGGCGAAAAGTAACAACCTAAGTGACAACATGCTTTCAAAATGCTTTTCTGGGCCTGAAAACACTAAAAGTGACATGTTGCTGTTTTCTGACCAACTAGTGATGAAAACCTAAACTACCTTGCCACTATAGAATTCACCAAACCACATGTTTCTGGCTTGGAAACGTGTTTCTGAGTGTTTCTGGTGAAAAGTAACAGCCTAAGTGACAACATGCTTTCAAAATGCTTTTCGGTGCCTGAAAACACTAAAAGTGACATGATGCTGTTTTCTGATCAACTAGTGTTGGAAACCACAGGAAACTGGATTGCTAGTATAGAATTCGTCAAACCACACATTTCTGACATGGAAACTTGTTTTTCAGTGCTTCTGTTCAAAAGTAACAGCCTAAATGACAACATGGTCTCAAAGTGCTTTTCGGTGTCTGAAAACACTAAAAGTGACATGTTGCTGTTTTCTGACCAACTAGTGAGGGAAACCAGAGGAAACTACCTTGCTCCTATAGAATTCACCAAAGACAATGTTTCTGGCTTGGAAACTTGTTTCTGAGTGCTTCTTGTGAAAAGTAACAGCCTAAGTGACAACATGCTCTCAAAATGCTTTTCGGGGCCTGAAAACATTAAAAGTCATATGATGCTGTTTTCTGACCAACTAGTGAGGGAAACCAGAGGAAACTGCATTGCTACTATAGAATTCACCAAAGACAATATTTCTGGCTTGGAAACTTGTTTCTGAGTGCTTCTGGTCAAAAGTAACAGCCTAAGTGACAACATGCTCTCAAAATGTTTCTCGGGGCCTGAAAAAACTAAAAGTGACATGATGCTGTTTTCTGACCAACTAGTGAGGGAAACCAGAGGAAACTGCCTTGCTCCTATAGAATTCACCAAAGACAATGTTTCTGGCTTGGAAACTTGTTTCTGAGTGCTTCTTGTGAAAAGTAACAGCCTAAGTGACAACATGCTCTCAAAATGCTTTTCGGGGCCTGAAAACATTAAAAGTCATATGATGCTGTTTTCTGACCAACTAGTGAGGGAAACCAGAGGAAATTGCATTGCTACTATAGAATTCACCAAAGACAATATTTCTGGCTTGGAAACTTGTTTCTGAGTGCTTCTGGTCAAAAGTAACAGCCTAAGTGACGACATGCTCTCAAAATGCTTTTCAGGCCCTGAAAACACTAAAAGTGACATGACGCTGTTTTCTGACCAACTAGTGAGGGACACCACAGGAAACTGCCTTGCTACTATAGAATTCACCAAACCACATGTTTCTGGCATGGAAACATGTTTCTGAGTGTTTCTGGTGAAAAGTAACAGCCTAAGTGACAACATGCTCTCAAAATGCTTTTCGGGCCCTTAAACACTAAAAATGACATGATGCTGTTTTCTGACCAACTAGTGAGGGAAACCACAGGAAACTGCATTGCTAGTAAAGAATTCGCCAAAACACATGTTTCTGGCTTGGAAATCTCAAAATGCTTTTCGGGACCTGAAAACACTAAAAGTGACATGATGCTGTTTTCTGACCAACTAGTGATGAAAACCAGAAGAAACTGCCTTGCTACTATAGAATTCACCAAACCACATGTTTCTGGCTTGGAAACTTGTTTCTGAGTGCTTCTGGTGAAAAGTAACAGCCTAAGTGACAACATGCTCTCAAAATGCTTTTCGGTGCCTGAAAACACTAAAAGTGACATGATTCTGTTTTCTGACCAACTAGTGATGGAAACCACAGGAAACTGCATTGCTACTGTAGAATTCACCAAATCACACGCTTCTGGCTTGGAAACTTGTTTCTGAGTGCTTCTGGTCAAAAATAACAGCGTAAGTGACAACATGCTGTCAAAATGCTTTTCGGTGCCGGAAAACACTAAAAGTGACATGATGCTGTTTTCTGACCAACTAGTGAGGGACACCATAGGAAACTACCTTGCTACTATAGAATTCACCAAAGTACATGTTTCTGGCATGGAAACATGTTTCTGAGTGTTTCTGGTGGAAAGTACCAGCCTAAGTGACGACATGCTCTCAAAATGCTTTTCGGGCCCTGAAAACACTAAAACTGACATGACTCTGTTTTCTAACCAACTCGTGATGGAAACCAGAGGAAACTGCCTTGCTACTATAGAATTCACCAAAGACAATGTTTCTGGCTTGGAAACTTGTTTCTGAGTGCTTCTGGTCAAAAGTAACAGCCTAAGTGACAACATGCTCTCAAAATGCTTTTCAGGGCCTGAAAACACTAAAAGTGACATGATGCTGTTTTCTTACCAACTAGTGATGGAAACCAGACGAAACTGCCTTGCTACTATAGAATTCACCAAACCACATGTTTTTGGCTTGGAAACTTGTTTCTGAGTGCCTTTGGTAAAAACTAACAGCCTAAGTGACAACATGCTCTCAAAATGCTTTTCGGTGCATGAAAACACTAAAAGTGACATGATGCTGTTTTCTGACCAACTAGTGATGGCTTCTGGTCAAAGGTAACAGCCTAAGTGACAATATGCTCTCAAAATGCTTTTCGGTTCCTGAAAACACTAAAAGTGACATGATGCTGTTTTCTGACCAACTAGTGATGGAAACCACAGTAAACTGCATTGCTACTGTAGAATTCACCAAATCACATGCTTCTGGCTTGGAAACTTGTTTCTGAGTGCTTCTGGTCAAAAATAACAGTGTAAGTGACAACATGCTGTCAAAATGCTTTTTGGGGCCTCAAAACACTAAAAGTGACATGATACTGTTTTCTGACCAACTAGTGATGGTTTCTGATCAAAAGTAACAGCTTAAGTGACAACATGCTCTCAAAATGCTTTTCAGGGCCTGAAAACACTAAAAGTGACATGATGCTGCTTTCTGACCAACTAGTGATGGAAACCAGAGGAAACTGCCTTGCTACTATAGAAGCTGCTATAGAATTCACCAAACCACATGTTTCTGGCTTGGAAACTTGTTTCTTAGTGCTTCTGGTGAAAAGCAACAGCCTAGGTGACAACATGCTCTCAAAATGCTTTTCGGTGCCTGAAAACACTAAAAGTGACATGATTCTGTTTTCTGACCAACTAATGATGGAAACCACAGGAAACTGCATTGCTACTGTAGAATTCACCAAATCACACGCTTCTGGCTTGGAAACTTGTTTCTGAGTGCTTCTGGTCAAAAATAACAGCCTAAGTGACAACATGCTGTCAAAATGCATTTCGGGGCTTAAAATCACTAAAAGTGACATGATGCTGTTTTCTGACCAACTAGTGATGGAAACCAGAGGAAACTGCCTTGCTACTATAGAATTCACCAAACCACATGATTCTGGGTTAGAAACTTGTTTCTGAGTGCTTCTGGTCAAAAGTAACAGCCTGAGTGACAATATGCTCTCAAAATGCTTTTCGGTGCCTGAAAACACTAAAAGTGACATGATGCTGTTTTCTGACCAACTAGTGATGGAAACCAGAAGAAACTGCCTTGCTACTATAGAATTCACCAAACCACATGTTTCTGGGTTGGAAACTTGTTTCTGAGTGCTTCTGGTGAAAAGTAACAGCCTAAGTCACAACATGCTGTCAAAATGCTTTTCGGTGCCTGAAAACACTAAAAGTGACATGATGCTGTTTTCTGACCAACTAGTGATGTCTTCTGGTCAAAAGTAACAGCCTAAGTGACAACATGCTCTCAAAATGCTTTTCAGGGCCTGAAACCACTAAAATTGACAAGATTCTGTTGTCTTACCTACTAGTGATGGAAACCACAGGAAACTGGATTGCTAGTATAGAATTCGTCAAACCACACGTTTCTGACATGGAAACTTGTTTTTCAGTGCTTCTGTTCAAAAGTATCAGCCTAAGTGACAACATGCTCTCAAAATGCTTTTCGGGCCCTGAAAACACTAAAAGTGACATGATGCTGTTTTCTGACCAACTAGTGAGGGAAACCACAGGAAACTGCATTGCTAGTAAAGAATTCGCCAAACCACATGTTTCTGGCTTGGAAACTTGTTTCTGAGTGCTTCTGGTGAAAAGTAACAGCCTAAGTGACAACATGCTCTCAAAATGCTTTTCGGGCCCTGAAAACACTAAAAGTGACATGTTGCTGTTTTCTGACCAACTAGTGATGGAAACCATAAGAAACTGCATTGCTACTATAGAATTCACCAAAACACATGTTTCTGGCTTGGAAACTTGTTTCTGAGTGCTTCTGGTGAAAAGGAACTGCCAAAATGACAACATGCTCTCAAAATGCTTTTCGGTGCCTGAAAACACTTAAAGTGACATGATGCTGTTTTCTGACCAACTAGTGAGGGAAACCAGAGGAAACTGCCTTGCTACTAAAGAATTCACCAAACCACATGTTTCTGGCTTGGAAACTTATTTCTGAGTGCTTCTGGTGAAAAGTACCAGCCTAAGTGACAACATGGTCTCAAAGTGCTTTTCGGTGTCTGAAAACACTAAAAGTGACATGATGCTGTTTTCTGACCAACTAGTGAGGGAAACCAGAGAAAACTGCCTTGCTCCTATAGAATTCACCAAAGACAATGTTTCTGACTTGGAAACTTGTTTCTGAGTGCTTCTGGTGAAAAGTAACAGCCTAAGTGACAACATGCTCTCAAAGTGTTTTTCGGTGCCTGAAAAAACTAAAAGTGACATGATGCTGTTTTCTGACCAACTAGTGAGGGAAACCAGAGGAAACTGCCTTGCTCCTATAGAATTCACCAAAGACAATGTTTCTGGCTTGGAAACTTGTTTCTGAGTGCTTCTGGTGAAAAGTAACAGCCTAAGTGACAACATGCTCTCAAAATGCTTTTCGGGCCCTGAAAACACTAAAAGTGACATGATGCTGTTTTCTGATGGAAACCAGAGGAAACTGCCTTGCTACTATAGAATTCAGCAAACCACATGTGTCTGGGTTGGAAACTTGTTTCTGAGTGCTTCTGGTCAAAAGTAACAGCCTAAGTGACAACATGCTCTCAAAATGCTTTTCGGGGCCTGAAAACGCTAAAAGTGACATGATGCTGTTTTCTGACCAACTAGTGAGGGAAACCAGAAGAAACTGTCTTGCTACTATAGAATTCACCAAACCACACGTTTCTGGATTGGAAACTTGTTTCTGAGTGCTTCTGGTCAAAAGTGACAGCCTAAGTGACAACATGCTCTCAACATGCTTTTCGGGGCCTGAAAACGCTAAGAGTGACATGATGCTGTTTTCTGACCAACTCGTGATGGAAACCTGAGGAAACTGCCTTGCTGCTATAGAATTCACCAAACCACATGTTTCTGACTTGGAAACTTGTTTCTGAGTGCTTCTGGTCAAAAGTAACAGCCTAAGTGACAACATGCTCTCAAAATGCTTTTCGGGCCGTGAAAACACTAAAAGTGACATGATGCTGTTTTCTTTCCAACTAGTGATAGAAACCACAGGAAACTTCATTGCTATTATAGAATTCACCAACCCACATGTTTCTGGCTTGGAAACTTGTTTCTGAATGCTTCTGGTGAAAAAAGTAACAGCCTCAGTGACAACATGCTCTCAAAATGCTTTCGGTGCCTGAAAACACTAAAAGTGACATGATGCTGTTTTCTGACCAACTAGTGATGGAAACCAGAGGAAACTGCCTTGCTACTATAGAATTCACCAAACCACACATTTCTGACTTGGAAACTTGTTTTTCAGTGCTTCTGGTCAAAAGTAACAGCCTAAGTGACAACATGCTCTCAAAATGCTTTTCGGGACCTGAAAATGCTAAAAGTGACATGATGCTGTTTTCTGACCAACTAGTGATGGAAACCAGAGGAAACTGCCTTGCTACTATAGAATTCACCAAAGACAATGTTTCTGGCCTGGAAACTTGTTCTGAGTGCTTCTGGTGAAAAGTAACAGCCTAAATGACAACATGCTCTCAAAATGCTTTTCGGGCCCTGAAAACACTAAAAGTGACATGATGCTGTTTTCTGATGGAAACCAGAGGAAACTGCCTTGCTACTATAGAATTCAGTAAACCACATGTTTCTGGGTTGGAAACTTGTTTCTGAGTGCTTCTGGTCAAAAGTAACAGCCTAAGTGACAACATGCTCTCAAAATGCTTTTCGGGGCCTGAAAACACTAAAAGTGGCATGATGCTGTTTTCTGACCAACTAGTGAGGGAAACCAGAAGAAACTGTCTTGCTACTATAGAATTCACCAAACCACATGTTTCTGGATTGGAAACTTGTTTCTGAGTGCTTCTGGTCAAAAGTAACAGCCTAAGTGACAACATGCTCTCAACATGCTTTTCGGGGCCTGAAAACACTAAAAGTGACATGATGCTGTTTTCTGACCAACTAGTGATGGAAACCACAGGAAACCTCCTTGCTACTATAGAATTCACCAAACCACATGTTTCTGGCTTGGAAACTTGTTTCTGAGTGTTTTTCTGGTCAAAAGTAACAGCCTAAGTGACAACATGCTGTCAAAATGCTTTTCGGTGCCTGAAAACGCTAAAAGTGACATGATGCTGTTTTCTGACCAACTAGTGATGGAAACCAGAGGAAACTGCCTTGCTACTATAGAATTCACCAAACCACATGTTTCTGGGTTGGAAACTTGTTTCTGAGTGCTTCTGATCAAAAGTAACAGCCTAAGTGACAACATGCTCTCAAAATGCTTTTCGGGGCCTGAAAACACTAAAAGTGACATGATGCTGTTTTCTCACCAACTAGCGATGGAAATCAGAGGAAACTGCATTGCTAGTATAGAATTCACCAAACCACATGTTTCTGGCTTGGAAATCTCAAAATGCTTTTCGGGGCCTGAAAACGCTAAAAGTGACATGATGCTGTTTTCTGACCAACTAGTGATGGAAACCTGAGGAAACTGCCTTGCTGCTATAGAATTCACCAAACCACATGTTTCTGACTTGGAAACTTGTTTCTGAGTGCTTCTGGTCAAAAGTAACAGCCTAAGTGACAACATGCTCTCAAAATGCTTTTCGGGCCCTGAAAACACTAAAAGTGACATGATACTGTTTTCTGACCAACTAGAGATGGAAACCACAGGAAACTGCATTGTTAGTATAGAATTCACCCAACCACATGTTTCTGGCTTGGACACTTGTTTCTGAGTGCTTCTGGTCAAAAGCCTAACATGCCCAACATGCTCTCAAAATGCTTTTCGGGGCCTGAAAACGCTAAAAGTGACATGATGCTGTTTTCTGTCCAACTAGAGAGGGAAACCAGAGGAAACTGCATTGCTACTATAGAATTCACCAAACCACATGTTTCTGGCTTGGAAACTTGTTTCTGAGTGCTTCTTATTGAAAGTAACAGCTTAAGTTACAACATGCTCTCATGCTCTCTTCGGATGAAAATGCAAAATGTGACATTATGCTGTTTTCTGACCAACTACTGAGGCAAACTACAGGAAACTGGCTTGTTATTATAGAATTCTCTAAACCACGTTTCTTGCTTGGAAATTTGTTTTTGCGTTCTTCTGATTGAAAGTAACAGCTTAAGTTACAACATGCTCTCAAAATGCTTTTCTGGGCCCAAAAACGCCAAATGTGACATTATGCATTTTCCTGACCAACTACTGAGGGAAACTCTAGGAAACTGGCTTGCTACTATAAAATTCTCCAAACACGTTTCTGGCTTGGAAACTTGTTTCTGAGTGCTTCTGATCGAAAGTAACAGCTTAAGGTACAACATGCTCTCAAAATGCTTTTCTCAGGCTGAAAATGCAAAATGTGACATTATGCTGTTTTTTGACCAACTACTGAGGGAAACTATAGGAAACTGGCTTGTTGTTATAGAATTCTTCAAAACACATGTTTCTGGCTTGGAAACTTGTTTCTGAGTGCTCATGATCGACAGCAACAACTTAAGTTACAACATCCTCTCAAAATGCTTTTCTGGTGCTGAAAACCTAAAATGTGACATTATGCTGTTTTCTGACCAGCTACTGAGGGAAAGTATATGAAACTGGCTTGCATCTATAAAATTCTCCAAACACATGTTTTTGGCTTGGAAACTTGTTTCTGTGTGCTTCAGATCGAAAGTAACAGCTTAAGTTACAACATGTTCTCAACATGCTTTTCTGGTCCTGAAAACGCAAAATGCTGTTTTCTGACCAACTACTGAGGGAAACTATAGGAAACTGGCTTGTTGTTATAGAATTCTCCAAAACACATGTTTCTGGCTTGGAAACTTGTTTTTGAGTGCACAGGATCGACAGCAACAGCTTAAGTTACAACATCCTCTCAAAACGCTTTTCTGGTGCTGAAAACGCAAAATGTGACATTATGTTTTTTTCTGACCAGCTACTGTGGGAAACTATAGGACACTGGCTTGCTACTGTAGAATTCTCCAAACCACACACCACAGAAGATTGGGCTTTAGAATTCTGGAGGATAAGCCCACATGTTGGGTGTTTTAGGCCGTTCATATTAAGATGGTGGTCTTAAATGATTTTGGGGTTCCATTTAGTTCACTTCCTGTTGTTAGATGGAATAGAATAGAATAGATGGAATAGAATCGAATAGAATAGAATAGAATAGTCTTTATTGTCATTGTACAGGGGGGTACAACGGAATTGAGGGTGCTCGCGCAGAGCTACCATACACCACAGAAAAATTGTTTAAAAGTACAAAAACAAGAACAACACAAGGGACAAAAACAGAAACAACACAAGGGATTAAGAAGGTATTCTCTTAAAATAAAGACATGAAAGGTGAAAGTGTAATATACACTGCAAAAGTGTGATATGCACACTTGAGTCTGAGTTTTAACACAAAACTTAACTTCAAAAAAATTGGAAGAACCTCTGCCCATATGGGATCCTGATTGGGTTTAAAATGTTTAAAATCTCAGCAGCTCAAGCTTGTGAGCACTGAACTTTCCATTATCATTATTAAGAGTACATGAAAACTGTGTTACTTTTCAGGGGCCTCATTTATAAATGAGTGCTTAGGATTCATACTAAAAGTTGATGTGCGCCCAAAAGCTGAAAATGGCGTGCACCAAAAAATAATCTGATTTATAAAACCGTGCCCACGCACACTTGGATGCAATGTTCTCTTTATAAATCACAGACCTCCTGGAGTTGTGCGCACCCAGATTCACCTCATATTCCGCCCTCTACACGCCCTAGTTCAACCATAAATGGTCATGCAAATCACCTCATGAATGCGATCTGCATATAAATAAGCCGGCATGCGAGTGTTCTCTCGTTGTGTGAGTCATGGCGACGGGTGAGAAACGAACCAAAAAACGGAATTTCTCCGAGACTGAGCTAGAGACCCTTTAACGGGAGGTGGAGGACTGAAGAAACATTTTATTTGACATTTTACAGAGTGGACAATGAGACGTTAGAGGCAGTGCAGATTAAATACCTATTTATAAAGAATTTTAATTCAGGATTTGAGTTGGATTTTACAACATTTTTATGAAACAATTATCACTCACTCCAAGCGCAAAATAAGGCTGTTGGATTTAATTTCAATGATAACGTGGATCTAAGGTGGATATAGTGTGACATTAAATTTGTGTGAGACATCAATAGAAATCTGACTCCACTTCTCCACCTTGCCGTCTGCGTCGCCACTTCCCAGTGTCTTCCAAAATGTGCACACACATGACTCAGAGTTTGTTTACAGGTGTGCACATTCTCCCGCCAAGTTTATGTTTATAAATCACAACCTTTGCGTGGGAAGTGGCGTACACCACTTTCAAGGCCCGTTTCGTGTGTAAGCAAGCTTTATAAATGAGGCCCCAGATCTTTTTACACTTAAATGTTGGTGCTGATGGGTGTTTGACCTATATATACACTGAGAACCTTTTCATGATTAGACCTCAAAAGTACAAACTTCTTCAAGCCTGTGAACATAACAATATTACACTTTCTGGTCTCCCTACATTATAAGCATGTTGAAATGTTGGTGTCGATGGGTGTTTTTAATTTTTATACACTTAGAACATTTTCATGATTAGACCAGAAGTACAAACTTCTTCAAGTACAAATTTCTTCAAACAATATTAAACTTTCTACTCTCCCTTCTTCAGCAAAAAAACAAAAAAAACAAACAAAAACAAACACACACACACACATAAAGTAAATTATACATTAGCACTGAAACGCCTAGAGGAATTAACAGATAAACTCATTCATTTTTAAGTATGAACTCTTTCATTAGACAAAACTTAGGCTTGTTGAAGAAAAACAGGTAATAATTGAACCTATACAACAAGTAGTTCTGACCAAGCAATCTGATTGGTCAACTAGACATTTAGAATATGCTCAAAGACAGCACACCTAACCATTGTCAACTAAAAAAATACCTCATCACTATCATATCACGCTGCCTATAACTTATTTACTGAGACTGTGTGGTTATCTATCTAAACTGCTTCAAAAGCCAGTGTTGTCACAGAACAAAAAAAAACGTGATACGTGAGAACTTTATATTATATTATTTGTTTATTTTAATAGCCTATTGCATAGGTTTTTGATTGAACTAATTTGTTTTTTTGTTGCTCTCAGAACTTTTCCTACATAGGCTGGATATCCATTTGTAGGCCTACACTGGAATCAGCTTTTAATCAACAAATCTGTGATAACCCTGATCTTAAAACAAAAAAACAGAAAAAGAAACAGAATGGTTGATTAGCTAAAGCCCCTAAAAATGTCTTGAAAAAATGTCTTGAAATGATATTCCTGTTCAGCTTTGACCTCACTGGATGCGTCTCTCTTCTCTCTCAGCTGGCGTGGTGAGTCTGTGACAGCGTGTACACAGTAACATCTAGGTTGCTCGCAGACGGCGAGGTGGAGTCAGATTTTTATTGATGTCTCACACAAATTTAACGTCACGCTATATCCACCTTAGATCCACGTTATCATTGAAATTAAATCCAAACGGTTCTTCATGGTTCTTGATTTTTATGCTTTGGCACGACAGTGATGCGGTCAGGACCAACAGGCTTGCGCCGAGGTCCGTTGGCATCACTTTCTGCTACTTTTTATGTCCAACAGAACCTAAGGAGGATCTACCTGCTGTTGGACATAAAAAGTAGCAGAAAGTGATGCCAACAGACCTCGGCGCAAGCGTGTTGGTCCTGACCGCATCACTATCGTGCCAAAGTATAAAAATCAAGAACCATGAAGAACCGTTTTGCCTCACACAAACAGTGAGCTCTGTGAATAAAGGCAAATGCATCTCAAGGTGCAAGCGTGTGGCATAGTGCGCAGGCCGCCATCACATTCAAGCCAGATTAATGTGTTTTCCTGGAGGCTTTTCATCAAGTGTCAAAGTGACTGTTCCTGGCTTAATGTGCAGTCTCTTGCTGCCATCTAGTGGCCCTGGCATGAAAACACATTTCAACTTCCTCCTCTCACAAATGACTGTTCTGAAGACATCAGCAAGATATGACTGCCAGTGTCAGGCACAGGTCATGTAAACAAGATGTTTTATTTATCATATAAGCCAAGTATTATTATTATTGCACTTGAATATTTAAACAATGTTGAATGACAGTAGCCACAGTTATAATTGTGATTACTGTAATAATAAAAAACACAATCCATACTATATGTTTTTAAGGCCAGTTTTTATTTTTTAAATTCTCTTTCCACTGTCCTCATTCCTGCCCCTCCTTTTCCCCCTCATCCATGCCATCAGCAGTTTTAAAGACAAAGATAATAATAATTGTGTGACCATGTGAGCTGACAACAATGTCCTGTTTGGCTTCAGCACCCTAATCCATAGCATCAAGTACCCTTCTGCAGCTCCAACCTCCACCTCTCCTTCACAGGGAGTCTGAAGACCTCCATGCTGGGGCCCGGACCCCCTACATTGGTCTTCTCCTGGCCAGAAGGCCAGCAATGGTCCTGGCCAAGGGCTTGCTATTCTGTGTTTAAAAACAAAGGATAACAGAAGTTCGTTTGAATTTTGTTGTAAGCAGATGCACATCTCTACATGACATACATGACCATGTAATCATCCATCCATAATAGGGTGACTTGACGCGGGGTCAGAGGTGCACTGACTCCAATGGTCATAGCTCTGCCCATCAAGACTTCATGGGAGCTAAGTCCCGTTGCGGAGTTTGATGTGCTGCGAATAGCATACAACACTAATGGAAGTGCCATTTTAGCCCTGTTGTCATCATAGTCTTTGTTAACTTTCCTTTGATGGTGGAGTTCATTCTCTCCACTTGACCTGAGCTCTGTGGGTGATAGGGAACATGCAATCTCCACTGGATCCCCAGTATTGATGCAAGACTGAGTAATTTTTGCAACAAAAGCAGGGCCCTTATCATTATTTATTCCCATAGTTACCCCTAAATGCGGGATAAGCTCTTTTATCAAACATTCTACAATTGTTCATGCATCTTCTTTTCTTGATGGATATGCTTCCACCCATTTGGAAAACATATCAGTGATTACAAGCAAGTATTTCTATCCTTGACAGCTAGGCATATGTACAAAATCAATCTGCATATTTACAAAAGGACCTGATGGCGGTGGCAAATGGTTATGGCTGATGGTATTACCTGCTCGTCTTGTCTGTTGACATATCATGCAATTATTCACCAGTGTTTGTGCAACATTTGTAATGCCTGGTGCAAACCACTGCGATCAGATTATGTCATTTATCCCCTCTTTTCCTACATGTGTAGGCCCATGTGCAACGCAGGCTAAAACATGAAGGAGAGAGCGGGGGCAGAACGGCCAGCCATCAGGGTGGAGCCACAAGCCAGACTCCTGTTGAGAACAACCTTTCCTGATCCATGTCTTTTTCTTCTCACCGTCAGCGCGGTTTTGTGACACAGTGACATCATCAAAAGAGGGGAGAACAGGAAGTTCAGGAGTTTGAACTGAAGTACATTGATGTACCACAGAGGATGAGGAAACGGCTGCCTGTTTGGCTGCTGCATCTGAAAAATGAATACAAATAAGAAAATATCAAAAATATATTCTAGTTCATGTAGCTCTAGCTGTAATGTTCACATTTGTTAAACTGGAGTGCCTTTACACCAGGAGGGACTTTCACAGCAATCTTGTCCTTCTGTTGGTCAAAAAACTGTTGAATTCTATAGATCTCTTGCTTCAACAGAATAACAATTTTTAATTACTATTTTATGGCACACACATAAACCACTTTTATCACTTACACACTATCTTAAACCACCTGTAAAACTGTTTATTCATTCATTCATTCATCTTCTAACTGCTTCATCCTCTTGAAGGTCGCGGGGGGGCTGGAGCCTATCCCAGCTGACATCAGGCGAGAGGCAGGGTACACCCTGGAAAGGTCGGCAGACTATCGCAGGGCTGACACATAGAGACAAACAACCATTCACGCTCACATTCACACCTACGGACAATTTAGAGTTATCAATTAACCTAGTCCCCCATCTGCATGTCTTTGGACTGTGCCGGAGTGCCTGGAGAGAACCCACGCTGACAGGGGGAGAACATGCAAACTCCACACAGAAGGGCTCCCACACCCGGGATCGAACCGGCAACCCTCTTGCTGTGAGGTGAGAGTGCTAACCACCACACCACCGTACCGCCCGTAAAACTGTTTATTTATTTTTTAACTATTGGGTCACTAAAAAAAACTAGCAGGACAGTTTAACACTGACTGAAACTCTCCATCTGTTCTGAAATTAATTGGTTAGTCTCTTTTAAAAAAGACTGTAAAATAACTTTTTCAAATATGAATGTGTTCAAGTTTCTATTTCAATAATAAAATCCCCTCTGGGTTAATTTTCTGTGAACTGTGTGATGTAAAATAATGAGCAGATCAGAGGAAACTGTCAGCTTATTGTTTTGTTTATTGACCTGATGATTTTAGAACAGATCAGTAACACAGATGTTTGTGAATCAGTTTAAACTTGAATTTAGGAACGATCCGGACGGTTCAGTTCTTTATGTTTTTATTGTTCAAATTTACACAAAGCAGAAAAATGTCAGTGACTAATAATGATACTAAAGAAGTAAAAACAATGAATTAGTGTTGGTTAATGAGTTAAAATACTGATTAATGACAACAGTATTCAGTTAACTGAAATAGTATAAATTAAAGCTGCAAGCAGCGTTGGGCGGGACCTCGCACTCGCGCCTGTTTCGGCCCCCAGCTTATGTCGTCATTGTGAATTATTTAGAAATATCAAACATATTGCCACAAACATCAGAAAATCCTTACAGAGCTGAACGTTTTGATGTTTGAATGCTTTCTGTAGCTGTAGGTATGTAGAAGTGATGTCACAATATACAAATTAGATGAGTCAATTTATTCCCATCAGATTCTCCTCCCTTTTTTTGAGGAAGAGACAACAAAAACAACACAAAACAAAATAAATCTACTGTGTAAATATGTTCAAAATGTTGTTTTACTGAGATTTATGAAATCCAATATGGCTGCCGCCTAATGACGCCACAATATGCAAATTAGATGAGTTAATTTACTCCCATGACAAACTTTGGGTCATGATGAATATTTTTCTCATTTACAGTGTGCCTTTATCTCTTACCACTTTCAAGCCACAGTCTTTTGAAATGTTGAAATGTAAATGGAATATTTTCCTCAATAAACTCTGGCACCTAAAGGGTTAAAATGGAGATTGTGCCCCTGTCATGTCTGCATGTAAGATGTAGACACGCACACACATCATGTTTCTGTGAGTTTGTGTGTTACAGCGGTTGCCATGTGCACCTGGCAGAAGAGCATAGACAGACAGACAGAACACAGAGAAGAGACCTGTTTTAGTGGAGATTTAACTCCTCGAACAAGTTCTTCACATTCCCAAACCGTTGATAACGTTATACAGAAGATCTGTTCAGCTGCAGTTGAGGTGGCATGTGTTTATCTTTAAAGCCTATACAATAAACGGTGTAGGAGGAGATGTTTATTCTAAGAGCACGTTTGAGGCGAAATTGTTATGATTTGGTTTAAAGCCTGGACCCAAAAGCACGACTCAGGAAACAGGTACACAGTGAATAACAAGTCTTTAATGTTCAAATGTGCTGTGGCACGGCGCAGTAGGTTCCGTCTTCTCGAGCGTACTCACTCCGAGGGGAAACACAGGAGAGCTGACGGCGGCAGGAAGGTCCACAGGCAGGCAGTGAAGTAGCACACACGAGATCACGAGGCAAGCACAGCAATCTGAGTTGAGGCGGAAGAAACATAGAGGCATTAGCTACACAAGCTAACAAAGCACGAGGGCAAAAACACAGAGGAGCCAGGATACAAACTACCGCGCAGACTGATGAAATGATCTGGTGACGAGTAGGGAGGAATCCAGAGGCTTTATGGAGAGGTTGATTACTGGAGTGGATTCACCTGGCACTGCCTGTGGAAGGAAGCCACGCCCACATGCACACACACAGAACAGACAGGGGGAGAAACACAGGAGGAGTAATACAGACAGGGAATGACACACACACACACATGAGGGAGAGGGAGGGGCTGCCATGATGAGGATCATGACAGTACCCCCCCCCCCCCTCAATGACCGACTCCAGGCAGTCTACCAGGCTTGTTGGGGTGTCTCCGGTAGAAGTCAGTGAGGAGAGAGGGGTCCAGGATCAGCCCCCGAACAATCCAGCTCCTTTCCTTGGGTCCATATCCCTCCCAGTCCACTAGGTATTGGTAGCCACGCCCCCTGTGGCGGACATCCAGTATGCGGCTGACAGTGAACGCCGGGTGTCCATCAATGAGACGGGGGGGGTGGAGGGGCGACGGTAGGAGGGCACAAGGTACTGGTGGAGACAGGTTTTAACTGGGAAACATGGAAGGTAGGGAGGATCTTTAAAGAGACAGGGAGTTTGAGGCGAACAGCAGAGGGATTAACAACTGACTCAACTTCAAACGGACCAATGAATCTGGGAGACAGTTTCTTAGAAGCTACACTGAGGGGAATGTCCTTCGCATTCAACCAAACCTTTTGTCCTGGTTTGTACTCCGGAGCAGGAGTACGCCGCCGGTCAGCCAACCTCCGGTTCTGGTCCTGGGTGTGCAGGAGAGCCGCTCTGGTCTCCCTCCAGACTCGGATCCTGCGGAGGTTGAGCTGGACCGATGGCACGGCAATCTCCTGCTCCTGGGAGGGAAACAGAGGTGGTAAGTAACCCAAAGAGGCTTCAAATGGTGTCATACCCGTAGCTGCTGACGTCAGGGAGTCGTGTGCATACTCCACCCAGGCGAGGTGAGTGCTCCATGAAGCTGGATTCCGAGCACATATGCAGCGGAGGGTGGTCTCCAGGTCCTGGTTGGCCCTCTCTGTCTGACCATTAGACTGGGGGTGGTAACCCGATGACAGGCTCACTGTAGCACCCAGTGCTCGGCAAAACTCCTTCCATACCTGAGAAGTAAACTGGGGGCCTCTGTATGACACAATGTCGGCTGGAATTCCATGAATGCGGAACACATGATCCACCAACAGTTCAGCAGTTTCAGCAGCAGAGGGCAGTTTAGGAAGACCCACAAAATGAACAGACTTGGAAAAATGATCCACAATCGGTAGAATGGTGTCTTTACCTTGGGATGGAGGTAATCCGGTCAAGAAATCCAGGGCTATGTGGGACCATGAACGGCCGGGCACTGGGAGCGGATGGAGGAGTCCAGCAGGTAGCCGATGGGTCGCTTTACCGCGGGCGCACACAGTACAGGCCTTGACATATTCACGGGTGTCTGAAGACATGGTGGGCCACCAGAAGTGGCGTTGTAGGAGCGTCAGGGTGCGGAAGGCTCCAGGATGGCAGGCAAACCGGGATGTGTGCCCCCACTGGAGGACCTGAGGACGGACAGAGACAGGCACAAACAAATGACCCTGGGTCAGTACGGAGAGCAGTCCTAACCACGGACTCAATTTCCCAGGTCAGAGAACCAACAAGACAGGATGGGGGGAGAATGGTGTCTGGCACAGGTGGGCTGCCCCCGTCATCGTGAAATTGCCTAGATAAGGCGTCAGGCTTAACATTCTTGCTCCCTGGCCGGTAAGTGAGGTTAAAGTTGAACCGGCCAAAAAACAAAGCCCACCGGGCTTGGCGAGAGTTCAATCATTTAGCACTTTGAATGTAAGCCAAATTTTTATGATCAGTCCATACCATAAAAGGTGATTCTGCTCCCTCCAGCCAGTGTCTCCACTCCTCCAGAGCCAACTTGACAGCCAGCAACTCCCGGTTTCCCACGTCGTAGTTTCGCTCCTCAGGTGACAGTTTCTTGGAAAAGAATGCACAAGGATGGAGCTTGTTGTCTCCTGCAGCTCTTTGGGATAACACAGCGCCCACCCCGACGTCAGAGGCGTCGACGTCAACCATGAACTGGCGGGAAGGATCTGGCTGAACCAGGACGGGAGCCGAGGTGAAGCGCTTCTTCAGCTCCCTGAAGGCATCCTCAGCCCCAGGAGACCAGACAAAAGGCACAGAAGACGAAGTGAGTTGGGTTAAAGGTGCAACTACCTGACTGTAGTTCCTGATGAAGCGCCGGTAGAAATTCGCGAAGCCCAGGAACCTCTGGAGCTGCTTGCGAGACTTGGGTTGGGGCCAGTCCGTCACTGCCTGGATCTTCGCGGGATCTGGTCTCACCTGCCTGCTCTCCAGGATCTACCCCAGGAAGGAAACAGAGGTCACATGAAACTCGCACTTCTCCCCCTTCACAAACAGCTTATTCTCCAGCAACCTCTGCAGAACCTGTCGCACATGCACAATGTGCTCCTCGAGGTTGCGGGAGAAAATCAAAATGTCGTCCAGATAAACGAACACAGAATGATTCAGGAAGTCTCTCAGAACATCATTAACTAATGCTTGGAAAACGGCTGGAGCATTAGTTAACCCAAACGGCATCACAAGGTACTCGAAATGTCCCAGGGGTGTGTTGAATGCCGTTTTCCACTCATCACCCTCTTTTATACGCACCAGGTGGTAGGCGTTACGCAGGTCCAGCTTTGTGAAGATAGTTGCACCATGGAGAGGTTCAAACGCAGAGTTAATGAGGGGTAATGGGTATTTATTTTTGACAGTGATGTTGTTTAAGCTCCGATAATCAATGCAGGGTCTCAGGATCTTATCTTTCTTTCCCACAAAAAAGAAACCGGCACCAAGTGGAGAAGAGGAAGGTCGTATGATACCTGAGTTCAGGGAGTCTGTTATGTAGGTTTCCATGCTTTCTCGCTCAGGTGCAGAGAGGTTGCAGAGCCTGCTGGTGGGAAGGGGGGCTCCGGGCAGCAGCTCAATGGCGCAGTCGTAAGGTCTGTGAGGTGGTAATGATGGAGCCTGCTGTTTGCTGAACACCTCAGCTAGGTCATGATACACGGATGGTACAGAGGAGAGGTCCGGAGGTTCTGGTGGGGTTGCACTGGGTTTACTTGAGCTTGGAGGAAGAGCAGACTTGAGACATGAGGTGTGACAGAATGAACTCCAACTTGTAATTTTACCGGCTGCCCAATCGATGACTGGATTATGTTTTTGGAGCCAGGGTAACCCAAGTACTAGAGGGGCATGAGAGGATGGCATGATATGAAAAGATATTTGTTCTCGATGATTACCGGCCAGCAACAGTGATAGTGTCTCTGTTTGATGGGAGATGTGAGCCAGTAACTCCCCATTTAATGCATTAGCCACGAGAGGTGTGTCAATGGGGAAAGTATTAATCAGGGTTTGTTCAACAAACTGGGAATCAAGCAAATTGGAATCAGAGCCAGAATCAACTAGAGCCTCCAGTTTAAAGGTTTCACCAACCTGATCTCACAGAAATACGTGAAATGACCATGACCTCTTAACACCGCATTCCGTGATGGCAGCACGTAATGGGTTGAAATTACGTGCTGCCACCACGAAAACAATGCCAATGTAACGTCAGTTAGGATCCTCTCCCGTGGTGGACACACGGATTCCTTGATTCAATCACGTCACGTCAACCTCGTTTTCCTCAATGATATCTTTAACATTCCTGTATACACACAAAAACGCGGAAGTGTTCTTGATAACTCAATAATATGACAGGTTAATGTCAAGGCCATAAAATAAAATAAATGTATTTTGCCAGCTTTTGATAGCGTAGGGCTTTAAGAGCATTGTGCTGTGGGCGGATGGGGCGCGTTCCACTACTGTTTTGTAGCTGCTGTCGGCCGTCTGTGGGCTTCATTCCATTTCAGATTGCCATCCGTCTGCCGTAACTGAATCCAGACGCCACTAATAAATAAATAAATAAGATAAAAATAAGGCTGAGCACGGAAGAACCAGAGAGGAAACACCATCACATGGAGCCGTCTGCCCCTGGCAACCCAGCCACCCTCCACTCCACCAGGGGAGAGTGGACCCCAAGCCAGCACCACAGAACCAGCGGCTGCCCCGCTGGTTATACCTCCGACCGTGGCAGCTGTCACACAAACCGCTGCTGAAAATGATACATTTTGATACAGGTAGGCTATATACATATTGCAAAACTCTGTAAAAGTACACCAAAGCATATTTTCGTTTCCAAATATTTATTTGAAAATGAAACCATTCATACAGTCAATATAAAACATTTTGTTAGTAATAAAAAACAAATGTAATCTCAATGTGACCACGCCAGCCGGTGGGACTGTGGCTGAACCACTTCCAATGTTCGTTCATTCATTCATTCATTCATTCATTCATTCATTCTATCGCGTGTTCAATGTGTGTGTGTGTGTGTGTGTGTCAGAGAGGAGTATCAATAAAAAAAAAACTATCTATCTAAACAACTATAAATATTATCTAAGTTATCTATTAGGCTACCATTCCACTCTGTAAATAGATTTTAAAATTTCAATGATTTTAATATTATTTTTGCTTATTTCATTATTGTTATTATTGGTTTTACTTTTTAGTAGTATTGTATTGTCTGAGGATGACTCATGTTAGTAACTATCTACAGTAAAAAAGAAAAGAACAAGCAAAGAAACAAACAAAACTCATTTTATACACTGGGCCTTCAAAGTGCTCTCTGAAACTACACCTGGCATGGCTTGTGTCCAAAAAATGAAAAAATCTAAACTTTGTCGTAGAGCTAAACCAAATACATCATTGGAAAGGTCTCAACCTGGATAGTAACATATGTCAGTATGAAGATTCTACATGGCTCCTGCTTTCAGCCATTGACCTTTGAATCTTGACCTCAGTGCATGTTTGAGGGCTTATAACTCAGCAACTAAAGGGGGTACAGACATGGGACCAACTGTTATAGAGAGCTCTTGACCTCAGCTATCATGTGAGTGTAGTCAACAACTGAGGGTGCTGTCAGATATGGATAAAATATGGATAAAATTAATTTTCACCCATTTAGAAATTAGATATTTAAAATCTGATTTCACAAATGTGTTTACCATCCCCTTAAAGTCCACAGTGTACTCTCAATTCAGTATTTACAACTTCCAAATCTGGGAAAAACACTTAGATTTTTAAAAAACTACAATTCCCTGGGACCAAGCCATGCAGTTTGATACATATCAGCAACATAGTTGTAGTTCTTCTGATTTGCAAAGTAAGGTTCTAAAAAGATATATCTACTGAATATATCTAATATCAAGTAAAGCCGAACAAGTTATTACACTCCACCTAGATGAACTATGGTAAGAAAAAGTAAAGATGTCGGCTAATCTTCGATATTTTAGCTAATACACTAGAAACGGCGTTTTTGGGACAGTAGGTTCGTTTGCGGCTTGTAAAATAGGGTTGTAAAAAGATAGATCTACTGAATAAATCTAATATCTAGTAAAGCCAAAGTAGTTATTACACTGCACCTAGATGAAATATGTTAAGAAAAAGTAGGCATGATGGTTCATTTCAGATATTTTAGCAAGTTCTCTAGAAACGGCGTTTTTGGGATTGAATATTTGAATAGGCTATAACAAATATCTAGAACAGCTTAACTATCACGTTATTATCATTATTATTATTATTGGTGGGAAATTATAACAGAGGAATATATTTGCCGTTTTAATATCAAGAACACTTCCGCATTTTTGTGTGTATACAGGAATGTTAAAGATATCATTGAGGAAAACGAGGTTGACGTGACGTGATTGAATCAGGGAATCCGTGTGTCCACCACGGGAGAGGATCCTAATTGACTTTACATTGGCATTGTTTTCATGGTGGCAGCACGTAATTTCAACCCATTACGTGCTGCCACCACGGAATGCGGTGTTAAGAGGTCGTGGTCATTTCACGTATTTCTGTGAGATCAGGTTGGGTTTCACCGTTTAGCAAAATACAGGCTTCAATGTTAATGTGTTTACGGGGTAACATAGGGACCACAGTGCTACTCACCAGAACCCCAGCTGCGACTGGTGAGGACTTGGGTTTAAACGTTCAGGGCATGCGGCGAGTTGATGTCCAGGCTGTCCACAGTAGATACATAGTCTCTCTTTGAAGCGCCGACTGCGCTCGGCTGGGGTTAGCCAGTTACGACCAAACTGCATGGGTTTCTCTTGTCTTGTGGGAGCAACAGACTGGTTATTAGTTGCAGGAGTAGTTTCAACAGGCCAATGTGGAGCAATAGGTGAAGCAGCAGTACCAGGGGATCTCACAACCTGTGCTCTGTCTCTGCGTCGCTCTCGTAGCCTATTGTCCACTTTAATGGCTAACGTGATTAGCTCCTGTAAACTCTTGGGCTCTGCCCTACCCACAAGACAGTCTTTAACAGTTTCATTAAGTCCTCTCAAAAAAATGCTCTGGAGTGCTTTGTCATCCCACCCAAGTTCAGCTGCCAGAGTACAGAACTCGACTGAATAATTGGCCGCACTAAGAGAACCCTGGTGCAGGCTCAACAGTTCGTTACTGGTGTCATGACTGGTAATGGGATGATCAAAAACAGACATCATCTCGTTGGAAAACCGTTCAAAAGTAGCTTGAGCAGTGAGTGGATTATGCCAAAAGGCTGTTCCCCAGGCTCTAGCCCTCCCTGTGAGCAAACCCAACACATAGGCAATCTTGGATCTGTCAGAACTGTAAGTCTGTGGTTGTAACTAAACACTAGGGAACACTGGAAAAGAAAAGACTTACAGTCACCTAAGGCTCCGTCGTAACGTTCAGGGGCAGGAACGTACGGCTCACGGGGTTGCAATGTGCCCACTGGTACTGCTGGGGAGAGATTAAACACAGGTGGATTATTTGTTTGCAGCTGGTTCTCAACTCGAGCGAGACCGGAGGTAAGATTGGAGAGGGAGTCCATGATCTCCCGCAGCGTCTGGTCATGATGTCCGAGAATTATCCCTTGGGATGAAACAGCAAGTCTCAGATTCATCACCAGTGAACCTGAGTCTGAGTCGGCTGGGTCCAACATGGCCAGATCGTTCTGTTATGATTTGGTTTAAAGCCTGGACCCAAAAGCACGACTCAGGAAACAGGTACACAGTGCATAACAAGTCTTTAATGTTCAAATGTGCAGAATAGTGCAAGGGGGAGGGGTGGAGCGTGGTCCCAGGATCCCGACATGTTCCGTGAAGGCACCGGTGAGGAGGAGAGTGAGAGTGTCCGTGGTGTGGCATCCGCCACGTGGTAATTGCGGCGGTGCTGCGGCACGGCGCAGTAGGTTCCGTCTTCTCGAGCGTACTCACTCCGAGGGGAAACACAGGAGAGCTGACGGCGGCAGGAAGGTCCACAGGCAGGCAGTGAAGTAGCACACACGAGATCACGAGGCAAGCACAGCAATCTGAGTTGAGGCGGAAGAAACATAGAGGCATTAGCTACACAAGCTAACAAAGCACGAGGGCAAAAACACAGAGGAGCCAGGATACAAACTACTGCGCAGACTGATGAAACGATCTGGCGACGAGTAGGGAGGAATCCAGAGGCTTTATGGAGAGGTTGATTACTGGAGTGGATTCACCTGGCACTGCCTGTGGAAGGAAGCCACGCCCACATGCACACACACAGAACAGACAGGGGGAGAAACACAGGAGGAGTAATACAGACAGGGAATGACACACACACACATGAGGGAGAGGGAGGGGCTGCCATGATGAGGATAATGACAGAAATCTTACTTTGAAAGGGCAAATAGCTCACTTCCTGTTAGATTTGTGCCCATGGCAGCCAGTTAAAGACAAAAGTTTTAGACGATTTTTAGAGCCCTCTCCACTCTAGCTCACAGCATTCTGTGCAATAAACACCCATTATAAACTGACAATTTCTCCACTTTTGCTCATGGTACTTTGAGAAGCACAGATTAAAAACGGTAAAAGATATGAAAAAGATGAAAACATGAGTGAATAGATGAGACCTGTGGCAACATTTGAGAGTTGGAATGGAGTCTGTAGCACAAAGTATGGAGACACTGTAAAGGCTAGACAAAGCCCTAAGATTGATCCCTTTCTCCCCCTGCTGCCATTCATTGCCTATGGGACAGCTTTCGAAGATCGTCAGGATGTTTTGTGACATGTCACCTTAAGGAGCCCATAAAATGCAATCCGTTTGAGTAATTAAAGTTATACAGAAGATCTGATTAGCACAAGTTGATCTGTAATGTGTGCGAGTTTGAAGCCGATATGATAAATGGTGTAGGAGGAGTTGATTTTTTAGGAAGAGCAGTTTTGAGGCGAAATCTTACTTTGAAAGGGCAAATAGCTCACTTCCTGTTGGATTTAGGTCAGGGGTGTCAGTGTGTGATTTGTATGTCTTGATGAGACGAACACACCAGTTTTGGTTTGATGTTTCTACGATGTTCCTACGGGCCGCAGTGGCCATTTTAGTGCGCCTAGGCCTAGGTTTCTGAGGATGTTTAGGGGGTCAAATTCCAGCTCAAAGAGGCGGCGGAAGAAACAATAAACGCAACAAAAACATTTGCGACAAAAAAGCCTTTCTCTATATGGCTATTTAGCGTAGCCTCACTCGGGTCGGACACACAGCGGAAGTCAGCAAACCAGAATACGGCACCCGAGGCGGAAGTGATTCTGCTCGCCCGCAGCAGCCCGCAGCGATTAAACCACAGAAGAAGGAGCCGTGTTTACAGTGTTCTTCGAGTAAGCAGTACGCAATGGGCATTGCTGAACACATAACACCTAACAGTTTTACCAGAGATGTATCTGTGAGGACTTGGTTGTACTTTAGATGTCATGGTGGATAATGAAGGAGCATCATCTAAAATTATCTGTGACTGCGACCATGAACACAAATATACAGCAGGCAGTTGTCCTCAGTTTATAAGAAATTCAGAGCTACACCAGAACATTTATGAACAGGTCTTACTTTACTACTAATTTGTGTTTAACATTAGTATGTTTCCACTAATTACTTGGACTGACCTAACGTTAGTAGCGTTAGCTTTGCAAGCGAAGGCTGCAGGCAACAGCTTTGCTGTGTTAGGATTATGTTATGTCTTCACTGTGTATCTTCACATAAAAGAATACTCCGACGATTTGGGAGTTATGCCTTTTCTCTATCATTTTCATATTGAGACAACATGATCGATATGTTTTTTGTGTCTACGTCCAGTGGCTGGGTCTCAGCATTTAGCATTGCGCATACAGGGGGTCAGTACGTCCTGCACTGTGATCCGCGGAGGGATACACCGGTGAGCAGGCACAGACATAGCTTGTAAACAAAATTCAGCTGTTTATTTAGCCTAACAATATCTCCGGATTTTAGTAGCTGCAATGGATGACTTTGAATGCGATTTTGAAGAGTAGCGGACACAGATTCAGAGCCATACCTGTTTGAGCCGGAGTACACAGATGAGGAACTCCATGTGTTGGATGCTGAGCAGGCGAGAAGAGAGGCTGAATCCTCTGCTCCCATTTTGCTGCATCGTTGAGGAGATATATCATCAGGAGGAAAACCGCCGCAAAGAGTGCATCACAAGGAATGAAAACTTTGCAGCAATCACTAATCCTGGCGTGATTGAAACTTTTTTTCATGTTCCTTAGATGAACTGGAAAAAACGCCCCA
Organism: Epinephelus lanceolatus; assembly: GCF_041903045.1. Taxonomy (NCBI): domain Eukaryota; kingdom Metazoa; phylum Chordata; class Actinopteri; order Perciformes; family Serranidae; genus Epinephelus; species Epinephelus lanceolatus. The sequence goes on from NC_135740.1 coordinate 306,030, forward strand.
GGCCTGCAGGAGCTGATGGACAGCTTTCAGTTGGGTGAGTAATATCGTCTGTGTCGTCTCTTTGTTTGCTTTTACCGAGTGACTTAGCATACCTGTCCCAGAGCCAGCTGCAGCTGTTGCTCACCGGTGTATCCCTCTGCACAAGATGTACTGACCCCCTACAAGTGCCATGCTAACCGCTGTCTCAATTTGAAAATGATAGCGAAAGGGCATAACTCCCAAATCGTCGGAGTATTCTTTTCACATAATAATGCAGACTCAGCAGATGACTGATGCAGTTAACTGTTTATTTCTCCTTACACCGAACGTACACGGCTGCTTCTCATTGTTTCCAGTAGCACAACAACGGTTACTACATTACCCAGAATAACTTGAGGCTCATACTACTACGGCAGCCTTAGTAGCTCAAAATACACAACAGATTAGATTAGATCAGAACAGAAACACGACAGGAGAATTTACTGAGTAATTTTGCTGTTTCCACTAATTACTTGGACTGACCTGACGTTAGTTAATCCTCTCACTCTCCAAAACAAATGTATGCGGTAATTGCCGGCTGCATTTGGAATTTTACGACACCAGGCTGTGGGTGTCATACCGCTTCGACCAAAGGGGCACTATAATCAACGAAAACAAAAAGTTCCGCACAGCTGCATTAAGTAATTGTTGCCTTTATATTGTTTCTTTTTCTGTTTGGTTATTTGTTTGTTTTTTTGTTTTTTTAAATGGGCTCTAAGTTGAGATCAGTCTTTTGTGAACATCTTCCTTTCTGGGTATTGACCTATGGCTAAGCCACGCCCCCCTCCATTCACTCGGACAAGATATCAACATTCAGTGACCGGCGCCATGGCAGGTGTCACAGTACACGGCATTTCGCAGGAGGCAATTTATTATTTTTAGAGACATAATGATGAGATGTCATTGAGAAGTAACCAAAAGGGCCTAAAGTACATATTGGAGGGATAAATTAATAATTTTATTGTTGAGAAGGACAATGAAAAGCTTAAATTACAAACCAAAATTTACAGGTTCCAGTGTAAGCATGATAAACCGTATCTTGTTGCCATCACCATCAAAGACAACAAGATAGAGGATCAGCATTGTTCCGCTGAAGTTACGGTTTTTGGCTCAGAATATGACAAAAGGATAACGGCCTTTTTACCATTTTTACCAAGAGTGTCTCTCCATTAGTTTGGTGCTACAGCATTTACATTGAATCATTCAGCATAATGTTTGCCAACCTTTGTTATCTCTGCGATTACAGATAAGTTAATGAAGCTAAGTTAATGTTAGTTTAACTAGAGCCCTTTGGACAACAGCTAACAATGATGTACGACCACCAAAGTACAAAAACTAGAACAAAATAGGCTAATGAACTCCCAGCAAACAAGGTGACATGATGAACAACGCAGCTAGGAGCTAATGTTAGGCTAACTTTGGCTAACGTTAGTTAGAGATGTTAAAGATAACTTTATATTTCTTTCCAGCGAAGTGACAATATGTTGCCTCCAACACAATGCTGACTTACCTTAGAACAGATGTGGACATCCTTGTAAGTCTTATTCACACTGGGTCTCATTCATGAAAAGTGAGTAAGTCTGTGTATAGATTTGCACATAAAAAGCCTACACTACTAAAAACCTACTCCGGATTCAGGAACGCCGCGGGAAACTCAGATTGGATTGTAAACACGTGTGTATGATCATGAATGCCAATCCATCGTAAAGTGACAGCGCGTAATCAGCAATTAGCATAAATCCCCGCCCATGAATAGCCAATGACCACCATATAAGGAGGTGTAGGTGCATCCAGTCGACCTGTCAGTCATGGCGCAAAGAAAGAGAGAGAAATTAAAAATAATTTTTCCGAAGCGCAGATAGAAATAATTTTGGGTGAAGTGGACTTAAGAAAAAACATTTTATTTTCTTCAGTTAGTAGTGGTGTGACAGGGACAGGCAAAGTGAAGGCCTGGATGGAGGTAACAGATGCTGTTAATGTTGTCTCCGTAGTACAAAGAACCATGTCAGAGGTGAAGCGTAAATGGTTTGATATGAAACTGGAGGCAAAGAAACGCATAAGCACACACAAAAAAAATACAGCGGTCACCAAACAAACAGAAGATTGATTTGTGGGGTTTTGAATGAAGTGGGAATGGGAAACCAGAGGTGTTTTGTGCGTAATGGATAAACTCTAAATCAGTGATGGCTGTCGGAATGTAGAGCTATTTAACATTTATTTTAACAAATGATACAGATAACATATAGCCTACAGCAGTTTTGTATGCATCGTCTTCAAATTATTTCAATCTTAATAGCCTAAAGCTCTGTTTTATACAACGTAAATTAAACATTTTTCAGATCAGATTTATTTATTCAAATGATCAAAAAGTCACAAAAAAAAACGCGTTGTCTCAAATAATTCTTTCAGCTGGTGCATGCTCCTTCGTGGCTCCACCACCTGCTGCTCCTGCTGCTCCTGCTGAACCCAGGCACCGAGGCCGAAGAGGCCGTGATCCGGCTGTCCTTACGGATATTTTTATTGTCATCATTCAACATGTAGAAAGAACATGTAATCTATTGATCAATCAATCAATCAATCAATCAATTTTATTTCTAAAGCCCAATATCACAAATCACAATTAGCCTCACAGGGTTTTACAGTATACGACATCCCTCTGTCCTTAGGACCCTCACAGCGGATAAGGAAAAACTCCCCAGAAAACCCCTTTAACGGGGGAAAAAAACGGTAGAAACCTCAGGAAGAGCAACTGAGGAGGGATCCCTCTTCCAGGACGGACAGGCGTGCAATCGATGTCGTACAGAACAGATCAGCATAATAAATATATGTATAAATATATGTAATATTTTGTCATGTTTAAATTACGTGTTTCAAAGGCATCTGTGTACTGTGTACATAACAGAACGCAATACGAATTAAAATTGTAATTTCCAATAGTGACAAGCAATATTTATGTGCTTTACTAAATTTACACAAGCACTACAAGTGGTCAGGAGCAGGAGTAGACTTTGTTAGTAGCTACGAAAAGATCAGAGCTACTAAAATATTGATAAATGCGGACATGCACGTAAATTTCTGTCTGCGAACAGTTTCATGAATGAGACCCACTGAGTTGATGTTGTGGTCTACCGCACAACTTTATCCAAAGGAGACACTTTTCTCGGTTGAGATTTGGTTTAAGAAAGGGTAAAAATACATCCTGTCACCCAGCCTCTCAGGATACCTTGTGTCAGAGTTGCATGTACCCCATGCACACCGTTTGAACATTTTACAGTTTTTCTCAATTGCTAAAACGCTAAACCCTATTGTCTGAACCAAATGCTCAGTTGCCTGAACCCACTGATTGAATCAGTCACTCTTTTGGCAAAACCATAAGCACTTTTCACCTGTTTAGACACAACTTGCCAACACATTTTCATTGTGATGCACCTGTGTTGCATAATGGTGAGCACAGGTTGCAAAAGTCAAACACAATTAAAGCACAGGTGTCACCGGTTGAACACAACAACTCAAAATTGATCACACTTGTGGCTAATGATGCAAGGGAACATATATAAGCCAGTACATAGAGCACTGGTTTGTGAGGCACTACAATGGATAGAAATCTGAGAGGAGGAGTTCGTGTGAGAGGTGGTCGAGGAGGTCGAGGTGGTCAGCGAAGACAAAGAACAGTAATATCTGATGAAATCAGAGCTACTGTGATTGACCATGTTCTTGTCCATGGTATGAGCATGAGGGAGGCCGGACAAAGGGTACAACCAAACATCAGTAGATTCACTGTGTCCACCATAATCCGAAGATTTAGAGAAGAGAACAGGTTAATTACCTTTTTTGACATTATAGTATGTAAATGTTGACAGCAATGACTGTATGACTATACTATATACTGTACCACAGTATACTTAAATATATGTTTCAGTACATCACTGTGCCAATGTACTGTAGTATTGTAATGGAGGGTTAGTCTAACTGTTTGTAGACCTAGTATTCCATGTATATTTTTGTAACTGCATGTTCTCTTTTTGTAGAATTGAAAGACTGCCACATGGGGGTGGGAGGACAGGTATGTTCTCCCCACACCAAGAGACCCTAATTGTCGACATGGTCCGTGAGAACAACACCATTAAACTGCGTGAAATTCAGCAGAAGATCATTGAGGACCATGTAAATTTTGAGGGTATCAACAGTGTCAGCCTCTCTACTGTTGATCGTGTCCTCAAGTGCAACAGACTGCGCATGAAACAGGTGCACAGAGTGCCCTTTGAACGCAATTCAGACAGAGTCAAAGAGCAAAGATTCCAGTATGTACAGGTTGGTATATATCCAGACACATTCAGTGTTGATTACTGTAAGTAGTGATTTACTGTAGTGGCCTAAATCAATTTTCTGTATCACTTACAAAACTATATTTATTTCTACAGAGAGTTTTTCAACTAGATGCAATGGAAAGACCCCATGAATACATCTACATGGATGAAGCTAGGTTTAATCTCACCAAAAGGAGAAGGAGAGGTCGTAGCGTGATTGGCCAACGGGCCATTGTTGGTGTCCCTGGGCAGCGTGGTGGCAATTTCACATTGTGTGCTGCCATCAGCAATCATGGGGTTGTCCACCATCATGCCAACCTGGGGCCCTACAACACTCACCAGCTCCTCATTTTCCTCAATCACATGCGAGATGCTCTGTTAGGGCAGCAGGATGAGCATCCCATCTATGTTGTTGTTTGGGACAATGTGAGTTTTCACAGAGCCTTCCAGGTTAGAGAGTGGTTCAGTATGAACCAAGGTTTTATCAATCTTTGCCTTCCACCGTACTCCCCTTTCCTGAACCCCATTGAAGAATTCTTCTCCTCATGGCGGTGGAAGGTATATGAATGCCAACCTTACACCAGGGTAAATCTCCTGCAAGCCATGGAACTAGCCTGTGGTGACATAGGTGCCATGCCAAGCCTGGATACGGCATGCCAGGGGTTTTTTCCCCCGTTGCCTGGCCAGACAAAATGTGGCCTGTGATGTGGATGAAGTCCTGTGGCCTGACCCAGTATGGAGAAATGATGCTGTGGCTGAGTATTGCACTTCTCATTTGTATATTTTTGTACTTTATTTTTACGTAGGCTGACTGTATACAAGTGCTAAAGCACTTGTGCACAAGATTTCTGTTTGTTTTTGTACTGTACAAGTGCTACGTGTAAATGCACAGGATTTCTGTTTTTTGTACTTTTTTTTTTTTACTATGTACAAGTGTTAAATGCACAGGTTTTTTGTTTTTCAACATGCATTTAGCCTACAGTGAACAATAAACATTTATTTCTACAGCTTCATGTCCTGAGCATTGTGTTTTCTTTTTTTCTATGTAGTGTTTAGTGACTGCTCAGTAGTGTTTTTAATTTAGATTGACTCGGGGCAGGGGTGGCACGGTGGTGTGGTGGTTAGCACTCTCGCCTCACAGCAAGAGGGTTGCCGGTTCGATCCCGGGTGTGGGAGCCCTTCTGTGCGGAGTTTGCATGTTCTCCCCGTGTCAGCGTGGGTTCTCTCCGGGCACTCCAGCTTCCTCCCACAGTCCAAAGACATGCAGACTGGGGACTAGGTTAATTGATAACTCTAAATTGTCCATAGGTGTGAATGTGAGCGTGAATGGTTGTTTGTCTCTATGTGTCAGCCCTGCGATAGTCTGGCGACCTGTCCAGGGTGTACCCTGCCTCGCCCCCCCGCGACCCTCAAGACGATGAAGCGGTTAGAAGATGAATGAATGAATGACTTGGGGCACGATTTGACAACATAGTTCAGTTTTGAGCACAGATTGAACTGTTTTGAGGTGAAAGTTTGGTTTTGCAAGAAGAGTCTGAGGTTTTGTGAATGTAGCTTGAAAATTGGGTTTTGTGTTCACAGTTTAGAGAAAAGGAGAGCAGCTTTCCAGAAATGTGTCTTAGCAATCGAGAAAAACTGTAAAAAACTGTTCAAATCTCAGAAAAAGCTCATAAAACCGAACGAAACTGACTTTCTGTAATGCATTTCAGTGGACGTCCAGGCAGAGAATGTCCGAGTATATGGGAATGGCTATATGCACTGTGAGTGGCTCATCACGTTTGAGGGCAGGGCTTAGCCATAGGTCAATTAAACCCCTTCTTTTTTTCTGCTCATACTTTGGATCTTGTTGGGAATAGAATGATGTTATGTGTTTTACTATAAGTTGTGTTTCACTATATACATTTTAGATGTGTGAACAATGAGAATACTGAGATGATTTCAGCTGATCTGAATGTGTTTGCTTTGCAGAAGTGGAGAAGTACAGGAGAGGAAGAGACATGAAGTCTGAGGAACACATACCGCAATGCTTAGATAATTAGTTTCATATATGGTAAAAAGAATAGAAAGTGATATACAGATAGTAATGTACAGCACGTGTAGGGAGTTGTGTTGTTCTCTTGTCTTTCAAAACAGGAACCACGCCCCCACCACCAGCGGGAAGGAGTCAGATTAACACGAGGCAGGGGCGTGGTGTGGTGAAGGAGGAAGTGGAACTGCCAATGAGAAGAGGACAACGCCTTGCGTGCACAATGACACTCTGTTACGCTCAAATATACTGGGTCAGGGAAAGGACAGGAGGTCAGACTTCGTGAACTGACACACCTTTGTTGTTCGTCAGGGACGTGAAGTTGAGACCCAGAGCTCTGTAATTTTATTCCTTTACTGCTTAATAAACTACATTAACTGAGACCGAATATCTTCTCCTATTGCTTCATTAAAGAACACGCAGGACTGAGCTCACACATAGCACATTAGAGAGTAGGATGAGACTCTTAGTCCATCAATCTCTATATTCTTTTTCCCGATTTAATTTCACCGTTGCGCCCCTCCTCCCCTGGGCGTAATCAAGAACATACAATTTTGGGTGCTCATCCGGGATAAAAGGAGGAAACTGGGTCAAGCCAGTGTTTTCCTTTGTGTTGATTATCTTTAGTGACTATTGTGGTAATTATTGATGTTTGGATGTTAGCCTTCATTGTGTTCATGCAGTTTCCTGGATAAGACAGGTGAGTGTCAAGTTGGGCTTTATCAGTCTTTCCATTGGGCACTCGTTTATTATTTTGTCTTTTTTTCAGAGTAATTCGGGGATAAGGTTTCCAGGTAGAGGTAGGCATTTCATGGCTCCTGCTGCTGAAGTTCCACCATTCAAGTTACCTCAGGCAGGGCACGCTCTAGAGGATAGGTAGTTGAAGTTTGGGTTGGGTAGGAACTAGGGAAGTTTGTTGTTGTAAGGCTGAGCTTGATATTTATTTTTTGGGTGTGGCATCTGACATCAAATTTATTGTGTTTTTAATTGACAGGTGTGGTTTGATGGTAGCTGGTGAGTTGTTTTAATTAGCCTAAGTGGTTAGCCATAGTGTTAGCTGTTGCCAGCCTTAGCTATCCTAGCCTGGTTTAGTCAGAGGGGTCCATGTCATTGGTTCGATATCCCATTAGTCCGACTGTCCGCAGTGCTGCACACAGTAGGGGATTCAAAACACAGCCCTGGGGTTGTGTTAAAGATGATGGTGGAAGAGGTGTGTCTGCCCACTCTCACAACCCCAGGTGGTGAGAGTGGGATGTCAAGGATCCACATGCACAGTGAGGTGTTTAATCCCAGCTCCTTGAGCTTTGTGACCAACCTGTAGGGAACTGATAAACGCTTAACTGTAGTCAATAACCAGCAATCTCACACAGCTTTGTTTCTTTTTCAGGTGAGATGCGGTGGTGTGGAGGATGTGTGCACAGATGTTTTCTGTAGATCGGTTGGGACAGTCGGCAAGCTATAGTGGGTCGTGTGTGCTGGTTAGTGAGGAGCAGATGTAATCCTTGACCAATCATTCAAAGCACTTCATCACTACAGAGGGGTGGTAGTCATTCAGGCAGGCTGGTTTTGTTTTCTTTGCCACAGAAATGATGGTTGACCTCTTAAATCCTGTGGGTATGACAGACTGAGCCAGTGACTAGTGGAATATTGTGGTGAACACCAGCACCATTTGGTTAGCACATAGTTTGAGGACACACTGGCTTATCTGGTGTTATGACACAGGTCATTATTCTTTTGAGTATTTTCCTTGTTTTGATCTGTGTGACCTTTAAGGTGTTCTCTCTCCTACTGTCTGTGTGTGCATATGTTGGAGTGTGATTGGTTGCTGCAAGGCAGGTGGTGAGTGCTGACTGGGCTGGCACAAGAAGACTGCTGACACCGGATTGGCCTACTGTGAGTCAAAGGGTTTTTAAACCTTCAGCAGACAGCAGCTCTTCCCTCCTTTCAACTTTCCACCTCCAACAATGCCAGTACTTAGACTGTGTTTGTAATGTTTGTGTGTGAGTAGTGGCAGACCAAAAAACTCTTGATTATAGCAAATTTGTGTGTGTATTTTGATAGTTTGGTGAAATAGAAAAGATATTTGTTTGATGTGGAGTAGGTGAGTAGATTTTGTTTGTCAGTTTACTTGTTAGGATTATTAGCAGGTTTTTCTGGTACTATTCTGTTAAACACTGTAAATAGAGCACTTAAAGCAGTTAGTAAGTGTGAGAATCCCTTTTTGTTTGGCTTTGACGTGTTTTTCTCCTGTTTTGGAAGGTATAAGTGTAGGTAAGGAAATTGTCTTTTGTTTCACTTTTCTTCATTGTTCGGTAAGTTTAGGGACCATTAGTATATTTTGTTTGTTGTTTTGGGCACTGCTCATCTCTGAAGTAAAGTAAACTGCTTCTTTGTTGTTTAAAGCACTGTGTAACTGGCCTTTCTTGGGAGTGGGAAGAGTGGGGAGTCACACATCATGTTATGTCGGTTCCCCTAGACCGGGGACATAACACTGGTTCTGCTGCTTTAAAGCACTCCTAACGTCTTGCTCAGAAAGATGAACCAGCTTGCAACAGACCATTACTCTGGTGGATGAGTTTTTCCTCAGTCACAGAAACATCTGTTAAGTGTGATTCCTTCCCTCATGATCCTTACAAGAAGCCTAGTGACATGCATGCTGACGTTGCAGTGGCAAATGTCTCTTTGTCAGTCAGTTTTATCTCCACCACTCATCGATCTTGGACTGGGTTACGACAAAAGAATCTAAATGTGGGATGTAGTAAGGGTGTATGGGATTATCATTTTTTTCCCCAAAAAAATTATGAAGTTGTACTAGTAATGTGATATTCATTAATTTAAATCTCTGCACAGTCAATGTACATCGTTTCATCATTACTTAAAGTACACATTTGACTTGTGTACCCAGGAGAGCAGGATTACTAAGCCTAGGAGTGTGATTCATACACAAAAAAAGGACGCTAATAGTGAACCAAATTTCAACAGTTTTGAAAGTTATCTGGCTAACTGTCTAAACATGTTTTGTGGAGTATCAGGTTTGTCTTGTGCCGAGGTGCCCTTGAGCAAGGCACCGAACCCCCCAACCGCTCGGGGCGCCTGACCAAAGGGCAGCCCCCTCACTCTGAGATCTCTCCACTTTGTGCATATATAGGTCCTGCTTGTGAATGTGTGTGTCTTTCAGACCTGCAAGAGTGAAAACATTGAATTTCCCCTCAGGGGATTAATAAAGTAAATAAACTTAAAGCTTAACTATAAACTTATTCAATATTCATTATTATTTTTCATGAAGTTAATTTTAAACTAATGATGTAATTCATGCAAGGAGTCTAGATGTGAATTATGCTGCAACTGTCCATTTAAAAAGCATAATTTTGGCCTTATAAAGCTAAAACTGTGACAGGATGAATGGAGCGCATCACTAAGGAACAGCTTACGAGTGGTTCAGACTGCCCTTCTTAAGATATACCTTTCAGAAGATATATCTTCACTAAGGAGACTCTGGGAAACAGCCCGTAGGCTTACACTACACACACAATTAGCCTACCAATTCACAGACAAATTCATACAGTGGTAGCTGAGGCTACCATGCAAGGTAGCCAGTTTTTTTAAGACCACACAAAACAATGGAACAGCCATCAGGAGCAATTTTGGGCTCAGTGTCTTGCTCAAGGATGCTTCAACATGCGGACTGGAGGAGCCTGGGACTGAACTGCTTCCGATTAGTTAAGGACCTGCTCTACCTTCTGAGCCACAGCCGCCCACAATGCTTGCTTACACATCAATTCAGGTGTGGCCCATCCTCCTGACAAACCTCTGCCATTCGCACAAGGAAGAAAAAGCATAGAAAAAGCCACAACCAGAATGGGAGAAGTCATCCCAATTATAGTTAGGTTTCAGGGGGAGATTTCCACCTTTCTATGGTTTATTTTTATAGGACGAAATGGAAAGCTTAAACAAACAAACAAATAAGGACCCCCCATTGGAGTTTTTGTGTTTGAGGTTTAGTGATGCTGCACCAATACCTTCCAAGCTGTTTCAGAATTTTAGCATGTGTTCACCTTCAGCACTAAAATGCTGTAACTTATGATCGACTGTCTTTGTGTGTCAGCCTCAATGTTTTCTAATTTGACAGGCAAAAGTAAAAGTAATTACTACTGGAAAACTCATACATTACCTCCCCCATTCATACATTTTCTACTCATTATTATAAAGTATTTGGTGGGTATCAAAAATATATGTAACATTTACAAAAGGCTGTCTGTTATGTTGCATTTACAGATTCTATTTTGTCTTTTGGGGTTCCCATCAAAAATTTCCTTTGAACAAGACAGAGAGTCTAGAGTCTTGCTCATAGCTCCATAAGCCTGTACTTGCTGCATATGCTAACATGCTAATGTCCTTACTTTAGCATGTTGATAATGCTAATATTTGCTAATCAGAACTAAACCCAATGTACAGATGAGGGTGATACTACTGTTGGGATCTATGCCTTACCAAGGGGTCTGACCTTGTAACAGATTTCCAAGTAAAGTATAAAAATGGTTATCATAAAATAATTAATAATTGTTAATAATAATTATTAATTATGTTAAATAATGTGGCTTAATTTACTAAGTCACCTCGACGGGCAACATTCCCAAGAAAGTAAAAACGTTTGCCAGTTAATGATATCAGTCTCATAAAATTCATTAAACTATCAATTTGGAATTTTGATTAACAGTTAAATTAATAACCATAACCAAAATTACCATATCAATAGTAAAGGCTGAAAGATTTCGGAGATCTTGACATGGCAGAGGTTGACTATTCATTCACTCTTGTGCAATATTAACAGACAGCAGGTATGATTCCAAATATATTTATTCATAAAGAAAGCAAAACAAACAAAACACACAAATTCTAACTATCTAATTATTTACAAGCATGGGTGTGTCAAAGATAGCTTTGATCAGGGGATGTCTGCCTGACCGTGTGGTCAGGACAAAGACAAAGGAGAGAATAAGGATTACTGATGATGATTTGCAGGGCATTGCCCTGTCCTTTTGCACCTGATCTGTGATGACTATATTAATGTCTTTGTTAATACCTGTTACACCAAAAATGTCCTTCCACATAGTAAAAGGTGTCATTAAATCCTTGTTGTGAACTCTGCAGAAAAGGCTAATTACAAGGAGAATTTCACTCAAGGTGTTACACTGGTATTACATTAACTCTAAATACATGGATAACTCATTTTAATTAAAAATAGCACTAACTACTAATTGCAACCTTGAGAAATCTTTCTCTCTCTACCAGGATCATCTCAGTTTAATGTCATGTAAGACAAGTCCTTTACATTCACATCTATGTAGACATTTAATGAGCAGCTATTGCTCCTGATTGTGATGTAACACTTTTCACTCACTCCTTGCAACTTCTTCACATAATACTGGTGTTAAAGTCTGCATGGTAATAAGCAAAGTGTGAGACACTAATTGGTTTCACTATGACAGATACAGTAAGAGGTATTACTGTAACAGACACTAAATGGTATTGCCATGACGACCACTAATTGGTATCAGTGTGACAGACACTGAGGGAAAGAAGGCACCTGATCTTGTTCTGCAGAGAACACTCAAAGATGGTTGCTAAGAAACAGGTCTTCGATAGTGTGTGTGTGTGTGTGTGTGTGTGTGTGTGTGAGAGAGAGAGGGAGACAGAGAGAGACAGACAGACAGACAGACAGAGAGAGAGAGAGAGGGAGAGAGAGAGAGACAGACAGACAGAGAGAGAGAGAGAGAGAGAGAGAGAGAGAAGGGGGTTTAAATAAATATGTTGTGAATGAGAGAGAGATGCACACAAACTGTATCAAAACAGAAGGCTACTCACAGTTGTTTGGGCCTCAAACATTCACACCCACACACACATACACACACACACTAAACAAAGTATAATCTAAGGCAGGATTTGATGACTGCCATATTACTGTCTGTGCTTCTGTGCCTCTCCCTCTGCCTGGGTTTAACAGGTCAGTTCATTCATTCATTGTTCTTAGTCGAACAAGGAATTATTTTTAGATATTTAATTCCTTGCATGTTTTATTCACAGTCTTCTTTTTAACCTTTGAGATTTTAGTGTGTGGGGGGGCTGTCATGAACAATTTTAAAGGGAAATTTTGGTTTATTTCAACCCGTCTCCTATCGTCCTAAACTTGTTTCAAGTGACTAGTGACATAGAAATAACAGTTAGCATGTTAGCCGTTAGCCTAGATACAGCCGTAGCGTCAGACCTGTTAAAACTTAACTGAACGGGCATCCTTTCAAGTGCAAAGTTAGTCCACTAAACAAGCTTTTTCTCCACAAAGACCGCCTCATATCGTTAGGATAAATGTCAGAAAACATATAGAAAACGACCTGTAAACGTGTTGTCTTACCTTACCTGGTGTGGTGCCATGTTTGTTGTTTACCATTTAGCTAAGGTTGCAACCAGTCCCATTCCTTGCAACAGAGGTATTCCTCTTCTGTGGGCATTGGGGTACAGCATTCACAGGTAACGTTACACCACCCATCTCCAGAGCTAAATCCTTCCAGCAGCCATTCCTCCTCTGTCGTCCTCTAACATTACCTGTTGTGCCTCTCTCTCTCTCTCCTCCTCCATTCTTCAATTTCACGAAGCTCTTCGTCAGTGTATTCTGGCTCAAATAAATAAGGGCGGCCATCGCCTCTCAATGTGGAAAGCCTATATACTAACATTCCACATTTAGGTGGTCTTCAGAGTTGTGGTGTTACCTTACGGTTTACCGTTTACCTCTGCTTCCCAAAGTGCGGCCGAAATATCGCGAGAACAAGCTGCAGCAGCTGCAAGGCAGAAACGGACAGTAGCCTGAAAGGTTCTTTCATTTATTTTATGAAAGATTTATAGAATAATGGCTGACTTTTTGCCAGACTTCGACTTTGTGGAGGAGGAATTTGATTTTGCAGAGTTTTATGGCCGCCCTTATTTATGTTCCCTATAAATGCTAGTGCTGATACATAATTATCAATATAGACCAACAGTCGCATTTCACAAAGTGCTAAGTGCAGGTGATATTGCACTATGCCCATGAAGTGCTACGTGCTGGTATTCGAGTGAAGAATATACTACCTATGATTACATATCTGATTGTTTCTGAGCCACACTTTTAAGTGAACATAGCAAAGCTGGAGCTTTCTCTGATTGAGGGTGTTAAGGTGTTCCATAAAGTGCTTCCTCTGAAAGACAGAGCATTTTGACCAAAGGTGGTACGTCTCAGTGGCATCTTGCAGTCACCTCTAACAGTGGCACTAGTAGTTCGAGTTGAGGAGTTATCGATTGTCATTTGTTTAATGTGTTCAGACAGTGGCGGTGGAGCCAACCCATGTAAGACATTATATATGAAACAGGCCACTCTGAATTTTTTGAAATTTTCAAAGTTTAGTAGCTTGTACTTTGGAAGGATGGCACAATGATGATATGTTAATTGCTTTTTGTCCAGGATTTTTATCACTTTTTTATAGAGAGTGTTGGACCCAAAAGCACGACCAGATAGAGACGTTCTAAGTCAACACACACAGTTTATTTAACACTTAAAAAATACTGAATAGGGGTTCCTGGGGAGCTGGCAGGCCCGAAGGAAACAGGCTGGGGATCCAATGGGAGGGGTCAGGCGAGAAACGTTGGTCAGGCAGGCAGAGTCAGAACCAGGAATCCAGAGAGTAATGCAGAGGTACAGACTAGAGACAGGCAGAGGACGGTTAACGAGGCAGGCAGGGTCAGAACACAGGTTGGGCAGGAATCCTGGCAGAGGTACAAAAGAGGAGCAGACGAAACAGGGTTACCTTGACAGCAGGCAGGATCATACACAGAATGAACATGCACTCTCATGGCCCTGGGAAGCTTCAAAGGAACAGTCACTGGATTAATCACTTTAGATATGGGAAAAGGTCAAATGAACCTGGGAGCCAGTTTCCTATTCTCCATTCCTAGGGGGAGGTTCTTGGTGGAGAGCCAGACACGTTGTCCACTCTGGTAGGCCGGCGCAGGGGCACGGCGACGGTCAGCCGCCTTCTTGTAGCGTTCCGAGTTACGCATGAGGGTACAACAAGCACGGTCCCAGGTCTGCTGGCACCGCCGGATCAAGGCCATTGCCAAGGGGGCGCTGACCTCACGCTCCAGCGCGGGAAAGGCAGGCGGTTGGTACCCATAAACAACGTGGAAGGGTGATAGACCCATGGAGGAACATGGCAGAGAGTTGTGGGCGTATTCTATGCAGATGAGCTGGCGGCACCACAAGGGTTCTGGGTAGCCAAACATCGGAGAATGGTTTCCAACTCTTGGTTTAACCTCTCCGTCTGGCCGTTGGTCTGCAGATGGTGGCCGGAAGACGCCAGAGGCGCCAGAGATGTGCAGAAAGCCCTCCAAAACTGTGCCACAAACTGCGGACCCCGTCGGAAACTATGTCTCTGGGAAAGCCATGAACACGAAAGACATGGTGAAGGAGTGCCTCGGCCGTTTCCTTGGCCAAGGGGAGCTTAGGCATAGGGATAAAGTGCACCATCTTAGAAAAACGATCCACCACCGTTACCTTCCGAGACAGGGAATCCCGTGACGAAGTCCATGGAGATGTCTGACCAGGATCTCAGTGGCATGGGCAGGGGGTGCAGAAGCCCAGCAGACGGCTTGTGAGAGGGCTTACAAGAGGCGAAAATGGGGCAGGCGGCGACGTACTCGGCCACCTCCTGTTCCATAGCTGGCCACCAAAACCTCTGCCGGATGAAGAACATGGTACGTTGAACTCCGGGGTGACAGGAAAAGTGAGAGGTGTGGGCCCAGTAGATGACCTGGGAGTGGAGAGGGACAGGCACAAACAACCGGTTGGGCGGAACACCCTTAGGGTGTGTTTTACCTTTCCCTCTATCTCCCAGGTGACGGCCCTAACGACGCAGGAGGCAGAAAGGATGGGAGAATGATCAGGCTCAAATCTCTGAGATGAGGATTGGTAGAGGGTGTCGGGTTTTCTGTTCTTGGAACCAGGTCTGTTGGACAGTGGAAAGTGGAATCGATTAAAGAACAGTGCCCACCTGGCCTGATGAGAGTTGAGCCTCTTGGCGGTTCTCAGGTACTCGAGGTTCTTATGGTCGGTCCAGACCAGAGCGACCTTGATGGCCAACAGCTCTCGGTTTCCTCTCCGCGCTGGAAAGCTTCTTTGAGAGGAAGGCACATGGGTGGAGCCTGTTGTCAGCAGGAGAGCATTGGGAAAGAACAGCCCCCACCCCGGTATCAGAGGCGTCCACCTCTACCACGAATTGCAAGGCAGGGTCGGGGGTGGAGAGTACAGGAGCCGAGGTGAAAGCCTTCTTGAGGCGTAGGAATGCCTCCTCAGCTTGGGAGGTCCAGGAGAACGGAACCTTGGGCCAGGTAAGCACATGCAAAGGGGCGGCAACAGAACTAAAATTTCTTATAAACTTGCGGTAGAAATTGGCAAAGCCTAAAAAACGTTGTACCTCTTTTCGAGACGAGGGGGAAGGCCAATCTGCCACAGCACTGACTTTCTCTGGGTCCATCTTGACGCTTCCTTCAGTGATGATGAGCCCCAGGGAGGGGACAGAGGACTGGTGGAACTCACACTTCTCAGTTTTAACGAAGAGTTGGTTCTGGAGGAGGCGCTCCAGAACCTGACGGACATGCTGGACATGGGAAGACTCGTCGGGGGAGAAGATCAGGATGTCATCCAGGTAAACGAACACAAAAACATTGAGCATATCTCTGAGAACATCGTTAACCAGGGCCTGAAAAACTGCAGGAGCATTGGTGAGACCAAATAGCATGACTAGGTACTCACAATGACCGCTAGGGGTGTTAAGTGCGGTTTTCCATTCGCCCTCCTTCCTTATTCTTACTAGGTGGTAGGCATTACGAAGGTCCAGCTTAGTAAAAAATCTTAGCACCATGTAACAGTTCAACAGCCGATGACATGAGAGGGAGGGGGTACCTGTTGCGGATGGTGATGTCGTTGAGACCTCGGTAATCAATGCACAGACGTAGAGACTTGTCCTTCTTGTCCACAAAAAAGAAGCCAGCGCCAGCAGGTTAAGAAAAGGGGCGAATGAGACCAGCAGCCAGGGACTCCTCAATGTACTTGGATATGGCGGTGGTTTCAGGTCCTGAGAGAGAGTATAGCCTCCCCTTGGGAGGGGAAGTCCCGGGGCAAAGGTCGATGGCGCAGTCATAGGGTCTATGAGGGGGGAGAGCAGTAGCCTGAGACTTATTGAAAACTTGTTTAAGGTCATGATAACAAGAGGGTACCTTATGGAGCGCAGGAAAATCCTTTTCCAGGTCCAAAGGTTCACCAGGAGGCACCAGCCAGGAGACTTCGGGCGGCGATGACTGAAGCGGGGAAACCACCCCACAGGCCCGGGAGCAACCAGGACCCCAGGCTAGGATCCGTCCTGTTTCCCAGTCCACATGAGGGTTGTGCAGAATGAGCCACGGGTGGCCCAGGATAAGCGGATGCATAGTGGAGTGATACACATAAAAGGTTAAAAATTCTAATGCTGATCAGGGAACCTGAGAGTGAATGATTGAGTCCGGTGGGTCACTCGGCAGATGACCCTTCCATCGAGAGCGCAGGCCTCCATGGGACGTTGGAGCCGGAACAGACGGAGACCCAACTTCTTGGCTAGGGAGGAGTCAATAAGGTTAGCGTCAGACCCTGAGTTGACTAACACGGGTTGCTGGAGAGAAGCAGAGGGGGAGGACAAGGTAACTAGAGGTTGCAAATGAGAAGGATTAGAAACAGTCACAATGCGGCTCACCAGTGCCCTCTCTCTCACTGGTGAGCCTGGGCTTTTAATGGACACGAAGCAATTTGGTGACCCTGTAGAGACAGAGTCCCCCCCTCATCCGGCGTCGGCACTCCTCAGCGGTCAACCTGGTGCGGCCGACCTGCATGGGCTCCTCCGGGGCCACAGGGGGAGCCAATGAGACAGACAAGGGGCGAGAAACAGGAGGAACAGCCACCGCCGGAGAGCGCCCCTGGTGGAGTGGAGGAGGACGTTGGAAACGGGTTCTGGATCTCTCGCTCTCTCGATCAGAAAGGCGCTTATCAATCTTAATAGTCAGTTCAGTGAGGGAATCCAGATCCGGAGGGAGATCCAGTGGAGCCAGCTGGTCCTTGAGAGGCTCACATAGACCCTCGAGGAAGGCGTTGAACAGTGCGGGGGGGTTCCAGGAGCTCCCGGCCACCAGGGTGCGGAACTCAATGGCATAATCCATAACTCTACCTCTCCCCTGCCTCAGTCGTACCAATGCCTGGCCAGGTTGTGTGCTGGAAGATCTGGGTCAAGGCCTTGGAAAATTAGGAGAGGGACTGACACACTGACGAAGAGAGACCCCACTCGGCGGTAGCCCAAGCCTCAGCCCGATCAGACAGGTGAGTGATGATATAGGTGATCTTAGCTCTGTCTGTGGGGAAAGCATCTGGCTGGAGTTCAAAATGTATCTCACACTGGGTCAAAAAAGTCTTACAATCTCCAGACTCACCAGAGAAACAAGTGGGTTGAGAAAGGGGGGCACAGGACGTGTACTGGGCTGAACTGGGCCTGCAGTCACCGGGTTAGGCCGGAGTGGGAGAGGACTGAGGAGGCTCACCCTGCCGTCTGGACAACTGTTCCACCAGCTGAGCGAATTGGGAGCCAAATGACATCATCATTTCCTCCTGCCGGGTCTGCAGTTACAATAGCTTGTGACAAACAAGATTGATTCTCTTGTCTGGATGGTTAATGTGCTGAGCCGAGGCAACAAGGGCAGCACGAACAGCTTCTGGGTCGGCTGGGTCCATTTTTTGGCCAGTTTGTACTGTCAGAACTGAGCACAGGAGGTTGGACCCAAAAGCCTGACCAGATAGACACTTTCTAAGTTAACAAACACAGTTTATTTAACACTTCAAAAATACTGAATAGGGGTTCCTGGAACTGGCGACAGGGAACAGGCAGGTCTCAGGAAAGAGGTCACAAACAGATCTCTCACAGGAAGGCAGGCAGAAAACGCTGGTAAGTATCTCTCTCTGGAATCGATAACAAACTGGCAACGGAGACAGGGGAACACAGGACATATGTACTGCAGGGAGGCAGGTTAACGAGACACAGGTGAAACACATTCGGGAGGAGGGAGGCAAACACACAGGAGGAAGTAAAGACACCAGACATGACACAGGAGGGATAATACCAAAATAAAATAGGAAATGACAAGACAAACACAAAACACTAACGTCTGGAGGAAGTTGTGACAGAGAGATTCAATTGGCTTTTGTGCCATAACTCCAGTTAGGGACCAGTTAGGGTACAGTAGTCTATGTGTGAGAGTATCATAGAGTGGAGGAAAGCAATAGCAGCACCATCAGTCAGAGAAGTCCTAATCTGTTTAACATTATGAAAATTGAATTTAATGATATTGGAAACTTTTTTGATATGGCTCTTAAAACAAAGTGTGGAGTCTAAAATGAATCCAAGGTATTTGAACTTTGTGACAAGTTGTAGTTCATCCTGACCCAGAAATACATTAGAGTGAGACATTTTCAGTGGTTTCTTAGAGAACATCATGCATACATTTTTTTTCTATATATTTAGTAGTAGGCAGGATCTTAAGAGCCAATCCTGGATATGGGTCATTGCAGAAGTGAGAATACAAGCAGCTTCATCAGCATCTTTTGCTGCAGTAAAAATTACCGCATCGTCAGCGTACATTTGAATATTCATATTATTACATATATTTGGTAAATCGTTAATAAATAAAGAAAACAAAATTAGGCCGAGTACAGAGCCTTGTGGGACCCCCACTGGACAGTCCAAGTAAGGGGATTTGATTCAGTCGACCATTACACACTGTCTTCTCCCAGAGAGGTAAGATGACATCCACCTGAGAGCTTGAGTGGAGAAATTGAGCCAGCAAGACACGGTGGTCAACTGTGTCGAATGCTTTCCGTAAATCTAAAAAAACAGCACCAACACAATTGTTTTTGTTTGTTCCTACTTTTACATTCAGTTAATTTTATTACATATTGTAATAGCCCCCAGACGACACTGAAGAGACCCTTTAAAGCTGGAGGATTTTGATAAAAACACAAGTTCCCATTGCTTTATCAGTCCATGTACTTCGCGGCCATTCGTTTTTTGTTTTGAAATAACAAATTGAAACACGGAAAACCAACCATTATCCGTTTGTTGTTTTGAAATGACCAAACCGAAAAGGAAAAAAATGATCCGTCTCCCGTTTTTTATTTGATAATAAAGAAAAGAAAAACGGGAAACGAATCGTTTCGAATCCCATCCCCTGCAATGCCGAATACATGCGTCACAAGCTGCATGTAGATCAGAATGAGAAGCTTGTTATGTTTGGAGTGACCCATGTAATGGCTATCGAAGGTTTCAGCAAGAAGGCTGTCAGTCATTCCACTATGCCAGTAAAGAACAACATCATCGTTTATGAGGAAGTGTACAGGTAAAATAAGTCAACTATTGTTATCATCATTAAATTTTGTCATAATAAAAACATGTTGTTGTGCATTTGTTTTTTAAATTGTCACTTTAGGAACCTATGGGTTAAATAAATATTAATTATAAATAAATGGGTTAAATATTTTTAAAAGGTAATATTTTATGTTTGTCTGTCTGTTAATCCTCAGACCTGCTGTGCTTTCCTGTGGACTATGGGACCAGGTCAGAGTTGACTGTGGGACAGAGTTTTATCTAATGTCATTCATCCAGGAAATGCTGGCAGAGCATAGACACAATCTTCAAAGGCTGCCCTACCTCCAGACACCTTCTACAAGGTTAAGTGTGTCAAGCAATCCTGGTGTCTTGTAATTAATGCATACTTTTAATGAGAGCATGCAGACTGACACTATCCTTAAAACCTACACAGAACCATGTGATAGAGAGAATGTGAGTTGAGGTGAATGCATGAGTCAACTACCCGTTGAAGACAGCTTTGGTACAGCTGGTGGACCAGGAAGAACTTGACATGGAGGACAGCTTATCCAAGTATTGTGTGTCAAACCTGACCTGCCAGATGGCTGAGATTGGCCTCACCAATGTCGTAGCAGCTTGGAATGCACACAGGATCCCAGGTATGATTGATTTTCTTACTGGCTGTAAAGTTCCAATTTTGTCTGTTTTCAGTTGTGATCCAATTCCTGAATTTGGATATCTGCCAATACTGACGCCAGAGCTCTTTTTTTCTTGAATGTAGAGTACAGTTTTGCATTGGATTCTCAAAAACTGAGCATCAATACATCTAAACAAGAATGAAACAGCAAATGAAATTAAGACTGGAATTTGAATGGAAAAACTGCTCGACTTGAGAAATCTGTTAACTGACAGATCTCTCAACTGATGATTTGACTATTCAACCTTTAGACTCTTAAGAGGACAGCCCTGTTGCCACAGATTGAGCATTTAAAATGACTTCTCGCCTGTGTCTGTTCTCTCAAGTTTTTGACAAGAACAAATATTTTACTACAGACTGAGCCTTTAAATGGTTAATCTCCTGTGTGGACTCTAGTGTTTTTTCAAGGTTCCTTTTATCACCAAAACTGTTACCACAAACTGTACATTTACATGGCTTCTGCACCTTCATGTGGAATCTCATGTTTTTTAATGCTTCCCTTTACACTCCAAAACGAATTTGTAGGTATATGAATATGTGCTCTAATTGCAGATTTGAGGGTATTTGCATCTAAATCGGGTGACTGCAGGAATGACAACCATCTGAATGAATATGCAGCTAGCAAATTCTAGGAGCACTAGACAAAACCATTAATAATTCTGCAAATTTAAATTCTTGCAGCATTACTGACCAAAGAATTCAAGTACCCTCAAATTAAAACTGAAAATCTGCACTTTAAGTTCATATTCAATACTGACAACTCCAAAATGCTCTGAAGGATAGCTAAAATAATGATTTTGCCATGAAAACATTCGACTTATCATTTCACTACTCATTGTCTTGTCTTGCAGGAAAGGGAGTCCCAAATGAGCTGGCTAAAGAAAGGTGTCCTGCCAAATTTGCTGAGGATCTCTTGCCTGTTGGTGGTGTTGCAGCTGACCTGTATCAGCAGGAGGTGGGATCCATTTGGGTCCATTTTTGGATGTGATCCTTTCCTGTCTGAGGAAGCCCAACTATGGACTGAAACTGAGTTTAATTCCCAGTTTGACTAGCTGTCACGACACCAAAATGTGGTTCACAACAACTATGGCCCTTTCAAAGATGCAGTTAGGTCTCTTATTGAGATCACTAGAAGATTTGTGTGACCCGTTACAGTTAAATGCATGGTCAGAAAGAAGCAGCATTTTTTTTTCTTTCAAAAATAACTTTTATTTTAAACATTTTAAAATCTGCTAAACCTTTATGTAAAGTGCATTAAAACCTTGTAATTCATTTGCAAATAAACAAATGGCACTTACAACCTTACAAGATTTTCTTTTTTGGTCATGTAAACAAGTCAGTTGTTCAGAAGAATGCTGTAACTCTCTTTTTCCCTTGAAAAGTTTTGTGGACTAAACCCAAACTTGAACCAGCAGAGTGGTGAGTAAATATGTTTTTAGGTGAACTTATCCATTAACCTGGGAATCAGGAGGAGGTAAACAACTTTGTACAGTGGTGTGAGGACCACCACCTCACTGTTAACACAAAAAAAACAGAAGAAATGGTCTTTGACCCTGGTCATGTGGGGGACCATACTCCATTACTCATTCATAATGTCAATATTGCTCAGGTTGATTCATACAAATATTTGGGTGTGCATATTGACAGCAGTTTGTCCTGGAATGTCCATGTGAACAGTGTGTGTACTAGGATCCAGCAGCAACTTCACTTTCTACGTAGGCTTAGGGTGTTTGGTGTCCAACAGAAGGTGATGTTGCTTTTCTATCGTGCTGTGATTGAGAGTATATTTCGCTATGCAATTTCTGTTTGGTTTGGAAATTTAACTGTGAAATTAAAGTCCCAAATCAACAGACTAGCTCTCAGTGCACTGAAAGTGATGGGGGTGAGGGAGCACCCCACAATCCAAGAAATATTTGAAGACACTGTACTCAGACAAGCCAGGAAAATAAATGAGGACCCCTCTCATGTGTTAAATTCAGAATACGAACTGTTACCCTCTGGCAGATGTTACAGAATCCCAGTAAAAAATAAAAAAAGGTTTTTGAATAGGTATAAATTTTCATTCATTCCACTATCCATTACCCTGTTGAACACAGGCCAGTAATGTATGTATGTATGTACAGTACAGGCCAAAAGTTTGGACACACCTTCTCATTCAATGCGTTTTCTTTATTTTCATGACTATTTACATTGTAGATTCTCACTGAAGGCATCAAAACTATGAATGAACACATGTGGAGTTATGTACTTAACAAAAATAGGTGAAATAACTGAAAACATGTTTTATATTCTAGTTTCTTCAAAATAGCCACCCTTTGCTCTGATTACTGCTTTGCACACTCTTGGCATTCTCTCGATGAGCTTCAAGAGGTAGTCACCTGAAATGGTTTTCCAACAGTCTTGAAGGAGTTCCCAGAGGTGTTTAGCACTTGTTGGCCCCTTTGCCTTCACTCTGCAGTCCAGCTCACCCCAAACCATCTCGATTGGGTTCAGGTCCGGTGACTGTGGAGGCCAGGTCATCTGCCGCAGCACTCCATCACTCTCCTTCTTGGTCAAATAGCCCTTACACAGCCTGGAGGTGTGTTTGGGGTCATTGTCCTGTTGAAAAATAAATGATCGTCCAACTAAACGCAAACCGGATGGGATGGCATGTCGCTGCAGGATGCTGTGGTAGCCATACTGGTTCAGTGTGCCTTCAATTTTGAATAAATCCCCAACAGTGTCACCAGCAAAACACCCCCACACCATCACACCTCCTCCTCCATGCTTCACAGTGGGAACCAGGCATGTGGAATCCATCCGTTCACCTTTTCTGCGTCTCACAAAGACACGGCGGTTGGAACCAAAGATCTCAAATTTGGACTCATCAGACCAAAGCACAGATTTCCACTGGTCTAATGTCCATTCCTTGTGTTTCTTGGCCCAAACAAATCTCTTCTGCTTGTTGCCTCTCCTTAGCAGTGGTTTCCTAGCAGCTATTTGACCATGAAGGCCTGATTCGCGCAGTCTCCTCTTAACAGTTGTTCTAGAGATGGGTCTGCTGCTAGAACTCTGTGTGGCATTCATCTGGTCTCTGATCTGAGCTGCTGTTAACTTGCGATTTCTGAGGCTGGTGACTCGGATGAACTTATCCTCAGAAGCAGAGGTGACTCTTGGTCTTCCTTTCCTGGGTCGGTCCTCATGTGTGCCAGTTTCGTTGTAGCGCTTGATGGTTTTTGCGACTCCACTTGGGGACACATTTAAAGTTTTTGCAATTTTCCGGACTGACTGACCGTGACTATGAAGTGGAAACCATTTCAGGTGACTACCTCTTGAAGCTCATTGAGAGAATGCCAAGAGTGTGCAAAGCAGTAATCAGAGCAAAGGGTGGCTATTTTGAAGAAACTAGAATATAAAACATGCTTTCAGTTATTTCACCTTTTTTTGTTAAGTACATAACTCCACATGTTCATTCATAGTTTTGATGCCTTCAGTGAGAATCTACAATGTAAATAGTCATGAAAATAAAGAAAACGCATTGAATGAGAAGGTGTGTCCAAACTTTTGGCCTGTACTGTATGTATGTATGCACTTAGGTATACACTTTATGATTGTATGTCTGTATGGAGTATGTGGGTATGGACTTTAGGTATGCACTTTACGACCGCACTTTATGTCTTTATGTCTGCACTGTTAGCACTTGTGTTTCTTGTTTATGTTATGTGTTATGTCCTAGGTAGCAGCCTGTGCATGTCCAACACAAATTTCCTTCGGGACTAAATAAATGAATCTTGAATCTTGAATCTTGAATACTCTTCTGTTAATCTATTTGAACTACTTCAGTGAACTTATTTTGAAGAGGTAAATTGCAGTTACCAGACAACTTGAGAAGATTGCTGTGGTTGTTCTGTTCCCACAACGTGTTTTATACAGCTAGTATGTTAACGTAGTTAAACAGACAGCCAAACTCGATTTTCACAAGCCAGGAAGCGAGCGCCTTGCTCCTTTTATTGACCACAATCTTCAGCATGACAGGTAAAAATTACGAGTGAAAATGTAATAAACAAAAAAATAAAAAAGACATATTGTAGCTGTTACAGCAAAATTACTGTATCAATCAATCAATCAATCAAATTTTATTTATAAAGCCCAATAACAAAAATCACAATTTGCCTCACAGGGCTTTACAACATATGACATCCCTCTGTCCTTAGGACCCTCACAACGGATAAGGAAAAACTCCTAAAAAAAACCCCTTTAACGGAAGAAAAAAAAAACGGTAAAAACCTCAGGAAGAGCAACTGAGGAGGGATCCCTCTTCCAGGACGGACAGACGTGCAATAGATGTTGTACAGAACAGATCAGCATAATAAATTAGCAGTAATCCGTATGACACAATGAGACAGAGACAGAGACAGAGACAGAGAGAGATGCAGGACAGACGGTAATGCCAGTAGCTTACAACAACATTAATGAAAGTAATAATATTATAATTATAGTTCTGGCTACTGTGGTACAATATGTTGAAAGTAAATATTAATATCTGACAGTATACATATGTGACAATAATCATATGTGTATAATAACAGTAGAAGTATGACTAATGATAACAGCAGCAGCAGGAGGCATCTGGCAGGACCACGGCAGCAGCACAACCACACACGTCACACTATCCAGGCACTGCTGCAATACGAGTTAACCTGAGAGACAGTGGAGCACAAAGGCTCTGGAGAAGAAGCCGAGTTAGTGACATCCAGAATGGCCGAGTTAGCAAGATGCAGTAATAGGACACGAGAGAGAGAGAGATAGAGAGAAGGAGAGAAGGTGCCCGGTGTATTATAGGGGGTCCTCCGGCAGACTAGGCCTAAGTCAGCCTAACTAGGGGCTGGTACAAGGCAAGCCTGAGCCAGCCCTAACTATAAGCTTTATCAAAGAGGAAAGTCTTAAGTCTAGTCTTAAATGTGGAGACGGTGTCTGCCTCCCAGACCGTAACAGGAAAATGATTCCACAGGAGAGGAGCCTGATAGCTGAAGGCTCTGGCTCCTGATCTACTTTTGGAGACTTTAGGGACCATGAGTAACCCTGCATTCTCTGAGCGCAGTGTTCTGGTGGGATTATATGGCACTATGAGCTCTCTAAGATATGAGGGAGCTTGACCATTTAGAGCTTTATAAGTTAACAGTAGGATTTTAAATTCAATTCTGGATTTTACAGGGAGCCAGTGCAGAGAAGCTAAAACAGGAGAAATATGATCTCGTTTCTTAGTTCCTGTTAGTACACGTGCTGCTGCATTCTGAATTAGCTGGAGAATTTTTAAGGACTTACTAGAGCTACCTGATAAAAGAGAGTTACATTAATCCAGCCTTGAGGTAACAAAAGCGTGGACCAATTTTTCTGCATCGTTTTGGGTGAAGAAAGGCCTAATTTTCGCAATATTACGCAGATGAAAAAATGCAGTCCGTGAGGTTTGTTTTAAATGAGAATTAAAAGACAAATCTTGATCAAATGTTACTCTGAGGTTTCTTACGGTAGTGCTAGAGGCCAGAGCAATGCCATATAGAGAAACTATGTCATCAGATAAAGAGTCTCTGAGTTGTTGGGGCCAAGAACAATAACTTCAGTTTTGTCTGAATTTAACATCAGGAAATTGGTGCTCGTCCAGGTTTTTATTTCTTTAAGGCAATTATGAAGTTTAGTTAATTGATTACTTTCTTCTGGCTTCATAGATAAATACAACTGTGTATCATCCGATGATTCATTATGAACGTGAACAAACTGAAAACGATCAGATAAATAAGATTTAAACCAGCTAATGCAGAACCTTTTAGGCCAATTAAGTGTTCCAGTCTCTGTAGCAGAATTTGATGGTCAATTGTGTCAAACACCGCACTAAGATCTAATAAAACAAGTACAGAGACGAGTCCTTTGTCTGAAGCAATCAGAAGGTCATTTGTAATTTTAACTAGTGCTGTCTCAGTGCTATGATACACTCTAAATCCTGACTGAAATTCCTCAAATAAATTATTATCATGGAGAAAATCACACAGCTGGTCTGCGACTACTTTCTCAAGGATCTTTGAAAGAAAGGGAACATTAGATATTGGTCTATAGTTGGCTAACACCTCTGGATCCAGGGTGGGCTTTTTTAGGAAAGGTTTAATAACAGCTACCTTAAAAGACTGTGGTACATAGCCTGTTAATAAGGATATATTGATCATATCTAATATATGAGTGTTAACTAAAGGTAAGACCTCCTTAAGTAGCCTAGTTGGGATGGGGTCGAAGAGACACGTTGATGATTTAGATGAAGAAATCACTGCGGTCAATTCTTGAAGAGAAATTGGGGAGAAGCAGTCTAAATATATATTAGGTCTTACAGTTGTGTTTGAGGTTAGATAGGTGCTATCTGAGGACAGGAGGTCATGAATTTTGCCTCTAATCGTTAGAATTTTGTCATTAAAAAAGCTCATAAAATCATTACTGCTAAGGGCTAAAGGAATACAAGGCTCAATAGAGCTTTGACTCTCAGTCAGCCTGGCTACAGTGCTGAAAAGAAACCTGGGGTTATTCTTGTTTTCTTCTATTAATGCTGAGTAATAGTTTGCTCTGGTATTGTGGAGGCCACTCTTATACGTTTTGAGACTGTCTGCCCAGATTAAACAAGATTCTTCCAGTTTGGTTAATCGCCAATTCCTTTCAAATTTTCGCGGTATTTGTTTTAACTTACGGGTTTGAGAGTATGTATGTATGAATTTAACACAGCTGGCTAATAAGTGCTAATATCATATTTCAACACAATATATGCTGGTCATACATTAACATGCAAAGTTATCATTAGCATCATCAATGTTAACCAAAATGAATTCTTATTAACTTCCCTCTGCACACACAACTATTCAACTGTACAAAAGAAGTAAATAATGATCAAACTTACAGCCATTGCTTTTGAGGGTGTGAAAAGAGTTGAAGACAGAAAAAAATTTCACCATGTGCTTCTCTGCTTGTTCCCAATGAAGACTGCTGAGTAATGGAGCTGATTTATCCCACAATGCATTGCTTACATTTCAAAATAAAGTTTTCACATTCTTACAATGTATCAAAATAAAAGCACATCATCGGTTTGCTACAAATTAAAGCACGGACAATGGATACTAAACTTCTAACATGAAATTAAAGCATTAACTGAAATTGAGGGCAAAACAGAGGTCATGACAGTTAAAACAGTCTCAGGCTGTTATAAAACATCAAACATAGTTTTAAACATGAACAGGTAAAACTTAATGCAAACCAGAGGTAGCGGACGTGATCGAACACTTAGTGCAAACCAGATGTAGTTAGTCCTCTTCATGGAAAGCTGCAGACATTTACACAAGACAGCAGAAAGACCCATAACCTGGTGGACCTTGGAGTGAAACCCTTCTTCCCTGCATTTCAGACAGAGATCTGAAGTTAAGATCCACTGCTCCACACACATTTTGCATCCAGTCAGAGACTCACAGCAGGTGGAAACCATAGGCTGCTGCATTACAGCTGTAAGGTTTAAACAAAGAAAAAATATGCAAAAAAGAGCATCTACTGGTTACTTTCAATATAAAATATGAATATTAACTGAAGGCTACCTTTTGTACTGTACAATAACCTATTGTTACATAATCATACTGTACCTCTACAGTATGATAGGGTGCAGAGAGGCAGATGCTGTTGCGCTTTTGGCTTTTGCAAACTCAGACAGCTGGTTTATTGCTGAAGTGATGTCTGAGAGGCTCTCGGCAGCTTTCTTCAGGTGGTCAGTGTTACCAACGACCTCTTCTGCTTGGGACCTTCGACTTAAATATAGGAACAGAAATAACAGATTCTAGATTTTTTTAATGGTGTAATGTTTAAAAATCTTTCTAAATGTTTTACTCAATAAAAGCATCAACCTACAAAACATCATTTTAGAAACTATCAAAATACTGTACAGTGTGTTGGGCAAATTGTCTCAAATCATAATGACTTTATGCATTATCAAGACAAAAAAAAAGGATTCTACCAAATGAAGGTCAAATTCTAATTAAGTATATGAACCAAAATATGAGTTCAGATTAAGTTCAGTCACTTGCACACAATGGCACACTTAAGCTGTGACCACCAAGTAACTCTTTGTTAGTCAGTCAGTCCGCAAAAAGTTCACCACCCTATAGGGAACAGTTTTTACCCTAGGAGGCTGAAATTTGGCATTGAGGTCAAGTGTGTGTTCATGCCAAATGGCCAAAAGGGGGTGGTGGCAATTTCAAAATGTAGGGTGGGCTGCCCCTTCTTTCCTACATTTCGGAAATTCACATTATGTAGTTGCAACTATTGCAAATTAATGCTTTTTTTTTTTTAATTAGATGATTTCACCTTCACATCAAATGTTGTATTACCTTGCTTTAGCTCTTCTTCCATTCTGGAACTCCACAAAGTCAGAGATGGCATAGACTTTCCTGGAGTTTAAGGCCCAGAACTTGAAACCTTAGGAGTCAGAAAACATTTACTTCACTTAATAACAATGCATTTAAAATCATCATTAAAATTAATTAGAAAACCACACATTTTCTGATTATACAACTTACTTCTTGAGCCTTCGCAGTCCACAATTTCATTAAGTTGGCTGTCTGTCAGGGTAAATGATTCATCAGAGTTTAAGGCACGACGACAGAGCACTGCTTTTGAGTCGGAAATTTACCTAGATTTGCAAGAAAGATGAACATTTCACCTTTTCTCCAACTGGGGCGCTACTTGATGACATCACTAGGGTGGCTGGCTGTACATTATGGTGTATTTCGAATTCTAACAGGCTCACAGCATGTGCTGTCGTGTTTCTGACTTGGATTGAGGTTGGTTTTATTCATCAAAACATTCAAAATCCTTACTGTTGTACTGCCACCCAAATGGTGTCACGAAGCAGTGCAGTTGGTGAAAAGCTGAAATGTTGCTCATCCTTCAAGCAAATCTAGCTATATTTCTGACTTGAAAGCAGTGTCCCTTTCTTGTCTGAGGTGAAATGCAAATGAACTAGTCATATGATCAAATGTTTAATGTCCTATTTAATCTTGGACCCTGCCTATGCTTAAATTATACAAATACATCATAGGATTAAGTTTTAACAGCAGGGATCAGCTGAATAACATACAGTATGTACTGTACTGTACCTGTGAAATGATTTTGCTGGGAACTTGCCACCAGCTCGTGGAGTTTCATGTGAAGCTGCACTTTGAGTAGAAGCAGATGATGAGGCTCGGTGCATGAAAAGAGGGGACAGCAGCAGTGGGTGGAGGTGGCGCTCTGCTTGCAGGTGGCTGACTTTCCTCTGGCTCTCCGTGGACCTCGTAATGGCAGCGATTGGAAAGATATAAGGTGAAAAAATGTCCTGCCGGATCCGGCAAAAAGGCTCTGTTTGCATCATCTGTAATGTACAGACTACTGCGACTGACCTGTTTAATTGGATAGAATGAAAATTGCAATTAACTAAAAGTAACGTCGCAGTTTTTCCCATCTAAAAATTAGGGTATGTCTTACACAGATACACTGCAGTAAATGCAGTCATAGCTAATTTCACGGACATGCGCTGTTATAACCAGCCAGTGTACAAGCTGCCATAATATCATACACGACACAATGTGAAGTTGTAGACGACAAAACATATCTGCATTGCAAAAACAACAAGAAAGAGCTACATTGCAGCACAGAAACTTCACGTTGTGGACTTTGCTGTGCTGAACACAGTGGAACTCGCCACGCTTTTTTTCCAACACGATTTTAAAAATTCCATTCCTTTCATTCAGCGCCACTCTCTCTCTTCCTCTCTCTTCCTCTCTCGTTCTCCCTCATTCAAATTCAAACACACACACACACACACACACACACACACACACACCTTGTTTGTCAGAGAGATGATCATTGGTGACACTGAATAAGCGCACCAACAGTTAATCTAATATACTATAACGGAGTAACTTGTATGTTTTGTAGGGGCATATTGATAAGTCCATCCTCAGCAAGGCCAGATGTTTATTGCCCTGCCCCCGAACTGATCCCGGTCAGGATATGCAGCCTGCATGACTCCAAGAAGATCATGTGAAGATGATTCAAATGACTTTGTAAGTCATTAACTTATAAAGGGGTCCCCTTTTACACCCAGAGGTAACGCTTTGATTACCAGCTCTGCTTTGAAAAACAATGCACCCTTTGATGACCACATCCTGCTACTTCATGTGACCCCGGGGGGGCCACAACGCTGCCACTCGCTGGACAAATGTTTCTTTGTGCTAAGACTGAAATGTATGTTGCAAGTGATTATTCTTCTTGTTCCTCTTTGTTGACCGTTTGACATGTCCTGACTTGTACATGCACATGATCATGTTTTATCTGAAGGATACTTTGCTTGAACCCTGTTATTCAATATTAGTTTCAACTCTCTAACATGTAGCCATAGCGGGTTACCGTAAGGAAGTCAACTTTATATATTTTTAATGAAGATATAATTAGGGATTATTAATCAACTTGTTGCATGAATACGTGCTCCCTCATTTTGTTTTCGTTATATATTGTCATTGAGTTAATCTAGAATGTGTGTATTTGACGTAGGCTAGCTGATCACGGCATAATGGATGTTAAGAATCAATGTTGACCATAGTGGGAAGAGTATGCGTCCCTTGCGCGTAACATATCAAAGTATACAATCTCATATCAGGAAAGCATTAAAGTTTCCTCTGACTATATCTCATGGGGATATATTTTTCATCACGAGGGAAACCTCCCTGATCAGGGCCGCCGCCCACTTTTTGGGCCAGTCATTTGACCCGTGCGCTTGATGCGGCTCTCTCTCTTGTCTCTTGTCTTCTCTCACCAGCTGCCAGCCACTTGCCACAGTGGTCCTCCTGCCCATGGACCGCGGAATGCATCTGAACAAGGGGGGGGGGCCATAATTTCAAGTCACGCGAGGGGGTGGGGGGGCATATGCATTGAAACAGACAATAAAACTGATGTATTAAATAACGTTGCAGAGCACTTTTTTTATTCCAACGCCACACAGTCACATCTATAGTACACGCATGGACGCAAACACATGCTTGCTCAGATTAACCCCTCTGATCCCACTCTAACATTCACACACACAACAGGCCAAGCCTATTTACACATAAACGCACAGATGTAACTATAGCTGATCTTGCTGCCTTGAATCTAAATCAACATCATATTCATTATCATCACAAGTCAGCACTCATATCAGACTGATGTGCAGAGCCGCGCACACACACACACACACACACACACACACACGTGCGCTTCTTTTGTTGTTGGGTGTGTACCCAACAACAAAAGAAGCGCAGCTGCGCAGTTACTGAAAAGTAACCAGAACGCTGAATTTCTGACCATTACCACCCACAACCGCAATGTGTATGTCCACTCCCGCCCACTCCCGCAAAACTCTGAGAATTTATGCCCGCACAATAATAGAGATGCATCGATTTTGTGTCTTCTCCTGTCCCGCAGGAGAAAACACGTCATTTTAAAGGCTATTAATAAAGAGATTCTTGGGGTTGTTTGTTTTGTTTCCCTGGTCTGCATGTCTTTTGACGCACTGGTCAGGAATAGCGCTCCTATTTCGTTGTTTTCATTTAGTTTTTAATGAAATAAAGGCTGTTTCATATTCTGTTCTCCTCCTCTGTATTTATTTATTTTTCTACCTTTATATAATCACGCACTGATTGTGGTTAGGGCAAGCCTGGCACCAGGATGAGGGTGGTCAAAAATTACGAGGGGGCAAATCTTTATTGTGCACACAGTGAGGTATAAAAAGCACGCAGACGTGCGTAATAGTCACGCATAATGACAGCTCGTCGCCGGTGAAACACAATAAACTGCACGTCTTCTTTCATGTTTGTCTCATGACAGATGGAGCTCACAGACAGACAGACAGGTGGAGCAAGTGGCAAATTGGTATGAAAGCTGGTTCAGGGCATATTCGTCCATTTATGAATAAATATGGAGTGGAAACGCTCATGCATGTGCACCAAGTTCCTGTGTTGACATCCTGTCGCTAGGCTACATCTTCTTCTTCTTCTTTTTCTTCTTCTTCTACTGTTTAATGGGGACCCGCGGGACCCAGTGGGACCCAATCCCAATGTAGCCCTCTATGTCAGAGTTCAAAAGTTACCCCGGCCATGGCCCCCCTGGCCCCCCCGGTTCTGCGGTCTATGCTCCCACCCAGCCCACAGGCCTTCTGCAGCGTGAACCGACCCACTGGGCACCCACAGGACATCGCAACTTCAGCCGCTCTCCCAGCTGTGAAACAGCCGTGCCAGTCTGCTGGAAAAACTAGGAGCAGCTAAGTGACAGTCCAGGGGTCCTACGGAGCTTCACCTGTGATCCCCGCTGCTAAAAGTAGGCCAAAACTTCCATAACTTGAGTGGGCCGCTGTGTGGTGAAGAGGGAGGTTGAGCAGGAGCCTTAGTTAATTATCCCGATTTTAATTTAGGTTTCATTAGGTCTAAGTGAGTGGTTTCATGCATTCCTGCATTCTCCATTTATAATATAGGCTATTTTAATATACTCTCCCACTATCGCCAAACTAAGTAAATCACATGAGTATTGCTTCTCATTTCATTCCATTTATATACTGTTAATTTTGTGTTGTGTCATATAATCATCATTTGCTATTCATTTACTCAGTGTTACCTGTTCAGTTAAATAAATCTTCATTTATCGCCAAGTCATTGTCTGTATATACAGTACAGGCCAAAAGTTTGGACACACCTTCTCATTCAATGCATTTTCTTTATTTTCATGCCTATTTACATTGTAGATTCTCACTGAAGGCATCAAAACTATGAATGAACACATGTGGAGTTATGTACTTAACAAAAAAAGGTGAAATAACTGAAAACATGTTTTATATTCTAGTTTCTTCAAAATAGCCACCCTTTGCTCTGATTACTGCTTTGCACACTCTTGGCATTCTCTCGATGAGCTTCAAGAGGTAGTCACCTGAAATGGTTTTCCAACAGTCTTGAAGGAGTTCCCAGAGGTGTTTAGCACTTGTTGGCCCCTTTGCCTTCACTCTGCGGTCCAGCTCACCCCAAACCATCTCGATTGGGTTCAGGTCCGGTGACTGTGGAGGCCAGGTCATCTGCCGCAGCACTCCATCACTCTCCTTCTTGGTCAAATAGCCCTTACACAGCCTGGAGGTGTGTTTGGGGTCATTGTCCTGTTGAAAAATAAATGATCGTCCAACTAAACGCAAACTGGATGGGATGGCATGTCGCTGCAGGATGCTGTGGTAGCCATGCTGGTTCAGTGTGCCTTCAATTTTGAATAAATCCCCAACAGTGTCACCAGCAAAACACCCCCACACCACCACACCTCCTCCTCCATGCTTCACAGTGGGAACCAGGCATGTGGAATCCATCCGTTCACCTTTTCTGCGTCTCACAAAGACACGGCGGTTGGAACCAAAGATCTCAAATTTGGACTCATCAGACCAAAGCACAGATTTCCACTGGTCTAATGTCCATTCCTTGTGTTTCTTGGCCCAAACAAATCTCTTCTGCTTGTTGCCTCTCCTTAGCAGTGGTTTCCTAGCAGCTATTTGACCATGAAGGCCTGATTCGCGCAGTCTCCTCTTAACAGTTGTTCTAGAGATGGGTCTGCTGCTAGAACTCATCTGGTCTTCATCTGGTCTCTGATCTGAGCTGCTGTTAACTTGCGATTTCTGAGGCTGGTGACTCGGATGAACTTATCCTCAGAAGCAGAGGTGACTCTTGGTCTTCCTTTCCTGGGTCGGTCCTCATGTGTGCCAGTTTCATTGTAGCGCTTGATGGTTTTTGCGACTCCACTTGGGGACACATTTAAAGTTTTTGCAATTTTCCGGACTGACTGACCTTCATTTCTTAAAGTAATGACGGCCACTCGTTTTTCTTTAGTTAGCTGATTGGTTCTTGCCATAATATGAATTTTAACAGTTGTCCAATAGGGCTGTCGGCTGTGTATTAACCTGACTTCTGCACAACACAACTGATGGTCCCAACCCCATTGATAAAGCAAGAAATTCCACTAATTAACTCTGATAAGGCACACCTGTGAAGTGGAAACCATTTCAGGTGACTACCTCTTGAAGCTCATCGAGAGAATGCCAAGAGTGTGCAAAGTAGTAATCAGAGCAAAGGGTGGCTATTTTGAAGAAACTAGAATATAAAACATGTTTTCAGTTATTTCACCTTTTTTTGTTAAGTACATAACTCCACATGTGTTCATTCATAGTTTTGATGCCTTCAGTGAGAATCTA
This sequence comes from Epinephelus lanceolatus, assembly GCF_041903045.1. Lineage (NCBI taxonomy): Eukaryota > Metazoa > Chordata > Actinopteri > Perciformes > Serranidae > Epinephelus > Epinephelus lanceolatus. The sequence goes on from NC_135740.1 coordinate 340,825, forward strand.
CAATGTAAATAGTCATGAAAATAAAGAAAACGCATTGAATGAGAAGGTGTGTCCAAACTTTTGGCCTGTACTGTATATCTTTTGGACCGGAGCTGAGATCACTGTCTAGAGAATTCATAACCCAGATATTGAGATTGATTCATTATTGATAAGCGTGCTGATGAATTAATAAGTGATTTACGGAGTTATTAATTTGATTAGTTGCTTCCCTTGTTAGGAGGGTGGTGCCCCAAAATTTATTATTTCCAGTGCATATATTCTCAAAGAGGTATTTCCCTACAGTTTTTATTAACAAATGCTAATAGAAAACCTCGTTTTCCCTGTTTCAGACCCTCAAAAATACACTGCGACTTGGTGCCACTTGTACACCGGATTTTACAGTAACCTGAATATCAACTTCATACTTTTACTGTAGCTAGCTAGCTACTTTACTAGTGGACCAGTTAGTCTCACGTTGATGATAATGTTTATACAAGGTAACCATAATTGATGACTGTACCTGAAAAATTCAGCAGATCTTGTCCACAGACATGTCTCCCTCTTGTAGAGTTATACTTGCCTGCTCGAAAGAGCACAAAAGTATCGCTGACCAGGTCCATGCACCAATCTATCACACACACACGGCAGCTTGACGCCCTCTGATGACGTGACTTCTCGTCCTCTGAAAAAACAACGGTGGCTCACTCGTGGTGAAAAATACATAAAGGAGTTTCCCACAGAATTTCCCGCGGGGGCAGCAGCCTCAGCAAAGAAGCCCAGACAGTCCTCTCCCCAGCCACTTTCGTCAGCTCTTCCGAGGGAACCCCGAGGCGTTCCCAGGCCAGCCGGGCAATGTAATCCCTCCAGCGTGTCCTGGGGTGGCCCCGAGGTCTCCTCCCGGTTGGACATGCCCGAAATACCTCCCAAGGGAGGCGTCCGGGAGGCATCCTTACCAGATGCCCGAACCACCTCAACTGGCTCCTCTCGATGTGGAGGAGCAGCAGCTCTACTCCGAGTCCCTCCTGGATGTCCGAGCTCCTCATCCTATCTCTAAGGCTGAGCCCAGCCACCCTGCGGAGAAAACTGATGTCGGCCGCTTGTACTCGCGATTTCGTTCTTTCGGTCACTACCCAGAGCTCGTGACCATAGGTGAGGGTTGGAACGTAGATCGACCGGTAAATGGAGAGCTTCGCTTTCTGGCTAAACTCCCTTTTCACCACAACGGACCGGTTAAGTGCCTGCATCACTGCTGACGCCACCCCAATCTGCCTGTCAATCTCCCGCTCCATCCTACCCTCACTCGGGAACAAGATCCCGTGATACTTAAACTCCTCCACCTGAGGCAGGACCTCCCCCCCAACCTGGAGTGGGCAATCCACCCTTTTCTGGCTGAGGACCATGGCCTCAGACTTGGAGGTGCTGATTTTCATCCCAGCTGCTTCACACTCAGCTGCGAACCGTCCCAGCAAGAGCTGGAGGTCACTGTTCGATGCAGCTAGGAGGACCACGTCATCCGCAAAAAGCAGGGACAAGATCCTCCCGTCACCGAACCTGACACTCTCCACCACTCGGCTGTGCCTAGAAATTCTGTCCATGAAAGTAATGAACAGAACCGGTGACAAAGGGCAGCCCTGGTGGAGCCCAACCCTCACCGGGAACACAACCGACTTACTGTCGGCCTGACTCGTGCTCCAGACTCATGCTCCTTCGGTACAGGGGCTGGATGGCCCTTAGCAAAGGACCACCAACCCCATACTCCCGGAGCAACCCCCACAGGATGCCCCTGGGGACACGGTCGTAAGTCTTCTCCAAATCCACAAAACACATGTGGACTGGTAGGGCGAGCTCCCATGCCCCCTCCAGCACCCTGGCGAGGGTAAAGAGCTGGTCCACGGTTCCGCGTCCGGGACGAAAACCACATTGCTCCTCCTCAATCCGAGGTTCAACTATCGGCCGGACCCTCTTCTCCAGCACCCTGGAGTACACCTTACTGGGTAGGCTGAGGAGTGTGATCCCTCTGTAGTTGGAACACACCCTCTGGTCCCCTTTCTTGAAGATGGGGACCACCACCCCGGTCTACCACTCCAAAGGCACTGGTACCTGTCAGCTGCTTCTGGAGACCCACAGACCAACCATGCCCTGTAGGCCTCCTTCTTCAGCCTGATGGCTCCGTCGCGACTGGCCCCAGCAGCCTTGTGGCAACAGCTCGCAACAGCCTCCTCGACAATGGCAGAGTGGAACAAGGCCCATTCAGACTCAATGTCCCCCTCTGCCCTCAGGATGCGGTCGAAGCTCTCCTGGAGGTGGGAGTTGAAGATCATCTTCTGCCAGGCGTTCCCAGCAGACCCTCACTGCTCGTTTGGGCCTGCCAGGTCTGCGCGGTGTCCTCCCCCTGCTACCTGATCGAACTCACCACCAGGTGGTGATCAGTTGACAGCTCTGCTCCTCTCTTCACCCGAGTGTCCAAAACATATGGCCGCAGGTTAAATGATACGACTACAAAGTCAATCATTGACCTGCGACCTAGGCTGTCCTGGTGCCATGTGCACCGATGGACATCCTTATGCTCGTACATGGTGTTAGTTATGGCCAAACTGCGACCCGCACAGAAGTCTAACAACTGAACACCACTTCAGATCGGGCAGGCCGTTCCTCCCAGTCACGCCCCTCCAGGTCCTGCTGTCATTGCCCACATGAGCGTTGAAGTCCCCCAGTAGAATAATGGAGTCCCCGGTCGGGGCACTGACCAGCACCCGTCCCAGGGACTCCAAAAAGGGCGGGTACGCTGAACTGCTGTTTGGCGCATAAGCACAGACAACAGTCAGGACCCATTCCCCGACCTGAAGGCGCAGGGAAGCAACCCTTTTGTCTATTGGGGTGAACCCCAACGTACAGGCAGAGAGTCTGGGGGCTATCAGAAAGCCCACCCCAGCCCTCCGCCTCTCAGCCAGAGCAAAGGAGAGAGTCTAACCCCTCTCAAGGACTTGGGTTCCAGAGCCAGAACTATGTCTCGAGGTGAGGCCGACTATATGTAGCCGGTAGCGCTCAACCTCTTCCACAAGCTCCGGCTCCTTCCCCACCAGAGAGGTGACATTCCATGTCCCAAGAGCCAACTTCCGTAGCCGAGGATCGGACCGCCAAGGCCCCCGCCTTGGTCTGCCGCCCGATCCACACTGCACTGAACCCTTCTGGATCCCTCTGCGGGTGGTGGGCCTGCAGGGGGACGAGCCCATGTAGCCGGTTCGGGCTGGGCCCGGCCGGACCCCATGGGCAAAGGCCCGGCCACCAGGCGCTCGCCCACGGGCCCCAACCCCAGGCCTGGCTCCAGGGCGGGGCCCCGGTAACCCTCCGGGTTGGGTATGCCAGCTCTTGTTGTTTTCCATCATGAAGGGTCTTTTGAACTGTTTTTCATCTGACCCTTCGCCCAGAACCACTCATCCATGGGAAACCCTACCAGAGGCGAAATGCCCCGGATAGCACAGCTCCTAGGGTCATTAGGGCACTCAAACTCCTCCACCACGATAAGGTCATGGTTGTTGGAGGATTTTTTAAAATTCCCAAATTAAATCGGATAACGGATAATGGATAATAGATAATGGATAATGATTCGTTTTCGTTTTTTCTTTTCTGTATTATCACATAAAAAAACAGGAGACGGATCTTTTTTTCCTTTTTCATTTAATCATTTCAAATTCATTTCAAAAAACGGTGGTTGGGGGTCCGTATATCATTCGTTCATTCCATTTTCAATTTAAAATAAAAAAAATAATAAACGGTTTGTTTTTTCATTATTCATTTAATAATCAAATTCATAAATACAAAAAACAGTTTGTTTTTCTTATTTTTGATTTTACGCTCACATCAAAAATAGCAAATCGAAAAATGGGCCACAATTGAAATTTGATTTTGATTTTTCATTTGATCCAACTTGCGTGACCCGGAACTATTTTCTACGGAAGCGCGTTGCATTCACTGGATAAAAAAAAAAAATTAGACACCTTAACTCGTAATTACAAGATAAGAATCTTGTAATTATGAGAAAAGATCTTGTAATTATGAGATTCTGGCAACAATTAAATCGTAGGCAACTGGACTTTGATTTTGTCTAGAAGACGTTTCGCCTAGATCTTGATAATGGCCGTGTTTCCCAGATCACTCTTAGCTTAAGAAGATCTTTCACTAAGAAGGAGTTGTAAGATCGAGCTGACCCACTCTTAACCAGAGTTGGGTATAATGCGTTACAAAGTAATGCGTTAGAGTACTTTGATTACTTTTTGCAGCAACGAGTAACCTAACGTGTTAGTTTGCTGTTTGAGTAATCAAATACTTAAGTACATTTTCAAACAAGACATCAGTTACTTATGTTACTTTTAGAACGCTGGTCCTTCAGCTCCAAAACAGCAACGGCTGTCGTTTGGTTCTAATAACGGAGATAACATTAAATCTATCAGTCTGAAAGAAGCCACGGAGCTTGTGGCTCGCTACGTGGTCGGAGAAATGCTGCTGTTGTCTACGTGGAGTCTAAATAGATGGAGCAGGACTTGCTGACAGACATATTTCAGACTCAGGACTTGCATTATGCCTGGTACACGCTACACGCTGGTACTCACCAATTATCCCCGGTCGTCTTTCACGGCGTGTGATGTCATCAGGTTATTCTTGTCCTATTTTATTACTTTTACTATTATTTGAGTCACTGTGTCTCTTCATGTGCCAGCTGACATGTTGTTGTAGTCACCTAAAGGCGTCAGCAGATGGCAGGAGCTACATTTGAAGCGCCATAAGTAAACTATCAAGCTACTGTATCTTCCACAGGAAGTTCTGACAAATGTTTCAGAATAAAAGCCTATTTAGAAAATGGAGGGATCTCTCAGCCAAGGTTATAAGGGCTTTTAATTTGAAACAAGTGTTGAGTTTGAAATGATGGTGCGATATGTTAACTTTACAAAAGACAACGGAGCAGATAAAAAGTAAATATATAAACACACAGACGGATTAATAAATAACGGACCGTCTATAATGTAGTCTGTTTCAAATGAAGCTGGGAGCCTTTGCAGTTGTGGTGAGTAAAAGCCCCGCCGCTATTTGTTAATGTTATTACTTTATGTCAGACCGTGAGGATGTACCATTGTTTGCTAGCTTGATGCTAATGACAGTAACGTTAACTCAGTGGGTTGACAAAGTGCCTCTGCTGTTTCACACCATCATTTCCCCCTTTTACTCTGTGTGGTAACATCCCTAGAGGAAATATTAAAAATGCTGGGGTATTGTTGTCATACAGTTGTCTACGGCAGCAGATCGTTCTGTGTTTCTATTGGTCAAAGTGATGGCTGTGATGGGAGAATTGGATCTCAGTGAAGGGCAAGTGGTCCCTAACTTTAATTTTGGAGACAAAAAAAATGTAGGCTTAGCGCCCTGTGGTCCATTGCCCAATAGGAAAAGGGAGTAACGTTGGAAGTACTTTTAAAGTAACTGAGTTATTTTATTCAGGGAGTAACGCAGTAAAGTAACTGGTTACTTTTTCAAAAAGTAACGCAGTGACGTACTTCGATTACTTTTAAAGTAACCCTTACCCAACACTGCTCCTAACACTCTTCTTAGCGACCAAACGCTCACAGATCCAGCTGTGGAAGGCATATTAATATTACACTAAGCAAGGAAATGTTAAAACAGTGCGCGCCGTATATATTTATATTTTATACTTCAGATTTATATTGTTTGGCATTAATTGGTGACAGAAAAGAACGAATTTCATTCTGCAGGGAAACGCGTGTCCTTACTGTGCGTATTGAATCTTGCATCTATGTTTTATGAAGACCCTGTGTGTGCTCAAATGTGTGGCACAAGTTACGCACCGGGATCTGGCAGAAGAAAAATAATAAGATGAAAAATAAGTAGGCTGTGTGTGACTTATGTGCTAATGAAGTGGTGGGTGATTGATGTGCCTGACATCAATTGATTTAGTTTCAGCACTGCGGTAGTGGCCAGCTCCTGTTAAGAGTTTCTTAAAGAGCAATCTCAAGTAAAATCTTAAATGGATGCAGAAAGTGAAAAGAAAGCAATAGCCTAATTTAAAAAGTTGCCTCTATTGAAAATGCATTTAATCTCTGATTCAATTTGAAAGCTATTTCTCAAGACAAGTTCTGTGATTACCTTGTCCGCTTTCATTCTGTTTATATCTTAACAGGAGCTGCGGTAGGGTTGGGTACTGAAACTCGGTACTTTTTACTACTTTTGTACTACCGAGTACCGATACACTTAAAATGAAACGGTGCCAAATTTCGGTACCCGAGGTGGAGGCAGAGCGAGAGCGCATGACTCGCACCTCAGACTCAGCAACAATGGCGACAAAAACAATGTGCAGACAAAAGTTAACGTGCAGCACTGTTCCTAAATGTTCTCAATAAAATGTTGAAACTGAGAAGTTTAGACTATGGGCCCGAACGACGCATAGTGCGTCCAAATTCACACCCGTTCTTCTCTGTGGATTTTCTCCGCGACCGTGCGTCCTAGCGAGAAGCCACGCATATCAGCGGAAACAGCAGAATTGTAGCTTTCCGACAAGGCCAATCCAATGTTTTCACAGCGAAAAGTTACAATAAAATGATGTGTAACAGAGCTTTCATACAGCTTTGCACACACATTACTCTTGGATGGATTACTCGCGAACGCAGGCTCACACAGAAATGCCACGCACATCACGTGAAAGCGCAGGACCACACACATCACTGTGCTGTCATCCCATCACGCTCTAAATACAGATCAATTGTCTACAAAATAAAAACCTGACGAATTTCTTTACAATCCATTATACAGATCTTGTTATCAGTCACTTCATATAGTGAGGAATATCTTATCTTACCACGTCTTAGGCTTGCGTGTGTTTCTCCCTGTCTATCCACATTTGTAGTCCAGCTTTCAAGATGCAAATATTTCCATATTGTCCAGTTGACACTCCATCAAACTTTGTACGACAAGACCAGCCACTTCACCTTTGCGCACCCAGACAACTGCAGCCTAACTATACATGCTGACAGGGCCGTAGTCACCATATACATTGAGGGGGACACGTGCCCCCCCACCAATGCCCAAAATGTCTCCCCAATATATAACTGAAACTGAAAAACAAATATTATCTTGGAGGACATCATTGCACTTGGTTGACTATTTTTCTATGATCTTAGATGTAAATATTGCATGTTTCTTTCAGATCTAACACATTTTTGACTTGTGAATGAGTCAATGGAATTTCTCGTAATAATGAAAAAATACTGGCAATCATTTTCCGCCTGGCACAAACCACATGTTTTGGACAACTGTGAAGTGACAAAATGTCCCAGCATCATGGTTCTTATATTGCCAGATTCCAGAGAGTCTCCCCTCTTCATATATGGTAGAATATGCCTTTTTCCAACTTGCTATGGTGAGATACATGTAAAAATGTAAGAATTTAGGCACACAGGTTTTTTTTTTTTTCATTGATATAAAAATTAATATAAAATACAGGCACATAGAAGGACATGGAATGATGGCAAATCTGGATAGCCCAGATTGTCCTGAAAAAAACAAGATATATAGCATGTGTATGTAGCCTTTATAATGACTGTGATATGAGCTTAAAAGTAAAGGCAGTAAAAATACCCCCAAAAAAGGCCTAGGGTCCATAGGGTTAAAAAGTACCGAAATAAGGTACCATTTGGTACTGGTACCGAAATCCAGATACCGGTACCGGTACTGTATCGGTTCAATTATGAATGGTACCCAACCCTATACCGCGGCGCTGAAACTAAATCAATCGATGTCAGGCAAATCGATCACCCACCACTTCATCAGCACATAAGTCACACACATATTTATTTTTTGTCTTATTATTATTTTTCTTCCACCAGATTTCGGTGCGTAACTTGTGCCACAGCACTGAGCGCACACAGGGTCTTCATAAAACATAGATTCAAGATTCAATATGCACAGCAAGGACACACATTTCCCTGCAGAATGATTTTTTTCTTTTCTGTCACCAATTATTGCTAAACAATATAAATCTGAAGTATGAATTAGATCAAAATATATACGGTGTGCACTGTTGTAACATCTCATTGCTTAGTGTAATACTCCGTCATAATTTACAATATATATACATTATAATAAAGATATGGGATATAGTCAAGATGGCACCACCCGAATGGCAGCTGGTTACAGTAGTTCCCACCCCTCTTCGTGGATGTGCAGTATGTGGTTCTGAGCGAAGCAGTGGCCAATGTGGCACCTTTCCTGATCTCATGATTACGAGATCTTATCTCGTAATTACAAGATCTGAGATAAGGTGTCTAATTTTTTATTTATCCAGTAAATGCAATGCACTTCCGTAGAAAATAGTTCCGGGTCATGCAAGTTGGATCAAATGAAAAATCAAAATCAAATTTCAATCGTGACCCATTTTTCGATTTGCTATTTGTCATGTGAGCATAAAATCAAAAATAAGAAAAACAAACTGTTTTTTGTAGTTTTGAATTTGATTATTAAACAAATAATTAAAAAAAAAGTTTTTTTGTTTTTTGATTTTAAATTGAAAATGGAATGAACAAATGATACACGGACGTGGCTGGTTTTCCGTGTTTCAATTTGTTATTCCGAAACAAAAAACAAATGGCGGCAAAGTACACGGACCCTTATCTGTTCAGTGACCCAATTCATCTTGCTTTTTATACAAATTTTTATGCAAATTTTAACATAGACCCTTATGAAATTTTGGTCTTAATTGGTCTTATTGAAGGGCTCTTTTTATTTTTTTTATTAAGTATTCTTTTAGAATAGTGCATTTTTATCCTAACCTAACCCAGAAAAATAACACATGGTAATGCTATTGATACAGATAGTTGATGTCAATTCGATTAAGTCTCTAGGAGACTTAATCGAATTGACAAGGTACAAAACACAACAGTTAAGCGAATGAGCTAGCCGGCTTGCTAGCTGTGAGGATAGTGATGGGCTAAATTACCATTAGATGTGTAACGTCTGTCGTAGTTCATCAATCAATCAATCAATCAATCAATCAATTTTATTTATAACACAAATCACAATTTGCCTCACAGGGCTTTACAGCATACGACATCCCTCTGTCCTTAGGACCCTCACAGCGGATATGGAAAAACTCCCCCCAAAAAAACCCTTTAACGGGGCAAAAAAACGGTAGAAACCTCAGGAAGAGCAACTGAGGAGGAATCCCTCTTCCAGGATGGACAGACATGCAATAGATGTCATACAGAACAGATCAGCATAATAAATTAACAGTAATCCATATGACACAATGAGACAGAGAGACAGAGAGACAGACAGAGACAGAGAGAGATGCAGGACAGACGATAATGACAGTAGCTTACAACAACATTAATGAAAGTAATAATATTATAATTATAGTTCTCACTACTGTGGTACAATATGTTGAAAGTATATATTAATATCTGATAGTATACATACGTATGTGACAATAATCATATGTGTATAATAACAGTAGAAGTATGACTAATGATAACAGCAGCAGCAGGAGGCATCTGGCAGGACCACGGCAGCAGCACAACCACACACGTCACACTATCCAGGCACTAGATGCAGTAATAGGACACGAGAGAGAGAGAGAGAGAGAGAGATAGAGAGAGAGAGAGAGAAGGAGAGAAGGTTCCCGTTGTATTATAGGGGGTCCTCCGGCAGACCAGGCCTAAGTCAGCCTAACTAGGGGCTGGTACAAGGGAAGCCTGAGCCAGCCCTAACTATAAGCTTTATCAAAGAGGAAAGTCTTAAGTCTAGTCTTAAATGTGGAGACGGTGTCTGCCTCCCAGACCGTAACAGGAAAATGATTCCACAGGAGAGGAGCCTGATAGCTGAAGGCTCTGGCTCCTGATCTACTTTTGGAGACTTTAGGGACCACGAGTAACCCTGCATTCTCCGATCGCAGTGTTCTGGTGGGATAATACGGCACTATGAGCTCTCTAAGATATGACGGAGCTTGACCATTTAGAGCTTTATAAGTTAACAGTAGGATTTTAAATTCAATTCTGGATTTTACAGGGAGCCAGTGCAGAGAAGCTAAAACAGGAGAAATATGATCTTGTTTCTTAGTTCCTGTTAGTACACATGCTGCAGCATTCGGAATTAGCTGGAGAGTTTTTAAGGACTTACTAGAGCTACCTGATAATAGAGAGTTAACAAAAGCGTGGACCAATTTTTCTGCATCTTTTTCAGGTCAGGATAGGCCTAATTTTCGCATTATTACGCAGATGAAAAAATGCAGTCCATGAGGTTTGTTTTAAATGAGAATTAAAAGACAAATCTTGATCAAATGTTACTCTGAGGTTTCTTACGGTAGCGCTAGAGACCAGAGCAATGCCATCTAGAGAAACTATGTCGTCAGATAAAGAGTCTCTGAGTTGTTTGGGGCCAAGAACAATAACTTCAGTTTTGTCTGAATTTAAAGGAAATTGGTGCTCATCCAGGTTTTTATGTCTTTAAGGCAATTATAAAGTTTAGTTAATTGATTACTTTCTTCTGGCTTCATAGATAAATACAACTGTGTATCATCTCCATATCAATGAAAAATTACAGAGTGATTTCTAATGATGTTACCTAAAGGAAGCATACATAGAGTAAATAAGATTGGTCCAAGCACAGAACCTTGCGGAACTCCAAAACAAACTTTAGTACGTAAGGATGATTCATTATGAACGTGAACAAACTGAAAACGATCTCTCTCACTGGAGTGAGTGATGGATATGCACAGTGGATGATTCATACGTTAAAGCAAAGCATGCAACCCATCAAACATAACAAGCTTTCTGACCAATGGTGTTGGGATGTGCTTTGTCTTTTTGACAAGCTTGTTGTAAAATAAGTAAATTGACCTAAAAGTGAGTTTTGAACCTTTGATATAGTACAAACTATATTGCCTCAGTGTAAAGCACCAGCGCATGCTAGATGACCCCTTGTGGCATGTTCCAGAAACGACAAAAGAGAATCAAATCATGACAAGTATGAACTTGTCTGAGATAATGGAGAATCAAGATCATATTGAGAGTGACTGTAGAGAGATGCTTGAAAAATTAAGAACGGTTATATGGTTCTGGTTGTCTTCTCACAGATTACAAGTGGAAATGGGGATTCAACCAGGTGACTCTTTTTCTACATTACTCTGGTGAGAGAGGGAGAGGAGGCTTGTGCTTTGTGGTGACTGGTGTGACAGTGGGAATGTCAGGTGCTGTCCTGTTCCTGCAGGCCTTCCACCACAAGGTGAAAAACAGCCTGGAACACTGCTATACACTATTCAGAGATGGCTGCAGAGGGGAGTTGCTGTCCACGTTCAGGAAGTGCCACCTTGTTGAGGTCATGATGTTCAAACAAACAGCGATGCATGACTCAGTGACGTGAGAAATGGAGACAATCAAAGTTTGGAGCACGTTCCAGGACACCACTGTTGATAACACCAATGACTTTGATGAATTCACTGAGTCTGTGGTGGATTTCATTTGGAAAACAACAGAAACAACTCTATCCAAAACTACAGTTAACAGCCAGAAAGCATGGATTACCAGAACCATTTGGAAACATAGACAGTTAAAAAGCAGCAGCCAACAATGTAAGAAGAGACATTTCACAGAGTTGTACCTTACATGATCCCATGTAAGAAATAAAGATTAATTGATTAATGGAGGGAAGAATAAAAAAGTACAAAGAATGATCTTCTGATTTTGCAGCTCCCCTTGGCAGTTAATTGTGAGTTTCAGCTCATTATTTAGCTGCAACTTTACTGATTTGGTTCACTCTCACCGGTCTCATGACAAAGTTTTCGGCTGCAGTAGGCAGTTGTTTTCAGCAAAAAAGCTCTAAAACCCCATTGTGCACAACCTGCTTAGCAGCAAACAGCAAACACACACTTAGAAACTAGCAGGTGAACATAGCAGCTCAATACCCAGAAATTTACTTAAGGCGTTCATACGGACAAAAAAAAAAATCTTTTAAGAGAGCAAGTACTAGACTTGTGCTTGCTAAAGGGTCAAAATACAACTCCAAATTCATGATAATGTTGCTTTGTAATTTCTGGCTGTGTAAAAATCAGAGCAAGTCACGGATGCCTGGAGATGTTATTTTGTCTTCTATGGAAGCTGCACATGCGCAATACCGCCCCCTCCTCTCTTCTCCGCTATTCACTCCATGAGCCAGTCAAGTAGGTGAACTACGAATAATGCGAGGGGCAGGTAATCACAGAAGATTTCAAAAACAGCGTGTGGAAAATGGCAGAGAATGGTTCAGGTTCAGGTTACTTTATTGATACCCAAGGTTAAACAAAACATAAAACCTAAAACATAGACTTAAATTTAAATCTACAGAAAGTGCTGCAATCCATGAAATAAAAGCATGAAATAAAAGCAAATAATTAAAAATGCCAAGAGCAAAATTCCCTACAAGACATAGGTTAAAAGAATAAAAACAGTTCAATAGAAGAAGAAGAAGAATAAAACAATGAGATAAAAATCAGTCAAACAATAAAAGCATGAGAGGAGAGTGGAGAGGTTGTGTGTGTGTGTGTGTGTGTGTGTGTGTGTGTGTGTGTGTGTGTGTGTGCGTGTGTATGGTGTGTGCACGTGTCTGTGTGTGTGTGTGCGCGCATCGGAGCTGAACTCCGCCATGCGCGATACAGAGAGCAGAGGAGAATTGTAAACGCGTGACCATGTAGAGATAGAAATGACATGCCGTTGTGTAAACAATATAAGTCATCACGTGTGCTGCATAATCGTTTGCATAACTGTAATTCTGATTTTTTCCATAATTGAGCAACCCTACCTTGAGTTCAAGAAAAGTTTGTTTTTCTCTCATGCCTCCACCGAAAATGTTGAAGATATTGATCTATTGATTAATTGGAAACCAGTTAATCAATAAACTGGAGTCTGGCTTTGAAGAGAGCAAAAATAAGCAAATAGACCCTAAATTTTATCTCATCAAGGGGTAATATAACAAAAATTAAATGGACCTGCACTTGTATAGTGCCTTTCTAGTCATCTGACCACTCAAAGCGCTTTTTACACTACGAGTCACATTCACTCATTTACACACACATTCACACACTAGTGACCAAGGCTACAATACAAGATACTCATCTTTGCCAAGAGGCAAATCCAGTAACAGCAGCCCTGCACAGGTCAAGTGTAGACAGAGGCCTTTCTGGGGTTTGAGGACAGCCACATCTGTTTGGGGGTCCGAGGGAAATCCTCCCCTTACACGTCTTTTTAAATAAATAAGCTGTGTTTAAGGGAATACATCACTCACAAAATGACCATTTGTAAATCAGTCATGCTATGTTATCTTGAAGAAAACTTGTTTTTTCTTGCATACCTCCACAGAACACAGCGAACATATTGATTTATTGATTGATTGGGAACCAGGTTTAAAGGGATAGTTCAACATTTTGGCAAATTCACCTATTGCCGTAATCCCTATAGTCACACGAGTAGGTACATTACCTTTAATTGTCAGTGCGTGCTGTTCTGAGATCGGTGGGGCAGAGCTGCCTGCTGAAACGGAGGTAAATGGTACAGGTCCCTCTCTCCCTCAAAACTAATCAAATACACCATCAAATGACTCCAAAACGCTCTAGTGGACAACACATGGCTTGCGCATTCCACACACTATGAAATAATAATGTATAATTAAGTAACATTACGACACATGAAGCAAATCTTCAGAACGACTTTCTTGAGTAAACCACTGGGCGGAGTGACATAGTGCGCAGCTGAGACAGTGCTGTTGTTATTGCTTATAGCCATTTACGGTATTGTCAGCTGGACACACCAGAAGGTTTGAGGAAAGTTTACAAGTGTTTTTGTAAATCATAGTTTACACATGCATTGTAAAAGGTTGCAGTAACAAGCCGAAGACATGGAGCGGAGTGAAGTTTCACGTAGTTCCAACCAGTAATACGGACAGGATGAAACAATGACTATTTGTGCTGGACATCGACCCTAACATGCCTGTGGAAATGGTCCAGAAAATGTTTGTGTGCTCCTGACATTTTTCACCGGAGGACTATGCTGAAAAGATGGAGCGCAGAAGCTCAGGAATGGTTCAAGCGCTTTTCTTCAAAGATACTGTCATACCATCTGTCGGCATCACAAAACGAGCAGACGTGGTAAGTGATCGTTGTGTATTTTGCTCAGCTAAATATGTTCTTGTGGTTATGTTATGTATAAGTGCTTGCCCAGAGCATATAGTGAAGTGACTGGCATTACTTGTCATTGTTGGGAATAAACAGACTGCTAGGAACATTTTATGTTGTTGTTCCCTCAGGAGTTGAGGTGATTTATGAGTGTGGAGTTAGCATGTTCTCCCCATGTTCCGGTGATTATTTTGAGGCGTAAGAATTTACACCACCGGCTCTGGGTCTCCCCTCAGGCCCGGGTTACTCGGCAGCCTGAATCTCTCTTCTTGCTCTCTCTTCTTCCAAAACCTGTAACTCTTCCTTTGTATATTCTGCCTTCTTCTCAACAAACTTGTTGTTTTGATGACGGGAGTAACTGCACTAAACATACGCTGTTTGAAATCACTCCGCCCAGCAAGTACTGTATGTCTGAAATCAAAACATCAAAACAACTCTGTCTCATAATATTACATTATTATTTCATAGCGTGGTGAATGTGTAAGCTACAAGTTGTCCACAAGAGCGTTTTGGAGTCATTTGATGGTGTATTTGATTAGTTTTGAGGGAGAGAGGGACCTGTACCATTCACCTCCATTTCAGCAGGCAGCTCTGCCCCACCGATCTCAGAACAGCACGCACTGACAATTAAAGGTAATGTACCTACTCATATGACTATAGGGATTACGGCAATAGGCGAATTTGCCAAAATGTCGAACTATCCCTTTAATTACAGCAAAACACATCTAAATATCTGTTTACAAACTCTCACAGGACTCATGCAGTATAATCCAAGTCTCATTTATCCAGTTGTATGCTCAATACTTCAAAAAATGCATTTTAGCTAAAAACCTTAGTTTTGGAGTCTGGTTTTGAAGAGAGCTCAGACAAGTAGCCTATAGTTTTTCTGAAGTTTAATGTGGTCCCCAATCAATCAATTAATAAGTCAATATTTTCACCATTTTTATTATTTTTTTTTATTATTATATTTTATTTTTCCTAAATAAACTCTGGCACCTAAAGGGTCAAAATGGAGATTGTGCCCCTGTCATGTCTGCATGTAAGATGTAGACATGCACACACATCATGTTTCTGTGAGTCTGTGTGTGAAAGCGGTTGCCATGGTAAATAAGTAGGTGCACCTGGCAGAAGAGCAGAGAGAGACAGACAGAACACAGAGAAGAGACTGCTTTTAGTGGAGATTTAACTCCTCGAACAAGTTCTTTCCATTCCCAAACCGTTGGTCCGATCATCAAAATAAAGTAATGGTGAGAGAGATAAAGTTATACAGAAGATCTGTTTAGCAGCAGTTGAGCTGGCATATATGCCTGTTTGAAGCCAATATGATAAACAGTGTAGGAGAAGATGTTTTTTTGAGGAAGAGCACGTCTGAGGCAAAATTTCTCCTCTCGGTTTACATGGGAGTGAATGAGAAAAAAATTGGCGCTCCCTTCGCTTTGGAGCCACTCAGCAAAAATGTGTATGTGTGAGAGATTTCATGTCAACATATCTGTGACCAGGACAAATTTTCCTACGTTTTTTGGTATAAATTGTATATGTACAGTGAAAACTGTGGCCATGGCAGCCAAGTTAACCCTATGGGCCCTAGGCGTTTTTGGGGTATTTTGCCTGTATTTTATATTAATCTTTATATCAATGAAAAAAACAAATCGATGTGACTAAATTCTTACATTTTTACATGTATCTTACCATAGCAAGTTGGAAGTTGACATATTCTGCCATATATTAAGAGGGGAGACTCTCTGGAATCTGGCAATATAAGAACCATGATGGTGGGACATTCTGTCACTTCACAGCTGTCCAAAACATGTAGTTTGTGCCAGGCGGACATGATTGCCAGTATTTTTTCATTATTGCAAGAAATTCCATTGACTCATTCACAAGTCAAAAATGTGTTAGATCTGAAAGAAACATGCAATATTTACATTTAAGATCATAGAAAAATAGTCAACCCAGTGCAATGATGTCCTACAAGATAATATTTGCCACTTTGTTTGCAGTAAACAAAGTTTGTTGTTGTCGTTCAGTTTTAGTTATGTATTGGAGGGGGGGCATTTTGGGCATTGGGGGGGGACATGTCTCCCTCAATGTATATGGTGACTACGGCCCTGTCAGGCATGCATAATTAGGCTACAGTTGTCTGGGTGAGTAAAGGTGAAGTGGCTGGTCTTGTCATACAAAGTTTGATGGAGTGTCAATTGGACAATATGGAGATATTTGCATTTTGAAAGCCGGACTACAAACGTGGATAGACAGGGAGAAACACACGCAAGCCTAAGACGTGGTAAGATACGATATTCCTCATGATATGAAATTCGTCAGGTTTTTATTTTGTAGACAATTAATCTGGATTCATAGCATGATGGGACAAGCACAATGATGTGTGTGGTATCATTGGAAAGCTCTGCTCCTGCGCTTTCATGTGATATGCGTGGCATTTCTGTGTGACCCTGCATTCGCGAGTAATCCATCCAAGAATAATGTGTGTGCAGAGCTGTATGAAAGCTCTGTTATACATCATTTTAGTGTAAATTTATCAAATTTTCGTTGTGAAAACACTGGACTACTGACAAGTGCTTGGTCTTATCGGAAAGCTATGATTCCGCTGTTTCACGTGATATGCGTGGCTTCTCGCTATGACGCACGGTCGCGGAGAAGATCCACAGAGAAGAACAGGTGTGAATTTGGATGCACTATGCGACGTTCAGGCTCATAGGGTTAAAGACAAAAGTTTTAGTTGATTTTGAGAGCCCTCTCCACTATAGCTCACAGCATTCCGT
Source organism: Epinephelus lanceolatus (assembly GCF_041903045.1). Taxonomy (NCBI): domain Eukaryota; kingdom Metazoa; phylum Chordata; class Actinopteri; order Perciformes; family Serranidae; genus Epinephelus; species Epinephelus lanceolatus. The sequence continues at coordinate 357,784 of NC_135740.1, forward strand.
GCAATACACACCCATTATAAACTGAAAATTTCTCCACATTTGCTCATGGTACTTTGAGAGGCACAGATTAAAAACCGGTAAAAGATATGATAAAGATTAAAACATGAGTGAATAGATGAGACCTGTGTCAACATTTGAGAGTTGGAATGGTGGCTTGATGAGACGAACGTGTCAGTTTTGGTTTGATGTCTCTACGACATTCCTACAGGCCACAGCGGCCATTTTAGTGTGCCTAGGTGGTGCTAGAGAGCCCATTTTGGCACTTTAGGGGTTGATTTCATGATTTTCTAAAATTTTTCACCAGTTCTGATATGCGTGCCAATTTTGGTGAGTTTTTGAGCATGTTTAGGGGGTCAAATTCCAGTTCAAAGAGGCGGCGGGAGAAAGAAAGAAATAATAATTAAAGCTGCAAGCAGTGATGAACGGGCCCTCGCATCTTCACGCAACTCGGGGGGGCTGGCAGGATGTTTTCTGATGCGTCAGTTCATTTCTGTCAAAGTTAGATATCGCATGTAGGAGTGACTCTGCATATCCTTGATACAGTGCTGGAATGACATATTTCACATTTTGTATCACTTCCTCTTTCCACTAGAGGGAGTTGGAGAGCGCACTAATTATACATCATGTTTTTGTACATCAAATATACACCACAGCATTTAAATTTCAGATAAATCGAAAAATTAAGTGTTTGATGAGACCTACTTCCTGTCGCCACTAGGTGGGTCTATGAGTATTAGGCAATATGGTAATGAAAATGTGTTCAGGGCGGGACTAATATGAATCATGTGAAGTTTGGTGGAGACAGGACCATTTATGCCAAAGCTACAGCAATTTCGTTTTTCATGGCGAGACCTCAAGATTCAATGCTCGGCAGTGGGCGCGCCATTCAACATTGGGCAAATCCTGTGATAACTTTTGGTCACAACCTTGTCACGCTTACATACACCAAATTTGGAGCCAATCTGATTAAATCTGTAGGACAAGTTCCTTAATTTACAAGTCCTGAAAAGGGGCAAAAATGCACAAAAGTGGCACAAGTAAATTCAAAATGGCAGACTTCCTGTTGGGTTTGGAGCATGGCTCCAAGAGGCTTTTTTGTACGTGAGTGTTACAGGTGCCTACCAAGTTTCATACATGCAGGTCAAACCAGCTTTGGGGGCTGTTTAATTGAAATGTTCTAGGGGGCGCTGTTGAGCCATCTTGGTGCATCAAAGCACAAAAATCACATCAGACAACAGGACTTGTGACCTGTGATATGTATACCACGTTTGGTGAGTTTTCAAGCATCCCTGATCCCTTCAAAACAACATCGTGTTTGATGGCGAACAAGGCGGTGCCACGGTGACAGCGTTTGATGAAAACTAAAAAGCTTCATTTTTAAGTAACATCAACGTGTAAGGACTTGGATCAGCAAGTTTGAGGTGGGTCTGATTAACCTGCTAGAAGAGGGACATCAAAGAATGTATAAAGTAGCGTTCTGTTGCCAGTAGGTGGCGCTATGGCAGTGATTCAAAATTCCTCTGTAGATGTGTTAGGGCTGGACTGTCATCATATGTGTGAAGTTTTGGCAAGATATTCCCACGTGGAGTGAAGTTACAGCAACGTTTATGATCACATTGAAACATCAAAGTTCGCCGCCAGGCCATGGCCACGCCCTTCGACGAAAACTCACAGTTTCCACAATAAAGCGTCATCAACGTCTTATGACTTTTTTCACCAAGTTTGAGGTGGATCTGGTCAATTCTGTAGGAGATGTACATTAATCTCTAAAACATGACATTTCCCATTGCCAGTAGGGGGCGCTATGTTTAGCTCTAATTATTGACATGTAGATGTGTTCAGGGTCGGACTGTCATCAATCCTTTGAAGTTTGGGCAAGACTGGACCATGTATGCTGGAGTTATAAACTACTTCCTGTTTAGTGGCGAGACCCCTAACTTTGACGCCATCCCACGGTCACATGCATTGACGAAAACTCAAGCTTTTGATAACTTTTCATCTTCAAGGTCTTGGGATGGGACAGACCAAGGTTTGAAGTCGATCAGATGAAATCTCTAGGACTAGTTCGTTCATTTATGACCCCTGGAAATGGCCAAAAATGCACCAAAATTGCACAGTAAATTCAAAATTGCTGACTTCCTGTTGGGTTTACAGCATGCCTCCAAGAGGCTTTTTTGTACGTCTCTGGGCGTTACATAAGCCTGCCGAGTTTCATACATGTAGGTTAAACTAGCTTCAGGGGCTGTTTCCTTAAACTTTTGTAGGGGGCGCTACTGAGCCATTTTTTGGAACCCGCGCAAGAGACCCTTACAATATCAAATTTTTCACCAGTTCTGAGATGTGTGCAAAGTTTCATGAGTTTTCGGGTATGTTAAGCCTCCCAAAAAGGCAATTCATTTGGAGGAATAATAATAAAAAATCCTTGTATTTCAATAGGGTCCTCGCACCGCTAGGTGCTCGGGCCCTAATAATAACTAGAACTGCAAGCAGTTATGAACGGGGGCCAAGCCCCCCCATGCGACTCGGTCCCCGCGTCCCGCGGAGCCCATGGAAGTTGTCCCCCAAGGACGACAGGCTCTGGGCGAGCGCATGTTTATGAATGTGTCATTTAAAATGTGGAAGTTACAGGCAAAACTGCCTTTGCATCCGTTATAGCGCCACCTATAGATCGATTTACGATGAAGCACAAAGCCTCTGGATGACCTCGGGAACGAGTGACTTAAGTTTGATGTTGAAAGCATCTACTTTGAGCGAAATATGAAACAATGTGTGTTTTCTAGCTAGCAAAAAAGATTGGTTGGTTGTAACAAGCGCATTTTTTGGAGTGCCAAAATTCTTTTGATAACTTTTCATCAGACACATCTGGAGATTCTATGTGCAAAGTTTCAGGCAGGTGGTACTTAAACTGTAGGAGGAGTTCTAAAGAGTAGGTTTTGGACATGTGGCGAATTAGCAAAGAGAATTTGCAGCAGAAGTGGGCAGGGCCTGTGTCAGAAAACCCAGCTCTATCCAGGGAGCACATGGATATAATGTTTGTGAAAGTGTCATTTAAAATGTGTAAGTTGCAGGCAAAAATGCGTTTGCATCCGTTATAGCACCACCTAGTGGAGTACATGTGCAATTTTTGGTATGGAAGATCTGTGTCCTATTCTATATGTACCCTTAAAATTTCAAAGCCCTCAGCATAATAGTTTGGCTGAAATTAATGTTTGTTGTTTATCTTGTAATAAGCCACGCCCACATTGACCAGTCATGACCACCTTCAAGATATGACCTCAGAATTGGCCCTACATCATACCAACCGAATTTCGTAGAAATTGGTGCAGCCGTTCAAGAGATATAAACTTACCATATTTGTAGCGCCCCCTAGTTGCCAAAATTTGCCAAATTCGGCTCATACCCTCACAGTCCTATGCCAACCAATGATCTCAAATTTGGTGTTAATAGCATTTAGTTTGATAGAGATATCCAACAGTTTGCATTTTTATAGCTAGCTATAGAAGTTTGTTTGTTAATGATTTGCGCATTTTTTGACCGAATATAATTCTTTTGATAACTTTAGATCAGGTCCAGTTGAAGAGTGTATATGTCAAGTTTCACACAGATTGGACAAAATCCCAAGGAGAAGTTCGAAAAAGTAGGTTTTCCAGTTTTCGTGATTTTGCGAAAAAACTTCCTTGGCGCAAGTGGGCATGGCCTATGGCAAATTGATTCAGCTCTATTCAGGGAAGCTGGGGATACAAGATTTTTGAATGTGCGACATACGGTGTGGGAGCTATAGGCAAAAACGCATTGGCCTAGGTTATAGTGCCCCCCTGCGTTCCCTCGGCCCCTCAGGCTTGGCCCCCTAATAATAATAAAAAATCCTTGCATTTCAATAGGGTCAGCGCTAGGTGCTCAGGCCCTAATAATAATAATAAAAAATCTTTGCATTTCAATAGGGTCCTTGCACCGCTAGGTGCTCGGGCCCTAATAATAAATGCAGCAAAAACAATAAGGTCCTCGCCTTGTCATAGTTACACAGTAATGCATGAGTGAGTTGCATATCCTTGTTTCTGTGGTGGAATGACATATCTCACGTTTAGATATTTCCTGTTTGTGGCAGAGGGAGTTAGAGATTGCACTAAGTATACATAATGTTGTATGCATCAAAAAGACAGCATTTAATTTTTCTGTCAATTAAATCAAAAGAAAGGTATTTGATGAGGCTACTGTGTTGATGAATGTAACATTTCCTCAAAGATGTATATTCTTTCCTGTTATTGACTTGTACTTGAAATGAGGTGATTTACTGCAACCCTCCAGGTCATTCACTTGGGTTCAGAGACATAAAATTAATAAAATAAATGGAAATACTTTTAAGGTCATTTTTAAAGTAATTTAAAACCTCTTGACCTGTTGAAAGCTTGAGTGTACAACAAATGAATGCAATCATTGTCAAACTCAATTTGAAAAATGTAAAGGGTTCTTATAAAGTGGTGTGAGCATATATTTTGAAAGTTGTAGACGTTAGCCATGTGACCTAATTCAACTTTGACATGTGTGACAATCAAACAACACATCCATATTCATTTGAAATCATGTGACCTAGTGGAAGTGTGCTTGATGTCTACCGGCTGCTGTGAGGATATAAGTAACAGCAGACAGACACAAATATATACTAGTTAATGTCAGTGGAGAAACTGAGCAGGACTACATGTATTTAATCATGAGTGCTGCAGCACAGTTGTAGCTACAGATTTGATTCAGATTCTAAGTGAGGCAAAAGAGTTTGACCTGGAGATCTTGTATTTACATGTTTTTGCTATCAGGCATTTATTTAGGAAAATGTGGGAATGAGACACATGAGCTGGTCAGTTTGGTCAATGTTATCCAGTGAGGTGTGTGTGACCACACAACACACACACAAGCTTGTGTCTGTCATAGTGAAGCCATTGTTATGCTAATTACATGCAGTTGAGTGGGACAGGCAGATGAGGGAGAGACATTTTCAATGTCTAGCTCACAGCTGACACATTTGCTCATGTAACTTTCAGAGGCATGAGCTCATTTCCAGTTAGATTTAGGTCAGTGGTGTCAATGAGTGATTTGTAGGTCTCGAGTTGACAGAGAAGCCAGTTTTGGTTTGATGTTTCTACACCATTCTTACCGGGCACAACAGCCATTTTAGTGCAAAAATTGTCAATTTTTTTGTGACATGTCACCTTTAAGAGGCACTAACTCATTTCAGGTCTTGATGACACGAACGAGCCAGTGTTGGTTTGGTTTTTCTACTGGATTCCTACTGGTCGCAGCGGGCATTTTAGTGTGTCTAGGTGGCACAAAAAATCGTCAGGAGGTTTTGTACGACATCACCTGGAAGACGCCATAAAATCCAAACCATTCGAGTAATGAAAAAGTTATACATATGTGACAATAACCATATATGTATAATAACAGTAGAAGTATGACACCACAGCAGCAGCATTTGACACCACAGCAGCAGTACAACCTCACACGTCACACTATCCAGGCACCGCAGTGATAGAAGTTGACCTGAAAGATAGTGGAGCACAAAGGCTCTGGAGAAGAGGCCGAGTTACTGACATGCAGTACGGCCGAGTTAGTGACATGCAGTAACAGGACACGAGAGAGAGAGAGAGAGAGTATACAGAAAAACACTCAAAACTAAAAAAGAACAGCATGTGAGGCATCGGTTACAAATAATTGAAGAGCCCATTGACTCCAATGACTTCTGGAAGAAATGGCACTCTTTCAGCAAACCACAAAAAGAAGAATTGGCTATTCAAAATGGTGACATCTGGAAAAATCACTTTGAAAGTCTGTATACTGCTGTTCCCCTGAATTCGGCCCAAAACAATCTTCTCAACAAATTACAAATTTTAGAATCAGTCATTAAAGACAACCAGAACCCCCTAGACTACCAAATTACTGAAGCAGAGCTGCTGGCTAAAATCCAGGCACTGCAGCCAAAGAAAGCCAGCGGTCCTGATGGCATTTTAAATGAAATGCTAAAATCTGATGACCATAAATTTAACATTGCCATATTAAAATTATTTAACCTTATTCTGGGTGTCGGACATTTCCCTGACCTCTGGAGTGAAGGAATCATCACACCAATCTTTAAAAGTGGAAACAAATTCGACCCAAACAATTACCGAGGCATCTGTGTCAGCAGCAACCTGGGGAAGTTGTTCTGCAGCATCCTAAACAGCCGACTGCAAGACTTCCTCAGAGAACATGATGTCCTGAGCAAGAGCCAGATAGGATTCACACCCAAACATAGAACAACAGACCATATCTACACCCTTCACACCCTCATTAATAAAGACGTCCACCAAAACAAGAGGAAAATCTTCTCTTGTTTTGTGGACTTCAAAAAAGCATTCGACTCAATTTGGCATGATGGACTGTTCTTAAAATGAATTGAGAAGGGTGTAGGGGGGAAGGTCTATGACATCATCAAAACCATGTACAGTCATATGAAATGTGCTGTTAAAATTAACAACATGGAAACAGATTTCTTCCCCCAGAGTAGAGGAGTAAAACAGGGCTGCAGTCTCAGCCCCACCCTCTTCAACATTTATATCGATGAATTGGCCAAATCACTAGAACTATCTGACATCCCTGGTCTCACTCTGTCTGACACACAGGTTAAATGCCTACTTTTTGCAGATGATCTCATATTGCTGGCTCCATCAAATGACGCACTACAACAGCAACTGGATCACCTGCAAACCTTCTGTCAGACCTGGGCCCTGACAGTTAATCTGGACAAAACCAAAATTATGATATTCCAGAAACGACCCAGGGGTCAGGGAGACCAAACCAGGTTTTTCCTGGGCTCTCATGAGGTGGAGCACACACACGACTACACATACTTAAGACTACACATCACGTCCACGGGAAACTTTACCCTGACTGTTGATGATCTCAGAGAGAGGGGAAGAAGGGCTTTCTATGTTATAAAGAAATCTTCAAACATTAATATACCCATTAGAATCTGGCTCAAAATATTCAAATCTATAATTGAACCAATTATTCTGTATGGTAGTGAGGTGTGGGGTCCTCTTGCAAATCAAGATTTTGAAAAATGGGACAAACACCCCATCAAAATCCTGCATACAGAGATTTGCAAGAGCATCCTCAGAGTGCACAGGAACACCCCCAACAACGGGTGCCGAGCTGAGCTAGGCCAATTCCCCCTTTTAATTAGAATTCAAAAAAGAGCCATCAAATTTTATAAACACCTTAAAACAAGTGACCCCAACTCCTACCACTACAAAGCTCTGCAATGCCAAGAGGAGAACATGGAGAAGAGCCCCCTCAGCCAGCTGGTCCTGAGGCTCAGCTCCTCTAACAGCACAAGACCTCAGGACAGCCCTCACACAATCTGGACCCACCAAATTATAGAGAAACAAAAAGAACATTACATTAACTATTGGACATCGACCACAAAAATGCAAAGCAAACTTCAGTGTTATTTGGCTCTAAACAGACAGTACACGGTGGCAGAATATCTGAGCACCGTGACTGATGAGAAACTGAGGAAGACTTTGACCATGTACAGACTCAGTGACCACAGCTTGGCCATAGAGACGGGCAGACACAGGCAGACCTGGCTGCCCAGAGAGGACAGGTTGTGTGAGCTCTGTCCACACAGACAAGCGGAGACAGAGACACACTTCCTGTTGCACTGCAGCAAGTATGAACACATCAGAGCCGACTTCCTCTCAAAAATAAAACATAAAGTCACTGACTTTGATTCTCTGCCTGATCAAACTAAAATGCAACACATCCTTGGAGAGAACAGAGCCAGCAGCTTAGCAGCAGCAAAATATGTCAGGTTATGCCACAGCCTGAGGGACAACCATCACAACACCTGACACACCTGTCTATATTTACAGTCCTTGTAACTCACAACCTACATTTTTCTTTATTCATTTTTTTTCCTATATTATATATTGGTGTATTGTATTGTAGATTGGTGTATTTTGTATTATATATCATATATTTAATCTTTTTTTTTTATATAGTTTTCTGACTTACTTTTATTATTGTACTTTATTTGTAAATTTTTAATGTCTTTGGCAATATTGTTAATCTACAGTCATGCCAATAAAGGTTATTGAAATTGAAATTGAAATTGAGAGAGAGAGAGAGAGAGGGGGAAGAGGGAGAGAGGGGAGGAGGGAGAGAGGGAAGAGGGAGAGAGGGAGGAGGGAGAGAGGGAGGAGGGAGAGAAGGGAGAAAGAATTATTTATTTATTCATTTATTTCTCGTATCAACATCAACACACACATACCCACACACACCACCACCAACACCAACACACAGACACACACACACACACACACACACACACACACTAACAACTTCAACACAAACTTCCACAATCTTTGTGCCTGCCATAGACTGAGAGACAGGAAGTGACACACATATTTGTTGTTTGTTGTTTTCTTCTTTTTTGTTATTACTGTTATTGTTATTATTGTTATTACTGAGAGTGATTGAATGTGACTATGACTGTGATTGAGTGAATCATAGTTATACATATTATACATACAGTATTACCAACAGTATAGATCATAACTAATTTATTGTAAATATTGTTTTCCTTTGTTGTTATTATTATTTTGAATTCCAAACGCTTGCTTTGGCAATATGTACAGTGTTACCTCATGCCAATAAAGCCATTTGAATTGAATTGAGAAGGGAGGGAGAGAGGGAGAGAGAGTAGAGAGGGGGGAGGGAGAGAGAGGAGAGAGGGGGAGGGAGAGAGGGGGGGGGGGGGGAGAGAGAGAGAGAGAGAGAGAGGGAGAGATAGATAGAGAGAGATAGAGAGAGAGAAAGGGGGGACAGGGAGTGTGTGTGTGTGTGTGTGTGTGTGTGTGTGTGTGTGGGTGTGTGTGTCTGTGTGTGTGTGTCATACTTCTACTGTTATTATACACATATGATTATTGTCACATATGCATACTATCACATATTAATATATACTTTCAACATGTTGTACACATTAGCCAGAATTATAACTATAATATTATTGTTTGAGGGTACAACAACTGAATGCAATCATTGTGAAACTCAATTTAAAACTGTAAAGGGTTCTTATGAAGGTGGTGTGAGCTTATATTTTGAAAGTTGTAAACATTAGCCATGTGACCTAATTCAACTTTGACATGTGTGACAATCAAACAACATCCATATTCATTTGAAATCATGTGACCTAGTGGAAGCGTGCTTGATGTCTACCGGCTGCTGTGAGGATATAAGTAACATCAGACAGACACAAATATATACTAGTTAATGTCAGTGGAGAAACTGAGCAGGACTACATGTATTTAATCATGAGTGCTGCAGCACAGTTGTAGCTACAGATTTGATTCAGATTCTAAATGAGGCAAAAGAGTTTGACCTGGAGATCTTGTATTTACATGTTTTTGCTATCAGGCATTTATTTAGGAAAATGTAGGAATGAGACAAATGTGCTGGTCAGTTTGGTCAATGTTATCCTGTCAACACACACAGGTCTGTGTCTGTCAGAGTGAAGCCATTGTTATGCTAATTACATGCAGTTGAGTGGGCCAGGCAGATGAGGGGGAGACATTTACAATGTCTAGCTCACAGCTGACACATTTGCTCATGTAACTTTCAGAGGCACTAGCTCATTTCCTGTTAGATTTAGGTCAGTGGTGTCAATGAGTGATTTGTAGGTCTCGAGTTGACAGAGAAGCCAGTTTTGGTTTGATGTTTCTACACCATTCTTACCGGGCACAGCAGCCATTTTAGTGCAAAAATTGTCAAGAGGTTTTGTGACATGTCACCTTTAAGAGGCACTAACTCATTTCCTGTTGGATTTAGGTCAGTGGTGTAAATGAGTGATTTGTAGGTCTCAAGGAATTGAAGAAGCCAGTTTTGGATTTATCTTTCTACAGCATTCGTACGGGCTGCTGCAGCCATTTTACTGTGTCTATATGGCATGAGAATTGTACAGAGGTTTTGTGACATGTCACCTTAAACACAGCATAAAATCCAAACTGTTTGAGTAATGACAAAGTTGTTCAGAGGAATTGTTTAGCAGGGTTTGGTCTGTCATGTGTGCGAGTTTGAAACCGATAGGATAAATGTTGTAGGAGGAAATATTTTTTGAGAGAGAGAATTTATGAAAAACCACATCTTTGAAAGGGCAATAGCGCACTTCCTGTTGGATTTAGGTCATTAGTTACGCGTGATTTGTAGGTCTTGATGACACGAACGAGCCAGTGTTGGTTTGGTTTTTCTATGGGATTCCTACCGGTTGCAGCAGGTATTTTAGTGTGTCTAGGTGGCACAAAAAATCGTCAGGAGGTTTTGTAAGACATCACCTGGAAGACGGCATAAAATCCAAACCATTCGAGTAATGAAAAAGTCCCTTCGGCTGAGGTCCCTAATAAACGCACCAGAAACAATAGGGACTTCGTCCTTCGGCCGAGGTCCCTAAAAATAAACGCACCAAAAACAAGATGGTCCTCGCCCTTCAGCCAAGGTCCCTAATAATAAACCTTACAGGAACAAGAGGGACTTTGTCCTTCGGCCGAGGTCCCTAATAATAAACGCAGAAAATAATATTAATAATAATAAAAAACGCAGCAAAAACACGCATCAAACCCATTTTGCTCTGCTTTCCAAAGCGCGGCCGAAATATCGCGAGAACAAGCAGCGATCTCATACCGTGCCTGAAATCTCGCGATAACAAGCAGCAACAGCTGGAAGGCAGAATCGGACAGTAGCCTGAAAAGTTCATTCATTTATTTTATGAAAGATATATAGAATAATGGCTGACTTTTTGCCAGACTTCGACTTTGTGGAGGAGGAATTTGATTTTTGCAGAGTTTGATGGCCACCCTTATTTATTTGAGCCAGAATACACTGACGAAGAGCTTCTTGAAATTGAAGAATGGAGGAGAAGAGAGAGAGAGAGGCACAACAGGTAAAGGACGAGAGAGGAGGAATGGCTGCTGCAAGGCTGAGTAGCTCTGGAAATTGGTGGTGTACCTGTGAATGCTGTTCCCCAGTGCCCACAGAAGAGGAATGCTTCTGTTGCAAGGAATGGGGCCATTTGCAGCCTTATTTTCAAGGTCTGGATGTGACCGAGGATAAGACACCTCCACCTGGAGTAGTATCCAGCTGGGCTTTATCTAGAGCTCGTGAGATATATTTCGGCTGCGCTTTGGAAAGCAGAGCTAGATGGTAAACAAACATGGCAGCACACCGGTAAGGTAAGACAACACGTTAACATGTCGTTTTCTATATGTTCTCTGACATTTATCCTATCAATATGAGGCGGTCTTTGTGAAAAAAAAAAGCTTGTTTAGTGGACTAACTTTGCACTTGAAGTATGCCTGTCCACTTACGTTTTAACAGGTCTGACGCTACTATGCGCCCCCGCTGTATCTAGGCTAACAGCTAACATGCTAACTATTATTTTTATGTCACTAGTCACTTGAAACAAATTTAGGACGATAGGAGACAGGTTGAAATAAACCGAAATTTCCCTTTAATGGTTACCCATTTCTAAATAATAACACTTCTTTTATCTCTTCTTGTGAGCAAGAATTAGCAACACTGGTGTTCATATTACTTTATTTTACACCAGGGCTCGCGTTAACTGGATATTCTCGGTCATTGACTGGTTTTTTACAACAATGACCGGAAAATCTGAAGGCCGCCGGTCATTTGACCGGTTGCAATTACCACCCCTGCCCACTTGGCGGCGGAGTGCACAGTCGGTGGTTTAAGTGGCTGCCATTTTCACACTGCGGAGAAAAAGTCATTCATCTGCTTCATGTAGCGTTGTTAACATAACGGCCTGGACACACCAGATGCGTTAGTGCCGCAGAAGTCCTGTGAGTATACTCGCAGGCACTTGACTGTCCACACAGGCAGCGCATTTCTCCTGCGCTCTCCGCGCTGGTTAAACATCGACTTCACTCGTCTGTTCCCGTCAGTACTCGTTTTTTCACTTCAACAGGTCATTTTAAACATCAATTTTTCAATCAATCAGTTTTATTTATAAAGCCCAATATCACAAATCACAATTTGCCTCACAGGGCTTTACAGCATACAACATCCCTCTGTCCTTAGGACCCTCGCAGCGGATAAGGAAAAACTCCCCAAAAAAACCCTTTTAACGGGGAAAAAAAATGGTAGAAACCTCAGGAAGAGCAACTGAGGAGGGATCCCTCTTCCAGGACAGACAGACGTGCAATAGATGTCGTACAGAACAGATCAGCATAACAACATAACAAATTAACAGTAATCCACATGACATAATGAGACAGAGAGAGAGAGAGAGAGAGAGAGAGAGAGAGAGAGAGAGAGAGAGATGCAGGTAATGACAGTAGCTTACAACAACATTATTGAAAGTAATAATATTATAGTTATAGTTCTGGCTACTGTGGTACAATATGTTGAAAGTATGTATTAATATCTGGCAGTATACATGTGTGACAATAGTCATATGTGTATAATAACAGTAGAAGTATGACTAATGATAACAGCAGCAGCAGCAGGAGACATCTGTCAGGACCACGGCAGCAACACAACCACACACGTCACTCTGTCCAGGCACTGCTGCGATATGAGTTAATCTGAGAGACAGTGGAGCACAAAGGCTCCAGAGAAGAAGCCGAGTTAGTGACATCCAGAATGGCCAAGTTAGCAAGATGCAATAATAGAAAACAAGAGAGAGAGAGAGAGAGAGAGAGAGAGAAGGAGAGAAGGTGCCCGGTGTATTATAGGGGGGTCCTCCGGCAGACTAGGCCTAAGTCAGCCTAATTAGGGGCTGGTACAGGGCAAGCCTGAGCCAGCCCTAACTATAAGCTTTATCAAAGAGGAAAGTCAAGTCTAGTCTTAAATGTGGAGACGGTGTCTGCCTCCCGGACCGTAACAGGAAGATGATTCCACAGGAGAGGAGCCTGATAGCTGAAGGAACTGGCTCCTGATCTACTTTTGGAGACTTTAGGGACCACGAGTAACCCTGCGTTCTCAGAGCGCAGTGTTCTGGTGGGATAATATGGCACTATGAGCTCTCTAAGATATGACGGAGCTTGACCATTTAGAGCTTTATAAGTTAACAGTAGGATTTTAAATTCGATTATGGATTTTACAGGGAGCCAGTGCAGAGAAGCTAAAACAGGAGAAATATGATCACGTTTCTTAGTTCCTGTTAGTACACGTGCTGCTGCATTCTGAATTAGCTGGAGAGCATGGGTAAGTCCATATTTTAATTGTTTTTTATAACGTAATAAGTTAATGACAATTTGTCATTGCATGTCCATGTATTGAGCGTATTGGATTAACACTGACTGAATAGGGCATATTGTTCTGACCATTTTATTTATGTAGTCTGTAGGTTCAGTGACACAAAATTAAAATTGTAATAAAGTGATTAGGGTATTGAAAAATGTGTTTGATTATGCACTGTTGTGTTATTTTAAATTATAAACATGGTATTCCCTCACGTTCCTTGCATGCTGTTGTTATTTTATATTGAAAAAAAACTCTTGTCTTTTCTGTGTCCGACTTCCTGTTTGGTACGATCCGTTCTATCCAGCTTGACAGAAGCACTCGCGGCTCACGTGTAGACCAGACGCCGAACTGAAGCACTGCGGTGTATGGATATCTGTTCATCTTTTCGTTCATGTCCTTATTAATGCACACTTTATAACTTGCTTGTTGGATTTATTAAAAACGAACGAATGAAAACTAAATGTCTTTGAATATCTTTATTATCATTTAAAAACAAAAATTAAAATGACCGGTAAAAATAGATTATGACCGGATTTTTACAACCCTGTCTGTCAAAATGACCAGTGACGAAAAAGTCTAGCGCAACCACTGTTTTACACCCTCAAATTTGACAGCCTCCTGTCTGCCTTTTAAATTCAGGATCAGACATTTTTTTTCTGTTGTAAATGTTTTGATCTGCCATGCTCTTTATTTCCTTTTTTCTTAGAGGAAACCAATAGAGAGAGTAAATTATATACAATTTCCTAACTCATTTATACTGACTAACATGACGATTGGCCAGGTTAATAGAGGATATGTAGCCCATGAATCACCCTAATTCAACTCTACCACTGATTATTCTGAAGTCGTTTGTTCCACTTCTCAGTGTTCGGATAAAGTAAAACCATTGAAAAGATAATCAGGTATACCCAGTGTTTTGCAAATCCAGTGCATGATACTGCTTGTTTGTGAGTCTAAAGAGAGTTCAGTATTCATCTGTAAATATGTGGTATCACTTTGCCATGCTCCTCTAGCAAAATTTTTCATCCTCATACAACAACTAAATCGTCATAGTAAACACATAGCTCTCTCTCTCTCTTTTTCTTTGCTCCTGCCATAGGTAGAGCTGGTTTTGCATCACGGAAGCCATTAAGCTCAAAGAACAGATGGATACATACACACAGTTACTGCTATATGGCTGCAGAAGCCAAAAGAGAGGGACTAATGAGGGAACAAGGAACAGAGAGACTACAGAAACAGTTACAAAGGAGAGGGAGCATTAATGGGGGAGGAATAGGGAGGCTAATGAGAGGCTGTACATACTCAGAATGTCACTGATACAGCAGACTAGAGCTGCGATAAGGACCAGCTGAGCGGCAGGCTGTGAAGAACTGAGTGTGTGTGTGTGTGTGTGTGTGTGTGTGTGTGTGTGTGTGTGCGCGCGCGTGCGCGTGTGTGTGTGTGTGTGTGCGCATGCGTGTGTGCGTGCATTTGTGTGTATAAGCAAGAAGAAAGGAAAGAAATGAGAGAATACAAAGCTAATGACGGTTTGCCCATTTTCACACAATTGCTGGTGTGATATCACAACACGATGTGAGATAACTGCAGGAAGTGTGTGTGTAACTTGTAAGCTCGCCATTAGCTGCTCACCGGAATCGCTATTACCATGTGCATGACAGGCAGGGGAAGATCGACAGCTCTGGAAGAAAAAAGTTGAGCATGATTCGATTGACTGTCAGATGAAATTAGAATTCATTGTAGGTGTTTAAGGTGTAAATGGCAATTTTTTTTCAGATGCTAGAAAATAATGACAACGCCAGCTTTAGCCCATGGGAACTGCTCAGCAAGTTGTTGCCATGGTAACTGGGGACTCAGCAGGAAGGCAGTTTTATTCCTGGCTGGTGTAGGCCTATGACATGAAATATACACCCTTGGCTCTTATCATGGAAAAGTTTTATTCAGTGCTTATGGCCAGTACGCACCAATCATCTTGTTCCACGCATTCACACCTGAGTGTTTCCCTGTGCAGCCACCAAGTGCAATAACACCTGTATCATGAACAGCAGTGAGCAAATGCTTGATCCAGAGAAAAATAAATATTACATTGTTCCCTCTGTCTTTGGTGTAAAGTGATACAGGCATTGGTTCTTCAGGCATGCTGTCCATAAAACATGTAAGGCTTATTAATTGCTGCCCTTAAGAACCGCCAATGCTTAAAAATCCAGCCTGTCCTCATTCCGAAGTCATCAAATGCTGCCACTTTGTCAGTGATTTTGGCTTCAGACACCAAGACCAAAAGCCATCTTTTGTGGTGTTGTGATAAGCCATAAAAGATGGCAAATCGCACCTGTTGCAGCGGTATGATATGTGGACAGGGAGCATCAGTTCATAATGTGGCCAGACAGCACCTGTTGTAGTGGTATGATACACCACAGGACGGCATCAAGTTGAAACGCTGCCGGTAACAGTGTAATATAAGGATGTGAAAAATCCCGGTGTTTGCTTCCTGTATCAATGTTGAGCCAAACCATGATTTCTTTTTTCTAAATCTCACCATGTGCTTTTGTTGACATCTCAGTGTTGGTTACAGCATGCCAGAACATCACTAACAGACGCAGGAGGATTCCTCATAATTCTTATAATTATTCTCATAATTCTTATCTCATAATATGTAAACATGAAAGGCCACTGGCAAAGTGGCGATATGCAATGACTTGGGATGAGAACATGCTGTAAAAATCACATTGCAAAAGTGTAGCCCCTCTGCCAAGTTACAACGGAAGTTGATCTGTGTATTATTTGCCGAAGAAGAGGAAGAAGACGACGGAGAAGACGAAGAGAAGAATGCGAACAATACATGTACGACTAAGAGAAAGAACGGTAAGGGAACAAATCTTTTAATTATTAGAATTAGACAACTTTATTGTCATTGTACATAATACAATGAAATTCTCTTCGGCACTTAGTACTAGCAGTACTAGCTAGTAGCTAGAACTAGCATAGATTACCAAGCCGCTGCGTTTATACGTGCCGTCATCTTCATTATCTTTTAACACGTGTGTTATTTTCTCCCAGATGCAATTCTACGTAATGTATCAAATCATAAGGGGCACGTCTATGTGGGGAATCTCGGCATGCACAAATTACTATTTATTTTTATTTTTATTTAAGCATTTATTTGGAAGGGACAATGCATATTGATGAACGTCAGTATAAAAATAAATGTAAATATGCCTATGAGTTAGCAGAACTGCTAATTTACATCCGTTGTCCCTTGGCAGGTCACAGACAATTAAAAAACAAAACAGTAATTAAAACAAACAGTAAGAACAGGTTGTCCGCAGGGTCTTAAAAAGTATTAAAAGTTGATAAATCAATTTTGGGAAAACTAAGGCCCTTAAAAAGTCTTAATCACGATTTTATGAGGTATTAAATTTTGTTGGTATTCAAGCTGTGTCCAAAGAGTTTGACTGCAAAAAGTATGCATGGATGTATTTAATGAAAATAACGATGTGCAGGCATCATGGAGGTATAATAATAACGTTGCATGCTCGCAGCCTGCCGGGGTCCTGCCCGTACAAGTGGCATTGCGTATTATCTTGCGACCAGAAACAAAACAATGAAAAAACAAACAAATGAAGGAGAAGCTGACACCAAACAGACAATGGGAAAGTGTAAGTTTGCAGACTCCTGGCTGGAGATGGACGAGTTTAAACTATGGCTAAAGCCACTAGCTGGAAATATTTGGGAGGCTTATTGCTCATATTGCAAAAAGAAAACAAGCGTAGTCTCGATGATGATTAAAGCCGTGAGGTCTCATATGCGCGGCTCTAGCCACAAGACAGCCATTAGCGGCACTGGGCAGCAGTGGTCTATCACTGGATTTTGTGCTCAACCAGCGACAGCGACAGCGACACCACAACCCAGTAACTGTTCCACGACAGCTTAACTACCCAGCACAGCCACAGGGTCGCTACCCCTGCCTCGCTGGCCAACATCAGGGTAGCACTGGGCAGCTCGCCAACGCTGCGCACAGAGGTGATCTGGTGTCTGAACACAACGGTGAATCACCATTCACTTAACTCGAATGAAAGAATTGCCGACATTTTCAAGTCAATGTTTCCAGATTTGGACATTGCTAAGACTTTCACCTGTGGCAAGGACAAAACTGGATATATCATGAGATTTGGGCAAGCATCCTATTTTAAGCAGCAGTTTGTTGACACCATCAACAACGCTGGACCGTTTGTGTTAATGTTTGACGAGTTCCTCAACCAGTCAACAAAGATGAAGCAGATCGACGTCCACATTCGCTTTTGGGAGAATGACCGTGTCCAATCCAGATATCTGGGCTCACAATTCCTGGGACACGGAAAAGCTCAGGACCTCTTGCATCACATCAAAGTAAGTGTATCTACTGGTCTACTAGCATTTCATTTTTTTTTTCTTTCTGTGTGTGTATGTGTGTGTTTGGTTGGTTGCTGTGGTTGCACCTTCAACCAGCAAATTGTCTCCATCATTCTTGGGTAGTGAAGTTGGCTAATCAGGCTAGCAGTTAACTTAAGCTTGAATGGGTTGGAAGTAACTGGAGCACATTACCCTGGATGTGAATATTGACATGTTTGTTTAGTAGTCTACAACTTGGTTGTTTCAGGTATTAAAACAATGCTGGTATGTTCCTATTGTAGTTTTGCTTCAGGAAATTTTAACAACAAACTGCTGTATTTCAAATAATTATTTACATAACATAATTAAATGTAATAATGAGTGACAAAATTGGCTGTTGTTACATTTTACTGAATGTCTGAATCCAAAATGTGTGTGTGTGTGTGTGTGTGTGTGTAATGCATTTTTATGTATGAAAAGTGCTATATAAATAGTTTGATTGGATTTAATTTGAATGCCTGTGTATTTCAAGAATAAACATTCAAGGCATATTGTCAGTGATAAACTTGTTGTGTCGATTCACAGAAATGTGCTGCAAAACTTAATATGAGGCAGCTTGTCTCCATCAGCATGGATGGCCTCAATGTCAATTTGAAGTTGAGAGACCTTCTCCAGAAGGACCATGCAGAGCTGTATGGAGCTCAACTGGTCAAGGTTGGAAGCTGTGGGCTTCACACCCTCCACAATGCAGTGAAGGCAGGCTTTACCATGTGGCAGCTGGACAAGCTCCTTCGGGCACTCAACTACCTCTTCCACAATGTTCCTGCTAGGAGGGAGGACTTCACTGCCTTGACTGGGTCCACTTGCTTTCTGCTACCATTCTGTGGCCACAGATGGGTTGAAAATCTTCCTGTGGCCGAGAGGGCAGTTCAAGTTTGGCCAGTGATTACGAAGGTAAAATGTTTATTTACTATTTAACCTACTCCCCAATTTTTGATAGTGCTACATTTCTTATAATGTACTACTTTTCTTTGCACACGTTTTGTAAAATTGTTATATTCAAATATATTTGCTATAGCAAATATATTTGAATATATCCCAGAAGCTTACATGATTGTGTCATTGAGAGATGTCAGGGAAGAATTTTTACAGTTTTCCTAAATTGGCCTCACCTGGAACAACAACGGAAGAAGAAAGAGACAACCACACAGAGCCTCAAGAGGAAAGCAGCTGAAGATGAGCTAGAGGAGCTGAAAAAGAAAAGAAAATTCCTAAGAGAGGTGTGCAGCACACTGCAAAAAGATGCTGATCAGCTAGCAGAGCAGACGGAGGGGAAATCAGGATCACTAATGGCCCAACTGATCACAAAGTCCAACACCTTGACGAGGAGACACAAGGAAAAAACTAAATGAGCTGATGCAGACTGAAAAGCGGGCAGAAATCAAAGCAAAAGAACTGAGGCACATGTTATGAGCTTTGATTGGTCTCTATATTATTGGCTGACCGAGGAGGTGTCGTGGAGTTCCTGTGTTCCTGGCTGACTGAGTCAATGTTATTGTAATGTAATGTTATAATGTTATATATGCATGCGCACACATGCACACACAAACACACATACACAGCACTTACTCACTGTGATGTCACCCATTGGTTTGTGGTCTATATTTTAATAAACCTTGTCATTGATTTAATTTATTCTTTCGAGCTTTGTTCCTTCCCACTATGGTTGCGCTCTATAGATTTAATTGAAGTGGCGATGAGGTCTTAAAATATTTTGAGAGGGTCTTTAAAAAGTCTTGAAAAGGTATTGAAATTAACTTCAGGATCCCTGCATATACCCTGAAGAATAGCCAAAAAACCAAAACTGGCGTATTCGTCTCATCAAGATCTACAAATCACGACACCCCTGACCTAAATCCAACAGGAAGTGAGCTATTTGCCCTTTCAAAGTAAGATTTTGCCTCAAAACTGCTCTTCCTAAAAAATCAACTCCTCCTACACCGTTTATTGTATCGGCTTCAAACTCGCACACATGACAGATCAACTCGTGCTAATCAAATCTTCTGTATAACTTTTTCATTACTCCAACAGTTTTGATTTTATGGGCTCCTTAAGGTGACATGTCACAAAACGTCCTGACGATCTTCGAAAGCTGTCCCATAGGAAATGAATGGCAGCAGGGGGAAAAAGGGACCAATCTTTTACCGTTTTTAATCTGTGCCTCTCAAAGTACTATGAGCAAATGTGGAGAAATTGTCAGTTTATAATGGGTGTGTATTACACGGAATGCTGTGAGCTAGAGTGGAGAGGGCTCTAAAAATCGTCTAAAACTTTTGTCTTTAACTGGCTGCCATGGCCACAATTTTCACTGTACATACACAATTTATACAAAAAACGTAGGAAAATTTGTCCTGGTCACAGATATGTTGATATGGAATCTCTCACACGTACACATTTTTGCTGAGTGGCTCCAAAGCGAAGGGAGTGCCAATTTTTTTCTCATTCACTCCCATGTAAACCGAGAGGAGAAATTTCTGGAAAACAGCTGAGGTGCAACACATTTGTAACTCACTCGTGTGACCACATTTTTGACTCTCCACATGTAAAACATGACACGTGCATTCTCTCTCACCATCATTTTCTTTTCATGATTGGACCAACGGTTTGGGAATGGAAAGAACTTGTTTGAGAAATTTCAAACCCATATTAAACAGCCTTTGCTGATCTGCTCACGAGCTCTCTATGTGCCCCTCAGGTGCAGGCAAGTCATTAATCGCCATGACAACGGCTGCTCACACAGACACGCACACACAGTTCTCTGTGTGCGTGTCTCACAATCTTTTAAGGACAGATTACAGCAGCAGAATCTTCATTTGAAACAGCAAATACACATTATTAACCCCTAAAGTGCCAAAATGGGCTCTCTAGCACCACCGAGGTGCACTAAAATGGCCACTGTGGCCCGTAGGAAGGTTGTTGAAAGATCAAACCAAAACTGGCGTGTTTGACTTACAAATCACACGCTGACACCCATGACCTAAATCCAACAGGAAGTGAGCTCTTTGCCCTTTCAAAGTAAGATTTCGCATCAAACGTGCTCTTAAAAAAAACATCTTCTCCTACACCGTTTATTGTATTGGCTTTAAAGATGCACACATGCCAGCTCAACTGCTGCTAAACAGATCTTCTGTATAACTATCTCTCTCACCATGACATTATTTTGATGACTGGACCAACGGTTTGGGAATGGGAAGAACTTGTTCCAGGAGTTAAATCTCCACTAAAGCCCAGCATACACTGTAGGATTTTTAAAATCTTGCTGTTAATACCAGCTCACACTGTACAAATGAATCGTCTGCGATGTGTGGCCAAAGCTCACGATTTATGTGCTCACACTGTACGTTCCGATCATCAAGCACGATCAGAGAGCTCACACTGTACGGGTGAAAACGGCTCGTCGGCCCCAGCTGACTGTCCTGACCGTTGACAGCTGTCAATAAAGATACATTTGAAAGCTCCGATTTGTTCCGGAAGTGATGTTGCCAATGAAGCAGGACAAGCGGTTTGCTTTATTGATTTGCGCTATACTGTGTGCTGAAATGTCCAAAAAGAAGAGACATCGGCGCATATGGACTCGCAGATGGCTCAAGGGACGTGGACAATATGGTTTATCAATTTTACAACGAGAGTTGGAAGTAAGCCGGCCGTTACTTTACTGTTAGCTTGATAACAACCGCACGCAAACGTTCCCTGTTGTGCGGTAGCTATTAGCCCCAAATCTTACTTTCTACGTTTTGACTTCATATCACAAACATTTGTTTTAATCAGGGGACATAATTAACTTTCTGTCCACCAGCTAGTGGCCAGTAAATGTAAAAGTTTTACCAGCCACACGCAATAGATTTAAGCACCAGTTTGCACGAACAACTTTAAAGCAGATGTGTATTTCTGTAGCTGGGGTTAAGCTGTGGAATTCCTTACAGAGTGATTTAAAGGGCTGTTTGAACATATTTCAGTTTTAAAAAATGTTTAAAGAAAGAATAGTTGCATTGTATGAACTTGATAGTTAGGTTTCTATATTGTGTACGAGTGTTAAGAAAGAATTTATTTCTGTTTTCCTTTCATGTTAATGTTATATTGACTATAGAGTAAATGTATTCGGGTAGACCATCTGTTTCTATTGTTTGTGTTTTGAGTGAGGGGCAGGTAAAATAAGATTTTCTTCTTCCTGCTGCTTTTCGGTCAAGGAATATGTGTTAGTTGATAGTTGTTTTTTGTTTGTATGATTTTGAATATTGCCATGATCGGAACAAATAAATAAATGAAATAAAATGAAATGAAATATACCTGTCACTTGCATATTTTACTAGCATTTGGCTGGTGGGCCTAAATGTTGCTGACTTACAACTCTTGTTGTAATTATTGTCAAATTGTAGCCTAGCCATACTGTATGTGCGCACATCTATAAAAATTATAACTTTGCTTTATGATATTATCAGCAATAAACAAAAACACACTGACATATGTTACCGCCAAACATGCCTTAACACCACAACCAGTACCTTAAACTCAAAGCAAAATTGATCTTGTCAGCTTAATCATGTCACCAAGCTTCTGAAATTATGTTTTAATTTTGAACCCTGTCTGTATGTATGTATGTATGTATGTATGTAGGCGGACGATATGAAGGGATTTCGCGACCTTCTAAGAATGTCTGTGGAGGACTTCAGTCACCTTCTGGACAAAGTAACACCTATCATCCAGAAGCAGGACACCCATCTAAGAAAGGCCATTAGCCCAAAGGACAGGCTCTCTGTGAAATTACAGTTCCTGGCTACAGGTCAGTCTACAGTACACACAAATCTTGATAGTATGGCTGGACAATGTACAATAATATAGGGTGTACAAATCATAGAAATATTGATGTAGTACGTGACATCTATAATTCTCTTGTTTTTATGATGCTGTCAGCAATAAATATGCAGTTTTCATGCATTAAGACAGTAATAAGATTTTGTGGTGGAAACCCAATGAGAGTGGACTTTTTTTTCTGAAAAGATGGAATTGAATGAATTACTGGAGAAACTAAGAGAAACATGATGCTACATTTTTTCATGTATCATTAAGTCCAAGAAGAAAGCAACCAGCACCAACAAATCAGTAACATTTTGATTGATGAAGGATAACAAAATTGTGTATTAGAATAATGTCATTTTCATGTGTCATTTAATGTAAACAAACTAATTTCCCATATACAGTGTATGTCTCTGCTCACTATTATTCCACTTTGCCTGAATTGTCATTTAAGAATCTGTATTCACTTTGACAGGTGAAACATTCAACTCAATGAGTTTCCAATATCGGATTGGAAGCACAACTCTGAGCAGGATTGTTATGGAGACCTGTGCAGCCCTAACTTCTGTGCTACGCGAGGATTTCCTGAAGGTAACACAGTCAGAAACACTTACGGCCCTAACTGTACGTCACATGATCTGTGATGATTTCTTTAAGCACAATACACAAGAATTATGCTTTCACTATTGAATATTTTTAATCGCACCTTTTTTAGCTTTACTGAAGGGTGTGATGGTATGGTGTGAAATGTCAACTAACCATGCTATCAATGACATCCTACTCAATATTATATGATTGTCTGAATTTGTTTTGTTTTTGTGTATATATAAGTCATTATTAACATTTCTTTATCTCACTTTTGGTTCACAGACACCAAGAACTGAGCCAGAGTGGAAAGCCATTGCCAAAGACTTCCATGACAAGTGGCAGTTTCCACACTGCCTGGGTGCAGTAGACGGGAAACACATTTTCATTCAACCTTCTGCCAACAGTGGAAGCATGTATTACAACTACAAGTCCCGGTTTTCCATCATAATCATGGCTGTAGTAGCGCAAATTATAAGTTTATTTATGCAAGTGCAGGAACCCAGGGCAGAGTGTCAGACGCTGGCGTGTTTGCACATTCAGACTTGAGAGCCGCAATGGACAAAGGCCTACTTCATGTCCCCCCTGATGACACACTGCCCAGCACTGATATCTTGATGCCCTACATGTTCATTGGAGATGAGGCCTATCCACTCAGAGCAGACCTCATGAAGCCTTACCCCTTCCGAAACCTGAACAGGAGTCAGAGGCTCTTCAATTACCGTCTGTCTCGGGCTCGACGAGTAGTGGAAAATGCCTTTGGAATATTAGCCAATCGCTTCAGAGTTTTCAGAACAACTATTTCCCTGGATCCAGACAAGGTCATGAACATCATCTTTGCATGTCTGTGCCTGCACAACTTCTTACGTGACAGAAGATCTGATGCCTACTTGCCACCTGCCTATGTGGATTCAGAAGATGCCAACCATCAGCTGATTGAAGGTGCATGGAAGAGAGAGGGCATACTACAGCCTGCACCAGTGGGGAGAGCAAGAAATCTCTCTGTTGAAGCGAAGAGGCAACGAGACAGACTATGCCAATACTTTGTGTCACCTGCAGGAAGTGTTTCATGGCAGGAGGGTATGGTGTAGGCTTAAAATCAGGGATGCAGGAAGTAGGGGTCCTGAGGGGGCTGTAGCACCCCCTACTGGCTGTAGCTGCAAGGCAAAACTGTTTACTAAACAAATCGATAAAAAAAACATTTATTTTTTGAATGTAACATTTTAGCATAAGCTGGCTGAGAAACATGTTTATGTGTTAAATGGTTGAAATCCACCCTTTGTTATGTTTTATATTTCATTTCATTTCAGAACATCCATTGTATTTTCTGTGTATCTGATGCATAAACACAGACAGGTTAGATGTGTAACTTGTTATATGTCTCTCAATTTCCTGCCTCACTGGTTACAGGACGTATGAATTTATTATTTCATTTAGTATATGTATTTCTTGTTTCTGTCACAGATCTGTAGAGTGACATGCTTTGAATAAGAGCGAGCAATGATCATGTTAACTGATTTGGCAATGGCTTGAATGTAGTGAACATTGCTTGACATTAATTTAATATGTAATAGTTATTGCACTATAACTTTTAAGAGTGAGAGTGGTTTGATTTTAGCCAGTGTACCTTTCTACAAAATATAGGTTAATTGTTCTCTTTACACTTTTTCTGTTTTTATTATTACAATATCATTATATTCTAGTTATTTGTGTGGTTTTAAGTCCATGATATTTGAAAAGATGTACCTTATTCTATTTTAAACTGTTTATTAAAAGTAATGCAAAAAAACACTTGACTGCTATGCATGTACTTAATTTTGTTTTATTTTGTGTCATATGTCATAAAAGTCAATGACCAAAAACAGTTCAGAGTATTCAAATATAAATATATAAATACTGAGAAGAATATTTAAAAAATACTCATCTGTACTAAAACATGTACAATAGACTAAAAAATGCACTCACTACAGAGTGAATGATAACATTTCCATAAACATAAACAAATCGCTTTTCAAGGCACTTAGAAGAGAACAGTAGTGCAAAAAAAAAGTGCAAAAGTTAACTTGCATCCTGATCAACCACTGCCAATTTTCAACTATTCGTCTTCATTTATCATCCTTATGAAGGACATTGGTTGAGGCTGGAGGCTTTGAGACTGGGTCTGTTGGGCTGGTTGGCTCTGGAGCTGGAGACTGTGCTGGCTCTGATATGGTGGATGTGGCACTTGCATTGGCACAGCTGTGTAACAGTCATACCTTCCCTGAGTTGACTGGGACCCCATAAATGGTACTCCCCCTGGTTGGTACTGACTGAGGGTTGCGTGTTCCCGGGCCTGCTCTGCCTCTAGGGCATCATACAGTATGTCCATAATATTTCTCCTAACTCTTAACCGAAGCACTCAATCTTTAATGCTTCTTAGCTCATTTGCAACTTGTTGACCAAATACCTCCTCACTGTCATTAGTTGTAGAAGACAGAGTATTATGAGCCTGTTTTAACAAAGCTAACTTTGCCAACTCAATATTGTTAGCATCAGAGGACTTTCCCTTTGCTTTGCTAAAACGTGGTCTTTTGGGGGTCTCATCATGACGTGCTGCTAATTTAGCTGAAGATGTTTCCCCCTCTACAGTGGCAGAGACTGAACTTCTAGAGGACTGAGCAGAGGTTGATGGAGGGGAGAGCATCTAGGACATTTCATTGTTGTCAGTTGACATGTCAAGCACCACATCTTCGTCTTCCATTTGCCCCTCCTCTGTCTCATCAATGTCCTCAGAGTCCTCGACGTCAAACAACACAGGTAAAGACATGCAGAAAAAAATAAGATAACAGAAGGGATGCCAACTAGACCTTTTTGTTGAGATCAAAATCTTTTCAACACAACGGAAAGTGACAGACAGTTCACCCAAAAATTAAAGTTCAGTCATCTACTCACACTCAATGCACTGTTGGTGTTTCAGAGGAAAACAGTTTGCAGTTATCCCCCAAACATTTGAATGAAATGGTGACATTGGTTCAAACCAAAATAAAATGTATAATAAAACCATGCCCCCACATAACTCATACAAAGTAATTATCCAAGTGTCCTGTTTTGGAAAATGTCAGAAACACTATGTTTTTAACCTTAATGTGTACTGCAGACGGTGGCATTTTATATGGGAGCCATGTTAACATATGATCAAACATGGCATACAAGTAAGGCTAAAAACATGGCATCAGTGATGTTATTAATACCGCAGTGCATGTCATGGCTTTAGGACACCTGGATCACTTTGTTATGAGCTTTGTGGAGGAATTATATGGTTGTATTATGTATTTTAATTAAATCTGAATTCTGGTCACCATTTGCTTCAATTGTTAGGGCAATAACTGCAAACCCCTTTCCTCTGAAACACCAGCAGTGTTTTGTGAACTAAAAAATTTAACCCATCCTTCAATCCATGAGTGTGAATAGATCATGACAGAATGTTAATTTTTTGGTGAACTGTGCCTTTCGGATTGCACATGCTCGAAAACACTTACTCTCAAGGTCAATTCTGTTGCTCTGTGCGTCATATGGGGCTTTAAAAACTCCAAGTGTGCCAGGATCCATCTTTATTTTGGTGTTAGTGGCTTCTGTCCACTACTACTTGCTTTTGGCTTCACAAGTTTACCATACTGGGTCCTGAGAGATGCAGCTCTGGTTTTCACTTCATTGACTGCATAAAGATGGGAACACATTAGGACCCTGGCCAGACAAATCGAAAGTACAATGTACTTTTTTTCTTTGTAGCCTAATTGATCTGCAATAGTCTGTTTCATATGTCCTTCTCATATAGCCTATATGCACAAAAACAGGTCAGTCCAAGTTTTGATTCTCTCTCTTCTCTTCCCTCTCTTTCTCTTTTTCTCTCTCTCTTTTTATTTTTCTCTTTTTTTCTTTAACGTTATCTATTTTTCTCTCTCTCTTTCTCTTTTTCTTTCTTTTTCTCTTTTTTTCTGTCTATCTCTCTCTCTCTGTCACACACACACACACACACACACACACGGGAACTGCCCATTGGTCCGACAGCCCATTGGTTCGACATCCCATTGTTCCGACCATATTGATCCAATTCACAATTGATGATGGCAGCATGGCGGCTGTGTGGAGTCGCAGTGTGGCAGGTCCTACGACCCCAGGCATCCTTTTCCATCAAGGAGGCCGTTTACCGTATCACAGAGCATACCTATCAAAAACTGCACCAAGGGCAAAGCAGTTTTTTAGCAGCAAAAAGACCTGGGATGTGTTTCATGGAGTGCTTTTTGGACTATTGTTGCTTCTCACTGCTGTATCACCTGTACGTATCCACCTGGCCAGAGCAATCAGTGCTGATGGAAAGCACCTGTGCCATCATGCGCCCCCGGCGCTTGGACCTGGATCAAACACTGGCTTTCGGCTGAACGACGATCTGTCAGTGAGTTTGCACTACAATCTGCTGGGATATTATGCGATCTATTCCTCTGTCCTGCGGCTCGGGCGAGCACATGTACCAGAGCGAATCACTGTTCCAGCGGACCGGTCATCGGTCACACCGTTTCGGAGAATGGCAGGTCTCCTCTTCACGCTGCTCCTGCTGTCCGGAGATGTCCAGCCGAATCCGGGGCCAGTGACCTCTGGAGCGCTGCAGAATTTCGGTGCTGATTTGTGCCCGAGTGTGACCGGGACTCCTTCGGTGCCGGTGGTGAGTAAGCATGAACCTTCTGAGCCGGGCTTCTCCCTTTATAAACTGAACTCTTTTAACATCGGGCATGATGACCTAATGAATAAATCTGCTGCTGACCCTACCGTGCGCTGTAATCCCGCAGTGAGGAGGCAGAGGTTATTCAGAACTTTTCAAACTGTCAATCATGCGAAAGTCCTATGGGACCCGAAGCTGAAACCGAGGGGACTATTCGGCGGACAATTTAACATCAGAAGCATTACTCCAAAAAGTAATCAGTTAATTAATCTTTTGTCTGACTCAAAGATGGACTATCTCTGTCTGACTGAGACGTGGTTGAAACAGTCTACTCCCGCAAGTGTATTCACGGTGCCTGGGTACCAATGCTTTAGACGAGACAGACCTGATGGCAGGGGAGGAGGGGTGCTTTTTTATGTTAGAGAAGACATTAAATGTGAACGTGTGATTTACAAAGCGGGTAACACCTTGGAATATGTATGGATAAAAATTATTTTGTCTCAACAAATGTCTTTTAACATCATAGGTGTCTATAGGCCTCCCTCTGCAGGTGACACTTTTTATGATCAACTCACAGAAGTTCTGAAAGAGTGCCATCACAACAAAGAATTATTGGTCATGGGTGATTTTAATGTTAATTGGGATGACAAATCCAAGAGGAAAAAACTAAAAATGATCACAGAGAAATTCCACTTAGAACAACTAGTGAAAGGCCCAACTAGGATTGCAAAATGTTCCAATACGCAAATTGATATTGATACTGATATTTACCGACAAACCTGATAGAATAACTAAAAGTTATAATTTACTAACTGGCTTATCTGATCATAACTTAACTCTATGTGCTAGAAAGTTGTCTAAAAATAGATTCAAAAACACAACTAACAAGACAAAAATCTGTCAGTGCATACCCAGAGCTAGGCAAGAAGAATTTGCAAGTGAAATTAACAGTTTGAATTGGGGTGACATACTATCTTCTGAAGATCTGGACTATGGGTGTGACACTTTCACTAACAAAATTAATTCTGTGAGGGATAGATTCAATGTGAGTATTCAGATAAAACCTAAAAACAAAAACAATTTACCTTGGTTTAATGTAAATTTGTGGAAGCTGATGAAAACTAGAGATGCTGCATTAAGGAAGGCAATTAAAACTAGAAGAGACACTGACATGCTGCTCTATAAAGGCCTAAGGAACAAAGTTATCCAAGAGCTAAGGTTAGCTAAATCTCGTTTTTATGTCAATATATTGAATGAGGCAAAAAGCAACAATAAAATGATCTGAAAAAACATAGATGATCTCACAAGGAGGAATCCAAAATCTTTAGGTGATCTCACACTAAAAGTACATGGAGAGTTAATTGAAGATAATTGTGCTGTTGCTTCTGCCTTTAATCATTTTTTTCTTGAGTCTGTATGTGAACTTGGGAAAAAATTTTCACCAAGGGAACTGGATATTGTTTCATTGGACACAACAGACCAGGTTTTTGAACTGATAGAAACAAATGTGTCACAAGTACAAAAAATCATCAGCTCCTTAAAAACATCCAAAAGTAGAGATGCTTTTCATCTTGACACCAAGTTTGTTAAGTCACACAAAGATATCTTAGCTTGTCCTATTACTCATTTAATTAATTTGTCTTTTAAACTGAGCCTTTTTCCTGAGGACTGGAAATGTGCCATTGTCACGCCTGTTTTTAAATCTGGAGACCGCCTTGATGCCAGTAACTACAGACCTATAAGCATACTGCCAGTACTCTCAAAAGTTGCTGAGAAGGTCGTCATTGAACAACTGACTACATTTCTTAACACTAGCAATTTTGGTCTACATCGTATGCAATTTGGTTTTAGAGCCAATCATTCCACTGAGACTGCTACCTTGTATTTAATAGAGCAAATTAAATCAAGGCTCGACAAAGGAGGAGTAGTCGATGCTGTACTCTTAGATCTGCGTAAAGCATTCGATACAGTCAGTCACAGTGTTTTAATATCAAAACTTACTAAATTTAATTTTTCTCCTAGAGTGCTGGCCTGGATGTCCTCATATCTATCAAACAAGAGGCAATGTGTTAGAGTGTGTGATGCACAGTCCAACTACATGAAGTGCACTATGGGCGTTCCACAAGGATCAGTTTTAGGTCCTCTATTGTTTAGTCTTTATATTAATGATCTCGCTGAAGAGTGTGCTGATGTAGACCTAAAGATGTACGCAGATGACACTGTTGTATATGTACATGCTAAAACAGCTGACTTAGCAGCTGTCCAGTTAACAACTGCGCTGGAAAGGATCACTCTTTGGCTTGATCAATCATGTCTGAGTTTAAATGTAGATAAGACAAAATGTGTGTTTTTTTCTAAAACCATGGTACAACCTCCTAATGTTGGTATTCTAATTAAAGGCAAACAAATTGACATAGTTACTGATTTTAAATATCTTGGCGTGATTCGGGACTCAAATTTGAACTTTAAGAAA
Source organism: Epinephelus lanceolatus (assembly GCF_041903045.1). Taxonomy (NCBI): domain Eukaryota; kingdom Metazoa; phylum Chordata; class Actinopteri; order Perciformes; family Serranidae; genus Epinephelus; species Epinephelus lanceolatus. The sequence continues at coordinate 388,047 of NC_135740.1, forward strand.
CATGTTAAAAAAAATGGTTAAATCCATAAAATACAACCTAGTAAATTTCAGACATATCAGAAACTGTCTTTCTTTGGATGGAGCCAAGACATTTATGCTCTAAGACCTCTCGAGTCCTTATACAAACAAACTTAAAAACTCTAGACAAAAAGCCAATGCGTCACCATCACTGCAGGATACTGGAGAAATATAAGTTATTGAGCTTTGAGAATTTTAGGTTATTTTCCAATTTGTGTGTGGTTTATAAAATTTTAAATGGTTTGGCCCCCCCTCCACTATGTGATTTTGTGCATACTCGCCCGTTAAATTCTACCAGATCCTCCAGAATATCCTCCATACGAGATTGTACCATACCATTTCGCCGTTCTGTAACTGGGCAATCAGCTTTTTCTGTAAAGGCTAATCAGGCAGGGTGTTCCACTAATCAGTGGAACACCCTGCCTGATGTTGTGAGGAGCTGCAGCTCTGTCAGCACTTTCAAAATCACCCTAAAATCTGTTAAAAGCTGCTCAGCTTGTATGCTGTTTTTATCTGTTTTGCTATTGTACTGTATTTTTTGACCTGCCAAGGGACTACAGACGCGAATTAGCTTGAAGCTATAATCTGGTACGGTGCATCAAATGGTGACATTTATGTTTGAGCTGTACATTGTCCCTTTTAAATAAATAAAATAAAATTAAAAAAAAAAAAAAAAAAAAATATATATATATATATATATATATATATTAAACCCATTGATCTGAAATCATCATGATGATCTGTGGTTAAGGTCTGGTTAGGTTTAGGTACAAAAACCACTTGGTTAGGGTTAGGAAAAGATCATGGTGTGGGTTAAAATGAAAAAGAAAGTGGCAAACACATAAGCCGTGAGCCTGCTTTGCCTCAAGTCTTCCCAGCTGACCCAGAGCCGGTCACAGCGCACAATCAAGGCAGAAATACGCCCGCTGGGAGCCGTTCAGCACCGCAGAGAGCTCCCCACACAACCCGGACCCCAGAGTTAATAACAGGAGGTTATGGTGTTTCATTCTCTCCTCTCTATGGCACTTGTATCTCGATCAGTAGCCTACTTTTGTTGCGTTTGCTGATCCTCTATGGTACACAAATACAGTATAGCCTAGTATTATCACATATCGGAACAACAGGACGTCGGACTAATGGGCTGTGAGGGTGCACCCTCTGTGTGTGTGTATGTGTGTGTGTGTGTGTGTGTGTGTGTGTGTGTAACTGTAACCGTTGTAACTGCCGTTGTACCTCGTCTAGCGCGCTAGCTTGTATGTTTGTTGCGCTTGCTTGAATATGAGAGCAGACAAAACTTACCAGGCAGCTGAAGAATATTGGCTATCTCCTGCCAGCGTTTCTCCCGTTGATAGCGGTCATGGTAGGTGGAAGAAAAAACGTCAAACAGGCACTCACACTGTTGCCACAACTCAACCAACCTGGCCTCCATATTTTCAGTCCACCGACGCGTCGCCATGGTGATCTATGTCTTTGCGCAGGCACAGTGAGGGATAAATGCACAGACGTTGGCGAATCGGCTCGTGGCTCTGCTTCTACTGTGTGAATGTCTGTGCTGGCCGACCAAAATTTCTGACATGTCAGAAATTCATCCAACCGTCCGACCGCGCTTCTGGAACAGATGATCGGACCTCGCTCCCCCCTGTACACTGCACGGCAAAAGACGCACGTCGAAGCGGAAATCCGGCCCGAGCGTCGGTAGGTCGTGCGTCTCAAAAATCGGGTCAAATCCGGTCAAATATTGTACAGTGTATGTAAAAGAAGTCTCTTCTCTGTGTTCTGTCTGTCTCTGCTCTTCTGCCAGGTGCACTTACTTAATTACCATGGCAACCGCTGTCACAAACAAACTCACAGAAACATGATGTCTGTGCGTGTCTACATCGTACATGCAGACATGACAGGGGCAGCATCTCCATTTTAACCTTTCAGGTGCCAGAGTTAATTGAGGAAAATATTCCATTTTCATTTCAACATTTCAAAAGACTGTGGCTTGAAAGTGGTGAGAGATAAAGGCATACTGTAAATGACAAAACTATTCATCATGACCCAAAGCTTGTGATAGGAGTAAATTGACTCATCTAATTTGCATATTGTGGCGTCACTAGCCAGCAGCCATATTGGATTTCATAAATCTCAGTAAAACAGCATTCATTCATTCATTCATCTTCTAACCGCTTCATCCTCTTGAGGGTTGCGGGGGGGCTGGAGCCTATCCCAGCTGACATCGGGCGAGAGGCAGGGTACACCCTGGACAGGTCGCCAGACTATCACAGGGCTGACACATAGAGATAAACAACCATTCACGCTCACATTCACACCTATGGACAATTTACAGTTTCCAATTAACCTAGTCCCCAATCTGCATGTCTTTGGACTGTGGGAGGAAGCCGGAGTGCCCGGAGAGAGTAAAACAGCATTTTGAACATATTTACACAGTAGAATTGTTTTTTTGTGCTGTTTTTGTCATCTCATCCTCAACATAAAGGAACAGGAATCAGATGGGAGTAAATTAACTCATCTAATTTGCATATTGTGATGTCACTAGGCGGCAGCCATATTGGATTTCATACATCTCAGTAAAACAACATTTTGAACATATTTACATAGTAAATTTATTTTGTTTTGTGTTGTTTTTGTTGTCTCTTCCTCAAAATAAAGGACGAGGAATCTGATGGGAGTAAATTCACTCATCTAATTTGCATATCGTGACATCACTTATCCATACCTACAGCTACAGAAAGCATTCAAACATCAAAACGTTCAGCTCTGTACGGATTTTCTGATGTTTGTGGCAACATGTTTGATATTTCTAAATAATTCACAGTGACGACATAAGCTGGGGCCCGAAACGGGCGCGAGTGCGAGGTCCCACCAAACGCTGCTTGCAGCTTTAATTATTATTATTCTTTCTCCCGCTGCCTCTTTGAACTGGAATTTGACCCCCTAAACATGCTCAAAAACTCACCAAAATTGGCATGCACATCAGAACCGGTGAAAAATTTTAGAAAATCATGACATTAACCCCTAAAGTGCCAAAATGGGCTCTCTAGCGCCACCTAGGCACACAAAAATGGCCGCCACGGCCTGTAGGAATGTCGTAGAAACATGAAACCAAAAGTGGCGTGTTCGTCTCATGAAGACCTAAAAATCACGCGCTGACACCCCTGACCTAAATCCAACAGGAAGTGAGATATTTGCCCTTTCAAAGTAAGATTTTGCCTTAAAACTGCCTTTCCTAAAAAATCTTCTTCTCATACGCCGCTTATCCAATCGGCTTCAAACTTGCACAGATGACAGATCAACTCGTTCTAATCAAATCTTATTCGTAACTTTTCCATTACTCGCTTAGTTTGGATTTTATGGCCTCCATAAGGTGAGATGTCAGAAAAACGTCCTGACGATCTTCGAAAGATGTCCCATAGGAAATGAATGGCAGCAGGGGGGAGAAAGAGACCAATCTTAGGGCTTTTTCTAGCATTTACAGCGTCTCCATACTTTGTGCTACAGACTCCATTCCAACTCTCAAATGTTGCCACAGCTCTCATCTATTCACTCATGTTTTCATCTTTTTCATATCTTTTACCGTTTTTAAGCTGTGCCTCTCAAAGTACCATGAGCAAATGTGGAGAAATTGTCAGTTTATAATGGGTGTGTATTGCACGGAATGCTGTGAGCTAGAGTGGAGAGGGCTCTAAAAATCGTCTAAAATTTTTGTCTTTTCACTGTACATACACAATTTCTACCAAAAAACGTAGGAAAATTTGTCCAGCTCACAGATATGTTGACATGGAAACTCTCACACGTACACATTTTTGCTGAGTGGCTCCAAAGCGAAGGGAGCGCTGATTTTTTTCTCATTCACTCCCATGTAAACTCAGAGGAGAAATTTCTGGAAACAGCTGGGGTGCAACACATTTTAAACTCGCTCCCCTGACCACATTTTTGTCTCTAGAAATATAAAACATGACACGTGCGTTCACGAGAAGTGGCGCTCTCCCACCATCATTTTATTTTCTTGATTGGACCAACGGTTTGCGTATGGGAAGAACTTGTTCGAGGAGTTAAAACCCATATTAAACAGCCTTTGCTGATCTGCTCTCTCATGAGCTCTCTGTGTGCCCCTCAGGTGCAGGCAAGTCATTAATCGCCATGACAACGGCTGCACACACAGACACGCACACACAGCTCTCTCTGTCTGTGTGTCTCACAATCTTTAAAGGACAGATTACAGCAGCAGAATCTTCATTTGAAACAGCAAATACACATTATTAACCCCTAAAACGTGCCAAAATGGGCTCTCTAGGTCCACCTAGGTGCACTAAAATGGCCACTACAGCCCGTAGGAATGTCGTATCAAGATCAAACCAAAACTCGTGTGTTTGACTTACAAATCACGCGCTGACACCCATGACCTAATTCCAACAGGAAGTGAGCTATTTGACCTTTCAAAGTAAGATTTTGCCTCAAACGTGCTCTTAAAAAAACACATCTCCTCCTACACCGTTTATTTTATCAGCTTTAAAGACGCACACATGCCAGCTCAACTGCTACTAAACAGATCTTCTGTATAACTTCTCTATAACTTCTAACTATCTCTCTCATCATCACATTATTTTCATGATTGGACCAACGGTTTGGGTATGGGAAGAACTTCTTTGAGGAGTTAAATCTCCACTAAAACAGGTTTCTCTGCATTCTGTCTGTCTCTCTCTGCTCTTCTGCTAGGTGCACTTACATAATTACCATGGCAACTGCACACAAACTCACAGAAACATGATGTCTGTGCATGTCTACATCTTACATGCAGACATAACAGGGGCAGAATCTATTCTATTCTATTCATCATGACCCAAAGTTTGTGATAGGAGTAAATTAAGTCATCTAATTTGCATATTGTGGCGTCACTAGGCGGCGGCCATATTGGATTTAATAAATCTTAGTAAAAACATTTTGAACATATTTACACAGTAGATTTCTTTTGTTTTGTGCTGTTTTTCTCATCTCATCCTCAAAATAAAGGAAGAGAAATCTGATGGGAGTAAATTCGCTCATCTAATTTGCATATTGTTGTTTCACTAGGCGGCGACCATATTGGATTTCATAAATCTCAGTAAAACAGTATTTTGAACATATTTACACAGTAGATTTTTTGTTTTGTATTGTTTTTGTCATCTCATCCTCAAAATAAAGGAACAGGAGTCTGATGGGAGTAAATTCACTCATCTAATTTGCATATCGTGACATCACTTATCCATACCTACAGCTACAGAAAGCATTCAAACATCAAAACGTTCAGCTCTGTAAGGATTTTCTGATGTTTGTGGCAACATGTTTGATATTTCTAAATAATTCACAGTGACGACATAAGCTGGGGGCCCAAACGGGCGCGAGTGCGAGGTCCCGCCAAACGCTGCTTGCAGCTTTAATTGTAATTAATCATGCATGCTATGGAAAATGACGGCAAGGCCACCAAGCATAGAAGACAGAGTAGTTGTGCGCACATCCAATCCTGCTTTAGGTCAGGTGCTGGATAATGGGGGTCCATACAGAAAGAAGAAGAAAATCCGCACACTGAATTAGAGCTCCCAGTAAGTTTTTAATAACTAAAAAAGCAACATCTCGACCCAAACGGTCTTCCTCAGGCAACTTCAAAAGAATGAATGAAAAGGCAGGTGGCAGGTATACATATAGGCTAAGAGCCAAGTGTCATCCCACCCACGTCATCTGTCTGTAGCACGCAGCGCAATTAGCTAGAAGAGTGATCACTGGAATTATTACTGGAACTGGTTTATGTGTGATATTTACTGATGCTGGTTATATAGTATGGGACCTTTGAATTCCCAAAGGGGGGAATATGTATTTTTTCCTTCCTCTGATCCCTAGCATTAGATGGGAAAGGGGGGAATGTAGTGTAAGATTTAATCATTAACCATTAATCAGTAAAGTTGAGGAAGGTTGAAGTTCATATAATGATGTTTTTATGTATCCATGTATGGCAAAACACTTTTACACAAGGTTTTTTATTCATATATTGAAAACACACACATACCATACCATGTACTGCCTGGAAGTGGAATAATAGACACACACACACTCTAAGGTTTTATATTACATGAAAGCACGAGGGACCTTATAGAAATAGTCCCCAAGTTCCATATATTTTTAAAAAATGGTGTGAACCCGAGTTCAAACCTAATGGTGGGAGAGTTTGGGGATGTCCAGGCCTGGGGAAAAAGATTACACCATTAAGACATGCATCATTCATCATGACCCAAAGTTTGTGATAGGAGTAAATTAAGTCATCTAATTTGCATATTGTGGCGTCACTAGGCGGCGGCCATATTGGATTTAATAAATCTTAGTAAAAACATTTTGAACATATTTACACAGTAGATTTCTTTTGTTTTGTGCTGTTTTTCTCATCTCATCCTCAAAATAAAGGAAGAGAAATCTGATGGGAGTAAATTCGCTCATCTAATTTGCATATTGTTGTTTCACTAGGCGGCGACCATATTGGATTTCATAAATCTCAGTAAAACAGTATTTTGAACATATTTACACAGTAGATTTTTTGTTTTGTATTGTTTTTGTCATCTCATCCTCAAAATAAAGGAACAGGAGTCTGATGGGAGTAAATTCACTCATCTAATTTGCATATTGTGGCATCGCTAGGCGGCGGCCATATTTGATTTCATAAATCTCAGTAAAACAGCATTTTGAACATATTTACACAGTAGATTTCTTCTGTTTTGTGCTGTTTTTGTCATCACATCCTCAAAATAAAGGGAGGGGAATCTGATGGGACTAAATTAACTCATCTACTTTGCATATTATGTCTGCCGGCTATTACTTATATCCTCACAGCAGCCAGTAGACATCAATCAAGCTTTCACTAGGTCACATGATTTCAAATGAATACGGATCTGTTTGATCACACATGTCAAAGTTTCACCAGGTGACATGGCAACTTTAAAAATATAAGCTCACACCATCTTCTTAAAAGCCCTTTATTTTTAAATGACTGGATTCATTTGTTGTACACACAAGCTCTTAAACAGGTCAAGAGGTTTCACATTTTAAATCACTTATTTCTCCAAACCAAACTGAATGACCTGGAGGCTTAGTAAATTAACCCATTTCAAGTACAAGCCTGTAACAGGAACAAATGCAATATCTTTACACCTTCCTGTAATTATTTGAGTGTTACAAACATCAGGAAAGTATACACAACTTTGAGGAAATGTTACTCTAAAATTGCAAGCTCCTTTGTTTAATCACCACTTTCATTGTTCTTTTATGATTTACTCTCCTTTATCATTCTTGTTTTTTTTTAATCCTGTTAAAATGTATATTATTTATATATTCATGTACTTACATCATAATATGTTACACAACAAAGCAGGAGTACTGTCACCACAGACATTTGTTTTTTAACAATACATGGGAAACACTTCAATTCTTAACAGTATGTAATGAGGCGAAAATCGGTGCCTCGAATTGGGCCAGTTGGCTCCCGACCTCGTCCTCACCTTTTCTTCAAATTGTCCTCTGTGTTAATTTTAAGTATCTTAGGTTCGGTTGGCTGGTACTCAGAGAAACACTGGAGACCAACTGAATTCGGCACAATTCAGTTTAATGTGTTCACAAGCTTCAACACATACAACTCATGAGTCAGGCTCCGGAGCAAGACTGAAGACTCACTTTCTGAGCTCTCCCTTTTATGCTGGTGAAGATTCGAGAGAATCTCCACCCTTTTCCTTTTAGCCCTTCCTACCCGGGCCCAAACCTACTGGTGACAGGCCTTTTTGCTTTTGTTCAGACATGTCCGAACATACCCGGGCATGTCTTAATGGTGTAATCTTTTTCCCCAGGCCTGGACATCCCCAAACTCTCCCACCATTAGGTTTGAACTCGGGTTCACACCATTTTTTAAAAATATATGGAACTTGGGGACTATTTCTATAAGGTCCCTCGTGCTTTCATGTAATATAAAACCTTAGAGTGTGTGTGTGTCTATTATTCCACTTCCAGGCAGTACATGGTATGGTATGTGTGTGTTTTCAATATATGAATAAAAAACCTTGTGTAAAAGTGTTTTGCCATACATGGATACATAAAAACATCATTATATGAACTTCAACCTTCCTCAACTTTACTGATTAATGGTTAATGATTAAATCTTACACTACATTCCCCCCTTTCCCATCTAATGCTAGGGATCAGAGGAAGGAAAAAATACATATTCCCCCCTTTGGGAATTCAAAGGTCCCATACTATATAACCAGCATCAGTAAATATCACACATAAACCAGTTCCAGTAATAATTCCAGTGATCACTCTTCTAGCTAATTGCGCTGCGTGCTACAGACAGATGACGTGGGTGGGATGACACTTGGCTCTTAGCCTATATGTATACCTGCCACCTGCCTTTTCATTCATTCTTTTGAAGTTGCCTGAGGAAGACCGTTTGGGTCGAGATGTTGCTTTTTTAGTTATTAAAAACTTACTGGGAGCTCTAATTCAGTGTGCGGATTTTCTTCTTCTTTCTGTATGGACCCCCATTATCCAGCACCTGACCTAAAGCAGGATTGGATGTGCGCACAACTACTCTGTCTTCTATGCTTGGTGGCCTTGCCGTCATTTTCCATAGCATGCATGATTAATTACAATTAAAGCTGCAAGCAGCGTTTGGCGGGACCTCGCACTCGCGCCCGTTTGGGCCCCCAGCTTATGTCGTCACTGTGAATTATTTAGAAATATCAAACATGTTGCCACAAACATCAGAAAATCCTTACAGAGCTGAACGTTTTGATGTTTGAATGCTTTCTGTAGCTGTAGGTATGGATAAGTGATGTCACGATATGCAAATTAGATGAGTGAATTTATTCCCATCAGATTCCTCGTCCTTTATTTTGAGGAAGAGACAACAAAAACAACACAAAACAAAATAAATTTACTGTGTAAATATGTTCAAAATGTTGTTTTACCGAGATGTATGAAATCCAATATGGCCGCCGCCTAGTGACGTCACAATATGCAAATTAGATAAGTTAATTTACTCCCATGACAAACTTTGGGTCATGATGAATAGTTTTCTCATTTACAGTATGCCTTTATCTCTCACCACTTTCAAGCCACAGCCTTTTGAAATGTTGAAATGAAAATGGAATATTTTCCTCAATAAACTCTGGCACCTAAAGAGTTAAAATGGAGATTGTGCCCCTGTCATGTCTGCATGTAAGATTTAGACACACACACACATCATGTTTCTGTGAGTTTGTGTGTGACAGCGGTTGCCATGGTGATGAAGTAAGTGCACCTGGCAGAAGAGCAGAGAGAGAGAGTGACAGAACACAGAGAGACCTGTTTTAGTGGAGATTTAACTCCTCGAAGAAGTTCTTCCCATTCCCAAACCGCTGGTCCAATCATCAAAATAATGTGATCATGAGAGAGATAAAGTTATACAGAAGATCTGTTTAGCAGCAGTTGAACTGGTATGTGTGCGTCTTTAAAGCCGACACAATAAACGGTGTAGGAGGAGATGGGGTTTTTTTTAAGAGCACGTTTGAGGGGAAATCTTACTTTTAAAGGGCAAATAGCTCACTTCCTGTTGGATTTAGGTCATGGGTGTTAGCGTGTTATTTGTAGGTTGAACACTCCAGTTTTGGTTTGATCTTGATACGACATTCCTACGGGCTGCAGTGGCCAGTTTAGTGCACCTATGTGGCGCTAGAGAGCCCATTTTGGCACTGTAGGGGTTAATAATGTGTGTGTTCTGTTTCAAATGAAGTTTCTGCTGCTGTAATCTGTCCTTAAAAGATTGTGAGACACACAGACCAGAGAACCCTGTGGCTGTGTCTGTGTGTGCAGCCGTTGTCATGGCGATTAATGACTTGCCCGCACCTGTGGCAGACACAGACACGTCAGGAGAGCAGATCACCAAAGGCTGTTTATAAAGGGATTTAACTCCTCGAACAAATGCTTTGCATACCCAAACCGTTGTTCCAAGCAAGAAAATAAAGTGATTTTGAGAGACAGCCACGTCTCGTGAACGCACGTGTCGCGTTTTATATTTCTCGAGTCAAAAATGTGGTCAGGGGAATGAGTTTAAAATGTGTTGCACCCCAGCTGTTTCCAGAAATTTCTCCTCAGAGTTTACATGGGAGTGAATGAGAAAAAAATCAGCGCTCCCTTCGCTTCACATATCTGTGAGCTGGACAAATTTTCCTACGTTTTGTGGTATAAATTGTGTCTGTACAGTGAAAATTGTGGCCATGGCAGCGAGTTAAAGACAAAAGTTTTAGACGATTTTTAGAGCCCTCTCCACTCTAGCTCACAGCATTCTGTGCAATACACACCCATTGTAAACTGAGAATTTCTCCACTTTTGCTCATGGTACTTTGAGAGGCACAGATGAAAAACGGTAAAAGATATGAAAAAGATGAAAACATGAGTGAATAGATGAGACCTGTGGCAACATTTGAGAGTTGGAATGGAGTCTGTAACACAAAGTATGGAGACGCTGTAAATGCTAGAAAAAGCCCTAAGATTGGTCTCTTTCTCCCCCATGCTGCCATTCGTTTCCTATGGGACAGCTTTCGAAGATCGCCAGGACGTTTTTCTGACATCTCACCTTATGGAGGCCATAAAATCCAAACTAAGTGAGTAATGAAAAAGTTACGAATAACTTTTGATTAGAACGAGTTGATCTGTCATCTGTGCAAGTTTGAAGCCGATTGGATAAGCGGTGTATGAGAAGAAGATTTTTTAGGAAAGGCAGTTTTAAGGCAAAATCTTACTTTGAAAGGGCAAATATCTCACTTCCTGTTGGATTTAGGTCAGGGGTGTCAGCGCGTGATTTTTAGGTCTTCATGAGACGAACACGGCAGTTTTGGTTTCATGTTTCTACGACGTTCCTACAGACCGTGGCGGCCATTTTTGTGTGCCTAGGTGGCGCTAGAGAGCCCATTTTGGCACTTTAGGGGTTAATGTCATGATTTTCTAAAATTTTTCACCGGTTCTGATGTGCGTGCCAATTTTGGTGAGTTTTTGAGCATGTTTAGGGGGTCAAATTCCAGTTCAAAGAGGCAGCGGGAGAAAGAATAAAGAATAATAATAATAAACGCTCCAATAAACGGCGAGGACTGGTCTGTGAGAATGAACGCAGCAAAAAGTATAGGGAGGGTGAGTAGTCCACTGCTGCTGGGCCCGGTCACTAATAAACGCACGCAGCAAAAACAAGAGGGTCCTCGCCTTTGGCGAGGACTGCTCTGTGAGCAGTCCTCTGCCTTAGGGCTCGGTCCCTAATAATCTTCTCATATACAGGTCACAGTTGGTAAAGTACATATCAATCTTGGCTATTAATGCTGCCCAGTTACTGTCCGTCAGACACATAGGTGGATGCGCCAGCCATCCGCAGGCGCCGGTAGCACGCCAGTTGACCAGTTGTTGCTGTAGGTCATCCCTAGCCTGCGTCAATTCCAGGACTTGGTTACGCAGGCTGAGTACCTCTGCTGCACGTGCTCCCTCTGCAGCCATTTGTTTTCTGCCTTCCTGATTGTGTAGGTGCCATAGCGGATTCTGCGGAGTCTTTTCCGCAGTTCAAGGGGGAAACTGTGCACCAGCCGGCGGTAGGGGCCTGGGGGTACAGGATGAAGCTGGGTGCGCAGGTCGGCCACCAGTTCCAAATGCCGTTGCGTAGTTGGCACTCCATCAGGCTGGCACCGGAGGCAGCTTTCCACCGCTTCTGGACACACCTCGAACTCGTGTTCCAGAAGAGCTTGTTTCATGTGATAGGGCCTTCATTTTCAGGTGACCCTCACTCTGGGGCCCTAGGCCAGCCCCTGGGAGCGGCGCCCTGGGTGGTGGGCCGGTTGGTGAATAGGATGACAGTGGTCTAACATCGTCCTCTGACGATGACGATGTGTCGGGGGAGCGCAATGGCAGCAACTTATTGTGGGTACTGTCCTTAGGGTTTCTCTGCTGTGGTGGTGCCTGTGCTGTGGTGGTTGTCTGAACCTCTAATGCGGCCTGCACCAGGTACTGGGAATACTTCAGGCCCGAATTCACCTCCCCCAGGTTCCTGTCCCGGCTGGGACCCACCTGGACGCAGCTACCCGGGTTAGTGTTGCCAGTGAGTGGGTTGGGTGTTTCTTGGCAGGATGTCATCTCACCCGTAGTTGATTTCCAATCCACCATAGCCCCGCCCTGGCTGGGGGCTTCGACCGGGTCCTGGAGCTCTTGCAGTATATAGCGGTGCAGGGGGTCAAGGGGGAGCTGGGTCAGTGGCTGAGTTGATGGCAGGGGCTGGGCGTAAAGCATCGATAACGTCATCGGGGCGGGGTGCCCACAGGCTTCCATCGGGGCGCCTCCGCTGGGGGTATAGGCTGATGAGGGTCGGCTGGCCATCGGGCGGGTTGACTCTGGGTATGGTGGAGGTGGCTGGTACGGCATGCTCGGCCACTCCTGCTGATACTTGAATCCAGGTTGGCCCCCTGGGTTCTGCTGGTATGGATATGGGGCTCTACAGTTCTCAGCCATACTCTGCACCTATCTTAAGGTTGTAAAGAATATTCTTTAATGCAATTCACTTTTTCCGTCTTTTCCTTTCCTCTCAACACTTAATTATATACATAAGCCATGCAAGCGGGTTAATTATTAGTACTGGTCTGGTGACAGCAAGAGTGTCGGACAATCTCCTCATATTCTCTGTCCGCCTGCCTATACTTCTGTTTATATAGGACTGCTTCTACTGCCACGCCTCCTAACATTATCTCATATTGATTTCTGGCATATCGCCCTATAATTTGGTCTTGGTTTTCAGGAACCTTTCCCTGAGAGCCACTCATGTCTTCTGGTAGCGCTGCACCCTCAGTGGGCCGCGGACCCTGGTCTAATACGACAAACTGTCCCATGTGGCTTTCCATGGCCTTTCTAAACACAAGCCGCACTAGGGGAAGACCACAGCAAGCTACTACAAGAAGGGTCAGCATGACAAATCCTAACAGCATTCCTATCATTTGCAAAATCTTCCCAGGGGATAGTTTTCCCAGCCACTCCAGAATCGAGGAAATCTTAGTGTTCCAATTTGAATGCTGCACATGTTGGTCTCTTAACGTACATATGTTCTCTAAAGCCCGGGTTAAGTTGCCATCCTCCCCTGTGTGCATGGGGATGACAGTACAACAGTCTTCTCCTATCACGTCACAGGCCCCTTGGTCCTGAGCTAGCATTGTCTCGATAATGAGTCTGTTTTGCACCGTGATCAGGGATGTAGCATGTAGCTGCTCACTTACTCCTTCTAAAGCCTCTATTGTCCAGTTCACAAATCTTTGCTGATTATACCACAAATAATTTACCCAGCGGCTATTACGGGCTATGTACTGGGCGTTCATTATGGTTCCTACAAATGGCATAGCACCTAGTCCTCTACCTCCCCCTATCCAATCATCTGATATAGCCTGTTGATCCTTGGGAACCCCTTGAGGTACCAGATCCCATGTAATGTATATGTTAGCATCCTTCTCCCAGGAACGTCTCTGAGTCTCAGCCGATCTACGAGATCTTTTTAGAGTACTGTTAGTTAAGCTTATTATCGTAATTACTGGGGCACAGATTCCAGTCCAATTAGCTGGTAGTACAGCTTTTACCTGGCGATCGCTCTCACACGTCCAAAATATATCTGCCAATGGCTCTGTGCCGTTACTAAGGTCACCAATCCATACCCAAGCGACATGGGTATAATTGCGTGATACAATAGATGAATTCCTTGAAGCACCGCTGACTACCTGATGGCACTGAATTTTGGCTTCTTTGGTGGTATTACATAACTTTTCCTGCCTCCGGGAGTCAGCAACTCCCTGGTTTGTGATATTTTCATACCTGCAGTGGATCAGCTCCTCTGCCTCTTTAGAGGTGTTGCTAGAGGTGGAGTTGTCTAACCAGTGTTCTATATTATGTCCTCGTGCTATGCAAAATAGGAATACGATATTCTGTGCCAAATGCACTACTGGAGGTACTTGAACCTCCTTTTTAAATTGGTCAGGGGCGTCTTTAAGACTTACTGGACAAATTGCAGTGTTATTGGTGTGTTTCCCTCTCCCTCTTGCCATCCATATGGTGCACAGAGCAAAACAGAAAAATGTTCATGCACACTCCTCTATATCTGGGAGTGGCTTGACCCTGGGTAAGCCCATCTTCCTGTGACATGCTATACACGAGCTATTGGTTACCTGTTTAGCGGAGTATTCTAGCCATTGATAGAACATATTAGACTTCCAAGTGGTCGTTCTTATTATCTCTACTCTTTGTACCTGCACATGTCTTGGTTTTCTCTGGGACACTGGATCTAATTGGAGCCACTGGTGGGCTACCTTTGTAGGTATGCTGCGCCCTGTGTCTGTGTTGGTGCAACCTCTTGTGTCACACATAACTCTTGCTGTCACCCTTCCTTCGGCACTACAGCGTGATCCTATGGACCAGCCATGCAACCTAATGCTTCCTGGGCCCTCCACCGATATGTCGTCGTAAGCATGCGATTTATAGTAGGTTAATTCTATTATCTCTCTGTAAGGTATCCTGCCCTGCTTTGCGGCCATGGTTCCTAGTGCCACTACGTACACCTACGACACCCTTCTGCCCTTGCCTACCTTGCTCTGCTCCTTCACTTTGTTTCACTCCTGCCAGGATGAGCAATAGGGTTAGTAGTACTGCCGCTATTATTCCTATTTTAACTCCTCCCCCCATACTGCCTGGGCCCTCAAGCCTTCCCTGGGCTGGTCTACCGAGGGGCTGGTCCTGCTCCAGGGCTTGTGTCTCCTGTGTCTGTGTCTCCTGTGTCTGTGTCTGACCTTTCGGTGTCCCTAGCTTCGCCTGTTTCTGAGCTGTGGCTTTCTTCTCCTTCTTCTCTTTCTGCCTCTGCTCCCTCCGCTCTCTCTGTTCTCTCTGCCCTTGGGCCCTCATCAACTTCCCTGCGGCCATCAGGTGACGACTCATGAGATTCATCGCCAGCCACTGTGGATGGGGTGCTTCCCTCCGAGGTGCTCTCTGATGACACCCTCTCTGGTAGCGACCCACTGCTGTCACTCCGGGCTCTGCCTGGGTCCCGTCTGAGCACCAAGCGTACAGACCTCCTGGTCCCCTGTTCCTGCGGGGAGGCATCGCCTTCCCCTTCTGGATGACCCCCTTCTTCCCTTGGGGCGGCTTCGCCCTCCCCTTGTGGATCTGGGGGAGCTGCTCTCTGTCTGGCTCTAGACTGAGGTATAGGTCTCTCTGGGTTGTTAGCTCTGCAGTAGTGGTTAAGATGGAACCAAACATCCTTACCTTCAAGGCAGTTGGTGTGGCTAATATGACCTTGTATGGACCTTCCCTTCCTGGCTGGTCCCAATTCCTTTTGAACACCTTGACGTATACCTACTCTCCAGGAAGTATTCTCTGAAGGTCCTCTGGGATTTCGACCCTTCTGTCCTCGGTGGTGCGTTTCACCTGCTGGAACACGGCCCTGTGGATACGAGTCAGACTTCATAAATAGTCAAACATTTCGCCTTGCAATTGCTCCAGCGAGGGCCCTTCGTAGGGACCTCTCAGGTATGGTATTGGCATGGGTCGACGCGTAAGTATTTCATGCAGTGTTAGATGCGTGATTCTGCTGGCTTGTGAGCGCATAGACATTAATGCAAGCGGTAAAGCATCCACCCAATTAGGCTTATCTCCACTTACTCCACAGACTTCTTGACACAGAAATTTTGCAACTGTTCGGTGGTCTGATTTTGCGGTGGCTTTTGCCTCCACCCATCTACTGTATCTACATATATATATATATCTAAGATATATCTAAGATATATCCAAGATATATCTCATTCCTCTTGCTCTCGACTGTGGTCCCATGTCTATATAGTCTAACATGAGGTGTCTGAAAGGACCATCTGGTAGCGGTATATGCGCCAGTGGGGCTGTAAAGACTTTCCTGATGTTGTATCTTGCGCAAGTTTCGCATTCATACTCTATCTACTGTGGCTGCCATGAATGGTGACCACCATACTGCTTGCAATTTCCGTAGGATCTCCCCCTTGCGCAATGGTCACTACCATGCGCCCAAATTATTGCATGTCGTAACAGTAAGGTTGGTAGTACAAAATGGCCATGACTATCTCGCCAGAGACCATTTGTTGGACCCTGTTGCACTGTTCTGATGGCTCCTCGTTTCACCCATAGGCGTTTTTCGGCCTCACTTACTCTGTTTTGAGCGGTTATAAGAGAGGACATGGTAGTGAGGGGTTCACAGTCTTGTATGGTTAATATGGGTGCCATTATTGCACCTATTGCTGCCTGTTTAGCTGCCACATCAGCAAGGTTATTCCCTTTGGCTATTAACGAATCAATCTTTTGGTGGGCTGGACATTTAATTACTGCTAAAGTTGTGGGAAGAAGCATGGATTCTAATAGGTCAAGGATGGCTCCTCCATGAGTTACAGGAGTGCCATCAGCTCTGCGAAACCCTCTTTGTTTCCATATGTTAGCATGAACATGGCAAACGCTATAGGCATGCGCTGAGTCTGTGTATACATTTAGCGACTTCCCCTCCACTAATTTACATGCTGCTGTTAGAGCTTTTATCTCCACGAGCTGGGTTGAGCAGGGCTGAGCAAGTTTACATGATTTCAATGACACGAAAGTTTGGTCATCGTTGTTGAGTTGGACAACCCCGTAGCCTGCATGGCTACCAGTGGCATCACGGAAACATGACCCATCAACAAACAGTGTGAGATCAGCCGGAATTGGTTGGTTATGTAAATTTTCCCTAGCACGCATAAATTTCTCTGTATCATGAATACAGTCATGCGGCGCACCTTCTGTTGGTAACACCAGTTTTGTGGCTGGGTTAATGATGGTACAGCGCTGAATGTTAAGTTCAGGGGCTGATAGGATTACCTCATAGCCCGTGCATCTGGCTTGTGTTAAAACAAATTGTGGACTTGTCAATACCGCATGTATTTGGTGGTAAGTGTACAACATCACAGGATGTCCCATGGTCTGTGATGATGCTTTCTGAAATGCAAAAACAGCTGCGGCTAGCCCCTGATAGCAAGGTGGCAAACCAGCCTCTATGTTGTCCAGCTTGGTGCTATAATATGCTAAAGGTTGCTTTCCTGTAGGTGTGTCTTGCATAAGCACTGCGCAGGCAAAGCCTGACCTTTCAGCCACATATAGATGAAAAGGTTTGGTATAGTTAGGAGTCCCCAACGCTGGAGCGGATTGCATGTGTATTTTTAGAGCCTGGAATGCTCCTTCTGCTTCCTCTGTCCATACCAACTGTGCTGTGTTATTGGTTTGTCCTGCTGCCCTTATCAGAGCCCTGAGTGGAGCGGTTTTTATATCATAGTTGCAAATCCACGGCCTGCTGTAGCCTGTCATGCCCAAAGAAGATAGCATTTGGCCCACTGTTTGTGGTTGCGGGGCCTTGATCACTGCTTCTAATTGAGATGGTGCAATACATCTTTTGTCCCCGCATAGCCTTCTCCCCAAGTAGTCTACCGACTGTTGGCAGAACTGCAGTTTGTTTTTACTGACCTTGTGCCCTCCTTCTCCTAAAGCTGTGAGCACGGCAGTGGAGTCTTTCTCACATTGGTCTTTTGTAGGGCTACAGATAAGCAGATCATCTACGTACTGCAGCACTGTGCTTGGCACGTTCAAACTTGCTAGATCTTGCGTCAACACACGGTTAAAGAAGGGGAAAATGACCAATTAACAGTCCTACATTGTCTCCCTGTCCATGCTCTCAACAATTAAGATAGGATTACTTTTTGAACTTTTGTAATGTCCCTCACATAGACTACTCAGACTACAGTACATCTTAGGCAGAACACACACAAACAAAGGGAGAGGAGAAATCATGGAGACCAAAAACAACAACAACAGCAACAACAGGCATGGCGATCGCGGCAGGTGTGTGTCACGCCCCTTACCGGCACCTGTAGTGCAGCTGCGTTATTGGCTGCTAATGCGGACCTGTTCATATACCCCCCCGCTGTCGTTTAGTCGCCCTCTCTCCCCTGCTGAAGCAAGTGATGGCCGGCGTGCAGCTCCACCGAGCCGTGGTTTCCCGGCGTAGTATGTGCCGTGTGTTCGTTCTCCAGGTTGGTGTGTTGAGCCGAGGTGTGTGTGTGTGTGTGTGTGTGTGTGTCCCCTTCCGGTTAGCCGCCGCTGCCTCCGTTAGTTTCCATCAGCTTGATTATTGATTTGTGCAGGCTACAGCTGACCACGCAGTTTGCTTGGCATTAGGCTGCTGTTTTGTCCTGCCTTGCCTCTTACCTCCATAGTTTGTTTTCTTTTTGTTTTGCCTGGCTCACTTAGACAGCCGCCCTGCCGCTCTGCCTTCGTCGTTTAGACGCCCTTTTTTAAAGTAGTGTATTGTAGCTCAAGACTGACCTCAGACCGTGACTCCTTAGTGGGGGGTGGGAAGTTAACACAGCATTGAGGACCTGCTAAATTTATGCATGTAGCATGTTTATTTTTGTTTTTCTTTCGTTTTGATTTGAGTTTGCAGTTGTTTTGTATATACATATTTTGTTTGGTTTCTTTTCTTTCTTTTTGTTTATTTGCGCAGTTGACCTCAAAAACAGCTAAAGTGTTGACTCTCTCTTTCTAACTTAACTTTTGAGTCACTGGCACAGATTAATATTGTACCCTCTGGAAATAAAAAGAACTATATAACTGTTTTTTTTTTAAAGAGAAATAACTTAATAAAGAAATTATTTTATTGTGAGTAATAAAACTTGTTAAACTTCTTACATCGTGCCTGTATTCATTTGTGTAACTTACCTGTGTATGGGTGATTTTTGGGAAACCCTCTGAGAAATTAAAGCGAAAAGTAGATTCTTTTGGTGCAAGTCCTAAGGTGGCATTGTTGGTGCTAATTCTCCAGATCTGCCTCTCGCAGTTCAACTGGTATTGCCACAGAGGCAAATTGTTATTTGTGATATTGGGCTTTATAAATAAAACTGATTGATTGATTGATTGATTGATTGATGAATAAATAAATACATGAATACATAATAATAACAATCATAATTTTAACTGCTCACTTATTAAATGCAATCATTTCCTGTTGTGTTGATATGTAACATCATAATTTAACTGTTGCATCTTTTCTAAGTTACTGATCAGAATTTTGAACACTAGAGGGATACAGAAAACATGCAACATCAAGCCTGTCTATTTTCTTTAGACATGTATACATGAAACAGTTGCATATGAACACACCAGGAGTGAAAGAACTACAAAGTCTAACATGCATAAATACATACATTCACAGTCATAACAGAGACCAACAACCAACATGTGGCAGACAGAGACCAACACATCTACAATCACTAACAGCTGTGAAAACCATGATTGTATCAATTAACTCTGTACACACTACACTGTTCACAACAGCTAACACTCCACTCATTCCACCTGTAACACATGATTTGTTTCATCTCACATCTCTACACAATAATCACATACCATATACTAAAAACATTTCCACACAATACACTCAAATCTCCCTACAATACACAATCTTTACACGATGGAGTGGGAGAGAATCTACACTAACACAAATTCACGTGAGTGCAAACCTACACAATGTCAACACAACAACAAACTACAAGTCAGTTTCCTCTTAAAACCCTACAGATAAACACAATGACAACAGTAATAACACCACCACTACCTACATTTGCACTGGGACTTTGTATGAGTCACATGAAGCTACATCGCACAGACTACACAAACCAACCTGATCTAATCCACATCTAAATAACACTACACATCCACCTCTACATCCTCAAAGTCCTCAAACAACCTGTCTAAGTCCTCTAGCTCACCCTGATTATCTCTCACACTGAAACTACACAGAATACCTTCATGATCACTGAAGTACGTGGGCATCAGTGCACATTCCACATCATACTGTGCTGTTTTAACATAAACGTGATCAATTAATGTCCCCTTCTCTGTTGTTTCTTGTGTTACATGCTGATGAAATCCTTTTTGCCCCATGAATTTACAAATTGATGATTTTTTCAAAATGTTTTCATTAAAATCTCCCATTACTACAATTGTGTCACTAATTGGATTCAACCAATCAAGTAATTTCCCCAGATTTTGTTTAAATAAAGAATTTGGATAACATGGTGGACGATAAATTACTGCCATCACAATGTTAAATTTGCTACACAGGCACACCAAACACTCCAGATTCAAATTGGGTGCCTGCAGGATGCTACAGTCCAAATTGCACACACCATACAAACCAACTCCACCATGTTCTAGATCCTGAAGCTCTAACAATTTGGGGTTACTGCTGCTGTAACACAAACCTTGCGGACGACTGTGGAAAGTATATCCATCAATTTGGACACTGTCTAACGAGGACTGTGCAGTGAGCCATGTTTCTGTGACAGCAATACCGTTGAGCTGTAAATGCTGTGTGCAAGACACCAAATCCGCCAGGTGGCGACTTAAATTTTGAACGTTCATTAAATACACAGAGAAACTGTGTGCACTTAATGAAGGTTTAGGCTGCTCAATCAAAAATGGACGCATGTTGTCTAAGGCCTCCTTTATGGCATCCTTGCAGTAAATGGCCTTCTCTTCAAAATCCCTGATGATCAGTCCAGATAAAGCCCTAACATGACTCAGAACTACATACGCCTGCCCAGGTGCAAACACCTTCGTCAAAGACACAACAGCCTCATCTACCGTTAATCCCTGCACTTTATGCACTGCACACGCCCACGCTAGCCTAAGAGGAAACTGAAGTCGCAGACCACCTGCTTTAGTTGCCCTCTCCTCCTCGGGATCAATAGCGGTAGAATACCTGCATTCTACTGCCGCATGTGCACGTTTTCCTCCTCTGTGAGCCAATTTTGTCATCATCAAATTTGACATAAACTGTTTTAGGAAAACTTTCATCATCACCAAAATCTATCTGAGTTACCGTGCCACATGCGCCATTGACCAGACCGTCCTCAACATCTACGTTCTTACATAACATAACACGGGCGTTCCTTGCCAAACACAACCTCTCTGGTAAACATGTGTCCGCCGCATTACTATGATGCCCTGCTGTACATTCCAATTGGCCTGTTTTCCTGTTATGTTTGAAATCTTTGGCTTCTATCTTAACATAATCTGGACACATGGTAATCAACTGCATAAAATTATGCTCACTTGCATATTGGTTGGAAAAATATGCAAAGCAGAGCTCTCTTCCCCTGTCTCGCGAGCCTTTAATATTCCAACATCACTAGCTAACATGGCCTTTGAACGCATTCTCAACCTGTTCAGCAACGCTGCAAACACACTATCCTTCTGCCTAACTATGGTTTTCAACTCCACTACACTAAAGCCACACCACAGGTCCACACCAAGCTGACAACTATACAGAAGCTTCCCTTTAACGGGAGGCAACTGATAGAAGTCTCCAACAGCTATCACACTGACATTACCAAATGGGGAAAAGTCGCCCGTCTGCTTCACCTGCCTTAACCTACCATGAACATATGCCAACAGATTGTGATCAACCATACTGATTTCATCTATGATTACAATTTGGAGGTGACTAAATTTGGCTCTCAAAGAGTTTACTTTGTCCTCACCCAAAGGGATGTAAGGTAAACCGGCATGTGTGCCAGTACTGAATGTGTGATGAATTGTTGCTGCATTTAAATTGTATGCAGCTATGCCTGTAGGTGCGGTTAACAAAACACAAATATCGTCTGGTTGATCACAAAGTGTGGACAACAACCTCCCTGCCTCATACTGAATTAAATGACTTTTCCCCGTCCCTGCACCACCTGTCACAAACACATGCAGAGGTTCTGGGTTTTTACCCATCACCTTCTGCAGACACCACTGTCTGACCTTATAAAACACAGCCATCTGTGTCTCATTCAGAGACCTAACTAAAGCTAAACCCTCACTTCTACACATCACATTCCTCTTCCTCTCCAACTGCGCTACCTGTCTACTACCAACAACCAAATCTGGCACATTCTCCAGACGTTCTTGTAACCGCTCCTCTGCTATCTCAGATCCCTGCTGCTGCCTTCTCTCCTCTAAACACTCAAGGCGTTCAACTTCCTGTTCAGGGCACAGCTCCCCCCAAGCATCCTCCTCATCTACGCCATGCTGCTCTGCAATCTCCTGCGCACGCTCTAAATCTGGACATCATCATCATCAAACACTGCTCTGTTATCCTTCACCACATCCTTAACCGCATGTACCGACCCGTCACTAAATGTCACACTTCCATCCTCATGGAACTGTTCAAACAGCTCAAAGCCTTCAGGTTTGAGGTCTGAGTCAGTTCTATAAGGAAGGAACAACTGCAGGAAACTCTGAAAATGCGCCTCCGGATGTTTTTCCAAAACTAAACGCGCATGTACCTAACAACCGCAAACTGAGTACGTGTTCTCCTCAAAATGAAGCCCAAATCATTTTTCAATCGATTCATGTTCGTAGACTTTTCGTTTTTGGCAAGAACACGATACTCCGACACAAATGTCGCCATACACATATTTTCAAACACATTACCGTCGGGCCTGTTCCTATATCTATCCACGAAGCTCGTCATCCACATGTCTTCTGTCCTAAGATCATGTGCAGATGCACTCTGCTTCAAAACACTGAGGGGTAAACTCATCTTCACTATATTACTCCCTGTCGGCACAAACACAACCTTCCTAGAGCACTCCTTCAAATGCAAGTTTGTTAACCTATACACTGCCTCCTGAACACTAACGTCCCTATTATGCAAATACACACTGCCTAACTTCTTCAATGTGTCTTTAGCTGAGACATTTCCTTGGTTTTAGCTTCTTTTTGGGCATTACTCAATAACAGGCCAATTTCGCTCTCTGCTTTTGTAATATACGATATTATATACACAACGACTACGTAAGCATCAGTTACAAAGCTCACGTCAATATTAGTGTTCCAACACTTCTTTTTTTTTTCTATTTATATTTTTATTTTATTTTCATAAATAATAAAGACAAGCCAATGACAACAGTAAACACAGAATCAACATAACAAGAACAATAATAAACACAAAATCAACGTAACAATGACAATAATCCACAACAACACTGGACAGCAACAAAAAACAACAGTCACAACATAAACTACAACTCTAACAATGGGAGGGGAGGTGGGGGGGGTGCACACTGTGTAAGCAAAAGGCGATTGCATTGGTGGAGACATACAAGATAGGGTGGCATTTTATGTACAGCACATTAATTATACAGGAAAAAAATATCTGTGAGTTTGTACACTGAGAAAGGATCTTAAAGTGTCCCAGAGCTCACTTGTATCCTTGTGTAAGTCCCTTAGGATGGAGGTGGCTTTCTCCATACTTAATAAATGAAGAAATTCCCCCAGCCATCTATCTCTGGAGAAGCAGGAATGTGTCCTCACCTTCCAATTCATTAAAATCATACGTTTTGTTGATAGGCATGCAAGGGCGATTAATCTTTGATGCTTATTACTTTGAATATTTTCAACAGGGGCGCCCAACAGGCATGTTGTAGGACAAAGCTGGAGATCCATATTGAGAATCCCTGACAACATATATGCCACCTCATTCCATAGGGACTCAATGGCTGGGCAGTGCCATAGCATATGGAAAAGCGTTCCCATTTTCCCACAACTATGCCAACATTGATCTGAGAGGCTTTGGTCCATCTTTTTTAGTCTCACAGGAGTGAAATATGCCCTGTGCATTATCTTCATCTGTATCACTCTATATCTTACACAATTACTCATATTAATCGATTTCCTCCACAAACTATCCCATTCCCATAATGATAAATTAATTCAAGATCTTGCTGCCATCGCAGTTGGGTTGGGACATTGCAATTAGGGGATGAAATACATAAAAGTCTATAAAGTTTGGAGACTACTCCTCTCCCACGGGCAATACCCTCCAGCTTCTCGTCCGTTTCCCTATGGCTACCAATGGCACTGCCCGACACTGACAGTTTGTTTAAATTGACTTTAAGTTGTGCATATGTTATAAATGAATTGCTGCTCAGTCCAAAATTAGTTTTGAGTGCAGAAAGTGGAAGTATTGAACCATCCCTCAGCACTTGGCTGAGCCGAAGTACATTCAGGCTCTTCCATATTTTATCGGATAATGGATTCCCACCTATTGTTAATAGTGGATTGTTCCATAAGGGACACGATGGGAGGGAGATTCCACTGGTGCCCAAGTTCCTATACAATTTTTTACAATGTCACATGAAAACTTGATGATTGGGTTATCTAATTTCGATGGCAGTTTAGGACAGTACCATAATGAGGATAAAGAAATGGACCTGTTACATTCCCTGATTAATTCTCTCTCCAGCCATTCCCAGGTGCCCTTTGTCGTGATATTACTGTAGCCCCAAGAGAGTGGAAATCTCACATTGTATTAGAGGTAGTACAAAGATATATCTGGGACACCCAGACCACCTTGAGATCTTAGTTTTGAGAGCTTTTTGCAGTTTATTTTTGGTTTCTTGTCTTTCCATAAAAAGCTGGTGAATAGAGCCTCAATCTCCTTAAACCAGCCTTGTGGAAATTGTACTGGGAGGGCAGAAATAATGTACGACAGTCTGGGTAGTATATTTGTCTTTATGACCTCTGCTCTACCCCATAGTGACAGTGGGAGAGCTGTCCATCTTTTAATGTCTTCTCTAATTGTTCTTACTAGGGGAGGGCCATTAAGCTCAAAAATTTTGGAGATCGGTGATCTAATGGTTATTCCTAAATACCTCATTTCTTCAGGTTTCCATACAAAGGGGGTATTGCTCAGGTCCACTGAAAATGTTTTAGAGTTCAAAGGTATTGCTTTGCTCTTACTCCAGTTGATTTGGTATCCTGAGAACTTGCCGAAGGATTTGATTAATTCCAAAACTTTTGATATTAAATGAACTAGGTTTGATAGGGTTAATAAAATGTCGTCTGCATACATGTTTAACTTAAAGTCGTGGCCACCTATTCTTATGCCAGTTATGTCAGTATTCTCACCGATGGCACATGCTAGTGGCTCCAGAGCTAAAACAAAAATAAGTGGGCTCAGGGGGCAGCCCTGTCTTGTGCCGCGATAGAGATGAAAAGGCGTTGAGATCTGACCATTAACTTTAACTGCGGCAACAGGACTATTATACAGGGCCTTTAACCACTGGGTAGCAAATGGTCCAAAACCATATTTTGACACTATCTGGAACAAATAAGACCACTCTAGTCTATCAAAAGCTTTCTCCGCATCCAGTGACATCGCTACAGCTGGACACTGGAGGGAGCAAGCTTTAAACATGACTTGAAGCAGTCTTCTCATATTGTTGGCTGGGAGTCTGCCTGGTATAAATCCTACCTGGTCAATGTGTACCGAGGAGGTGATAACTTTTTCTAGTCGAAGGGCCAGAACTTTTGCGAACACTTTATAGTCGTTGTTTAGTAGACTTAAAGGCCGAAAATTTCCCATGTCTAAATGGTCTTTTCCTGATTTGGGAAGGAGTGAAATTGTGGCTGAGCGCATCGTCACTGGCATTGACTGGTGTTCAATAATGTTATTGTACAATTGGGTTAGGACTGGAGACAAGATGCTCTGAAATTGTTTGTAGAATTCTATAGTGTAGCCGTCTCCCCCTGGAGATTTGCCGTTTGCAAGCTTTTTGATTGCAGTGAGGATCTCTGTACCCCAGACCGGTGCCTCCAATTCATCTCTATCCAGTGTACTCAATTTAGAAAGGGGGATGTCCTCAAGGAAATCCACCATATCAGTGAATACGCAAGTTTCTGCACTATTCTGATACCACACGATTTACTGATAAAATACAACCCCTCGAGGTTGACGATGGCTGCCAGAAAGACGCTGTGAGCAGCTCTCCGTGTCAGCCGTCCCAAACACGCTGCTAAATCTAGCTTTAACTACCGCCAACCACACCAACTCAAACTGGAACCGTTTGTAGAAGAATCCATCGAGCAATTAGAACTCTACATAGACACGATCTACCGCAACATGGCCAAACAACCTGACAACAAACGAGGAAGAGACCAGCTGAGCTCAAGTGATCTTGACAACTTGAATATAGCAATGGATCTCCTCCACATTCGAGAATCCATGACCACGATGCAACAACAACTGGAAAAACTGGACATACTAAAAAAGTTATCGGATGATGTTGAAGTCTTAAAACAAGCTATGGACTTCAACAACGCGCTGGTCGAAACCTTCAAAGAAGACAATGCTTCCCTCAGAATGGAAGTGAACAAACTAAAGAAATTAACAGCGGAACTCCAACAACAAAACCACAAAACGACAAATGATATTCTCGACATGCAATCCAGAAGCATGAGGGATAACATAATAATCCATGGGATCCCAGAAACCAGCAAGGAGACTTACCATACCTCTGAGCAACTGGTCAAGTCATTCATGAAAGACAGTCTGAAGATGGATGAGCGTGAGCTTGGGGCCATCCGCTTCTTGAGAGTGCATCGCATTGGGCAGGTCGAGGCATCCAGACAGAAGAATCGTCCCATGGTGACAAAAGTTCTCGACACAAAAATGAAGATTTCCATCATGGAGAGAAGGAAGGAACTCCGGGGCACCAACTTCTCCATCAGCGACCAGTTCCCGCCGGAGATTCTAAGGAGGCGCAGGATACTTCACCCCATAATGACGGAGGCGAGGAAAAGCAACAAGAGAACTCGTCTTGTCATTGACAGACTCTACATCGACGGGAAGCTGTATATTAATCCAGATATCATCTACTGGCTTGGTGGAGGAGACAACACGAGCTAGTACTGCTACCAGCTCATGTAAACAGTCGCCTCCCTTGGACATCATCAGAGCAACTGTCACCATAGAAACTTAATGCACCGCCGTGGCAAACGGACCCACAGATTGGTCACGGTGATATCTCCCCTTCCCTTTTATTTCCCCCCTCTTCTTCTTTCGTTTGATTCTCCCTCATTCATTGTTTTCTCCCTTTCTCTCTTACTCCCCTCATAACATATATTATTTAATTAAATTTTTTGTTCAGTATTTTTTTTTATTAGTCTATCTAGTTTACGTGTCATCTCGCTTCCTTTTTTTCTCTCTTCTTCCAGTTTTTTTTTCTCTTTATCTTCTTCTTTATTTTTTAAATAGATGCAGCCTGGTAATGGCCGACACACACTTTTTCATGTGTGTCCCTCTTTTCTTTTCCTCGTTTTTTTTTTTTTTTTTAATTTTTATTTGTCACGGTTTAATGTTAAACTTTTCTCTTCTCTTTACCTTTTTTTTTCTTTCTTTTTTTTTCTCTTTTCTACCTTCTCCCTTCTCACCATGCACATACACATACATACACACACACACACACACACACGCACACACACACACACACACACATACTACAACGCCTCAAATACTCTCAAACACCTACTAATTGAATTATGACCACGTTTAAATTTGTAAGTTGGAACATTTGTGGAATTGGAAGTCAGTCAAAGCAGCTGAAAGTGACCAGCCACCTACACAGAATACAGGCCGATATACAGTACAGGCCAAAAGTTTGGACACACCTTCTCATTCAATGCGTTTTCTTTATTTTCATGACTATTTACATTGTAGATTCTCACTGAAGGCATCAAAACTATGAATGAACACATGTGGAGTTATGTACTTAACAAAAAAAGGTGAAATAACTGAAAACATGTTTTATATTCTAGTTTCTTCAAAATAGCCACCCTTTGCTCTGATTACCTCTTGAAGCTCATCGAGAGAATGCCAAGAGTGTGCAAAGCAGTAGTCACCTGAAATGGTTTTCCAACAGTCTTGAAGGAGTTCCCAGAGGTGTTTAGCACTTGTTGGCCCCTTTGCCTTCACTCTGCGGTCCAGCTCACCCCAAACCATCTCGATTGGGTTCAGGTCCGGTGACTGTGGAGGCCAGGTCATCTGCCGCAGCACTCCATCACTCTCCTTCTTGGTCAAATAGCCCTTACACAGCCTGGAGGTGTGTTTGGGGTCATTGTCCTGTTGAAAAATAAATGATCGTCCAACTAAACGCAAACCGGATGGGATGGCATGTCGCTGCAGGATGCTGTGGTAGCCATGCTGGTTCAGTGTGCCTTCAATTTTGAATAAATCCCCAACAGTGTCACTAGCAAAACACCCCCACACCATCACACCTCCTCCTCCATGCTTCACAGTGGGAACCAGGCATGTGGAATCCATCCGTTCACCTTTTCTGCGTCTCACAAAGACACGGCGGTTGGAACCAAAGATCTCAAATTTGGACTCATCAGACCAAAGCACAGATTTCCACTGGTCTAATGTCCATTCCTTGTGTTTCTTGGCCCAAACAAATCTCTTCTGCTTGTTGCCTCTCCTTAGCAGTGGTTTCCTAGCAGCTATTTGACCATGAAGGCCTGATTCGCGCAGTCTCCTCTTAACAGTTGTTCTAGAGATGGGTCTGCTGCTAGAACTCTGTGTGGCATTCATCTGGTCTCTGATCTGAGCTGCTGTTAACTTGCGATTTCTGAGGCTGGTGACTCGGATGAACTTATCCTCAGAAGCGGAGGTGACTCTTGGTCTTCCTTTCCTGGGTCGGTCCTCATGTGTGCCAGTTTCATTGTAGCGCTTGATGGTTTTTGCGACTCCACTTGGGGACACATTTAAAGTTTTTGCAATTTTCCGGACTGACTGACCTTCATTTCTTAAAGTAATGATGGCCACTCGTTTTTCTTTAGTTAGCTGATTGATTCTTGCCATAATATGAATTTTAACAATTGTCCAATAGGGCTGTCGGCTGTGTATTAACCTGACTTCTGCACAACACAACTGATGGTCCCAACCCCATTGATAAAGCAAGAAATTCCACTAATTAACCCTGATAAGGCACACCTGTGAAGTGGAAACCATTTCAGGTGACTACCTCTTGAAGCTCATCGAGAGAATGCCAAGAGTGTGCAAAGCAGTAATCAGAGCAAAGGGTGGCTATTTTGAAGAAACTAGAATATAAAACATGTTTTCAGTTATTTCACCCTTTTAAGTACATAACTCCACATGTGTTCATTCATAGTTTTGATGCCTTCAGCGAGAATCTACAATGTAAATAGTCATAAAAATAAAGAAAACGCATTGAATGAGAAGGTGTGTCCAAACTTTTGGCCTGTACTGTATGTTTATTGCAAGAAACCCATCTAACCGAATCAAGAAGCACTGTTTTGAAATCTACATCTTTTCCACACATATTTACCGCAAATTATAACTCCAGACAAAGAGGAGTTGCAACTATAATCAGTAACAGAGTAGCATTTAAGCACCACACCTCAATCTCAGATCTGGAGGGACGTTATGTCATTATTCATATATCTATTAACACCCCTCTAACAATAGTCAATTTATACGGCCCCAATAACGATGATCCCTCTTTTTTTCATAAAATCTTTTCCATTCTCAACAAACTTCCTAGCTCAGACTTAATAATAGGAGGAGATTTCAATACCATTCTGGACCCAACAATAGACAAATCAAACAGCACAGGAAATATCAAAACACCTCAATCAACTATTGTCATAAAACAATACATGGAGGATTGTGGTCTTGGCGATGGTTGGAGGCTAAACCACCCAACTGATAAAGAATACACCCATTTCTCCAAGGTTCATCATACATACTCTAGAATTGATTATTTTCTCACTAGTAATTCCCTACACCCCATCATACACAACACACAAATACACCCAAACACAGTCAGTGACCACGCAACGGTTTCATTTACATTAAACACAAAAAGAACTAACAGCACTTCCACTAGATGGAGTTTCAACACTTCACTGCTAGAAGACAAGGATTTTGACAGTTACTTTAAGAAAGAGTGGACATCCTTTATGGAAATGAATGACTCTCCGAACACGTCCGCATCTCTACTTTGGCAAACTGGGAAAGCTGTGCTAAGGGGAAAAATAATCTCATATTCATCATACAAAAAAACAGAAAGATACAGAGCTAGAAAATGATTTGGAAAAGAAAATTAAAGAACTCGAAAACACCCACGCAACCAATCCATCCGAAAGCATCTATAATGAATTACTGAAACACAAGACAGAATTAAGTAACCTTTTAAACAAAAAAAACAAATTTCTTACTGAAAGACTCAGATTGAATTCAACACAATACAGCAATAAATCAATGGCCTACCTGGCAAAGATGGTCAAACAAAACAAAGACAAATCAACCATAACAGTAATTAAGGACTCAGCAGGGAAGCCACACTACAACCCCACAGACATCAACAATGTATTTAAAAATTATTATCAAGATCTTTATACATCCCCTCATAACCCAAATATTGAAGACATCTACAAATTTCTGAACAATATCAATCTACCCCAATTAACATCAGAACAATCTAATGCACTAGAACAATTATTAACCGCAGAAGAATTTTACAATGCACTCCATAAGATGCCAAACAACAAGGCACCCAGCCCAGATGGCTTCCCTGCTGAGTTCTACAAACATTTTTGGTCTACAGTTTCTCCACTCTTCTTTAGAATGATAGACGAAACACTCAAAACTAACACGTTACCTTCCACCATGAACACAACTTTAATCACCCTACAGTTAAAGCCTGACAAAGATCCAACCCTTCCATCCAGCTACCGCCCTCTTTCTCTAATTAACACAGATATAAAGATCATAAGTAAGGCACTAACAAATAGAAATGAAAAGGTCATCACCTCTATTATACAACCAGATCAAACTGGTTTTATCAAAGGAAGACAGTCATTTCACAACACTCGGAAGCTGTTCAACCTAATGCAATATTCGCAAAACAAGAAATTGAGAACCATAATTCTTTCACTAGATGCACATAAGGCATTTGACAGGGTTAACTGGAAGTTCCTGTTTGCTACTCTGCAGAGGTTCGGGTTCGGAGAGTTATTTATAAACTGGATCAGGGCACTGTATACTTCACCGACAGCCACTATCACCACTAACGGTCTAATCTCACAACAATTCACTCTTCACAATGGCACACGACAGGGATGTCCACTCTCTCCATCACTCTTCGCAATTTTCATAGAACCACTTGCAGCCAGCATACGGCAAAATATAAACATCAAAGGTATTACATCACTATCCACAGATCATAAAATAATTCTGTATGCGGATGACGTATTGATCCTTCTTCAGGAACCATATTCCTCCCTGCTAGAATCCCTCTCAGTTATTCAGACTTTCTCATTACTCTCTAACTATTCTCTCAACCTGTCCAAATCCACCCTTCTCCCTCTCTGCATGGATGAAGGGGATGTGGCAGCTCTTACCTCACAGTTCCAACTACCTACAGGAAATATTAAATATCTAGGTATCCACATATCCACCAAGCTGTCAGAGCTATTTAACCTTAACTACAGCCCACTACTGAAATCAATACAGAGTGACCTCCTCCGCTGGACAAATTTACCGCTTTCTCTCTCAGAAAGAATTTCGACAATTAAAATGTCAATTCTTCCCAAAATAAACTATTTATTCTCCATGATCCCCACTCTCCCAAACCCACCCTGGTTTAAAGCTCTAAACTCGGCTATTTCTCACTTTTACTGGAAAAATAAAACCCCTCGTATTAAACTATCAACATTACAGAAACCCAAATTATATGGAGGACTAGAGGCACCAAATTTCGAACGGTACCATACTGCAAGTCAATTAAAATACTTAAAACAATGGCTCTCCCCTTCTGACTTAGACTCACACTGGATAGAAACTGAACAGGCATTATGTGAAGACATAAATTTATCCGATCTCCCTTTCATCAGTAACTCAGTCAGACATAACATCTGCTTCCAGAACATCACCATAGCCTCAACTCTGACAGCTTGGTGGAACACCCACCTCAGTAAAGGCTCTACAGTTACACCATCCCCTCGCTTTCCAATCTGGAACAACCCAGACTTTACAATAAACAGGAAACCACTACACTTCACAAAATGGAAAGAAAAAGGCATTACACACTTACACCATATCACCCAGGACTCCAAAACAGTACCTTTTCAACACCTAATCCAGAAGTTCGGCATTGGGAACAATCAATACCTCCAATACCTTCAATTGAAATCCACTATCCTCCCCAAACTGAATAGTACACCCAATGCCAAAATTCAAGATATCATTATAAAAGACTTCCTGAACATCCCCGGATCGCATAAATTACTCTCCAGAATATATATATATATAGGCCTATTATTAATTTTGTATGAATATGATTACTATTACCTCTACTGCTCATGACTCCTCAACACAACACAAAACACACACTCAAACACTTTTTTCTTTTTTCTTTTTTTTCTTTCTCTCTTTCTCTCTTTCTTTTTTCTTTCTTTTTTGTTGTTGTTTGTTTCGTTTCTTGTTTCTGCTTTGTTTCGTTTTATTGTCATTTGCTTGTTTGTGATTCTGTCTACTATACGTTGTCACTTGTCTTGTTCAACTTCACAATAAAAAAACAAAAAACAAAAAAAAGGAAATCCACCATCTTGTGCTCCTGTTGTTGACATTCGGCCTGGTAAAGTTTGGAATTAAGCTCTTTAAAAGCAGAGCTTTTAAAGAAGAGCTGTTCTGCAGTAATATTCCCACTGCTGTCCCTTATTGCTGGTATTGAGTGTTTGTTCTCCTGCTGCTTAAGCTGATAGGCGAGGATTTTACCCGCTTTATCACCACTCTCAAAATGTCTCCTACGCAGACGATACAGGGCAAAGGCAGTCTCTTTGTGGAGTATTGACTGTAGGTCAGCTCTTGCCATAACAAGCTTCCTCTTCAGGGCTAAATTTGTTGTTTCAACCATATGTTGGGTCTCTAGTTTTTAATTTCTTCTAATAGTCTGTTTTTCTTTCATTTCTTAATCTACGTTTGGCAGTTGAATAGGCAATTATCCAGCCCCTGCACGTTACTTTAAATGCTTCCCAAACCGTTTGAATGGAGGAGATTGAATTTATATTTATTCTAAAGAACTCATTGGTTCAACACTTCAACAACTGCTTGCTATACTGATTTACCCAAACTTCATTTACTCCTCTCTTATAAACTACCTTGGTCTTGTTTTCCATACTCCTATACGCCATTTCAAAGATCTCCTGATTAATGCCCACACTCATAAATAACTCCTCTACACTACAAAACAATTCACTTTCCACTGCTTTCGTAACAGACTTCAAAATAGACTTCGTTGTGTCTTTTCTCATGTTATTCCTATGTTCAAAACAACCGCAGACTGGTTTGGCTTCTGACTGAGGATCCTCCCCTGTCTTCTCTGCCTCCTTCTTGTCACACGTGCATTTTTTTTCTTCTATTTTACAAATAAATGTACACTCAGAAACAGGTTTTGGGAAATTAAAACGACATACCGTCTTCTTTTTCCTACATGACTTTGAATGTCGTTTAGAATGTGTTTGCACTGATGACACAATGTCCAATAATGCGTCATCATCTGAGGGTAACTCACACGATATGTACTTATCAATAAACTCTACAACCTCCTCATCTGTATACTTATCAATTTGGGGAGCACCCTCGATCCAAAACAGACAGTGAACATGAGGAGAACCGCGCTGCTGAAACTCAACCCTATAAAAGTAATCTATGATTTTGCCAATTGGTTGAGAAGGAGACATGAGAACCTTTTTCAGAAAACAATGCAATCTGTAATCAAACATCCTCGCTGCTGTAACCGGGTTACCACGCAACAACTGACACCTGTCTGCTCACTCCAAATCCTCTACCGTCTGCGTTCTGCCTTCCTGCTTCAGGATGCTGGTCAGGAGATTCTGCCAGGGCAGATCTGCAGACGAAAACAAGCAAAACCACGTCGGAATCCCTAACTGACGCACACAGGCCAAGACGTCTTTCTGCACTGACATCCAAAAGGCAGGCGTCCCATGGACGGGCTTTAAAAACCTAAACCCATCATCAAACTGCAACAACTGCTCCAGAGACTCTTCATCCTTCAGCATACTCTGACCTCCCTTACCTTTACGCAACGCCACAGAAACACTCGACATCACCTGATCTATCTCTGACATGTACTGAGCAAAAAATATGTACTCTACATTACGTGCAAAACGACCATCGCAGTGCATAATCCTATTGTTGAAATAATGCGACAGACTCAACTGATAACACCGACTGTCATGGAAGTTCTTCTGACCCAGAGGAAACAATACAGGGAAACTCTTTGCTTCATTACTCCGGTCAGAAAGCATCCTAACTGGACTATTTCCCTCTGCAGGCGCTATATTCACAATATCGTCGAAATACTGATCTAATGCTTCCTGACCAATATCAACAGGCATAAGACAAGTGTCCTGAAACATGCAGTGCTGCTGTCTGTCATGTAAATTTTCATCTTGTGTTATATCTGCTGATTCTGCTAGATTATCAACCTCAGCCTTTTCTACAACCTGACCAGCAACCTCATTTCCTGTACCAGCTTCATCCTCACTAGCTGATCCAGCCTTTTCCCTGTCCCCATCGTCCTGCCTACAAAACTCATGAATCCACTCCTCATTAAACTCTATCTCTCTATAATGAACATTGGTCCTCTTTAAATACTCTAGCGCCTGTCTTACATGCAACGGATCCACAAACTGGTACTGGTAATGTCCCTTATATGTCAACTTGCGCTTTAACTTCACCTGCACCAAAGACCCTTCCATACTCGAACGTGGCAACACATTACTAGTTTGTGTAATGTTGGCAGGAACACAGGTCACTGGACCATGTACTCCATTTTGCCCCCCTTTAGGCATTGCCAACATTTTCATAAAAGGAATATGCAAGGCTATCAAATGCTGCTCTAAATTATTCAGACATCCCAGTTCTGGTGGAATGGGATCAACATCCAAGTTATTACTCCAACATTCAGCTGGCATCTCACCTGCACTAATCTTACGATGACACGTATGACAAATCCACAGCTGACCTCTACACAACACCAACTGACAAGGCACAACACACTGATCATTACATCTATGCAAATACTTCTCACTAATGCACTCGTCTGCAATACCCGCTGTAGCTAAACTTCTACCATACACTTCCCTGACACAGCTCTGCACCTGATTTCTAAACAACAACAACCTATGACACACACAACACACAAAATCTGGACCATCTCTGACCTTTTCCAAAAACTGCTCCATAACAAAACCAAAGTCTACTGACTTCTCCATCCTCTGCTTCCTACTCAACCTGACGCTATCCATAA
Source organism: Epinephelus lanceolatus (assembly GCF_041903045.1). NCBI lineage: Eukaryota > Metazoa > Chordata > Actinopteri > Perciformes > Serranidae > Epinephelus > Epinephelus lanceolatus. The sequence continues at coordinate 423,347 of NC_135740.1, forward strand.
CCCTCTGTCAGTGCTGGATGTCTTCTCTATATTTACCGACACTCATCATTTTAACCCTCTGTCTGTGCTGGATGTCTCCTCTATATTTACTAACACTCAGCGCTTTAACTTTCTCCCTGTGCTCGATGCTTTCTCTATACTTTGCCATACTCTTAGCTTTACTAATCGCTTTAACCCTCTGCTTGTGTTGGATGTTCTCTGTATATTTACTAACCTTCCTCACTTTAACACTTTCTCTATACAATACGTTTTCCTGATACATCTTCATAAACTCTACTTGACGCCTCTCCCTAAGCAACCTACTCATTTTCTCCTGTGTCCCTTTTCTCTGCCTCAAATACTTTGATTTCACAGACTTACGACCTACGCCTTCAGACCCTACACATTCATTAAATCCAATGGCTAACTTCTCACTATCCACAACACAACATCCACAACATCTGTCACTCTAGACCTAATGCTATAACCTGACACTTCATTAACTTTACAATAACTATAACAAGTCTGCAGTCCAGGCTTATGCACACACAGTGTTCTCAAAATGCTGTCCCATGACATTCTCTACATAAATACACTCTGCTGACAAACTGTTACACTTGTACTTCAACCAACATCCATCATAAAAAGTACACACACTAATTCCTAACCAATCTGCTGTGACCTGGATTTCTACCTCTGTAGCCCAACTGTTCACATTTCTCATCCTGGACTGCTGAAGATACTCGGACACAGATGAATACTCACTTCTCAGAAGACTTCCATACTTATCTGCATTTCTTTCTAACTCTTTACACACAGCTAGCCTAATCTTGCGATGGTGCTTCTGTGAGCCACTCACAGCCTGAGAGATGGCTCTGAAGAAGCAGTTACCATCAGCCACAATCCTCTCATTTAAACACGGGACCCCTAACAACCCAACCTCTGTGGACACCGAACCACTGACCTTCTCAAAGTCTACATTTAACTTACTACACAACGCTTTACAGACATCTACACTAAGAGGATGGAAGAGCAGCTCCTCATTTGCCACAGCACTAACAAATTCTACATCTGCATTAACCTCACTAACATCAAATGCCTTAAATTTCTTAAACACACTAGTGTAAGAAGAAATTTTACGCTTCCTACTAGGGATGGGTCACGATTTTCGAATTTCGAATAGTCATTTTATTTTTGAAAAATTGTTTTTTTAATGCGACTATTACTATTAGCCGTCTTATTCCCCCCCCTTTATTTGACATGCAATTCAGCTCCTAACCACATGAGAGCAGTATGGGATTGCTACAGCGGTGTGAGATGGGCTACCAGCTAGTTTGATGCTCTTCTACAAACAGGAGAAACATGCAAAGACTACTACAGTCATCAAAAAGTTCCGTGTGGAACAACTTAGACAAAATAAACGAAAATGAGGTGCAGTGCAAACTCTGTGAGGCAAGGCTTGCGTATCACAAGTTTACAACAAGTATGCACAGTCATTTGAGAGCGAGGCACGCAGGAGGCGGTGAGGGACCGTAACGCCAGGGCCACACCACCGCGGAAGCGCTGCGAATAGCCTCAAAGCGCCGAGAAGCGAGGCCAGTTTCCTTTCGGCGCTCATGTTAACTGATTGCAAGCCGCGAGCCAATATGTCAAGCCGGGTGACGGAGACAACAGCTGGGAGCAGAACCGCTTGTCGACTGGCATGGAGAAATGCCCAATGTGAACGGATGTGCTCCGGCTCGAGTGAGAATGTCGGTGCGCCACGCTTTGCAGCACTTCCGCGGGCGGTGTGGGCGTTGGCGTAATGATGAATGGATCTCTATGTGTGTGGCTCCAGGGGGGGCGATTATTCAAAAAATTGTTTAATAGTTGCCATGATTTTCGAATAGTGTTTTTGCTTGTGCTGCCCATCCCTACCTTCTACCATCACTAACTGTAGACTCTGCCACTGAACCACTGCTCACCTGGCTGGCTAAAGTCACAACCGAAATGCCAGACAGTGCTGGACTTACAGTTACACCGACACCACACTCAGACACACGATTTCCTGAGGAAATGTGTTTTACCCTGGCCTCAGAAACATCACTATACTCTGCCACTGGAGCAGTACTCATCTCAGTAATACAGCTCTCCACAGAAACACAAGACAGTACTTGGCTTGCACCCTCACTGACACTAGTGCCACTCAGCTCAAAGAGCTTCTGCCTAGAACTGAAACTGTCTGCCAAACAACAGATGTATCCACAGAGATCATCCAGACAATCAAACTGCAACACCACACTTTTACCATCACTATGCACTAACCCAATGTCACAACGCGAGTGACTGTCTACCACAGCAAACCGTCCATCCTTACAAATGATGACAGAACTACTCCCACACAGCGTCATAATACATGTACTATACTGACTGAAGATCCTCTCCAGTCCATTTCTCAGACTGATGAACACACCGCTGTCGATGTGTTCACCCTCAGTCACGCCTACTTCACCCAACATTGTGTCACCGTGGCTAAAGCTAAACAACTGCTCCCCAACCTCAAACTGCTTTGGCAAATCTCCAACAGACAGCAGATTTGATTCGTGGCTAAAAATGTTCAGGTCACACAAAGTAGTGTACAACTCATCACCTACAACCAATGCACAATCAACATCAAACCTATCCCACGAGAACACACTCAACAATGTGTGTTTGGCTAAGCTGGCCAAAGCTATAGCCATACACTGCCGCCCTCTATACACAAACTGCTCATCTCCCTGGTGAAACGTTCCCCTCACAACCTTCCCCAGCCTAAACCCTCTGCTACCCTCTGCTGCCACAACATGACAGTCTGACTCTGACACAACTGCACTAACATAAGGAACACTAACAAAAGGAACAAAAACATCCTTATCTGTGCCGATCCTCTGTGGCATCCGGGTTCCCTCCTGGACGGCGGACTCCATCGGCACGGCAAGGCATGCTGCAGCAAGCTCCTCCACCACCTCCACGGACGGCTGGGCTGTGACCTGCACCTGGCACAAAAACAAAATATGAGGTTTTACTAAATAATACAACCTCCGTTGCAAGACACTTTAATAGTCACAAACACACTGTAAGTGAACTACATTACATGGGCATTGAGACGGTTAACATGCCACACACAGGTGGTAACAGGGATGAGATCCTGCTTCAGAGAGAGACAAATTGGATCCATTTCTTAGATACACTTATCCCTATGGGTTTAAATGAGGAAATCTCATTTGCATGTTTTTTAATGAATTGTGTGTAATCCTCATTAGGTTTATTTTTTTGGTTAATTTCTTTGTTGTTAATCCTTTTTTTTTGCATGGTCACGTGACTCAGTCACCAATTGACTCCCACTGCTGTGATTTACAAGCTGCGTCAGTCAGGTTGATTCATAATTAAGTGCACCTGTGCCAGCTGTTGTATTTTTGCATGGTCACATGACTCAGTCACCAATTGGCTCCCACTGCTGTGATTTACAAGCTGCGTCAGTCAGGTTGATTCATAATTAAGCGCACCTGTGCATGCTATTGTATTGTTTGCCAGAGCAGACTGAAGAAGGGCCAGACCCGAAACGTCTGTGTGGCAAAATAAAATTTGATAAACTTGGAGTGCTGTTCCTCTCATCTTTTTGAACTTTACACTTTATTTGGAATTCAGCACCCAGTTTTTTGTTTTTGTTTCTGTGAGTTGAGCGCATTGTCTCCTATTTCTGACTAAATTATACAGTGAAAGACGACATGTTACTGCTTCCTAAAATCATCAATAAGTGACATTACATTTAAAATGAAACAAACCTCCTGGACTGCTGGGCCGGGCTTGGAGGCAGACTCGGTCACAGGGGCAGGCACAGGTGTTGTCGGAACCTATCAAGATAGAATAAAAAACAAAAACCATTAAAACGCAGCACTCACTTTGTCGCAGCATATTTTTTAGAAATAAACAAAAAAAAATTCCACATCAACATCCTAAAACAAAACAAAACAAAAAAAAAAAAAACACCAACCTGCTGCTTTTGTCCTCTGCGTGTTGTGGCAACACCTCTCGGCTGATGCTTCACATGGAAGGTCTGTAGGAAGGAAAACAAACTGTCCTCCTGTTTTGACCTCTACAGTATTGACGCAATGTGTAAACAGCTTACCTGGCCGGCTGGTGGATCAGCAGGGCAGTCAGAGCCAGAAGAAGGGGAAGCCTTCTCCATGGCGTCCAACATGCCACTGCTAAACCACACAGGGTTGGACGGGATCACAGACTGTACCATCAGAGATGTTCCAGCCTTACAAAACATAAAACAACAGAGTTGGTTAGATTTCATTTTTGGACAAAAAAACTTCACCCACTCGCAGGGGTCACTGTGACGCGGCACAGGAACGTGCCCCGTCACGACCAGAGTGGGGAACACCCGGTCACCTGGTGATCTCCGGGGAGACACCGGGGGTGCGGGCGGAGGGGGTGCCAGCAGGAGGAACGCCAAGTTCCACAGCAGCTGCACCAGGATGGGCATGCCATCGGAGTCGCTGAGGTGCACCTGAAAGACAGTTTAACACAACCAACATGTCACTCCAAAAACATGAAACTCCGGCCTGTGAAGACACCGTTACAATAGTCCAGCCTGCTGAAAATGAAAGCATGAACAAGTTTTTCTGTATCTTGTTTAGACAGAAATTCTTTTATCCTTATGTTTTTAAGGTTGTAGTAGGCTGATTTAGTAATTGTCTTAATGTGACTATTGAAATTTAGGTCTGAGTCCAGAACTACACCAAGATTTCTGGCTTGATTTGTAGGTTTTAGTATCATGGCGTCAAGGTGAGCACTGACTACTGATCTTTGTTCTTTGGGGCCAAAAACAACTATCTCAGTTTTTTCTGTGTTTAGTTGTAGAAAATTCTGGCACATCCACGTATTGATTTCGTCAATGCACTTATTTAGTAGATATAGGGACCTGTAGTCATCTGGTGACACTGTTATGTAAAGTTGTGTGTCATCTGCATAAGTATGGTAGGAGATGTTATGATATTCCATAATCTGAGCAAGAGGGAGCACATAGATGTTGAACAGAAGAGGCCCAAGAATGGACCCTTGAGGAACTCCACATGTAATCTTTGTTCGCACAGATTCATAATTGCCAAGTGACACAAAGAAATCCCTGTCTTGTAAATAAGATTTAAACCAATTTAGCACAGTGCCAGAATGTCCCACAAACTTTTCTAGTCTGTCGAGCAGTATGTTATGGTCAACTGTGTCGAATGCAGCACTGAGGTCCAGTAATACCAGAACCAAAATCTTTGATGCATCACTGCTCAGATGAATGTCATTTAAAACTTTTACAAGTGCAATCTCAGTGCTGTGATGTGCTCGAAATCCAGACTGAAAGGCATCAAAGGAATTGTTTTGCTCCAAGAAGGTGTTAAGTTGCTGAAAAACAACCTTTTCAATGATTTTTCCTAAAAATGGTAGGTTTGATATGGGCCTGTAGTTATTTATTACTGAGGCATCCAGATTAGGCTTTTTTAAGAGAGGTTTAATGACTGCAGTCTTCAGGGCCATTGGAAAAAGGCCTGACTGAAGAGAACAGTTGACTATCTTTAGTATATCTGATGCTATGCAGTTAAAAACATCTTTAAAAAAGCTTGTAGGCAGAATGTCAAGGCAGCAGGTAGTGGACCTAAGGTTTCTAACTATGTCTGTCAAAGTAGCATAATTTAATGGGTGAAAAAGTGCCAAATTAACTGGAGTAGTCTTATGAGGCACAGGTGAAATAGCCACTGTGCTGGAGTTACAGAGAGTCTGTCTTATCTTTCAAATCTTGTCTGTGAAAAAAGAAGCAAAGTCATTGCATGCCTTGGTGGATAGCATTTCAGGAGGGACTGACGCTGATGGGTTTGTCAGTCTGTCAACAACAGTAAATAAAGTCTGTGCATTGTTGTTATTTTTGTTGATAATCTCAGAGAAAAAGGACTGCCGCGCCCTTTTTAGCTCCAAGCTATAGATGTGCAGACTTTCCTTATAGATGTCATAATGAACCTTGAGTTTGGTTTTTCGCCACCTGCGTTCTGCTTTTCTGCATTCTCTTTTTTGAGCTTTTACCTGTGTGGCGTTCCTCCATGGTGGTTTTTTCTTACCAGAGACAACTTTGACCTTCATGGGGGCAATATTGTCCATAATATTTATAGCTTTAGAGCTGAAACTATGAACCAGATCATTGACAGAGACTGAGGGCACAGCTGGTGTGGGTATAAAATCCTGGGTGAATAGTGTACAGGTGTTTTTGTTGATATAGCGTTTTCTGATTACCCCTGCTGTACTTTTACTGGTGTCAGTGGAGATGGCCATTTTAAAGAAAACACAGTAATGATCAGAAAAGGCAACATCAGTCACCACAACCTCAGAAATGTTGAGCCCTTTGCATCCTTAAACATCCTTAAATAAAGTGGCTACTCCACCTCCTTTCCTAAGTTCTCTAACTGAGCTGATAAAATGGAAGTTTGGGGGGGCTGATACTGCTGCATTGTTGTTTTCATTTAACCAAGTTTCAGTTAAAAACATAAAATCAAGGTTTCTCTTGATAATAAAATCATTAATTTATAGTGACTTGCCAGCCAGAGATCTCATATTTAATAAAACTAAGTTTAATGTACTAACATTGTCTGACACAGTCTGTGGCTGACGCATAACTGGAGTCAGATTAGATAGAGTAGCTGTGCGCTTCGAGTACACATTGTTTTTCCTGATGCTAGTCAAAACAGGAATGACAGACCTTGGAGATGACTCTGGCTGATGCTTTTCAATTTCAAGATGTGTTTGACCATGCCACAGGCTATTTAAGATTGCCGGTATGTTTAAGGAAGCAGCATGGGGTCTGACTGATCTCTGACAGGCACCTGAGTGATGATGTCTAGGGCTACTATTTAAGAGTTCATCAGTTTGACTGAGCTTTAGTTTTAGTGTTAGTGTGGCAACATTAGCTAACTCCTTGATTGGTGAGCGTGGTGGAGGGGGGGAGGGTTGACGCTGGCTCCTTAGTGGTTGCGCCGCTGCTGGGGCGTCCCTTAAACAAGCACATAACAGAACAGTCTGCTCACAACTAAAAAAGGAAAAAAAAAAAAAATAAATACATAAAACACACCTTGGGCCAGCGGCTGCAGATGGTGGTCAGGAGCACACCTAAGTCCAACGCCGCCTCACTGATGGTCCTGCTGGCAGTGAGGTTGTTGCTCAGGGCGAGCACACACACGGCGTCCGGGGTCCACGGGACAGCAGCATGCAGCACCTCCGTCCTCAGCTCCCTGGCGTCCGCACCTGGAACAGAACCAAAAGACAGACAGCTCTCCGGGATGGCCACGAACCCGTCCACCATGGCGAGCAGGTGGGAGTCTCCAACGACGAACACGAACTGCAACAACAGAGACATCGCTTTAGAACACAGACACCAAGCGTGACACCATGCAACCATCACTGTCTTTATGATAAGACAGAAATCATACCTGCTTGTCCGGATGCTGAGCTGGAGTGACCAACTTGAAGCTGCGCTGGGTCAGCTCCGAAGTTGGCCATCTCCGCACATGATGGCGGTAACCAGTACCGCGCCCTGTTCAGACAAATCAAAATTCAACAATGTCAGCACAAGATTTACTCATCTTTAAATTACATTTTAGTGGTACCATTGGAACACGTTAAAAGAACCTATTTGATACATACAAGCATGAAACTCGGGGACAGGCGGCAGGGGGGGTCCAAGTCTGCGCCGTCGCCATCCTCCTCCTCAGGGCCTGGGCACGCCGGTGGGACTTTGCACGGGGCATCTGAAAAAGACACAAACAACCAAAAAAAATTAATTCAACATTCACACAGAAAACATACAAATCACTCTGACTGTATGCTAATCACACTCAAAAGCCATACTTTACAGGCAGACTCTGGCCTCAGCCTTCAAATACATACACAGCTCAACTTACCTTGGAAACAGTAGACAGACACCTACTAAAATAATCAAGTGTGTGTGTGTGTGTGTGTGTGTGTGTGTGTGTGTGTGTCTATATGTGAATGCGTGCGTATGTACAGAATCAGAAATGTGTTTATCAGTTGGCTATATGTGTTTATGATTGAATGAATGTATCTTTGTCTGTAGTGTACAAGTTCTGGATCAGAGGATCACAGATGCAGTGCAGATGATTGCAGGTCAATCGCAGCTGTCAAAGCAGTAGGGATTGCTACCACTACCAGATTGGCCAAGTGACAATGCTATCTGTAGATTAAAGAAAACACATTGCTTCATTTAACAATAAGTGTGGCGTAGGAAATGTGTACAATTAAATGCCTGCTGGAGATAATGATAAAATAACATACCTGCATTATTTTTTTAAATTATATTTTTAAACGTCTAACATGGTAAAATGGTAGACACAGTCATCCATTTTAAGAGATCTTCCATTTAAACAATATGCTCATCTAACACAACAGCATCCATATTAAATATTGAAAGTAAAATTGCTAACACTACATTAAAAATCTGTAAGGTATAGACGCACAGCTACACAGAGCTTTCATTTAAACAATATGCTCAACTAACACAAAAGCATCCATATTAAATATATGTTCTTACTGAAAGTAAAATGGCTACCACTAAATTACAAATCTCTAAACTATAGCCACACAGCTACACAGAGCTTTCATTTAAACAATATATGCTCAAGTGACACAACAGCATCCATATTAAATATATGTTCTTACTGAAAGTAAAATGGCTGACACTGCATTATAAATCTCTAAGCTACAGCCACACAGCTACACAGAGCTTTCATTTAAACAATATGCTCAACTAACACAAAAGCATCCATATTAAATACATTACACAAATCAATCTATACCCCAACTGGGCTAAATAACATGAACAGAAACACAGAGACAAACAGACACATACACTCTGTAATTTCAGTCTCAGCAGGACTGAACAGCATTACAATCAACACATCACATTACAGTCAGACTACAGTTGATGAACAGCGGCTAAATGTAGGTCAAATATAGCTGTGTTCAATAACACTGCTTCCCATTAGCATCAGCAAGAATCCTGTTTGACCAAAAACTTTCAATAAATGCTTAAAATACATCACATGTATTGTGCTAAATCTTATAGCCTACTTAATATTTGTTTAACTCAACCACTTGTACATTAGCCGTCGAGTTTATCACACAACAGTTAGCTGTAGTTACCTGAAAAGCTAATTCTCTCAAGGCTAACATCAAACACAATACGCAGCTAACGGACATTAGCATAAGTACAAATCAAAATCCATCAATTAAAAATCCATCTCACATCCACTCCACTGCCTTTAAAATTTCACAGAATTTCTTTAAATCAAGCATCTGTACCTTAGCAATCGAGTTTACCACAGTAAAGTTAGCTACAGTTTGCAGCGCAAAGTAATCACCTAAGCTAGCATAAGGCAGAATGTTGTCATCACAAAACACACCGCTAACAGACATTAGCATCAGCATAAATCATGCTACTTCATCAAAATCCATCAACAAATGTTAAAAATCCATCTCACATGCACTGCACTGCGTTTTACATTTTACAGTATTTCTTTGAATCAACCACTTGTGCATTAGGCGTTGAGTTTAACAAAGGCAGGGTTCAACGCTAAGGTTTTTTTTTTTCACTTGCCAGGTCGGGCAAGTTGGTCAGAGATCTACTTGCCTGAAGTCAGTTTTTACTTGCCCTATAAACATTGTTTAATTTAAGCGGCTATCAATTAACAAAGACTGCAGTTATTTTCATGTGATGTAATCTTTATTCACACTGTATTTATTAATTAAAACAACATATGTCATGTATTGTAGCTTAATTCCTACACAAATATGACAGTGTCAGGGCTTAAAGTGAAAAATGTGTCAATCATTCTCCGTCTATAATTTTGCGCCCATGCCCACCTCTATTTATTTTTCACCCCTCTCTCCAGTTCTGCTGTATTAACACTGGGTTTAATATACTTTGCTTCCATCTCTCTGCCCTGCTCTACTCTACTTCAACGCTACTTAGCTCTCTCTCTACTCTACCAGTAGACTACCACATCCACCTGTTGCACAAAACGCACACAGCAGTGTTTACCCTAGGGTGGAGTTGTAGCAGCGGAGGTGAAGCACACGCATGAAAAATAATTTTCACGTGTGAAACTTTTTTGTATGCTTGCAAAGCACAGCCTGCTGGGATGTTTCTATGTATCTACTGGCACCAGAAGGGCTCTTTAGGACTAAGTACATACAGTACATGTGTGCACAGTAATGAGCAGGTGAAATGTCTGTCTAGCTTACATATGAGGTGTCTCAAGATTTAGGAGCATACAAATTTATTGAATATAATGAAAGTAAAAAGTCACTTGACATGCTGCTGTTTTGTGCTATGACCTATTTAAGTGCTGGAAGATGTTATTTACATGACAACGCCTGAACGCAACACAAGGTCAGCATAAGTGCCGTGCTACGCTGCTCGGAGTGCAGCGTGTTTGTCTGTGCGTAACAGCAATCTGATGGTTATTTACACAGTGTCCATAACAATAACTTTGTCAGCTGACAAACTGCACCGGGCTCGGGGTCAGGTTTGGTCAGGAAAATGCGGCCCGAGCTGCTCTAGTGTGCTCACCTGTGTGTGTGGTGGAACTCCGCCGTGCGTGATACAGAGAGCAGAGGAGAATTGTTAATGCGTGACCATGTAGAGACAGAAATGACACAAAGACATAACACCATAAATAGTATATTGTTATGTTATTATATGAAACGTTCGTTGCGCAAAATAATATCAATGGGGGCTGTGGGCAGGACATTGTTACACAGCTGTGCCTGTGACTTGTAGTGTAATGTACTGATTTACTGAAGACATATACTGTACCTTTTAGCTGACCTTTAAAAGATATGTGTTGAAGCAATATAATCTGTGCAACTGACAAATTACACACTGGTTTAATATTTCATGTATTCTTATGACACACACACACTCATTGAGCACTTAAGCATTGTGGTGGAGAAGTACCTAGGACTCACTGTGAATTATTTCTAAAAATAGCATGAGGATGGGTTCAGAAAACACTAGTGGAAAATTAGGGAAATTACAGCTTGTCCTGAGAATGACCCTAGTAAGAGGAGGCGGTCCTAGATCTAGGAAAAACATTACTCAGCAGAAATATGACACCATTATGGTGGAGAAAAAGTGACTCAGCAGAGGTGGGATATCGTTACGATCAGAGCCAAGTGGGAAGGATTAAGTGAAAGAGATGACTCAGCAGAAATTCTACGATAAAAGAGCGAGCGCAAACAAAGAAATTCCAGCCTTGCTCCGGAGCTTGGCTCATTTGGGTTGTGATGTGTTTGTTGCCTGCGAGCACATTAAACTCAGTTGCATCTGATTCTACGTGTCTCCAGTCTCCTCTGAGTATTTGAGTTTTTGATATCTAATGGAAGACAAAGAAAGTCCGTTTGAGAGGAGAAGAGCGAGGTCGCGAGCTAACTGGCCCAGCTCGGGACCTTGACTTTTTTGCTTCTACATTATTTGGCGAGCCAGCGTAGGAGGACGAGGAGGTCGGATCCTGAGATCGGGGGGCGCTTGGCTGCACATCACAACCGTAGAGGTGGCCACCAGATAAGGTAAGCAGAGCCTTTTTTCTGCCTAAACCGGGTGCGTCTGAGGTGCAGTTGGGAGCCGCCCAGGTCGGAGGTACAAATTCCTCTCCTAAAGAACCTAAAATGTGATGTAAAAATTACTAACTAATAACACAACATTGGAACATAGCTGATATATTGCTGGAGACAACTGAATCTACTGCAACACAGTGTGTGTGTGTGTGTGTGGAAGTTAGAGAGATAAACATGGAGAGTGAATGTGGGAGTGAGTGAGTGAGTGTGTGTATGTGTGTGTGTGTGTGGAATGTGGGGGAGTGAGCTAGAGTAACCAAGCAGGCAAAAGAAAGAGTGAATGTGCGTGTTGAATGTAAGGGAAAAAATAAGCAACAAAAGTAGGTAAGATAGTTAAAGTATTTAAAGTATTGAGAAAACATACTGAGAAAACAAGAAGTAAAACCAGTAAAAGAGTAAGAGATCTAAAAGCATATCCGTGGTTACCGCTATTGACTTGACAAACGCACCCTTTAAATCTGTGAAGGCAGGGGCGTTGAGCCAACCAATAGGCTGCTCGGGCGGAATGCAAAGATAAAAGAGTCAGAGGCACTCAAAAGCAAATCTGTGGATACCGCTAGCGACCTTTAAGCCTGTAGGGACAGGTGTGTGTGTGTCAACCGTTAGGACTGCTTAGACGGAGAGCTGAGGAAATAGAGATAAAAAGGCCTAAAGTAAAAAGCTTCTGTGGATACCGCTGTTTTGAGGAAAGTGACCTCCCGGCCAAGAAGGAGGGGAGTCACCATAGACAGAACAGGTCTGACATGGGCAGAACGCTTAAAACGTTGCAACCAAAGAGATAAAGGAAAAGAGAAAAAGACAAAAAAGAAGTCAAAACAGTTAACAGATCGATCAAAAGTGTAAAATTTGTAAAAATCTAACTGTAAGCTATAAAGTTGTTGTACATACATTGTAGTATATCTAGAAGTAAGTTGTAGTAAACACAATATAACCTATTCAAAGTAATGCATGAAGCGTTGTATAAAGTGTTGAAAATACAGTAAAGTGTTAAATAAAATGTAACTGTAAAAAGACTGACAAATCATTGGGAGACTGACTTAAGAGACAGTACAAAGGGAGGGGGTGAGGAATGCAGCCAGCACAGAGTGAGGAACACAGCCAACAGAAGTGGGCTTATACAAAAAACAAAGCTTTGTTAAAATTTGATAGTTTGGTTCTGACCTCTATTGGGTTAAAGGTCATTACAAAGAAAAAAAAAGACATTTTGGGGCCTGAATGTTTTATCATAATCTGGTATTTGTGTGTTTGTTTTATGTGATTTGTTTCAAAGTTTTGTTACATGAGGTAGTTATTAACAGTGTCTCAGTGAAACAAAACCAGACAAGGGTAACCTAACGGTGTCAACAAATTGTCTGGGGACTGGAAACCTAACGGTGCCAACAAAAAGTCCACATGTTTCACTGATTTAACCAGTTGCTCGGGTGAACTCCATACAAACTGGTTGGCTGTTAAGAGGAGAATAAAAAAGAAATATCTGTTATTTAAATTTAATTTTATAGATAAATAAAATAAGTGATAAGTATAGTCTCATAAATGAATAGAATAAGTAATAAAATTATAAATTATAAATGATAAGTAGTTTTAGTTTATATGTATAGTTATAATAAATAAAATAAGTAATAAAATAAAGAAAAAGAAGTTGAGATCCAGCTGTTAAGAGTTGGATGGAAGAGGGTGACAGCAGTAGTAATGAAATTTGGGCTGAAGAATATTGCATGACTGATGGTTCAGTGGACACTAGAGGCATAAAAAACACATTTCGGGTTGGAAAGAAGCCACATAGACAGCGAAGGGGGTGAGCAGATAGAGAGAATCAAACTAAGCTGTTAAATAAATCAAGTATACACAGGCTCCCTGCTGCAACATTGTGAGATCATAATTAGGCTGTCTGATAAGGCCTCGCTGCTGCAACATTGGGAGATCAAATTAGGCTGACTTCACTGGTACAACATTGTGGACCAGAGATAACACAAATAGGGAGAGTAATAAGGCAAACACATAAATTTCACCAGTGACAGGTTAAGAGGTGAGGTTATACATAACTCACATCAGAACACCTGAAATAGATGGAAGAGGGAAATGAAGGGGGAGATGAGATTATAACAGAGAGTCATTGCGTCACTGAGGGTCCAGTAGAATTCAGGGGCATAAGAACACATTTTTGGCTGGAGAAGAACATACTTTGACAGTAAAGGGGTAGAACATTGGCAAGACGAGCAGGAGATCAAACAAAAACTTTGGCAGGTCACCAAATTTGTTAACTTGAAGAGAGTAAAAGAGTTATTTCCAGGTGTCCCGTGGGAAGTGATTTTGCGCAGACTGTGGGTTCCTTACTCATTAAATCCGCTGCTGCAGAATTTGTGTGATAATCATAAGGACGCGCCAGTAGGTTCACTCCCTCTACACCAGATAAGAATACGAGGTCACGAAGGAGAGACACATAATCCACGACTGTGGATTGTTGTTGTGCCCAGAAAAGTTGATTTGGGAGACATGAACATTTGGCTGTTTAACCAAAGCCCCCCTAGGAGACAGGTCACATAAATTAGAATATAATCTCTGAAAAAGAAATAAGAATAATGGTGATGATAATAATAATAATAATAACAATAAAAAAAAGAAACTACCGTTACAGTAGAGGAAATTATTAGCACTGATAAGCACAAAAGAAACAGACAAGCAACAAGAAATTCCAAGAGCTGGCACAGTGAAACAAGGCTTCAAGGAAAGATGGAAAAAAGGGTCTGACACCCATAGAGATAGTGATGACATAACATCCAGGTAGGAGAAACTGAATCCAGTGCTGGGTGACTATATGGCACAAAAGAACATCAGGAAAAACAAAAATAAATAAATAAATAAATGAATAAATCAAAAATCTGGGGGAAAAAAAAAAAAAAATGTTGGCCTAAGGATGGAACCTTCAACCTGGCATGTTGCGACGAGGTGGATACAGAACTAAATACATTGAGGCAAAAGACACTAAGGTGAGTTATAAAAAAAGAACAATAGGGTTAAGGAAAGGGAGGTATTAGGGTGGTTTAAACAAGCAGGGGGTAGGAAGCGAATGTTGCAAGTAGTCAAGTCAAGTTAAGTCAAGTCAAGTCAACTTTATTTATAAAGCACATAAAAAAACAACTCACATTGACCAAAGTGCTGAACATATAAAAAATAGAAAATGAAAAATACAGAGGAAACACAATAACAAAAAAACCAAAGCCATAGCAGCAACATACATAAATACATAAATCAAGGCACAAATAAGCACAGAGTAGGAGATTAAAATATCATGTCAGAAGAATACAAATGTTTTTGAGAAGAGATATGTTTTGAGCCTAGATTTAACCGAGCCAAGGGAGTGCAGCAGGCATCCACAGGACCCACGGGCACTGATGGATGTGAGACCCACAGCCCCACCCCTACCAGCATCACCACCACCATACCCACAAGACACATCACCATCAGAGACGGGACAATACCCACTGCGCTCGGTAGGGGAGGCAAGAGCAGCAACAACAATGGAAGGCCAAGTGGAGGGAAGGTTCACCTTGACCTTGGCCAGGGATACGAAGGCCGAGAGCAGATGAAAGAAGACGCCTCCCACACGCAGAACACTGACAATCCAGTGCCACTCATTACCACTCCAGAGGCCCCTGAGGTGGCGGGGTCGAGTTGGACCTAGGGGAGGTCCGGCAGGCCGAGGAGGATGGAGAGGGGGACTGAGCTTTCCTCCAAGACCCCAGCCATCGCAACAGCAAACCTATCAGCGAGCCGCACCCTTATCAGCAATCAGGCTCCCAGGAAATGAACACAGGATTTCCAGGAGTGAATCCTGCAGCATCTAACCAGCTATGCTGGGGTTGTTACCAGCCTGGCCACCGAAGCAAAGAGTGTTCGGTCAACCCATGGGAAGGTCCAGCAGAAAATTTGCCGAAAACGAGACAGGGTGCCCATGGTAGGGTTGCCCGGAGAAGCCTGAGGGGGAAGTAATGTCACCAGTCATTTCATTACAGCCACACGACGAACCAACTGTACCTGTTGTCATCCACAAACAAGCATATCCTTTTATGGTGGACACAGGGGCTGCCTATTCATGCCTAGGAAAAGAGGGCTCTGAACTCCCCCTCTCTAAGTCATCCATCAAGACCATAGGCTTCTCTTTGAAATCACAAGTCATACCATTGACAGAGCCCGTTCCAGTGCTTATCGCAGGAAAAGTCATATTTGCACTCATACTCTACTCAGCTCATACGCCAGTGAACCTTCTAGGCAGAGGTACATTGTGCCCTCTCAAAACTAAGATCATGAGACTTCTCTGACGACCCCCCACAAAGCATGATGCCACAGCTGCCCGGGAACGCCACAGAGACATTACAGGCATTGGTCTACTGGATCCAACTGACATCAGAAGAGTCTCACCTTAAACAGACATGGACTCAGTGGGAACCATGAGTCAGGTTACATTTTGACACAGCACATAGTCCCACTCTGCCACTGCATTGCACACTCATGTATGACGCGGACCAGACTCATGTAGATTGTCAAGAATGCAGGGACACAGTGCTCAAAAAAAAACAAAACATGCCTGATCATTAGTGAAGACATGTATTCAGCACCTCAAGGTGTGGCGGCAGCCGTCCGCCTCCCAGAAGAATTAGCAGGATGGTTTCAGGTGCCAAATTCTGCACCACACGTTACATTGATGATAGCAGAAGGTTATGAGTCTCATCATCTGGGTCCAATGGTTGGATGTGCACTGCAGGTGCGAGAGTGGTTACCCAACAAGATGACAAACAATACATTAGAATCTCAACTAAGACAGGTGATAAAGCAGTCACAGATAAGGTACTTGTAGATGGTACTACTCCCACACAGATGGCAGTCACAGAAGAACACGCACAGTTCCACCACAGCTATGGACAGCACATAAAACAGACGTAGGCTTGATAAAATCAGCGCAACCTATTCACATCACACTAAAACCACATGCTAGCCTACCATACCAGAGGCAGTATCCTCTGTAGCGGCATGCCATTGACGGTATCCAACCCACAATTGAAGGCTTGGTAAAAGCCAGAGTTCTGGTCAAAACTAAAAGTCCCTGCAACATGCCCATTTTTCCAATCAAGAAACCAAATTCCTCAGAAGAGCAGCTAATGCAGTGGTGGAAACAGAGACGCCACATGTGCCAGATTCACACACGTTGCTTTCAAACATACCATCCGACACACAGTGGCACACAGTTATCGATTTGTGTTCAGCCTTTTTCAGTGTACCGCTTCACCCAGACTCTCAATATTTGTTTGCATTCACTTATGAAGGTCAGCAATATGACCTAGCTAATTTGAACGTGCCAAGCACTGTATTACAACATGCATATGATTTGCTTGTCTGTAGCTTTTCAAAAGAACAATGTCAAAAAGATTCCATTGCAGTACTCACAGCATTAGCAAAGGGGGGGACACAAAGGTCTGTAAAAACAAATTGCAGTTCTGCCAGCAGTCTGTAGAGTACTTGGGCAGACAGTCGAGTGGGGATAAAAAGTGCATTGCCCCATCTCAAATAGAGGTAGTAAGTAAGGCACCTCAACCGCAGGCGGTGGGCCAAATGCTGTCTTTTCTCGGCATGACAGGATACAGTCGGCCATGGATTTGTGACTATGCTATAAAAACTGCTCCACTCAGAGCTTTACTAAGAGCAGTAGGACAGACAAACAACACAGCACAATTGACATGGACAGAGGAAGCTGAGAGTGCGTTCCAAATCTAAAAAATAGACATGCAGTCAGCTCCAGCGTTAGGGACTCCTAACTATGCTAAACCTTTTCATCTCTAGGTAGCAGAAAGATCAGGCTTTGCATGTGCCGTCCTGATGCAAGACACGCCCACAGGCCAGGCGTACGGGCTATGAGGTAATCCTATCAGCCCCTGAATTTAACATTCAGCGCTGTTCCACCATCAACCCCGCCACTAAACTGGTGCTACCAACAGATGGTAAGCCACATGATTGCATTCATGACACAGAGAAATTTATGTGAAGATTTGCACAATCAACCAATCCCAGCTGATCTCACATTGTTTGTAGATGGCTCATGTTTTTGTGACGCCACTGGTAGCCATGCAGGCTACGGGATTGTTCAACTTCACAACAATGACCATACCTTTGAGACACTACAATCACGTAAACTTGCTCAGCCATGCTCAGCCCAACTTGCAGAGATAAAAGCTTTAACAGCAGCATGTAAATTGGCAGAGGGACAATCACTAAATGTATACACAGACTCAGCATACACCTATGGTGTGTGCCACGTCCATGCTAACATATGGAAACAAAGAGGATTCGCAGAGCTGACGGCACTCCTGTAACACATGGAGCTGCCATCCTCGACCTGATAGAAGCCATGTTCCTTCCCACAGCTCTAGCAGTAATTAAATGTCCAGCCCACCAAAACACTGATACATTGATAGCCAAAGGCAATAACCTTGCAGATGAACAGGCAGCAATAGGGGCAGTAATGACACTCTTACTAACCATACAAGACTGTGAACCCCTCACAACCATGCCCTCCCTCATAGCAGCTCAAAACAAAATTACTGAGGCCGAAAAACGTCTACGGGTAAAAAGATACAATATCATTGGACAATGGTAGCCATTTTGTGTCTAACGTCATACAAGAGACACTGAAACAACTAGGGATCAAACAAAAATTTGGCTGCGTTTACCATCCCCAATCACAGGGAGCTGTAGAAAGAGCAAATGGTATTTTAAAAACCAAAATAGCAAAAATAGTAGTAAATAGTGGAAATAAGCTTAACTGGGTGGATGCTTTACCGCTTGCACTAATGTCTATGCGTTCACAAGCCAGCGGAGTCACGCATCTAACACCGCATGAAATGCTTACGGGCCAGCTCATGCCGCTACCATACTTAAGAGGTCCCCATGAGGGACCATCCCTGGAACAATTACAAGGCGAAATGTTTGACTGTTTACGAAGTCCAACCCGTATCCATAGGGCTATCTCCCAGCAGATGAAAGGCACCACAGAGGACAGAAGGGTCGAAATCCCAGAAGACCTTCAACGCATACTTCCTGAAGAGTGGGTGTACGTCAAGGTGTTCAAAAGGAAGTGGGACCAGCCACGCAGAGAAGGTCCATACAAGGTCATATTAGCTACACCAACTGCCTTGAAAGTTGAAGGTAAGGACATTTGGTTCCATCTTAACCACTGCTGCAGAGTTAACAACCCAGAGAGGGTGTCGACAGAGAGCACCTCAGAGGAAAACACCCCTTCCTCAGTCGCCACCTGGTAGCCACAGGGCTGAGGATGAGGGCCCAAGCGCAGAGAGAACAGAGAGAGGAGAGAGAGCAGAGGCAGAAAGAGAGCAGGGAGAAGAAAGCAGCAGCTCAGAAACAGGTGAAGATGGTAACCTGACTCAAGTTTACATATGTAGACAGAGACCAACAAGTACAACATTCCAATTGGAACACTAAAAACCTCATCAATTCTTGATTGGTTAGAAAAGTTCTCTGTTGGAAAAATCTTACAGACTATAGGAGTAATATTTGGACTCGGCGTCCTTCCCCTAGTACAGATCCTGATAAGAAGGGCCATGAGAACGGCCACGGGACAATTTATTATGCTAATACAACAGCAGAAAAAGCTCCCTAAGAAAGGCGAATTGTGGAAACTAGATAAACCGTGGATAAGATCCTATGCACCCAAAAGATTGAACAACGATTTATATGAAACCATGATTGACAATACGGACGTATGTGAGAATATGGCTGACAATATAAACTTATATGAGCCAATGAAGGGGAACCTGGAAGGGGAATACGAGGTTGTATAGAGGGAGAGCCGATTCAGGGTAAAAAATAACCAAATAATTGGCAATAGATTCAGGAAAAACCTTGCTGTTACCAAACCCATACTAACAATCGACTGATTAACATATATAGGTTATCTATACCACAGGGCAATTAGGAGGAAAAGGAGGGAAGTAAATTGAACTAAACAATGTCCTTTCTAACACACAGATTGGTGCAGAGCATGGCCAGCATGTGGAGATCCCTGTATCCAAAGCAGCAGAATCCAGGGTTGGCCTACCAAGAGCGCCCAGCCATGTCAGAGGACCAGCCCCCATTTGAGCCCAGGCTAGGGATGACCTACAGCGGCAACTGGTCAACCACCACGTGCTGCAACGCAAGATTGAGATGCTGAGGGGATCAGGTGGCATCCTACTGGCGCCTGCGGATAACTGGTACATCCGCCTATGTGCCCGACGGACAGTAACTTGGCAGCATTAACAGCAAAGATAACTATGTACCTTGCTTACTGTACCCGGTATATGTGAAGTTATCATGTATTCACTGAAGAAAATACCAGTAACGACTGTAGTCACAACCACTGTATAAGAATGTCATTATGATTAATCATGCAACAAGAAAAACAAAGACATTATTAGGCTAGCTCTTATACTCTATATACATACAAATTATTCGAGGTGATAATCATGAATTGTGTGTGATACCTACGGATGACAAAATGTGTGACAGATACTGCTGATAATCAATGAAGTATGACTTATGTGCAGCTCTACTGATGTTGATCACTGGAAAATGATTCATGTGTGATAATAGCCAATCTAAATCTTAATGGTATGGGACTATGAAGTCCCAAAGGGGGGATATATATATTTTCTCCCCCTTGCTGTGATTTAAGATATTATATGGGACTATGGAGCCCCAAAGGGGGGAATGTAGTGTAATGTACTGATTTACTGAAGACATATACTGTACCTTTTAGCTGACCTTTAAAAGATATGTGTTGAAGCAATATAATCTGTGCAACTGACAAATTACACACTGGTTTAATATTTCATGTATTCTTATGACACACACACACTCATTGAGCACTTAAGCATTGTAGTGGAGAAGTACCTAGGACTCACTGTGAATTATTTCTAAAAATAGCATGAGGATGGGTTCAGAAAACACTAGTGGAAAATTAGGGGAATTACAGCTTGTCCTGAGAATGACCCTAGTAAGAGGAGGCGGTCTTAGATCTAGGAAAAACATTACTCAGCAGAAATACGACACCATTATGGTGGAGAAAAAGTGACTCAGCAGAGGTGGGATATCGTTACGATCAGAGCCAAGTGGGAAGGATTAAGGGAAAGAGATGACTCAGCAGAAATTCTACGATAAAAGAGCGAGCGCAAACAAAGAAATTCCAGCCTTGCTCCGGAGCTTGGCTCATTTGGGTTGTGATGTGTTTGTTGCCTGCGAGCACATTAAACTCAGTTGCATCTGATTCTACGTGTCTCCAGTGATTTTTTTGACCTCTGAGTATTTGAGTTTTTGATATCTAATGGAAGACAAAGAAAGTCCGTTTGAGAGGAGAAGAGCGAGGTCGCGAGCTAACTGGCCCGGCTCGGGACCTTGACTTTTTTGCTTCTACAGACTTCAGGCAGAGAGACCACTGCATCAGAGCCGAAGGAGCACGTTTTAAAATATGTTTATTTTATCAATTAGTTATTAACTTTTACTATTTTTAGCAACTTGCCCGATCGGGCAAGTGAGTTGTTAGTTTACATGCCTGACCTTGAGTTTTATTTGCCCCGGGCAGGGGCAGGTTAGCTGTTAGCTGTAGTTACCCAAAGAGTTAATTGACTCAAGGCTAACATCAAACAAAGCTAACAGCTAACGAACATGAGCATAAACACAAAGCCAAAACCATCAATAAATGTTTAAAATCCATCGCCGACACAGTCATCCATTTTAAGAGATCTTCCATTTAAACAATATGCTCATCTAACACAACAGCATCCATATTAAATGTTCTTACTGAAAGGAAAATGGCTGACACTACATTACAAAACGCAGAGCTACAGACACACAGAGCTACAGTCACACAGCTACACATACCTTTAATTTAAATAACATGTTCAACTAACACAAAAGCATCCATATTAAATACAATTACTACATTACACAAATCAATCTACACCCCAACTGGGCTAAATAACATTGACAGAAACAGAAACAAACAGACACATACACTCTAATTTCAGTCTCAGCAGGACTGAACAGCATCACAATCAACATATCACATTACAGTCAGACTACAGTTGATGAACGCGGCTAAATGTAGGTCAATTATAGCTGTGTTCAATAACACTGCTTCCCATTAGCGTCAGCAAAAATCCTGTTTGACCAAAAACCTTAAATAAATGCTTATAATACATCACATGTATTGTGCTAAATCTTATAGCCTACTTAATATTTGTGTAACTCAACCACTTGTACATTAGCCGTCGAGTTTATCACACAAAAGTTAGATGTAACCTGAAAAGCTAATTCACTCAAGGCTAACATCAAACACAATACACAGCTAACGGACATTAGCATAAGTACAAATCAAAATCCATCAATAAATATTAAAACCCCATCTCACATCCACTGCACTGCCTTTCACAGTATTTCTTTAAATCAACCACTAGACGTCGAGTTTATCAAACAAATATTAGCTATAGTTATCTGAAAAGCTAATTCACTCAAGGCTAACATCAAACGAAGCTAACAGCTAACAGACATTAGCATAAACACAAAGCCAAAATCATCAATAAATGTTTCAAATCCATCGCTTCCATCCACTGCACTGCCTTCAACACTCACTAATATATGTCCACATCAAGCAGCTGGGTCTTAGGAATCAGTAAAGTTAGCTACAGTTAACGTTAGCAGCACAAAGTCATCACGCAACAAGCTGACACTAAGCTAGCATAAAGCTAACATGATTAACACGGCCACTTACCTCAGAGTCGATGTGAAAACGCTGAACACGCTCTGCAGCATGAGGCTTTTATGAGCTCAGATGATGATGAGCAATCATGCCACCGGGAGATCCAATCAGCTATCATTGCATGTAGGCACTTAATCCATGTGGCGTCAAAGTCAGCGTTCTGCGCAGGAACCCCTGTTTCTTTTGCGGGGTTTCCCTCAGAAAAAAAAATAAAATGAGATGACCTAGTAGCAATTCAGGATTTAGCAGCGCAGTGTGTGTGTATTGCACGGAATGCTGTGAGCTAGAGTGGAGAGGGCTCTAAAAATCGTCTAAAACTTTTGACTTTAACTGGCTGCCATGGCCACAATTCTCACTGTACAGACACAATTTATATCAAAAAACGTAGGAAAATTTGTCCTGCTCACAGATATGTTGACATGGATTCTCTCACACGTACACATTTTTGCTGAGTGGCTCCAAAGCGAAGGGAGCGCCAATTTTTTTCTCATTCACTCCCATGTCAACTGAGAGGAGAAATTTCTGGAAAACAGCTAAGGTGCAACACATTTTAAACTCACTCGTGTGACCACATTTTTGACTCTACACATATAAAACATGACACATGCGTTCACAACAAGTTTATCTCTCTCACCATCACTTTATTTTCTAAATTGGACCAACGGTTTGGGAATCAGAAGAACTTGTTCGAGGAGTTAAAACCCATATTAAACAGCCTTTGCTGATCTGCTCTCTCATGAGCTCTCTGTGTGCCCCTCAGGTGCAGGCAAGTCATTAATCGCCATGGCAATGGATGCACACACTAACAGACACGGCCACACAGCTCTCTGTTTGTGTCTCACAATCTTTAAATGACACATTACAGCAGCAGAATCTTCATTTGAAACAGCAAATACAAATTATTAACCCCTAAGTGCCTAAATGGGCTCTCTAGCGCCACATAGGTGCACTAAAATGGCCACTGCAGCCCGTAGGAATGTTGTAGAAATATCAAACCAAAACTGGTGTGTTCGACATACAAATCACGCGCTGACACCCATGACCTAAATCCAACAGGAAATGAGCTATTTGCCCTTTCAAAGTAAGATTTCGCCTCAAACTTGCTCTTAAAAAAAAACATCTCCTCCTACACCGTTTATTGTATCAGCTTTAAAGACGCACATATGACAGCTCAACTGCTGCTAAACAGATCTTCTGTATAACGTTATCAACGGTTTGGGAATGGGAAGAACTTGTTCGAGGAGTTAAATTTCCACTAAAACAGGTCTCTCTGTGTTCTGTCTGTCTGCCTCTGCTCTTCTGCCAGGTGCACATGGCAACCACTGTCACACACAAACTCACAGAAACATGATGTGTGTGCGTGTCTACATCTTACATGCAGACATGACAAGGGCACAATCTCCATTTTAACCCTTTAGGTGCCAGAGTTTATTGAGGAAAATATTCCATTTTCATTTCAACATTTCAAAAGACTGTGGCTTGAAAGTGGTGAGAAATAAAGGCATACTGTAAATGACAAAAATATTCATCATGACCCAAAGTTCGTCATTGGTGTAAATTAACTCATCTAATTTGCATACTGTGGCGTCATTAGGCGGTGGCCATATTGGATTTCATAAATCTCAGTAAAACAACATTTTGAACATATTTACACAGTAGATTTATTTTGTTTTGTGTTGTTTTTGTCATCTCATCCTCAAAAAGGGAGGGGAATCTGATGGGAGTAAATTAACTCATCTAATTTGCATATTGTGGCATCATTAGGTGGCAGCCATATTGGATTTCATTAATATCACTAAAACAGCATTTTGAACATATTTACACAGTACATTTATTTTGTTTTGTGCTGTTTTTGTTGTCTCTTCCTCAAAATAAAGGAAGAGGAATCTGATGGGAATAAATTGTCTCATCTAATTTGCATATTGTGACATCACTTCTACATGCCTACAGCTACAGAAAGCATTCAAACATCAAAACTTTCAGCTCTGTAAGGATTTTATTATGTTTGTGGCAATATGTTTGATATTTCTAAATAATTCACAATGACGACATATGCTGGGGACCGAAACGGGCACGAGTGCGAGGTCCCGCCCAACGCTGCTTGCAGCTTTAATTATTCTTTCTCCCGCACCTTTGAACTGGAATTTGACCCCCTAAACATGCTCAAAAACACACCGAAAGTGGCACGCATGTCAGGACCGGCGAAAAAATTTTAGGAAATGAAAAAAGTAACCCCAAAAGTGCCAAAATGGCCTCTCTAGTGCCACCTATCCACCTAGGCACACTAAAATGGCCCCTGCGGCTTGTAGGAATGACGTAGAAAGATCAAACCAAAACTGGCGTGTTCGTCTCATTGAGACCTACAAAGCATCCACTTGCACCTCTGACCTAAACCCAGCAGGAAGTGAGCTATTTCCCTTTCAAAGTAAGATTTGGCCTCTTTTTAAAAATTCCTTAAAAAATCAACTTGTCCTAGACCCTTGTATTGTATTTACTTCAAACTCGCACACATGACAGATCAACTTGTCCTAATCAGATCTTCTGTATAACTTTGTCATTACTCAAATGGTTTGGATTTTATGGCGTCTTCCAGGTGATGTCTTACAAAACCTCCTGACGATTTTTGTGCCACCTAGACACACTAAAATGCCCGCTGTGACCGGTAGGAATCCCGTAGAAAGACCAAACCAAAACTGGCTCATTCGTGTCATCAAGACCTACAAATCACACACTGTAACTACTGACCTAAATCCAACAGGAAGTGCGCTGTTGCCCTTTCAAAGTAAGATGTAGTTTTTCACAAATTCTCTCTCTCAAAAAATATTTCCTCCTACACCATTTATCCTATCGGTTTCAAACTCGCACACATGACAGACCAAGCCCTGCTAAACAATTCCTCTGAACAACTTTGTCATTACTTGAAGAGTTTGGATTTTATGCTGTGTTTAAGGTGACATGTCACAAAACCTCTTGACAATTTTTGTGCCACATAGTTACAGTAAAATGGCTGCTGTGGGCTGTACGAATGCTATGGAAAGATTAAATGAAAACTGCCTTCTTCATTTCCTCAAGACCTACAAATCACTCATTTACACCACTGACCTAAATCCAACAGGAAATGAGTTAGTGCCTCTGGAAGGTGATATGTCACAAAACCTCTTGACAATTTTTGTACCACCTAGACACACCAAAATGGCTGCTGCGGCCCGTATGAATGGTGTACACAGATTAAATCAAAACTGTCTTCTTTGTCGCATCAAGATCTACAAATTACTCATTGACACCAATAACCTAACTCCAACAGGAAATGAGCTAGTGCCTCTGAAGTAACATGAGCAAATGTGTCAGCTGTGAGCTAGACATCATAAACGTGCGTCCAAGATTGCATTTTTTATTTTACAAACATGAAGCCTATATCTATGTGTTCAGAACGAGTGTATCTCTCTTGTGGTATGTTCAGATTGATGATTGGACCTACGGTTTGGGACTGAAAGGGAGGAGCTGAAAGCCACCTCCATCTGCCTGCTCTTCAACTTGTCTCTCTCTGTCAGTGGTGGACTTAAGATTTTTGTTGGTCAGGGGTGAAAAGGAAAAAAGGGCACCTACTGCATGACAGGGGGGGCCATTGATGTTGAAAAAAATCAGTTTACCCCCTAAACCTGCTCAAAAACTCACCAAAATTGGCACGCATGTCAGGACTGGTGAAAGATTTTAGAAAATGAAGTAATTCATCCTCAAAGTTCCAAAATGGGCTGTCTAGCACCACCTAGACACACTAAAATGGCCGCTGCGGCTTGTAGGAATGACGTAGAAAGATCAAACCAAAACTGTCTTGTTCATCTCATCAAGACCTACAAATAATGCACTCGCACCCCGACCTAAACCCAACAGGAAGTGAGCTATTTGCCCTTTCAATGTAAGATTTTGCTTCAAAAATGCTCTTTCTTCAAAATCCTTAAATAAACAAATCCTCCTACACTGTTTATCGTATTGGCTTCAAAGTAACCCTGACAGATCAACCCCCAGGGAACAAATCATCTGTACAACTTTTTCATTACTCGAACGGTTTGGATTTTATGGCCTCTCAAAGGTGACATGTTACAAAACCTCCTGATGATTTTTGTGCCACCTGGACACACTAAAATGCCCACTGCAACCGGTAGGAATCCCGTAGAAAAACCAAACCAACACTAGCTCATTCATGTCATGAAGACCTACAAATCACGTGCTGTAACTACTGACCTAAATCCAACAGAAAGTGCGCTATTGCCCTTTCAAAGTAAGATGTAGTTTTTCACAAATTCTCTCTCTCAAAAAATATTTCCTCCTACACCATTTATCCTATCAGTTTCAAACTCACACACATGACAGACCAAGCCCTGCTAAACAAGTCCTCTGAACAACTTTGTCATTACTCAAACAGTTTGGATTTTATGCTGTGTTTAATGTGACATGTCACAAAACCTCTTGACAATTTTTGTGCCACATAGACACAATAAAATGGCTGCTGTGGGCTGTATGAATGCTATAGAAAGACTGAATCAAAACTGGCTTCTTCATTTCCTCGAGACCTACAAATCACTCATTTACACCACCGACCTAAATCCAACAGGAAATGAGTTAGTGCCTCTGGAAAGTGACATGTCACAAAACCTCTTGACAATGTTTGCTCTCTCTCTCTATCTGTCTGTCTGTGTCTCTGTGTGTGTGTGTCTGTCTGCCTGTCTGTCTGTGTCTGTCTGTCTGTCTGTGTGTCTGTGTCTGTGTCTGTGTGTCATACTTCTACTGTTATTATACTCATATGATTATTGTCACACATGTATACTATCAGATATTAACTTTCTTTAACTATATACTTTCAACATATTGTACCACAATATCCAGAATTATAATTATAATATTATTACTTTCATTAATGTTGTTGTAAGCTACTGTCATTATCATTTGTCCTGCATCTCTCTCTGTCTCCCCTTCTGTCTCACTGGGTCCTGAGGACAGAGGGATGTTGGATGCTGTAAAGCCCTGTGAGGCAAATTGTGATTTGTGAGACTGACTGATTGATTGATTGATTGATTGATTGATGTCCTCGTCAGTAGTTTGGTTTTCAGAAGCCATCAAAGTTCTACACCCACGTCATGGGTTTATTGCCAAAAATGACATTGCGTTCTATTGACATTGCTTATTTTATCGACATTCCGACTCTTATAAATAGGCTAATTCACACCGTCTACGTGAGCTGGAGGCCGACAGTGAGGGGCCGAGGTCCTGCCCAACGCTGCTCGCAGCTTTAATTATTAATTATTTCCGATAGCCAATTAAACCCCAACATATTTGGTGCCTCCGTGTGAAGCCTGGTGTGTTGACCCCAACATTTATGGTGCCGCCGAGTGAGGTAAATATATCTTGATTCCCAACATATTTCGTGCCTCCGTGTGAGGTAAATACATGTTGATTCCCAACACTATGCAAATTTAATGACTCCTGCTACAAATGTTGTTTTACAGGCCTGGCTTGAAAGGGTTAATACTAATCATTTGGAATGCAATACATTTTCCACCACCCCTTGTATGAAAAAACATTAAAGAATGTAAATTTGATGCATTTAATTTATGTATTCAGCATACAATATCATAAGTCTATTTTTGTGTGATTTGGGGTTAATATCTGAAAATGCCCAAGGAATATCACCGAGCACCCTCTTGTATTTTGAAGAGGTACCCCCAAGCTACAATTTGAATTTGTGAATTTATTTTGGTCATTTACAACTTGTTTGAGTACACAAACAATAACTCATACACAAAATTTAGACATTGAATAAAACAATAGTTAATTTCCTTTCAGTACTGAAAACCAGAACATAAATATCTACAAATGCACTGACCGAAAAGGTATAGGCTTAAGCCTTAGCTTATTTTGCCTACCCTTCTTACATTAATAAGGTTTCGTCAGCTCCCTTTGAAAAAAAGATAAAAGAATGAAAGAAACGAAACAAAACGTGTATATTATGTACACAAAAGGTCCCAATGCAGTTGGTGAATGGTGTGAATATGAATAGTGTTCATAATTCTGTTTTGTATTTACTAATAATATTATTTTTAAATATCTTTTTAACCTTTTACTGTTATACATCTTTGCTTTACATTAGTTCTTGCCTTTGCTTTTTGGAACATGCAAATCCCTCTTAGTTGATATTGACTCACTCTGACCTGAAACATCCCCTGAATACTTCCTGGAAGCAGATTGTTATTTACTTTATACATAATTTGTGCAGTTTTAAAGTCAACCAAATTAGTGAATTTGAGGATCCGTGAATTCATTAATAATATGTTTGTATGTTCATGATAATCAGCTCTGTTAATTATTCTTATTGCTCTCTTCTGTAATATAAAAATTGGGTTTGTGATAGTTTTGTAAGTGTGTCCCCAGACCTCCACACAGTAAGTGATGTATGGCTCTATGAAGGAGCGATACAATAGATGTAATGAATTTCTGTTGAGAATGTATTTTGTTTTGTTCAATATTGCAATAGATTTTGATATTTTGTTGTTGATATGATTTGTATGTGGTTTCCAGCTTAATTTGTGATCTATAATAACTCCTAAAAACTTATTTTTCCAGACTCTTTCTATTTCAGTGTTATCTATCATAATTTGTGTTTGATTTTGAGTTTTACGATATCCAAATATTATATATTTAGTTTTATTTAAATTTAATGACAGTTTATTAATATCAAACTATCGTTCCAAAGTTTCAAGTTCTTTTTCCATTGTATGCAGAAGCTGCCTCAGGTCAGAACTGGAGTAAAGCAAATTTGTGTCATCAGCAAACAAAACAAAGTGCAACAGCCTGGACACATTACAAATATCATTAATATACAGAATAAATAACTTTGGACCAAGCACAGAACCTTGTGGAACCCCACATGTAACCCACAGTAAGTCAGACCTTTCATCATTTAGTTGTACATACTGATATCTATTATCCAGATAGTTACTGATCCATGAGTATGCTATCCCTCTGATCCCATATCTGTCCAGTTTCCTCATGAGTAGGTTATGGTCGATGGTGTTGAATGCCTTTTTTATATCTATAAATACCCCCACTCTATATTCCTTATTTTCTATTTGCTGTTATTTTATCTACTAGCTCCATTACTGCCATTGTGGTTGATCGATTGGTTCTGAATCCATATTGATGTTCACTTAATAAATGTTGTTTTTCTATGAAATTATCAAGTCTATGGGTGAATAGTTTTTCTAAAAATTTTGAAAACTGAGGAAGAAGAGAAATTGGCCTATAGTTTGAAAAGAGGTGCTTATCTCCATTTTGGTAAACTGGAATGACTTTTGCTGTTTTCATTTGGTTTGGAAATATGCCAGTTTGAAGTGACTGGTTGCAGATATGGGTCAGAGGGTCAGCTATACTATCTATAATATTTTTTACTAGTGCCATATCAATATCATTACAATGGGTGGATTTTTTAAGCTTGAAATTGTTAACCACATCAATTAGTTCCTTTACTGTGATTCTATTCAGAAAAATTGAATTAGGATTTATGTTAATAATAGTTTCATCTACACCATTTTTCATTATTGGGTCAACAATTTCTTAAGCTAAATTATAATCAACATTCACAAAATATTTATTAAATTCATTTGCAGTCTCTTTTGTTTTGGTTATAATTGGTTGATTGTTTTTAATTAAGTAATTTGGATAATTTAAATTTCCTGTACCTTTTTTAATTATACCATTAAGCACTTTTCATATACCCTGTGTATTGTTTCTGTGCAGTTCTAATTGTTTGTGGTAATAATCCTTTTTACTGAGTCTCATTATGCTTATTAATTTGTTTTTATATTTTTTATATGTATTTTCTGCTTCCTTTGTTCTAGTTTTTAAAAACTGTAGAGTAAATTTTTCTTTTTACAGGCATTTTCTAGCCCCCTAGTGATCCAGGGCTTATCTTCATATTTAGCTTTCCTTTTTGTTCTTCTAGGACAGTGTTTGTCATAAAGGGTGGTAAAAGTGGACAGAAATTCCTCATATGCTGTATTTGGGTTATTATTCAAATAAACTTCTGTCCAACTTTGCTCCTTTAAGAGCCTATATGGCCTCTGGTGTTCTGTGTCTGATCATCTTGTAGGTATCAGCAATGATCTGGGTTTTGGTCTCACTGGGGTACTATAGGGTTGCAAAACGGGAAGGTGATCACTTATATCATTGAGAAGCATTCCACTTACTATTCTATTTTCAATTGTGCTGGTAAAGATGTTGTCTATTAGTGTTGCACTGTTAGTTGTTATTCTGGTTGGTTTTAAAATGGTGGGAAATAAGCTTATACTGTACAATGTATCAATGAAGTTTTTTGTCTTACTGTGGTCATGTATATTTAACAGATCTATGTTGAAGTCCCCACAAACAAAGATCATTTTTTTAACATTCATCTTGTCGTACATATCAATAATATTATCATTAAATATTTCAATACAAGATCCTGGTGTCCTATAGATGCAGCTTATTTTAATATTCTCAGTTTTTTCCATATTTATTTCTATAGTGACACATTCCATAATATTTTCTATTTGTATTGACATACTCTCTATTTTTTTTAGATTTTAATTCACTATTTACAAATCCTCCTTATAAATTTCCTCCTTTTCTATTTAGTCTATTGGTTGTGAATAGCTCATAGCCCTCTAGTTTAACATCAGTTTCCTTCTCATTGTCCAGCCAAGTTTCTGAAATTGCAATTATGTCAAACATGGTGAATTGTTTCAAATAGTCCTTAATTTTAGTAAAATTGCTGTTCAGACTTCTGCTGTTGAAGTGTATTATTGAGAAACTTCCATCCATTATTATATTGCTTTTAAATTGTTCATCTGTATAGTACTCACAGTTGCAGTCCACGTTATTGTAGTGGTGATTTTCTGGATCAATGTCATTCTCCATCTCGTACATTTTGTGTTCGGTGTAGTCAAATGTTTGTAAGTTGAGTTGTTCATAGTTTGGATGTCCACTACTCACGCCATCTGGTGGGCCTATTTCAGCCAGATCCCCCTCGTCAATGTCGCTAAATGGAAATGTATAATCCTTATCGGGTCTCATTGTTGCAGTCATTGTATAATCCATCATTGTATCCATATTCGCCACACGTCCCACACATGTCATACAGGTGTCTTTTGTTCATCCACATCCTGATGACTTTTGTTCCACTGAACAGGGCGTCGTGCACCATGAGAAAATGTTGGTTTGTGTGCGCCGTCATCTATATGGATCCAGGTCCTTCATCTCTCTCACCATAACCACTTTAGCAGTGTCTGGAGGTCCATTCAGCTGGATCATAACTTTGTAATTTCTTGTCCAGGTGGATTGTATCTTGTTTTGCTTTCGCAGTATGTGTGCCTGCCAGGCAATATCTGCATTCTTTTTGGTTAGGTGTTCATTCAGGTTCACTCCCGTCCCGGACAGCTTCCTTGCCTGTCTTAAAAGCTCGATCTTGCTTTTTCAGCTCAGATAGCGAACTATAATTGCCGGCTTTGATCTGCTGTCCTTTCACCTTGTCTCGTCTTGTCTTGTTTTCATCCCTTTCTTGTTTCGGCAGGTTGAAGTGTTTTATTTCATTTCATTTCCTTTATCTCTCTCAGAAGGAGCCAGGGTTTCTTTCCAAAACCGCCGCCACCATTACGCACGCCCAAGCAAGAAACAGCAAAGAAAAAAATTGCACCCAGCAAAACAAGGTTCAACCCCATGGCTCCCGGACTAATATATATGTATATATATATATGAAATCTTGTTCAGTAGTTTCTAGCAAGATTACTGCACTTGTGAAACAATTTTATGTATTTTGTGTAGTGTCAGATCATCCAGATCTGTGTGAGGGCCATGCAACTGGAAAAGATGGGACTGTCAATCAGTCAATCAATTTTATTTATAAAGCCCAATATCACAAATCACAATTTGCCTCACAGGGCTTTACAGCATACGACATCCCCCTGTCCTTTGGACCCTCGCAGCGGATGAGGAAAAGCTCCCCCAAAAAAAACCTTTAACGGGGGAAAAAAACGATAGAAACCTCAGGAAGAGCAACTGAGGAGGGATCCATCTTCCAGGACGGACAATAGATGTCGTACAGAACAGATCAACATAATAAATTAACAGTAATTCGTATGACACAATGAGACAGAAAGAGAGACAGAGACAGAGAGAGATGCAGGACAGACGGTAATGACAGTAGCCTACAACAACATTAATGAAAGTAATGATATAATATTATAATTATACTTCTGGTTATTGTGGGACAATATGTTGAAAGTATATATAAATGTCTGATAGTATACATATGTGACAATAATCATATGTGTATAATAACAGTAGAAGTATGACTAATGATAACAGCAGCAGCAGGAGGCATCTGGCAGGACCATGGCAGCAGCACAACCACACATCACACTATCCAGGCACTGCTGCGATATAAGTTAACCTGCGAGACAGTGAAGCACAAAGGCTCCAGAGAAGAAGCTGAGTTAGTGACATGCAGTACAGCCGAGTTAGCAAGATGTAGTAACAGGACAGAGAGAGAGAGAGAGAGAGAGAGAGAGAAAGAGACTAGGCCTAAGTCAGCCTAACTAGGGGCTGGTACAAGGTAAGCCTGAGCCGGCCCTAACTATAAGCTTTATCAAAGAGGAAAGTCTAGTCTTAAAGGGATAGTTCAACATTTTGACAAATTTGCCTATTGCCGTAATCCCTATAGTCATATGAGCAGGTACGTTACCTTTAATTGAAATGATGGAGCGCAGAAGCTCAGGAATGATTCAAACTCCTTTCTTGAGAGACACTGCCATACCATCTGTCGGCATCACTAAATGAGCAGACGTGGTAAGTGATCGTTATGTATTTTGCTCAGCAATCTCTCTGCTGTAATGTTAACGTTACCTCCATGTTGAGTAACATTAGCCTACAACCCAAGCATGGTAAATAAGGCTAAAATGCAAATGTTGTTGTGGTTATGTAATGGATAAGTGCTTGCCCAGAGCATATAGTGAAGTGACTGGCATTACTTCTCATTGTTGCGAATAAACAGACTGCTAGGGAACATTGTATGTATGTTCCTTCAGGAGGTGTGGTGATTTATGAGTGTGGAATTAGCATGTTCTCCCCGTGTTCCGGTGATTATTTTGAGGTGTACTCTATATTTATATTGCACAGGTGTACCTAATAAAGTGGCCAGTAAGCCCCACATTTACACCACCGGCTCTGGGTCTCCCCTCAGCCCCTGGTTGTTCGGCAGCCTCAGCCTCTCTTCTTGCTCTCTCTTCTTCCAAAACCTGTAACTCTCCCTCTGTATATTCTGGCTTCTTCTCAACAAACTTGTTGTTTTGATGACGGGAGTAACTGCACTAAACATATGCTGTTTGAAATCACTCCGCCCAGCAAGTTCTGTATGTCTGGAATGTAGTTCCGGCTCTGCATTTGGTTTCAAAACAACTCTGTCTCGTAATATTACATTATTATTTCATTGTGTGGTGAATGTGTAAGCTACAAGTTGTCCACAAGAGCGTTTTGGAGTCATTTGATGGTGTATTTGATTAGTTTTGAGGGAGAGAGGGACCTGTACCGTTCACCTCCATTTCAGCGGGCAGCTCTGCCCCACCGATCTCAGAACAGCACGCACTGACAATTAAAGGTAATGTACCTACTCATATGACTATAGGGATTACGGCAATAGGCGAATTTGTCAAAATGTTGAACTATCCCTTTAAATGTGGAGACAGTGTCTGCCTCCCGGACCGCAACAGGAAGATGATTCCACAGGAAAGGAGCCTGATAGCTGAAGGCTCTGGTTCCTGATCTACTTTTGGAGACTTTAGGGACCATGAGTAACCCTGCATCCTCAGAGCGCAGTGTTCTGGTGGGATTATATGGCACTATGAGCTCTCTAAGATATGACGGAGCCTGACCATTTAGAACTTTAACAGTAGGATTTTAAATTCAATTCTGGATTTTACAGGGAGCCAGTGCAGAGAAGCTAAAACAGGAGAAATATGATCTCGTTTCTTAGTTCCTGTCAGTATACGTGCCGCTGCATTCTGAATTAGCTGGAGAATTTTTAAAGACTTACTAGAGCTGCCTGATAATAGGGAGTTACAGTAATCCAGCCTAGAGGTAACAAAAGCGCGGACCAATTTTTCTGCATCTTTTAGGGTCAGGATAGGCCTAATTTTCGCAATATTACGCAGATGAAAAAATGCAGTCCGTGAGGTTTGTTTTAAATGAGAATTAAAAGACAAATCTTGATCAAATATTACTCCGAGGTTTCTTACAGTAGTGCTAGAGGCCAGAGCAACGCCATCTAGAGAAACAATGTCATCAGATAAAGAGTCTCTGAGGTGTTTGGGGCCAAGAACAATAACTTCAGTTTTGTCTGAATTTAACATAAGGTAATTGGTGCTCATCCAGGTTTTATGTCTTTAAGGCAGTTATGAAGTTTAGTTAATTGATTACTTTCTTCTGGCTTCATCGATGAATACAACTGTGTATCAGCCGCATAACAATGGAAATTTACAGAGTGATTTCTAATGATGTTACCTAAAGGAAGCATATATAGAGTAAATAGGATTGGTCCGAGCACAGAACCTTGCGGAACTCCAAAACAAACTTTAGTACATAAGGATGATTCATCGTGAACATGAACAAACTGAAAACGATCAGATAAATAAGATTTAAACCAGCTTAGTGCAGAACCTTTTAGGCCAATTAAGTGTTCCAGTCTCTGCAGCAGAATTTGATCAGATTTGGTCAATTGTCTCAAACGCCACACTAAGATCTAAAAAAACAAGTACGAGTCCTTTGTCTGAAGCAATCAGAAGATCATTTGTAATTTTAACTAGTGCTGTCTCAGTGCTATGATGCACTCTAAATCCTGACTGAAATTCCTCAAATAAATTATTATCATGGAGAAATCACACAGCTGGTCTGCAACTACTTTCTCAAGGATCTTTGAAAGAAAGGGAAGATTAGATATCGGTCTATAGTTGGCTAACACCTCTGGATCCAGGGTGGGCTTCTTTAGGAGAGGTTTAATTACAGCTTCCTTAAAAGACTGTGCTACATAGCCTGTTAATAAGGTTATATTGATCATGTCTAATAAGTGAGTGTTAACTAAAGGTAAAACTTCCTTAAGTAGCCTAGTTGGGATGGGGTTGATGATTTAGATGAAGAAATCACTGAGGTCAATTCTTGAAGAGAAATTGGGAAGAAGCAATCTAAATATGTATTAGGTCTTACAGCTGTGTTTGAGGGCAGATACGTATTATCTGAGGACAGGAGGTCATGAATTTTGCCTCTAATAGTTAGAATTTTGTCATTAAAAAAAACCCAATAAAATCATTACTGCTAAGGGCTAAAGGAATACAAGGCTCAATAGAGCTGTGACTCTCAGTCAGCCTGGCTACAGTGCTGAAAAGAAACCTTGGGTTGTTCTTATTTTCTTCTATTAAAGATGAGTAATAGTTTGCTCTGGCATTGCGGAGGCCCCTCTTATACATTTTGAGACTGTCTGCCCAGATTAGACGACATTCTTCCAGTTTGGTTAATCACCAATTCCATTCAAATTTCCGCAATATTTGTTTTAACTTACGGGTTTGAGAGTTATACCAAGGAGCGAACTTTCTTTGCTTTGTTAACTTCTTTTTAAGAGGTGCTACGGAGTCAAGTGTTGTTCGCAGCGAGCCTATGGCACTATCAACAAGATGATCAATTCGAGAGAGGTTAAAGTCTGTACAGGAAACCTCTGTTACTGAAGGACATGGTATTAAATTTAACAACGGAGGAATCATTTCCTTAAATTTGCGACAGCATTATCTGATAAACATCTAGTATAGTAACTGTTGCTGAGTGGCGTGTAATCGAGTAAAAAGAAATCAAAAGTAATCAAATAATGATCCGATAGCGAGGGATTCTGTGGAAAGACTTTTAGGTTATCAATTTCAATTCCATACGTCAGAACTAGATCGAGGGTATGGTTAAAACAGTAAGTGGGTTCATGTACACCCTGACTGAAGCCAATGGAGTCCAATAATGAGATAAACGCGGTAGCCAGGGAGTCATTATCAACGTCAACATGAATGTTAACATTGCCTACAATAATAACTTTATCTGATTTAAGAACTAAACTGGATAAAAACTCTGAGAATTCAGATACAAATTCAGAATACGGTCCAGGAGCACAGTACACTATAACAAACAAAAGTGGCTGCAAGGTTTTCCAGGTCGGATGTAGTTTAGTTTAGTTTAGTTAGTTTTTTCGGATGTTGGACAAAGAAAATAGAATACATTCAAATAGAATACATTCATTTGAAAGTATAAATGAAAAGAAAAAAGATAGAAAAAAAAGAAAATGCAAAAGGAAATACAAATCCTATCATGACGCCCTTTTTAGAAAACTCAACAATTTTTTTTTCCTTTTTTTAATAATTTTTGAGTCCATATGTCCGAAAAAAAGGGGATAGGGAGAAGCACTAAGCTTGTCGTGCCCTACCCCTAGTTTACACCCCTGACCAGTTAATATTTAAAGTTAAATAAGCAGCATACTGACTTTAGATTTGAGCTTAGATGGCAAAGAACATTAGTAATGCATCTCTATAGATGCTTTAATATGATACATAACAATAATAAATTCTACAGTTTGGTGTATGCAGTGTAGCATGATATGGCATACTAATTAATTAGATCATTTCCCCTTCTGTTTCATCTCTGTACCTGTTGAGAATTGGTTGTTTAAGTCTGTTTTTGAAGTGAATGATGTTTTTGCTCTGTTTCAGTTCTTCCTGTAGCCCCAAGGTTACACTATAGGAGGAGATACTCATTATTTTAAGGGTTGTATGCATTACAGGTTTTATAAAGTTCAAAGGTCCCAGGAGGTTGTACCCCCCTCCTTTTCCATAAATTTATTTTGTACATTACCAGGTAGTTGATTTTATCTTGCTTTGTACATAACTTGCAAAACTTTAAACGTAACCAAATCAGTGAACTTCAAAATATGTGATTCCAGAAGCAATCTGTGTGTATCATCCTGATACCCTGTGTTGTGTATCACCCTTAGGGCTCTTTTTTGGAGTGTAGTGATTGAGTTTGTTGTTGTTTTATATGTATTGCCCCAAACCTCTGAACAGTAGTGCAGGTATGGGAGGATCATTGTGCAGTACAGTGTGTGCAGTGATTGGGGATTGAGAATATGTTTTACCTTATTTATTACTGAAATGTTCTTTGCCATCTTAGCCCTGACATACTCTATATGGGGTTTCCAGCAGAGCTTATGGTCTAAAATCACACCTAAGAATTTGGTTTCATAATACTCTTTCTATTTCAATGTGATCTACTATCAGCTTGGTGTCTATTTTGTTCTTAAGACCATACATTTTGTTTTATTTAAGTTTAAAGATAACTTGTTTCTGTCGAACCACAGTTTTACTTTATTCATTTCTGATGATAATACCTTCATAATCTGCTGGATGTCCTCCCCTGTACAGAATATGTTTGTGTCATCCGCAAACAATACATATTTCAATACTGATGACACCGAACACAAATCATTGATATATAAAACAAACAATTTTGGCCCCAAGACTGACCCCTGTGGTATACCACATGTAATTTCCATACACCTAGATTTACATTCTCCCAGTTGTACATACTGTTCCCTGTCTTTTATATAACTACCAAGCCAATTTGAGACAACCCCTCTAAACCCATACTTTTCCATTATTCTTAGAAGGATATCGTGATTTAATGTGTCAAATGCTTTCTTCAAGTCCACAAAGACTCCCACGGTGTACATTTGTTTATCAATACTAGTTGTTAATTCCTCCATTGCGGGTGATCTGTTGGCTCTAAAACCATATTGATTCTCTATTAATAAGTTGTTTTGTTCTACAAAGTGATCCAATCTGCTCACACATAGTTTTTCTAACATTTTTGAGAGTTGTGGAAGCAAGGAAATTGGTCTGTAGTTTGTAAACAGTTGTTTATCGCCTGCTTTGTACACTGGGATGACCTTTGCTGTTTTCATTTTCTCTGGAAAGATGTCATTCCTAAATGATAAATTACATATGTATGTTAATGGTTTTACAATGGTATCTATTATTTTTTTGACAAGTGACATGGTTAGGTCATTACAATCAGTGGATGTCTTGTCTTTACATTTACTAACAGTTTCAATAATTTCCTGTTCCTTCACAGCTCTCAGAAATATAGAATTTTGGTTACAGAAACCCAAATTATCAGCCGGCTGATTTTCATTCGACTGCGTTGCTGTAATTTCATTTCCCAGAGTGGGTCCTATATTGATAAATAATTTATTAAAACCATTCATTATT
The DNA here is from genome assembly GCF_041903045.1 of Epinephelus lanceolatus. Classification (NCBI taxonomy): domain Eukaryota; kingdom Metazoa; phylum Chordata; class Actinopteri; order Perciformes; family Serranidae; genus Epinephelus; species Epinephelus lanceolatus. Next base: position 462,197 of record NC_135740.1, read on the forward strand.
TCTGTTAAGTTTGTTATTGTTTTGTTATTTTCAATGGAACATTGTGGGTAGCTTGCTGACAGTGATCTTTTTTTTATAATTCCATTCAGTATGCTCCATAGCCCCTTAATATTGTTTTTATGATTTTCTAATAAGTTATTATAATAATGTTTTTTGCAAGCTCTGATAATATAAGTTAGTTTGTTTTTATATCTTTTATATTTACTTTCAGCTTCTATAGTTCTATTTCTTATAAATTCTTTAAACAATGTGTTCTTTTTCTTACAGGCGTTTCTCAATTTTGGTGTGGTCCAAGGTTGCTTTTTCTCAGTTTTCTTTTCTTTACATTTCCAGATAGGGCAATTCCTATCATACAACTGTTCAATTATACTGAGAAATGTGTTACATGCTTTATTAGTATCATTTTCATCATATATTTTAGTCCAGTTTTGGGCCAGCAGATCCCGTCTCAGAGCCTCCGTGGTATTCTCTGTTATAAGTCGTTTATATCTAGGTATAGTTGCATTTTTATTCTCATATCCACATTTATACATTACAAACACAGGCATATGGTCTGTACTATCATTCAATAGTATTCCCCTCTCTATATTATTCCCAATTTCATTTGTAAAATTGTTATCTATTAAAGTTGCAAAGTTACCTGTTATTCTTGTAGGTCTTGTTATTAATGGATATAAGTTAATGCTATACATAGTGTCGATGAAATCATCTATGGATTTATGTTTGTGTGGGTTTAACAAATCAATATTTTGATCGCCACAGACAAACAAAACTTTCTGGTGGGTATTTGCTAACAGATTTTCCATTTGGTTTCTAAAATTTTCAGTGTCACTCCCAGGTGCTCTGTAGACACAGCTAACAAATATATTCTTATGTTTTTCTCTATGAATTTCTATGGATATACATTCAAGCATATTGTCTATAGCAATTGTCATGTTTTCTATCACCTTATATTTAAGGTTGATGTCTACATATAGGGCAACTCCACCCCCTGTTTTGTTCTCCCTGTTTCTGTAATTTAGCTCATAGCCTTTTAGAGGGAAGTTAATACCCCTGTCAAGGTTGAACCACGTCTCAGAAATTGCCACAATGTTAAAAGGTTTTCTGTAGCTATTAAGACAATCCTGGATGCTATTAAAATTTGCATACATACTCCTACTGTTGAAGTGTATGATTGAGCACCATATTCTGTGTAACTGAATGTTTCCAGATTCCAGTCACCTGCACTCTGGAAACAGTCATTCACCCCAGTCAGATTGTCAAACCCAATTACTTGGCTCATCTGGTAGTTTGTGAGTAAGATATACTATAACTAGTGCTCCATGAAGTATATACAGTACTCTGTACAAATAATTTAAGATGTTTGTGGTATACATACAGATGCCCTCAAACACACAGTGCAGACATCTCCACACCAAACATCTCCACACCAGAAACACACACACAACAAAACAACAAGCAAATAAACAATAAACAAACAAGCAAACGTATCCATGCAGACTCCGTTCGGAGGGAGAAAACAAAACACAAAAGCGCCACGATCCAACAATCCAAAACAATCGAACAAGAAGGAATAAATTAAGTTCCATGCACAGTATTTGTCCCCCGGTTTGACCATTTGTCCACCAAGTCAATGAGATTAAGCCAGTCATCTTTTATCAGTTTATTCACCTATCTGTATGAGTCTAGGTCTCGGAGATCTCTCACCTTCATTACCTTGGCTTCTTCAGGCGTAAATCCGTTCAAATGTGCTTTACCTGCTTGACAGTTTCGAAAAGAGGCCATTGAGATCAGGAAGCGGGCAAGCGGCACCATCAACCGGGCCAAGGGGGCGTACACCCTCTCGCATACCTGGGATTCCCTACTCCAGAGAACAAACAACGATGTGGGAGGCGGGGTTGGCCTCACAGACTCTGATTGATCTGTCAGGTCCACCAGCTGATATATGACACGTCAGCAGCACGTTGGATGATGCTTCTGAGGAAGACTGGAGTCTCAGTCGAAACTGTCAAGCAGGTAAAACACATCTATGGCCTGAAATATGTGCCACCAGAAACTGAATTTGAATCATTTATAATTTGAATTTGAATTTATAAACTTGAATAATTGCATTGAAAAACTGAATTTGAATCACATAATTTAAAATTGTATTGTTTAATTTGAATCATTGAATTGTAAACCTGAATCTGAATAATATAATTTGAAATTGAATTTATTAGTTTGGAACTGAAGTCCAATCAAATTTGATCCTCACTGAAAATTCAACTCTATATATCTTCACATTCAGTTCACACAGTTCAAATTCAGTTCTCAAAATTCAGTTTCAAATTTACTGTGACAGACACCCGAGTACTTGAAGGATGAAGGAAGAGCAATCGAGCGCAGATACACAGGACTCCTCTTCGGCCAATCAGCACCTACGTTTTTGAGCACGTAGGAAGAAGCACTCGCTCGCCTTGACCAAGCGGCAACCTCCGGGGGTAACGAGTGACGGTTTTGGTCTCTATAGCTAATTTCCCCTTTCATGACAGCTGTGGGGGGTGAATTTTTTTTTTAATATCTCATCCGGTTAAATGTTATTAAGGTTTAAAATTGCGCATAATTAAGGGCGTGGCCACTTTGAGTGACAGGTGGCACCATCACAGGTGGCTAACTAGCATGCTAACTAGCCGCTGGCTCTGCTGTGTGTAGCTGAGCTCAGACTCGGCCGTCTGTTCGTCATCATCTCAGCTAATTCGCATCCATGTTCAAGCCATTGAACCTGTCCTCTCAGCCGTGTTTGTGCCTTTTCGATATTTTTTTCAGGCAAATATTGGAGTAATATGGCTTGCTGTTCGATTAATTGTACCAACAGACCGTCCAAGAAGTCTGTGCTCCAGTTTTTTCGGTAAGTGAAATTCGGAAATTCTAGTATCATTTTATTTATGTTTATATGTTAGCACTAATTAGCGGGTATCGGTGTCTGCGGTCACCACCTAGCTTATCAGCTTATTGTTATTATTATTAAGCCTTTATTTAGGACATGCAATATCATGTTGAGACCGGAGGTCTCATTTTCAAGTGCGACCTGTATCACAGCAGCAACATCCACATCAAGTTACAGAGCAACAGACAATACAATACAAAACAAGTTTAGCTTGTTAACTAGCTAGCTAATGGTTAGCCTTCGAGCAAGATGCCAATCCGGGATGCATCAAAGTCAGAACCTAACAGAGAAGTGTTAGAATTTAGGCATTTAGGGAGAGAATATTTTGAACAAAAGGCGTCTGTGTGAGGTTTGAAAATAAAGGTCCACCACGTTAGTTAGCCAACGTTATGCAATGTTAACGTTAAATTTGTCATATGAGCAATGTAACTTTAACATAACATTAAGGCTATACTTATGTATGTAAATTAAGAAGTGTCGAACTGTGTGAAATTACAATAAGGTGCATAACGTAATTAAAAAAAACTAATGTGGCATTTGACTGTCACATGAAAAATATTAATAAAATAAGAATAGGATATAGGCCTGCAGGTCACATGGTGATGTCAAGGAAGATGTCTGCCAGAGAGTCGAGCTCCGGTATCATCGCCACTTTTTTTTGCTGTTTTAGACCTAAAACTGGAGATAACTGTTAGACATTTTTGGATTCTCAACTTTGTAACACCCCTAACAAGCGAAATAATGCCATAGATGACCGATAACGTCAGTTCTGCCCGACAGCACCCATACGACACAAGGGCCACGGCCAGCCAGGTCTCTCGTCAGCACCAATGGCAGCACGAGCGGAGCTGAGGCGCCATCTAACACAGCGATTATGGGGTTTCTCCAGCAACTAGCTGATGACCAAAAGACAAATTTTGCTGATATCCGGAAGGATTTGTCAGAGACACAGAGAGGCATTTCTGCAGTCGAGGAAAAGCTGGCGGATGTTTTAACCAGAATAACCAGCGCGGAGGTCCGCCTTGACATGCTGGAGGACGCTGAAAAACACCGCCGTGACCATCCTATGGCACCTGCATTGGAGGTGGAGAAGCTGCACCCCAAACTGACTGAGTATGAGGACAGAGACAGACGTGTTAATCTACGTATCTACGGTTTTCCGGAACACTGTGAGAAGAACGATGCAATCTCTTTTTTAAAAGAAAAGCTGCCTGAAATCCTTCACCTTGATTTTCCAGAGGGCCTTGACCTGGAGCGTGCGCACTGGGCATTGGCCCCCATTAAACCCGGAGCTCCGCCGAGGCCGTTTGTGGTGCATTCCAACAAAAAGAGCACCTGAGGAAAGCAGCTAGGGAGATTGGCAACGTGCGCTGGCAAGGGAACCGGGTCAGCATTTATCAGGATTTCTTAAAGGCAACCCAGGACCGGCGACATGCTTTCCTGGATTGTAAGAGGTTACTCCATGCAGCCAAGATCCCATTTGGCATTGGATATCCCGCCGTCTTGTCCTTCACCACCGCCAGTGGTTTCAAACACCGATTTGATGATCCGAGGAAAGCGCTGCAGTTCATCAAAACGCTCTTGACTCGGCACTACTACGTGACATACAGGACAGGTGCATGCTTGCTGAATTTACATCCATGTTCTCGGAGAAATTTGCCCTGGTAAGAGACTTTGCAACAGGCTTCACTATATTATTTCCCCGGCTCCAAGTTTCTGTTTGTTATTTTAAGTGTGCTGGCCGTGAGGGAGCTCCACACATTGACTCTGCTTCTGTAACTGTTGCGTGATGGCCGGCAAAGCAACCACCTTTTATCTAACCCGGGTGTTTTGCCTCATTAGACGGGGATCATTTTTAATTTACAACCTGTTACGCTGCTTCAGGGACTAAAACAATTTACTCTTGTGCCTTTTATTTTATGTTTATTTTTAACTTGACTGGTATCCTATATTTGTTTTCTCCATGCCTTTCTCTGCCAACACCGAAACTCTCCTCGATTTAACAGATATCCGTCTACTTCTAGGAGCAGATTTTAATGCAGTGTGGGACAATAATATTTACAGGTCGAGTGGGACAGAGACTAGAGACCAGCGGCTCACGTCTGGGGCATTGAGGCAGTGGGCTAATCAAATGGGGATGATTGATCTCTGGCGTTTATTGAACCCCTCCGTAAAGGATTACTCTTTTTTTTCAGCCAGGCATAGATCGTTTTCAAGAATAGACTTTTTATTTGCTTCCAAAGATTTATTTCAAAATGTCACTAACACAGTTCACATCCCAGTCACCTGGTCCAACCACAAGCCTGTTTATTGCTCTGCCTCCATTAAGCTCTGACATGGCGTTTTAATACTTTGTTACTTAACAATGAGGCTTACAAATCACAGTTTAAAATTGGTTTTCGGGAGTTTCTGATGTTTAACAAGGGATCGGTTGCTGATCCTAGGACTCTGTGGAACGCGGTGAAGGGCTACGTGAGTGACAATATGCTGCGCTAGATGCCACCCTCCAGCATACCTATACTGAGTCAGTTTCCCTTCAAAAGGAGCTGGTTAAAAAAGAAATCAACTCGCTTCTTAAATGGAGATCTGAATTTCTTATTCATAGAACTAGGCAGAAATATTATTTCCATGCTGCAAGGCCCAGTCACTTGTTGGCCCTGAGACTTCGGACTAGCGAACACTTCTCGGATATCTTTAGCATTAAGTCAAAGGAGGGGGTTGTTTTGACTGATCCTGTGGGTGTAAACTCCACCTTTAGATTGTTTTATAAAGAATTGTACAGCTCTGAAACCCACATGTGATAGCTATCTAAATAACATATGATTGGAGCAGCTCTCCGAAAAGGAATCTGAAGCGTTACCTTGGAAGAGATCGAGCAGGCCTTAAAGGATATGCGTAAGGGCAGATCACCAGGTCTGGATGGAATTCCGCCGGAGTTTTACCTTGCTTTTTGGCCCTTGTTTGGTCCCTTACTATATGATATGATTCAGTATTCAATACAGGAGGGCTCATTTTTACAAGATGTAAACATTGCACTGATCTCCTTGCTTTTGAAAAAGGGCAAGGACCCACTGGAATGTGCTAGCTATTGACCTCTCTCACTGCTGAATGCAGACCTAAAGATTTATGCTGAAGTGCTGGCCCGTCGCCTTCAGGGCTATATGACGAAGCTGGTGCACTGCGACCAGACAGGTTTCATAAAAATTAGGCTAGCTTCTGGCAATGTAAGAAAACTTCTGCATATCCTGAATGGCGAGCGTAATCTAGACTCCCCTGCGGCGGTTCTATCACTAGACGCGATGAAAGCTTTCGACAGGCTGGAATGGCCTTTCTTGTGGTCGGTACTGGAAGCTATGGGTTTTGGTTCTCCTTTTATCAACATGATCAAGGTGCTATATTCGAACCCTACTGCTATGGTCCTCACCGGGAAGACCTGCTCTAATCTCTTTGACGTTGCAAGGGGGTCCAGACAGGGCTGCCCCTTAAGCCCGCTGCTATTTGTGCTCTCCCTCGAGCCGCTGGCCCAGACAGTCTGACTTTCGCCTCTTTTGTCTCCAATCTCGATCAATGGAGCACATCATCACATTTCGTTGTATGCTGATGATCTGTTATTGTATATTGATAATGCAACACAATCTATTCCTCGAATACTTGTTATTTTTGACAGATTTGGTAAATTATCTGGTTTTCGAATAAATTGGCAGAAGTCTGCCTTGTTGCCCCTGAACAACGGCATGGCCTGTGCACCCGTCCCTCCGATCATTCCGGTGGTCAAACATTTCACATACCTGGGCGTCGAGATCAGACTGGCAGGTGGGTTATCTTTGCCAAACTTTAAGTTTTATTATTGGGCCTTTACTCTCAGACCTTTAATAACCTGGTTTGAGTCTAATGCCGCAGTGTCTTGGTGGGCCGTGGAAGAGAGTTTTGTACGTCCATACACTCTTCAAGACTTTATATATTCTAACGTGCCTTTAGCACGACGCAGAGAAACATTTGGCCCAGTAGTCTGTCAGATGATCGCTGTCTGGAGGGCTATAGAGAAGAGGAGTGGGTTCCCCTCGGAGTGGCATCCTTGTTCACCTATATTTGATAACTCTAAACTGTTGATAGGTGGACGCCCCATACAATATCCTCACTGGCAGGAGAGGGGAATTCGTACATTGGGAGATATTTTTGGAGACGGGGGGTTGCACTCCTTTCAACATTTGTGTACACAATTTGATATTCCGCGTTCTTCCTTTTTTTTCTATCTGCAATTGAGATCTGTTTTGGGGGCTTGCAGAGTTCCGTTTCCGCTCGCACCACATCCATTAGACAAGATTCTACGTAACGCCAGAAGCACGGGAGGCCTAGTCTCCAAACTATATTGGTTTATTTCCGAGCATGCTTATAGACCCCTGGCATTGGAAGTTTTATGGAGGGCCGATATACCAAATCTTAACACAGATCATGATTGGAGGAAAGTCTGGTCTAACATTTTGCTGGCCTCTAGAAACCCGGATCACCAGCAGATCCACTTTAATTTTGTTCACAGAACTTATGACACCAAGGAAGCTTTGCTCCATGAAGCTCATTTCTGATCCCCACTGTAAGCTATGCTCTTTGAATGCTGTCGGCACCTTCTTTCACATGATTTGGGACTGCCCCCCAGTGTCTGTGTTCTGGGGGATGGTTGCCTCCAATCTTTCTAAACTGTTTGGGTTTGTTGTACCACTATCACCTATCATATTCATTCTCAATGATCTGTCTACCCTGGGGTTTTCACTGTCTAATAGCCATGCCCTGCTGGCTGGGTTCACGGCGGCCAAGAAACTGGTCGCCGTGAATGTATTTGGACATTGTATACTTAGAACTATCTACAGCCTGTGTACATGGAGCACAGGAGACTACAATTGAAATGTGGAATTCTCTTTCTGTGAAACTAAAGAATTTATTAGAATGAAAGTCACTGAAGCTGTTTTGTGTATTGCGTCCAGGTCCCTGAGGTAAGGGTTGGGTGGGTGGGTGGGTGGGAGGGTTTATTTATATGATTTCAGATTTAGTTTAAGTTGTTGATTATTTTCAAGGATTTCATTATTATTTTCTGTTTATTTGATCTTGCTGATTATTTTATGTGCTACTTGCCAATGTATCTGCTTTTAATTTTATGACGTTTGTTCTCATTTTCTTTTCTCCTTTTTGTATAAAGATTTCTTGAATAAAGAAAAAATTTGATCACAAAAAAAAGGATATAGGCCTGCCTACATTTAAATGCATTGTATATATTACTAATTTTCATAGATTACTAAGTACTTGATTAGGGCACAGCTTTCTCTGTATTATTACTGATAAGGTGAAATTACTGACACACCAGTGCAGTTTAGTGTTCCCCTGATGCAAAAGGCCAAATGAAGATTTTATCAATCAAGTAACATGACATGTATTTACCAACTTTAACATTTTAGTGCATTTTATGCAAAGACCCTTTATCATAGTGAGAATTACTACCTTTTTCCCTGCATACAGTATCTCACATAAGTGAGTACACCCCTCCCATTTTTGCAAATATTTCATTATATCTTTTCATGGGACAACACTATAGAAATGACACTCTGATATAACTTAAAGTAGTCAGTGTACAGCTTGTATAGCAGTATAGATTTACCTTCCTCTGAAAATTACTCAAAACATAGCCATCCACATCTAAACAGTTGGCAACATAAGTGAGTTCACCCCACAGTGAACATGTCCAAATTGTGCCTAAAGTGTCAATATTTTGTGTGCCAAACATTATTATCTAGCACTGCCTTAACCCTTTTGGGCATGGAATTCACCAGAGCTCACAGGTTGCTTCGGGAATCCTCTCCCACTCCTCCATGATGACATTATGGAGCAGATGGATGTGAAGACACCTTGCGCTACCCCACCTTCAGCTTGAGGATGCCCCACAGGTGCACAGGTGAGTTTAGGGCTGGATACATACTTGGCCAGTCCATCACCTTCACCTTCACCTTCAGCTTCCTCAGCAAGGCGGTTGTCATCTACTAGGTGTGTTTTGGGTCACATGTGCCCCTGTAGGCCATCCTCAAGCTGAAGGTGGAGGAGCACAAGGTGTCTTCACATCCATTGACCCTGACGCTCCCAGTCGAGCCTATAAATAGGCCCGTTTTGAACATCATGTCTCCATTTGTAACCCTGATGAAGACCCAAGAGGTCGAAACCGGTCGTTTTTTTTAAGTGTCTTTGTACAAGTCATAATAAAATAAAGGCTTCTTAATGAAGTAATCAAGCTACCTTTTTTCGTTCCCTGCTCCTTGCAAGAGTGCCTGAAGTTTGTTTTTCGTCTTTGGTGTCATTTCTATAGTGTTGTCCCATGAAAAGATATAATGAAATATTTGCAAAAATGGGAGGGGTGTACTCACTTATGTGAGATACTGTATAGTCTGTGAAGAACCAATGGAAAAAAAATATTCTCAAAATGAGACAGCCGAACATAGCATGATTCCACAGTGGCAGTGAGCTTTGAGAACAGTTCAATTTCCTTTTAATAGCAACAAATATTTTAATTTGGATGAATTGCATACTGTACATTCATACTCCAGTTGTCTTGATAGTACACTGTTAAATTTAAAATCACATTCAAATATAAAGTCGAATATTCACAGAACTTAAACACAAAACTATTTTATGAATGACAGCCACTTACTCAGCAATAAGATCATTTTGGTGGTGAGTGGGCTTTTAACCAAGACAGGCTGTAGTCAATGTTTTCTACCTGTGTTTTTAACCTGTCATCTTTCTCTCTTTTAGGACACTTGAGGAAAGTTAAAACGCCTATGCCAATGTGATATTTACTCCACAGTAAAGAGGTTGTTTCACAAGAAATTAAGATTTTGCAAATTATGACACTGGGTCCCAATCCATAGGTTTTATAATTACTGTTAAAAATCTTTTCATTTATTCCATGTGTACTTTTTGTAACCTTTTAATATAGATGTTTTCATGAATGCAAGCTTTGACTTTATTTTGTGAAACTGTTTGTGTAATGGTTATAATTTTTGTTATATAAAATGGATCAAACAAAATTTACTTTAGAGTAAAAGGACATTTTTTGAAAGCTGTCATTCATCAGTTTCCTGTGATGATTGGAAATATAGTGGTGATTTAAGCCTTTAACAAAATATAATAGTTAATAATGGCATCTTAATGTTTTCATTTATGTCTTAACATTTACCCACGTTGTGACATACGAGAAGGTTCTGCTCGGTATTGAGGCTTATATAGTGAGGCTAAAAAAAAAAGACAAAAAAAACCACACAATTGGCTGATTATGTTTCTATTTGCCTCATTATAAATACGTCACGATACCTTTGCCTGAGGAAGACCCTCTCAGAGTTGGCAAACAAGTGATACCTCCTTGGGGGCTTCAAAACAATTGTGTCCAGTTAATTCTTTGTTTTTCACTTTGAGCCCTTTTATTCAGTCACATTCTTTATTGAAATTTTAAACAAGTCATAGATGAATATAAAAAACTCAACATTAGCCATGACAGCCTGGGCTATGTTCAGGCCTAACAAAATGTGTCCTAAAGGCCAAATTCAAAAGCAGTGACACTGCCAACAGTAAGCAGTTCACTGCGTTTGGAGGTGGTCTTTGAGACAATTAACTAATTTACTTAAAAAACATATCATTTCCCCTAGGTGTGAAATGAACTCTTTCCTGGCCTTATCAATCTTTGCTGGATTGCCACCAACCTCCCACCTGCACCTTTGGGCCAATGAAGAAAATATTATCTTAATGCCAGGATGCTGGAGGTGAAGCTGGTGCAGGTCCTCCTTCATCATGCTGACCAGCTTGACACTGCTGACCTTCCCCATGTTGTTGCTCCTACATTGGATGATGAGGACATCTGGTGCTGCTCTTCCTCGCAGGGAGTGGGAAAAGAAGGAGAGAAGGCCTCTCCACTGCAGTCCATCCCAACCAAACCAGCAGACACAGACGCCCGGCATGCTGAGGTTGCGTCCCAATGTCTCTGCAGCTCTCTGGGAACCACGCCGGACATAGGTGTCACCAATGATTCACACTGTGCCTACGAAAGTAAAATGAGTGTAATAAATGCTTTAGGTAATGAAAAACAGAAAGTTAACTATAAAGGGTGACAATACTAATATGTCACATCTGTAGGATAAAATAAAACAGGGAGCAACACCTCAAAATATAGATGACTTGATGATGCCTTTTAAATGCTTTCTTTTTGTCCTTGGAAGACAATGTAATATTAGCTATCTAAAGTCAAGTAGCCAAAACACTTACAGTTTCTGCTGTGTGTAGAAGGCGTGGTGGAGACGTCACAAGTGGCCATGACCTCAACACCAGATATGTAATGGAAGAAATTAACATCTTGTAACAAGTATAACATTGCCTTTCTTTCGCAATTTCTACATTTCTTTATTATGTTCTAGATGATAATCTCACAATGCGCTGTTCATAACAGTAATGTACATTTCAGTCCCCTTCGGACTTTAACCAATGTCAAAATCATAAATATGCGCGCTGTTTGCAACAGCGGTGTGGGTAACGTTACAAGGATATAATCTTTAATGTCAGCCGTTATGCACACTGCAAATCCAACTACTAACTCAAATTTCTTGTTTGGTATCGACAAAACATTCATGGTAAGAAAGAACACTACTGTTAATTGGGTGACATCACATGTGACATCACATGTGACTTGTAGACTAGCTCGTTGCTGCATTGCTAAAATGATAGCTGAAATAATGCTAACGTGCTGGTCGCCTAATGTAATTGTAAACATGGTTTGTTTATGCTCGCTGACAAAACGAAACGTTCCTACAAAGTAGCTATAATATTAACAACAGTTAAAAAGGTCGTTAAAATATATGGTAAAATGCCAAATTACTGTATTTGTCCCAGCCGCATCCATGGTCAAGGCGAGCGAGCGCTTCTTCCTACATGCTCAAAAACGTAGGTGCTGATTGGCCGAAGAGGAGTCCTGTGTATCTGCGCTCGATTGCTCTTCCTTCATCCTTCAAGTATCCGGATGTCTGTCACAGTAAATTTGAAACTGAATTTCGAGAAGTGAATTTGAATTGTGAGAACTGAATGTGAAGATATATAGAGAGTTGAATTTTCAGTGAGGATCAAATTTGATTGGACTTCAGTTCCAAACTAATAAATTCAATTTCAAATTATACTATTCAGATTGAGTTTTTCAATGCAATGATTCAAATTAAACAATACAATTTCAAAATATGTGATTCAAATTCAGTTTTTCAATGCAATTATTCAAGTTTATTAATTCAAATTCAAATATAAATGATTCAAATTCAGTTTCCGGTGGCACATATTTCAGCCTATACACATCTCCTTACATCCTGTTTGTCTGAATATAAGAAAACCTTAAAATATTCTAAATAAGAAGACAGTATGAACCTTATCAATCTATTACTAAATCTACGTTTGGCTTTAGCCAGCTTTTCTTTTTAAATTTGATTCAATGTCAACTGCTCTGGCCCCAGGGATACATTTGACCATGGCCGCTGGTGTTGCTAACTTCACGTTCCTCAGAATAGAGCTGCCAATAACCAGAGTTTTGTCCTCAGCGAGTGTGTCCCTGAGTGGTGAAAAGCAGTTAGAAACATGAAAAGGCTGGTGGTGAACCGTAGGCTTCGGCCTAGAGCTACGCTTCTCACGGACAATTAACCAGCCTCCCGGCTGCACGGGCGTTACCAGGGGACCGCTAGCGGAGGCTATGCTATGTGGCTCCGCACCGGCTACAGAGGACTGGCTAACTACCGCAGCTACTAAGTGATTTTCCATGGTGCGGAGCCACGCTTCTAATTCACTGAGCCTTGCCTCCAATGCAGTACTATATATGGAGGTAGATTTGTGTCTTTATTATTTAATCAAAAAAAAGTTGCTTCAATCAAAAAATATATTTTCAATCAAAAAATATATTTCCAATCAAAAACAACTTCACTTCAATCAAAAAAGAAAACATTTTTAAACAAAGAAAAATAGTGTTTGAATGCAAAAAAATATTTGAGGCCCAAAAATTGCATTTGAACACTTTTTTTCTTTGCTTGAAAAGGTTTTTTGTTTGATTGAAGTGAGTTATTATTTGATTGAAAATATTTTTTTTGATTGAAGTCATCTTTTTTGTGTTTGGGCCATATTATAGGTAGGACATTTGTGTCTTTATTATTCAATCCCAAAAAATATCACTTCAATCAAAAGAAATATTTTCAACCAAAAAAACATTCACCTCAATCAAAAAATATAGTTTCAGTAAAAGAAAAAAAGTGTTTGAATGCAAAAATAAAATTGAGACCCCAAAAAAATCGTATTAATTAATTGACATGAGACATTGGAGAGGTTGTCAGTCCTATTCTATAGTCTGTAATATTTTTTTTATTTTATCATAACTTCTCAGAAATATATGTGTGCTTCTGAGCACACGGGCAGACAATTAAGTTACATATGACAGTCTGGCACACCGTTGCGGTGCTTGGAGGGGCGCTGTAATCCTGGGTCCTATTGTTAAGAGTGTGTCAGCTCAATCTTACAACTCCTTCTTAGTGAAAGATCTTCTTTAGCTAAGAGCGATCTGGGAAACGCGGCCATTATCATATCAACATACAGGGAAAATGTGTCCAGAGTTTATGACATTTACCGGGAGAGCTAGAGCCATTTGACTAAAGCTGACGTTATTACTGCTGTAGCATGATGTTATTAGGCTAAATACTACATTTCTAACAAAGTCTGAGCTGATTTATTGACACAGCATGCTTGTAGGCTGCTGTAACGTTAGATTGTAGGTGGGTTTTTTTTATCCAGTGAATGCAATGCGCTTCTGTAGAAAATAGTTCCGGGTCACGCAAGTTGGATCAAATGAAAAATCAAAATCAAATTTTAATTGTGGCCCATTTTTCGATTTGCTATTTTTGATGTGAGCATAAAATCAAAATTAAGAAAAACAAACCGTTTTTTTTTTTGTATTTTTGAATTTGATCATGAAACGAATGATGAAAAAACAAACCGTTTTTTCGTTTTTTGATTTTAAACTGAAAATGGAATGAACGAATGATACACGGACCTTTCTGGTGTCTGATTGTGTCAATTATTCCCAGAAAACAAACAGTTAAAAGGTACCTTGGTCGGACCACTACTACTGCCTCATGCTGAACTCCCTTATAAAAATGCACTATTTAAAACATCTTTGTTTGTAGGTGTAAGACAAGCAGTATGAATAATAGGTTTTAAATAAAATAACATTAGGAGTCACTGTTTAATTCAGCACCTATTTTGTAGGTAAATGTGGACTTGTTGCAGTAAAAATGTACTTAAATGTTGTTATATTAATTAAAAAATACACTCCCCGTGTTATAAATACAGTTCCTGCAGCGTTTGTGTAGCACGCATCCCTAGGGGGTTCAATTCTCTGCTGATAAATGGCGAGTTGCACTTACCAGGTAGTTTTACTAACTTTCAATGAAGAAAACTGGGATTCACGGACAATCTGCTGTTAAAGTGAATGGGGTGCTTAAGCTTTAGCAGCAGATGTTGGGCTGCAGGTCTTTCGCAGACTTTCAAACACACGGCGAGAGACTTTTCTTTTTTTTTTACAAGGGTGACGCCAAAGTAAAGCTGCATCTGTTTTCTTCTCACCCCAGACACTCTCCTCTCTCGCTGTAGGTAATACAAATCCATCCATTTTGCCCCAGACATATGTTATGCCCAGTCTAGGGGTGTCTGAGACACAACATGAAAGGCCCCATCTTCCCCAAGTCCCAAGTAGCCACAATGACACAAACGTGTGGAACGATAGATAGTGCGAATGTATTACAATATTTAAATGACAGAATTAAGTGAAATAATAACGTCAGGGTGGACTAAGGCCAAAACCACAAACAAAACAATCCTGTCCAGGGAGTAAGTAAATAACCTAATAAACAACAAATGACAAAAAGCTTACCGCCCTAACTGAATAAACAGGAGAAAAGTGTGAGGAACAAAACTGGCAGTCCACCCCTACGATTCAAGAGTTGATAACATACAATAATGATTCACTACAATAATACAACAATGTGTGGCCGGTTGGGAGAGGAGGAAGGTGAGGTCTGCCTGCTCGCTCGCCGGCAACCGCCATCTTGGCCCTTTAAAAGCCGAACGCCCGCGGCTGCAGCCAATCACGAACGAGGACCTAATCAATCCGCCAATCACCGCCGGGCTGTGGCACACACCTATTTACATACACAAAACAAACCACGCAGAGAGAACACATGCAGGAAAACACAAACTTACAGAAATTACGACAGTCATAACACATATCTGAAGTTAGCTAGCCAGATGCAAAGAGTTGCATTTTCTGGTTTTCTGGTTCTCGCGCCACGCCTCTCCTGAAGTCCTCTGTCTCCCCCGAGAGAAGTCTCGTGTCACACTTTGAAACACAGCTTTTTTTTTCTCAAGCCCTGCTCACTTTCTGTGATATTAGTTAAAAGCAGGACCTGTTTCACCTGTTTTCAGAGGGAGGTTTGTTGCGGTGACAGTGGGGGAATCACTGAAAAGCCCATCTGCTCAGGTGTGCCAGTGCTGTACCTTGCAAATGGCGACTTGCTTGTTCCAGAAAGAGATTCCTATTTCAAACGTCATTGGCGTAGACACTTGTCACTCAAACATGTATGACCAATGGGGACACATCTGCCCACTGCGGGATATTTGTGTCAAAATGATCCAATTTAAAAAAAAGACTTCAAAACTTTTTTCCACTTCAATCAAAAAAGAAAAACAAAAAATCAATGAAAAAAATATTATCAATCAAAGAAAAAACATGTTCAAAAGATTTTTTTGGGGGTCTCAATTTTATTTTTGCATTCAAACACTTGTTTCTTTTATTGAAAATATATTTTTTGATTGAAGTGAATGTTTTTTTTTTGGTTGAAAATATTTCTTTTGATTGAAGTGATATTTTTTGGGATGGAATAATAAAGACACAAATGTTCACCCATAATATGGCCCAAACACAAAAACGATGACTTCAATCAAAACAAATATTTTCAATCAAATAATAACTCACTTCAAACAAAAAAACTTTCAAGCAAGAAAACAAGTGTTCAAATGCAATTTTTTGGGCCTCAAATATTTTTTACACTATTTTTCTTTGTTTAAAAATGTTTTTTTTGATTGAAGTGAAGTTTTTTTTATTTAAAATATATTTTTTGATTGAAGCAACTTTTTTTGATATAATAAAGACACAAATTTACCTCCATACACTTATTACAGTTACCACTGTCACTAAAGGAGGTAGAGGCATAACTTAACATTTGGCACACTGAGCAAGAAAGAGCAGGAGAAGCAGAAGCCATCGCTAAGCTAATGTAGCTAACAAGGCTAATAACGTGCAGACAACAGCTAAAAGATTAGCAAGAAAGTCGTAAAAAGGAGGAGAGCTATAAGTGCTTAAACAGAACAAGAGTGGGTTAAGACTTGAATTAGATGTTAAGCAATTGAAGTGAGAAAAACAGAAAGCAGGCTAGTAGAATTCACTAGAGCAGCACAGAGACGCTGTCGGAAATGACACAACACGCTTACCGCAATTCGTCAGCACGTCCCAGCACCCCATCAGACGGTCTGAAACTGTGTGGAAGCGTATATAGCCAGGATTGCGCACTGCAGAGCGCAGTCACATAATATCTTGACTGAAGTAGCTGGCCTAAATGCACATGCACGCCGTAATATTGATGACCATTTGAGCGCGTTCATGTGTCTGATGGATCGGGCATGCGTCTGCGACTGTACGGTGGCAGAAGTGCGTTGGTGTGGAGCGGTGCATGGTTTCCAACATGACTCCATTGTCTGCGATACAGAGAGCATAGGAGAGTTGTAAACGTGTGACCATGTACAGAAACGAAATTCGTTAGTCTTAAATATGAAGAATTGTAAAATGTCACTAAACTAACGAATTTTGTTAGTTTTAAATATGAAGAATTGTAAAATGTCACTTGGATGAGGCTGTCAGTCAGTCAGTGAGAGATCACAGGCTGAAATTGGCATTTCATCCTCCCATGCAGCCGCAACAATGTTCAAGCTGCACATAGTCTGCAGAGTTTAACTGAAAGGAGTGAGTACTTTCACTAATGGTGACATAATGTGGTCATGTTTATCTTGGAAGGTGAGAGAGCTCAAACACATACTTAGCATTACCATGAACCTATTCATTCCCTCTGAATGGGTGAGTGTTTCCATCTGAATAGGTTTCCCAGTCACTCAGATCATCACACTAAGTGGGCTATACAAGTTTTGATGCAAACATTCAACAACACATCATCACTGTCGATGTCTGAACTACCACATAAAAGTGATATTTTACAATTCTTCACATTATAAACCTAAAAATTGATTTTGTCTCTTAATTAATGTTAATGTCATTTTAAAATTTAAGTCTCTCAAAGAGCAAGTTATTTTCAGAACGTTTCTCATTATTCTGAGAGACTAACTCAATATTTTCAGATAGGAGAGACCTGGGTCAGTTGTAACAAAATTTTAGATTTTCCTTAATAACTAATGTGTTTATAACTCTGATGCTGCAGCAGATAAAGGTGGTCATTTTAATAACTTAAATACTGCTGGGTGGCTTATTCTAACTTGTAATAATATAACCTAGCAACAAATTTATATTATTGTACAGAATTCCCCACCAGGGGGCAGTAATAGCCAGAGACATGAGGGAAATGAACAGGCATTGGGCTGGACGCCTAAGCCAGGCTGGGGTCCTTCACAACTTGGGACTGCCAAGGAGTGAACAGTGTATGTGTATGTCATCAATAATTGCACGTTAAACTAGTTCATAGCATATGTGGCATCCAGCATCTTAGCTTAGCAGGCTAAGCAACATCGCATTTATGGCATTGAACCCTCAGCCTCGCAGGCTAAGCTGCATCACATTCATGGCATTCAGCCCCCAGCCTCGCAGGCTAAGCAGCATCACATTCACAGCATTAAGCCCTCAGCCTCGCAGGCTAAACAGCATCACACTCATGGCATTCATCCCTCAGCCTCGCAGGCTAAGCAGCACCACATTCACGGCATTCATCCCTCAGCCTCACAAGCTAAGCAGCATCGCATTCACAGCATTCATCTCTCAGCCTCGCAGGCTAAGCAGCTTCGCATCCATGGCATTGGATGAGAAAGCATTCAGCCCTCAGCCTCGCAGGCTAAGCAGCATCGCATTGGATGGATTGCATCCATGGCATTGGATGAGAAAGTATTCAGCCCTCAGCATTGCAGGCTAAGCAGCATCGTATCCATGGTATTGGATGAGAAAAAAAAAATCTATCATTCTGTGTTTTGCCTATTTCTGTATCTTATCTCTTAACAGATAATTTGATTATGTTCACTGCAGCTCGCTAAGTAAACATTCTTTGGGGGTAATTTTAGGATGTGGTCTTTTCTCGCACCCTGCACCCCTTTCATTTGGGGGGATTTATCTTGCTGCTACTCAGATGTCTCGAAGGATCTCCCTGTGGTGTCTAAGCGCCAAAGACTTTGTTATAATCTTAATTAGATATATTCAGTAGATCTATCTTTTTACAACCATATTTTACAACTCTATTTTACAAGCCGCAAAGAAACCTACCGTCCTAAAAATGCCGTTTCTAGCATATTAGCTAAAATATAGAAAATTAGCCGACATCTTTACTTTTTCTTAACATAGTTCATCTAGGTGCAGTGTAATAACTAGTTCAGCTTTACTAGATATTAGATATATTGGATAGATATATCTTTTTACAACCCTATTTAGAACCCTACTTTGCAAATCAGAAGAACTACAACTTTGTTGCTGATATGTATCAAACTGCATGGCGCAGGCCCAGGGAATTGTAGTTTTTAAAAAATATGTTTTTCCTAGATTTGGAAGTTTTAAATACTGAATTGAGAGTACACTGTGGACTTTAAGGGGATGGTAAACACACTTGTGTAATCAGATTTTAAATATCTAATTTCTAAATGGGTGAAAATTTATTTTATCCATATTTTACCTATATCTGACAGCACCCCCAGTTGTTGACTACAATCACACGATAGTTGAGGTCAAGAACTCTTTATAACAGTTGGTCCCATGTCGGTACCCCCTTTTGTTGCTGAGTTATAAGCCCTCAAACATGCACTGTAGAAGCAAAAAAGTCAAGGTCCCGAGCCGTGCCAGAAAGCTCGCGACCTCGCTCTTCTCTTCTCAAACGGACTTTCTTTGTCTTCCATTAGATATCAAAACTCAAATACTCAGAGGTCAAAAAAATCACTGGAGACACGTAGAATCAGATACAACTGAGTTTAATGTGCTCGCAGGCAACAAACACATCACAACTCAATGAGTCAAGCTCCGGAGCAAGACTGAAATTTCTTTGTTTGTGCTCGCTCTTTTATCGTAGAATTTCTGCTGAGTCATCTCTTTTCCTTAAACTTTTCCACTGGGTGCTGATCATAAAGGTGTCACATTTCTGCTGAGTTTGCACTTTTTTAGTCCTTCCCACCATATCGGTGTCACATTTCTGCTGAGTTTGCACTTTTTTAGTCCTTCCCCCTCTAGGGTCATTATCAGGACAAACTGCAATTCCCCTAACTTTCCACTAGTGTTTTCTTAACCCATCCTCATGCTATTTTTAGAAATGATTCACAGTGAGTCCTAGGTACTTCTCCACCACAATGCTTAAGTGCTCAATGAGTGTGTGTGTGTCATAAGAATACATGAAATATTAAACCAGTGTGTAATTTGTCAGTTGCACAGATTATATTGCGTCAACACATATCTTTTAAAGGTTAGTTTAAAGGTACAGTACGAACACTATAGTAAATATTACACTACATTCCCCCCTTTGGGGCTGCATAGTCCCACTAAATACTGAGGGAGGAAAATATATATATTCCCCCCTTTGGGACCAGAAGGTCCCATACTATAATCTACATGAATCAAAAACATAACAGAGGAAAAAATATATATTCCCTCCTGTGGGACTTGAAAAGTCCCATACTACAGATCCATCATCAGTATACATCACACATAAAACAGTTCCAGCAATAATTCCCGTGAACACACTTCTAATTGCTCTGAATGTTATTGATGTAGTAGTGTTTTGAGTACAAGAGTTATACTGGGTGCCCTTGCTGTCATTTTCCATTATATGCGTGATTAATCACTATAACTTTCTCATATACAGGTTACAGTAAGCAAGGTACATAGTTATCTTTGCTGTTAATGCTGCCTAGCCGACTATCCGTCGGACACATAGGCGGATGTGCCAGTCATCCGCAGGCGCCGGTAGGACGCCACCTGGTCCCTCAGCATCTCGATCTCCTGTTGCAGCTCGTGGTGGTTGACCAGTTGTCGCTGTAGGTCATCCCTAGCCTGGGCTCAAATGGGGGCTGGTCCTCTGACATGGCTGGGCGCTCTTGGTAGGCCAACCCTGGATTCTGCTGCTTTGGATACAGGGATCTCCATATGCTGGCCATGCTCTGCACCAATCTGTGTGTTGGAAAGGACATTGTTTAGTTCAATTCACTTCCCTCCTTTTCCTCCTAATTGCCCCGTGGGATAGATAACCTATATATGTTAATCAGTCGATTGTTAGTATGGGTTTGGTAAGAGCAAGGTTTTTCCTGAATCTATTGCCAATTTTTTTGTTATTTCTTACCCTGAATCGGCTCTCCCTCTATACAACCTCATATAAGTTTATATTGTCAGCCATATTCTCACATATGTCCGTATTGTCAATCGCGGTTTCATATAAATCGTTGTTCAATCTTTTGGATGCATAGGATCTTACCCATGGTTTATCTAGTTTCCACAATTCGCCTTTCTCAGGGAGCTTTTCCTGCTGTTGTATCAGCATAATAAATTGTCCCGTGGCCGTTCTCATGGCCCTTCTTATCAGGATCTGTACTAGGGGAAGGACGCAACAGATTATCAAGAGAATAGTCAATGAAACAAGTCCAAATATTACTCCTATAGTCCATACGATTTTTCCAACAGAGAACTTTTCTAACCAGTCAAGAATTGATGAGGTTTTAGTGTTCCAATTAGAGTGTTGTACCTGGTGGTCTTTTAATCTACGTATGTTTTCTAAAGCTTAAGTCAGGTTGTCGTCTTCGCCTGTATTCATGGGGATGGCTGTACAGCATTCTTCCCCTATTACATCACAGACACCTTGGTCCGGAGCTAACGTTGTTTCGATGACAAGTCTGTTCTTCACAGCCATTAGGGATGTAGCATGCAGCTGTTCACTCACACCTTCCAGTGCTGTTATAGACCAATTTACGAACCTCTGTTGATTGTACCACAAATAGTTCACCATCTGGTGACATTGTATCCTAGTTTGTTCTATGGTCTGACACACTTTTGCAATCCAAGTCTGATTAGTTTACTTATGGGTGGCACTTTCCCACCGGCATTGGATCAATTGTTCCGCCTTGAGCGTGTTGTTGCTACTAGTGGAATTCTCTAACCAATATTCGATATCACCTCGGGCTACACAAAAGGGAAATACAATATCTTAAGCCAAATGCACTACTGGTGGTACTTGAAATTATTTTTTAATTTGCTCAGGAGGCCCCTTAAGACTTATTGGTCAGATTTCCCTATTACTGGCATAATTGTTTTTCCCTGCCGCCATCCACATAGTACACTGCGCAAAACAGGTGTCTCGTTGTTCACAATCCTCTATACCCGGGAGGGGCCTAACTCTAGGTAGGCCTAATTTTCTGTGGCAGGCTATGCACGAGCTGTTAGTTACCTGCTTGGCGGAGTACTCTAACCACTGATAAAACATATTAGATCTCCATGTGGTACTTCTAATTAGTTCGGTGTCTCGTACCGGTGTATTTCTGGTTCTTCTATGGGGGTTTCGGTTTTAGTTTGAGCCATTGCTAAGCCAGTTCTACGGGTACTGTGTGCCAGGTGTCTACATTGGCACATTTTTCATTATCACACCAGACTCTTGCTGTCACCATCCCTTCTACACTACATTGTGGTCCTATAGACCGGCCATGCAACCTAACATTTCCTGGACCTTCCACTAACACATCATCATAAGCATGTGACTTATAGTAAGTCAGCTGCATGATCTCTCTGTAAGGTATCTTGCCCTGTTTTGCGGCCATGGTCCCTAGTGCTACTGCACACTCGCCTAGTTGTGCCTGGCCTTGTCTGTCTGGTTCTGCCCCTTCACTCTGTTTTACTCCTACCAGAATAAGCAATAGGGTTAGTAGCATTATTATTCCCACTTTAATTCCTCCCCCCATGTTGCCTGTGTTCTCAACCTTTCCCTGTGCTGGTCTATTGGGGGGCTGTTCCCTGGGCTGTTCCTTCTCTGGGGTCTGAGTCTCCTGAGTCTGTGCTGCTTCTGTCTGAGTTCCCTGTGTCTGCGTCTGACCTTTCTGTGCTTCTAGCTTCGCCTGTTTCTGAGCTGCTGCTTTCTTCTCCCTGCTCTCTTTCTGCCTCTGCTCTCTCTCCTCTCTCTGTTCTCTCTGCGCTTGGGCCCTCATCATCAGCCCTGCGGTTACCAGGTGGCGACTCGTGAGGTTCATCGTCAGCCACTGAGGATGGGGTGTTTTCCTCTGAGGTGCTCTCTGTCGACACCCTCTCTGGGTTGTTAGCTCTGCAGCAGTGGTTAAGATGGAACCAAACGTCCTTACCTTCAACTTTCAAGGCAGTTGGTGTAGCTAATATGACCTTGTATGGACCTTCTCTGTGTGGCTGGTCCGACTTCCTTTTGAACACCTTGACGTACACCCACTCTCCAGGAAGTATGCATTGAAGGTCTTCTGGGATTTCGACCCTTCTGTCCTCTGTGGCCCCTTTCATCTGCTGGAAGATAGTCCTATGGATACGGGTTAGACTTTGTAAATAGTCAAACATTTCATTTTGCAGTTGCTCCAATGGGGGCCCTTCGTAGGGACCCCTCAAATATGGTATTGGCATGGGTGAACCCGTAAGCATTTCATGCAGTGTTAGATGCGTGATTCTGCTAGCTTGTGAGTGCATTGACATTAGTGCAAGCATCCACACAGTTAAGCTTGTCCCCACTATCTACTACTATTTTTGCTATTTTTGTTTTCAGAATCCCATTTGCTGGTAGGCACAGCCAAACTTTTGTTTGATGCCTAGTCGCTTCAGTGTTTCTTGTATTACATTAGATACAAAGTGTTTTCCGTTATCTGATGATATGGTATCCGGCATCCCAAATCTCAGGAAGACGGCAGAGGAATTTTGCAAGTGTTCTATGATCTGATCGGCTGTAGTTGTTACTTCTACCCATTGGCTGTATCTGCATATGACCACCAAGACGTATCTCATTCTTCTTACTCTGGATTGTGCTCCCATGTCTATGTAGTCTAACGTGAGGTGTCTGAAAGGACCGTCTGGAGGTGGTATATGTGCCAGTTGGGCTGTAAAAACTCTCCTGATGTTGTATCTTGCGCAGATCTCGTATTCGCCTAGTACTAGTACTCTATCTACCGTGGCTGCCATGAATGGTGACCACCATGTTGCTTGCAATTTCCGTAGGATCTCCCCCCTTGCACAATGGTCATTACCATGCGCCCAAATTATAGCATGTCGCAGCAACAAGGTTGGTAGTACAAAATTGCCATGATTATCTCACCAGAGACCAACACAATCTTGGATGGTTAACATGGGTGCCATTACTGCACCCATTGCTGCCTGTTTGGCTGCTATCTTGCTAGCTATCAGCTAGGTTATTATCTTTGGCTATCAATGAATCAGTCTTTTGGTGGGCTGGACATTTGATTATAGCTGGGGCTTTGGGGAGGAGTATAGCCTCCCACAAGTCAACAATGGCCTCCCCATGTGTAGCTGGGGTGCCGTCTGCTCTACGAAACCCTCTCTGTTTCCAAATGTTTGCGTGGATGTGGCACACTCCATATGCATACGCTGAATCTGTATATACATTCAGTGACTTTCCCTTTGCTAATCTACATGCTGCTGTTAGAGCTTTTATCTCTGCAAGCTGGGCGGAGCAGGGCTGAGCAAGTTTACATGATCGTATAGTCACAAAATTCTGGTCGTTATTGAGCTGTACAGTTCCATAGCCTGCATGACTACCTGTGGCATCCTGAAAACAGGAGCCATCAACGAACAACGTGAGATCAGCTAAAATGGGCTGATTATGTAAATCTTCTCGAGCGTGCATAAATTTGTCTGTGTCATGAAGACAGTCGTGGTGTACCTTCTGTGGGTAGAACCATTTTGGTGGCTGGATTAATGATGGTACAACGTTGAATGTCAAGCTCAGGAGTGGACAGGATAACCTCATATCCTGTGCGTCTGGCCTGTGTCAAAACGAATCTGGGACTTGTCAGCAGGGCCTGAAGCTGGTGAGAGGTGTACAAAGTTACGGGATGTCCCATTGTTAACGAGGATGCTTTTTGAAATGCAAAGACAGCTGCGGCTAGCCCCTGATAACAGGGAGGCAAACCGGCCTCTATGTTATCGAGCTGAGTGCTATAATATGCTAATGGTTGTTTACCTGTGGGTGTGTCTTGCATCGGAACCCAGATTTCTTTGCTACGTAAAGATGAAAAGGTTTGGAGTAGTTAGGAGTGCCTAACGCTGGAGCGGACTGCATGTCTATTTTTAAAGCTTGGAATGCACCTTCTGCTTCCTCCGTCCAGGACAGCTGTGTTGTGTTGTTTGTCTGTCCTGCTGCTCTTACTAAAACTCTGAGTGGAGCAGTTTTTTAGTCATAAATCCATGGCCGACTGTATCCTGTCATGCCGAGAAAAGACAGCATTTGGCCCACCGTCTGCGGTTGAGAAGCCTTACTTACTGCCTCTATCTGAGATGGGGCAATGCACTTTTTATCCCCACTCAACTGTCTGCCCAAGTACTCTACAGACTGCTGGCAGAACTGCAATTTGTCTTTACTAACCTTGTGTCCCCCCTCTGCTAATGCTATGAGCACTGCAATGGAATCTTTTGACATTATTCTTTTGAAGAGCTACAGACAAGCAAATCATCTGTATATTGTAATACAGTGCTTGGCACGTTCAAATTAGCTAGGTCATAATGCTGACATTCATAAGTGAACGCAAACAAATATTGAGAGTCTGGGTGTAGTGGTACACTGAAAAAAAAACAGAACAGAAATAAATGACTGTATACCCCTGTGTGTCGGGTGGTATGTCTGAAAGCAGCGTGTGTGAATCTGGCACATGTGGCATCTCTGTTTTCCACCACTGCATTAGCTACTATTCTGAAGAAGTTAGTTTCTTGATTGGAAAAATGAGCGTTTTGCACGGACTTCTAGTTTTGACCAGAACTCCGGCCTTTACCAAGCCCTCAATTGTGGGTCGGATACCATCAATGGCATGCTGCTGGAGAGGATGCTGCCTCTGATATGGTAGGCTAGCATGTGGTTTTAGTGTGATGCGAACAGGTTGCGCTGATTTTATCAAGCCTACGTCTGTTTTATGTGCTGTCCATAGCTGTGGTGGAACTTTACTCAACAACTGTGCGTGTTCTTTTGTGACTGCTACCTGTGTGGGAGTAGTACCATCTATGTGTACCTTGTCTGTGACTGTTTCATCACCTGTCTTAGTTGAGATTCTGAGGTATTGTTTGTCATCTGAAATGTGGATGTATTTGTTCTTGGTGGGTAACTCTCGCACCTGCAGTGCCCGTCCGACCATTGGACCCAGATGATGAGACTCATAACCTTCTGCTATCATAAGTGTAACGTGTGGTGCAGAATTTGGCACCTGAAACCATCCTGCTAATTCTTCTGGGAGGCGGACGGTTGCCCCCACACCTTGAGGTCCTAAATACATGTCTTCACTAATGATCAGGCATGGTTTTTATTTTATTTTTTATTTTTTTATTTTTTTTTATTTTTTTATTTTTTTTTGAGCACTGTGTCCCTGCATTCTTTACAATCTACATGAGTCTGGTCCGCATCATACATGATCGTGCAATGCAGTGGCAGATTGGGACTATGTGCTGTGTCAAAATGTAACCTGACCCATGGTTCCCACTGAATTCATGTCTGTTTGAGGTGAAACTCTTCTGATGTCAGTTGGAGCCAGTAGACCAACGCCTGTGATGTCTCTGTGGCATTCCCGGGCAGCTGTGGCATCATGCTTTGTGGGGGGTCGTCAGAGAAGTCTAAATATAGTCCATCTTGAGTACTCATGATCTTAGTTTTGAGAGGGCACAATATATCTCTGCCTAGAAGGTTCACTGGCATATGAGCTGAGTAGAGTAGGGGTGCAAAGATGACTTTACCGGCGATGAGCATTGGAACAGGCTCTGTCATTGGTATGACTTGTGATTTCCCAGAGAAGCCTATGGTCTTGATGGATGACTTAGAGAGGGGGTGTTTAGAGTCTTCTTTTCCAACACATGAATATGTAGCCCCTGTGTCCACCATAAAGGGATATGCTTGTTCGTGGATGACAACATGTATAGTTGGTTCGTTGTGTGGCTGTAATGAAATGACTGGTGACATTACTTCCCCCTCAGGCTTCTCCGGGCAGCCCTATCATGAGCACCCTGTCTCGTTTTTGGCCAGTTTTCTGCTGGACCTTCCCATGGGTTGACCGGACACTCCCTGCGTCGGTGGCCGGGCTGGTAACAACCCCAACACAGCTTGTTAGGTGCTGCAGGATTCACTCCTGGAAATCCTGTGTTCATTTCCTGGGAGCCTGATTGCTGATAGGGTGCGGCTCGCTGATAGGTTTGCTGTTGCGGTGGCTGGGGTCCTGGAGGAAAGTTCGGTCCCCTTCTCCATCCTCCTCAGCCTGCTGGTCCTCCCCTAGGTTCGCCTCGACCCCGCCCCCTCAGGGCCTCTGGCTATCGTTGTTTCCACCTGCTCATTGTGGATAACAGTAGTGGTAATGTGAGGCATTGCATTGTCAGTGTTCTGCGTGTGGGGAACGTCTTCTTTCATCTGCTCTCGGACTTCGTATCCCTGGCCAAGGTCACTGTGAACCTTCCCTCCACTTGGCCTTCCATTGTTGTTGCTGCTCTTGCCTCCCCTACTGAGCGTAGTGGGTATTGTCTCGTCTCTGATGGTGATGTGTCTTGTGGGTATGGTGGTGGTGATGCTGGTAGGGGTGGGACTGGGGGTATCACACCCGTCGGTACCTGTGGGTCCTGTTGGTCCTTGCTGTGCTCTGCTTGCACCATTTGCTTCCCACCCCCTGTCTGTCTAAACCACCCTAATACCTCCCTTTCTTTAACCCTTTTGTTGTTTTTTATAACTCACCTTAGTGTCTTTTGCCTCAATGTGTCTTAGTTCTGTCTCCACCTCGTCGCAACATGCCAGGTTGAAGGTTCCATCTTTAGGCCAACAGTTTTTTCCCTGATGTTCTTTTGTGCCATTTAGTCACACAGCATTGGATTCAGTTTCTCCGACCTGGATGTTGTGTCATCACGATCTCTATGGGTGTCAGAACCCCTCTTTCCATCTTTCCTTGGTTGGCTCCCATGAAGCCTTGTTAACTTTACTCGCTCTTGGAATTTGTGGTTGCTAGTCTGTTTCTTTTGTGTGTATCAGTGCTAGTAATTTCCCTACTGTGAAGGCAGTTTTGTATTATTTTTCTTCAGAGATTATATTCTAATTTATGTGACCCGTCTCTTCCCAAATCAACTTTTCTAGGCACGACAACAATCTGCAATCTTGGATTAAATTCCTCTCCGTTCTCTAAATCTTGCAATATTACCTGGTTCAGAGGAAGTGAAGCTACAAATATTGCAGCAGTGGATCTAATGAGCGGGGAGTCCACAAATCATTTAAAATCGTCTCCCACTGTATACCTGAAATTCTTCCTTCACTTGTTTCAATTGGTAAATTTACTAACTATCCAAAGTTTTAATCGAATGTCTTGCTCGTCTTGCCACTGCTTCTCACCCTCGTTGTCTATGTAGGTTCTTTCTAACCCGAAATGTGTTCTTTATGCCTCTAGTATCTACTAAGCCATCAGTCATACAATGTTGCTCAGCCCAATTTTCATCACTACTGCTGTCACCCTCTTCCACCCAGCTCTTAACAGCTTGATCTCAACTTCTTTTTTCTTTATTTTATTGCTTATTTTATTTATTATAAAACTATACTTATCATTTATAATTTACTTATAATTTTATTACTTATTCTATTTATTTATGAAACTATACTTATCACTTATTTTATTTATCTATAAAATTAAATTAAAATAACAGATATTTCTTTTTTATTCTCCCCTTAACAGCCAACCAGTTTGTATGGAGTTCACCCGAGCAACTGGTTCAATCAGTGAAACATGTGGACTTTTCGTTGGCACCGTTAGGTTTCCAGTCCCCAGACAATTTAATGACACCATTAGGTTACCCTTGTCTGGTTTTGTTTCACTGAGACACTGTTAATAACTACCTCACGTAACAAAACTTTGTAATAAATCACATAAAACAAACACACAGATACCGGATTATGATAAAACATTCAGGCCCCAAAATGTCTTTTTTTTTCTTTGTAATGACCTTTAACCCAATAGAGGTCAGAACCAAAATATCAAATTTTAACAAAGCTTTGTTTTTTGTATAAGCCCACTTCTGTTGGCTGTGTTCCTCACTCTGTGCTGGCTGCATTCCTCACCCTCTCCCTTTGTACTCTCTGTTAAGTCAGTCTCCCAATGATTTGTCAGTCTTTTTACAGTTACATTTTATTCAACACTTCACTGTATTGTCAGTCTTTTTACAGTTACATTTTATTCAACACTTCACTGTATTTACAATACTTTATACAACACTTCATGCATAACTTTTTTAGGCAGGTTATATTGTACTCACTATAGTTAATTCCGATGCTACTAAATATATTACAGTGTATGCACAACAACTTTATAGCTTAACTTTTTACATACATTTACACTTTTGATCGATCTGTTTACTGTTTTTTCTTTTTTCTTATTTCTTTATCTCTTTGCTTTTAGCGTTCTGCCTGTTCAGACCTGTTTGTCTATGGCAACTCCCCTGCCCTCTTGGCTGAGAGATCACCCTTTAAACAGCGGTATCCACAGAAGCTTTATGTCTCTTTAATTCTCTATATCTCACTTAGCATCCCGTCTGTGCAGTCCCACCGTCCAACACAGCACACCTGCCCCTACAGGCTTAAAGGTGTGCTGAAAGGATAGGCAGCGGTATCCACGGATATGCTTTTGTATATCTCTGTTTTCTCTTTTGCTTTTTCAACTCTTATTACCGGTTTCTTTTTCTCTTCCCTGTTTTACTCTTACAGGTTTCTTTTTCTCTTGTGCACTTCTTATTCTTGTTTGTCTTCTTAATACTTTAAATACTTTACTCTTAATACATTCCTCACTACATTTGGTACCGTACATTCAGCACACACACATTCACTCTTTCTTTTGCCTGCTTGGTTACTCTAGCTCACTCCCCCACATTCCACACACACATATACATACACACACTCACTCACTCCCACATTCACTCTCCATGTTTATCTCTCTAACTTCCACACACACACACACACTGTGTTGCATTAGATTTAGTTGTCTCCAGCAATATATCAGCTATGTTCCAATGTTGTGTTATTAGTTAGTAATTTTTACATCACATTTTAGGTTCTTTAGGAGAGGAATTTGTCAAATACCTCTGACCTGGGCGGCCCCCAACTGCACCTCAGACGCACCCGGTTTAGGCAGAAAAAAGGCTCTGCTTACCTTATCTGGTGGCCACCTGTACGTCTGATGCGCAGCCAAGCACCCCTGATCTCAGGATCCGACCTCCTCGTCCTCCTACGCTGGCTCGCCAAATAATGTAGACGCAAAAAAGTCAAGGTCCCGAACCGTGCCAGAAAGCTCACGACCTCGCTCTTCTCTTCTCAAACGGACTTTCTTTGTCTTCCATTAGATATCAAAAACTCAAATACTCAGAGGTCAAAAAAATCACTGGAGACACGTAGAATCAGATACAACTGAGTTTAATGTGCTCGCAGGCAACAAACACATCACAACTCAATGAGTCAAGCTCCGGAGCAAGACTGAAATTTCTTTGTTTGTGCTCGCTCTTTTATCGTAGAATTTCTGCTGAGTCATCTCTTTTCCTTAAACTTTTCCACTGGGCGCTGATCATAAAGGTGTCACATTTCTGCTGAGTTTGCACTTTTTTAGTCCTTCCCACCATATCGGTGTCACATTTCTGCTAAGTTTGCACTTTTTTAGTCCTTCCCCCTCTAGGGTCATTATCAGGACAAACTGCAATTCCCCTAACTTTCCACTAGTGTTTTCTGAACCCATCCTCATGCTATTTTTAGAAATGATTCACAGTGAGTCCTAGGTACTTCTCCACCACAATGCTTAAGTGCTCAGTGAGTGTGTGTGTGCCATAAGAATACATGAAATATTAAACCAGTGTGTAATTTGTCAGTTGCACAGATTATATTGCGTCAACACATATCTTTTAAAGGTCAGTTTAAAGGTACAGTACGAACACTATAGTAAATATTACACTACAGCACCAAGGTCAAGGTTCAAAGGTGAATGGCTGAAAGCAGGAGCTATGTAGAAGCTTCATACTGACATATGTTACTCTCCAGGTTGAGACCTTTCCAATGATGTATTTGGTTTAGCTCTACGACAAAGTTTTGATTTTTTCATTTTTTGGACACAAGCCATGCCAGGTCTAGTTTCAGAGGGCACTTTGAAGGCCCAGTGTATAAAAAGATTTTTATTTGTTTCTTTGCTTGTTTTTTTCTTTTTTACTGTAGGTAATTACTAAAATGAATCATTGTCAGAGAATACAATACTACTAAAAAGTAAACCAATAATAACAATAATGAAGTAAGCAAAAATAATATTAAAATTATATTGAAATTTTAAAATCTATTTACAGAGTGGAATGGCAGCCTAACAGATAACTTAGGTACAATTTATTATTGTTTAGACACTATTTATTATTGCTTAGATACTATTTAGCCTATTATTGTATTTACTTTTAGCATGTTCTACTTTTATCTACTGTAGGCCATATGTTTTAATTTATTTAGCCTAATAACAAATGTATTTTATGTTAGGCCTACATCTTAATATTTTATGTCATTTATCATAGTTTAGTTCTTAACTCCAGTGTTTCCTCAGTGGGAGCGTGTGCGCCAAGGGGGGTGGCCACTGGTTCTGTGGCGCTGGCTTGGGCTCCGCTCTCCCCAGGTGGAGTGGAGGGTGGCCGGGTTGCCGTGGCAGCCACCTCCCGATGCAGACGGCTGCATGTGATGGTGTTTCCTCCCTGGTTCCTGGTGATTTTGGTTGACACATATATCCATGCGTCACTTCCTTGGTGGCACAATTTGTATCCTGACTGTCAGCTCATATGCAATCAAATCCTTTTTTCTGCCATGAAATGTGCCATCTTAATCTCTCTCTTCTCTCTCTCTCTGTTTCTTTCACACTCACTCTTACAACTAACACACAAACAGGCACACACCCCGGTGGCCATGAATCCCTCTGCACTAACACAACTGCACTGAGTTATGTGAGGCAGGTGTGAATTATGACACTGTCAGTTACATATATGTAGTTGCGGAGGTGTGTGTGTGTGTGTGTGTGTGTGTGTGTGATTTCAATTTCAAATTGATCCCTGGAACGCTGTTTAAAGGAAGTGCTTATCAACTATATGGACAAATCCTTCACAGAGATTTTAGATAAACACAGCATTGCTCTCTTGCCTTAATGTACTGCTGGTGGAGCTTTCAGCCTCGTAAAACACCTTTGCCAGGGCTCAGTCATGAACATTTGCGTCCCACAAATGCTCCCACATTGTGTCTGTCACTCTCATCAACATTCTTTACAATTTATCACATTTTCTCTGTGTTTTGTACAAACCTTGTAATACATGGCCATTTTTTAAGTCTGTTCAGCCTTTATTCCTCCCTGGAAGAACCACTACCAGTTCCATATACCTTGAGCTGTTGGGAGTTGCCCAGTATAACCAGTCTACTACCACTGTGAACTGGTCAGCAGCTTCCCATTGCTCTACAGGAATCACTGAGTAATGAGCTTTGAGCTGTGTTGAAGGGCACCTTCAGGTTGTTTACTCTGGACAGAGCTGGACTCAAAGTTTAACCTTCCCATGAGCTGCTTCTCCACTTTAACCTTAAAGCTCCTTCTCCAGTTAAGGCTAATGATAAGTGACAGCTGTCAACATTTCCCATGTGGATAAAGTCTCCTATGACCCTTCCACAAAGCCAAAGTACTGGCAGTGTGAATTAAAATGTATGTGATATTAGAACTGAAATTATTCACATGTAAAAGTTATAAATCAACTCAAGGAGAGCATTATCTCAAATACAAATCTCTTTATATAATACTATTTTGCTTCACCAAAAATGTTTTGGAGAAAATGTAATTTCAGGGTTCACAGTCTGCATCTTAGGTTTAGGCTACGAAAAGTTAAGCAAGGTAGGTAGGTAGGTAAGTGGGTGGGTGGGTAAGTAGGTAAGTGGACGGGTAGGTAGATGTGGAGGTAGGTGGCCAGGAAGAACGATAAGTAGGTAGGGAGGTGGGCAGGAAGCTAGGTAGGTGGGTAGCTAGGTAGGCAGGTAGGTAGGTAACAGGTTGACTGGCACAGGGAGATGACAGCTGGCAGAAAGGACCTCCTGTAGCTGTCCTTGGATCAGTCTAATACTGAAAGTGCTTGCTGTTTCACCAGGAGGTTGTAAGATTATTCAGTCTGTTTTGGTGGCTGGCTCTGATGCTACTGCTCCAGCACATTGCAGCAAAGGAAACCATGCTTGCAACAACAGACTGGTAAAAGATCTGCAAAATTTTGTTGCACACATTACCTGAGTTTCCTCAGGAAGTAGAGCTTTTCAGCCCTTTCCTGTAAACAGCCTCTGTGTTACATTGCCATTTGAGACTGTTGTGAAGGTGAACTTTAATGGATGTTAGCCACTAAAGCATGGCTAACATCATGCTTTAGTTGGTAGGAGCAAATACTGTTATTAAAACTAATTATTTCATTGACAATATACATTTTCAATGGCGACTGTGTAGAGAGGGTCCACACCTTCACTTTGCTGGGCACCACGATCTTTGCGGACCTCCCCTGGACTGCAAACACCACGGCTGTCATCAAGATGGCACAGCAGCATCTACACTTCTTGAGAGTGCTCAGGAAGAACAACGTCACTGAGAAGTTGCTGGTGACCTTCTACTGCTCAACCATTGAGAGTATTTTAACATACTGCATCTCAGTATGGTTTGCGCACTGCACCGAGGCAAGACCGAAAGAGGCTCCAGAGAGTGGTCAAGACGGTGCAGAAGATCATAGGCTGCCCCCTCCCCTCTCTGAAAGATATTTATACATCCCGCTGCCTCAGCAGAGCTGAGGGAATCATCAGAGACAGCACCCACCCTGCTTCACACCTGTTTGTCCTGCTGTCCTCTGGCAAACAGGCTCAGAGACAGCTTCTTTCCACAGGCCATCACTACATAGTTGGTAGGAGCAAATACTGTTATTAAAACTAATTATTTCATAGACAATATACATTTTGCAAATACACTCAACATTACACATCAGTTTGTTTTGATGTCAAGCATGCAGAAAATGATTTCTTGATTAACTCAGGGCAGCTTTATATTTCCTGTCAGTGTATGTTATGAAATCATTCATGTTGACTTTTGCTTTCATCTTGACGCTGCTTCTTAACACAGGATCTGCTAATGGTCTTAGTGCATGTGTAAATACTACATCTTCTTTAAAAATCCATGTGCTTCATCAGGATATTCAAGTCATTTTCTCATTTTCTGACAAGCTGTCTTTTTTGAACACTGAAAGCTCCTTTGGTGCAACAATCTGAATTGATTGTGAACGAGCATCTGCGGTTCCACAGTCAAAAAGCAACTTGGAGTATAGAGTCACATCAGGTTCCAACGCACTCAGCCCGAGAGTATGAACCAGCTGTCTCTGTTTGGGAACTGCACCTTCTCTGGTTTATTTTGTGATACATTCCTGCTTTATTAAGCAGTATATTAAGGACTGGTGCAAAAGATGAGGACAGAAGGGATGATGTTGTGTGATGGAGTTTCTTTATGTGGCTTGCAGGGACTGTAGCTAAATGATGTACACGACACTGACAGCTCCTGTTAAAATCAAAGCAATGATTTTTTTTCTTCCTCTGTGAACTTTGTTCATTTCGTCTACAGTGTGCTATTTTTAGCCCCCCCTCACTTGATGTTTCTTCTGTCTGCCCTTCTGAACCTATAAATTGCATTTAGCCGCTTGCAGTCTTTTACTTCTCCCTCAATTAACTCCAATTCTGAATATTTTGTTTAACTCTGTTTTTCTCCTTCTTCTTTAACATTCTCTCTGCAGATCTTTTTCTCCTGTCTCTCTGACTCCCCTCCCACATAAACGCACACACACAAACTGCAGGGCTTGACTGAAATCCATCTCTGTTAAATGCCGTCCATTTTTCTTGCTCAGAGAGCTAACAGTCGTGCTAATCACAGCTGTGTACATACCACCCGATGCTAACACTAGCATAGCTCTCTCGCTGTTGTCACACACCATAAAAACATTACAGCAAGCTCACCCCGATGGTGTACACATTGTTGCTGGTGATTTTAATCAAGCGAACTGAAAGGGATACGCCAACATTTTTTTTGTTTGCGTGTCTTGCCTCACACCCGAGTCCATGACAAGCAGGTAGATACCATTCTTTCGGCTATACGTGCAGTAAAAAGGGAGAGCCGGGCAGAGCTCGCCCACCGCTAATTAGCTTAGCTCAAATGCTTGGAGTCAATGGGTATTGTTAGCCTGCCTCTGCCTGCAGTCATCAGATAAACTCTTCAGCAACTCTAAACGGTCCTGTGTGCTTGTTGTGACTCGTTTTTACCGCGTTATGTTACGTTATCTATTTTTAGACTAAGATTAGCACTTTATATAAGTTTTGAAAGAAGTACATAGGAAACTAAACCGCAGTTTTTGCGCATGCGCAAACCACCGCGGACGTGCTTGGAAGTAGGTAAACAGAACAAAGCCTCTGTTTAGGAGAAGAAGAAGATTGCAACTACGGATTATGGCCAACTTTGTAAGAGAGGACGAAGATGATTTTTTCGGGACTGACGAAGATCCACAACCTTACCTATTTGAACCAGAATATACAGAGGAGGAACTACATGTTTTGGAGCGTGCACGAAGAGAAGCTGAGACAGTCGAACAGCCTGGGGCTGAGGGGAGAGTCAGAATCGGCATGGACTGGTGGTGTAGATGTGGGGCTTGTCAACCTATGCCGACAGAAAACGAGTGCTTCTGCTGTACTGAGTGGGAGTTGGTGCTGCCATCGATGGGGAGGCTTGATATATCTGGCGAAGAGGAGAGTACACAAAGAGATTGTGTCACAACGAATGATGCTTTTCCAGCTTTAGTAAATCCTGCAGTTGTTGAAACTTTTTTCCATCTACCCAAAATAAACTGGAAAAAACGCCCCAGGCCGTCTGGACCTAACGGACAGTTGTCCGTAGAGTAAGTGACTATTATAATCTTATTATAAATTATAATATAATCATTATAACTATAATAAAGATGCATGGGGCACATATTGTTGTATATTGCAAGCTGTATAAACAGTTAGTCTAGTAAAAAGTTACAGTCGTTTATGTATTTGTGGTTATTGATTAAAAAAATTCTTGTTTCTCAGACAATACAGGTTGGTGTCCTACCGCATTGTTTTGGAGTGGGCCCTGAAGGGAGAAACGCTGGGGAAAGGCAATCGTAAACCTTTGCCATCGTGTGTCGTCAGTGCTATTCGTAGAAGATATCCCTCACCAACGGGAACATACCAAGGATTCCAAGAGGCACAGGATGTTGTAGACCCAAAAGCTTACAAGCCATTCCAGTTATCAAAACACTATATAAAGACTTGTCTTGATCACACAATTGGTTGATACATTCACTATTCATATCCTTGTGACATACAGTACAGGCCAAAAGTTTGGACACACCTTCTCATTCAATGCGTTTTCTTTATTTTCACGACTATTTACATTGTAGATTCTCACTGAAGGCATCAAAACTATGAATGAACACATGTGGAGTTATGTACTTAACAAAAAAAGGTGAAATAACTGAAAACATGTTTTATATTCTAGTTTCTTCAAAATAGCCACCCTTTGCTCTGATTACTGCTTTGCACACTCTTGGCATTCTCTCGATGAGCTTCAAGAGGTAGTCACCTGAAATGGTTTCCACTTCACAAGTGTGCCTTATCAGGGTTAATTAGTGGAATTTCTTGCTTTATCAATGGGGTTGGGACCATCAGTTGTGTTGTGCAGAAGTCAGGTTAATACACAGCCGACAGCCCTATTGGACAACTGTTAAAATTCATATTATGGCAAGAACCAATCAGCTAACTAAAGAAAAACAAGTGGCCATCATTACTTTAAGAAATGAAGGTCAGTCAGTCCGGAAAATTGCAAAAACTTTAAATGTGTCCCTAAGTGGAGTCGCAAAAACCATCAAGCGCTACAACGAAACTGGCACACATGAGGACCGACCCAGGAAAGGAAGACCAAGAGTCACCTCTGCTTCTGAGGATAAGTTCATCCGAGTCACCAGCCTCAGAAATCGCAAGTTAACAGCAGCTCAGATCAGAGACCAAATGAATGCCACACAGAGTTCTAGCAGCAGACCCATCTCTAGAACAACTGTTAAGAGGAGACTGCACGAATCAGGCCTTCATGGTCAAATAGCTGCTAGGAAACCACTGCTAAGGAGAGGCAACAAGCAGAAGAGATTTGTTTGGGCCAAGAAACGGACATTAGACCAGTGGAAATCTGTGCTTTGGTCTGATGAGTCCAAATTTGAGATCTTTGGTTCCAACCGCCGTGTCTTTGTGAGACGCAGAAAAGGTGAACGGATGGATTGCACATGCCTGGTTCCCACTGTGAAGCATGGAGGAGGAGGTGTGATGGTGTGGGGGTGTTTTGCTGGTGACACTGTTGGGGATTTATTCAAAATTGAAGGCACACTGAACCAGCATGGCTACCACAGTATCCTGCAGCGACATGCCATCCCATCCGGTTTGCGTTTAGTTGGACGATCATTTATTTTTCAACAGGACAATGACCCCAAACACACCTCCAGGCTGTGTAAGGGCTATTTGACCAAGAAGGAGAGTGATGGAGTGCTGCGGCAGATGACCTGGCCTCCACAGTCACCGGACCTGAACCCAATTGAGATGGTTTGGGGTGAGCTGGACCGCAGAGTGAAGGCAAAGGGGCCAACAAGTGCTAAACACCTCTGGGAACTCCTTCAAGACTGTTGGAAAACCATTTCAGGTGACTACCTCTTGAAGCTCATCGAGAGAATGCCCAGAGTGTGCAAAGCAGTAATCAGAGCAAAGGGTGGCTATTTTGAAGAAACTAGAATATAAAACATGTTTTCAGTTATTTCACCTTTTTTTGTTAAGTACATAACTCCACATGTGTTCATTCATAGTTTTGATGCCTTCAGTGAGAATCTACAATGTAAATAGTCATGAAAATAAAGAAAACGCATTGAATGAGAAGGTGTGTCCAAACTTTTGGCCTGTACTGTATCTGCTGGCTAATAATTGTGTTCACTACCTTCCTATAATACTCTCTTTTTACCCTAATAAAAGTTTCAATACAGCATTATGTTGTTATTATTACATGCAGCGTAGTAACAATCTGTGAACAGACAGGTGACTCCTGAAATTGTAAATAGATTACACACCATATATTAGTTCAATACTCGACCTTCTGACAGCTAAATGATTTCAAAATAGTTTCTCTTTTGTTGTGTGACAAGTTCATCTATCTCCAACACTGCCCTCTTCTCTCAATCCTTCCACCATAACTGTTTTCCTTGTTTGTTTGAGGACATCAACAGTTGTGATGGGAGGATCAGGAAGAGGGCAGGGTTTGAGATTGCTGTGTAATAACATCTGTAAGCTATTTTTATCAAACATTTCAATGTACAACTTGTAAATAACATGATCGGATTTTCAAAAGTAAAATGACAACTCACAAAATGATAAACTGTGTTATTTAATTTACAATATGTACATGTATGAGGTAAGAATGAATACTTTGCGTAAATGGACAGGTATGGATGAACCTGCAGTCTTTTGTAATCAAGTCATTTGTTCAGTCGACAGACTGGTTTGGGACAGAAAAAGTAGCACTATATCACTATATTACTGTATGTCACACTATAAAACTATAACATTATGTCACATTACATCACACTATATTACACTATATTACATTGTCCCAAATAAAAAAAGAATATCACACTGTAGCATCCTATTTTACAATGTATCACACCAAAATCAACAAATAAATATAAAGGCACACTTATGACTGCTTTTGGGATAGTGTGGAAGGCACTTGGGTGTCACCGTGGTTAGCCCTGTTGTTTACAACGGAAGATGGTACAGGTTTTTTAAAAGGGGGGGGGGGGGGGGGACGACAACATGCAACTTGAATATTATTCCTCTGATGAGCCTGTGAACCTAGATTGGTGTGCTTTTATGACATCCTCCTTGTTGGGTTTAGGAAATGGGGCGATGTTGGCAGCTAGACGGGGGATGTTCACTTTTGATGTGGAGTCTCTGAATATGACTGAGGGATCCAGCCGTCTGTGCAGTACTTGCTCCATCAGGCCATCTCTGAATCTTTGAGTTGTCTCCTTGTAAACTGGCCGGGAAACCCACTGCTTGGACTGCTTCTGAAAGACAACGTTGTGTCTTTGGAGGCCTGAAATGATATACAAGCATGAATTGAGATGTTTCAAAACGTTCAATGACTTCTTGACAGATGCT
Organism: Epinephelus lanceolatus; assembly: GCF_041903045.1. Classification (NCBI taxonomy): domain Eukaryota; kingdom Metazoa; phylum Chordata; class Actinopteri; order Perciformes; family Serranidae; genus Epinephelus; species Epinephelus lanceolatus. The sequence continues at coordinate 500,972 of NC_135740.1, forward strand.
GTTCCATAACATTTTATTTACTGCCTTGAGCAGAATGAAATAAGTCCTATATAGCTCTAGTTTACAGTGATTACGGTAGACAACTTGTGCAATGAAAATTCTCAAAAACTAAAATGATCTTTTTTAGGTATTTTGTGTAAACTTGCCACTACTTATATTCTTAGTATTTACCTGTTGCAGTCAAAGCCTGTTCACGCTTTGTGTTGTGGTTCTCATTGTGATCCATGACAGCCAACCTTGTGCGTGCCTGCATCGAAGGATAGTCAAAATGCAGGCGCTTTGGACAGTATTTCAGGAGGGCATTATGGAAAACCTCGAGGTTTCCTGAAAACACAAAAAACATAATTGACATTACAAACTACAAACTATAAACCACATACTTTATGCAATATTTATCACAGTGTGTGTGCATGACCTGTTGAAGATTGTCATTGTGGAATAATGTATTTATGTCTTATGTATAAAAACTAAAAACGTAGAATAGTATGCATACCAATGCTCCTCTTGTCTGTGGTGCTACATAACCACCCCATTTACTGTAAATCATTTTCACAGAAATTTCCTGAACACACAGTTACATCTTATTGCATTTTATTGGGCCTTTTCACTATCTTCCAACACATATATACATACCCGTGTGCTTGAACAGCGTCATTTGCTCCAAATCTTGAAGGAGACGTCTGTTCATCACCACCTCATATAAGGCTTTGAAGGCAGCTGAGTCTTCCAACAACCATCTCTTCTTCCTTTACTCATCTGCTGACAAATCGGGGTGGTAGCATTTGTGCTCTTCTCCATTTTCCTCCCAGCGATGGACTCCACGGATATGATGAAGGAGTGACTTCCATTGTCGAATCAACTCCTGACAATAACATTCCCCCACAAGAAGAAATCATTGTAGCACTGATGTAACATTCCATATTAACTATCCACTGAATAAAATTAGAAACATTGTATGCCATAGACATGTCAGCAAATCAGTAATAATGTTTCATCATTTTAGGAATGAAGTACTGAAAATGAGGTACTGTATGGTCTAGGTCCACAAGGAAAAGTGAAATGCTGTAGGGCTGTCTGCAACGAGGTGTGATTGTGTTTACCTCTCCATCTCCTTTCGATGTGCTGCAGCATGAGGTGACTGAAATCGGTGCCTGGAATTGGGCCTGACGGCTCCCGACCTCGTCCTCCTTGTTTCTTCTAAAATGTCTTTTCATTGTCAATTCAGTATCTTAGGTTCGGCTGGCAGGTACTTAGAAAAACACTGGAGATAGGCAGAATCTGGTGCAATCGAGTTTATTGTGTTCACAGGCAACAACACAGACAAACTCACGAGTCAGCCTCCGGAGGACGACTGAAAAACTGCTCTCAGCGCTCTGGCTTATATGCTGGTGGAGGTCGAGGAGATCTCCACCCATTTCTGTAGTCCTTCCCATTTCGACCCGTTTTTACTGGTAGCAGACTTTTGCCTTTATTCCTGCTCAAGCTGGAATCTGCCACCAGTATTTCCGGGGTCGCTCTCACTCTATTTTTTAAAAACCCATGTGATCTGTGGGGACTCACATGCTACAGTCCCTCGTGCTCTTATTTTTAGAAAAACATGTGATCCCTGGTGACTCACATGCTACAGTTCCTCGTGACACAATCATTTGAATGTATGTGTGACCTTTATATAAACTCCTAAGTGCATTAAGCAGTACAATCAAGTGAGTGTGCTATCTTCTTCACACAGCACGTGGTAACTTGTATGAGTGTCACTATAAGTTCACAACATCATGTGAGTGTAGGTTAATGCATTATATCATTACACAGCGCGTGATAGGTTATGTGTGTCAATAAGAGTTCACAGCTGAGATGTCACTAAGAGTTCACACTGTTATATTGCATATTACACATGAATGCAGGATTAGTTTTTGCAAACGTCTACACACTAACATGGTTATATAGCTATTTGTATCTCATCCAACTTATATGGTTTAATATCTGATGAGGGTTTTGACTTTTACACTACAAGCACCACCACAAGTGATTGGTTATGCTCTTTATCCAAGAACCAATGTCTTTGCAGTACTTGTGTTTAGAGGCTTGGACCAATTTCTTTTTTATTCCTAAAATAAAAGGGGAAAAGGATTAGAAACGGACATTACAATTCAGAAATGGCACACACAGACAAATTATTTTCTATGGCTGTTCTCAGTGAAAACACAGCACGGCATTATACTAAGTGACAGGTATTGTGCTATATGGGCACATACAATATTGTTATAAGTAGACCAACCTTTTGTTATATGCCAAGGATCAAACTGGTGGTCTATGTCTGGAAAAGTCTCTCTCAAAGTTTTCCTGATGGACGGATGTCTGTCAGTGGTTACGACCTTTACATGGATCCCTTCATCCAAGAGCCTTTCCAGTCCTTTCCTGAAACCTAATGGCTCCATACCAACAGAACTTTTTGCTTAGGTCACCTTGGGGGAACAAGAAAGGTTTACGAGTTACTGGTGATTACATTTTTGAAAGAGACTTTGTAGCACAATAACCGTTATATTTTTGTCTATTATTGTGTTTTTCTTACCTGAATCAATTCAAAGAGTATGATTTCATTTGTGGAGTCATCCATGAAGGAGTAGGTTGTGTATTTGCTTGAATGGCCCGGGCTATCACTTCTTCCATCTCCACACACATGCACCGCCTCACCATCCAGAGTCTGGCAGATGAGCCGTGCAAAGATGGCATTCTCCTGCATCTTGTATGCTTCCTCAATGACAGGAATCAGGTAGCTAGACTGTATGTTATAATATGTGGTTTTCTTGGGCAGTTGAAGCCTCAAAACCGCTGCCCAATCAGCAATGTCAGTGTAAGTTGCACCAGTGAACAGCGTTTCTGCTGCTGTTGTAAGCAGATTGTTTTCAGCCATCCCACGGACATTTGGACATGACTCCCATTCTCCAGTGTGACTGTTGTTGCATTGCCATCTCACTTTGAGTCTGCTGCCAGATGATGCTAGGCTGTTGTCACACATTTCAGCTCCACAAATACTGCATCTTTGAAATAGTTCCATAAGTCTGGACTCATTCACTATCCACTTCTTTTCCATCCATGTTCTTGTTTTTTGTGGAACGCTGGATGCGCTTTCCGAGCTAGATCCCTTTTCTGAGGTGGAGGGGCTTGTAAAGGGGACAAAACTGGAATCAGCAGGGTCATCACCAGGCTCTGAAGTCATACTGATGTCCAAGGCAGATGACTGTGGAGTAATATCCATTTCATCTGTTTCCTTTTCACTAGTTTCCTGTGGTTGGCAAATCAACATGACAATATTTAGTCTCTCTACTCACTTGTATAGTTTTTCAGCACTGACGGTTTCTCACTGCATTTCTCAGAAAGGAGAATATACAAATATCTGCCTGTTCAATTACTGAATTTTTGGTGCTCTGGATAATTGCTAAATAAAAGCATGAAATATAAATATGATGCAATAAATTGATAAATCTGTTTTTATTGTCATGGCTCCTAGGCTTGTAGCATATACTTACATGAAATAGTAGGCTTGTTCGTGCCCTGCCTGAAGCAGTCATTGTGGATGACGATGCAATGCCCTGTACAACAAAGAGATGGATTTCAAAAATTGTTGCATTTATCACAAAGTAGACATGACAACAGAGTAATTAGCATACTGATTGTTCCCTCCAACTTGGTGCCAGGGCAAAATATTTCCCAGATCTTGAGGGCTTTGTGCGTGGACCTGTCTGCTCAGGACTAGTCAGCTGAAGAATGAGTAAGGGGCCCTCAGCAGCATGGCTTTTGTGGGGGGTTGACTGTGGTACACCACTGGCACAACAGCTGAAATCAGCCACCAATTCTGTCGGATCTAGCGGGACATCTCTCACCTCGTCCTGAAATAGGTAAGATAACACTATTCAACAAAAAAGGATTACTTTTCATATTACTCACAATACATACATGAAGGCAATACATTTGAATGCAATTCATTACAGATCATCCAATACCCTACACATTCAATGGCAAATGTAAAGAATAACATCTTAGTTGGTAAGTAAGTATTGAATATTGAGTATTGAAATGCAGTAGGAAAAAAAATGGTATTAAGCATAATTCATGTACCATAATCCAATTACTGTACACTATCTAGGTTTCATAAAAGATGAACATATGTAATAAACAAAAATATATAGATAGATATTCTGAACCATTACATACTGTAACCTTGGAAAAAATTACTTGGGCTAGCCTTGAGGCTGTTCGGCCAAACAATGTAAACATACATCGTTTTTTTGGTATTGTTGTTTTTGTAGCGTTATGTATGTTATGACTGTCATGTAGCTTACTACATGCACTTCAGAGCTACCATAACTTGGTTTGATTTTACAGATAAAAATAGCACAGTTGTATTCTCAGACTGGTTTTCCCTGCCAACATAGTAGTAACGTTACTCAATAAGGGGAAACACGATGTGACCCCCGGAGTTACGAGGCGAATACAGTAAAATGGCCGTCCTATTTATCTTGTCTGGCGCAAGATAATATGCCGTGCTAAGCGTTACAATGTGAAAACAAAACACAAGTACTTGCCTCGTTTACTGTCTGTGTGACACCGAGTGATGGGATGGCCGTGTCCTTCAAGAAAAGTCTCATTGTTTGGGTTCTGAATTCCAGTTTTTCGTAGTAGTCATCCCGTGAAAAATGCTCTGAGCAAACTAGCATCCTCTTGACTGCTTCTTGTGGGGTGTTGGGATCCATGTTCAGAGCACCTAGCCATTGTTTCATCCGCTCCGGATTTCTAGTTGGAATTGAGTGAAAAATAAGATGTGACGCTATCTTCTGCTTATTGTCGCAACCCCGTACAGCACACGTACGAGGCATTTTGTAAAATTGGGATTTATAAGTCTCTCTCTTCCAAAAAAAGTGTCACAGTGTCCTAGAAACTCCTTCACCGATCTACTGCATGAGCTCTTCTCCTCTTCTTCTTCTTCTTTCTTTTTATGGCGGTTGGCAAACAACTTCTCAGGTGCATTACCGCCCTTCTTCTGCTTCTTCTTCTTCTTCTTCTTCTTCTGCTTTCTTCCTCAGCTGTTTACTGGCGCGCATGCGCAGAACTGCAGTTTAGTTTCCTATGTACTTCTCTCCAAACTTACATAAAGTGCTAATCTTAGTCTAAAAATAGATAACGTAACATAACGCGGTAAAAACGAGTCACAACAAGCACACAGGACCGTTTAGAGTTGCTGAAGAGTTTATCTGATGACTGCAGGCAGAGGCAGGCTAACAATACCCATTGACTCCAAGCATTTGAGCTAAGCTAATTAGCGGTGGGCGAGCTCTGCCCGGCTCTCCCTTTTTACTGCATGTATAGCCGAAAGAATGGTATCTACCTGCTTGTCATGGACTCGGACACGCAAACAAAAAAAATGTTGGCGTATCCCTTTAAAGTCTGTCCTGCCTAGGTTTTATCAGCATGTTAAGTGTCTGACCAGAGGGAATAACACATTAGATCATGTTTACACAATTATTAAACATGCATACAGAGCCATACAGCTCCCACACTTAGGCCAGTCAGACCACCTATCTCTGCTCCTTACCCCCGCATACACACCTCTCAGAAGAAGGGCAACTCTATTGATTGAGAACATTACAACATGGCCTGAGGATGCACTTCTTCAACTTCAAGACTGTTTCACCCACACCGAGTGTTTTTGAACATCAGGACCTGGCTGTACACACGGAGTCTGTACTATCCTACATCAAGTTCTGTATGAAGAATGTCATGGTGGACAAACGCATCCAGGTGTTCCCCAACCAGAAGCCCTGAATGACCAGCCAAGTGAAGACACTCCTCAAGGACCGCAACACCGCCTTCAGGTCAGGTAACAAAGATCTGTACAGCGCTGCTAGAGCTGATCTGAAGAAAGAAATAAGGAAAGCCAAGTCCGACTACAGGAGGAAAATAGAAAACCACCTTACCTACAACAACCCACGGCAGGTGTGGCAGGGTATCCAGCAGATCATCAACTTCAGGGGGCAGATCAACACAGCAGAGGACTCAAGCATTGCACTAGCAGAAGGCCAGGTCTTCCCCACAATCTTCAATCTCTCCCTGACACAGGCCACCATCCCAGCCTGTCTGAAGTCTGCCACTATCATTCCTGTACCCAAAAAATCAGCCTCAGTCAGTCTCAATGACTAATACCCAGTTGAACTTACACCTGTCATCACCAAGTGCTTGGAACAGCTGGTCCTGAATCACATCAAAACCTGCCTCCCTCCCTCCTTTGACTCCCACCAGTTTGCTTACAGAGCAAACAGATCAAACAAGGATGCCATACCCACCACCCTTCACACCACGCTGAGCCACCTGGAACACCGGGAGAGCTACATCAGTATGCTCTTCATCGACTACAGCTCAGCCTTCAACACCTTCATCCCCGATACCTTGGTCAGCAAACTGTCTGACCTGGGACTCCCCCCACCCACCTGCTCTTGGATTAAGGACTTTCTCACAAACCGGCCTCAGACAGTGAAACTTGGACCCCATCTCTCCTTCACCCGGACACCGAGTATGGGCTCCCAACAAGGGTGTGTGCTGAGCCCACTACTCTACACCCTCTACACCTCCAACTGTAGACCTGCCCTCACCAGCAACACCATAGTGAAGTTTGCTGACAATACGACGGTGGTGGGGCTGATCTCAGGTGGAGATGAGCCTGCCTACAGGGACGAGGTCCTGAAATTATCTGCGTGGTGCATGGCAAACAACCTGGCTCTGAACACCACAAAGGAGATCATCCTGGACTTCGGGAAGCACAGGGCAGAGAGAGTGTAGAGAGGGTCCACACCTTCACTTTGCTGGGTACCACGATATCTGTGGACCTCTCCTGGACTGCAAACAGAACAACGTCACTGAGAAGTTGCTGGTGACCTTCTACTGCTCAACCATTGAGAGCATTTTAACATACTGCATCTCAGTATGGTTCACGCACTGCACTGAGGCAGACCGAGAGAGGCTCCAGAGAGTGGACAAGACGGCGCAGAAGATCATCGGCTGCCCCCTCCCGTCTCTGAAGAACATTTATATATCCCGCTGCCTGAATCATCAGAGACAGCACCCATCCTGCTTCACACCTGTTTGTCCTGCTGTCCTCTGGCAAACAGGCTCAGAGACAGCTTCTTTCCACAGGCCATCACTACATAGTTGGTAGGAGCAAACACTGTTATTAAAACTAATTATTTCATAGACAATATACATTTTGCAAATACACTCAACATTACACATCAGTTTGTTTTGATGTCAAGTATGCAGAAAATGATTTCTTGATTAACTCAGGGCAGCTTTATACTTCCTGTCAGTGTACCTTATGAAATCATTCATGTTGACCCTTGTAATTGCTGCTTCTTAACTCAGGATCTGCTAATGGTCTTAGTGCACGTGTACATGCAACATCTTCTTTAAAAATTCATATGCTTTATCAGAATATCCAAGTCATTTTCTCATTTTCTGACAAGCTGTCTTTTTGGAACACTGAAAGCTCCTTTGCTGTAGCAGCCTGAATTGATTGTGAACGAGCATCTGCGGTTCCACAGTCAAAAAGCAACTTGGAGTAAAGAGTCACATCAGGTTCCAACGCACACAGCCCGAGAGTATGAACCAGCTGTCTCTGTTTGGGAACTGCACCTTCTTTGGTTTATTTTGTGATAGATTCCTGCTTTATTATGTCATATATTAAGGACTGGTGCAAAAGATGAGGACAGAAGGGATGATGTTACATGGCTCTGTTACACCAGAAACTAAACCAACATACAAACAAAAAAAAACCATATAATTATATTATAATATACAACACACTGTTCAAGATTACCCTCTTGACCTCTGCAATAGAAACGGTCCACCAGTGCCTTCATTGGTAGTTTTGCTTATTGTAATGTCATTTCTTGAAGTATGTGCAGGGTTCAACGCTAAGGTTTTTTTTTCACTTGCCCAGTCAGGCAAGTTGGTCAGAGATCTACTTGCCCGAAGTCAGTTTTTACTTGCCCTGTAAAAATTGTTTAATTTAAGCGGCTATCAAATAACAAAGACTGCAGTTATTTTTATGTTATGTAATCTTTATTCACACTGTATTTACTATTTAAAACAACATATATCATGTATTGTAGTTTAATTCCTACACAAAAATCACAGTGTCAGGGCTTAAAGTGAAAAATTTGTCAATCATTATCCATCTATAATTTTGCACCCATGCCCACCTCTATTAATTTTTCACCCCTCTCTCCAGTTCTGCTGTATTAACACCGGGTTTAATATATTTTGCTTCCATCTCTCTGCCCTGCTCTACTCTACTTCAATGCTACTTAGCTCTCTCTCTACTCTACCAGTAGACTACCACATCCACCTGTTGCACAAAACGCACACAGCAGTGTTTCCCCTAGGATGGAGTTGTAGCAGCAGAGGTGAAACTTTTTTGTATGCTTGCAAAGCACAGCCTGCTGGGATGTTTCTATGTATCTACTGGCACCATAAGGGCTCTTTAGGACTAAGTACATACAGTACATTTGTGCACAGTAATGAGCAGGTGAAATGTCTGTCTAGCTTACATATGAGGTGTCTCAAGATTTAGGAACATACAATTTTATTGAATATAATAAAAGTAAAAAGTCACATGACATGCTGCTGTTTTGTGCTATGACCTATTTAAGTGTTGGAAGTTGTTATTTACGTGACAACGCCTGAACGCAACACAAGCTCAGTATGAGTGCCGTGCTGCGCTGCTGTGCGAGCTGCTGTTTGTCTGTGCGTAACAGCTGTCTGTTGATGGTTATTTACACAGTGTCCATAACAATAACTTTGTCAGCTGACAAACTGCACCGGGCTCGGGATCAGGTTTGGTCAGGAAAATGAGGCCCAAGCCGCTCTAGCGTGCTCACCTGTGTGTGTGGCGGAACTCCGCCGTGCGTGATACAGAGAGCAGAGGAGAACTGTTAACGCGTGACCATGTAGAGACAGAAATGACACGATGACATAACACCATAAATAGTACATTGTTATGTCATTATATGAAGCGTCCGTCACACAAAATAATATCAATGGGGGCCGTGGGCAGGACATTGTTACACAGCATGTGCCTGTGACTTCAGGCAGAGAGACCGTTGCATCAGAGCAGAAGGGCACGTTTTAAAATACATTTATTTATCAATTAGTTATTAACTTTTACTATTTTTAGCAACTTGCCCGATCGGGCAAGTGAGTTGTTAGTTTACATGCCCGACCTTGACCTTGACGTGTATGCCCTAACCCTGATGTGTATCTTCAAATGCTTCATATCTCTAAAATTTGTAAAAACTAACCTAAACAGTTATATGAGTCAATAAACCATAGTAATTACTAAAAGCCTTTGAAATTTGTTAGACACTACAGATGATGTGTTGTATTTTACTGCTCAGAGTGTTTTCACAACATGTTGATAAGGAAGAGCAAAGGATCAGATGAAAAATATTATCAGGGACTAATTTTTTAGATTAGATTTAGTTATGGACCACTTGCCCTTCACTGAGATCCAATTCTCCCATCACAGTCGTCACTTTGACCAGTAGAAACACAGAACGATCTGCTGCCATAGACAACTGTATGACAACAACACCCCAGCATTTTTAATATTTCCTCTAGGGATGTTACCACATGGAGTAAAAGGGGAAGATGATGGTGTGAAACAGCAGAGGCACTTTATCAACGTGCTGTGTAACGTTACTGTCATTAGCATCAAGCTAGCAAACAATGTTACATCCTCACGGTCGGACATAAAGTAATAACATTAACAAATAGTGTCGGGGCTTTTACTCATCACAACTGCAGAGGCTACCAGCTTCATTTGAAACAGACTACATTATTATTATTCATTATTCATTAATCCCTCTGTGTTTTTATATATTTACTTTTTATCTGCTCCCGTTGTCTTTATAAAGTTAACATATCGCGCCGTCATTTCAAACTCAACACTTTCTGAATTTCTTGCAAATTAAAAGACCCTTATAACCTCGGCTGAGAGAATCCCTCCATTTTCTAAATAGGCTTTTATTGTGAAACGTTTGTAGGAACTTGGTTGTGGAGGATATGCTTGAATGTTTACGTACTGTACTTAAAATGTAGCTTCTGCCATCTGCTGATGCTTTTAGGGGACTACAACAACATTTCTGGCACATGAACAGGCACAATGACTCAGATGATAGTAAAAGTAACTAGAAAAGCATTCGGAAGGCGCAGACCTCCGCCAAGCAGCTCGGATTTCCCACCATTTTATTATTTTATCCACTTCGCTTCAACCGATCACCACCGAAATCTATAATCTGTTCCTTGTCTCATTATCAACCTTTCCTGAAAATTTCATCAAAATCTGTTCAGAACTTTTTGAGTTATTTTGCAGACAAACAAACAAACAGACAGACCAACACCAGCGAAAACATAACCTTTTTGAGAGAGGTAATAAAAATAGGACAAGAATAACCCAATGACATCAGACATGCCATGAAAGATGACCAGGGATAATAAATGAGTACCATCGTGTAGTGTGTCATGTCTGTCGGCCAAGTCACGGCATGATTTTATGACTCCACAATCGTGTAATGTGACATAGTGACTTTCAGAACGGGCAGAAAAGTCGTGTAGTGTACCAGGCATAATGCAAGTCCTGAGTCTGACCTGTCTGTCAGCGAGTCCTCCTCCACCTTTTTTTAGACTCCACCGTAGACAATAGTAGCATTTCTTCTGCCACATAGCGAGCCACAAGCTTCATGGCTTCTTTCGGATTGATAGGTTTAACATTATCTCTGTTATTAGAACCAAAAGACAGTCGTTGCTGTTTTGGAGCTGAAGGACCAGCGTTCTAAAAGTAACAGAAGTAACTGATGGCTTGTTTGAAAATATACTCAAGTATTCGGGGGAGGGGGTTGGGGTAAAAAAATGGAGAAAAAAATGAGTGGCGACAGCAAGAACAAGACGTGTGTGTTTGTGTGTGAAATGAAGCTGGGAGGATGAGTGAGGACAGACACAGGGACACTGAGGAGTGATGGCCGTGGCTGGAACTGACAAGTTACGGCTGCTGAACTGAGAGAGATTAGGGGAGAGAGACATAGAGGGGACAGAGAAAGAGAGAGGGAGTGTGAGTGAGGGGAATGCCAATGTTAGGCCATACAATCCAGGTAATGAGGCATTCAGTTCTGCTGGAGAGACACGGCTGAGAGACTGTTCAGTCACAGCTGTTGCAGAAAAAGAGACAAAAGAGGGGAGAAGGAGAAAAAGGCGCTGCGCTTCATGTCTCCGTTACCTTGTTTGATGGGCGGCTTGCCTAAAAGGGATGGAGAAAAGAAACTCAGAGGAGGGGATAAAGGAAGAAATGCAGAAGGTGAAAAGCAAGGAGAACCCGACATACAAAAAGTTCAGAGGCAGTGTGAACAGTCAGCAGAAGAGGATGGATCCACATTGTTTCTGGTCTGTGTGAGCTGACTAGTCTGCTGACTTGACAGTTTTCAGATTCCTGGTGAGGATAGAATGATGCAGCAGAGAGAGCTCGATTCAGCCTCATATAAACCTCCACACCTGCTATGTGCAGTCAGAATACCCAAAGATACATTTGCTTTATGGATCTTAATGCAATTACAGCTGCACAAGAATGACAGACACCCTGAAGTTTTTGTATGTAAAATATTGAAATCAGCTTTACAAATGGGTTTTTTAGGGACAGCCCAAATGTAGATATTGTAGAACCTTCTAATCCTAAGAACTCACTTTCTGTTTGGAATTATGAGGTTCTATCTAGCAAAACATGAAAAGAAGCAATGATTTTCATGGAAAACAAACACTTAACATATAATTTGTTTTAAAACATAAAATTAGCATTGTAACAGATTGTCTACCTGTATGAGAAATGTATGAGAATGTTTTCTGATATTTTTACAACATTTATTTCTTGTTGGATAACAAATCTTATTTTACTAATTCAAGAAAGCATTGCAGATTAACTGTCAGTGATAATATTTTTGTTCAATGTAGAGGTCAGAAGGTAGAAATATGATTGGTTATTATAACACATTCCAGGAACCATTAGTTTAAGTTTTCTTTGTGTCAGACAGCAAACAGATATCTAACCAGGACTGTACTGCACAGACAGTGAGACAGGTAAAGTATAGGGATAGTCTACATATTCACTGTACTAGGAATGTCAGATTCAACTAATTTAGGTAATTTTCAAGGGAAAAAAAGCAAATTAACATGAAATACAAGAGCATTTCCTTTTGGTCTGGAGCTCCATTAACTCAGTGAGCTCTGATACCACTTCTCTAAGCTGTATCCGTTAAGAGGTGGATAGAGATAAAGAATGTTTTGTGAAGTAATGTAAATGTCTTGCCTTTATTTTCTGTTGGCTCTGCTAACAGATGGCTAGCTGTGATTACATCCGGAAACAAAGTGCCCATTGCCCACCCTCCAGTCTCCACTGGTTAGCTAATGTTGACCTTAGATGCTCTGCACTGTGCACCAGCCAGGCTAGCTAATTGGGAGCTAGCTGCAGCACTCATTCATGATTACCACCATCCAGGTGGTGGGATGACATAGCTGCGGAAACATTATAGCCACCCCCAGTCTTCCCCCAGGTCTACACGGTGAGTGAACAGCTAATTTTGAGCCACAAAACCTCTTCAGCATTATTTAATGTTAGCACTATAATCGTTAGCACCACTAGCTGTGCTGCACCACTAAAGGTGCTTACAGGGCTAACAGTAGATAACAATGCTATAGGGGGTTTGCTGCTCAAAATGAAGTCACTTGGGCTGCCTGGGAGGCAACTGTGGCTGGCCATGATGTTTCCACAGCATTGCTGTTGAATCAGGACAGCATTATTGGCAGTAGGCTTATTGCTGAATGGACCGCTCTGTTAGCAACCTCCCACCAGACACGGCTGGTCTACAGTGCAGAACACAAGGCTAGCTGAACTACTAGCGACGGGCTTTGATATCAGCACTGACACATAACAAAGAAGCTGGACCTGACCGGTTGTCTTGTGTGCTTTCTCAGTGCTGATTGGCTCACAGATAGAACTGTTTTGTTTTCTAAATAAAACATCCAAAGATGCATAAAACTTAAAAAACACATCACATAATATTAATACGTTGTCACAGAATGAGAATACATAGCCTAGCTTTGGTTTTGGTGAAAATGTTAGAACGTTATAATTCCAAGGTAACAATCTGGACAAACAAACAATTCGATTATGATTCAGAGGGCAATGATTTGATGGATCATGATGCATCTTGATGCATCTAATTTTCTGAATTCTATACATGATATATTTTTCTCACTGTGTGACCACTTACTACTTTTAAAACATAGCATAATGTAGGTTTGTAGTGATCCATAATTAAATTAACAGATGAATTTGCTTGAAGATGATGCCAAAATGCTTGCATACCCGAACTTTTGAACCAGGGAGAGACAGTGGGATTGTATTCATCGGTGGTTGCTCATATTAAGCCTTTGTGGGATATTTATGCTGGCATAGTGTCCAGTGTTTGTAGACTGTAGTATTTAACTAGAAATAGTAAACAAGTCATGTACAGTTGACTAGTAAATCATCCACAGCTGTTTTAATTTAAAAGTTAACTTGCAATAATTCAGAATTAATTAATTTGGAAATATCTTGTAGTCCCCTGCCTGTATGACAGTGACATAATGAGGGGGAGGAAGAGTGCTCTGCAGCTCTGCTGTTGTTATGGACATCTCCAGTAGCAGAGAGCAGCCTCTTCACTCCACATTAGCTCCAGGAGCGGACTGGGCACAGTTTTTTAAGTTTTTTTGCAGGAAAAAAAAGTGCTTGCAACTGCTGCATTTTCTGAAAATGAATTAAACATGGACTTAAGTGTGTGCTGCACTGCTCCCACCAGTTTCATTCCGTCAACACATTACTAATGAACATTTAGTGACTGATTATTGAAATTTGTGAATCGTTGCTGAATAGTCCATGTCCGCATCCCAGTGCATCTAAGAATCCATTAGTTCTCCCACCCCTAATAAACACCAACTGTGATTTGTGTTTAGCCTTATCATGACTGGACAAGCAAAGCAAGATGGCCCCTTTCGCGTATCTACTAGGGCTGTAGTCAACCAAAGTAAATTTTGGTTGCCTGAAATTTTACCTACTCTTAAACGAATTGATTGGTCAGTGGGACATATAAATGAATCTGCACAGTATCTCTAGATTAATGAGTCAGCAGGCTAATTTTATAAAATACCTTTTCCAAGTTGTACATATTCAATGTATTTTGAAAGGCTGCCATCACATGACCAACGCATTGCTGGGAGTAAACAAGGAAGCAGTCCTGAGTAGTCATGTAAGGAGGCAGGTTGAGGTGGTGAATGGGTCACAAAATTGTGGGCTTTGCCCCCTTCCTCTGGAGATGTGTGTTTGGAACCATGTGAACTTAGTCATTTTAAGGTACGTCCTCACCACGCTTCTTTTCCTAAACCTAACCTCAGTAACATTACTTACCGAAACCTAACTTCCATAACTTTATGTTAATTACGTAACTGTATGTTGAGGATGTAACGTCATTCTTGGGGCTCTAATTCATAGGATATCATATGAACTGCTGTTTGTGTATTTTTGTAGGATATCATACTAGCCGTTCTATGATGATATGGTCAAATCAGCAACACCACTGAGTGTGCTCTACCTGGCAGCGTGGTGTGTTCTCTCTAACTACATACTTCAGCTTTCCCTTTGTGACCAACCCCGGTGTAAGTGTCTCTGCATAAACCCACAAACAAATTCTTTCCAAGCTACAAGAAGAACCGGAGACGTGCATTCAAGTCAAAAACTCGGTATTTATTATAAAAAATGGAATGAAAGGGGCAGTAATGGACCTAAAGATGAAAGAAAAAATAAGACAATGATCAGTTTATGACAAGGTCTTTAATGTTACACTACTAATAAATAATGAAAACTGCAAAGTAGCTGAACCAACTGATTACAATATAAATTAAAGCTGCAAGCAGCTGTGATCGGGCCCTTACTCCCCCATGCAACCGGGGGGGCCTGAGGCATGCGGGGGCTGTGGCACGAAGCGAGAAGGGAGAAAAAACCTGGCAGGAGTGAAAAAACACAATGTTTTGTTCATCCACCAGGTGGTGCTACGAGCGTAACTAGATGTGGGCAGGTGTGTTCAGGGGCGGACCCTCATCAAACGTGAAGTTTCGAGCAAATCGGACAAGGTCAATGTATAACAGGGCATTTCCTGTTTCCACAAGGGGGCGGCATGAGTGAAACCAGATGTGGGCAGGTGTGTTCAGGGGTGGACCCTCATCACACATGTGAAATTTTGAGCAAATCGGACAATACATGAAGGATTTATATCAAGTTGATGTTCCGTGGCGAAGGATGAAAAGTCGCCACTGCTGCGGCCTGCAACATGACAGGACACGTGTGTCACTGTGGAGATTCATCAACTTGATCATCATGTGGCCAGAAAATGGAGCTGATCAGGTAAGGAGCTTGAGGTTGGTGTTTGTCAGTGTAAAAGATGGCATTTCCTGTTTCTACAAGGGGGCGCCATGAGCAAGATTGCCTTTGAGCATATGGAGGTGTTGAGGGCGGGGCTCTTATCATGTACAGACATTTTGAAGCAGTTTGGATGAATTATGTGGGAGAGAGAGCTGCTTGAATAAGCATGGCGATGGATCAAAAATGGCAGCACCATAGCAGCCACAATCTTTGACCTACAGACATGCAGAGCACAACTTTTGATCAGCATGGTGTCTGGAAAGGGCCGAAATTGGGACACGAAATGTCGCAAGAATAATAATAATAATAAACAGCACGATTTCAATAGGGTCCTCGGACGACTTCGTCATCGCTCGGGCCCTAATAAACAGCGCGATTTCAATAGGGTCTTCCGCGGACGACTTCGGCGTTGCCCGGGCCCTAGTTAAAGCTGCAAGCAGCGATGAACAGGCCCTCGCAGTCCACGCTCGTCGGGGCACGCTGCAGTAGGGGGGCGTGCACCTAGATGTCTTATCAGCTGTAATAAATAAAAAAATAAACGTTATCTCTTACTTACATTTCCAGTATACAGGTAGGCACCCAACCCACGTATGTATTTTTCCAAAAAGTAGAAGCTGAAAACATGCCCAATAGTTCAAGGTCTTCTGACTCTTTAAAGGTAGGGTCTGGAGGATTTTCCAGTTGCTGTTTGTAAACACACATTCAAATTTGGCCCCTCCTATCAGGCTCAACTCTCCCGGGTGTATGGAGCCCGGAGGTACGGAAAAAGGCTTTACAGAAGAGGTGCACGCTCGGACACGCTTGGGCACGCTCGGGCACGGCACCTGCGCTCTCTCATTGGCTGGGGAAATCTCCGCCCAGAAGCGGTCCGACCTCCCAAAAACATCAAAATACAGTTAAAGGGCAGGAGCTCTGCAAACAGAGTCACCACCACACATGAGTAGAAGCCCGTAGGTGATGATTAAGCAGGATTTCATTTGTATATGTCTATATTTTGTTTTGTTTGAAAATCCTCCAGATCCTACCTTTAAAAGTTGACATGGTGTCTCTAGCTCAAAGTATGAGGGACAAGAAGAGGTTGAAAGTCGGTGAGTTTTGAAGAGGATTTGAAGATTTTCCAATTTACTTCCATATACACTAATTAGACTGCCACCAGAGCGCCACCTATTGGCCGATTTGCACCGAATTTTGCACAATCCCTCATCGGGCCATGGAACACAATTAGCAAAAGTGTTGTGGTAATCCGTCTGTATTTGGTCAAGATATGAAAGACTGACTGTTTTTAAAACAATGTGCAGGAATTTGTAGTTTTATATTTTGGGCTCAAAATTCTTTTAATAACTTTTTGTCAGGAGGGTCCACAGATGCTACATGCAAAATTTGGTGCAAATAGGTCAAATCGCCTAGGAGGAGTTCGAAAATTTTTTTCATTTGTTGAGATTTAGCAAATGGAAAGTTACCGCGAAAGTGGATGTGGCTTACACCACACAATTCAGCTGAATTCAGAGAACACGTAAATAGAAGGTTTAACAATGTGCGACATATTATGTGGGAGATATTAGCCAAAAACGCTTTTGCATTGAAAATAGCACCACCTGCTGGTCATTTTTGGTGTGTGAGTTACAGGGGCCAGTCTATACCACACCTATCAATTGTATTTCCATGAGTGTTATGGTGTTGGCACAGTGCCAAATATTAAATTAGATGGCCACCAGAGCGCCACCTAGTGGCGGATCGGTAAGTCCTTCATCAGATATCTTCAGGAGGGCATTGACAATAATTATACCAAGTTTCGTTTTAATCCGCCCAACCGATGTTGGGATATAAAATACTGTAAAGAGCACCACCGTGTGGTCATCACCCGAACCTTTGCACAGAGCCTAAGGGGCTCATGGGGAAGTAGTAAACTGAGTTTCATGTCATTCGGACCCCCACCAATGTGGAGATATGCAACACTTCCTGTTTAGAACTAAATCTGCAGGAAGTTGTTATTTAATAACTTGAGTATTCTTTGGAATATCAAAATTCTTTTAATCACTTTTTGTCAGAAGAGTCCACAGATGCTGTGTGCAAAGTTTCGTGCAAATTGGTGAAATTCCGTAGGAGGAGTTCGAAAAAGTAGGTTTGCGACATTTTGCGAATTTGCGAAAAAAAAAGATGGCAGGGAAATGGGCGTGGCCTATATCACGAGAATCAGCACAATTCACTGAACGCATGGGTATAAGGTTTTTGAATGTGCAACAAAGTATATGGGAGTTATGAGCCAAAACGCACTTTCCTTAATAATAGCGCCACCTAGTGGTAGAAATTCAGGACGACAATAGATTATAAAATTTTTCGCCAGGTGTGACTTATATTCCAAGTTTGGTGAGTTTTGGGGTATGTTCAGGCAGTGAAAAATGCGATCATGTGGGCGGAAGAAAAAAAAAAAAAAAAATATATATATATATATATATATATATATTTAAATAATCGGGAGAAAAACAATAGGGACCTCGCAGGCCTCCTGCTCGGGCCGTAACTAGAACTGCAAGCAGTTATGAACGGGGGCAAAGCCCCCCCGTGCGACTCGGTCCCTGCGTCCCGCGGAGCCCATGGAATTTGTCCCCGAAGGACAACGGGCTCTGGGCGAGCGCATGTTTATGAATGTGTCATTTAAAATGTGGAAGTTACAGGCAAAACTGCCTTTGCATCCGTTATAGTGCCACCTATAGACCGATTTGCAACAAATTTGGCACAAAGCCTCTGGATGACCTTGGGAACGAGTGACTTAAGTTTGATGTTGAAAGCATCTACTTTGAGCGAAATATGAAACAATGTGTGTTTTTTAGCTAGCAAAAAAGATTGGTTGGTTGTAACAAGCGCATTTTTTGGAGTGCCAAAATTCTTTTGATAACTTTGCACATAGAATCTCCAGATGTGTCTGATGAAAAGTTTCAGGCAGGTGGCACTTAAAATGTAGGTGGAGTTCGAAAAAGTAGGTTTTGGACATGTGGTGAATTAGCAAAGAGAATGTGGAGCAGAAGTGGGCGGGGCCTGTGTCGGAAAACCCCGCTCTATACAGGGAAGACATGGATATAAAGTTTGTGAAAGTGTCATTTAAAATGTGTAAGTTGCAGGCAAAAACGCGTTTGCATCCGTTATAGCACCACCTAGTGGAGTACATGTACAATTTTTGGTACGGAAGATCTGTGTCCTATTCTATATGTACCCTTAAAATTTCAAAGCTCTCAGCATAATAGTTTGGCTGAAATTAATGTTTGTTGTTTATCTTGTAATAAACCATGCCCACATTGACCAGTCATGACCACCTTCAAGATATGACCTCAGAATTGGCCCTACATCATACCAACCGAATTTCGTAGAAATCGGTGCAGCCGTTCAAGAGATATAAACTTATCATATTTGTAGCACCCCCTAGTTGCTAAAATTTGCCAAATTCGGCTCATACCCTCACAGTCTTATGCCAACCAAAGATCTCAAATTTGGTGTTAATAGCATTTAGTTTGACCGAGATATCCAACAGTTTGCATTTTTATAGCTAGCTGTAGAAGTTTGTTTGTTAATAATTTGCGCATTTTTTGACCGAATAAAATTCTTTTGATAACTTTAGATCAGGCCCAGTAGAAGAGAGTATATGTCAAGTTTCACGCAGATTGGACAAAATCCCACGGAGAAGTTTGAAAAAGTAGGTTTTCCAGTTTTCGCGATTTTGTGAAAAAAATTTCTAGCCGCAAGTGGGCGTGGCCTATGGCAACATGATTCAGCTCTGTTCAGGGAAGCTGGGGATACAAGATTTTTGAATGTGCGACATACGGTGTGGAAGCTATAGGCAAAAACGTATTGGCCTAAGTTATAGCACCCCCTGCAGGCAGATATACATAGTTTTTTGCGCCTCAGGTACGTGCAGGGGTCTGGACCACCCCTCCAAATTGGACCGCCCTCCCTTGCACGGTTTAGCCTGCAGCACCACTTCTACCTACGGAAGAATAAAAATAAAAATCTATATAAAAACAATAGGGTCCCTAGCACCGCTGGTCCTAGGAAACGCGTCTGCTTGCATACGCGTTCCATCGGCCCCTCGGGCTTTGCCCCCTAATAATTAAAGCTGCAAGCAGCGATGAACGGGCCCTCGCACCTTCATGCAGCTCGGGGGGCTGGCAGGAAGCCTTCTGGCACGTCGGTTCATTTCTGTCAAAGTTAGACATCGCATGCATGTGTGACTTTGCATATCCTTGATACAGTGCAGGAATGACATATTTCACATTTTGTATCACTTCCTCTTTCCACTAGAGGGAGCTGGAGAATGCACTAATCATACATCATGTTTTTATACATCAAATATACACCACAGCATGTAACTTTCAGATAAATCAAAAGATAAGTGTTTGATGAGACCTACTTCCTGTCGCCACTAGGTGGCACTATGAGTATCAGGAAATATGGCAATGAAAATGTGTTCAGGGCGGGACTAATATGAATCATGTGAAGTTTGGTGGAGACTGGACCATTTATGCCAACGCTACAGCAATTTAGTTTTTCATGGCGAGACCTCAAGATTCAACGCTCGGCAGCGGGCGCGCCATTCAACATTGGGCAAATCCTATGATAACTTTTGGTCACAACATAGTCACGCTTACATACACCAAGTTTGGAGCAAATCTGATTAAATTTGTAGGACAAGTTCGTTAATTTACAAGCCCTGGAAATGGGCAAAAATGTATAAAAGTGGCACAAGTAAATTCAAAATAGCAAACTTCCTGTTGAGTTTGGAGCATGGCTTCAAGAGGCTTTTTTGTACGTGATAGAGTGTTACAGGTGCCCACCAAGCTTCATACATGCAGGTCAAACCAGCTTTGAGGGCTGCTTAATTGAAATATACTAGGGGGCGCTGTTGAGCCATCTTGGTGCGTCACAACACAAAAATCACAACAGACAACAGGAATTGCGACCTGTGATGTGTATGCCACGTTTGGTGAGTTTTCAGGCATCCCTTGTCCCTTCAAAACAACATCGTGTTTGATGTCAAACAAGGCAGCGCCACGGTGACAGCGTTTGATGAAAACTCAAAAGCTTCATTTTTAAGCATCATCAAGGTCTAAGGACTTACATCAGCAAGTTTGAGGTGGGTCTGATTAACCTGCTAGAAGAGGGACATCAAAGAATGTACAAAGTAGCTTTCTGTTGCCAGAAGGTGGCACTATGGCGGTGATTCAAAATTCCTCTGTAGATTTGTTCAGGGCTGGACTGTCATCATATGTGTGAAGTTTTGGCAAGATATTCCCACGTGGAGTCAAGTTACAGCAACGTTTATCATCACGGCGAAACATCAAAGTTCGCCGCCAGGCCATGGCCACGCCTTTTGACGAAAACTCACTGTTTCCACAATAAAGTGTCATCAACGTCTTATGGCTTTTTTGACCAAGTTTGAGGTGGATCTGGTCAATTCTGTAGGAGATGTACATTAAAGTCTAAAACATGACATTTCCTGTTGCCAGTCGGGGGCGCTATGTTTATCTCTTATTGACATGTAGATGTGTTCAGGGTGCGAATGGCATCAATCCTGTGAAGTGTGGGCAAGATTGGACCATGTATACTGGAGTTATAAACTACTTCCTGTTTAGTGGCGAGACCCCTAACTTTGATGCCATCCCACGGTCACACGCATTGACGAAAACTCAAGCTTTTGATAACTTTTCATCTTCAAGGTCTTGGGGTGAGACAGACCAAGGTTTGAAGTCGATCGGATGAAATCTCTAGGACTAGTTTGTTCATTTAGGACCTTTGGAAATGGCCAAAAATGCACCAAAATTGCACAGTAAATTCAAAATGGCCGACTTCCTGTTGGGTTTAGAGCATGCCTCCAAGAGGCTTTTTTGTATGGCTCGGAGGGTTACATAAGCCTGCCGAGTTTCATACGTGTAGGTTAAACTAGCTTCAGGGGCTGTTTCCTCAAACTTTTGTAGGGGGCGCTACTGAGTCATTTTTTGAAACCCATGCACGAGACCCTTAAAATATCAAATTTTTCACCAGTTCTGAGATGTGTGCAAAGTTTCATGAGTTTTCGGGTATGTTAAGCCTCCCAAAAAGGCAATTCATTTGGAGGAATAATAATAATAATAATGATAATAATAATAATAAATCCTTGCATTTCAATAGGGTCCTCGCACCGCTAGGTGCTCTGGCGGTAATAATAATAATAAAAAATCCTTGCATTTCAATAGGGTCCTCGCACCGCTAGGTGCTCGGGCCCTAATAATAATAATAAAAAATCCTTGCATTTCAATAGGGTCCTTGCACCGCTAGGTGCTCGGGCCCTAATAATAATAAAAAATCCTTGCATTTCAATAGGGTCCACGCACCGCTAGGTGCTCGGGCCCTAATGATAATAATAAAAAATCCTTGCATTTCAATAGGGTCCACGCACCGCTAGGTGCTCAGGCCCTAATAATAATAAAAAATCCTTGCATTTCAATAGGGTCCTCGCACCGCTAGGTGCTCGGGCCCTAATAATAATAATAGTAGTAAAAAATTCTTGCATTTCAATAGGGTCCTCGCACCGCTAGGTGCTTGGGCCCTAATTAAAGCTGCAAGCAGCGATGAATGGGCCCTCGCAGTCCACGCGCGTCGGGGCATGCTGCCATCGGGGGGCCTGCACCTAGATGTCTTGTCAGCTGTAATAAATAAAAAAATAAACGTTATCTCTTACTTACATTTCCAGTATACAGGTAGGCACCCAACCCACGTATGTATTTTTCCAAAAAGTAGAAGCTGAATACATGCCCAATAGTTCAAGGTCTTCTGACTCTTTAAAAGTTGACATGGTGTCTCTAGCTCAAAGTATGAAGGACAAGAAGAGGTTGAAAGTCAATGAGTTTTGAAGAGGATTTGAAGATTTTCCAATTTACTGCCATTCACACTAATTAGACTGCCACCAGAGTACCACCTCTTGGCCGATTTGCACCGAATTTTGCACAATCTCTCATCGGGCCATGGAACAGAATTAGCAAAAGTATTGTGGTAATCAGACTGTATTTGGTCAAGATATGAAAGACTGTCTGTTTTGAACACAATGTGCAGGAATTTGTTGTTTTATATTTTGGGCATTTTTTGGACAATCAAAATTCTTTTAATAACTTTTTGTCAGAATGGTCCTCAGATGCTTCATGCAAAGTTTGGTGCACATCAGTCAAATCGCCTAGGAGGAGTTTGAAAAAGTATGTTTTCCTTTGGGGCGATTTAGCGAATGGAAAGTTACCGCGAAAGTGGGTGTGGCTTACATCACACAATTCAGCTGAATTCAGAGAACATGTAAATAGAAGGTTTAACAATGTGCGACATATTATGTGGGAGTTATTAGCCAAAAACGCTTTTGCATTGACAATAATTATACCAAGTTTCGTGTTAATCCGCCCAACCGAGGTTGAGATATAAATTACTTAAATTTACAGAGTGCCACCTTGTGGTCATCACCCAAAACTTTGCAAAGAGTCTCAGAGGCTCATGGGGAAGTGGTAATCTGAGTTTCATGTCATTCGGATACACCAATGTGGAGATATGCAGCACTTCCTGTTTAGAACGAAATCTGCAGGAAGTTGTTATTTAATAACTTGAGTATTCATTGGAATATCATAATTCTTTTAATAACTTTTTGTCGGGAGGTTCCACAGATGCTGTGTGCAAAGTGAAATTGCCTGGGAGGAGTTTGAAAAAGTAGGTTTGTGACATTTTGCGAATTTGAAAAAAAAAAAACGGTAGGCGCAAATGGGCGTGGCCTACACCACAAGATTCAGCCCAATTCACTGAATGCGTGGATATAAGGTTTTTGAAAGTGCGACAAAGTATATGGGAGTCATGAGCCAAAATGCACTTTCCTTAATAATAGCGCCACCTAGTGGTGGAAATTCAGGACGACAATAGATTATAAAATTTTTCGCCAGGTGTGACTTATATTTCAAGTTTGGTGAGTTTTGGGGTATGTTCAGGCAGTGAAAATGCGATCATATGGGCGGAAGAAAAAAATAAATAAATAAACTAGAACTGCAAGCAGTTATGAATGGGGGCCAAGCCCCCCCCCCCGTGCGACTCGGTCCCCACGTCCTGCGGAGCCCATGGAAGTTATCCCCGAAGGACGACGGGCTCTGGGCGAGCGCAGGGACGCAGGCCACGTCTGAGCCGCGGTATTCGCTGTCATGGGAAGTGCGCCAGTAGTGTGAAAGGCTGAATGTGATTTTGATTTGTTGCAATAAATTATGCCACTTTGACCAGGGAAAAATGCATTTATGTTGATTAGTATGTAGGCCTACAGTCTCTAAACATGCACTGTTCTCCATTTGTCTTGCATATGTGAAAAGCGAACTAATGTTACAGAACATATGGAGCAGAAAGAATTTTTTTGAGGAGCTACAGAGGTTACGTGTTAGCATGTTGGACGTAGCACAGTAACGTTGAGTTTTTTTTAAATATCACCTGTTTAAAGGTTACATTAGATATTTGTTGACCACCATCATATACTGTATTTGTCTAATACCACACATAACAATACCACATACCACCACACTTCTACTACTACATTTAAAAATTACCTAAATCCTTAAAATAAAGTCTTTTATTCACAGCTGACAAAATGGAAATACACTGTAAACTGTGAATAAATAAAGCACAAATGAACAAAGCCATAAACTGTTCAGATCATATCCTCCATCAAAGTAAAGGGTTTCTGGTATACTCAAATGTTTGCTGGTAATGGAGCTCTCAGGTCACAGCGGTCATCCTGACGCGTCCTCCTGTAGACATCAAGACTTTCCTGATGCTGCTGTTTGTCTGCAGGTTGTTGCTTAACTGAGGCATGGCAGCTGCATTAACCTCCTCCTCTGGTGGTCCTGGTGTCAGGAAAACCTGAGCTTCATCAGTTCATTCAGATGATCTGTAAAACATGGCAGATTCAGTGTTATTGTTTTTTTATAAACTTGTGGAAAATTACAAAAATACTTGAAATTTGGAGCACATGTTTAACGTTTCTACCGCTTTCTTATTGGAAGAGGTAGATATTGTTTTTATGTAGAACTCTATCTCATTTTTAAAAGTACAAAAAGAGGGTCTAATTTTTAACACCTTACATTTGTGCATATAAAATTGATTGAGCAATATGATGAGATTAGAAAAAGAAAAAAAAATCATTGTCTAATTCTGTCATAGTTTGTAAAACCGATTCAGTGTTACTTATAAGACATATACACAGCAATATTACAGTAGAATACTACTGGCTGTAAAACCTCATCATAACTTAAAGTAAGTCTTATATATCATGCTACAAACCTGAACATCTGATGTGAGGCTGAAGAGTCCAACAGTGTGTCTCTGTAGTGTGTCACTCTTGCAGAAAACATCTCTTGTTGCAGGCATGTAGTGATGTGCTGACCTGTATGGACACAAGTTACAATAACATCAATTCAAATGCACTCAGAGTTACAGCTGTATGGGTCTGAGCAAGCTAGCTTTTGGGTGCCAATCAAAGATACACAACACTGCCAAGTAAATTAATTCCTGCAGTTTGACCATTACTTTTTCATATGAATCCACACACACACACACACAACGTTGCCTGTGAGCATTAGCGGGGAGACCTCTTGCAAGTCATACCAGCTCTGCAGCATTGTGAGCGGGCCAGGCGACGATGTTCAAAACTCTCGTGCTTAAAAAAAACTTGGTTCTCTTCCTCCAGCTTTTAGGGCATCCTTTCACGGGGCGAGTTGTGTTTCCCATGGTTAACTCAAGGCAATTGAATCGAACGCAACTGGACTTGGTTTTGTCTTAGAAGACGTTTCACCTCTTATCCAAGAGGCTTCATCAGTTCATGCTTGTCTGACTAGGCTGAAACTAGTCTGACAAACTGGTGTGGAAGCACCCAGGTATTTAACCTCTGGGGAGGTTTTCACAAGAGGCAGCTTAGACTGCCCGGCCCCTAATAATAATAATAATAAACAGCGCAATTACAATAGGGTCCTCACGGATGACTTCGTCGTCACTCGGGCCCTAATAAGAAACGCAGCAAAAAAACAAGAGGGACTTCATCCTTCAGCCGGTAATAAACGCAGCAAAAACAAGAGGGACTTTGTCCTTCGGCCGAGGTCCCTAATTAAAACTTAGAAGAGGGAGAGCAAAACGGAGGCCTCCGGTTAACTGATAACTTCTTTGACAGCAGGGATAAAGCAAGTCTCTTATGTGCAGATGAAATGTGTTCAAGGACACAGTAAAACTTTGGGCTTGCAATTTGTTAGTGTGCTAAAACATATTCCAAACCACAGGCATGGTCTTTAATTACCAACTACAATGAGTTAATGGGAAAGAGATTTTTTTATTTTTTTATTTATTTATTTATTTTTTTACAGTGTACTAGAGGTCTCATGATATAGCAGTGAGATTCCTAACCGTGTCATTATAATGGATAGCGCAGCATTTTTAATCCAGTAATGTTTACACATTTTGAATCTGAAACTGTGTCTGTGTATGTATGCGTGATTACACTGAGCTGTAGCTGGGAGGGAGGATAAAGGTGCTTCCACCTCACATGACTGCAATCAGAGGAAAAAATGACTGGACATGCAAATAACTGACTCATTCAGCTGTATGACATATCTGTCATACAGAGGATTGTTGGCAGACACACACACACACACACACACACACACACACACACACATTCATACACACACAGATACAGACATGCACTGACATGCACATGAACACAAACACAAACCATAAGATAATAGATTATGTGATGTTTGTGGTGGAAGAAATGTCCATGCACGCACACAAATACACATCCACCATCACCCAATTATGGTTTTTGGAGCACACATCACCTCTCTCTCCTTTCTGCTTCTGCACAAAGAAATATGTTGACTTTATCTTTGTTGACATCATTCACAGTAGACCTGAGTTCACAGGTATTTTCCCTTGGTCACAGCAATCAAGAATATATGTCTGGTACTGTTCTGCTGTCTCTCTACATAGAGTCGCATTTTGGCAAAAAGACTGTGACATCAACAAATTGACAAAGGGACACTCATCGCTTCAAGCATGGAAAAAAAATACTTTCACAGAGTGGGAGAAAACGTTAGCATAGCTGTCATAACCCATCAGAATGTGTCACGCTCATGCAAGACTAGAATACCAAACTGGTGATGGCAGGGCATCAGCCAGTCAGCCAAATGTTAGCCTGCAAGACATGAACACACAAAGCAGTGGATAGTCAATGGGTATGGCAAATCCTTTTAACATTTAATCAGCAGTAGTCATAGAAATTGTAGATATCAGCAACTGCTTTTTGACGAGTTAGAATTCCAAGTCAACTCATCCGTAATGTAATTTTGACTAGGTGCAGTTCCAATTAATGATATGTGTAACTCAGTTCTCACTATTCAAACATGATTTCTGTCACAGTCAGGTCAGATAGCTTTTCTCTTGTAACAAATGACTCCATGTTACTTCACAACATCACCAAAGTCCTGTATTTGTTATTATTTTGATTAAGAAATGACCAAATTACAAACCATTAGTTTAAAATTTGTACAAAAAAAAAAAAACTGACCACATTTGAGACTTTTATTGTTCTGTTGATTCTGTTTATATTGTAAGCTACAACACTCACAAAAAGACTTTGACACGCTCTTGACCTGAATCTCCCTCAGATTTATGAAATGTTCTGCTGTTTGGCAAATGTTGACATATTCTGACACTAAATAATAGTTTAAACCACAAAATAACTGTATGGTTCCTTCAACTTTCACCACCCCCCTCTCCTCCCCCCACCTCATCACCTCCGCCCCCTGCTCTAGCTTGTCCTTTACTACCTGTCAGGTGAGAGATCAGGCTGCTGGTCCAGACGGCATCAGCTCCAGGCTCCTGAAGTTCTGCGCAGACCAACTGTGCGGGATAGTTGAAACCATCTTCAACCTGAGCCTGAGGCTGGGGAGAGTACCACAGCTGTGGAAGACATCCTGCATGGTACCTGTGCCCAAGACTCTGCACCCTAAGGACTTCAGCAGCTTCAGACTGGTGGCTTTAACATCGCACCTCATGAAGACTCTGGAGCAGCTGGTCCTGTCTTGTCTCCGCCCCGCAGTAGGCCCTTCAATGGACCCGCTGCAGTTTGCCTACCAGCCTGGCACTGGGGTGGACAACGCCATCATCTTCCTCATGCATAGATCTCTTTCTCACCTGGAGAAGCCCGGAAGCTCTGTGAGAATCATGTTCTTTGACTCCTCCAGCACTTTCAACACCATACAGCATGCACTTCTGAGGGACAAACTGGAGTACATAGGGGTGGCTAATCACCTCACATCCTGGGCCCTGGACTACCTCATGGACCCGCCGCAGTATGTCAGGACCCAAGATTGTGTATCAGACTTGGTTGTTTGCAGTACAGGGGCCCCTCTACACTGCGGACTTTTCATACGACACCCCCACCTGTCATCTGCAGAAGTTCTCTGACGACTCTACCTCATCACAGATGGGGATGAGAGGGAGTACAGAGAACTGAACCAGGACTTTGTGGACTGGTGCCTGAGGAACCATCTTCAGATAAACGTGGGTAAAACCAAGGAGCTGGTGGTGGATTTCCACAGGTGCAGACTCCTCCCCCCAACACCGGTGAACATCCAGGGAAAGGACATTGAGATGGTTAGTACCTGGGTGTTCACTGTGACGGAGGGAGGAGAACCCTCCATGTCCTGATGCTGCCTGCTCATCATGCTGATGGCTGACACCTGGCTGGGTGTGGGTGTGGCCAGCAGGCCTGAGCAGAAAGGCTCAGCTCTGTGCAGGCAGTCTCGCTCTGCACTCCTTCTTGGTTGGACCTCCAGCACATGCTGTGGATGTTGTTTGAGGCCTCCTTTTCTTTGTTTAGTGGTTTGTGGCTTTTTGATTTCCAGGTTCTTACACACACAAACATCCATGCAACAATTCCAAATGATTTTGATTATATTTTTTCTAAGTTAAATAATACATTTCTTTGTTAAAAGTAATGCAGCGTGTGGTCTCCAACTTTTTGTCCTGTTCCCTGAGCATGGAATGTGACATTCATCTTAACAATAAACTGGACTGGACTGATCACATAACAGCACTTGACAGGAAAGGCTAAAGCAAACTCTGCCTGCTGAGGGAACTCAGGTCTTTTGGAGTGCAGGGGGTGCTCCTGAAGACCTTCTTTGACACTGTCAAGCCAAGCCAAGCTGTCATCTCTGAGGACTAACGAGTCCCACCCCCTGCAGGAAGAGATAACAGCTCTCTGGAGAGCTCCTTCAGCGATGGACTGATTCACCCAAAGTGTGTGAACAAATGCTATCGCAGGTCCTTCCTGCCTGCTCCTGTCAGGCTACATAACCAGCACTGCTCACAATAAACTGCACCATGGACACTTTAGTGACATCATAATAAGCATAATTGTTCCCTCTTGTTGTTGTTTATTTGCACATACAATTTTCGCTTTTCACTAAATATGTTCACTTTAATCCATTGCTCACTTTTTATCGACTGCTCATCATTATTATTTTTATCATTTAATGCTGTTTCTTGTATTTTTTGTACTTTTTGCAAGCCTAGTTTTTTTAAGTTTTTAAATTTTGAAATCTTTAATCTTACTCTTCCCCCTTGACTGCTGCAACACTGAAATTTCTCAGTTATCTTATAAAAATTTTCATCATGAACATTTTTATCCATAGAAAAAGGCAGCAGCAATTGTAGGTATCAACAATTTTCTTTTTGACGAGTTAGAATTGCAAGCCAACATGTCCATAATATAATGTAATTATATTAAAAAGGTTATTCTTGACATCAACCATTAGTTTCTTATGAATGGAATTGTTCATTGTAGATTATCTGTAATTTAACACAGCTAGTCAACTTTTACCATTGACTAAAATTCAGAGTCATTTACATATATCTAAGTCAGTTTCATTTTGTTAGAATTCCAAGTCAATATATTGATAATGTAATTGTGACTAATTGTGATTAATGTGTCAGCCCTGTGATAGTCTGGCGACCTGTCCAGGGTGTACCCCGCCTCTCATCCAATGTCAGCTGGGATAGGCTCCAGCACAATTTGAAAAATGAGTGTCCTTTTTAGACATTTTAGAAGAAATTTGATACATGGAACTATAGTATGTTTACGCCCTGCGCAGAGGGATACACCGGTGAGCAACAGCTGCAGCTAGCTCTGGGACAGGTACCCTAGGTCACTCGATAAAAGCAAACAAAGAGATGACACAGACGATCATGCCTAGAAAATGTATGTATGTATTGCAACTTGCAAAAACATTCAAAGCAAACCTACAGAGACTCGTGTGATGTTTCACAAACATATTTCTACAACAAGCTGCACACAATTCAATTTTAGGTCACTTTTCTCATGCTAGATGAAAAGGCACTGTAAATGTGCATTATAAAGTGATATTACTCACTCGACTGAAAGCTCTCCATCAGCTCCTGCAGGCCTGGGGCGTTTTTTCCAGTTTATCTTAGGAACATGAAAAAATGTTTCAATTATGCCAGGTTTAGTGATTGCTGCAAAGTTTTCACTCCTTGTGATGCACTCTCTGTGGCGGTTTTCCTCCTGATGATATATCTCTAGCCTCCCCAACGATGGTAGCACCGAATCCCATTCTGTGCAGCAAAATGATTCCACCTCCGTAGGCGCAGGTTGGCAAGCCCTGCAGCTACCCTACCAATCCTCCCTTGACCTCCGTTTTCCCTCGGCCCCTTGCTGTTCCGCTGCCTCAGAGGATTCAGCCTCTCTTCTCGCCCACTCAGCATCCAACACCTGGAGTTCCTCATCTGTATACTCCGGCTCAAACAGGTATGGCTCTGGATCTGTGTCCACTACAAGAAACTCTTCAAAATCGCGTTCAAAGGCATCCATTGCAGCTACTATAGTCTGGAGATATTGTTAGGCTAAATAAACAACTGAGTTTTGTTTACAGGCTACTTCTGTGCCTGTGCCTGCTCACCGGTGTATCCCTCCACAGAGGCGTAAACACACTATACTTCCGTGTATCAAACTTCGGTAACACTTCATAATAAGTACACACTATTAAGCATTACTTAAGCATTAATAAATACTGAATTCATCATTTATAAATCATGTTTCTGACATGAATATTCATTAGTATGTAGTTTATAAACACAGTTATAAATGTTTAACTCATCATTAATAAGCACATTAGTTATAGATTAGTAAATACTGAATTCATCATTTATAAAGCATGTTTCTGACATAAATACTCATTGGTATGTAGTTTATAAACATAGTTATAAATGTTTTACTCTTCATTAATAAGCTCATCTATAATGTGCTTAATGATTGCAATTTTCATACTTTATAAATGATGGATTCAGCATTTCTAAATTAAGTATTACATCACTTACAAACCAGTTATTTAGGAATTGTCAGTGGCTTGTAAGATCATTTAGAAAGTGTATATAAAATGATTAATAAACTATTTAGATATACATTTAGGCATGCACTTACACATACACAATTCAGACATGTACTGATGGTTAGTGACTGTGTTAGTAGATGTTTTATTAAAAACTCACAAATTTATTTTCCAATAGAGGTCCTATAAATAGTTATTAATACAGGAATTTATTAATTCCGGTGGTTACGAAGCACTTACTACTCGTTAATTAAGTATTTTGTGTGAGCTCATCTAAAGTGAGCACTATCTATGCCTTATAAAGCATTTACAAATGAGATTTAAAGGCTGGGGATGCCTCAAGACTCACAAAAGTCTCAGTTATCTTAACAGACAAAGGAAAGACACAACACAAGGGGATATAGAACATATTGCATTAATATTTATGCAACTTCTCAACATATTGTAACTGTACAATTGTACTGTTGATTTAAAAAGACATATGAGCGTAAACATGGCTGAATAAAAACTTGCCAACACCAACAGTGGATCACAGAAGTTTCAAGTGCTACAAATAAAATCTTTGACTGAAAAAATATAAAATGTTTCAATATCAAAAAATAAAGTCAGAAAATATGTCAGTGTCATAATCCAACATACATTTGAAATCCTATCTCAAAGAAAAGTCTTAAAATTATTTGAGACAGATAAAATAAATATACTCAACACATAAAATAATACAGGAAATGTAATTTTATGACACTACAAAAACAAAGTACACTGATTCCTTTGAATTTATCTCAGCCATGTCCCACAGAAAGACAAATTCTTGCTAACAATGGTTAGTGACTGCATTTGACTACTTGTATTTTTTGGAAATGTCATGAATCAGTCTACCAAATGCACCATCACGGTCTTTCTTTGCGAGCCATTCATTTCACTCAATCACTGAAAGGTGGTCAGAAAGCAAATTGTCAGTGTGATTTCCCTTAAGCTTCCAGATCTGCTCCTTGTAGGATCTGCAGGCCCTCTCAAGATGCTGGGTATGGGCACCAGTTTGGGGATCTACATACCACCTGTGTGTGATGGTTGTACCCCAGTGCAGAGAGTACGCGATAGGCACACCACTCGTCACTGATAACTGAAGATCCAAGCCTCACATGATGGGCAATCAAGGGGACTAGATGTCTTCGAGATCTTCTCTCCACAAGACGTAGAATAGGCTTTCTTCATCCTTGATGATGCCTCACACCTATCATCCCAAAGACCCACTTCTTTCTTTTCCACCCACCAGCCATTCTTCCTCTCCCATACTGATGCAGAAACAAAACAACAAACAGATGTAAACAGATACATTCTATTAACAGTAACTTGTTTGGCTCTATTTGACACTTATTTAAAGTCACTATTACTATAATATACCTTTCTTTTGTGCCGAAAATGGCTCTCATCGATCACAACAAACCCCCCTCTTCCACCAATCTGCTGGCCTGTATGCCTTCTCATCGTTTCAACTGTTGTGACACAGACCTCCCTTACTTTTTTTGCCATTTTAGTGAGAGTTGTTGAACTGGCTGCAATTGTGTCATCCATCATATCAATCTGTCATAATCGTAGACCCTGAGAAAATCTTCAAAGGCAAATGGAAAAAAAGGAATGGTTATGTGTCTCTAAATCATTGACAAAACATGCTATGCATTATTTTGTATATTGCGTGTTTCATGCAATTACAGAGAGAACAGCAATATTGTGAGTCTATGATATATGTGTTTATGTTATTATTGTTATTACTTGCCCACACACACACACACACACACACACACAGGTTTGGGTAGTAATGGTAAATAGTAAATTTAATCGAGATGACATGATCAGGTTACAAAAAATAAGTAACTATAATCAGCACAAAGTACATTTGGAAAAAATGTGTAATTAGATTAGTCAGTTACAAAGATTACTTTGTGATTACATATTTAAAATATGGAAATTTTAAAATTATAAAACTGTACAGTACAGCTGTAGATGTTCATGCCAGCATATTTTTGTGAGGGTAATTTGATTTGATCTGGATATGTTCTACTGTCTACTTTATATAAGTAACTTACTCCTCTCAGGTTGCTAGCTTTTTAAATGGTGACTTTATTAATATATCTTGGAAATCAATGTTTGGTCCAAAAGGATTTAGATTAGATTAGATTTTTTTTTTTTTTTTTTTGTTATCCAGTAGATAACATTACTAATTACATACATTGCATTGAATGTGTATTCAGTAACCTGATTACATCTCAAAGTAATCTGACCCAAACCTGCACACAGATCAACACATAATTGCAAATTAGTTTAAATTTACCTATTTAATTATATATTTCTTACCAAGGATATAGATCTCGACTGTTCGTCCTCCTTTTCAGTTTCATGTCCTGATGGCATATTCTGCATTTGACTTTTTTCTTTAGCAGTTTCCTCTTCTGAAGCCACTTTTATCAGCTTCAGGGTGTTTCTTTTCGAGGTTTCCTCATTAATAAGCTTCTTCAGTCGTGTGAATCTGCTCATTGCTTGCAACACAAAAAAATGCATTAAACTGTGGTGCTTTCATGAAGACATCCAGCGTTGTTATGATCTGATCCGCCTGAGTACCCACAATCCCGCTTTCAACACGTCATGAAGGTGGGACAAAGGAATCTGCTTCCACTATGTCATCAATTTGACGGTGGGAGGCGGCAACCTGGCGGCAACATCGAACAGGAGCTGCTCCATGGAGAAGACGCAGAGAAGACGTGACGTGAAGCTGAGTGCAGCCAAGATGGAGAACTCCGATCAAACTCGAAGAGTCGGATGGACGCGAGCCAAAAAGAATGCCGGTGTGGGGATGGATACATTGTCAGCAGCCGTCATCGACACTAGTGGTGAGTATGTTTGTTTGCCGACACACATTATGGATGATAGCTAGCTTGTTAGTAGCTGAAGGGCCCAAGACACACTATCATTCAACATAAAAGTAGCATTGACATAACCTGTAAATAACCATCAAAGCCTGGCTAATTCACTGACAGATAATATTAAAACCTTAAAAGAGGAGGGGTATTCACATACCCGCTCTGAATATGCATGGTGCAAGGCCATTAGCCCTTCCATTGTTACCTTTTGATACTACAAGACAGGGTTGTAAATGTTAAAAGACAACATTTTTTGTTCATGTGAATGAATTACGTGTTCATATGAATGGAGTCATTAAAAGCATTTATACTTACAACTTACAAGTTAAAAAAAAAAACTTTTAGAAAATATTTGATAGTGTTTCTAATAATAATGATTATAATAATGATAAATGCACCCCAAAGTGCTGTACTACATAAACTAAATTACATGCACTGAGTGCTTCACACAAAATAGAAATAAAACTATTTGCATGTATGTATGTTAGACAAAAATACATATATTACACGCATACACCGACATATTATTGTATCTGAACATAAACTGAATAGAAATGAATACATTTCACTTGAGAACTACTATTTAAAGTTGCTTAAAGGTCAAGGCATGCCAAAATCACCAGTGTCTGAAAATATATTCAGTTGGTATATAACTTTTTACATGCATTTTATAATGAACAGTTTCTTTCTTTTAGGTGTGTCCATGGCCCCTACTGCACAGCTGGCAGACAAAAGAAAATCCCATGAGCTGATGTGTCAGCTGAAGTTAGAGTTGCAAAAGGAGAAGATTGATGAGCTTATCAAGGAGAGAGACTAAAAAAAGACTATCTAAAAGAACAGCTGGCATCAGGTAAGTCTCCCTACACAAAGTATGAAGAGAAAATTCTAGTTCATTGCATGAACGTCTTGAAAACGAACCCCGTATTTTGTTTGGGGGTTCCTGGTCTAGACCGATTTACGTCTCCATAAATGTTCAAATCAAACATGTAATGTACTCACCTCATAGGCACAGATGTTAGGAAGGTGTACGGGGGGGTTGCCGTGTGTTTGTGTATCCGTTATTGTTCAATAAACATGCATTTTATCTTGGGATGTCTTGAAATTTTCTTCACCCCTTCTTTGTCCTGCAATGAATGAGTGCACCAGCTTTTTACTGTGCCACAGCGCCACTATAGCGGTTGGGAGGTGTATTGCACATTGGTAGTAAGTCTTGGTCCAAGGCTAGAAGCTCTTACTACCAATGTGAATATATTGATTTGATTTGATCATCTCTAAGGATTCGAGGATGGAGAGTTTAGCCTGTTAGCATGCTAACATTTTTTAATTAGTACTAAAACCAAAATATAGCTGAGGCTGATGAGAATATCAATAGGTTATGACCAAGAACTGCAAAATAAAGTAAGGGCATAAAGTAATGGGACAACCAAAGTCACTGTTCTTTATTGAATGGAGTTAGCTATACTTAGTTGTCAAGGTATTTCACTCAAAAGAACAATCCTGATGGTAACACTAGAGATACTGTTAAGTAAAGGCACACCGATCCTGACCGGCAAAGTTTAGGCCAGGTTAGGTTATAGGTTATAACCTAGGTGGCCGCAGCAAAGAAGTGCAGGGCCCCAGCCAACCCAGGTGGTCACCACCCAAACTGGGTGGAACTTTGGCCTAACCTTGCAGGGGTCAGACAAAGAGCAATAGACACTCTGCATGCCACATTTTCTGGGTCATCAAGGAGCACAGAAACATTGTTGGTATCTCACGCCCAGAGGAGAGTCAGGTGTAGCCACACAGTCCAGTAGAGGGCTTTACCTGAGCTAAAAGAGCTAGGGTTTCAGTATTGTAACCATTGTTTCTTCTAATATGTTTTACAGTTCATGTTCATGTCCATGCAGCATGGAATGTGGAAAATATTTACGCAAACATGCAAAAACTTTATTTAGACAATCATTTACTTCTCCATCATTCATCCAACACACACACACACACACACACACACACTGCATCTTGGCTGCCACACTGCAGCAAGTTAAGAAATCTTACTTTTCAAAGACGTGATGTAACCATGTGAAACATTCTCTTGTCCAATCAGCTTCTGCAATGAGCACCTCTAGCAAAAGTATATGACATAAGACGATGGAGACCCATCTCCATTAATTTGATTTTAGATGGATCAAACAGGACAACACTGAGAAGATTAGAGAAAAGCCATAAGAGAAGAGATGAGAAGGAGACAAGAAAGGCCTTAAAATTACAAACACAGTGCAGGCACTAACAAAGGAAATGATGAAATAAAGAATGAAAGAAGGGAGGAGAGAGGAGATGGTGGAGGAATCTGAGTAATGAGAAAAGAGCGATAAGCGAGGTGGATAGAAGATCAGGATTGGAACAAGAAACAAGAGTCACTTTGTTTAATGCCGCTTTTATGAAATTTGAAAGCATCCTGTTAGCAATATAATAAATGTCTGAGGATTACTCTAATAAAAATGATTATTAAAACTAGTTTGTTGTAAACAAATATTTTTTCACTGCCTCTGCCTTTCACGAATAAGGAAATGAGATTACAACCATTCCACAGTTAATGGAGTGCCAAGTCTTGGCCCCAGTTATAATAGGAAGTCTCCAATTTGTTTAGAAGTCTGCAGCAGACATACTGCACATAATCAGTTTGTGTAGAGCAGGGGAAGAAATGGGTAAAGATTAAAGAGGACATTAGGCTAGTTATTGTATACATAACATATATCTGTGTAATGCAACTTTGTACTTTGGTGACTCCAAGCGGCAGCAAGTATTGAAATAATTTTTGAACAAACCAAATCATCTTTCAGAAACTGTAATTCAACCTCAGTTTTCTGCAAATTCTTAGCAGAAAATTCAGATATATTTAGCAAGACTGGCTTTCTCCAATAATTATGGTTGCTTTAGCAGGTGTCCCTTTATATTCAGTCCTTGAAATCACAACCCATTTGC
Organism: Epinephelus lanceolatus; assembly: GCF_041903045.1. Taxonomy (NCBI): domain Eukaryota; kingdom Metazoa; phylum Chordata; class Actinopteri; order Perciformes; family Serranidae; genus Epinephelus; species Epinephelus lanceolatus. Next base: position 537,835 of record NC_135740.1, read on the forward strand.
ATTCCCAAGTCATCAAATACTGCTGCTCAGTCAGTGTTTTCCAACGTCAGACACTGACTAAAAAAGCTTTCCTTTCGTGCCGGGCAGCATCTGTTTATAACGCCAAGTTTTATTCAGTTTTGTTTATGTTATTAGGGCCTGAGGGATGACGAAGTCGTCAGTGAGGACCCTATTGTAATCGCGTTGTTTATTATTATTATTAGGGCTCGAGCAACGATGAAGTCGTCCGTGAGTACCCTATTGTAATCGCGCTGTTTATTATTATTATTATTAGGGCCCGCGCAACGACGAAGTCGTCCGTGAGGACCCTATTGTAATCGCGCTGTTTATCATTATTATTATTATTTATTATTAGGGCCCGAGTGACAACGAAGTCGTCCGTGAGGACCCTATTGTAATTGCGTTGTTTATTATTATGAGGGCCCGAGCACCTAGCAGTGCGAGGACCCTATTGAAATGCAAGGATTTTTTATTATTATTAGGGCCCGAGCAACGATGAAGTTGTCCGTGAGGACCCTATTATAATCGCGCTATTTATTATTAGGGCCCAAGCGACAACGAAGTCGTCCATGGAGGACCCTGTTGAAATTGTGCTGTTTATTATTAGGGCCCGAGCGACGACGCTTCTAACTTTCTACATTTGTCCGGCCGGATCCAAAATTCGATATTTTTGGACTGTTGCAAATGGTCAACGCGAAATGCCGCAATAGTGCCTCCTCCAAATTTTCAAAAAACCCTCCCCATTGGGGTTAGTTTGTCATAGGCAAACGAAATTTGGTACGCACATGTATCATACCAACACGCAGAAAAAAGTCTCTTGACGTCATGGTAAAAACCCAACAGGAATTCGATCATTTTGTTTTGAATTTTTTCATTACGGCGATTTCCACAAATTAAATTTGAACAAACTCCTCCTAGAGATTTCGTCCGATCGACGATTGGCTACAGATCATCCTGAGAACATGCTGATCAAAAGTTAATAAAAGCTTTTCTCTATGTCAAGGGGTGTGGCCGCTAGGGCGTGACAAATTTTGGCGATTTATCATTTTCTTGCCATTGAATTTCAAACGGCTCTCCCGTCCACAAAATTTATCTCAGCAGCTTCAAACTTGCTGGACATGATGTTGGCATGGCCCCGAACGCCCCGATATGTTAATATCCCACCTTACTCATAGCGCCCTCCGGTGGTAACATGAAGTGACTAGTTTTTACTTTAACATGTACCAATGCCACAAACTTGACCGCATCAACTTCATTCCACTTCTAATGCATGCAGAACAAGTTTGTGAAGCTACGCCTAATGGTGTTCATGTGGCGGTGTGGCGACTATCGATCCCTGGCCACTAAATACGTTTGGCTTTTTGATGGCTTCAGCGACCTAATCTCCTCATGAAAATTGATACACAGGTCATTTGATAGGGGCGTCACCCATGGTGGGGACAAAATGCCTCTATAGCGCCCCCTTGAAATTTTCAAAAACACCTCTCCATGGGGTTTTTTTGTGAGTTGGAACATGAAAATTGGTAGACATGTGTATGTTGTCCAGACGCACATAAAAGTCTCTGGCACTAATGGTCTACTCCAAACAGGAAGTCGGCCATTTTGATTTTGACTTGTCATTTTGGCGTGATTTCCACATGTTGTATTTTATCGAACTAGTCCTAGGGATTTCATCCAATCGACTTCAAATTTTTTGCAGATCATCCAGAGACCATGCTGATCAAAAGTTGTGCTCTGCATGTCTGTTGGTCAAAGGGCATGGCTGCTATGGTGCTGCCATTTTTGATCCATCACCATGCATATTCAAGCAGCTCTCTCTCCCACATAATTCATCGAAACTGCTTCAAAATTTCTGTACATGATAAGAGCCCCGCCCTCAACACCTCCATATGCTTGTAGGCAATCTCGCTCATGGCGCCCCTTTGTTGAAAAAGGAAATGCCATCTTTACACTGACAAACACCAACCTCAAGCTCCTGACCTGATCAACTACATTTTGTGGCCACATGACGATCAAGTTGATGAATCTCCACAGTGACACACGTGTCCAGTCACGTTGCAGGCTGCCACGGCGGCGACTTTTCATCCTTCGCCAAGGAACATCAACATGGTATAAATCCTTCATGCATTGTCCGATTTGCTCGAAATTTTACATCTGTGATGAGGGTCCACCCCTGAACGCACCTGGCCACATCTGGTTACACTCGTAGCACCACCTGGTGGATGATCGAAACATTGCAATTTTTCACTCCTGCCAGTATTTTTCTCCCTTCTCCCTTCATGCCACAGCCCCCACATGCCTCAGGCCCCCACGGTTGCATGGGGGAGCGAGGGCCTGATCACAGCTGCTTGCAGCTTTAATTATTATTAGGGCCCGAGAGACGACGAAGTCGTCCGTGAGGACCCTAAAGTAATCGCGCTGTTTATTAGGGCCCGAGCAACGACAAGTCGTCCGTGAGGACCCTATTGTTATCGCGCTGTTTATTATCAGGGCCCGAGCGATGACGAAGTCGTCCGTGAGGACCCTATTGTAATCGCGCTGTTTATTAGGGCCCGAGCAACTCTCGACCTGCGAGGTCCCTATTGTTTTTGGAATGATTATTAGGGCCCGAGCAGGTCACAGACCTGTGAGGTCCCTATTGTTTTTCTCCTGATTATTATTAGGGACCGAGCCCGAAGGCAGAGGACTGCTCACAGAGCAGTCCTCGCCGAAGGACTGTTTTTGCTGCGTTTATTATTATTAGGGACCGAGCCTAGAGGCAGAGGACTTTGGTGCGTTTATTAGGGACCGAGCCTAGAGGAAGAGGACTGCTCACAGAGCAGTCCTCGCCATAGGCAAGGACCCTATTGTTTTTGGTGCGTTTATTCTTTCTTTCTCCTGCCGCCTCTTTGAACTGGAATTTGACCCCCTAAACATGCTCAAAAACTCACCAAAATTGGCACGCACATCAGAACCGGTGAAAAATTTTAGAAAATCATGAAATTAACCCCTAAAGTGCCAAAATGGGCTCTCTAGCACCACCTAGGCACACAAAAATGGCCGCTACGGCCTGTAGGAACATCGTAGAAACATGAAACCAAAACTGCCGTGTTCGTCTCATGAAGACCTAAAAATCACGCGCTGACACCCCTGACCTAAATCCAACAGGAAGTGAGCTATTTGCCCTTTCAAAGTAAGATTTTGCCTTAAAACTGCCTTTCCTAAAAAATCTTCTTCTCATACACCGTTTATCCTATCGGCTTCAAACTTGCATGGATGACAGATCAACTCGTTCTAATCAAAAGTTATTCGTAACTTTTTCATTACTCGCTTAGTTTGGATTTTATGGGCTCCATAAGGTGAGATGTCAGAAAAACGTCCTGGCGATCTTGGAAAGCTGTCCCATAGGAAATGAATGGCAGCAGGGGGGAGAAAGACACCAATCTTAGGGCTTTTTCTAGCATTTACAGCTAGAGTGGAGAGGGCTCTAAAAATCGTCTAAAACTTTTGTCTTTAACTCGCTGCCATGGCCACAATTTTCACTGTACAGACACAATTTATACCACAAAACGTAGGAAAATTTGTCCTGCTCACAGATATGTTGACATGGAATCTCTCACATGTACACATTTTTGCTGAGTGGCTCCAAAGCGAAGGGAGCGCTGATTTTTTTCTCATTCACTCCCATGTAAACTCTGAGGAGAAATTTCTGGAAACAGCTGGGGTGCAACACATTTTAAACTCGCTCACCTGACCACATTTTTGACTCGAGAAATATAAAACGCGACACGTGCGTTCACGAGACGTGGCTGTCTCTCAAAATCACTTTATTTTCTTGCTCGGACCAACGGTTTGGGTATGCGAAGCATTTGTTCGAGGAGTTAAATCCCTTTATAAACAGCCTTTGGTGATCTGCTTTCCTGACGTGTCTGTGTCTGCCACAGGTGCGGGCAAGTCATTAATCGCCATGACAACGGCTGCGCACACAGACACAGCCACAGGGTTCTCTGGTCTGTGTGTCTCACAATCTTTAAAGGACAGATTACAGCAGCAGAAACTTCATTTGAAACAGAACACACACATTATTAACCCCTACAGTGCCAAAATGGGCTCTCTAGCGCCACATAGGTGCACTAAACTGGCCACTGCAGCCCGTAGGAATGTCGTATCAAGATCAAACCAAAACTGGAGTGTTCGACCTACAAATAACACGCTAACACCCATGACCTAATTCCAACAGGAAGTGAGCTATTTGCCCTTTCAAAGTAAGATTTCCCCTCAAACCTGCTCTTAAAAAAAAACCCATCTCCTCCTACACCGTTTATTGTGTCGGCTTTAAAGACGCACACATACCAGTTCAACTGCTGCTAAACAGATCTTCTGTATAACTTTATCTCTCTCATGATCACATTATTTTGATGATTGGACCAGCGGTTTGGGAATGGGAAGAACTTCTTCGAGGAGTTAAATCTCCACTAAAACAGGTCTCTCTGTGTTCTGTCACTCTCTCTCTCTGCTCTTCTGCCAGGTGCACTTACTTCATCACCATGGCAACCGCTGTCACACACAAACTCACAGAAACATGATGTGTGTGTGTGTCTAAATCTTACATGCAGATATGACAGGGGCACAATCTCCATTTTAACCCTTTAGGTGCCAGAGTTTATTGAGGAAAATATTCCATTTTCATTTCAACATTTCAAAAGGCTGTGGCTTGAAAGTGGTGAGAGATAAAGGCATACTGTAAATGAGAAAACTATTCATCATGACCCAAAGTTTGTCATGGAAGTAAATTAACTTATCAAATTTGCATATTGTGATGTCACTAGGCAGCAGCCATATTGGATTTCATACATCTCAGTAAAACAACATTTTGAACATATTTACATAGTAAATTTATTTTGTTTTGTGTTGTTTTTGTTGTCTCTTCCTCAAAATAAAGGACGAGGAATCTGATGGGAATAAATTCACTCATCTAATTTGCATATCGTGACATCACTTATCCATACCTACAGCTACAGAAAGCATTCAAACATCAAAACGTTCAGCTCTGTAAGGATTTTCTGATGTTTGTGGCAACATGTTTGATATTTCTAAATAATTCACAGTGACGACATAAGCTGGGGGCCGAAACGGGCGCGAGTACGAGGTCCCGCCAAACGCTGCTTGCAGCTTTAATTATTATTATTCTTTCTCCCACTGCCTCTTTGAACTGGAATTTGACCCCCTAAACATGCTCAAAAACTCACCAAAATTGGCACGCACATCAGAACCGGTGAAAAATTTTAGAAAATCATGACATTAACCCCTAAACTGCCAAAATGGGCTCTTTAGCACCACCTAGGCACACAAAAATGGCCGCCACGGCCTGTAGGAACGTCGTAGAAACATGAAACCAAAAGTGGCATGTTCGTCTCATGAAGGCCTAAAAATCACGCGCCGACACCCCTGACCTAAATCCAACAGGAAGTGAGCTATTTGCCCTTTCAAAGTAAGATTTTGCCTTAAAACTGCCTTTCCTAAAAAATCTTCTTCTCATACACCGCTTATCCAATCGGCTTCAAACTTGCACAGATGACAGATCAACTCGTTCTAATCAAAAGTTATTCGTAACTTTTTCATTACTCGCTTAGTTTGGATTTTATGGGCTCCATAAGGTGAGATGTCAGAAAAACGTCCTGGCGATCTTGGAAAGCTGTCCCATAGGAAATGAATGGCAGCAGGGGGGAGAAAGACACCAATCTTAGGGCTTTTTCTAGCATTTACAGCATCTCCATACTTTGTGCAACAGACACCATTCCAACTTTCAAATGTTGCCACAGGTCTCATCTATTCACTCATGTTTTCATCTTTTTCATATCTTTTACCGTTTTTCATCTGTGCCTCTCAAATTACCATGAGCAAAAGTGGAGAAATTCTCACTTTACAATGGGTGTGTATTGCACGGAATGCTGTGAGCTAGAGTGGAGAGGGCTCTAAAAATCGTCTAAAACTTTTGTCTTTAACTCGCTGCCATGGCCACAATTTTCACTGTACAGACACAATTTATACCACAAAACGTAGGAAAATTTGTCAGGTGCGGGCAAGTCATTAATCGCCATGACAACGGCTGCACACACAGACACAGCCACAGGGTTCTCTGGTCTGTGTGTCTCACAATCTTTAAAGGACAGATTACAGCAGCAGAAACTTCATTTGAAACAGAACACACACATTATTAACCCCTACAGTGCCAAAATGGGCTCTCTAGCGCCACATAGGTGCACTAAACTGGCCACTGCAGCCCGTAGGAATGTCGTATCAAGATCAAACCAAAACTGGTGTGTTTGACTTACAAATCACGCGTTGACACCCATGACCTAATTCCAACAGGAAGTGAGCTACTTGACTTTTCAAAGTAAGATTTCACCTCAAACGTGTTCTTAAAAAAACACATCTCCTCCTACACCGTTTATTGTATCGGCTTTAAAGACGCACACATGACAGCTCAACTGCTGCTAAACAGATCTTCTGTATAACTTTATCTCTCTCATCATCACATTTTTTTCATGATTGGACCAACGGTTTGGAAATGGAAAGAACTTGTTCGAGGAGTTAAATCTCCACTACAACAGGTCTCTCTCTGTGTTCTGTCTGTCTCTCTCTGCTCTTCTCCCAGGTGTACCTACTTCATCACCATGGCAACCGCTGTCACACACAAACTCACAGAAACATGATGTGTGTGTGTGTCTAAATCTTACATGCAGATATGACAGGGGCAGAATCTCCATTTTGACCCTTTAGGTGCCAGAGTTTATTGAGCAAAAAAAAATTCCATTTTCATTTCAACATTTCAAAAGGCTGTGGCTTGAAAGTGGTGACACATAAAGGCATACTGTAAATGACAAAACTATTCATCATGACCCAAGGTTTGTCATGGGAGTAAATTAACTCATCTAATTTGCATATTGGGGGGTCACTAGGCGGCGGCCATATTGGATTTCATAAATATCAGTAAAAAAGCCTTTTGAACATATTTACACAGTACATTTCTTTTATTTTGTGCCATTTTTGTCATCTCAGCCTCGAAATAAGGGAACAGGAATCTGATGGGAGTAAATTACCTAATCTAATTTGCATATTGCGGTGTCACTACATGGCAGCCATATTCGATTTCATGAATCTCAGTAAACACCATTTTGAACATATTTACGCAGTACATTTCGTTTGTTTTGTGTTGTTTTTGTCATCTCGTCCTCAAAATAAAGTAAGAGGAATCTGATGGGAATGAATTAACTCATCTAATTTGCATATTGTGACATCACTTCTACATACCTACAGCTACAGAAAGCATTCAAACATCAAAACGTTCAGCTCTGTAAGGATTTTCTGATGTTTGTGGCAATATGTTTGATATTTCTAAATAATTCACAATGACGACATAAGCTGGGGGCCGAAATGGGCGCGAGTGCGAGGTCTCGCCAAACGCTGCTTGCAGCTTTAATTATTATTATTATCATTATTATTATTATTATTATTCCGACATTTCGTGTCCCAATTTCGCCCCTTTCCCAAATTTCAAAATGCTTCTAACTTTCCACATTTGTCTGGCTGGATCCGAAATTCGATACTGTTGGGTGGTTGGACATGGTCACCACTAGATGGTGCTATAATCAAGGAAAGTGCGTTTTGGGTCATAACTCCCATTTACTTTGTGGCACATTCAAAAACCTTATATCCACGCTTTCAGTCAATTGTGCTGAATTTCGTGATATAGGCCAGGCCCATTTCCGCCTGCCGATTCTTTTTGCAAATTCGCAAAATGTCGCAAACCTACTTTTTCGAACTCCTCCTAGGCAATTTCACTGATTTGCATGATACTTTGCACACAGCATCTGTGGAGTCTCCTGACAAAAAGTTATTAAAAGAATTTCGATATTTCAAAGAATACTTAAGTTATTACATAGCAGGTTCCTACAGATTTGGTACAAAACAGGAAGTGTTGCATATCTCCACATTGGTGTGTCCAAATGACATGAAACTCAGTTTTCTACTTCCTGATGAGGCCCTGAGGCTCAGTGCAAAATTTCGGGTGATGACCACAAGGTGGTGCTCTTTAAATTGAAGTATTTTATATCTCAACATCGGTTGGGCGGATTAACACGAAACTTGGTGTAATTATTGCCAATGCCATCCTGAGGATATCTGATGAAGGACTTACCAGTCCGCCACTAGTTGGTGCTCTGGTGGCCGTCTAATTTAATATTTGGCACTGTGCCAACACCATAACACTCATGGAAATAAAATTGATAGGGGTGGTATAGACTGGCCCCTGTAACTCACACACCAAAAATGACCAGCAGGTGGCGCTATTTTGAAAGCAAAAGCCTTTTTGGTTAATAACTCCCACATAATATGTTGCACATTGTTAAACCTTCTATTTACGTATTCTCTGCATTCAGCTGAATTGTGTGGTGTAAGCCAAGCCCACTTTCGCGGTAACTTTCCATTCGCTAAATCGCAACAAATGAAAAACTTACTTTTTCGAACTCCTCCTAGGCAGTTTCACCGATTTGCACGAAACTTTGCACACAGCATCTGCGGACTCTCCTGACAAAAAGTTATTGAAAGAATTTTGATATTCCAAAGAATATTGAAGTTATTAAATAGCAGCTTCCTGCAGATTTGGTACAAAACAGGAAGTGTTGCATATCTCCACATTGGTGTGTCCGAATGACATGAAACTCAGTTTTCTACTTCCTGATGAGGCCCTGAGACTCAGTGCAAAATTTCGGGTGATGACCACAAGGTGGCGCTCTTTAAATTGAAGTATTTTATATCTCAACATCGCTTGGGCGGATTAACACGAAACTTGGTGTAATTATTGCCAATGCCCTCCTGAGGATATCTGATGAAGGACTTACCGGTCTGCCACTAGTTGGTGCTCTGGTGGCCGTCTAATTTAATATTTGGCACTGTGCCAACACCATAACACTCATGGAAATAAAATTGATAGGGGTGGTATAGACTGGTCCCTGTAACTCAAACACCAAAAATGACCAGCAGGTGGCGCTATTTTCAATGCAAAAGCCTTTTTGGCTAATAACTCCCACATAATATGTTGCACATTGTTAAACCTTCTATTTACGTATTCTCTGAATTCAGCTGAATTGTGTGGTGTAAGCCAAGCCCACTTTCGCGGTAACTTTCCATTCGCTAAATCGCAACAAATGAAAAACCTACTTTTTCGAACTCCTCCTAGGCAGTTTCACCGATTTGCACGAAACTTTGCACACAGCATCTGCGGACTCTCCTGACAAAAAGTTATTGAAAGAATTTTGATATTCCAAAGAATATTGAAGTTATTAAATAGCAGCTTCCTGCAGATTTGGTACAAAACAGGAAGTGTTGCATATCTCCACATTGGTGTGTCTGAATGACATGAAACTCAGTTTACTCCTTCCCCATGAGCCCCTGAGGCTCAGTGCAAAATGTCAGGTGATTACCACAAGGTGGCGCTCTTTAAATTGAAGTATTTTATATCTCAACATCAGTTGCTCGGATTAACACGAAACTTAGAACAATTATTGTCAATGCCCTCCTGAGGATATCTGACAAAGGAGTTACCAATGTGCCACTAGGTGGCGCTGTAGTGGCAGTCTAATTTAATATTTGGCATTGTGCCAACACCATAACACTTGTGGAAATGAAATTGATAGGGGTGGTGTAGATTGGCCCCTGTAATTCGCATACCAAAAATGACCAGCAGGTGGCACTATTTTTAATGCAAAAGCGTTTTTGGCCCACAACTCCGATGTAACGTGTCGAACATTTTGAAACTTTATATCTCAGTGTTCCCTCAGCTGAATTGTGTGATGTAAGGCACGCCCACTTTTGCATTAAATTTTCATTTGCAAAATGGCGAACAATGAAACACCTACTATTTCAACCTCCTCCTAGGCGATTTGACTGATTTGCACTAACTTTGCATGAAGCATCTGTGGACCGTCCTGACAAAAAGTTATTAAAAGAATTTTGATAGTCCAAAAAATGGCCAAAATATAAAAGAACAAATTCCTGCACATTGTTTTCAAAACAGACAGTTTTTCATATCTTGACCAAATACAGTCGGATTACCACAACACTTGCGCTAATTGTGTTCCATGGCCCGATGAGGGTTTGTGCAAAAGTCGGTGCAAATTGGCCAATAGGTGGCGCTCTGGTGGCAGTCTAATTAGTGTGAACAGAAGTAAATTGGAAAATCTTCAAATCCTCTTCAAAACTCATTGACTTTCAAACTTTTCTTGTCCCTCATACTTTGAGCTAGAGACACCATGTCAACTTTTAAAGAGTCAGAAGACCTTGAACTATTGGGCATGTATTCAGCTTCTACTTTTTGGAAAAGTACATATGTGGGTTGGGTGCCTACCTGTATACTGGAAATGTAAGTAAGAGATAACGTTTATTTTTTTATTTATTACAGCTGACAAGACATCTAGGTGCACGCCCCCGACGGCAGCATACCCCGACGCGCATGGACTGCGAGGGCCCGTTCATCGCTGCTTGCAGCTTTAATTATTATTATTATTATTATTATTATTATTATTGTTATTCCGACATTTCTTGTCCCAATTTTGCCCCTTTTCCCAAATTTTAAAATGCTTCTAACTTCCCACATTCGTCCGGCCGGATCCGAAATTTGATATTTTTGGGCGGTTGCACATAGTTGACGGGAAATGCCGAAATAGCGCCCCCTACAAATTTTCAAAAACCCCTCCCCTTGGGATTAGTTTGTCGTAGGCAAACGAAATTTGGTACGCACATGTATCATTCAGAGACGCACAAAAAAGTTTCCTGACGTCATGGTAAAATCCCAACAGGAAGTCGGCCATTTTGTTTTGAATTTTCTCGTTATGGCGATTTCCACAACTTAAATTTGAACAAACTCCTCCTAGGGATTTTGTCCGATCGACTTCAAATTGGCTACATACCATCCTGAGAACATGCTGATCAAAAGTTATTAAAAGCTTTTCTCTATGTCAAGGGGCGTGGCTGCAAGGGTGTCACAAATTTTGGCGACTTTTTGTTTTCTTGCCATCGAATTTTGAACGGCTCTCCCGCCCACATACTTGATCTCAGCAGCTTCAAACTTGTTGGACATGATGATGGCTCTGCCTCGAAAGCCCCAATATGTTAATATCCCACCTTACTCATCGTGCCCCCCGGTGCTAACAGGATGTGACCAGCTTTTACTTTAACATGTACTAATGACACAAACTTGACCACATCAACTTCATTCCACTTCTAATGCATGCAGAACAAGTTGGGGAAGCTACCTTATGAATCCTGTGAAGCTACATCTAATGGTGTCCATGTGGCGGCGTGGTGACTATCTTTTTTTTTTTTTTTTTGTAATACTTGTCTGCATTGGTCTTCATAGCTTAGCGCCACTAAAGGGTGTAAGCTTCTTGTGAAGATTGATGCACTGTTAATCTTGCAGTCAAGTATTTTATACCCATAATGCGTGGTTGTGACCGTCACCCACCCTCCCTGGAGACTAGCCTATCAGCCTTTATTGGAAAAACTTCCTATATATGAGTCAGAGAGGGCCGTGATACACCAAAGTGTGTCAGGGGGAAAGTAAGGAAACAAGCAAGGGGGAGGGGGCAGGTGCTTAAGTCCTGAGTTATATAGTGACAGTGCATGCGGAGAAGAAGGAGGAAAAACAAACAAATAAACAAACAAACAAAAAAAAAACAGGGGAGAAACAGTCCGTGTAGCTGATGTATTGTGGCCTTGAGGTGGTTGTGCTCCATGCAGATTATCGAAAATAAACATATACATGTCTACTATACTGTACTGAAAAACAAAAACAAAAGAGAAGTCTATACTGAACACCAAAAATGTGAGAGTCTTGGTGGAGGGGGAAAGCCCAATTGCAGAGAAGAGATGCCAGCGCGGTGTGGTAGGTTTGAGAAGCAAGTGGGCCCCTTTGGAGTGATCCCATCGGTTCTTTGTGATGCGTCACGGAGCTGAAGTATCGAACATGCATGCGTGTATTTGAACCCTCCCAATGTGTTTATGAAAACCATCACCAGGGTCCAGGGCCAGCCCTGCGGGGGAAGGGGGGCGGTATGGCACCACAAGACCGCAGGAGCGCCCAGACCCCAAGACCAGGGAGCCGCAGAGGCCGCAGGACACCACGCAGGCCCAAGGACCCAGGGCGGCGAAGGCCAGCACCCCCAGAGAGCCAGAGACACACCCCAGACAGGCGGGGAAGGAGGGCCCGCCCACCCACCGCCCGACGCGGACCACCACCACCGCCCCCCCCAACCACCACCCGCCCCCGACCACTCGCCCGCCCCCACCCACAGACGCACCCAGGGACCGCCCCCGACCCAAGGAGCCAGGCGCGGGGGCCCGGCACCGCCCCCGGGGAGAGAACCAGCACCGCACCAGACGGGCCCGCACCAGGCGCCAGCCACCAGCAGACGCCGGACCGGACAGTAACGAGAGCCCACCCAGGCCCGGGCGGACGAGGGAGGCAAGGAGGCGGTGATACTGCAAGGCATATGTCCCCATCGCATCGGGAACCAGGGGACCGCGAAGGGCCACCCGCCCGAACCCCCCAGGACAGGCCCCCACCAACACACAGGAGAGAGGGGACCGCCACGAGCAGTCAATCCCCCATCGGGACCCCATAGCAGAGGGCCCATAAACCACAGCCGGTCAGGAGGCAGAACCCCGGCAGGAACCCACAGAGCCCCCCGGGCGCCACCCGGGCCGCCCGCCACAGGGCCACAGGACCCCCCAGACACCGGGAACCCAGCCAAACTACCATGATGTAAATGGGCTCCCTGGCTCCAACCCTCAGCCCAGGAGGGCCGGGCCCCACTAGCCACGCCATGCGTATCTACAGTGTGTGTAAACCCACCACCCCCCCTCTTACTATGATTCTCCGATCCCTGACGGAGAACATTAACCCTACACCGTGAATGTGAATGTGAGTGCCCATAAGTGTGATGTGGTGCATTAAAATTGAGGGACATAGGAGACAGGTGGGGGCAAGGCTGATGGCTACAGCACACTGCTGTCCTGCAGCCTGTGCAGCCATAAGGCACCTGGAACCTGTTCCCATCTGCCCCCCAAGATGTAGGTGTATGTGGTGCTTTAAAATTGGAGAACAGATAAGGATGGGCTGGGGGGCAGCATGGAGGGCTACCGGACACTACTGTCCCATAGCCTGCCCCATTATGAAGCCCCCCAATCCATCCGTGGTCTGCACCTCGAAGAGTGAGTGTATGTGGTGCATTAAAACTGTGCAATGTGTGGTGAGTGAACTAAATGTGGGTTAGGAGGCCAGGCCAGTGTAGGCCCGGCCCAAGGGCTGGAGGGATGGATGGGAGGGGCCAGGAGGTGGCGCCAACCAGACCCCAGCGCCGCGAGGTCCCCAGCGCCCATGGACAGTGGGCCAGGCGGGCCCCAAGGAAACCCAACGGGCCCCCACCTAACCCCGCCCCCCTGGCAACTGCAGCGTCGGGCCCCCGCAGTGGTCCCGACCTGGGCCACACCGCCCGCAGCAAATCGGCCCCCAGCAGAAGGACAAGGCGCGCCACCAGGGTGCACGGACGACGGGCCCCACCCAGCCCCCCCGAACCCCAACGCGCAGGAGCACAGACCAACCCGCAACCCCGCCAGTACCCCCCCAGACCGCCACAGACCCAAAGCCGGACCGCCAGGCAATCCGACCCGCCCCCCACCGGCGGCCGCACACCAACGGGCAGGCCCACACTGTGCAGCACCAGAACACCCCCCGCAGGCAGCACCCAGTCCCCACGCCAGGCCCCACAACCCAGGGGAGGACCCCGGGCCCACCCGAGGCCGGGAGAGAGGAGCAGGGAGGGACGGGGAGAGGGGGGAGGGAGGAGGGAGGGGGAAGGGCAGGAGCGGAGCGAAGGGGGGGGGAGGAGGAGCCCACCCACCCCGCACCACCAGGGGCGGAAACAGCCCCCCAGGGGGGACCGGCCACGCCGCCCAAGGCCCAGGGAGCACGAGGAGACCCCGCCCCCCCCCCCCCCCCCCCAGGCACACAGGGCGAGCAGTCCAGACACACCCGCCCCCAGGGGAAAAAGCCCAGCCCCGCAATCCCCCACAGAGCCAGGGAGCAGGCCTGGATTCAAGGGGAAGAAGGTGCACCTAACACATGCTTAAGACCTTGAGTTCTGATGAACCGCTGTGGTGTATTGTGGTGAGAGAGATAGAGGGATTAGGGGTTACATCATTAACAGAAACACGTTACATATTACACAGTCTTTCTTGAGTTGTAATATTTATATGTACAGGTGGCATATGCTCACAGGCTGAGTGGCACTATACAGACACGTTTAGTGAGTGAATAAATGGTGACCATTTTTCTGTAAAGTATGTTAATTGGTTTCTGTGGCCAGCAGATATTTTCTCCAGCGAAATATGTTCTACAAGGTGATTCAGCCAGTGGTTGATGTTGAGGGTCTGTTTATCTTTCCAGTTGACTAGGATTGTTTTCTTGGCGATGGCGAGAGCTACAAGAAGAGAGTTGCAGTGGCTGTTTGGGAGGTCAATTGTCATCAGGTCACCAATTAAGCACAGGTTGGGAGATAATGGGATCCTGCAGTCCAAAATGGAGGAGAGTTTTTGGGTGACTGTAGACCAGAAGTGCTGGACGGGTGAACATAACCAGAGTGCATGAAAGTAGGTGTCTGCAGTGTTCTGAGTACACTGAGTGCATGTGTCAGACTGACTAAAGCCCATTCTATTCATCTTTTGTTGGGTGATGTGTGTTCTGTGGAGTACTTTAAATTGGATAAGTTGTATATTAGTGTGTCTTGTCATCTTAAATGTATTTTTGCATATCTGAGTCCAGAAGTCAGGGTCCGGTGATACACCCAGTTCTTTTTCCCATTTTAAAGTTGGTAAATGTATAGAACTGGTCTTTGACAGTAATTTCTAAATCTTAGAAAGGTTCTTCTTATTACTCGGAGAAAGCTTTGTAATATGTTTGGCAAATTCTGGTGGCTGCAAAGTGTCCTGAGGCGCTGGAATTCTCCTCTTGATTGTTTTTATCAATTGTAAATATTGTAGAAAATTGCCATTTCTTATTTCAAAAGTTTGAAATAAGTTTGTGTATGTCATAAGTATATTGTCTTGGAAAAGGTGATGGAGATGAGTTACTCCCTTCATCTCCCATGTGCTAAAATGGAGAGGTCTTTTGTTAATTTCAAAATCCGGGTTGTGCCAAATTGGAGAGAGCAAGCAAGGTTCTATCGGAGAGTTTGTGATTTCTAGTGTTTTCCACCAGGCTGATAAGGTGGAAGCAATCATTGGGTTCTTAAAACAGTTATGACGTCTGAGTGTAGTGGTGATAAACGGGAGGTCAGAGAGTCTGAATTGGCGGAATGGATACCTATGATCTTGCTGTTCTGACGGACTGCCATAGCCAATGGTTCGATGAATATTGCAAACAGTAGAGGCGAGAGTGGGCACCCTTGTCTGGTTCCTCTCTGCAAAATGAAGCTTTTAGATGTGATCCCGTTGGTGGTGACTGTGGCCTTAGGGGAATTGTATAAGGCTGATACCCACTGGATAAATGACTCTCCAAAGCCAAATCCATTCAGGGTGGCAAATAGGAAGGACCAGTTGACCTTGTCGAAGGCTTTTTCTGCATCAAGTGACAAAATAATTGCTTTTGTATTAACGCGTTGTGCTTTACTTATCAGATTAAGAACTCTTCTGACATTATTGCTTGAGTGTCTGCCATTAATGAAGCCCGTTTGATCATTATGAATTATTGATGCGATTATTTTCTCCAGTCTAGAAGCAAGTGCCTTTGAGATAATTTTGATATCACTGTTAATTAGTGATAGAGGACGGTAGCTAGAAGGAAGCGTGGGGTCTTTGTCTGGCTTTAGTAATAATTTGATTGCTGCTGTATTCATGTGAGGTCTTATACCTCCGTTCTTTTTGATCTCTGTCACTGTCCTGATGAAAAGTGGTGCTAATTTATAAATTCGGCAGGAAAGCCGTCTGGACCTGGAGCCTTACCTGTTGGCATTTTGTCTAATGCGCTCTGCAGGTTATTAATAGTCAGGGGGGCGTCTAACATATTTCTGTGTTCCGTGGATAACTGAGGTAAATTTAGGTTATCGAGAAAAGCCTGAATATCTTCTGGGTTTGGATTGTTTACTGTTGAATATAAGTTATGGTAGAAAGAATAGAAAATCTGATTGATCTCCTGAGGAGATTGTGTATAATTTCCGGACGGCCCCTGGATTGTTGGTATCAGAGATTTTTCTTTATTGCGTTGGAGCTGATTAGCCAAAAATTTTCCTGATTTGTTACTGTGTTCAAAATTATTATATCTTAGTTGCTGTATGATAAATTCAGTTTTCTTTGATAGAATATTGTCCAGTTGCGATTTTGTACACTGTAATTGGGTCCATACTTGATCACTTGGATTGTTTGCATATTCCTGTGTTAGTTGTTTAATTTTTTCCTCAATGTTTTTTTCTGCTTGCAATTCCTTTTTCTTCTTGTAGGAGGAGTATGATATAATTTTTCCTCTGATTACTGCCTTCCCAGTTTCCCATATTAAAGATGGAGATAAAATTGGAGAGTCATTGTCTTCAAGAAAGTTTGCCCACTCCCGTCTCACCATTTTGTCAAAGTCTGGGTCTTTGAGTAAAGAGATATTAAAGCGTCATGTTGAAGGCCGTTTATGGATGGTTTCTATTTGCAGATTGAGTGATATTGGTGCATGGTCGCTGATAATGATCGGGTGTATTTTTGTGGTAATTTTTTGTGAGATGGAGTTATTTAAGAGAAAAAAGTCAATTCTTGAAAATGAGCGATGCACAGGAGAGAAGAAAGTATATTCCCTCTTCGATGGGTATTTGAGTCTCCAGCCATCGCCAAGCCCAAAATCATCCATGTATTCCTGTATTACCTTAGCCGATTGTGATTGCTTTGTGTGTACTGAGTTGCTAGATCGGTCTAATGAAGCATTTAGGACTGTGTTAAAGTCTCTTCCAATTATAGTTGTCGAGCTGTCTGATAGGTTAGATAGTAAAGAGAAGATTGTGTGAAAGAAGGCTGGATCATCATTATTAGGGGCATACAGATTAACAATTGTATATAATTTGTTAAAGATTGTTGCCTGAACAATGATGTAGCGGCCTTCTGGGTCTGTTACCGTGCTGTTTAAAGTAAATGGTAGTCTCTTGTGGACCATGATAGAGACACCTCTTTGTCTGTTGTTATAGCAGGATGAAAAAATTTGATTAAAATTTGGATCTTTAAGAGATTTTTCTTCTGACTTTAGCAAGTGGGTTTCTTGTAGGAGAAAAATATCTGTTTTCAATCTTGTGACAAAGTCCATCACTTTAATTTTTTTCGCCTGTGAGCGGATGCCATGTACATTCCAGGAAACCAAGTTTAGGTGTGACATTGACAAAGTGGGGGTTTTATCATACTGTGTGTGGGTATGGAGAATGATCTGTGTGTGTTTCTATGTGAGTTTCTATCTGCGTGGATTTTGCATGAGTATACAGTACAGGCCAAAAGTTTGGACACACCTTCTCATTCAATGTGTTTTCTTTATTTTCATGACTATTTACATTGTAGATTCTCACTGAAGGCATCAAAACTATGAATGAACACATGTGGAGTTATGTACTTAACAAAAAAAGGTGAAATAACTGAAAACATGTTTTATATTCTAGTTTCTTCAAAATAGCCACCCTTTGCTCTGATTACTGCTTTGCACACTCTTGGCATTCTCTCGATGAGCTTCAAGAGGTAGTCACCTGAAATGGTTTTCCAACAGTCTTGAAGGAGTTCCCAGAGGTGTTTAGCACTTGTTGGCCCCTTTGCCTTCACTCTGCGGTCCAGCTCACCCCAAACCATCTCGATTGGGTTCAGGTCCAGTGACTGTGGAAGCCAGGTCATCTGCCGCAGCACTCCATCACTCTCCTTCTTGGTCAAATAGCCCTTACACAGCCTGGAGGTGTGTTTGGGGTCATTGTCCTGTTGAAAAATAAATGATCGTCCAACTAAACGCAAACCGAATGGGATGGCATGTCGCTGCAGGATGCTGTGGTAGCCATGCTGGCTCAGTGTGCCTTCAATTTTGAATAAATCCCCAACAGTGTCACCAGCAAAACACCCCCACACCATCACACCTCCACACCTCCTCCTCCATGCTTCACAATGGGAACCAGGCATGTGGAATCCATCCGTTCACCTTTTCTGCGTCTCACAAAGACACGGCGGTTGGAACCAAAGATCTCAAATTTGGACTCATCAGACCAAAGCACAGATTTCCACTGGTCTAATGTCCATTCCTTGTGTTTCTTGGCCCAAACAAATCTCTTCTGCTTGTTGCCTCTCCTTAGCAGTGGTTTCCTAGCAGCTATTTGACCATGAAGGTCTGATTCGCGCAGTCTCCTCTTAACAGTTGTTCTAGAGATGGGTCTGCTGCTAGAACTCTGTGTGGCATTCATCTGGTCTCTGATCTGAGCTGCTGTTAACTTGCGATTTCTGAGGCTGGTGACTCGGATGAACTTATCCTCAGAAGCGGAGGTGACTCTTGGTCTTCCTTTCCTGGGTCGGTCCTCATGTGTGCCAGTTTCGTTGTAGTGCTTGATGGTTTTTGCGACTCCACTTGGGGACACATTTAAAGTTTTTGCAATTTTCCGGACTGACTGACCTTCATTTCTTAAAGTAATGATGGCCACTGTTTTTTCTTTAGTTAGCTGATTGGTTCTTGCCATATGAATGAATGAATGCCATATGAATTTTAACAGTTGTCCAATAGGGCTGTCGGCTGTGTATTAACCTGACTTCTGCACAACACAACTGATGGTCCCAACCCCATTGATAAAGCAAGAAATTCCACTAATTAACCCTGATAAGGCACACCTGTGAAGTGGAAACCATTTCAGGTGACTACCTCTTGAAGCTCATCGAGAGAATGCCAAGAGTGTGCAAAGCAGTAATCAGAGCAAAGGGTGGCTATTTTGAAGAAACTAGAATATAAAACATGTTTTCAGTTATTTCACCTTTTTTTTGTTAAGTACATAACTCCACATGTGTTCATTCATAGTTTTGATGCCTTCAGTGAGAATCTACAATGTAAATAGTCATGAAAATAAAGAAAACGCATTGAATGAGAAGGTTTGTCCAAACTTTTGGCCTGAACTGTATATATATATATAGACATATATATATCCACATAACCACATGTACATACATATACATCTGCATATATACATACATACATACATATATACCAGGGCCGCATGATTAATTGCATTGCAATCGCAGGAATGCTTAATTATCTGTTGCAGGAGAAATGTGTCAGAGTACCATTTTGAATGAAATATACATACATATATTTATTTATTTATTTCAAGAATAGTGCAGCCCCAATATATATATACATGTATACACGCATCTTTTTTTTAATTTATTTATTTTATTTTTTTTTAATTCCTTTTATGATACAATTAAGCTATGGTTCTACTTTGTTTTGTGGTTTTAGGGGCACTTATCTCACTTAGAAGAGCCATGGGGTGGTGGTAGAGTGGCGGAACAGCTGCCCATCTATGTATAATTTGTCGACCACAAGAGAGGTCCTATTTCCCTTCTGCCTGTGCTCTTTTAAAATGGGATATAACACTTTACGCCTCTCGTTGATTTCCCTGGGGAACTGATCGTTCATACCGAACGAAGTGCCTTTTAGCTCTCGTCCTTTACTCTTAACGAGCATTTTCTGCTGATAATGTTCGAATTTGGCGATGATTGGACGAGGACGCTGGCCTCCTCGGGGTCCGAGCCTGTGGACGCGGTGAAAGGTGATGTTGTTGACAGTCTCCGTCGGGATCTTGAGGGCCATCACCATGAACTTTTTTACCTGGACTTCTGGGTTGTCTGGTGTGCTCTCCGGGATGCCAGAAATGATTAAATTGTCTCTCATACTTCTGGACTGCACGTCGAGGACAGTTTCCTTCAGGAGTTTATTTTCCTTTTTGAGAAGATCTACATCTGATGTGACCGCCGCTAAGGTGGAGCGGAGTTCAGCGTTGTTTTGCTGCAGGTCGCTAATCTGCTGTTAAGTGAACTCCAAGCTTACCTTCAGGTCTTTTATCTCCTGGTGAAGCATACCGAGCACTTCTAGCTTCTTGTTGATGGATTCCAAGACGCTAAATTCGGAGGATAACAAGTCTTGTGTATCGGTGGCTGAGTCGGTCTTCTTCCTCTTATTGGGGTTGTCGGCAGGACCCTCCATGACGCACTCGTAGTAGTATTGATCGATAAACTCTTCTAGGTCCTCCACTCTGGCTGATGGTGCAGGCTGGAGTTGTCACCCGTTAGGTAATTATATTTGTTTGGCTATTTTGTTGATATCTAATCTAGCAGCTAGGCGCCGCCATGTTGATCTCAAAATCCCACAGTGGTCTCGCGGTCTCACGCTGCCATCCGGTCTCTAGCCTCCGGTCTTCATCATCTGTTACAAACGCAATAAACCCAGCAGGTGAGCAGATGAAGTGACTGTAAAACTCAATTCTAGCGTGGCGACTATCGATCCCTCGCCAATAAATACGTTTGGCTTTTTGATGGCTTCAGCGACCTCATATGCTCATGAAAATTGATACACAGCTCAAAAATGGTGAGCTCTTACATCTGATAGGGGCTTCACCCATGGGGGGCAGAAAATGCCTCTATAGCTCCCTTTTGTAATTTTCAAAAACCCCTCCCCATAGGGTTTTTTTTGGAGTAGGAACAAGAAAATTGGTACACAAGTGTATGTTGTCCAGACGCACATAAAAGTCTCTTGCACCAGTGGTCTACTCCAAACAGGAAGTCGGCCATTTTGATTTTGACTTGTCATTTTGGCGTGATTTCCACATGTTGTATTTTAACGAACTAGTCCTAGGGATTTCATCCAGTCGACTTCAAATTTTTTACAGATCATCCAGAGACCATGCTGATCAAAATTTATTAAAAGCTTTTCTCTATGTCAAGGGGCGTGGCCACTATGGTGCCTCCCTCGCCACCAAATATGTTTGGGTTTTTGATGGCTTCAGCGACCTCATATCCTCATGAAAATTGATACACAGTTCAAGAATGGCGAGCTCTTACATCTGATAGGGGCGTCGCCCATGGGGGGGACAAAATACCTTTATAGAACCCCCTTCAAATTTTCAAAAACCCCTCCCCATAGGGTTTTTTTTTGGAGTTGGAACATGAAAATTAGTACACACGTGTATGTTGTCCAGATACACATAAAAGTCTCTTGCACCAATGGTCAACTCCAAACGGGAAGTCGGCCATTTTGATTTTGACTTTGTCTTGTCATTTTGGCGTGATTTCCACATGTCCTAGGGATTTCATCCAGTCAACTTCAGTTTTTTTGACAGATCATCCAGAGACCATCCTGATCGAAAATTGTGCTCTGCATGTCTGTAGGTCAAAGGGCGTGGCTGCTATGGCGCTGCCATTTTTGATCCATTGCCATGCATATTCAAGCAGCTCTCTCTCCCACATAATTCATCCAAACTGCTTCAGAATTCCTTTACATGATAAGACCATCTTACTCATTGCGCCACCCTTGTGGAAACAGGAAATGCCATCTTTTACACTGACAAACACCAACCTCAAACTCCTGACCTAATCAACTACATTTTGTGTCCACATGACAATCAAGTCAATGAATCTCCACAGTGACACACGTGTCCTGTAATGCTGTAGGCTGCCGCAACATTGCGTTTTTTTGCTCCTGCCAGGTTTATTCTCCCTTCTCTCCCTTCACCCCCCACGTGCCTCAGGCCCCCATGGTTGCATGGGGGAGCGAGGGCCCGATCACAGCTGCTTGCAGCTTATATTATTATTATTAGGGCCTGAGCACCTAGCAGTGCGAGGACCCTATTGAAATGCAAGGATTTTTTATTCTTCTTCTTCTTCTTCCTCCTCCAAATGAATTGCCTTTTTGGGAGGCTTAACATACCCGAAAACTCATGAAACTTTGTTTGAAGGGACAAGGGATGCTTGAAAACTCACTAAACGTGGCATACACATTCCAGGTTGCATGTCCTGTTGTCTGATGTGATTTTTGTGCTTTGATGCACCAAGATGGCTCAACAGCGCCCCCTAGAATATTTCAATTAAGCAGCCCCCAAAGCTGCTTTGACCTGCATGTATGAAACTTGTTGGGCACCTGTAACACTCAATCACGTTCAAAAAAGCCTCTTGGAGCCATGCTCCAAACCTAACAGGAAGTCCGCCATTTTGAATTTACTTGTGCCACTTTTGTGCATTTTTGGTCGTTTCCAGGGCTTGTAAATTAATGAACTTGTCCTACAGATTTAATCAGATTGGCTCCAAACTTGGTGTATGTAAGCGTGACTACGTTGTGACCAAAAGTTATCACAGGATTTGCCCAATGTTGAATGGCGTGCCTGCTGCTGAGCGTTGAATCTTGAGGTCTCGCCATGAAAAACGAAATTGCTGTAGCTTTGGCATAAATGGTCCTGTCTCCACCAAACTTCACATGATTCATATTAGTCCCGCCCTGAACACATTTTCATTACCATATTGCCTGATACTCATAGACCCACCTAGTGGCAACAGGAAGTAGGTCTCATCAGACACTTATCTTTGGATTAACCTGAAATTTCAATGCTGTGGTCTATATTTGATGTTCACAAACATGACATATCATTAATGTCTACGTGTACTGCAGAGGGTTTACTTTTGATGTCTTACCATGAAACCGGAAATTGATATAAATTTGGAGTAAATGGTCCGTTGTCCAACAAACTTGACATGATTCATATTTGTCCCACCCTGAACACATTTATTTGACAATATTCCGTGATAGTCATAGCACCACCTACTGGTGAAAGGAAGTACTTCTTACCAGACACTTATCTTTGGATTAACCTGAAATTTCAGTGCTATGGTGTGTATTTGATATACACAAACATGACATATCATTAGTGTCTACGCGTGCTGCAGAGGGTTTAATTTTGATGTCTCGCCATTAAACAGGAAATTGCTATATTTGGCGTAAATGTTCCGATCTCCATCAAACTTTCTTTGTGCAAAATTCGGTGCAAATTGGCTAATAGATGGCGCTCTGGTGGCAGTCTAATTAGTGTGAATGGGAGCAAATTCAAAAATCTTCAAATCCTCTTCAGAACTCATCGAATTTCAACCTCTTCTTGTCCCTCAAACTTTGAGCTAGAGACACCATGTCAACTTTAAAAGAGTCAGAAGACCTTGAACTATTGAGCATGTATTCAGCTTCTACTTTTTGGAAAAATACATACGTGGGTTGGGTGCCTACCTGTATACTGAAAATGTAAGTAAGAGATAACGTTTATTTTTTTATTTATTACAGCTGACAAGACATCTAGGTGCACGCCCCCTGACGGCAGCATGCCCCGATGCGCATGGACTGCCAGGGCCCGTTCATCACTGCTTGCAGCTTTAATTATTATTACTATTCTTATGACATTTCGTGCCCCAATTTCGCCCCTTTCCCAAATTTCAAAATGCTTCTAACTTTCCACATTCGTCCGGCCGCATCCGAAATTTGATAATTTTGGGCGGTTGCACATGGTCGACGCAAAATGCCGTAATAGCGTGCCCTACAAATTTTCAAAAACCCCTCCCCGTTGGGTTTAATTTGTCGTAGGCAAACAAAATTTGGTACACACATGTATCATACCGAGACGCACAAAAAAGTCTCCTGACGTCATGATAAAATCCCAACAGGAATTCAGCCGTTTTGTTTTGAACATTTTCGTTACGGCTATTTACACATCTTAAATTTTAACGAACTCCTCCTAGGGATTTCATCCGATCGACTTCAAATTGGCTACAGATCATCCTGAGAACATGCTGATCAAAATTTATTAAAAGCTTTTCTTTATGTCAAGGGGCGTGGCTGCTAGGGCGTGACAAATTTTGGCGACTTTTCATTTTCTTGCCATCGAATTTCGAACGGCTCTCCCGCCCACATACTTGATCTCAGCAGCTTCAAACTTCCTGCACATGATGATGGCTCTGCCCTGAAGGCCCCAATATGTTAATATCCCACCTTACTCATAGCAACCCTCGGTGGTAATAGGAAGTGTCTAGTTTTTACTTTAACATGTACTAATGCCACAAACTTGACCACATCAACTTCATTCCACTTCTAATGCATGCAGAACAAGTTGGTGAAGCTACCTTATGAATGCTGTGAAGCTACGTCTAATGTTGTCCCTGTGGCGGCGTGGTAACTATCAATCCCTCGCCACTAAATACGTTTGGCTTTTTGATGGCTTCAACGACCACATCTCCTCATGAAAATTGATACACAGTTCAAGAATTGCAGCTCTTAAATCTGATAGGGGCGTCGCCTTTGGGGGGGACAAAATGCCTCTAAAGCGCCCCCTTGAAATTTTCAAAAAACCCTCCCCATAGGGGTTTTTTTGGAGTAGGAAGGTGAAAATGTGCACATATGTGTAAGTTGCCCAGATGCACAAAAAAGTCTCTGCCACCAATGCACTACTCCAAACAGGAAGTCGGCCATTTTGATTCAAACTTTTCATTTTGGCATTGATTTTGTGATTTCCACACCTTGTAATTTAATGAATTCTACAGATACAAAAACAACAATCACTAGTCATTTATTTTTTTAGTTTTGTCAACAACTCCCTTTCCATGCCAGTTTCTCTGCCTTTTGTTAGACGTGGTAGAGGTGGAGGTGGAGGTGACCACCACCTGTGCTTTTTTCCACATGTTCATCTACTCAACAGGATGTTAGGAGACTAGATGTGTGGTAATCAGCATCTGTTGGTGGTAAAAGCTACTCAAGCTGAAATAGTGACTGAGTAAACTTTTACTTTGTTTAATATGTGGAATATGTATAAAACCAAAGTGAGGAGCAATCATGGGTCTGTTTTAAATTTTTTCACCCAATTATTAAAAACACTGAACAACATAGAATGACTTTTTCAAAGGCTAATATGAAAAGAAAGTGATGTTAGATATAAAGGGATAGTTTGACATTTTGGCAAATTCGCCTATTGCCGTAATCCCTATAGTCATATGAGTAGGAACCTTTAATTGTCAGTGCCTGCTGTTTTGAGATCGGTGGGACAGAGCTGCCTACTGCTCAGCGCACAAAATGGAGGTGAATGGTAAAGCCCCCTCTCTCCCTCAAAACTAATCAAATACACCATCAAATGACTCCAAAACGCTCCAGTGGAAAACACATGGCTTGCGCATTCCCCACGCTATGAAATAATAATGTATAATTAAGTAACATTACGACACATGAAGCAAATACTCGGAACTACTTTCTTGAGTAAACCACTGGGCGGAGTGACACAGTGCGTACCTCAGACAGTGCTGTAGTTATTGCTTGCAGCCTTGCATTTGCGGTATAGTCAGCTGGATGCACCAGAAAGTTTGAGAAAAGTTTACAGAGTGCTGTTTTAAATCATGGTTTACACATGTATTGTAAAAGGTTGTGGTAACAAGCTCAAGACGTGGAGCAGAGTGAAGTTTCACGTAGTACCAACCAAAAATACGGACAGGATGAAACAATGCGCTTTTGTTGAAAGATACTATCATACCATCTGTCGGCATCACAAAATGAGCAGATGTGGTAAGTGATCGTTGTGTATTTTGTTCACCAATACCTCTGTTGTAACGTTACCTCCATGTTGAGTAACATTAGCCTACAACCCAGGCATGTTAAATAAGGCTAAATTGCAAATGTTGTTGTGGTTATGTTATGGATAAGTGCTTGCCCAGAGCATATAGTGAAGTGACTGGCATTACTTCTCATTGTTGGGAATAAACAGACTGCTAGGGAACATTTTATGTTGTTGTTCCCTCAGGAGTTGTGGTGATTTATGAGTGTGGAGTTAGCATGTTCTCCCCGTGTTCCAGTGATTATTTTGAGGTGTACTCTCGTCCCATCCCACCATCAACATACCGTATTTCCTCAATTTAAAACCGGGCCCCTATTAGCAGCTGGCCTCTTTTAGTAACCGGGTCTAAAAAAAAAAATTAATGAATAAACGCCGGCCTCTTTTATAAACCGGAGGTGTTTATTTGACGTTTTGGCATTTATAGAACGCTAGACCCGGATTACACACTTCCGTCCAGGAAGAGGGATCCCTCCTCAGTTGCTCTTCCTTCTCTTCTACCGTTTTTTTCCCGTTAAAGGGGTTTTTTGGGGAGTTTTTCCTTATCCGCTGTGAGGGTCCAAAGGACAGAGGGATGTCGTATGCTGTAAAGCCCTGTGAGGCAAATTGTGATTTGTGATATTGGGCTTTATAAATAAAATTGCTTGATTGAATTGACAGACACAGAGATGCACATCCACACACACATAAACCCTCATCCAGGCACATGCGCAGTTGCGCACTCTCAGCTGATTGTAAACAGATAAGATGGGGTTGGGGGGCACCGAGGGATGGTTACAGCATTTGTATTTTCAAATTTGGTTGTGATTTTTTTTTTTCTTTTATTAAAAGCCTCCTTCAAATAGTAGCCTGCCCCTATTTGCAGCCTTGTCCAAAACTAATATTTTGTTAATAGTAGCCCTGGCTACTATTTGAGGAAATACGGTATGTATGTAACATACAGTCACTGGCCACTTTGTGTACACCCGTGTAATCTAATGCAATCCAGTAGAACGACTATACCATGATTTTTTCCATGAAGCTTATAAATTTTCGGTTATTGTTGACATCGTCTAGAAAGTGGTTATTCTACTTTGTTTATTATTGAAGTCATAGTGAATGGTGGTGGTGTACTGCTGTTTAAATTACAAAAACGTCACACCACATCAGGGTTTACTTACTCTGGGTTTTCACATAACTGCTTCAGTTATGCGTGCTGCTGGCCCCCCGCGGTGGTGCAGGACAGCGAGGGCCCGATCACAGCTGCTTGCAGCTTTAATTATATATATATATATTCACATTCATGTTCATGTTCGTGTACTCATACATGTATTTATTGTTGTAGGGTTAGGTAGGTGGCAAATTGATTATAGTATGAAATGTCATTGAGGTTATCTGTGCTTGTAAATATTGTTAGATATTTGCTGTTTTTTAAGATCTTACTTGTCTGTTGCAATGTTTTGTCATTTCTATCCCTGCTGCAACCCAAGTTGCCCATCCGGGACAATAACAAAGTGAACTTGAACTTGAACTTAGTCCATCTGATCTCCAAGTTCTTCCAAACGAGTCTTCACGAGTTTTGCCTTTTTTTGCTGCGCATTATCAACACGCTACCCCTCGCTGAACAAATGCTTCTGTGTGATAAAATTGAAATGTATGTTGCCAGTGAGATTATTCTTGTTCCTCTTTGTTGGCCATTTGACATGTCCTGATTTGTACATGCACATGATCATGTTTTTATCTGAATGATACTTTGCTTTAACCCTGTTAAAACAAAAGATTATTAAGTTGCAGAAACATATTAGTTTCAACTCTCTAACATGTAGCCATACTACCATCTTGTGGCGGAGTTAAGAAGAGTTACTGCAAGGAAGTCAACTTTATATGTTTTGAATGAAGATATAATTAGGGATTATTAATCAATTTGTTGCATGAATACGTGGTCCTTCATTTTGTTTTTCATCATATATTGTCATTGAGTTAATCTAGAGTGTGTGTATTCAACGCAGGCTAGCTGATATCATGGCATAATAAGTGTATTCTGATTTAATGTTAATCTGTATGTTTAATTCGATGTTAAGAATCAATGTTGACCATAGTGGGAAGAGTATGCGTCCCTTGCGCGTAACATATTAAAGTATACGACCTCATATCAGGAAAGCATTAATGTTTCCTCTGAGTATATCCCATGGTGATATATTTTTCATCACGAGGGAAGCCTCCCTGATCAAGGCCGCCCACTTTTTGGCCAGTCAAATACCCGTGCGCTCGGCGCGGCTCAGTTTCTTGTTCTTTTCGTCTCTTGTTCTTTTCAGTTCATTCTAGCAGTGTCTTTTTCCTTTTTAGTTATCTGCTCTTTTCTTTTTGCCCTGTGTCTTTTGTTAGTTATTCCCTATTATTTGTACTGTGAGTTCTGCCGTGCTTATTCGTATTTCATCTTCTTGTCGTGCGTAATTTCCTTTATTACACTTTTAACTCTTTTGTGCTCACGAGCAAAGTTATTTTGCACTTTTAAATTTTATCGATCCAGTTTTCTTTTATCGCCAGTGTTTTCAACATTTTTGCGCGTAATAATAACTTTGACAGCAATATCAAACGGCCAGCAAACTTGTTATCACCATTATTATAAGCGAGTAACCAGAACGAAGTAGACCAGCATCTGCCGACCATCCTCTTCACTCCAGATTCATCGGAACTGTCTGCCAGCCAGTTGCCACAGTGGTCCTCCTGCCAAGCCCAAAGGCCTTCTGCAGCATGAATCAGCCCAGTGGGCACCCACAGGACATCGCAAATTCAACCGCTTTCCCTCTCCTGCCATGAGACAGCTGTTCCATTCTGCTGCAAAGTCCAGGAGCCGTGGAACGACAGTCCAGGGGCCCTAAAGGAGCTTTGCCTTTCATCCCCGCTGCTAAAAGTAGGCCAAAACTTACATAACTTGAGTGAGCCACTGTGCGGTGAAGAGTGAAGTCGAGCAGGAGGTTTAGTTAATTATCCTGATTTTGATTTAGGTTTCATTAGGCCTACGTGAATGGTTTTGCGTATCCCTGCATTCCCCATTTATAACATAGGCTATTTTAATATACTCTCCCACTATCACCAAACTAAGTAACTCACACGAGTGCTACTTCTCATTTCCTTCTATTTATATACTGTTAATTTTGTGTTGTGTCATA
Organism: Epinephelus lanceolatus; assembly: GCF_041903045.1. Taxonomy (NCBI): domain Eukaryota; kingdom Metazoa; phylum Chordata; class Actinopteri; order Perciformes; family Serranidae; genus Epinephelus; species Epinephelus lanceolatus. The sequence goes on from NC_135740.1 coordinate 566,687, forward strand.
TAATCATCATTTGCTTTTCATTTATTCAGTTGTTACCTATTTAGTTTAAATAAATCTTCATTTATCGCCAAGTCGTTGTCTGTGTATATATCTTTTGGATAGGAGCTGAGATCACTATATAGAGAATTCATAACCCAGATATTGAGTTTGATTCATTATTGATAGGTGTGCTGACAAATTAATAAGTGATTTATGGAGTTATTAATTTGATTAGTCGCTTCCCTCATTAGGAGGGTGGTGCCCCAAAATTTATTACGAGTGCAAATATTCTCAAAGAGGTATTTCCCCTACACTTTGTTTTCTCCATGTCCATGCGTAAATCTGCTGTTTGGTGCATGATTGTTTTAATATCACGTTATGTATCTTGTCGAAAGTCTTTAAGGTCATCTTTGAGCTCTTTGATTTCTTTAGTAAAGGTGTCCTTCAAGTCCTCAAACAATCTCTGCATCTCACTCTTCTCTGTCATGGTGAACGTTGCCTTTGAGTTGAGTTCTGCTCTTTCTTTTTAGGTTTTAGTTTAACAGACTTCGTTGCTCCTGAACCTAGATTCATTCCTCATCAGAGGGCTGTTTTTGTATTTTGTTTTCTCTATTATTTCCCGGTTTTATCCATTTTTTCAGGGATTGGCGACTGAGCTAAATCACGTTGCGGCTGCCATTGTTCCCTCACAATTGCTTGATTTTCTCGTTGGCTGACTTGACAAATGCTGGTTGAAGAATGGGATGCCATCCCACAGCAGTGTGTGACCATATTGGTGACCAGCATGAGGAGGAGGTGCCAGGTGGTTGTGGCTGTGTATGGTTCTTCCACACACTATTGACACTCCTATATGTTAAATGAAAAATTGTTAAATTGCCAATATGTCTTGTTTCTTCAGACTTCAATCATCCAATCCACCAAACAAGAGTCAACAGCAAAAACAAAGCTGTTTGGCATTGGCAGAGAAAATTTAAATTTCAATAGGCACAACCCACATACTCAACTCTGCTGCTCATCCCACAAATGCATTTTCCTTACAAATGTGGCACCATTCAAAAGGGAAATAAACAGGCTTTCCAAGATTTACAGCCAAGAAGCATTGTTACAACAAATAAATAATCTACCAAACTCAAATTTCCTTACTTTTTGTGCTTAGTGTATATGGTGTCATGACCTGAATTTTTTTTAAAGGGTTAGGGTTAGTGTGTGTGTGTGTGTGTGTCTGTGTCTGTGTCTGTGTGTCGAGGCAAGCTCTAGGAAAGGCCCTCAAGAAGCAGAGAAGTGTTTTGTGTGTTCCTCTGTTTGGTATCAGTAGCATATCCTTAATCACACAGCTATCTCCATGCAAGTTCAAGATCTGTAGGCTATAGACATATATATGAATTCATTTTTATCTATATATTTAACAATGTATTCTCACTGCAATTTACTTAAAAAGAACTCTGTGGTGATGTTTGCAAGTGACAGCACCATCACAGGTAGGATTACAAATGATAACACTTCGTGTCAGGAGGAAATCAATTTTGCAAAGTGGTGCTTAGAGAAAAAGCTACTGCTCATCATCAACAAAATCTAGGGGCTGAATGTTAATTTTAGAAAAAAGGAGGCAAAGACATATACCCCTGTCTTCTGTTCATCAATGGAGCTGAGGTGGAGAGGTGGGTTTAGGTTCCTGGGGATCAGCATCACAGGGACGTGGGTTTGGACGCTTCCAGTTACCTTTCTGTCAGCTCCTCTAAATTTGTGCTTTATTTAGGCTCTTCTGTCTATTTTGCAAGTGTTGGTGATTTTTTTTTTGTGTTTTTGTTTTTTTTTGTGGATGTATTGGAAGATGGTGGTGTGTGGCTATGAGTTACTCATCAGGATGAGGAAATCAACTCACCAGTCTGTCAACCCTCCTTCTGCTGTCTTCTAGCTAGCTAGCTGCTAGCAAGCCAGGTCGAGGTTTTCAAATGTGAACATCAGTAACCCAGTGAGCAAAAAGTAGTCCAGATCACGTCTAAAAGACGTAATTTCGGGACATCCAGAAGACGTCGTCAGGGGAGCCAGAATGAACTTTTTTTATACATCTTTTCTGGACGTTGTTAGGACGTTCCCGTCTGGACGCCAGAAGACGTCTTGAGGGAAGCCAGAATGAAAGTTTTTTATACGTCTTTTCTGGACGTTGTTAGGACGTTCCCGTCTGGACGTCAGAAGACGTCTTGAGGGGAGCCAGAATGAAAGTTTTTTATACGTCTTTTCTGGACATTGTTAGGACATTTCCTTCTGGACGCCAGAAGACGTCTTGAGGGGAGCCAGAATGAAAGTTTTTTATACGTCTTTTCTGGACGTTGTTAGGACGTTTCCTTCTGGATGTCAGAAGACATCTTGAGGGGAGCCAAAATGAAAGTTTTTTTATACGTCTTTTCTGGACGTTGTTAGGACGTTTCCGTCTGGACGTCTGAAAACGTCTTGAGGGGAGCCAGAATGAAAGTTTTTTATACGTCTTGTCTGGACGTTGTTAGGACATTTCCTTCTGGACATCAGAAGCCGTCTTCTTGGGAGCCAGAATGAGAGTTTTTATACGTCTTTTCTAGACGTTGTTAGGACGTTTCATTTCTGGATGTCCAGATTACGTTTTCAGGAGAGCCCGATTTAAAGGTTTTTTTTAAGTCTTTTCTGGACGTTGTAAGACTGTTGTTGAAAATACTTACTGCAGACATCATTTCTAGACATCCAAAGGTATCGTGAGAAGATGCAAAAGACCAATTGTCATGACTGCTTTTATCATTTTTTTCTGTGAGAAAAGAACTCTCAAAGATCTCTGGGGGTGCCCTGAACCCGTTTTAGAACCACTACAGATTGACCATGAAGATAACCTTAAATGTAGTATGGACCTCAGTTTAGTCTTATGAAATTAGGTAGCAGGGGTGAACAGTAAAAGGAGTGCCTTCCAAGCTCTTGTGAAATGCATTGACTTCAACAACTAAATGACAATTCAGTAGATCAATAAATACAGACAGCTGTTCAATCATCCATAGCAAAACTGACAACTCCAGAAAGCAATTACTCAGTGTATTAACATGAAAATTCTAAAATTGAACTTTAGCAAAGTGCTTGTATCTCACATTTTGTAAAATGTGTGACTGACTTAAACCAGGTTTGCCACTCTTTGTAATTTAACAGTTCAAGAAGAATTGTTTCAAAATTAAAGACCAATAATTTACACAGAAAATCGTTGTCGTCTTGCTAAATCCTGTTTAGTCACCACAAAATATTTGATGTCTCAATAAAAATGCCCACTTGTCGCCATAAAATCGTCTGTGCCTCATTAGAAATATTGTTTTTTGTTGCCAAAAATCATCTACATCTTGGTAGAAAAATATCCAGTTTTCTTGCCCCAAAATTGTTAAATCGTTCAAAGTTGACAGACCACACAAAGCCACACAAAGGACCTTTTGCTAAATCCAAGCACTTTAAAGTTCTTCGTTTCTATCTTTTTAATTCATGCACTTTCAAGTTCTTTCCAGACACGTGGCAACCCTGTTTAACAGTGTGAAAGGCGAAAACACACAACATACAAGGGATCCACTGATATCGAAATTGTAGCCTATACAGATAACATTAAAATTGCAGTTATGGCCGATAAATATTTACCGATGTCAATATGATCTGTACAAAATCAAGTTTCACTGATAATTACATTTTGGACATATTGAAAACCACATGTAAACACTGAATTTGAAAAAGCAGTCTCTCTTTATTTCTATGACATTCCACCATAATTATAATAACAGTTTAACATATATATAATAACAGTTTTGGAACAAGTATAAAACTTAACCACTAGGGTTGGGATCTGTATCCGGTTCTTTTTTGGAACTGGGTCCAAAGTTCTGGTTCCGGAACCGGTTCCATCACATTTGGAGTAACGGTTCCTGCAAACGGTTCCTAGATTGTAAAAAAAAAAAAAAAAAAGTCACATGCATTTCCATTAGAGTGCGGCACGGGAGTTTGTGTCACACAGTTGTTATGGTTACAGGCTATTTAACAGGCCGGGCGTGCGCCGTGGGTGCTCAGCGGCGTGTTTGAGATGGGAGCGGGCAGCAGGAGGTCTGAGGCTTCCAGCGAGGGGAGAGGGAGAAATATAAAAAAATAAGATAAAACAGGAAAAACCTGTCTCCCTCTTTTATTTAATTTTCAGCGTTTAAGCCAGGCGGAGGCTGGCGGCGGGAGGTCTGAGGCTTCCAGCAAGGGGAGCGGTGTGTGTTCTGTTCAGGTGTTGTCACGTAAATAACAGTGCCGAAGTATGAATGCATAGAAGTATTTTTTATTACATTGCTGTGGTTAATTTGAGGTAATAGTGTTACTGTAGAAATCAGAGAATCACTTTTTGTTGTTATATATTCTCAGGGAGATGATACAGGCTCTAAATCTGAAATACATACCACACACAAATGTGTATTTTCATCTAATTGTACTGTGCAACAGTTAGAATAAAGTTTTTGTATTTGTATGATTGCATTTGTGTTTATTATATACTTGTTTAAGTATAGCAAGTATAATGAATATACGGTAATGTAGGAATCGGTAAGAGGAAAGATGTCTCTTAAAAAGCACATCTCTGATCTCTGAGACTAACCCATCATCCAGCAGAAACACGTCGGCTATCATGTGGTTGCAAACACGGAGAAAAGTGATCATTTCCTCCCTCAGTTCACAGTGAAAGGAAGGGTAGGTAGTTTTACAGTCAGTGATGAACAGTGGATGTTGTCTGATAAACTAACATTAGTATTTTAGTTTGAAGGATTTATTGTGAAAAAAATGTCTGTTATTTGTGCGACTTTTTTCTTCAGGTTTTCCATTTTAAAACAGAACTTATTGGCGGGCCGGTTTGACTTGATTGGCGGGCCAGATCTGGCCCGCGGGCCGCCAGTTGAATAGCCCTGGTTTACATTGTTTACATGTCTAGAATCAAATTTCTGGTTTAAACTGCAAATAGGGATTTGGAATGATGATGCCACTGTAGGCCTCATCCTTGAAACTATAAAATCCAAACTATAGCCAAATTAGCATATGGCGAGTCAGGGGTAATACAGCTGTTGTTCTTACTATAAGGCTGATATTACATTAACTGGTGTGATGAATAACATCACAGATAAACTGTTGAATACGCATATAGCAACTGACACAGTGAAAGGGTGCAAACACATCCTTCTTTACACAGGTCTACAAGGGCTGCTTCCAGAGTCTCCTAATTGCATCCGCGTTTCCTCTCCTTGCCTCCTTTCCTTGCGTCTAAGTTAAGTCCCTCCCACCGAGGAGAAATGCTAGGAAACCAGCAAGAGAGGAGCTGAGGAAACATGATTTAAGAGACATGAGACATCCTCTCCTCTGCGGCGTCATGTGGCACGACGTCCGCTTCTGTTGAGCGCAGCAGAGCTGGAGCTGTCAATCACCTTTAACAGCAGGAGCGACTTTTGACGGAGTTCAGATTTGCACACATTTGCAATGTTCTAGTACTAATAAAAAGGTGCACAGTTATCACTGTCAGAGCAGCTGTTTCCTCGCTGCAGCCTGTTACCTGTTTATTATCCAAGACTAAAAAGAGAGATTGAATTGGCTGAATACCTTACAACTCCTAAGACCAAAGAAAAAACAAAATACAGTTTGGGAACATAATCTTAGGAAAAAAGACATTGGAAAAACATGGCTAGACCACTCAGAGACTGTTAGCACTGTGATGTCTAAGAAATACAGATTGAAATGCACTTCATGTCATGTCCAAAAAATGACAAGGTAAGGGAAACATAACCTTACATTAGCAGAAATCCTCCCACATTTAAAAATAATTTCAGAAACATGTAAAATAATTATAATTCTGGAAGAGGCTGGCCAGAACTTTGGAAATACTCAGTTAAAACCAGCTAGACTCACTAAAATGAGAATAGTTAGTACACCTTAAAGTTCTGTCCACCATAGATGAGCTGCCACTACATTCTGAGCTTACCTCCACTTTAATAAGCAGGTTTAAAACAACAGAAACTGACACCTTTGATTTTCGCCAAACGGCAACAAGTTTGCAGGTTTGCCAAACAGTTGGAAATAACTTTAGGTGAGAAATTTAAATTCTCTTGTTTTTTTATAGCCAACACTTTGCAGGGCTGGATTGGAGATGCATTCACATTTGAAAAGCCCGCATTTTTGTAGGGAAGGAGAAGCGCATCTACTTCAAAAGAAGTGCTGTCAATCAAATAAATAAATAATAAATAAAATAATTTATCACACAATTTGATTAATGGTCTTTTTGGAATAAAGGCAAAAACAGGTATATTTTCTGCTTGTAAATGTTGTCAGTCAAGATCAATTGTACTAGTGTCTAGTTTCTGATATGAAACTAATAGATATACTTTCGGTTGGTTGACCCTCCCTGTTCATGGGAGGAAATCAAACCAGAGATGTCAGTCAGTGCAGATACTAAGTGATATGAATACTTCAGTGTTCAGTGAATGGCAATACTCACGACTGGTTGACCTGTCCCGGTCCACGGACCTCGATGAACCTGAGCAATCCAAAAAATAAACATCAGTTAGTCAGTCGTAAACTTTACTGCCAGTGTAACACTGCTAGGGCTACGCTTGCAATTTGAAATAGAAAATTAGTAGAAACACGGTTGATTGACCTTCCCCGGCCTTGGGACCTTGGTCAACCTGCACAACTCAAACCAGAGACATCAGTCAAAAATGAAAGATGCTAAGTGATTTGAATGCTTTGGCAATCGGTGACCTAAAATACTAACATTTAGTTGACCTGTCCCGGTCAGTCATAAACATTAGTGCTAGTGCAACACTGGTATGGCTCCACTTGCTGATTTGAAATAAGGCAATTAATAGAAATACTTACGGTTGGTTGAACCTCCCTGGCCATGTGACCTTGGTGTACCTGAGCAAGTCAAACCAGAGATGCCAGTCATTCGGGACAGATACTACGTGATATGAATGCTTAAGTGTTCAGTTAATTGCAATACTCACAACTGGTTGACTTGTCTTGGGCCACAGACCTCGATGAACCTGAGCAATCCAAAAAAGAAACATAAATGACGGATACTAAGTGATTTGAATGCTTTGGTATTCTGTTACTGGAGATACTCACAACTAGTTGACCTGTCCTGGTCCACAGACCTCAATGAACCTAAGCAATCCAAAAAAGAAAAATCAGTCAGTCATAAACATTAGGGCTAGTGCAACACTGGTATGGCTCCACTTGCTGATTTAAAAAAAGCAATTAATAGAAATACTTACAGTTGGTTGAACCTCCCTGGCCATGGGACCTTGGTGTACCTGGGCAAGTTAAACCAGAGATGTCAGTCAGTCAGAGCAGATACTTAGTGATCTGAGTGCATTGATATTCTGTAACTGGAGATACTCACGACTAGTTGACCTGTCCCGGTCCACAGACTTCGATGAACCTAAGCAATCCAAAAAAGAAACATCACTCAGTCATAAACATTAGTCAGGGCCTGAATCTCACTGCAGGATAACAGGTACTGTGCATAATTTCAACAATTCCCGCAAATCCAGCACTTATTCTGCGGGAAATTCCCGCACACATTTACATTGATGTCTGTTGTTGTTGTCCACAGCTTGTTTATTAAATGCAAGGGGCGTCATTTAGGTTACTTTTCATTGGCCAGCAATTCTTGTTCTGTCATTTTTCCATTGAAACGCAGTGTTTCCGCTACATTCATCTAGCAGGATTCCTACACATTTGGAATTTCAAAATTCCATACTTTTCCATAACCTAATTTCCAGACTTCTCAGCATTTTTTTTTTCCAGAGAATATGCGACATCTGAGTAAATATATTAGTGTATCATATTTCACATCATATGTAATTGTTCTTAATAGGCGATTGTAGCCAAGCACCATAATGGCATGCAAATAAAAACTCAGGTAAGTTCAATGTCTGGGCTGAGGCAAAAAGGTTGGGATTCTGGGTGCAAGCGATGCAGTAATGAGACGTTGGTGTTTTTTCCTTTCATGTGGCTCAGAATAGCCTTCTCCCCCATGTTGATGATGTGAAATGATTTCACACAAAGCTTGCATCTAGCTCTGTGTGTGAATTGGGAATCCTTGGCCAACCAGTATTTATATAGCCATCCATCCAAAAAGCCATCCATCCAAAAACTTGCATCTACCCATTGTGAACCACGTGAAACGTCTTCTTGTCGAAGGTGCAGTGTTTGGAGTGAAACTTGATACCTGGGGGGCTGGAGGAGGGTCATGGGGCAGCGGACTGGGCATACCACTTGTCAATCAGGTAAAAGGGGCGGTATGTTTTCTGAGACGTTTGCTCTCACACAAACTGTGCTTGGCCCGGCATAAAACACGATCCAGATTGATTAAATTATTTTTGGAAATATCTAATTTTCTATTTTAGAAAACAGTATTTTACAACAGTGGTAATAGTCTGGAAACATAAATATTTTTCCATACTTTATTTTTCATTTTCCATACTTTTTAATACCTGGAAATTAATCAAATTTATTTCCATACTTTCCATACTTGCGTAGGAACCCTGATCTAGAAGCGATGGCACGGTGCTGCAAAATTATTGCCACCACTGCTTCAGAATTGGGGCAGATGCACGTCTCTGCTCCGGTACGTCAGCGGAGTTCAAGCTGCAGTGCACTTTCTCTCTCCTCTCCTCTGACACAGGGGGAGGGGCGGATGAGGGCAGGGGATGCACACTCGTTGTGCTCAACACTTGCTTGCTCAGTTTGTCTGTCTGTCTTCACAGTTGAAGACAGACAGTTGTCTGAGAAAACAAAGTGAAATAGTATGTAACAACTGATTCTGTTTTTTTCCACTTACACCTCAGAAAGAGTGTTAGACATTATAGCAAAAGCTGTTTTAACCCACTTATAGATTTGTAAAACCTATATTTTGCTTATGAAAACAGAAAAAGGGTGTTATCACTGATATTTCACTGATATATAATTGAAATAATATTACTATGACATAATATCAGTCCCTAAAAGAGAGACGGGGGATTTGGGCAAAAACTCAGTACTTAAATAAATGGACCTTTGACTCATTGAAAAATTTCTTTGTGGACCTTTAAGATTTGTATTTGAGTACCCCCTGCCCTACACAATAACAACAACAACAACAATAATGATAATATTTAAGAAAAAAGAGCTCTAATACCTTTTTTTGGATTGGTATCGGCACATATATATCAGAATCGGATCGGAACTGAAAAAAAGTGGATCGGTGCATCTCTACTATCTCGTGTGCTTGATATTTTTTTTTTTTCTTTGTGGAACTTTAGGGGCTCCATACTTTTCTGCTAAGCTGAATGATAAACAAAAGTGTCAAGAACACTCTTCCTAACTATAGACTCACCTTAGTTGAATTGTTACTGTCCACCAGGGTAACTGTGTGTGTATTTGTCTGTTGGGGAAAGACAGGATAAAATCAGCCAGTGTATCAAGATGCCAGGAACACATTTAGGTTTTATTATAGTCAATATTGAGATCACGGTTATTAGACACAATTGACGTATTAAACATCATGCATTTATTTAACTTTAAAAAAAAAAGAAAGAAAAAAAGGTCTTTAACAATGGAACAGTATTTTTTGTTGTTCCTCTTCTGACTCCTTGTTTCCAATTGCTTCAACCTTTCATGTGGACCAAAGGCTCTCTCTAGGTCATCTTGGCTCAAGCTGAACTAAACATGCCACAGCATGCCTGAAAGTGAATTTAAGCTTTTATGGAGGGGCGAGAGCACATAGTTACAAAGGATAGGGTGCAACTAATAACAAGACAAAACCAGAGCATCACTGCAAAATGGAATGCAGCACAATAATTTTATCTTGTTTTCATAATTGTGGGAGGCCGTAATTATAATTGAGATTTGCCTAATTGCCCAGCCCTAACTAAAACCTCATCAAGTGCCTTTATACTATACTATACCTCTGAACTATACATGCACACGTACACTTTATCCAGTCCATAAGCTCAATTTTGCACTACTCATCTGTTTCTCATATTGCACTGTCGCTACCACTGTGCCTTTTTACTTTTTTGAGTATAACTCTTTTTAGCTCAGGTTTTATTTATGCCTCTATTTATATCTTATATTTGCATGTTGTGTCAAGTGTACTGTCTGCACCGAGGGTCTGAAGAGAAAAGCAATTTCGATCCTCTGTATGTCCTGTACATATTGCAGAATTGACAATAAAGCTGACTTTGACTTTGACTAATACCTACTCAAAGCCCCCTAAATACCTCCTCAAGGATCTCTAAAACCTGCTCGAGGACCTCTATAACCACCCAAAGGATCTGTAAAACCTCTGACACCTCCTCAGGTACCTCTAAAACCTCTTACACTTATTCAACAATGTCTACAATGTATTTAACAACAACTAACAACACTTTCACGACGCTCTTGTGGTGGTACTGTTCTCTGTAGCCTAGCGGCTAATTAGTGGCTAGCAAGCCGGCTCAGCGCACCCCACCCCCACCCCCCGGTGCAATGTCGAAGCTTCTATTTAAAATCGTTTTGGGCTCAAAAACTTCTATTTTGCAAAATGAAGTGGAAGGTCAGCACTAACGTGAACACATGACTCCTACATTGTTGAAGTGGCCACATTCACCAGGAAATAAGAAAAGGCTAAGGTCAGTTAGCAGGCTAGCTAGGTAACGTTAGCTGTTGCTCCACGTGTATGCATTAACCAGCAAGCAGATTTACCTTTCACATCGGGCCCGTTAGAAGTTTATTTGGTCATTACTCTTCATTCCCTGTTAGCAACAAGTTTGTAAATGAAGCTACGGTTGCCCGTGGTTCATGTGTGTGCCGAAAATTGTTTACCAACTGCCTATCATTTAGCTTTGAAGCTAAAGCGCGAACAAACAAGCACACATAACTTTTCCTGATCTTTTGGAGCGAACAATATTACATAGAATGATTTAAGCTTTCAGTGGGATAACCTGTGTTTCAAATAAGACTAACAAATGATAAAGTTTCATGAAATCATTTGTCACACGTTTTTTTACCTTGCAGAATCCTCTCCAGCAGCAGCTCGGTGAATCCGTGGATTTTCTAATGTCCAGGTAGATCCCTCACTGAAAATTAAGACTCGTCATATCCATCCGCCACAGAGTTAGAGAAAGCCGGTTTAATTCCAAGTATTTGATCAATGAAGAGCTTTGCATCTGCAAATTAAAACAAAAAAAGGTTGTCGGAAGCAATTTTATTCATGACATAACTTCCAGTGTTGTCCCAAAAGTAGAACTGTTTTTCACAGCGGAGGGATCAGAAAGTAAGCCCTCCTTCCCTCCCAAAAAGGTGTTTCGACTCAAGTTACAGCACCATATGTTATGCAGTGCTCACACCTAATTAGAAAAAAAGATTTAAAATGAAAAAATTCAACAATAAAAAATACGGTGGCTCATTGCATTCATTCAAAAATTTAAAAAAATCCTGTTTTTATGAGATAATTATCTCAACATTTGAGATATGTTTTCTAAAAGAATTTTTCCCCGTTTTTATGAGATAATAATCTCAACAGTTGAGATAATTCCTCTAAAAAAACAGGGAAATTTTATTTTTTTTAATGAATGCAATAAGCCACCGTAAAAAAAAAAATCAATAAAACTGAATATACATAAACAAACAAACAATCTACAACTAGTGGTGCAGCAGCCGCATTGGCACCATATCCAAACCAAAATTTACTTTGGATCAAAATTTAAACAAAGTTCATTTTATTTATTGTTGCTTTAGTAAAAGGTAGCCATGTTTCATACCCCTTCCCTGAAAATGATATTTTGTACACAACATCTGCATGTGAGGCATTCATGGAGGATCGTAAATTGATTCATTCAGATGTTTCAGGGTTAAATGTATAATGTAACTGCATCTGTGCAGTTCTGCTTAGGCTACAGACAGTGGGTCACCTACAGACTTAGTCAGTTGCTGTACCAATTCTTTCTAGGCATTTTATCACAAAAGGGGTCAAGGCTAGTTCCTTGGGCATGCTTTCTTTAGAAGGGGTACTACATGTGAAGTCTTCCGCATTTCAGTTGCAAATGTTGCCAAAAAAATGCACTGTGATTATCTGGACTTGTAGCCTTCCTCTGATTCAGGCGTTTAAAAATGCTGACCTGTTCAACAGAAACAGAATTCTATCAGTCTAGGTGCAAGAGAATATTATGATCTTACTAATTCCCTCAAACCCAGAGAAAACATGTTCACTTGATTTGCAAAATCTGTTTCACTACTTACCACTACTTTCTGAGTAATACTCACTACCTACCACTACTTTCTGAGTAATACTCATTACTCAGAAACTCATTATTCTGGCTGTCATATAGATGTCCAGATTATGGCCTGTCAGAACATCTATCTTCAACTAGTTCGGGCTGTTAGCAGACGTCCAAAATTGGGCCAGGCTGGACGACTTCACTCAATGTCTTTTATCAACTAATTCTGGCTGTCATATAGACGTCCAGATTATGGCCTGTCAGAACGTCTCTCTTCAACTAGTTCTGGCTGTTAGTAGATGTCCAAAATTGGGCCAGGCTGGACAACTTCACTCAATGTCATTTATCAACTAATTCTGGCTGTCATATAGACGTCCAGATTATGGCCTAGACGGACGGACTTGATATCAACTAGTCTTGGACGTCCACAGACGTCGCTTGCTCAGTGGGAAACATCAAGAAAAAGTTGGAGAAGTTGGGCTCCAGCTGAACTAGCGGCCTGCTAGCCATTATACAGGTGTTGGAAATAAAGTAGATAACCTCAGTGCCACATCAGTTTCCAATGGATATCAGGAGTTGTAATATCCTTTGATTGACAGGATTTTTGATTTTTATTTAGAGCAAAACAGTTGTTAATCGTGTGACCATGCTTTTTACAGTAAAATAAAACTAAGTTTGTCTATAACCACTACAGCATCCTTACTAGGCTTCTTGTCAGCCTGAGAGCTAGGCTCCACCAACAAAACATGGGGTTTGGCCACAAGAGAACTTCGCTCTGAAGATGGGTAAGACTTTACATATGTATCCCTGTGCGTGAGGACATACTCATCTGCTAGAACAGCTGCATTAGATACCTTGGACACTTTCTACTTATTGATGTAAGTAGCAATTTTGTCTGGCACACAGTTTTTAAATTCCTCAAGAAGTATTAAACCACCACAAAGTTTATCAAAATCATTTACATTTTTAGAAAGACACCAACGGTCAAATAGCGCCTCCTTCTCGCTGCAAAATGCAAAAACCAGGGCCAAGGTGAAATTTTTGGCGCTATGCCTCAGGCAGTAATTCATGTGCTCAAAGTGCTGTGGTTTTCATATTCTCGTAACCGAGACTAAACTCAGGTGACATAGATGTACACAAATCCTGAGTTTTACCAGTAAACACACTGGGAAAGGAAAGGCCAGGCATCTTCCGGCCATTTTAATGTATTTGCAACATGCTCAAATAAAGTGAAGTATTTATCCACATTTTTATCATTGAATGGAGGAACCAGGCGATTTACTATTTACAACAAAATCAGCTGACTGCATTCGCAACAAAGTAAGCATGGAAGACTGTTATAACTGTGGTAGCGAAAAGGCCAAGAAATGTCTGACAGTTTAGATAAAGATAGAAGTAAAACATGTTTTAATTGAATAATTCTGAATGGTCTCACTCTGGGGTGAAATGTAAGAGCTGGTTGACCTTGCAAACATTGTGATGGTGAGAGCAAAGTGACCTGGCAAACATCGGGATGGTGAAACAAGTTCTGGGAAATGGCAGGAAATCACACACACACACACACACACACACACACACCTACACACACATGGAAAGTTAGGTATGATGTTTGTCTGAGGAGGGATATAAGAATCTTTGGTGAACTGCTCTACAGTGTTGTCTCATTGTTGTAAGCTGTGTCTTCAATAACATATCCGCAGAAGGGTGTGAATGGATCAAAGTCATACGAGTCTTTTTTCAACATAAGTGGCGAGCCAGCCAGAGAGACATACTCTTATAAATAAAGCTGGCTTTTTGTTTCTTCCTCCATTTTTCTGTATTTCCAAATCATTACTAAGTTTGTTCCCCTTAATGTCTAAGCAGCACATTTCAATCTCCAACTCTTTGAGTCAGAGCACCTCTTTTACGTTTTGCTACACAACAGGTGAACTCAATGTCGGTGTAACAGGAGCACAGGGCAAAACACCTTTATCAGACAGTGTAGACCATAGTTCAGCATTTATCACTTTTTCTCTTAAATGTTTAGACAGAGTAATATCAAAATGTTTGGCAATGGCCATCAGTCTCTTTTGTGCAGCAATGAAATTTATCAAAGCTTGGTTTTGCAAAAAGAGATTAAAGTTCATTGTGCATGCAAATGTCAGACAAAGATAGACCACACAGAAAAAAACAGGTCTACCACATAGTCCCACCACAAAACAGAGCCCAAAAAATAGCACAGCAAGCACAGAAAAAAAACCCCAACATTGCCAGAGACAAGAGTCAGCACAAAAAATCAGTGGCGTCAAAAATGCGTGTGCGTAAAACTTCACTAAACAGAAACTACAAAATAGTTTCAGTAACACATCACGGTGCCAAGCTACACAATAATTAATACATTGAGACTGTGTTGCAGTGACACAGTTTGCAATCAAAAGTAACTGTGTCAAGAGAAAATGCACAACTATAATACTGAGGCGAAAAAAAGAGAAAGCCATCAGCAATCTACTCACACTTAGTGATAAAAGCAAGCCTAAAAAACACGCCAGTGTGGAAAAACACATGGATGAGGGATCAAATAGCCATGCTGTCGGACAAGCCCCTAAATATGTTATGGCCTCTGTAAACCGACAAAGGCTCAACTAGAGACCGGAACATATGAATGGATGTCAGACGCAGTTTGCAGGGGGAAAGAGGCAAACAAAGTTTTATTATCAACAAAAATGGAACAATACTTAACTCAAAAGGAGGAAACAAAAGGGGTTGGAGATCTCTGCCCAAAGAAACAAAAGATGAGGGAGTTGCCAACCACACATTGAGCCGTCAGACCCAGCTTATCTTTTTAACTGAACCAAACCTGACTAAACAAAATCAGAAAACTGAATTACAACCTGGATACACCATCAGTGATGAACCAGGGGTCATCAGGTGTTTCGGGTCTTAACATCAGACATCCTCACCCGGGCAACACACCAGGGGATGATCAAGCCCCGACTTGTGTCCAGGTAGCTCACATTGCCACTCATCACCCATCTTAATCCAGAGCCAATGGGAAGCCTTTTCAGTGGCTTCCAATATGTTCTTGAGAGTCCCAGGACCCGATGTAGAGATAGCCCTGCAAAAGCCTCTGCAGCCCACTTCAACAGGCTTGCAGCAGGCCTTCCACCCCTGCCTTCGACACTCTGCCACAAGACATGCATACCCGGCTCTCTTTCTCTCTTGAGCTTCTTCCATCCTGTCTTCCCAGGCGACAGTTAACTCTAGCAACACCACTTGCTGGGTTGCTTCAGACAGCAAGACCACATCAGGCCTTAGTGTGGTGGCCGTGATGATGTCTGGGAACTTAAGCTGCCTACCTAGATCGACCAGGACCTGCCAGTCTCTTACTGTTGAG
This sequence comes from Epinephelus lanceolatus, assembly GCF_041903045.1. Lineage (NCBI taxonomy): Eukaryota > Metazoa > Chordata > Actinopteri > Perciformes > Serranidae > Epinephelus > Epinephelus lanceolatus. The sequence continues at coordinate 582,287 of NC_135740.1, forward strand.
AGCAGCCTGCCCTGGGCCTTCTTCCCGGTGTTGGGAATCAACATATATTTGCCTCACATGGTGGCACCAAATATGTTGGGAATCAACATATATTTGCCTCACACGGTGGCACCAAATATGTTGGGGTCAACATATATTTACCTCACTCAGCGGCACCATAAATGTTGGGGTCAACACACTAGGCTTCACACGGAGGTACCAAATATGTTGGGGTTTAATTGGCTATCAGAAATAATTAATAATTATTATTAATAATTAATAATTATGTTAAATAATGTGACTTAATTAACATTAAATTCCCCGTAAAGGGAAAAATGATAGCCAGTTAAAGATATCAGTCTCATAAAATACGCTAAACTATTAATTTGGAGTTTGATTAATAATTAAATTAATGACAACAACCAAAATTAACAGTAACGCCTGAAGGATTTCGGAGTTCTTGACACAGCAGAAGTTGACTATTCATTCACTCTTGTGCAACATTAAACAGACAGTAGGTATGATTCCAAAGAATTGTATTTATTCACAAATAAGTAAAGCAAACCAAAACACACAAATTCTAACTAACTATATACAAGCTTGGTGTGTATGTGTGTGTGTGTGTGTGTGTGTGTGTGTGTGTGTGTGAATGAGAGAGAGAAAGAAGAGAAAGACAAAGGCGGGTGTGGTGATCAAGGAGCCATTTGGCCAACAAAACAAAATGGCTGACAACAGAGAACTACAAAATGGCCGAATCAAGGCTGCTTCAGTTTCGGGGGAGGTGTTTGTCTGACCGTGTGGTCAGGACAAAGACAAAGGAAAAGAAGCAGGAGCTCAGAGATGCCTGGTTGGGGTAGCTCTGTTGAAAGCCTATTTGTTAATGAGTCTATGTCAATGTGACGTGTGTTGCAAACGGACTGGATTAGTGCAGAGATTGTTTAGTTGCATGCAAGAATCTGTTTGTGAACAGTATTAGCAAACTAAACACTTAGATTGCAGTCAGGTCACTGATTACTTGGCTTCGCCAAAGCTATCACAGTAGTACTCAGTAAACAGCATTAAATCACATACAACAAGTTAAACAGTCTTGCTTAGCCTGTAAAGCTGTGATAAGCTATGCCCAGTTGCTACATTACCGATCCTTGAATGGATGGAAGAAAGAGTCACTTGGTGGTGGGCTGCATTGTTAACCGGCAGAAGAAGGCTGGGAAGATGGTCCCAGGTGCAGTCTTGGTTGAGTCCTTTGTTCCAAAGGTTCTGATCAGAGGAAGCTGGTCGCTCGGGATCCTTGCAGAGTTAGACGCTGGTGCTAACTCACTTAGTTCCTTGTTGCTGGAAAGCTAGTTGCAATGGCCTTGTGTTTGCAACAGAGTCTGTGATCAGTTGCCCTCCCTTTAGTGGTTTGGGCCTCTGGAGCAGGGGTTTGGGCCTCTGGGTTGTTCCAAGCCCAGCCGGACAGCGGTGTGAGCTGCTGAAGCTCCTGGAGCAAGAAGAGAAAGTTCTGTGGAAGGGAGCAGATCTTGTACAGATGCCTGTGACATCACAGAGTCACATGTCACTGTAAAAGGTCTTGTCCAATCAAGTTTTGGGACTTGAGTCTCACTGAGGTGTGAGGTGAGATCTCTTGTGGAGATGGGTGTCGCATAGCCCTCTTTGTTTGAAGACAAAGAGCATGCAGAGGAAAAAGCCTTTAAATTGTCCCGTGATGATTTTACCAATGATAAATCATCTGTGGTTCTGTGAATCCCAACACCGGCATGCACAAAAGAGAGGGGGAACTTTAAAGGGTGTTGCCGCTTGCTGGAGCTGATGCCAGTGTAGATTGTGTCTACTACTGCCTGCAGAACCTGGTAATGGTGCCGCTGGTACCTACCCTCTCCCAAGGCCTTTGGACAGCAGCTGAGAATGTGCTCCAACGTTCCTCTGTTGTGGAAATTCTCTGCTGCTGGTGAATAATGAAAAAGAGACTTCTGCCGGCCGACAAGGTTTTTATTTTCTTTGCAAAGAAAAGGTCAATCAGCACACGAGCGGTCAGAATGAAGAAAGACCCCGAGCATGGGGAAGCTTAAACATTTATACCTGAGGACTGCCTCTTAAGGTGTGTTTCACACCCTTCTGTCTGTGGCAGGGAGCGGCGCCCCTACCCATTGTTTTCACACTCTTTCGTCTGCCGCGAGTATTGGCTCCGACCCCCTAGGGTGTGTTTCACACTTGGCGTATCCTGCAGGATTTTGTATCTAGGTGGGAGGCTAAGAGGTCTAAACATCTGAGGTATTTGAAAAACACAAGAATACACAAAAAAAATGAAATTACAATTACACCCCTCTTCTGGCAGAGTTGGCAAGCAGGTGAGTCCACCAGGCCCCAGGTGAACAGGTTGGAAGGACTCGGGAGAACATCACATACCGATAGGACCAGCCATGGTGTGGCTCCGTTCTTCACAGGTGATTTTTAGGCCAGCGATATGCTCCCACTTGGTCCAGCCCCCCTGCTTGCCCATGCCCACTATTCTGCTGGAACAATTCTTCCATATCTGCATGCACCTCCTCCTGGATTAGCTTTCACCTCTCCTTTCTCCTTGCAATACTGTAACAGGGCGTTTGGATGCTCCCAAGCCCAGCCCGCCCCGTTGTCACCGTGCCCAACAGCCCTGCCTCAACTTGGCTGACTGCCTCCTCAGCATGCCACTTTCTTCCTGTTCTGACCTTTACACCCGCAGAAGAGACCTTGGTATCAGCGGAGTCTTGGTAGAGCAGGACTTCCCTGGCTCTGATGACCTTGAACCCCTCCACCAGACTGCTGAATGGAAGCTGCAACTTGGTGTTATGTTCATAAAGGGTGATGCTGCTGAGACTCCGCTGCAGGCCCAGCCACCTACGTAGGAAGGTCTTTGTCTTCCTTTCGAAGCTCTCCATGATGGTAATTGGAACTTCATAGATCAGCAGTGGCCAGAGGAGTCGAGGCAGGATCCCATGTCAATATGTCCAGGCCTTGAACTTACCAGGAAGTTCTGACCTCTCCACAATGGATAGCCAAGAGCTGAGATCATCACTGGTTGCTTGGTGTGCTGCTGTGTCCTTCAGGTCACTGGTGAAGAGCTTACTCAAGGCCTTGACTGGCTTCTCATCAATCATCAACGTGTCTCTTAGACCCCATCCCAACTAGGCTACTTAAGGAGGTCTTACCTTTAGTTAACACTTATATATTAGATATGATCAATATATCCTTATTAACAGGCTATGTACCACAGTCTTTTAAGGTAGCTGTAATTAAACCTCTCCTAAAAAAGCCCACCCTGGATCCAGAGGTGTTAGCCAACTATAGACCAATATATAATCTTCCCTTTCTTTCAAAGATCCTTGAGAAAGTAGTTGCAGACCAGCTGTGTGATGTTCTCCATGATAATAATTTATTTGAGGAATTTCAGTCAGGATTTAGAGTGCATCATAGCACTGAGACAGCACTAGTTAAAATTACAAATGACCTTCTGATTGCTTCAGACAAAGGACTCGTCTCTGTACTTGTTTTATTAGATCTTAGTGCGGTGTTTGACACTACTGACCATCAAATTCTGCTACAGAGACCGAAACACTTAATTGGCCTAAAAGGTTCTGCACTAAGCTGGGTTAAATCTTATTTATCTGATCGGTTTCAGTTTGTTCACGTTCATAATGAACCATCCTTACGTACTGAAGTTTGTTTTGGAGTTCCACAAGGTTCTGTGCTCGGACCAATCTTATTTACTCTATATATGCTTCCTTTAGGTAACATCATTAGAAGTCACTCTGTAAATTTCCATTGTTATGCGGATGATACACAGTTGTATTTATCAATGAAGCCAGAAGAAAGTAATCAATTAACTAAACTCCATAAGTGCCTTAAAGACATAAAAACCTGGATGAGCACCAATTTCCTGATGTTAAATTCAGACAAAACTGAAGTTATTGTTCTTGGTCCCAAACAGCTCAGAGACTCTTTATCTGATGACATAGTTTCTCTAGACGGCATAGCTCTGGCCTCTAGCACTACCGTAAGAAACCTCGGAGTAACATTTGATCAAGATTTGTCTTTTAATTCTCATTTAAAACAATCCTCACGGACTGCATTTTTTCATCTCCATAATATTGCAAAAATTGGCCTATCCTGACCCGAAAAGATGCAGAAAAATTGGTCCACGCTTTTGTTACCTCAAGACTGGATTACTGTAACTCTCTATTATCAGGTAGCTCTAGTAAGTCCTTAAAAACTCTCCAGCTAATTCAGAATGCAGCGGCACGTGTACTAACAGGAACTAAGAAACAAGATCATATTTCTCCTGTTTTAGCTTCTCTGCACTGGCTCCCTGTAAAATCCAGAATTGAATTTAAAATCCTACTGTTAACTTAGAAAGCTCTAATTGGTCAAGCTCAGTCATATCTTAGAGAGCTCATAGTGCCATATAATCCCACCAGAACACTGCGCTCTGAGAATGCAGGGTTACTCGTGGTCCCTAAAGTCTCCAGAAATAGATCAGGAGCCAGAGCCTTCAGCTATCAGGCTCCTCTCCTGTGGAATCATCTTCCTGTTGCAGTCTGGGAGGGAGACACCTCTCCACATTTAAGACTAGACTACCCTAGTTAGGCTGACTTAGGCCTAGTCTGCCGGGGGACCTCCTATAATGCACCTTCTCTCTCTCTCTCTCTCTCTCTCTCTCCCCCTCTCTCTCTTTCGTCCTGTTACTGCATCTTGCTAACTCGACCATACTGCGTGTCACTAACTCAGCAACAGAAGCTAAAACAGGAGAAATATGATCTTGTTTCTTAGTTCCTGTTAGTACACATTCCGCTGCATTCTGAATTAGCTGGAGAATTTTTAAAGACTTATTAGAGCTACCTGATAATATGGAGTTACAGTAATCCAGTCTAGAGGTAACAAAAGTGTGGACCAATTTTTCTGCATCTTTTCGGGTCAGGATAGGCCTAATATTACGCAGATGAAAAAAATGCAGTCCGTGAGGTTTGTTTTGAGGTCCAGCCACAATACTGCCAGTTCACCCCTGCTCTCCTGTTTCTCTTCGATGAATTGGGTTACCACACCAGTGTGTTCCAGTGGTAATCTCCAACCCAAACTAAAATAACAAACAAAAATAACAAAGCCCAGCAAACTAACCCATGCTGGAAACAAAACAGGAAGAAAACCATTTCCCCACTACTGTTGTGCTGCTGCTGTGGACACGTGTCTCTGTGTGTCTCCGTGTGTCTCCGTGTGTCTCACACAGCTCCCTTTTATTCTCTCCTCTCAGTTGCTCTCAGGTGCTGCACTCCTGCAAAGAGAGATGGGTAGAGAGGAGCAAGAGAGATGAAGCAAGGGGAAGAGACAGAGAGAGCAAGAAGGGGACAAAACAACAACAAAACAACCACATCACCTTGTGCTATATTCAGGGTTCCCGCGGATCCTTAAAGGAACAATAAGTGAAATCGTTTCACCGCTAGGTTCACTGTTGTGCACTGCCTGTAGAGCAAAACAAAGTGTGTCATGAGCCACTCCTCCCTCTACCTCTGCTCTCCAACACCCCCCACCGCCCCCCACTTGCTTCGTCTGTGCCGGCGAGTACTGCATCACCTCCACGGACTATCACATCCAGACGGTCCCGGTGTTTCTTCTGCAGGCTCCGCTTCACTCAGCTTCACTCAGCTGCCCAATATACCCGCTGTTTCTTCCCACATTAACCTGAATAACAAACCAGGGCTTGGTGCTCCGGTTGGATCCAAACGGAGGCTAACTGGCTGTGTTAGCAGCTGAGTGAAGTGGAGCATGAGGAGGAAGCACCGGTTAGCCCCCGCTTTCACTGCAGGCAGATTCACTTGCCACAGGGGCGAGGAAATAAAACCTAAACAGCCAACTTAGTTTAGCAGTTAGGAATGTCTTTCACTCACTCCCGGTCTCTGCTGTGTTTAGCTATTTCCCTGCTTTCCTGTTAGCATTAGCAACACTTGGCTGCCACGCTAATGCTCCAACTGAGCCGGGAGCTGGGCTCACGGTCTCACGGAGAAGAGTTGGAACGTTAGCATGGCAGCCCATTAGTGCTAACGTCCCCACGCTTCTCCGCCAGGTTCAGTGAGTCGGAGCCGAGAAGCGTGGGGACGTTAGCGTTAGCACTAGTTGGCTGCCATGCTAACGTTCCGGGAGAATGCTTCTCGGCTCCGGTGAGCTCTAGCGTGGGGACGTTAGCGTTAGCACTAGTCGGCTGCCATGCTAATATTCTGGGAGCCTGCTTAAGTGTAGGGATGTTAGCACTAGCGCTAGTCGGCTGCCATGCTAATGTTCCAATTCTTCTCCGTGAGCCCGTGAGCCTGGCTCAAGGAGAAGAGAGGAATGTTAGCGTTAGCTCCCAGAGTTAGCACTAGAGCTACTACAGCTACTGGAGTAGCTTGCAGCTATGGAACGCTTCTACCAGCTTGACTTTTCTCATTGAAGTAGGCAGGGGAATAGCTAAACACAGCCGCCAGGCTGCCAGCCGGGCTACATTTTACAATGCTAATTGCAAATGTTAGCTGGGCTGCCGGGCTACTCACCTAACACAACCGAAACGCCTGACCGAGCCGCTAGTAACTCAAGCTCCGGACATTAACCCATGCTACGATTGTAACATTAAATTTAACTGAATCGACATAGCGACATATTCTATTACTGCATCTTGCTAACTCGTCCATTCTGGATGTCACTAACTCGGCTTCTTCTCTGGAGCCTTTGTGCTCCACTGTCTCTCAGATTAACTCATATCGCAGTGGTGCCTGGATGTGCTGCGTGTTGTGGTCCTGCCAGATGCCTCCTGCTGCTGCTGCCATCATTACTCATTAGTCATACTTCTACTGTTATTATACACATATGACTATTGTCACACATGTATACTATCAGATATTAATACATACTTTAAACATATTGTACCACAGTAGCCAGAACTATAACTATAATATTATTACTTTCAATAATGTTGTTGTAAGCTACTGTTATTACCTGCATCTCTCTCTCTGTCTCTCTCTCTGTCTCTCTCTGTCTCATTGTGTCATACGGATTACTGTTAATTTATTATGCTGATCTGTTCTGTACGACATCTATTGCACGTCTGTCCGTCCTGGAAGAGGGATCCCTCCTCAGTTGCTCTTCCTGAGGTTTCTACCTTTTTTTTTCCCCGTTAAAGGGGTTTTTTTGGGGAGTTTTTCCTTATCCGCTGCGAGGGTCATAAGGACAGAGGGATGTCGTATGCTGTAAAGCCCTGTGAGGCAAATTGTGATTTGTGATATTGGGCTTTATAAATAAAATTGATGGATTGATTGACATGTGTTTAACGTTACTGTAACACTAATTAAAACAGACATTTGACTTTATGTTGTACCTGTCCAGGAGAAGAAGAGCTAGCTTCGAGTCAGATTGTAGCCCCTTTAGCTCTTGCAGTGCTCTCCACCTTGGAAATGCAAGGCCAATTTTAATCCGAGTTCTGTCCCTTTCTTTATCCGACAACTTCTTCGCCAACAACCGTTGTTTCTTTGGAGGTAATGTCAGATCCTGGCTGTCTTCAGGTGGACGTTCTGCTCTCTGCCATTTCATTTCGCAAATACATGCTGCCATTGCTCACTGGCTGTAGCCTTTTATAGGGAGGGAGGGCCAAGGGCTCCGAGAGGAGGAGGGGGAGGAGGAGGACGGACGGGGGGGGGGTCACATGAACGTACATGAACGCGCACCTGGACCGGCTTGTAAACAATGGGCTGGAGATCAACACAGAGAGAGGGTGTGTGAGGTCATGCTATACTCCAGATGAAATTACACCTCTAGTTCTTCACATAGCAATTTTTTAATTCCTTCAATCTAGAGATGATGAATTTCTCTTATTGCTCCTTTAAAAAGTCTTAAAAGGCATTTAATTCATGAATCTAAAAATAAGGCCTTAATTAGCATTAAAATGTCTTAAATCAATCTTTCAAAAGTCTTAAAAATGTTAACACGTGTTAAGTAGGATTTTATGATTGTAATTAGTCTAAACTATTATAGTAAAAATAATAGGCAATATTCATTTTTTAAAAATAATTTGCCGAATAGCAGTAACATCACGCAATCACGAAAGCGGAACCAACAAAACAGTGATGTGTTTGCAGCCGTGACTCTTAGAGCAGATGCACGTCATTCATGTAGCAGTCAGACCACATGGGAAAGTGTAAATTTAATGAAAACTGGCTGTCCAACAAAGATTTTTCTGGATGGCTGAAACCGGTACCAGGCAATTTATACGAGGCACGGTGTATTTTGTGCAAGAAATGTTTCAAACTCGGCACGATGGTAATCAAGGCAGTGGAGTCCCACATGCACAGCACGAAACACAAAGCCTCAAAATCAAGCTGTCAACAAACGCCAGGTATTTCCCAGTTCTGTTCTACTCTCGTCTCTACCGTGCCTCCACCCTCATCTCCGATATCAACAACAGGGACAGCAGCACCAAATCTCCGGACAATAGGCTCGTTCGAGATGAACTGCGCCTCGCCTGGAAAGCAGACGAGAGCAGACGGCTGCAGTGGGGGGTGGTGACAAAAAGCCACGGTGAAGTCGGACAGTTTCCCGACAGTTTCCAGCAGCCTTCAGTCCATACAGGAAGTCAGAGACACACTCCTGACTGGAATGATGTCATTTCATTAAAAAAGTGATCAGACCCATATATCAGTTTGTTTTCAGTCTCCAGTTGTTTTAATTATGATAGATTAATTTATTAAAATGCTTTACAGGTGATCTGTAGTTTATGTTCATGGTTTATCCTCCATTTGACATGAACTCTCTTGTAAATCAGCATCATATCAGTTTGACGTGTCTCCTCAACTACACAGGCTGAATAAACAGTGCTTGACTATAAGGTTAATATTTTCAGAGGAAAAAAAATACAAGACAACAGCTTTCATTAAGGCTCAGTCAGATACAGTCAGGGCTTCACATCTATACATGTTATTTTAAGAATCCTCACATCCCACTGACCACAAGTCTCTGTGTTGCTAAATACTTCAATAATTATAAAAGTCCAGTGTTAATATACAGTAGACACTGTATAGTTTATGATGAATGTATTAAGTCTCTGACAACTAAACTTCACCATCAGTCACACAACATGTTTTCTGTTCACAGAATAAACCTTCAAATCAGACAACTACAATCTTAATCTCTAAACTTCAACAAAAATGAGTAGTCATCTAAAATGTCATATTGTTGAGTCAACATCTGAACCAATCAGCTCTTAGATCAGGTGAGAGCCAGACGGTGCAGTCGGTGGAGAGCAACTGTGCCTGGCTCTAGAAACTGGAGCCACCTCGCTCTCGTGGTTTTATCGCCGTCCACTTTTGTAATATGTCAGAGCAAGTCAGGATGAAGTCGGACACAAAACTAACCGGCATGCATTGTGTGCCGATCGCCGGTGATCGAATCTGCGCAGGCCTGGCTCATCTCGAACGAACCTAGTGTTCGGGTGCACACCTACGCTAAAAGCAAAGGTACTGTGATGTCTGAACACTGTGACAAAACACCAATCATACAAATCAAATGAGGGAGTTGGAGATTTATTCATTTATTTAATTTGTGTTGATTGTGTCGTTGGTCTTAAATTTCATTTGAAGTGGCATTAAAAAAGTCTTAAAAAGTCTTAAATTTAACTTGCCTTAAGCTGTAGGAACCCTGATATTGTATTAGGTGTGCAATACAATATAGCACAAGTTATGGCCACACGTAACACCTGGACAGCACCATTCAGCCAGGTGACTCTATTTTCTAAATACTGATCTGACAGAGCAGAGGACTCTGGTGAGAGGAGAGGAGCTGATTGCTTTATTGGAGAATAAGGACTGGTGTGACAGTGAAAATGAGAGCGAGAGAGCAAAAATGCAGCTGTGTAGTTCCTTCATTATACACAAGGAAAAACAAAAAGTAACTGTTTTTATGGTGTGGTACGGAGGATGAGTTGCAGAACCACACAGCCTGAGGAGAGAAGCTGCTGTGTAGTCAGGTGGTACGGCAGCATAATTCTGTATCTCTTTCCCTTAGGTCTGAACATAAGACTGACATACCATACATCATACAATTTTTGTATATAGATAGGGGACTCCAGGAAGGGGCTCCTATCTTGCTTTTTTTTTTTTTTTTTTTTTTTTTTAATTTAGGCTAGGCTTCGCTCATTGCAGTAGCTCAGTCCGATAGGGTTAGGGTTAGGGGTCAGGGGTTAGGGGGTTAGGGTTGCTGGATCAAGTCCCCCTCTGGACCAAATTTGGAGCATGGACTGGTAGCTGGAGTGGTGCCAGTTTGCCTCCCAGGCACTGTTGAGGTGCAGGGCGCCTGTCCAAGACAGCCCCTCTGCTCTGACATTTCTCCATTTAATGCATGTATAGGTCATGTTAGGGCCTGTGTGTATATGACAACAGGGTGAAAAACTGAATTTCACCTCAAGGTTTAATGAAGTATAACTTCTTCTGGCCTTTTTAAAGTTGAAATTAAATGAATGCAAGATCAGAAGCTACAGAAAGATGGATGCAACATTTTCACCAAAGAATAAATAAAAGACAAATTACACAACACATTTCTCTGGTAATTCTAATCAGCATCTTTAATTTCTCCTTGAGGATGCTTGGTCATTTTCAGAGGCGCAGCAGATTGATTTCTTTGTTTTAAGACCTCTGTCATGTATCAATCAGGGTCCGCTACACTCTATTATTCATGGTTTTCATCACAGTGAGCAGAAGTCAGCACTAAAAGTTGCCTGAATCTCAGACAAAATGCAGTTAGGTCTGACAGAGCAGAACTGTGCATGTATACAGAGCGGGGTACTCTAGTGAGCTCAATAAAAGTTAAAACCCTATTTGGAGAGTGCTTGTCCTATTGATTATGCATCAGCCTGGTAACATGGACTCTCTGTTGCATTGGAGTCATGCATAGCTTCAGTCAGCACGTGGAAGAGCGGCGGGATGAGAGAGGTGCCAGGCCAGATTTTAGAAAGCAAAGACACATGATGTTTTAGTCATTGGTTTGTCTTGATTTATCAGTGTCAACATGTTTGCAGCTGTTTTATTTTTTCATTCAAGTTTTATTCAAGTGTTTTTTTCCCTTACAACCAGAAATGTGGGCTTCTCTTTTGACAGTGCATCTCTACCAGAGTCCTGCACAGGTCAGTTTTTGAAAATCCACACCCACCCATACCTGTAATGCTCATTACGAGAACTGACACGTTACTTGTCATTATATTTAAGCCAAAGCTGCACCTGTGATTAAACACACACAGCCTACAGTCACTCACATTAAGCTGGGTTCTCCGTTCTTGAATTACAAATCTATTGGAGGAAAAGGCTTATAAAGGCAATCAAATAAGTGCTCACTATAAATGAATCTAGTTTCAAACTAAGATTTTACAAACCCATGTGTAAATCAAAAGCCTGAGGCTCCAGCTGTACATACTTACCAGTGTCAAGCTGGCCTTTCATCATCTGATTGGTTGCTCTGTCATACTGCCAGTTTTCATTTGTTCTATATGAGAAAATCACTTTACATTGATCAGTCACAACATTATAACCACTGACTGTTGAAACATTGATCATCTTGTTACAATGTAATGTTATGCTGGGAAACCTTAGGTCCTGGCATTTATATGGATACCACTTGATAAGCACTGCCCTGAGGAATGTGACAATGAGCTCAAGGCTTTGACTTAGCCTTCACATTCCCCAAATCCCAAGCTGATTGAGCATCTGTGGGAAGTGCCAGTACACCACCTCGCAATCCACAGGACTCAAACCATCTGCTGCTAACACAGGACATTCCCAGATGTCCTGTGTCCATGCCTCAATGGGTCTGAGCCAAGTCCAATCAAGGAGGCCCCACTATGGATCGGGGGTACCTCTTGGGTACCAGCACGTCCCACACATAGTCAGTAGCAACTCAGGTCTGCCATATGTGCACGACATATGGCAGACCTGAGTTGCCACTGACTATGTGTGGGACATGCTGGTACCCAAGAGGTACCCCCGATCCATAGTGGGGATTGATCTGCACGACAAAGAGGGGATTGATCTGCTGTTTCTCACAGACCCCTGGTGTAAACATGCAAGTATACAAACAGAAGAATAGAAAAAAGTAGTAGTGGTAGTAAAAGTAAATAAGTACTGAATATAACTATAAGAAATGTTACAAAAAGTAGAGTGCAGTGCAGTTAAATAAAGGCAAACATAAGAAAACCACACAAGCAGCAACTTCAAGTATAGGGGCAGTAAATGATTATTATTCTTGTGCAGTAAATGATTATCATGCAAATGGAATGAATGGGGCAAATGTAATAAATACTGCAATACAGCTTAGTGGATGTGTGAGTAATGTACAAACGTGCAAGTAAATATTTCTTTTTTTTTTTTTAAAGATATTTTTTTGGGCCATTTTGCCTTTAATGGACAGGACAGGTAAGCGTGAAGGGGGGAGAGAGAGAGGGGATGACATGCAGCAAAGGGCCACAGGCTGGATTCGAACCGGGGCCGCTGCGGCAACAGCCTTGTACATGGGGTGCCTGCTCTACCACTAAGCCACCGACGCCCCGCAAGTAAATATTTCAACCTGATCTCATGTTGACCATGACCTCTTAACACCGCATTCCGTGGTGGCAGCACGTAATGAGTTAAAATTATGTGTCGGTACCACGGAAACAATGCCAATGTAAAGTCAATTAGGATCCATTGTCGTGGTGGACACACGGATTCCCTGGTTCAACAACATCACATCTAGTGTTTTGTGTTTGTCTTGTCATTTCCAGTTTTATTTTGGTATATTCCCTCCTGTGTCATGTCTGGTGTCTTTACTTCCTCCTGTGTGATTGCCTCCCTCCTCCCTAATGTGTTTCACCTGTGTCTCGTTAACCTGCCTCCCTGCAGTATATATGCCCTGTGTTCCCCTGTCTCCGTTGCCAGTTTGTTATCGATTCCAGAGAGAGAGATACTTACCAGCGTTTTCTGCCTGCCTTCCTATGAGATATCTGTTTGTGACCCGTTTCCTGAGATCTACCTGTTCCTTGTCGGTTCCGTCGCCTGTTTCCCTGTTCAGCCTGTGTATGATCCTGCCTGCTCTCACAGTAACCCGTTTTCGCCTGCTCCTCATCTGTACCTCTGCCAAGATTCCTGCCAACCTGTGTTTTGACCCTGCCTGCCTCGATTACCGTCCTCTGCCTGTCTCTAGTCTGTACCTCTGCATAACTCTCTGGATTCCTGGTTCTGACTCTGCCTGCCTGACCCACGTCTCTCATCTGACCCCTTCGAGCCTTCCAGCCCCTCAGGAACCCCTTCAGTATTTTTTGAAGTGTTTAATAAACTGTGTGTAACTTTGAACATGTCTTTCTGGTCGTGGTTTTGGGTCCAACCTCCTGTGCTCAGTTCTGACAGTACAAACTGGCCAAAAATGGACCCAGCTGACCCAGAAGCCGTTCGTGCTGCCCTCGTTGCCTTGGATCAGCCCATTAACCGTCAGGACGAGAGAATCAACCTTGTTTGTCACAAGCTATTGGAATTGCAGACTCGGCAGGAGACAATGATGACGTCATTTGGTCTCCCAATTCACTCAGCTGGTGGAACAGCTGTCCAGACGGCAGGGTGAGCCTCCTCAGTCCTCTCCCACTTCCGCTCCGGAACCAGTCCCTGAACTCTCTAACCCGGTGACTGCAGGCCCATTTCAGCCCAGTACACGTCCTGTGCTCCACCTTTCTCAACCCACTCGTTTCTCTGGTGAGTCTGTAGATTGTAAGACTTTTTTGACCCAGTGTGAGATACGTTTGCTGGCTCCACTGGATCTCCCTCCGGACCTGGATTCCCTCATTGAACTGGATATTAAGATTGATAAGCTCCTTTCTGATCGAGAGATCCAGAACCCGTTTCCAACGTCCTCCTCCACTCCACCAGGGGAGCTCTCTGGCGGTGGCTGTTCCCCCTGTTTCCCGCCCCTTGTCTGTCTCATCGGCTCCCCCTGTGGCCCCGGAGGAGCCCATGCAGGCCGCACCAGATTGACTGCTGAGGAGCGCCAACGCCGGATGAGGGGGGGGGACTCTTTCTCTACTGCCATGAACAGGGTCATCGAATTGCTTCGTGTCCGTTTGGGGCGGCAGCAGCTCAGTCCATAGGGACTTGGGTTGGGAACTGGAGGGTCACCTGTTCAAGTCCCCGTCTGGACCAAAATATGGAGCGTGGACTGGTAGCTGGAGGGGTGCCAGTTCACCTCCTGGGCACTGCCGAGGTGCCCCTGAGCAAGGCACCGAACCCCCCAACCGCTCGGAGCGCCTGTCATGGGCAGCCCACTCTGACATCTCTCCACTTAGTGCATGTATAGGTCCAGTTTGTGCATGTGTGTGTTCGGACCTGTGTGTAATTGACAACAGAGTGAAAAATTAAATTTCCCCTTGGGGATTAATAAAGTATATAAAAAATAAAAAAAAGCCCAGGTGCACCAGTGAGAGAGAGGGCACTGGTGAGCCGCATTGTGACTGTTTCTAATCCTTCTCGTTTGCAACCTCTAGTTACCTTGTCCTCCCCCTCTGTTTCTCTCCAGCAACCCGTGTTAGTCAACTCAGGGTCTGACAGTAACCTTATTGACTCCTCCCTAGCCAAGAAGTTGGGTCTTCGCCTGTTCCGGCTCCAACGTCCCATGGAGGCCTGCGCTCTCGATGGAAGGGTCATCTGCCGAGTTACCCACCAGGCTCAATCATTCACTCTCAGGTTCCCTGATCAACATACAGAACTTTTAATCTTTTATGTGTATCACTCCCCTATGCATCTGCTCATCCTGGGCCACCCATGGCTCATTCTGCACAAACCTCATGTGGGCTGGGAAACAGGACGGATCCTAGCCTGGGGTCCTGGTTGCTCCCGGGCCTGTGTGGTGGTTCTCCCGCTTCAGTCATTGCCGTCCGAAGACTCCTGCTCCTGCTGAACCTGTGGACCTGGAAAAGGATTTCCCTGCTCTCCATAAGGTACCCTCTTGTTATCATGACCTAAAACAAGTTTTCAATAAGTCTCGGGCTACTGCTCTCCCCCCTCATAGACCCTATGACTGTGCAAGAGTCCCTGGCTGCTGGTCTCATTCGCCCCTCTTCTTTGCCTGCTGGTGCCGGTTTCTTTTTTGTGGACAAGAAGGACAAGTCTCTACGTCCGTGCATTACCGAGGTCTCAACAACATCACCATCCGCAACAGGTACCCCCTCCCTCTCATGTCATCGGCTTTTGAACTATTACATTGTGCTAAGATTTTTACTAAGCTGGACCTTCGTAATGCCTACCACCTAGTAAGAATAAGGGAGGGGGACAAATGGAAAACCGTATTTAACACCCCTAGCGGTCATTATGAGTACCTACTCATGCCTTTTGGTCTCACCAATGCTCCTGCAGTTTTTCAGGCCCTGGTTAACGATGTTCTCAGAGATATGCTCGATGTTTTTGTGTTCGTGTACCTGGATGACATCCTGATCTCCTCCCCCTACGAGTCTTCCCATGTCCAGCATATCCGTCAGGTTCTGGAGCGCCTCCTCCAGAACCAACTGTAAAACTGAGAAGTGTGAGTTTCACCAGTCCTCGGTCTCCTTCCTGGGGCTCATCATCGCTGAAGGAAGCGTCAAGATGGACCCAGAAAAGTCAGTGCTGTGGCAGATTGGCCTTCCACCTCGTCTTGAAAAGAGGTACAACGTTTCCTAGGCTTTGCCAATTTCTACCGCAAGTTTATAAGAAATTTTAGTTCTGTTGCCACCCCTGTGCATGTGCTTACCTCGCCCAAGGTTCTGTTCTCCTGGACCTCCCAAGCTGAGGAGGCAACAAGTGCTAAACACCTCTGGGAACTCCTTCAAGACTGTTGGAAAACCATTTCAGGTGACTACCTCTTGAAGCTCATTGAGAGAATGCCAAGAGTGTGCAAAGCAGTAATCAGAGCAAAGGGTGGCTATTTTGAAGAAACTAGAATATAAAACATGTTTTCAGTTATTTCACCTTTTTTTGTTAAGTACATAACTCCACATGTGTTCATTCATAGTTTTGATGCCTTCAGTGAGAATCTACAATGTAAATAGTCATGAAAATAAAGAAAACGCATTGAATGAGAAGGTGTGTCCAAACTTTTGGCCTGTACTGTATATATATATAATTTACTGTATCTGACTATATAATGACAAAAACTCTGTGGGTGTGTGGGTGTGTCTGTGTGTCTGTTCCACGTTTTTCTCCTCACTGACTTGGTTGAAATTTGGCACAGTGGTAGAGGGTAATGGGAGGATGCGAATGAAGCAATATTACATGAAGCAATATTACATAAAGTGGCCAAAGGGGGACGCTATAGCAACCGATTGAAATTGCAAAATTTGGATGGGCATATCTCATGTCCCGTATGTCATAGAGACATGACACAGAGATGCCTCTCCACGTGAGGAACAAATCTGCTTCAAGAACTCATAACTTCCGGACATATAGATTTCTGCCATTTTGAATTTTTTGAAAAACACTAAAAATCAATATCTTCTGAGAAAGTTTGACCGATCTGCATGAAACTCGGTGAACACAATCTAGGGAGGAATATCTAAAGTTCCCTCTTGGCAAAGGTTGGAAAACTTACTAAAACTGAGCTTCTATAAGGCAATGAATATTGCGGAGGGCGTGGCTCATCACGTAAAGGTGTATAACATCTCAAGGGTTTCACCGATCACCAAGCAACTTTGTAGGCATATGACCACACATAATCTGAGAGGACCCCTCTATTACTGACCCAATCAAACAAAATGGGGGCGCTAGAGAGCTAATTTCTTACCTAGGCCTAACCGCTGTATAGGTTTTTACTAAACTTGGTAGATATGTAGAACAGGACGCCTCAAGATGACTGGAGAAATTTAACTCTAATTGGCAGCTGGGTGGCGCTATAAGAACAGAAAAATGAACCAAGGCTGGATTCCAACCCCCACCACCACAACAAGGGCTAGCCGCACCTTTCCCATGTGAACTACCAGTGCGCCCCCACATATAAACACTTTCAACGTGCTAACTCAACTACTAATGTACAGTTTTAGCCCACTAACTATCCCACTATTGGCAATGGTACTACTGTACTTTCAATAAAGCAGTCGTACTATCAAATTCACAGAAACTCTGTCTGAATACATAGCTCTTCTTAATGGGTTCAGTTGACTATTTAATCTGCAATTTCCTATGACCTGTATCCCAAACACCATGTAAAACTGTATGTGGGCAACTGTGCACTCAATGGGTATGGACTAGTACATATATATATATATATATATGTGTATATATGTATATATATATATATATATATATAATGCTTTGTTCCAAAATTTCTTACATAATAGCACATTTCAGAAACATGTAGACAGTTTTCTCTGAACATATCTCCAAACAGATTGTACCACTCCACATTGTTTGTATGTATGTATGTATGTATGTACGTATGTATGTATGTATGCATGTAGGTCTTTACTCAGCTGGAGTTATGGTTTTGTTTTTGTTGTGTCCTGTGTTGTGTCTTGGAGGACCATGATGGAAATAAGCCTTTTGGGCTTCACTGTGTTTTAATGTTTGATGATTGTAACTACTGCTGTGCAGAGCTATTCACTATTATTAATTGTAATTTCAGTAGATCAGCCTAGAGCATGATGTTACATTGGATGATATATCTTTAGCAGATATTTGACACAAAAGTATGAATACTAGTAGAGGAGGTATGTAAGCTTGTCCTCTGTTCGAGATGGCAGCACTTGACATCTCCCTCTTGTGACTGTGGAGCTGCAGGATTTGGCAAAGAACTCTAAGCACATGTCTCTGCCAGCATGAGGCCCCCATCCTGACCATACAAGAGCTGCTTCACTCACTGCCAAACCCACAGTTCACACACAGTGAACATGCTCAGCACCATGAGTGTAGTGATTGATTCGTAAGACTGAGGATGAAGTGACCTAAAAAGCTAAAATGTCCTCAATTTTTGCAGTTGCTGCAAATTGGACCCATTTGTGGTCATAGTGAAGCTTTGTGAGCATTTATCAATATATTATCATGGTAGGAGTCAAAGCCTGCAATCAAGTTCTTGCAGTGGGTGTCTGTAGGTTGGAATTTTACTTGTGCGATGAAGAAATGAGGATGAAAACAATTCTCATCTGGCAACTCCTGAGTGCTTGATAGAAGCACTATGATTTTTTCTAATGAGCTGATATCAATGAGGACATAGAATTGAATTTCTCACTGCAGTTCTTGGCTGAAAACATTTAAAAAGTTTAAGATGTCAGACTTAATCTGCTGCCTCATTTCCAAGATGGAATATCATCCTGAAGAAAATATTCTGTTAATGCAAAAGCACATTTCCATATTGATTAGTCAAACTGTAATTTCTGCTCAGTCTCTCCTGTAAATGGTTGCTGAAAGTGCTCCCTCGCACCGCTGGTGGTATAAATTTTCATTACTAATTCCTATTGATAATGAGAATCAATCACTCTTTGATCTGCTATAAACAAACAGAGATGAAAATTAATGTTATGGCAGGGTGCTTTGCTTAGGAAGCAGGGTCAGAAAGCAGACATTTCACCTGTGATAGATGTGAACTCTGTTCCAAACTTTCCAAAGCACAACAAAGTTTTGTTCAGTTGAAATAAGGTACACTTTTTTTTTAACCTTTAGGTTTCCTTGGGCTGAGGTATACCAGCAGTTTCATCAATTCAATCTGCATAAATCTTTTGTGTTAACTTCAACTGGGAACATTTGCACTGTTGACAATCACCAAACTATCTTGATAGTGCTGACCTTTGAGTGAGTGGAGTACTGGAGTGTCAAAAACAGAGAAGCTTTTAAATATGTTGTGGTGTGAATTGCTCCACATAAAAAGCATGGTTTGTAGACAGTTCTAAGTAGTGGATTGTAAAAATAAGTGTCTGCAGCAGGAATTTATGATGGTGTATTTGCACTGCTGCGTTGCCCCCAGTATGTTTTACTGTGCACTGAGTGTTGTGTTTAGAGTTGCTCTTATGTTGTTGTTTTTTTCAACAAACCAACCTTTGAAGTTATGTGCATCTTCATATTGTCATGGGATGCAACCCACGTCTAGTCTGTTTAACCCTTTGAACTCTGCAATAGAAATGGTCCACCAGTGCCCACATTTGTGTTTTTGCTTGCTGTGATGTCATTTCTTGGAGTATCTTCAAATGCTTCTTTCCTCTGAAATCTGTACAACGTAAATTAAAAGGTTATGCTAGTCAGTAATCAATAATAATTGATAAAAGTTTTGACATTGGAATTGAAAAAATACACAAAAATTTGATGTTTTTTCATTAGATTTTACAAAATAAAAACCCAAAACATATTGATCCAAAAGATTTCAAAATGAAAAAAAATCTTGACAATCCATAAGTTATTTGAACTATGTACATTATTCTGTTTTTGAGATGTGCTCATTTTTATGAGCAGAGTACAAAGGATTCATCATTCATTCCTCTGGTGCCACCATATGTTTTTGAACCAAATGTAGTATGATGTAACATTATTATGAGCTTACAATGTGTTGCAAAAAGAATGAGTGTTCTTGCTATTGTGGTTTTTATTTTACAGGATTATTGAGGCGTCACAGTGATGAAATGGTTAGCACTGTCCCCTCACAACAAGAGCATTCCTGGTTTGAACCTGGGGTGAGGGAGCCCTTTTCTGTGAAATTTGCATGTTCTCCTTGTGTCACCGTGGGTTTTCTTCGGGTACTCTAGCTTCCCCCCACAATACAAAGACATGCAATTTAATTGGTGGCTCTAAATCTGGCTATGGGTGTGAATGTGAGCGTGAATGGTTGTCTGTCATTGTGTCAGCCCTGTGATAGTTTGGCGACCTGTCCAGAATGCACCCCACCTCTTACCTATTGTCAGCTGGGATAGGCTCCAGCTCCCCCAGCAGCTCCTAACAGGACAAGTGGTTACAGAAAATTAATATACAAGATTATGCAAACAATGATCTTTTGTGGCCATTATGTGGAAATTTTGGGGTAAATCATAATGTGATCATGGTGAGGTGCTACCTTTGCACAGCCTTTACAAGGTGAGGTAACAAGGTACTAATGTGATGATGAGTAAATCAGAATCCTTAGCTTTTTGCAAACAATGATTTCCCACTGCCATATAGGGAAATACCAGTGTAATTATGGTTAAATGCCATGTTTGCATGACATGCAACGTGAGGTAACATGAGGTCAGGTCTCTGATCTATTTCAACAGAATCATGACTAAGAGCTATCTTCCATGGCCATACATTGGATGTCCATCTCGATCCGATGACACCTTTTAGCCAAAGTGGGGAAAAAAATTAGGATAACTAAAGCCTAAGGTTTTGCTCACAGGGATTACTTTTACATGCCCTTACCTCATTATTTGAAGTTTTGGCCACATTTACTATGAACACCCTTTATTGTAACATTGTAGACAATTTATGACAGAAAGCAAGGAACAGCAAGGAACAAGTAATAGGTCCCCTTAAACAAAGTAACACTAACCATTGCCTGCTCACGCTAACACATCCTCACTCCGATCTCGTCACATATTGACATTTTGGTCATGGACTTTCCACATCCACATACAACATGCAAGGTAACCTGCGTGCGTTGGTTGTTGATGTGCTGGGACATCATGTCAAGTTCTCTTCTTTCAAGATACACCTCCATTTTCACAGGAAATTTAAGGTTTACATAGAATCTCTTTAAAAATAAATGTACTACGTTGGTACAACAACAAATTGACTTTTTTTCCTTCAACAAAAAACACATGGTTGGGTTTAGGCAACAAAAACACCTGGTTACGTTTAGGCAACAAAAGGAAGTGGTTAGGTTTAGGAAAAAAAGAACAGGGTTGGGCTTAAGAATCTCTCTTGCTCTCTCGGGTGAAAGTCGGTGTTTGTTGGATCCATCGACCACCCCGCCCACCCCACTCGGACTTTCGCTGCCTTAACTTTCCTCCTTGTCCTGTCACGTTTCCCCCTGATGCCGTCTAGCGCTGTTAAATTATAACTGCAACCGGCCACGTATCATGCCGAGGTTAAACAATGCCTTTTTTCGTTGATACCTGATGTTGCAAGTCGCTGCCCAAGTGTTGCATTTCAACAGCTTGAGAATGGATCCATGCTGGCACGTTTTTGTTTTTTTGTATGTTTGTTTTGTTTGTTTGTTTGTTTTTTCTCAGCAGAGAAAAATAAAAATTGTCCCAAGATAAATATTTTCTGTATGAAATAAAATATACAGTAAATACTTTGCGCATGAGCAGGTTAATTCATGTATCTGCATGCATGTGTGGAGATAGGGTGAGGAGCGCAGACATCTGGAGGGAGCTCACAGTAGAGCCGCTGCTCCTTCATGCTGAAAGGGGTCAGTTGGGGTGGTTTGGGCATCTGATCAGGATGCCTCCTGGGCGTCTCGCGTTAGAGGTGTTCTGGGCATGTCCCACAGGTAGAGTGCCCTGGGGAAGACCCAGAACACACTGGAGGGATTATATATCTCATCTGGCCTGGGAACACCTTGGTCCCCCAGGAGGAGCTGGAAAGCATTGCTGGGAAGAGGGACATCTTATGTCCCATATGTAGTTATTGTAACTAAAACCTCAATCTTTAACTAAGTATCTTTTGGTCTCTAAACCTTCCTGTCTTTATCCCTAAACCTTACCAAACTGTGACTGTTTTTCAACAAAACTGTGACCATTTGTAATAGACTTTGCATTGGTGTTTTTTATGGATGCCAGCACATAATTTTAACACATTTCTTGCCCACCCCCACGTAATGCATTAAGACGTCTTGTCAGCTTCATGTATTTCTGTGAGACTGTTGTGATATCAGAGGGCAGGCTGTTCTATGCACTGTTTGGATGTTTTCCTCCAAAAAAATTATTCTCAGCGTGCTTCATATAATATCCTGTGAAAATGCATAAATGCAACGGTTTGTATGATATCCTTCAAATTAGTGTTCCATGGATGACGTTACGTACCAAACATAAAGTCACTGTGGTTAGGTTTAGGAAATAACACATGGTGATGACATACCTTAAAAGCAAAGAGTTCACAAGATTACAAGCACATGGAGAAAGTCCTGGGGTCACATTTTTAAACATTGTGTACGCACAAAATGAGGTCTGAAAGAGGCGTATGCCACTTCCCACGCAAAAGTTGTGATCTAAAAAAATAAATAAATAAATTTAAAAAAGATAACTGACTGGAGAATGTGCGCACCTGTAAAGAATCTCTAGCCATGTATACAAACATTTTGTAGACAGGGGAAATTGGCGACACAAATGGAAAGGTGGTGAATTGAAACCAGATTGTAGAAATTAAATTAGAGAGACATTATCTGTATAAAGATAGCTCACACATTTAATTTTGCCTCATATTACGTTACTTACAGATCCACTTTATCATAAACATTCAATCTAGCAGCGTTATTAGTGCTTATGCTAGTGAGCCATAACTTTTCTATAAATAGCTTTTCGTTGTTGTTATCTAATCTTCCCTTTCATCCTTGAGAAAGTAGTTGCAGACCAGCTGTGTGATTTTCTCCATGATAATAATTTATTTGAGGAATTTCAGTCAGGATTTAGAGTGCATCATAGCACTGAGACAGCACTAGTTAAAATTACAAATGACCTTCTGATTGCTTCAGACAAAGGACTCGGTCTGTACTTGTTTTATTAGATCTTAGTGCGGCGTTTGACACTATTGACCATCAAATTCTGCTACAGAGACTGGAACACTTAATTGGCCTAAAAGGTTCTGCACTAAGCTGGTTTAAATCTTATTTATCTGATCATTTTCAGTTTGTTCATGTTCGCGATGAATCATACTAAAGTTTGTTTTGGAGTTCTGCAAGGTTCGGACCAATTCTATTTACTCTATATATGCTTCCTTTAGGTTACATCATTAGAAATCACTCTGTAAATTTCCGTTGTTATGCGGATGATACACAGTTGTATTTATTGATGAAGCCAGAAGAAAGTAATCAATTAACTAAACTTCATAACTGCCTTAAAGACATAAAAACCTGGATGAGCACCAATTTCCTAATGTTAAATTCAGACAAAACTGAAGTTATTGTTCTTGGTCCCAAACAGCTCAGAGACTCTTTATCTGATGACATAGTTTCTCTAGATGGCATTGCTCTGGCCTCTAGCACTACTGTTAGAAACCTCGGAGTAATATTTGATCAAGATTTGTCTTTTGATTCTCATTTAAAACAAACCTCACAGACTGCATTTTTTCATCTGCATGATATTGTGAAAATTAGGCCTATCCTGACCCTAAAAGATGCAGAAAAATTGGTCCACGCTTTTGTTACCTCTAGGCTGGATTACTATTATCAGGTAGCTCTAGTAAGTCTTTAAAAACTCTCCAGCTAATTCAGAATGCAGCGGCACGTGTACTGACAGGAACTAAGAAACGAGACCATATTTCTCCTGTTTTAGCTTCTCTGCACTGGCTCCCAGTAAAATCCAGAACTGAATTTAAAATCCTACTGTTAAGTTACAAAGCTCTAAATGGTCAGGCTCCCTCATATCTTAGAAAGCTCATGGTGCCATATTATCCCACCAGAACACTGCGCTCTGAGAATGAAGGGTTACTCGTGGTCCGGGAGGCAGACACCGTCTCCATATTTAAGACTAGACTTAAAGTGAATATTTCAGGTTGGAGGTCACTTTGAGTCAATGTGTAGGAAAATGGTGTAGGAACTCGATTGTCATTAAAAAAATATACACAACTGTAACTTTGGGACTCGTATTTGTTACTTCCGTATTTATAAAATCGCTTAACCGGAAGTGACGTAGCATGGGGGAGTCCTGAATTCCAAGTACAGTAGACATACAGTAAAACAATGAGACAATGGCTAGCTTTGACAGTGAAGAGGTTGTAAATATTTATGCCGGGACATATGATCGGCCACAACCTTACAACTTTGAGCCAGCCAGACAACAAAGGGAGCCAGGGCAGCCTAGGGTTAGGAGAAATGACGGTCAGAGGAGAGATATAGAGTTGTGGTGTGAGGCGAATGAATGGAGAGCTAGGCAGGTGTCCTGGTGAGTGGCCAGGCTAGCTAGTACTAGCTAGCAAGATCTAACTTTGTGTTCACATTTTAAAAATCAATAGGGGCCACCAACATTGACCATTTATATTAACAATGGAAGGAAATAATATAATAGAATAATCCATATAGTCAATAACAGTGTATGAACCTACCGTTTCATGTGCCTGATCACTGGCGCCTGAGCAATGCAAGTGCAGCTTGCCACTGACTTCAGAGAGCAAATGTGACTTTGCATTGCCATTATGCAAAACTGATAAGAGAAGACTGAGACAACCCGGTATAATGTGGTAATAGTGCAGACTCAAGCCGAGGTGGTGTACTATGAGGAAGAACTAGCCTGCTCCACTCGTTTTGTCGCAGACTGAACGGCACGCGAAATGGAGTTGGATTCGGCAGGACACCGGTTTTCAAATTGTAGTTTTGTTATAGTCTGATGCATGGCAATAACCTTTTACAATGTGACATTAGAGTAATGTGTAATATGTTACTGCCGAACACTGCTTTTGCCTAAACACAAACGCATCAGATATCATGTAAACTACATTAGAAAATATGCAATGTTGCTCTGTACAGGTGAGACATTAGGGCGTTTAGTTTAGTGATACACGTTTTATTTGATAGGTGCTTGTGTGGGAAATGCCAGGCTATGCCCTCTACTGTGGAGAGCATGTGCTGCAGGGAGGTTCTTTCCTTCTGGGCCCTGGTGGAGAATCTGACCCCCAGACCCGAGGACACTACATGCCTGACGCAGCATCCAGGCTTTGAGGCATGCTGCCTGAACCCGTTTGTGCTCCAAATAGCCTACCTCAATTTTAGGCAGGAGCATGGTCCTCTGGACGCCACCAGACATGAGTAAGTGTAGGGCAAAAACAATGTACACCGTTACCGTATTTATTTATTTTTTTAATTGTCAGATTTTAGAATGTGTCCCTATCCCATTCCCCAGGCAATACCGCTACACAGCCTATGGAGTTCTGGGCAGACACATAAGGAAGCCCATTCCGTCCTGCATCGTCTCTGCCATCAGGAGACAGTTCCCAGAGAAAGGGGGGACTTACAAGGGCTTTGAATGGCCTCATTTGGGGGGTAATTAATAAACAGATTCGAAAATCACATTCACAAAGTGTCTTCTGTCCGGTATTGGGCAAGTTATTCAGAAAAAGTAATTCCCGGCAGTTACTTATTGATTATTACTCCTCAAAAGAGTAAAACAATTATTTATTTGTTATCAAAAGTGATTACTTAACTCGTTACTTTACAATATAATGTAAGCCCCATATGAAAAAAGTGCATTTGTTTAGCCAACTTCTCTTGTAACAGAGTCAATTTTATCAGAATATGAATGAACAATTACACATACAGTATTATGCGCAGCAAAGACAAATGGTTGTACCAAGACAAATAATGTTGCATGACACCACCGACTTCTGTCAATCTCAGAGCAACACGTTGGCATCATTATTGTTAAGCCTTATTTGTCACGTCTCGATCGGGCTGGACCCAAATGCAGCAGGCGGACAAGGTCAGGTAAGTTTACAATGTTTATTGAGTCAAAGGGGGGTATCAGCTGGCAGGCGATGACGGCGGAGTATGGGGCAGAGGGGGTCCGGTGTGGCGTGGCTGGCAGCAGGAGATCCTGGACAGAAACAATTATTAGTTCCAGTGGGAAAAAACAAAAGCAGGCAAAGCTGGCTAAGCTGGGCACAAAACAGCAAACTAGGAGCTAGACGTACTACCGTAAACGGCAACGATCCAGCGGAGACTGACTGTTGCTGCGGGATACTTGAAGGTGAGGATGATGGCTTGATAGCAGACCGGTGTGTTGATTACTGCTGGGTGGCCGGTGTGTTGATTGAGAGAAGAGAGGGGAGGGAGAGAACAGGTAGAGAGACAAGAACAAAAACACACCAGCCATACACCCACTCACTCAAATGACTGAAAAAACAAAAACAAAAGCACACACACACACACACACAGACACACACACACAGCATCACGGAGGACGGGTCGTGACATTATTAGGACAAAAACAAATTACTTTCTGGTAACAAAGTACCTCAAAGTAGCTCAGTTACCTGACTTAGTAACTGTAATGTAAATACTGCTTTGGAAAATGTTATCCCTTTACTCGTTGCTGGGTAAAGTTTAGAATAATGTGTAATATGTTACTGCCCAACACTGCTTTTGTCTAAACACAAATGCATTAGATATCATGTAAACTGCTCTGTACAGGTGAGACACTAGGGTGTGCACTGTTCAGCAGCTGCACTACACTTTCATTCATGTGACTTCAATAAGAATCAATTATGTGGTGTGTCACATAGACAAAAGTATAGAATCTTCTGGTGTCGTAACTCCTGTTTTTACAACTTTCTACCCGTGAACGTGCACTGGAATGGCAGTCAAACTCGTAACTTCCCACTTCCCACTGAACTCGTACCAGATCGACGTACTCCCAGTCACGATTTCTGATGTCACACAGCCCTCTAAACCACTTACCTTACAACAATGGCAGCAAATAGACAAAAAAAACCCCTAATGTTAACACATTATTGGCAGCCGCTCTAAGAGCTAGTTTCCAGTGCAAGAATATATCAATACAAAATAAGTTTCCAAACACACAGATGACGTAAAATAAAAAGTATAATAGCATCTGTATTAATGTCCTGTGCTGAAGCACAACTGTCGTGCACTATGCTGGCCAATGGCTTCATCCTTGTTGATATGCTGGAAGGATCTGCAAAGGGGGGCAGGTGTGGCTGAGGACAACAGAGCACTCTTCTCACGTAGAGCCTGTGGCGACCTGGAGTATCCCACTCTCAGAGACTCCATGAGGGCTGATGCATATGCTAGCAAAAGGAGACAAATTCAGTGACATGGTTGACTCATGAACCAGCTCACTTAATAATATTTAGGGACTGACAAGCTGCTAACCGTATGATGGCTTCTCCTTGACGGGACGGACAACGCAGTCACCTTTGCGGAACCTTGGGTATGAAACGGCAAAACAGGCCTCACCATCACTGGTCCGGGCAATCTCTCTGCTGCCATTGTTGTTGTAATGCAGGGCTGCCAAGAGAAGCCTGTAGAAAAAGTAAAATGAAAGAAATATTAAACAGTGTCATAGGCAACAATAATAATAATGACGAGAGAAAACAGCAAGGTCAACACTGATAAGGAAGAGCCACTGCACTGGAGTAAGAGCAGAGAGGAAGATGTAAAGACACAAACACACACATATACAAAGAAAGATGAAAAACTGCTGCGCACAGGGTCAGAGACACAATAGGTGGGAGCAGGGATCTGAAAAAGAAAAATATTTTCTTCACATCACATACTATGTACCTACTGTACATCCCAAGAAAGGAGAAGCTGGTGTGCTTGGGGGCAAAGTGCAACATGAGGGAGTGAAATGCCTCCAGAGAGAAGGTCTGGTGCTGTGGGGAGAGCTGCCGGACATCCTTCACCAGTGCTGGTCTGGTAGCTACACTCTCCAGTTTGATAGCTACATTTGATCCTGTGGAAACACATTTTGTTCTGATGTCACTACAACTGTCACCATATGCCCTTATTACATACTACAAAACGAGCATTTATCTGATATTCTATTATGTGTTTATTAAACACAAGACGGGAAATAAAATACGATCATAATTCTTTTAATCAAGCTTGCTTAAAATTGCGCATAATTAAGAGCGTGGTCACTTTGAGTGACAGGTGGCACCATCACGGGTGGCTAACTAGCATGCTAACTAGCCACTGGCTCTGCTGTGCGGAGCTGAGCTCAGACTCGGCTGCCTGCTCAGCATCATCTCAGCTAATTCGTGTCCATGTTCAAGGCCTTGAACCTGTCCTCCCAGCCATGTTTGTGCCGTTTGGATATATTTTTCAGGCAAATATTGGAGTAATATGGCTTGCTGTTCGATTAATTGTACCAACAGACCGTCCAAGAAGTCTGTGCTCCCTGTTTTTCGGTAAGTGCAATTCGGAAATTGTAGTGTTATTTTATTTATGTTTACATGTTAGCACTAATTAGCGGGTATTGGTGTCTGCGGTCACCACCTAGCTTGTCAGCTTTTTAGCTTATTAAGCTTATTAAGCCTTTATTTAGGACATGTAAAATCACGTCAAGACCGGAGGTCTCATTTTCAAGTGCGACCTGTAATGTATCACAGCAGCAACATCCACATCAAGTTACAGAGCAACAGACAATATAACATTAATACAAAACAAGCTTAGCTCGTTAACTAGCTAACTAGCCAGCTAACGGTTAGCCTTCGAGCAAGACGCCAATCCGGGATGCATCGAAGTCAGAACCTAACAGAGTAGTGTTAGGATTTAGGCTTTTAGGGAGAGATTATTTTGAACAAAGGCGTCTGTGTGAGGTTTGAAAATAAAGGTCGACCACGTAAGTTAGCTAACGTTATGCAATGTTAACGTTAAATTTGTCATATGATTTGTGTAACATTACCGTAACATTAAGGCTATACTTGTGTCACGTTATGTAAATTAAAAAGTGGCAAACTGTGTGAAATTACAATAAGGTGTGTAACGTAATAAAAAAAAACAAACAACCAATGTGACATTTGACTGTCACATGAAAAATATTAAGATTAGTGTAGGATGTAGGCCTGTAGCAATCAAGTTTCTCTTGATTTGTTTTTTTTCTTCTCTTCAAAGACTTGTACGTATGTACACTAATTCTGTTTTATTTATTTTGTTGTACATTGGTTGCCACCTGCTCTGATTTGTTATTGCTATTTTTGTTTGTCCCTTAGACTGTTATGGCCACCACCTTTTTGTTTTGCTAAAATAAATTGATTATGATCTGTTGAACATTGAAATAATTTAAGTTGTATTGTTTGCATGTAAAGGAGTCTGTGAAGCAGGTAACCTAACACATATATTACTTTTAATAACCATTTGTCTGTGTCAAGTTTTCCTCTAGGTGACCCAGACAGACTGGACCAGTGGACACTCAACACGAGAAGACAGAACTGGACTCCAAACAAGACTTCCCATCTGTGCAGTGAACACTTTGAGAGTCATCACTTCAGCACTGACTCCAGGATAAAGACACCTTTTGTCATACAGTACCTCACAAAGAATCAAGAAATGTATTAGTTTAAAATGATGAATTATTGACCATAATACATTTAAATGCATTACATATATTACTAATTGTCATACATTACTAAGTACTCGATTAGGGCACAGCTTGCTCTGTACTATTATATATAAGGTCAAAATTACTGACACACCAGTGCAGTTTAGTGTTCCCCTGATGCAAAAGGCCAAATGAAGATTTTATCAATCACGGAACATGACATGTATTTACCAACTTTAACATTTTAGTGCATTTTATGCAAATACCCTTTATCAAAGTGAGAATTACTACCTTTTTCCCCACATACAGTCTGTGAAGAACCAATGGAAAATTAAAGCTGCGAGCAGCGTTGTTCGGGACCTCGGCCCCTCGCTGTCGGCCTCCAGCTCACGTAGACAGCGTGAATGAGCCTATCCGTAGGAGTTCAAATGTCGATAAAAGATGCAATGTCAATAGAATGCAAGGTCATTTTTGGAAATGAACCCATGACTTGGGAGTAGAAGTTGATGGCTTCTGAAAAACAAATTACTGACGACATCAATCAATCAGTCAATCAATCAATCAATTTTATGTATAAAGCCTAATATCACAATTTGCCTCACAGGGCCTTACAACATACAACATCCCTGTGTCCTTAGGACCCTCACAGCAGATAAGGAAAAACTCCCTTTAACAGGGGAAAAAATGGTTGAAACCCCAGGAAGAGCAACTGAGAAGGGATCCCTCTTCCAGGACGACAGACGTGCAATAGATGACGCACAGAACAGATCAACATAATACATTAACGGTAATCTGTATGACACAATGAGACAGAAGGGGAGACAGAGAAAGAGAAAGAGAAAGAGAGAGAGAGAGAGAGAGAGAGAGATGCAGGACAGACGATAATGTTAACAGCTTACAACAACATTACTTAAAGTAATAATATTATAATTATAATTCTGGCTACTGTGGTACAATATGATAAGTATATATTAATATCTGATAGTATACATATGTGACAACAATCATATTATAATCATATTGAGGTTTGCAAGCCATTGTTGCAAAGAAAATAAAATAAATGTTATATTAGTGTTGATATGGATGTCTGGAGGCTGTGGCTGTATAGCTACTAAAAAAAGATTGTGTGTGTGAGAGTGAGTTTGTGTGTGTGTGTGTGTATGTGTGTGTGTGCATGTGTAATTGTGTAGCTAAAAAAAATGCAAATTATGAGCTGCAGGTTGCTGCAAGGTGACTACTGTTTTCTTTCTCTCTCTCTCTCTCTCTCTCTCTCTCTCTCTCTCTCTCTCTCTCACTCACACACACTCCCACACATACACACACACACACACACCCACAATGAATATTTGGTATGTATAATCTGAGTAGGAGTTGGTTGAAAGATTTAAGCAAAAAAAAAGTAGAAAAAGATTTCCAAATGTATAAACATCCACGGCAGTAGCGGCGCCAGGATTTTGATTTTGGGTGGGCCTCCAGAAAACTGGATGGGCCAGTTAAAATAAGCAAAAGACGGGTTCCCCTTTATCTCCGCTTCAGCGCTTTTCTGCGGCATTGAGGACAGCGACGCCGGTGCACCGGTGTGGCTCCCTTGTGTCGCTGTCCTCAGCTCAGTGCTGAAGTGGACAATGACATACACCATAGAAGTAGAACTAACTTCATATCTTTATTGAACGTTCCCAGCACACAAAAAAGACTGAAACGGAATTATATCTTTAGAGGGTCTTCTCCATTTATTCATAAAACACAGCACGACAGGGAAAACATAAAACGCTAGCATAAGTTATCTGTCTACTTATATTATTTTTTCCTCTAGAAAATGTGCAGACAGACACTAACGTTAACTTTACTTGCCTTGCTGGTGTGGGGGGTTAGTTATGGGAGGAGGAGGACTTGATGGAGAGAGGGCGGCTGAGGTGGACGGTAAACCAGCACTCGTAACGTTACTTGAAATGGACACAGGAATTTCCTGCTCCTCGCAGCGTTTCTTAGTAAATTTACATGTAAATAAGCTGCTTTGCTTCGCCATGTTGACTTTTCATCTTAGCTAGCTACTTCCTCTCTCCTGTGTTTACTGCTAAATTTCACTGCTTGCGCAGCAACTAACTCATTCATTTCATTGAATCACATGCTGGTGACGATGCAGTCTATGGCCGGTGGTCTGATAATAGGACCAACAACCTCGTGGAAGGTAAGGTTCCATTAGCTTAATTTCACAGAGCAATGTATGAAATAATGTCAATGGGCCGTGTGCATGTGTGCTGCATGTAGTTCTTACACATCTATGATTATTTCAGCTTTCCATCACAGATGGAACGCTGGAATGGAGCGGCGCCACCCGTCACTCTGGGTGTTCATACGCCGGCTCAAGGATGAGCAGCGGTTGGTGGAGACCAGGTGTGATTTAGACGAGCGTGGGGACCCTGCACCCCAACAGTGGAGGAAGTGGAAGAGGCTGGAGGAGAGGCTTCAGCAGCTGCGGCAGCAATACCGCAGAGGTGTAAGGACACTAGACCAGTACTGGGATGCTGTGCAGCACTGCATCGTTCATTTTGAATGAACTACCGTCACCACCACCACCACCTCCTCCTCCTCCTCCATCGGCTTTACTAACCCACCTCCTCCTGCTCCAACTCCTCCATCATCTCCTGCCCCCTTCTCCATCACCAAAACATGCCACCTCCTGACTACCCTGTTCCAATAAAGTTAATATATTTTTGATTTATTTTGAAAATCAGAATTGTGTGTGTGGGTCTGTATGTCTGCCTGCGTGATGCTACAGAACTGTCAAAATGATGGATGTCATTGTCAGTGTCAATTTCGTCGACTAAGACTATGACAAAAAATATTAGTCGACTAACCTTTTTCACTGATGAAAACTAACTAAAAAGTCAGATGACTAAGACTAAATATAATTGATATTTTAGTCAGTGACTAAAACTAGACGAAAATGTTAAGGAGGGACTAATGGAGAAGAGATCCAATCAGAACTACTCTTTTTTTTCTTTTTTTATCATTAAGAATAAAATAAAATACATGATTCATATTACAACTGTTAAATCTGTGTCTGAATTGTGTATTCAAACTTTGATACCATTCCATAACAGATTGATGGATACTTCCAATGACTGGAAATTCTGGAGAAACATTTAGTCAACTAAGACTAAAAGACTAAACTAAGACTAAAGCACTTATGATATTTAGTCCACTAAAACTAGACTAAGACTAAAAGATTTCAGATGACTAAAATAAGACTAAAACTAAATAGTATGTTATTCAAAAGACTAAGACTAAATGAGAATTTGCTGTCAAAATTAAGACTAGTCATTGTAAAAAAAAAAAAAAAAAAAATGTCAGTAACGGAAAATATTTGGATAATGCAACCCCGGGTGTCAAGTGTGAAGTTGTTGGATGAGCGGTTTTTGAGAAAGCTGCAAGCAGCAATACCGGAGGCCAAGCAATCAGCCTGTTCCCAACAGGCATGTTTTGAACTCTGTGTGTGTGTGTGTGTGTGTGTGTGTGTGTGTGTGTGATCACACAACCTTCAAACAACCATCATACAACCTTCATGCAACTATCATACAACCATCATACATACATAAGCATAAGCAAAACACCTCTTGTTAATAAGGGTTTCTCTCTCTTCATGTTTGCAGTTCAGTACCATGGACAGCACTGAGTCACAGCCTCTACGAGCCTCTCCCCTCTCTCTCTGCCTGTTATTCTTCAAAGCTTGTGATGTTTGAATGATATTAAATTGATACTGAATGATAATTTAAGGGTCGAATCTACAGTCAGAGAGGAGGATCAGGTGGATGTGGGCTTATTTCGGATTTTAAAAATAAAAATAAAAGATGATGGCACTCAGGATCCATCCATAAGGGCTGTGTTGTTTCTATTTCACTATAAATCTGGTGTGTGTGTGTAACAGCTGTCATGTAGGTGTGTCGGATACCGTCAGATCCTGACAATGTCATGAGTCCGTGGTGATTTTCAAAACGCACTCCAAAAGCAAATTAATGATATTCAAATAGTTTAATACACAAAAAGGAGCGACAAACATAGACAAACACTGTTCACTTATTGATTTAAAACTCAAAAGATAAAAGATAAAAAAAAAAAAAAAAAAAAAAAAATTGGGTTTTGGGTAGCCTAATATATGAAATTGGTTTTATTTGCAGCACCGGGAAGTCCGACACAGGTTAGCTGTCATTGATGTCTGATCATAACCTAACAGTTTTTAGAGGAGGACAGGGGAGGAGATCGCTCGTTAGTGGTAGTGATAGTAATTTTGTAATCAGACACTAGTTCACGGTTCAGTTGTCCTGACCTGTAGTCACCAGAGAATAGTAGTTTAGAATAGAAGGAACCAACTTATTCCAACTTTTTGCGCATGGACATACATCTCAATTATTCTCAGTCTCTGCATGTTAATGATGCTCACCTCTGTACCAGGTGACATGTTCTCGCTGGAATTAGTCAGTGATTTCAGGTGTGTAACTGGAGCGCTGTCATTGATAGGCTATCTGTAATTGCAATTATTATTGTTGCATATGCTGCCAGCGTGCATAAAGACGCATGGGCTCTGTGGAGAGCTCCGCTCCAGCTGGCTGCTGTGACAGGTCACTGACACTGTATTTCTGCTTACAGTCAGTGATCCCTGTGATTCAGACATGAATCTAACATGTTTCAGACTCGCCGGAGTTACATTAATACCTGTATTTTGATATTTGACATTTCAGGAGATTTTGATAATAGATTATTAAAGTTGGTTTGCGAGGTTGTGGAGTTAGGGGTGTATTTGCGCCGGCATATCATTAGTGCAAAATCTTTTGGGTAAAAAAATAGGCCATTAAAGGAATTGTCGGAAAGGCAGGATGTTTAAAAAAAAAAAGAAATTCCGTCATTCCTACCATAGGAGAAAAAAATTGTCGGTGATGGGACATTTGATGGAAAATTAAGTGTTGCCATTTAGACAATTAGAGGCCCATGTCGGAGTGGTGGGATGTCGGAATGGACGTTGCCCACCATTTTCATGCCGATGATACTGTTATTTACACCTCCAACTCCAACATATCTCAAATCCAACATTCCCTACAGCTTGATTTCAGCTCTGTTCAACAATGGCTCTTTAACAACAGACTCCTACTCAATCAAAAGAAGTCTTGCAGCATGGTTTTTGGTACACAACACACCCAATCTTATCATCATAATCTGCCCATTCATTTTGTTGATGGCTCACCTCTCCATAAAGTTGACTCATTTAAATATCTTGGACTTTGGATCGACCCTGAACTTTCATTTAAACCCCATATTGATTATATCATAAAAAGAAATTACGGCTGTCTTT
The DNA here is from genome assembly GCF_041903045.1 of Epinephelus lanceolatus. Classification (NCBI taxonomy): domain Eukaryota; kingdom Metazoa; phylum Chordata; class Actinopteri; order Perciformes; family Serranidae; genus Epinephelus; species Epinephelus lanceolatus. The sequence continues at coordinate 616,813 of NC_135740.1, forward strand.
CCTCATTATATCGCTCAATCAACTGTTTTACACTTCCAATCAGAAAAAGGATTATCTCCCAGCTGCTATTACCCATCATAGACTATGCCAATATCATATACCAAAACACCTCTGACACCAACCTCAGGCCCCTTAATGTTGTTTTTAATTCATTATGTAGGTTTATTTTGCAATGTCCCTTCAGAACTCACCATTGTCACCTGTATGAATCACTTAACTGGCACAGCCCAAATCTAGAAGACAGTTCCACTGGGTTCTATTCATTTTTAAATGTATTTACTTTAATTGTCCCTCTTATTTAAAATCACTTCTGATTCCCTTCAGATCCTCATATTCTCTCAGAAACATGCAATATCCCTTCTATTCTGTACCCATCATCTCCAAAGAAATTGGCTGTAAAGCATTTGGATACAAAGCCCCATCTGACTGGAATAATCTTCCACTCTCTCTAAGATCAATCTCCTCCTTTTACTGTTTTAAGTCATCCTTTTTTTGCCATCTCAAAACTAACTGCTCATGTTTTTAATTTATGCACTAATCAGTCTCTTGTGTCAAATACTGTAATATCTTACTGTATTATTCAAGCTGTCGTATGAAGTGTGTTTATTTTCCTAATCCTGGGTTATTGTACTATGTATATATGTGTGTATATGCAGTATATATGCATAAATATATGTATGTGTGTATCTGTATATATATATTATACCTTTTTTTTTTTTTTCTGCCTAACATCTGAGGTATGGGGGTGGGATGGGTGAGGATGAGTGAGTTGTCTGTATTTTGTTTATTGTAATGTACTGTCTGTATTGTATTGTATTGTAATGTTTGTATGTCTTAGTATTGTTTTGTATTTATTGTATGTATGTACTGAATGTTGTTTTTTGTGTTGTAAATTTCTTTATGTGTCTCTTGGACCCCCTCGAAAATGAGATGCTGCATCTCAAGGGGCTATCCTTAAATAAATTCAAATTCAATTCAAATTCCTTTGTCTGAAGCAATCAGAAGATCATTTTGTAATTTTAACTAGTGCTGTCTCAGTGCTATGATGCACTCCTGACTGAAATTTCTCAAATAAATTATCACAGAGAAAGTCACACAGCTGGTCTGCGACTACTTTCGCAAGGATCTTTGAAAGAAAGGGAAGATTAGAAACTGGTCTATAGTTGGCTAACACCTCTGGATCCAGGGTGGGCTTTTTTAGAAGAGGTTTAATTACAGCTACCTTAAATGATTGTGGTAAATAGCCTGTTAATAAAGATATATTGATCATGTCTGATAAGTGAGTCTTAACTAAAGGTAAGACTTCCTTAAGTAGCCTAGTTGAGATGGGGTCTAAGAGACACGTTGATGATTTAGATGAAGAAATCATTGTGGTCCATTGTTGAAGGGAAATTGGGGAGAAGTTATTTAAATATATATTAGGTCTAGGCAGATTGGTTCCATTTGAGGACAGGAGGTCATGAATTTTGCCTCTAATAGTCTAATAATTTTGTCATTAAAAAGCTCATAAAATCATTACTGCTAAGGGCTAAAGGAATACAAGGCTCAATAGAGCTGTGACTCTCAGTCAGCTTGGCTACAGTGCTGAAAAGAAACCTGGGGCTGTTCTCATTTTTTTCTATGAATGCTGAGTAATTGTTTGCTCTGGCATTGCGGAGGGCCCTCTTATATGTTTTGAGACTGTCTTCCCAGACTAAATGAGATTCTTCCAGTTTGATTAATCGCCAATTCCTTTCAAATTTTTGCGATATTTGTTTTAATTTTCGGGTTCGAGAGTTGTACCAAGGAGCAAACCTTTTTTGCTTTGTTAACTTCTTTTTAAGAGGTGCTACAGAGTTAAGTGTTGTTCGCAGCGAGCCTGCAACGCTATCTACAAGATGATCAATTCGGGAGAGTTTCAAGTCAGTACGGGAAACCTCTGTTACAGAAGGACATGGTATTAAATTTAACTTCGATGGAATCATTTCCTTAAATTTTGCGACAGCACTATCTGATAAACACCTAGTATAGTAACTGTTGCTGAGTGTGTGTAATCGAGTAGAAAGAAATCAAAAGTTATTAAATAATGATCTGATAGAGAAGGATTCTGTGGAAAGACCATTAGGTTATCAATTTCAATTCCATGCACTAGATCGAGGTTTTGGTTAAAACAGTGAGTGGGTTTATGTACACTCTGACTGAAGCCAATAGTCTAATAACGTAAAGACACAAGCTTCCTCTGCTCACGCTAGTGTAAAGCGTAGTAAGTTCGACGGTGACTGTGGCACTGTTAAACATGAGGACTTATTCACTGTGAGCTGGAAACAAACTAACAGCTCTCTTAATGATATGTGCAAGTTGCAGTGGTGCTCCATGGTGCAAAAAGGTATATGGTGTCCATCCCTGAACATAACTGTTATACCAACTGTTGCTCTCTGTTGCTTGCTACATTCAACAATAGAAGTAGAAGAGAGCTGAGATAACTTGCTGTAAAAAAAAATTGCTGGAAAAAGCCAGACTTGAGCTTTTTCAAGCCACAAAATGTTTGTGTGAGCTTTTGCACATAAATTATACACTCCAGCATTCTTGAGGGCCTATGTCATGGCAGGTGCATTGCTTTGTTTTGAGTGAGCACTGAACGAGTCCCTTGAACATATGTTGAAATGTTGTGTTTGTCTTTTTTTTTTATTACGTTTTATTATTTTTTGTGTACAAATTAGTATTTAATTGGTAATTTAAAAGCGGAACTTTTAAATTTGAGGGACCAAAATAGTTGTTGTTGTGCACGAATTATCATTTTCTCTCATGATAATGTCCAACACATTCTCATCCCAAGCTGTCCCTTTCAGTGGCCTTTTATGTCTACATATTACACACTAGGTATCCTCCTGCATCTACTGTGACATTGTGGGACACTGCAACCAAAGCCAGAATATCGACAAAAACACATGGTTAGGTTTAAATAAAAAACATAGGGTTAGGATTAGGCAACAGGGGTCCGTTTCACAAAGCAGGTTTAGTGAAAACTCTGTCTGTTAAGCCTGAAATGAGGGAAACTGGGTTTTTCGTTTCAGAAAGGGAGGTAACTTAAACCAGAGAAAGCGGAGTAACTCCAGCCTGTTTGAGAAAGAGAAGTAACTGAAGCCGTTGACAGTTACTATGGCAACTGACTCAGGTTTTCTTCAATGAACCTCAAGTTTCTAGCTGTCTCCTCCCTCTTATGTCACACACGCAGTGTGATTCATTCATTCATTTGTTTAGTGTTGCGCGGGTTTCAGCGAGTTCGATCATCTGTCCTCAAGGTAAAGTCGGATTTTAAATGTGTTCTTGTTTTAAATCTACTTTTTTCAACCATGGCATGTCCGTTCTTGGAGGACCCTGTGGACGAAGAGGCAGTGTTACTGAGGAGGGAGTTACGCATTTGTGGGGAGATTATTCACAGGCCCAGAATGGACGTATTATCATTTCCAGAACGGTACCGTTTCACATCACATTCCATCATTTATATCCATAACCTCATCCGTCGTGACATAACCAACGTCACCAACCGTGGATGTGCACTTTCATCTACCCAGATTCTTTGTGTTGCTCTTCGTTTTTTTGCAAACGGGAGTTTTCTGTATAATATCGGAGATGCAGAAAATAACAGTAAGGCCATTGTCTGCAGAGCCGTGAGAAAAGTGTTCCTAGCTCTGAAACATCTATTAAACTGTTTTGTTGTGTTCCCTGGACATAAACCTGTGAGGGTCATTAAGGAGTTCCACAGGATTGCAGGTGAATGATGTAGAAATCAGTTAAAATTTATGATTATAAATCATATTCAGTTAATGACATGGTGCTGCAACCTCAGACTGGAATTAGTCATTTTAATTTCCCGGTGTGATAGGGTGCATTGATGGAACCCACATTCCCATCATTGCTCCTTCACAAAATGAAGGAGACTATGTGAATATGAAGTCCATTCACAGCATTAATGTGCAGGTAGATTGACTGTCTCAAAATGTCAGACTGCATCACACTGCAAAAACTCAAAATCATACAAAGAATATGTGTCTTATTTCTAGTCAAAATGTCTCATTTCTAGTCAAAACAAATCACACCTAAAAGTATCTTGTTTTTAGACCATTTTCACTTGTTTCAAGTACATTTTCACTTGAAAAATAATTAGGTGGGATTGCATCTAAGTGAACTAAATATTAGCTTTAACACCATTCCACCTATTTGCATCTGTAGCCTAACAGTATTGTGATTGCATAAATGTAGCCTATAAAATACATTTAAACTTAGGCTACGCATGGACTCGAGCAGTAATTTTCTCCCACGCCGACTCTCGTTCCTTCGCTGCTGCAGCTGTGTTACTTTTCTTCCTGAAAACAGCTTCAAATTCGTTGTATGAGCACATTAAAATATCCAACTCCAGAGGAGTAAAAAATGCAGACCTTTTGTTGTAGCTTGTTGCCATGGTGAATTGTGGTATCAGGGCTCCATTGATGATGGCTTTTTAAAGTCCTGGTGCACGCGCTTAACTCAGAGTTAACAAACTCAGTGTTGCCAAGTCCGCTTATTATAAGCGACTTTGGGCTTGTTTTTCTGTAAAGTCGCTTACAAATATTGGTAGTCGCGGGTTGCGTTTTTTTTTTGGGCTTGTTTCTAAAGCATAGTTGCCTATTTGGGCTTGTTCCCAGCTCCATAATAAGTTGTCAAGCAGATATTTTCGATATATTATTTAAACGTAGTTTGTCTTGCCTGTTCCCTCTGTCCCTCCCCTTTCCCCATACACACAGGAGACAGCAGAGTTTTTTCCCACCCGCATCCTGCCTCTAATTGGCTCTGACCCTGATGGCAACAAGTACGAGCCAATCAGAGGCAGAGCAGGGCAATCTCTTTTTTTTCTGGTTAGGAAAACGTCAGTCCTGTATCTAAAAGAAAAAAGGAAGATGAGTGCATAAAAAGCAATAATAAATAAAGAATTTGTGAATTCAGGATGATATTTATTTGTGTGTGCAAATTTTAATTATCAGAGGTTTACTGTGTATATAATGTACTTGGTATATCAGTCTATATTTGATATCCCATCTGTTTTCTAATGTTAAATAATGTTAAAAGGTGGTTTAACTCCCTCTTGTGGTCATTGCCCTGAAGCTCAGGGGGGAGAAAAATAAATAAACTGTGTACCATGGGTACAGTTTCGCAAAACTGCGCACAGTTTACCAATTTGTCCACATGGATGTAAATTAACAATCTGTACCCACAGTTTAAAATCCGTCCCCTCAGATTGTAAAACTGTGCACACAGTTAATTTATTTTTTTCTACCCGGAACCTTGGGGGGCTCCATAGAAAAAGTCGCTTGTTTTGGGCTTGTTTTCACAGGCCTGGTTGCTTATTTGTCTCGTGGGATCTGGCAACACTGAACAAACTCTGTGTTGATTGAACCAATTGAAATCACCTGTTCTGAAGCCCGTAACGTAGAGTTTCCCATCTCAGAGTTACTCAACTCAGAGTTCAGGGTTAGGCCCAGAGTTTGTTGAACCTCCTTTCTGAAACGGACCCCAGGAGCATATGGTAACCAATGCCAGGACATAACCAGGATCCCAGGTGAAAGTCCAGAGTTTGTTGGACCCATCCACCATCCCTACCACCCACCCTATAGGGACTTTCCAGCTCCTTGTACTACATCGTTAGTGGCAGTGTTTCAACCTGATGCTTTCCAGCAGCGTATCATACCCCCGTGACAGGTGCCGTCCCGCCACATTTCAAACTGACACCGCCTGTGCACATATCATACTGACGTATCTGATTTATTATATTGCCGTGAAAAATGGATTTTGGCTTCAGGTGTCTGACATCGTAATCACTGACAAAGTAGCAGTACTTGATAACTTCAGAGTGACAACAGGGTGTACCTTCTCGGCTCCACAGTTTTCTTCAATTTCAGGGGATTATCCTGAAAAGGGTTTTCTCCTAATAGTCTATGCTTTGGCCACAACAAATTAAATATGCTTCACCTTCATCAACCTGGGGTAAGAAGAAATTTTGTGAATGTGTGTTTATGTGTAAGAGAGTGTGTGAGACAGAGAGAGACAGAGAGATATGAACGGATTTTTTATTTGAATTTCATTAGATTAGATCCAGAGTTTATATAGTATTTTTTTTTAATTGCTGTGAACTTGAAAAAGCTAATTTGACATTTTTTCAACTGGTGTAACTTTGTATTCTGGGTAGACCTGCAGCATAAGTAAAATAAGAACAACACTGATTTACTTACAGCTTTTTATGGCCTGGATGTGCTGTGGTAATTACAGTATCATACTCTTGACCATGAGCTGACAGTAAACTGTGGAGCTGTAATATTGTATGATAATAAATAAATAAACAGCAAAGAGAAAACATAATGACTTACAACATGAAAGGCCAGTGACATTTTTAAGCCTTCTTTATTAATGCTGCTCTTGTTGTGATACATGCAGCTGGGAATTTTTTTAAAAGGCCTTACATAACCACAAGGCAGCTTTTCTAGGCATGCAGAAATCAGCAAACTACTTCAACTTTTGAATAAGTCGGCCTCTGACGCAGAAAAGTGAGGTAATAAAGTGAAAAACAGGCAACACGAGCTCGCTTCACAGCTCCCCGTGATAAAATAATGAGGTCGGCAGCCGCTGATCTAAAGCGTTGGCCATCATGAAAGAGGAAAAACAATACCCACTAAAGCCCCCCGACGCCCAGAGCCAGAACAGATCAAATGTCTGGCACAGAGATTACACGGGCTGCAGTCATATCTATTAATGAGGTTGACTGAATAATTGAACTGAAAAAATATAAAGATAAGAAAAACAATAAAATATGAAGGCGACATCTGGACGCTGTTTTGAGGGGACAATCTGTTCTCTTCCAGTATCACCATGTCACTTTGTCTCCCCAGTAATGATGAATTTTTGAATGATGCTGTTGTGTGCAGTGTCTCTGGGACTCAAGGTTGGACCGACCCAGAGTCTGACAAAAACAGGTCTCATTTCCTCTTCTTCTTGTTTTACTGAGTTTCTTCCTCTCCTCTTGTGCTTGGTCTCATTTTTCTGTCTGGTTCCTGCCTTGTTCTTTGCTTATTTCTTGCTCCCTTTTGACTCTTGCAGTCTTCCTCTGATTTGCTCTTTTTCTCTACTTCTCCCTATTTTCTGCCTCTTTCATCATTGGGCTTTAATTGGGGTTCTTCCTTCTCTTTACTTATATTTGCTGAAAGTGCGCTCCAATTCCCAGGCTGAACTAGAACTGTCTTGGAACATGGACGATAGCTGTTATGACAAGAACAATGCTCATATACACCTCATGTTTGGGGGCTAAATTGGAGAAGACAATGTGAATTATGCAAAAAAGAGGAGAAGAAAAGAATTGGTGCATGAATGCTAATGATGGAGCTTTGTAACCCTTCCAGTTTCTTTTAAAACATGTATACAAAAGCAATTTATGAGAGTACAAGAGCAGAGCTCAGTTATTCATAATGATCCCCTGGTGAACAGAAGAACACACTCTCACACCTTATCACTCACACAGACTGCCTACAGGCCTTTATGTTGCTGATTTCTGTTTTTCTTTCCAATTTAAGTGATTACTGGCATATTCTGCATGACAATGGTATAATTTCCCATCCACATTTAATTTACTGCTCTGAAAATTTAACTGATTGGGTTCTGATTGTTTGTGTGAACGTGCAGAACATTTTTCAGAGGTGGGAATTGATGCTGTCATTTTGGCAACATTGTTTCAGTACAAATAGCCCTGATGGAGTATTCACTTATGAGAAAAATGGAGGTTTTCACATGCAAAGCATAAAAATGCCTGCCTTATTATATGTAATTGGAGCTATTAATTGGAAGGAGATGCATTCAGTGGAACCTGCTCTAACCCATCATGACGAGTAACTTTACACTTACAGTCTGGTAAAGCTCATGTTGGCAGTATAGTTGTATCCTAGGTCATTCAGCTTTATGAGACTAATCAGGCTGTTCTAACAAATTTTTCATATGTTTTCCTACAAAAAGCAATGCACCCAAATTCATACATATCCCACATATTTTGAAAGGCTGCCATCACGTGACCAATGTGCTGATGGCAGTAAACAGGGAGGCAGTCACGAGCACAGGCAGGTTGGTGAGTGGATCACTTGTGTGTATTTATGTTATGTTATGTACTTATTCTAACCTTCAATAAACCTTTTTCTTAACCTAACCAAGTAATTTCAATTGTTTGAACACATTAACCATGTGTTATAATGTGTTTCAACCTGGAGACAGCTGTGCATCATATATAGACAATTAAGGATGCCTTGTGCATTGGTATGAGACACCAAGGAGACGTGAGAATGAGCTGGCACTAATCAATACTTGCAAAAACAATTAATCATAGGACTATTTGTAATTTAAGAGGTGTCATTTGTATGACTGATAAGCTCTACACCACCAGTGCCAAACACCAGACAAAGTTTAATTTGTTCACTAGCTTGCTGAACATTTAGCACCTAACAGGCCACATATTTTCTCACAATTTAGTGCGGCAAATGTGTGATACTGAAATAATTTCATGTTTTTTTATAAGTTAAACTTACTACATGACTATCTGTCTTACTCACTGGCTACTCTCTAACTTTAAAGTTAATCCCACATCACCAATGATTTTGCCAAGATAAAGTAGCCAAGAAGCTCAATTTGAGCACTAAACACAAAGTGGTAAAAATTTGTGGCTTACTTTCTGATAACACAACATTTTAAGTTGGCTCCTCTTCCCCTGCTCAAAAAGACTGAGAGAGCAGCGGCAGTCAAGCAAGTTAGAGAGTGAATGGGGAGCAGTGTTAACAAGATCAAAGCAATAAATCAGAGATATAAAATGTTATTTATTATTATTTAAAAACAACACACTACAAAAGACCAATTCAAAGTAAAACCAATATAATTTGAAATAGAGACAGAGAGATAAAACATTAAAAGATTAAGCAAAAAATTATTTAAATGATTATAAACTGGAATAATAATATTATGATAATAACACCTTGGGTCTTTAAAATATTAACTTGGAAGCACTCATGAATATCAAAGTTTTTAGTTAAAATTTAAAAACCTGCAATGGTTGGGGCTTTCCCAAGACCATCATGCTACTGGTTCCATTGCCATGCTGTATAATGACCAAATTATACAGAACTCAGCTGAAGCGCATGCCTCTTCCTGTCTGCTTGGTTTCTCTGCTCTGTGTGTGTTTGTGTTTGTGTGTGTGTGTGTGTGTGTGTGTGTGTGTGTGTGTGTGGCTTAACCTTGCCCTTGTTCAAACAGACCTGCACACAGAGCAGAGAAGAGAGATAGAGATAGCTGGTCGCCAAATTTTTAAAGAACCCCAACCTTGCGCTGCTGTTGGCTGGGGACTGCACACCTCTCCCCTCAGGCCAACACCCAGAAATGTCCAGAACAAACCAAAATAAGAAGAAACTAGAATAACAGCCTTGCGGTTATATGCCTCTGTCAACCAGTCAAGTTTCTCTTCAAGTTTACATCCATGTCTGTGAAAACATGGATGCTTCACACACATCTTCCCACCGTGGCAGCCTAGAAGATCTCAAGGATTAGACTCACCAAGTCAACTCAATCTGAAAAACTTTCTTCCCTTCTGTTCCTGAGTTACGATTTTGAATAATGGCCAAGAAAGTGTTTTTGCAGGACATTATGATATCACAGTGAAGTTGACCTGTGACCTTTTGATGTAAAATGTCATCACTTCATCATCATTTTATCCTAATATATTTTTTGGGGGGATTTTTTTCATAATTATTGCAATAATCTTGAATTTTGGGCAAAAAAACATGTTTTGAGAGGTCACAGTGACGTATGCCCACCAAATTCTAATCAGTTTATCATTGAGTCTAAATGTCTAATGTTTGTTCCAAATTTGAGGAAATTCCCTCAAGGTGTTTAAGAGATATAACATGCACAGGAAAAAAACGGATGAGGTCACAGCAACCTTGACCTTTGACTCAACTCAGCTCAACTTAAACTTTATGTATAAAGCACATTTAAAACAGCCAAGGTTGACCAAAGTGCTGAACAGGTCGATAGAAATAAACAAGCAAATACAATGAGGTACCTAATAGTACAACACAATAATAACCATATAACCAATACAATAAAATAAAATACAAGAGTTATAAAATAAGATAAATATAAGATAAAATGTTTGGGTGTCCAGCTCAACCTGAGTTAAAAGCCTGAGAGAAGAAGTGGGTTTTACGAAAAGACTTAAAAACCACTAGGGTCTGGGCAGACCTAATGTGCAGGGGCAGGCTATTCCAGAGCCTAGGAGCAGCTGCCCCAAAGGCTCTGTCACCTCTGGTCTTTAGCCTAGTCCTAGGAGTAGCCAGTAATAGCTGACCGGCCGATCTCAAGGCTCTGGAGGGAGCATAAAAGTGCAGGAGTTTGGTTAAATGACCTATGACCACCAAATTCTAATCTGTTTATTGTTTAATTGAAGTGGATGTTTGTACCAAATTTGTGGAAATACCCTCAAGACATTCTTGGGATATCACATTCATCAGAATGAGATGGACACAAGGTAATAATGACACTGACCTTTGACCACCAAAATCTAATTAATAAATTAATAAGTCCAAGTGGATGTTTTTTGCCATATTTAAAGAATTCAATTTTATTTATAAAGCCCAATATCACAAATCACAATTTGCCTCAGAGGGTTCTGTCCTTGGACCCTCACAGTGGATAAGGAAAAACTCCCCCCAAAGAACCCTTTAACAGGAAAAGAAAAAAAAAGGTAGAAATCTCAGGAAGAGCAACTGAGGAGGGATCCCTCTCCCAGGACGGACAGACATGCAGTAGATGTCGTATGTACAGAACAGAAGGAATAGATATGCATTCACAAAAATGAGACAGGCGCAAAGTCATAGTCATTTCATTCTTGAGTCCAAGTCGACAGTTGTGCCAAATTTGACAGAAATAAATATATATATATATATATATATATATATACACTTGTAGCTGTGGCTGGAGGCATTGTGTTTTTAGGGTTGTCCGTCTATCAGATTCTATTGAGATGGCAATATCTCAAGAATGCCTTGAGTGATATATATACACACATATATATCTATATATACATATACATCCAGTGGCGGCTCTTGCCAAATTTCTCAGGGGGGGCAATTGTTGTGATGATGGCTGAGGTGACCCGTTCAATGGGTAAATTTGAAATAATTTGGCTCTACAATGACTGAACAATCCACTGTGGTCATCAACAGACTACTTTTCATCAGTTTGCCCACATAAATACCTTTGAATGTAAACAGAGACCTGTTTTACCATTAATCAAATAAAACTGAGTAAGGTATTCACTGAGTCACTGTCAGTCTTAATCAGAAAACATTTTATTATAGCTAAGTGGAAATTCATTTTGTGTTCTGATTAAATGCAGGCATACCCTACAACTTAATACAATGCACATCACATAGTATCACTGCTCTTTGACCTGACCTGAACAGGTTTTTTTTTTGTTTTGTTTTTCAGTTTCAGTTATATATTGGGAGGCATTTTGGGCATTGGGGAACGTGTCCCCCTCAATGTATATGGTGACTAGGCTACTAAGGCTAATTAGGCTACTGTTGTCCGGGTGCGCAAAGGTGAAGTGGCTGGTCTTGTCATATAAAGTTTGATGGAGTGTCAACTGGACAATATGGAGATATTTGCATGTTGAAAGCCGGACTACAAATGTGGATAGACAGGGAGAAACACACGCAAGCCTAAGACTTGGTAAGATACGATATTCCTCACTATATGAAGTGACTGATAACAAGATCTGTATAAGGGGTTGTAAAGAAATTCGTCAGGTTTTTATCTTGTAGACACTGGATCTGGATAGCATGATGGGATGACAGCACAATGATATGTGTGATCACTGGAAAGCCCCATCCTGCGCTCCGGTTCTGCTGTTTCACGTGATGTGTGGCTTCTCGCTAATGGTCGCAGAGAATATCCATAGAGAAGAACGGGTGTGAATTTGGACGCATTATGCGTCGTTACTTTATAACCTACATGGTTAAAAAGCCTCTTGGATCTGCTGGAAACGTTAGCCATGTTGATCTTGGATGTGACCGCTGCGCAGTGGCGCTGCCTCATGTGATGTCGGAATAATCGGAAAAATGAGTTTCCGACCGTAAAGCAATATTTCAGTGGAAACGGTTGATGACATGCTTTTTAAACATTTTGAGTGATAAAATACAACACATCTTCTTTGTAATGTCCATGATGTCTCCACATTACGACTTAAACACTCATGAACACACAATGAAGTAAGAACGACTTCCCGACATGGGAAATCGGACCATCCGAGGAGCACATGAATGATACTTGGTGGTTTACGTATGACGAAAACACGTTGGGGCAAGCCCTCCTGGAACCCATAGAGATTGCACTGGAGTGCCTGCATTTAGAAAAAAAAAACATGTTACATGGAAGTCTGTGAGAGTGAGTCGGGGCGATTTCCAGCCAGGCTGATATCGCCCCAAAGGGCGTCTATATATATATATATACAGTACAGGCCAAAAGTTTGGACACACCTTCTCATTCAATGCGTTTTCTTTATTTTCATGACGATTTACATTGTAGATTCTCACTGAAGGCATCAAAACTATGAATGAACACATGTGGAGTTATGTACTTAACAAAAAAAGGTGAAATAACTGAAAACATGTTTTATATTCTAGTTTCTTCAAAATAGCCACCCTTTGCTCTGATTACTGCTTTGCACACTCTTGGCATTCTCTCGATGAGCTTCAAGAGGTAGTCACCTGAAATGGTTTTCCAACAGTCTTGAAGGAGTTCCCAGAGGTGTTTAGCACTTGTTGGCCCCTTTGCCTTCACTCTGCGGTCCAGCTCACCCCAAACCATCTCAATTGGGTTCAGGTCCGGTGACTGTGGAGGCCAGGTCATCTGCCGCAGCACTCCATCACTCTCCTTCTTGGTCAAATAGCCCTTACACAGCCTGGAGGTGTGTTTGGGGTCATTGTCCTGTTGAAAAATAAATGATCGTCCAACTAAACGCAAACCGGATGGGATGGCATGTCGCTGCAGGATGCTGTGGTAGCCATGCTGGTTCAGTGTGCCTTCAATTTTGAATAAATCCCCAACAGTGTCACCAGCAAAACACCCCCACACCACCACACCTCCTCCTCCATGCTTCACAGTGGGAACCAGGCATGTGGAATCCATCCGTTCACCTTTTCTGCGTCTCACAAAGACACGGCGGTTGGAACCAAAGATCTCAAATTTGGACTCATCAGACCAAAGCACAGATTTCCACTGGTCTAATGTCCATTCCTTGTGTTTCTTGGCCCAAACAAATCTCTTCTGCTTGTTGCCTCTCCTTAGCAGTGGTTTCCTAGCAGCTATTTGACCATGAAGGCCTGATTCGCGCAGTCTCCTCTTAACAGTTGTTCTAGAGATGGGTCTGCTGCTAGAACTCTGTGTGGCATTCATCTGGTCTCTGATCTGAGCTGCTGTTAACTTGCGATTTCTGAGGCTGGTGACTCGGATGAACTTCTCCTCAGAAGCAGAGGTGACTCTTGGTCTTCCTTTCCTGGGTCGGTCCTCATGTGTGCCAGTTTCGTTGTAGCGCTTGATGGTTTTTGCGACTCCACTTGGGGACACATTTAAAGTTTTTGCAATTTTCCGGACTGACTGACCTTCATTTCTTAAAGTAATGATGGCCACTCGTTTTTCTTTAGTTAGCTGATTGGTTCTTGCCATAATATGAATTTTAACAGTTGTCCAATAGGGCTGTCGGCTGTGTATTAACCTGACTTCTGCACAACACAACTGATGGTCCCAACCCCATTGATAAAGCAAGAAATTCCACTAATTCACCCTGATAAGGCACACCTGTGAAGTGGAAACCATTTCAGGTGACTACCTCTTGAAGCTCATCGAGAGAATGCCAAGAGTGTGCAAAGCAGTAATCAGAGCAAAGGGTGGCTATTTTGAAGAAACTAGAATATAGAACATGTTTTCAGTTATTTCACCTTTTTTTTTTGTTAAGTACATAACTCCACATGTGTTCATTCATAGTTTTGATGCCTTCAGTGAGAATCTACAATGTAAATAGTCATGAAAATAAAGAAAACGCATTGAATGAGAAGGTGTGTCCAAACTTTTGGCCTGTACTGTATATATATATAGATAGATATAGATATATGACAGATACAGGCACAGCACACGTTATATTGAAACCTCTCCTCAAACACTCTCTCATAATATAATCTACCCAAACTTTGGTAAAATTTATGTCAAAATCATATCAAATGAGGATTTCATACTTTTGGAGCAAAACCGAGAAGTGGTACTTTCATAGCCTGGTAAGACCATCCTGATGAGGTGAGCTCAACATTCTGTTTAATTCTCTGTATCAATCTGGCTTTGCCACTGCCCCAAACACTTTCAGTGGGCAGGAGTACTTTCCTTGAAGGACAAACACCTTGAGCCAATCAGCATAACAGAACATGTTACAAATGTGTTATGTTAGACAGTGCCAGTAGATCTAAAAAATACAATTTATTAATAATATTTACCGTTTGTATGTGATGTGTACCTTGCCAACAACAATCCCCCTGAGGTTTCTGTGATACACTGGTGTTGCCAGCATATTTCGCCATTTTGTATTCAGCAACCAGACCTCTGGACTGCCTGGACTTAGAGGTCTCTTGTATCTGGTCCTCCATTAGCGCAACCAGTGGCCAAACAACAATGATCACTGGATTTTTATTGGATCTTCTTCATCAGCAACGGAGCCAGTTGATAAATTAAGCTTTTGCTGAATCCAGTTAGAAGAATGGTGAGAACGTCTTTTCCCCAAAGAAACTCCATGAGAGTATACTCTTGTTCTTGTTTAATTGTTGTTATTGACTCTATTTCTGCAATAACTTCACTTCACAAAGGTGTATCTTATCTAATCTTATCTTACTGCTGTGTTTACTCTGCTAACATTTGAGTTAGCGCTGTTTGCTTTAGGAGCTGCCATTACTATTCTGCAAGCTGTGGCCTGCATTTTACATCATCAGCTGCGATGCAGTCCCTGGCTGCTTACATTGTCAAGTACGTTGCAGACCCCTGATTGGCCCCAACTGGATTTTCATTTCCGGAAAGTGTTTGGAGTGGCACTGACTGATACAGAGAGCGAAACAGAATGTTGAGCTTATGTCATCAGGATGGTCTTAACAGGCTATTTTTTTGCTCTCTACTTGTAAATTAAAACTAAACCAAACTGAAAAGATTTATGTGGGTATAGGGCAAATTGAAGATACACGGACATTTTTAGGAAAGAAACTTGATGACCCATCTCGTACCAGACACACAGAGATGGAATGTATATTGATCTTCTCATCTGACTGTGGGTTAGACAGCAAACGTATTTCCTCAAATGTCAGAATGTCACATTGTTCCTTTAATCTAATATTACATTTTTAATACATAAATGATGCATGACTCACAGCCAAACAGCTCCTGCTGTTGTTTGTGGTAAAGTGTGGGCTGTGGAGAGCTCATTACATGTAATTCTATTGTTCCATACTGTAATTGCTCATCTTACAGTTGTTTAATTGTGCTGACCTGCCTGCACAGAGTGATAACATCCTTTTTAGAATAGAACAAATCCACGGCCAATGAATCCAAATGTCCAACATGAGTTTCACACACTCAAACACACGCAGACGCAGTGGGAAGTATCCCATCTGTGGGCCACCAGATAGCGCATGTAACACTTCACATCTTTCTTGTAAACACACACACACACACACACACACACACGCACACACTCAGCCTGCTAGATAATGCACATACTAATTACAAAATCATAAGGTCATCAGCAGACTCTGCCACTCAAACAGCTAGCACGGGAATTTAATGCCAGAGTATTACCTGATTGCAGTTCACAGTGCACCATTAGAGGAAGGGCTCTTGGGAAGTGGCTGGTCATATAATTAATGTTATTATGTAATTACAAAGGTCAGATGGAATTGTAATGTATTATTGTCATTTACTGCATTAAATGATAATACCACAGTGGCCCACAAGGCCAAAACATTTCCATCAGGAAAAACATGATGCAGCTTAAGAAACAATGCTATTTTAAAAAGACATACAGAAATCCAAAACAAGTACAACAGAAATGTGCTTCAAATGAAAGAACATGCTGCAGAATGCGAAAACAATTATAACAGCAAATACGCTGCAAATACAGGAAAAAAAAAGACACTTACCATTTTGTGGTTGTATGCCTCTACAAACTCATCTAGTTTAAGCTTATGTCCATGTCTATGAAAACATGGATACTTAACACACACATCTTCCCCTCAGCAGCGCAGAAGATCTATACAATCAGCACAGTTTTAAGGTGGGCACCGGTGGCACAGATTAGTGTCACCAATTAAGTATCTGACCAAATGCCTCCCCTTCTGTTCTTGAATCATGATATTGAATAATCAAGTTTCTCTTACAGTTAACATCCATGTCTGTGAAAACATGGATGCTTCACACACATCTTCCCCCCATGGCAACCCAGAAGATCTCAAAGATTAGACTCACCAATTCAGTATCTGAAAAACTTTCTTCCCTTCTGTTCCTGTGTTATGATTTTGAATAATGGCCAGAAAAGTGTTTCTGCAGAGCATTATGATGTTGATTTTGTTGATTTTGACCTCTTGCATATTAAATATCATACCTTCATTAGTAGTCATCATCCTATTAGACATACATGTGAAATTTTGCCATTATTAGGACATGAATTCCTGAATTATGGCGAAAAACATGTTTTGTAAGGTCACATTGACCTTGACCTTTGACATTCAACCACCAAAATTTAATCAGTTCATTGCTGACTCCAAGTGGATGTTTGGGTTAAATTTAAGGAACTTCCCTCATGGCCTTTTTGTGATATCACAAAATGAGACAGATGCAAGGTCATAGTGACCTTGACTTTTGACCAAAATTTAATTCCTTCATCCTTGAGTCCAAGTAGATGTTTGTGTCAAATTTAAAGAAATTCACTCCAGGCATTGAGATATCATGTTCACAACAATGCGATGGTCAAGGTCACAGTGACCTTGACCTTTGACCACCAAATTCTAATCAGTTCACTGCTGACTGAAAGTGGATGTTTTTGCCAAATTTGCGGACATTCTCTCAAAGTGCTCTTGAGATATCAAATTCACAAGAATGACATTGATGCAAGGTCACAGTGACCATGACTTTGACCATCACCAAAATTTAACCAATACATCCTTGAGTCTGGGGGAAAGTTTATTCCAAATTTGAAAAAAATCCCTCACGGCATTCTTGAGATATTGTATTCACAAGAATGGGATGGACAGATGGACAGACAGATAGATGAATGGATGGACAGACAACCTGAATGGATGGACAGACAACCTGAAAACATAACGTCCCCCCAGCCATGTCTATTGCCAGCGTGGAGACAAAAAAAACAGTAAAGCGCTGCACATCCAGTCAACTCAATGGAAGTTCTCCAGGCCTCTGGAGGGAGTGCTGAGTGGGACAGCTTGATTTTCAATTCAAGAGAGAGAGACCAGAAGAGAGAGAGTTTTTTGGTGAAGTGGGGAAAAAAGGGTAGTAGAGAGACGACATAAAAGAGACATATTCTTTTTTTACATTTGGCCTTATTTTTTACAGTTATATAAAAGAGCAACAGATTTACATAGGTTGTAGTGATGTTGGGCTGCAGGACCGTTATCATCAGTGACCCAAACCTGACCTGCAAAGCGGAGCTACTAGAGTTTCTGGTAATGACCATCACTATTAAGTTACTTGCTGTTGGCTATATTGTATGTCATTTTCAGTTTTGTCACAATGTAAAACCTGTGGTCTCTATTTTGATAAGTACAAATGTAGGACAGCAAGTACTCACCCATCTTTTAAGTGGTTGTGTCTTAAACCTATGATTTATGGCACACAGCTACTAACCTATATGGTTAATTTACATAAGCACACAGCTTATAAGTATGATAAGTAGGAATTTTATATGTTGGAACAGAAGTGCATATTTAATGCATTTAGTGTGGACAGAGAGGCGATTGCTTGCCGTTAGGGCAAGGTGTTAGGCCTATATATTTGCAGTTGAAATATTTTTATCAGACATTATGACTGGAGAGATTTAAATATGTTGGACTTAAACAGATTTTCTCGGTCAAAAACCAGATAAAGGAAAGCCTGAAAGCAGCAGCACTGATGAGAAAGCTACTTGCTGTGTGAGAGACAGCGAGAGAGGGGGGAAAAGAAGGTGGACGTTGGATAATTGTCCAGTGTTTCTGTAGGTTATTAATAACTCACTTAGAATGCTGCTTTGTCACTTTATGACCTGTCTGCCTGAAACCAACAATGTTTTCTAACAACCTTAACTGAACTACCCAACCCTTGGGTCAGCATGCGGGAGCCCCAGGCTGTGGGTTGACCCATGCATCATTGGTAGCTGGTGCTCTCACGGGTTGAAAATCAAGTTGTCCCACATAACACTCCCCCTAATGGGCCTGAAGAACTTCTGTCGTGTTGACTGGACGTGCAGTGTTTTTCTGTTGCATTTTTGTGTGTGTCTGTGTGTCTGTTCTGACTTTGCATCATTTCTGTTTTTGCAGTGTTTTGCTGATAATGTATTTGTTTGGCTTTCTGCTGCACAGTGTTTTCATTTGCAGTACATTTCTGTTGTATTGTTTTTTTTTAATTCTTATGTATTTTGGAATTGGCATTGTATCTGAAGCTGCAGAATGTTCCTCCTATTTGAGCTGTTAGGGTTAGGGTTAGGGTTAGTTGCAATGTCATAAAGTATCTCTGGGTCCAATACATATCCCTATATATTGCAAAGCACTTCTAGTGTTTATACTGTATCCTTACCAGAACTTTATGCTGATAAAAAAAATAATTTCATGCTGATATATCAGAGAGTTTTCCTTGAAATATCTCCACACTTAGCATCCTAAGCACACAGATATTCAGGGAATGTGAGCCCTGGCGAACAGCAACAACATGATTTACAGCTATTTCCTTCCCCAAAACTATTTACTTTCAATCTGCTCAGAGGCTGGGGGTTTGTTTACATCTTGAGAAACACACTCTGTACTTTGGAGGGAGCTTTAATGTTGGTATAAAAAAATACGTTTTGGCATTTTTAACATTCTTGATTACAATGCCTCAGCCTCGTACTGTAATGCATGCAAAATGCTGTTTATGGGAAACCACATGAAGAATAGGCTATTAACTCTGAAGCTAGTGTACTCAAACAGCTGCTGAGAAATACAACCAGTTTTAGCTTCTAATCAGATGTTTTACTTTCTATAGCCATGAACAGTATAAGATAGCCTTTAAAAAAAAAAAAAAATCAAATATGTGGCATAAAATGGCTGTTTGATTACTACTACCACTGTCAGTTTAAAAACTTGGATTACCTAGCCAGTTGAGGAATATATTTAAGAAACTTGAATTGACTAAGTTTTTAAGTCTTGTATGGAAAGGGTTTGTTCCTCCTAACTGAAAACTTACAGAGGAATCTAATATTTGGAAGCAACAAAATTGTAAATATCCTCTTTTTTATCGGATTGAGAGTAAAACCTGTCTTGCACTAAACTTTGCAGAACAAACAAAATGCATCATTAAAAAAAAATGTGTGTAAACTAAGCCAATAGGTAGGTGACCATGTCAAATTCAATTTCAATTTTCAATTCAATTCAATTTTATTTATAAAGCCCAATATCACAAATCACAATTTGCCTCACAGGGCTTTACAGCATACGACATCCCTCTGTCCTTAAGACCCTCACAGCGGATAAGGAAAATCTGCAGTTTACAGCAGTTAACATATTTAAGAAAGTTTTATGGGAAAGCGACACACACAGACAATAAAATTACTCATCACCCAAATCACCCAACTGCTAATGTAAAACTGGAAATACCAGATTTTCAATTATAAAATTAGTAACATTACAGTCTCATTTTACCTTAAATGTATCACATTTTTCTAACTCACATTAAGTTTGACTTTGCCATCCATATAATACATAAAAACTGTATTTAACTCTCATATTTTCCTGTATCATGGAGTGTGTCAGTGATGAGTGATTTCTTAAAGATGACCTATTATGCTCATTTTCAGGTTTATCCACCTTATGTCTGAGGGTGCTACAATAGAATTATTAGTATGGGTAAAACTTCTGGTTCGTTAGAAGAAGTAGTTAGTCACATCAACTGTCTATGGTTAGTCTCAGTGGCTAATCTTGGTGGCTAACCACCAAAGGTGGTTCTTTTTAAGTCATTTGCCTTCAGTTTAGTGACTACTGCTTTGTTTTTAAAGAACTAGCATTAAATTAGCATTTTCCAAAATGTCCCCGTGGGGCTCTGATTGAGCTATCCACCTCTGTAACATTACTAACAACCAGACTAAGCTAAATTTGTTGCTTTAACAACAGTGTTGAACATGCCACCAGAACAAAGAGGGATTGTTCCTGTAACTACCCATACACTTCAGATAGCCTACCTACAGAGAGGAATATGTTACCACCCATGCTATATAACGTTAAAGCAGTGGCGTTTTCTCCTGGAGGCCAAGGGAAGCCAAGCTTCCTCTGTTTTTTCAGACTGTAATTGTCATTTTAATAAAAACACTTTGTTTAACAGTTTCGTTAATTCTTCTGTGCTGTTGCTGTCATCTCTTCTCTGAGTATTTTACAATGAGTGAAACAACGCCCCTCTAAATGAATGTGTGGTGAAACACAGTATTGCACTTTATATTGCACTCCGGTAGACTGTCTTGTCTGCGGGGAAGCCAGGCCAAGTTGGCATCCCTTGGTGAAAAAAAAATGAAATATTAACCAATCAGATGAGGTTATCGTCATGCTAATGTCAAACTGTGATTAGTCAGGACTATGCCAAGGGAAGCCAGCCGCCCTTTGGCTTAACACCAATCAAATAGCACGTTATCAACGTCACTGAACGTTACTGCAGTCATGGAGGGTGGCGATTTGGAGTTTTTGGTAAAAAACAATTTTGCAAAATTTCCTTTACAGCAGCAACTTATACATGTTACATGTTAAATAAATAAATAATAATAATAATCAATAAAATTGAAAGAATTTTAAAAGTGGAGAAGTATTAAAAAACAGAACTTGTGGAAGAGAATGACACACAGAATGACAGGTCTGTCACTAAGCATCAGTACATGATATCTATCCCTGTCTGACTGCATTCTCATCCTACATTAGAACATTTTCCATTACAAATTAAACTCAGCAACATAATGATACCCTGAATAAGGGAGTGTGTTACAGATTTACAGTACCTCTTTTATAACATATAAAACGTAATGCCTAAAGTTTTTTATTTTACTCCTACTTTATATTACTGATAAAAATCTGATGCAACATTCGGCATTATGTTTCACTCAGTAAAACTCTGATTTGATAAATCAGTAGTTATAAAAATGTGTAAACCTCGTTAAGGCAGATAAGTGGAGCATTACCTGGTAAACATCATGTTTATTGACTTTGCATGGAGCTAGAATTAATACTGAATTATGTTTAATGTCCGCAGAATGTGTTAGTGTCTGTTAATGAGTCGTAAGACATCATAAATCATCTTTTAGAAGGAGTAGATATTTACTCGAGGCTAACTTGGGCTCTTTAAAATTTTAAAATATGTTAATGCAGCAAGTCAAGCCAATTGCTAATGTGCTTGGTTAAAAAGGAAAACAACCAGTGCTTTAGGATGGCTGTCAGAGACGATGGAGGTATGATCACATCACACCGTCTGAGCTGTAACAGGTGGTGTGTTTCATATGTTTTATTTCCAGTCGTTGTAGAAGAGAGGATTATGGGGGCACTAGTGAAATGAATGCAGTGTTGACGTGTTTTTCCGTGCTCCTCATGGCACACATAATTTTATAACTTAAAACTGCCTCTTGAATATCAGGATTCTCCAACTTTTGGTGAAAGATTTTTGCTGCCTGTTTCTCTCTCACACTATCAGAAAAGTGGAACATAGGCATGTTGAGTAAAACTAAAGTTATGTATATAACTGTGGTTCTATGAATCCTGGATGACCGCCAGAGGCGGTGCATAAGCACTGGATGACTCCGTCTCACGCATGCGCAGGTTGAGTAGTTATACCAACAAAGTCAACTGTGACCCCCTGATGACCCTGGGCAGGCTATATCGGGCAGGCTATATCTTCCGGTGACGTCACTGGATCTGACTGCCAGACGTGGTGCACAAGCACTGGATGACCCATACCAACAGAGTCACGAGGGATCTCAAGAACATACCTCATTGGGCTCTAGTTTCCCGGCGCAGCGCAGGGTGGCGCAGGGTGGTGAACCCCGCCCACACCCAGTTGGCGAAGCGCAGGTGCGCTGTGCCCCGCCTCGCCTGGTCTGTGAAACTAGAGCCCATTGAGTGGAAGCAGAGGAACTTGGTAGGAGGACAATGCTCAGTGGGTGAGGAGCGGCAATATTCACTCGATAAAACCTGGCGAAGGTGCTCAGCGATGCCCATGAGGCCGCAGCACATATGGCCTCCAGGGGCACCCCTCTCAGGGCTGCCCATGATGTGGAGACACTCCTTGCAGAGTGGCACTTCACCCCAGAGGGCGACCATCTGCCTTATATGTGTAGGTGATGACGTCCACGATCCAGTGAGACAAATGCTGTTTGGAGAGAGCACAACCTTTCTTAGGACCATCATGACATACAAAAAGCTGGTCCGAATGGTGTATACTCGCGGTACCATCCACATATGCTCTCAGAGCCCGCACAGGGCATAGGCGCCTCGACTTGTCGTCCCCTTCCCCGTCTGGTGGGTCAAACCGCGCCAGCTGGATGGGCCGATTGAGGTGCGAGCTCGACAAAACCTTAGGCAGGAATGCAGTATGCTGCCATAAGGTGACCCCTGAGCTATCCGAGTTCCATCTTAGACATGAATCACTGACTGACAAAGCATGAAGCTTCCAAGCAAGCATAGAGCATCCAGCACCAAGGACAGATCCCATGCTGGAGCTCTCGCCGTTTGTGGGGGACGTAATCTCAGAGCTCCCTTCAAAAACAGGGACACCAGCCTGTGGCACCCCACCATGTTGTTATCGACTCGCACATGTTGAGATGAAATAGCGGCTACGTACACCAGGGTAGAGGGGGACTGACCGCCATCCAGGAGAGATTGTAAGAACTCCAGAATGGTAGGCAGAGAGCAGTGCACAGGGTCCTCATCCCTGTTTGAACACCAAGCAGAGAAGAGCTGCCCCCTGTTCTCATACTGCGCCTGGGTAGACAGTGGGCCACCAGAAGCAGCCTGTGGCCCTGTTAAAGAACCCTCTGAAGTGTTGCCATAATCAGAGGGACCAGCTGGAAGGCATAGAGGAGACCCTCTGGCCACTCGTGTGCAAGGGCATCCTGCCCCAGAGGAATGGTCTCCTCTGTCCAGGAGAACCAAAGGGGACAATGGGTTGTCTCCTCTGAGGTGAAAAGATCCACTTTTGCCCTGCCGAAGAGGTCCCAGATGCTGCGGACCACCTCCGGGTGAAGCAGCCACACCCCCGGGGAAGGCTTGCAGTGGGAGAGGAAGTCTGCTACCTCATTCTGCTTCCCTGGAAGATACATTGCTCTCAAGCTGGCTAGCCGGGGGGCTGCCCAAATTAGAAGGTCCCAGGTCACCTGCAGCAACTGCGCGGACCTGGTGCCCCCTTGGTGATATATGTGGGAGGCGATTGTGATGTTGTCCGATCGAACAAGCACATGTCTCCCCCTCAGGTATGGGAGAAAGTGCCTGAGCGCTAGGTGCACAGCCCGTAGCTCTAGCACATTGACATGGTCCGTGCGGACTCGAGCAGACCACTGCCCTCCAACTGTTCTGTTCTGCCACACAGCACCCCACCCTGAGAGGTCTCCCAACAAGACAGAACAGAGCCCATGGGCATACTCTGCAACATAAATGCCCTCTCCCTGACCCACACCCTGATCTTCCTGTGCCTGTGCCACTTGGTGTCTAAGTGAAAGCCATTCAGCCATCTTTGAAGAGGGCATAGTGACTGCAAGTCCAAGGGAACAATAGTTGCAGCAGGAGGCACAGAAACTGCATGCAGGGCAACTGCATGGATGTTGTCCACCCACCAAGGCAACAGGCCCTCATGTTGACAGTATCCAGAGCCACACCTAGGAAGGTGGTGCTCTGGGAGGGGACTACTACACACTCTTGAGGTTCACCGTGAGACCCAGCCGAGCCATGTGGGATAAAAGCGCAGCTGTATCCTGAGCAACCTGAGACTGGGACGGCGCACACACAAGCCAGTCGTCCAAATATGCGAGGATTTTCATGCCCTGTGACTGCAGTGCAGAGAGGGCCAAGCCATACATCTGGTGAACACCCGTGGGGAGAGGGAGAGGCCAAAGGGAAGCACCCTGAACTGAAAGTGGCAGCCTTTAAAGGCAAAACGAAGGTATTGCCTGTGGTGAGGTATGATGGGGACATGAAAATAGGCATCCTTCAGGTCGGCGGACGTAAACCACTCCCCATCTGGCAATCGTACGCAGAACCTCTGCTGTGCTGAGCATGTGGAAAGGCATGACCTTCAGGATCCTGTTGAGTCCTCTTAGATCAAGGCAAAGTCCGCCATCCTTCTTTTCCACAAGAAAGTATGTCGAGTAGTATCCCCGGGGCTGTGACAGGGGATCTACTGGCTCCATGGCACCCTTGACCAGGAGGGCAGACAGCTCCCGGTTCAGGGCTAGGGCTTTTGCTGGGTTGCTTATGGTGGTCATCTTGATCCAGCCGAAGGCTGGGGGCTGGCGACGGAACTGCAGTTTTTACCCATGGGCTAGGATGGATACCACCCAGGGATCCGAGGTGGAAGCAGCCCAATAACTGAGTTGCTGCTGGGAAAAGCAGCCGATGACCGGCCCCAGGGCCTCAGTTCCTGGCCCCCCGGCCTCTAGAAGCACTGGGGAAGGATCTGAAAGTCCTGGGCTGCCCACTGAGTGGGTCGCTGCACTGGGCGCTGAGGTCTCTGATAGCCACTGGGATAATGTGTAGCCGAGAGCGGCGCTGCAGGGCAGCTGAAGAACCTCTAGGTCTAGGAGGCACGCTCCTGTGCAGACCCGAGAGCTGCTGCCTGGTCTGTCTGGCTCGAACTGTCTGCTCTAGTGCTTCTAGAGCAGCTGACCCTAACAACTCTCCCGATTCCACCTGAACACTGCGGAGGGTCCTCCTGCGCGCCTCTGTGAGGGGCGACTGAGCTAGCCAAACTTGGCGGCGAGCCTGAACCAATGAGGACATCACCCGCCCCAGCTCCCTGGACATAAGGGCAAAAGCTTGCTGCGACGCATCACTAAAATTATGAGCAGAAGCGTCCAGTGTAGCCTCCTGTAGGGAGGCTGAGAGGGCAAGCATAATGTGTGACATGGGGTTCCCTATCCGGGCCATGCGAGCTGCCACGTCATAGGCCTTGGACAGCAGGTCATCTGTGACACGACACTGGGGTGAAGGACACCTGGCATTCAGCTTAAGGGCCTCATCAGGAGAGACAATAAGCGCGGCCACTGTTGGCTTAATAGCCGGCATGTGGCCAAGGCCAAATCTGGCTGCATCTTGCATGGCTGCCAGGGTTCGGCCATCAAACGTTGCATGAGAGAGGGCTCTAGAATCTCTCCAACATGCATGTAATTCCTTCAGGTATTCCTCTGAAGGAAGTGCAGTAAAGGTGGCAGGGGTCTGACCATGCAAAAAAAAAAAGCGCTTGCCGGAGGCAGCCGGGCTTGTGGGACATCAAGCTGCAGACCAGTCAGGGCCATACGAATGATGGCCCCCATGGAGTTACGCTCTGAGCCATCACCTGAGCTGTGGGCTGAGGAACGGGAGCCTGCCCCCGAGGAATGGGAGACCGTGTTGCAAGGGACCGTGTCTGCCCCATATTCCCCAAATTCAGTGGCTGAGGCTACCATCGAGAGGATGTCATCCTCTGGACCCGACATGGTCACGGGAGGAGTAGGCGCAACCGCGCTCCCCGCAGCCTGGAGGGCTTGAAAGATGGATTTCATCTGATTAAGCTCTGCTGACAGCTGGTCCACCTTGGATGCAAGCTTAGACTCCCTGGCCTTCTTCTTTGGGAAAGTGCCTTCGGTCTCAGCAGCCCCATGCTTCAACCAGTGAGGCTGGGTTGGGGCCAAGCTTTGGGCTGAGCTTAGCTCTTCTGGTGGGGTAACGCCACCCAGAAGCCGCTCCACCTCAGCCAGCCTAACAGCCCTCACCACCCAGGGCATGAAGCTGCAGTTCATGCATGGGTCGTCCGAGAGGCCCTCTCTCAGGTGCTCGAGGCCAAGACACGAGGGGCAAAGCTCATGACCGTCCTCAGGCTGCCGAGGAGCCATGCAGCCAGAACAAAAATGTTCATCATAATGGCAGCCGCCAAATATGAAAACACACAATGAACAACGTCTGCTGGGAGTAGGAGCGAAAACATTGCCTTCACCAACAAAGGTTGCAACAAGAAACCAGAACAACCAAAGATGTTTAGTGGTGTAAGTAAATTAGCTCAAGCTCTGCTAATTATAGAAAACAAAGCCAATTCCAAATAGGTAAGGCTGTAACTAAAACACAGCCTAGGTACTACTGAGTCGTTACCAAAATAATTCAGTTAGCTCAAAATAAATCAAGTTAGACTAAGTGGAAGCACTGTTGCTAACTGAGATATATAGAATAATATATAACAAGATATAACAAGACACACCTATGCTGTGAGAGGGAGCAAAAACATTGCCATCACCAACAAGTCGTCATTATCAACAAAGGTAGCTTGCCCCTCTAAACTATTAAACAAAACAGGTACAACTACAAGATGCCACAACATAAAATAAGTTAGCTCTAGCGGACACACTGCTGCTAACTGTAAACAAGCTACAACAGAGCACACCTATGCTGGGAGAGGGAGCGGAAACACTGCCGTCACCAACAAAGTAACAATATAG
This sequence comes from Epinephelus lanceolatus, assembly GCF_041903045.1. Taxonomy (NCBI): domain Eukaryota; kingdom Metazoa; phylum Chordata; class Actinopteri; order Perciformes; family Serranidae; genus Epinephelus; species Epinephelus lanceolatus. The sequence goes on from NC_135740.1 coordinate 643,832, forward strand.
CTTTTGAATATGGTACCTAACCAGCCGAGTGACCAGCCTTTCATCTAGGATGATGATGATTCGAAGGTAGGAGTGTCCACAATGCCGGTGTGGAAGCCACATGCCACGTTCCAGAGGGACAGCTTGCCGCAACATACGGTCACAAGGCTACCAGCGACAAGCTGCTAACACACTAGCTTCAGCTACAGCAGGCTATAGTGTGTAAAAGACAATTAGCTTAAGCCGTTACTACAACCGTACTATACCTGCGACAGTGAGAAGAAAAAAGGAACAGATCCTCTGACGACACCGGAAGATATAGCCTGTCTGGGGTCGGGAACTGCCCATTCGTCCGACAGCCCATTGGTTCGACATCCCATTGTTTCGACCATATTAAACCCATTGTTCCGAAGTCCGTTCCGAAATCATCATGATGCCCTGTGGTTAAGGTCTGGTTAGGTTTAGGCACAAAAACCACTTGGTTAGGGTCAGGAAAAGATCATAGTGTGGGTTAAAATGAAAAAGAAAGTGGCAAACACATAAACCCAGCTGACCTAGAGACGGTCGCGGCGCACCACATGCCTGCCGCAAGCCATTCAGCATTGCGGACAGTCGGACTAATCGGATGTCGAACCAATGGGCTGTCGGACCAATGACATGGACCCCTGGGGTCATCAGGGGGTCACAGGTGACTTTGTTGGTATAACTACTCAACCTGCGCATGCGCGAGACGGGGTCATCCAGTGCTTATGCACCACCTCTGGCGGTCAGAAAGGATGAAATAGAACTGCACTTGGTGGAAAGGGAGCTGCTCGCCCATTAGCAGGTGCTACTGCTAGCTGTGATCAAGCTAGCAATGAACCTCCAGACATGTCTTCATCAAGATCAAGACAAGCTTCCATTTCTGACAGAAATTGTCGAACAAGCTCTTGCAATCTTTTAACGAGCGGTTCGACAAGACCGAGCATAGTTTCCAGAATCTCCTGTCCGCCCAGCAGGCGCTCAATAAGAGGCTGTCCCACCGCCGAAAATCAGGCTGTGGACCACGAGCAGCGAATCAACACAGTGGAAACTTATGTTTTTTTCCTGCTTTTGTTGATTTGGAGAGCAGCATGCTCCTGTACATATTGTACTTTTGTCACAGTGCCCTACCACAGGGTCAGACAGCAATAGCAACTTCTGCACAAACAAAAGCATGACTCAGTGTGTATTTATATTGTTGAGGGCAGTGTGCACACAGCCACAGAGGCCCCTGTCTCAGTGTGGGAAACATGCTGAGTTCTTTAATTGCACTCCACCCCCATTTTGTAGCAAAAACGCCTAAAATGACATACCCAAATTAAAATGACTGTAGCGTCTGAACCGTTCTGACTACATGCATGCATGAGGTCTTGCCAGAAAGAAAACTCCCTGAAGTTTCTTGTGAAAGTGTCAGAAACACTCTAGGTGATACAGAAAATAAAATAAAAAATGTGTTTCAGGATTAATAACTGTCTGTGGCTTCATCTGAGCAGGTAAATGACACTATGGGGTTGTAGACACAATATCAATAAACATTTGTTTCAAATTTGAATAAGATTGCTCAAAGTATGACCATTCTACAGTGTTTTTTCCATGAAAAGATCCATGCGGAGCTCCAAATGACAAGTCAGTCACTCCGCTTTAAAACAGTACTATCAGTGATCAAACAACACTCAGTCAGCTTCAAACACTGTACCTTATTGAAATCAGGCGTGATTATGATAGCTGATATTGTTTTTGACACAGAAACACCATAAAATATCACCAAATAAAGCCATATAAAATGTGAAAGTTATGATCCCACTTTCTAGACGGTATATCTCAGCCAAAAATAGTGGTAGGAGTGAGACTCTTACCTTTTATAAACCAGCTACGTGCCCACTGATGGCTCTGCATAAGATTGCGAGTAATCCTTTAACTTTTCCCGTCGAAAAACGGTATGACATGACTTGTTACCCCTTGCGATTTTGGACTTTGTGTGTTTAGGCTGCTCTGGTGCGAAATACATAATAAACAAAAGAAAAACAATGTTATTTTTGAGAAGTCGAGAGCTTCCTGAATCCGGCAGTACCAAACATCACATGGTTTGATGATGTAGTGTGCCTGGGTGATACCATTTAACAGAGAAGGGGGGGAGCGGAGTTAGAGAGGTTAAGGGTGATTTTGACCACTGACATATATAGCTGACCCTCCCTGGAAATTACTGGTGGTCCTTTAGGGACACCCCAAACAGCCTTTTGAACCCACTGATGGGATCCCTCTCAAGGGGTTGTGCATTAAGACAGTGGTACTTGAATAAGTGTCAGCAAAGAGATCAAATGGCTTTTTTTTCTCACTGGGTCAATTCAAAATCAGGATAACCTTCAGTGGGCATTAGCTAAGACAATGTTAGTAAAGACAAATTACTTTTGTGCAAGTAATGAAACATGATCTTAAAACCTGCACGAACTTCCGTGTTTTCTCTAGTGAAGCTAAAAAATGGATTTTAAGTAATAAGTCTTGTCAGCATTAATTTTACATTTTTGACTGTTTTTGTGACTTTGGACACATGTGCTCCATGTTTTAATATTTGTATACTGTCTTGTCTTTACTTACCGTGCTGTGTGTGTGTGTGTGTGTGTGTGTGTGTGTGGGTCCTGCCAGTGTGGGTATTCTATGGGTTGTCTGTGGAGATGATGATGGATTTTGTCCTGTGTTTTATTGTCTTTGTTCACCTGCCCAGGGACTACAGATGGAAAGTAACTAGAAGCTAAATCTGGTACATCTTTTTTCTTTGTGAGATTAATGTATTTTGTGCACTGTCCCTGTTACAAATAAATTTAAAAAACTAAACTAAAAACTAATTAAAGTCGTTACGGAAACTCACTCAAAGGCATAACTGCATTCCCTAAACGTTTTTGAAAGTTTTATTCCTGCATGTTTTCAAAAGAAAGTGTAGGGAATTGGGAAGCTCTGCAAGGCTCTAGGCAACTTATTTTCCTTTTTACATTTGCCAAGTAGGCTATTGTAATCCCAGTCACAATAGCAGGGACACAAGGAAGCATGGAAATCTGATTGTCAAACTGGATGATGATCATACAGAGCTGAGCTATGGCTAACTTCTCTCAGCTGACATGTTTTTGGACTGACCTCATGGTCCACATGCAGATTCAAAGTTTAACTGTTAAAACTTGTCAAAGGTTCACAGTAATCATTTGACATACAGAAGAGCCAATAAATAAATTTGAATTTACTTTAAAAAAGAGAAAACTAGAATTACTGCAGTACTGCATTACTTGCAGTTGTAGCACAGAAGATCTATACAATCAGCACAGTTTCAAAGTGGGCAAGATTATGATGTCACAGTGACCTTTTGGATGTAAAAAGTAGGGGTGTCAAATTATCGCGTTAATTGCGAATAATTAATTACAGCCATATTTAACGCACTATGTTTTTTGATCGCGTTAATCTCATTTTTAATCTCTAACTTTACTGTTTCTGTATGCCACAGAGTTGGCTTTTATAAAATCCGTCTGTAGGCGTACGATTGGGCTTCTTTGTGCTTGAGTTGTGGGAGAGCTGCAGCGCTACAGAGCAGAGCCCAGCATCAGCATTGTATGAAAAGCTGTCTGCCCTAGCACGCAAGTATCTGACCTCCCCGGCAACCTCCGTGTAATTTTCGGGACAATCAGGGCAGGATTCAGGATTCAGGACAACTGCTTGGATTTCGGGACTGTGCCGAAATCCAAGCAGTTGTCCCGAATCCTGAATCCTGCCCTGATTGTCTCGAAAATTACACTAGAGCAGAGTCTGGAGTAGTTATTGCCCGATAAAACATTAAAAACTGATCATGGTGGTTGAGTTGTCATGCAGCTCCCACCGGCTGCACATTACCAGTACCAGGTGTCTTTTATTTTGTTAGCTTTTATTTTTTATTAAGTTTAAAGGACAAGAGCACTTACACTGATCACTTCCATGAAATAAAACGAGAAATTGGAAAAGAGGAAAATGATTTATAAAATCTGTACTCGTACTCGTACTCGTCGTCCTCCACTTATCCGGGTCCGGGTCGCGGGGGCAGCAGCCTCAGCAAAGAAGCCCAGACAGTCCTCTCCCCAGCCACTTCAGTCAGCTCTTCCGCGGGAACCCCAAGGCGTTCCCAGGCCAGCCGGGTGATGTAGTCCCTCCAGCGTGTTCTGGGGCGGCCCCGAGGTCTCCTCCCGGTTGGACATGCCTGAAACACCTCCCAAGGGAGGCGTCCGGAAGGCATCCTTACCAGATGCCCGAACCACCTCAACTGGCTCCTCTCGATGTGGAGGAGCAGCGGCTCTACTCCGAGTCCCTCCCGGATGTCTGAGCTCCTCACCCTATCCCTAAGGCTGAGCCCAGCCACCCTGTGGAGGAAACTCATTTCGGCCGCTTGTACTCGCGATCTCATTCTTTCGGTCACTACCCAGAGCTCATGACCATAGGTGAGGGTTGGAACGTAGATCGACCGGTAAATAGAGAGCTTCGCTTTCTGGCTAAGTTCCCTCTTCACCACAACGGACCAGTTAAGCGCCTGCATCACTGCTGACGCCGCCCCAATCCGCCTGTCAATCTCCCGCTCCATCCTACCCTCACTCGTGAACAAGATCCTGAGATACTTAAACTCCTCCACCTGAGGAAGGACCTCCCTCCTGACCTGGAGTGGGCAATCCACCCTTTTCCGGTTGAGGACCGTGGCCTCAGACTTGGAGGTGCTGATTCTCATCCCAGCCGCTTCACACTTGGCTGTGAACCGCCCCAGCAAGAGCTGGAGGTCACTGTTCAATGGAGCTAGGAGGACCATGTCATCCGCAAAAAGCAGGGACGAGATCCTCCTGTCACCGAACCTGACACCCTCCACCACTCTGCTGCGCCTAGAAATTCTGTCCATAAAAGTTATGAACAGAACCGGTGACAAAGGGCAGCCCTGGCGGAGTCCAACCCTCACCGGGAACAGGTCCGACTTACTGCCAGCCACGCGAACCAGACTCATGCTCCTTCGGTACAGGGACTGGATGGCCCTTTACTAAGGGGCCACCAACCCCATACTCCTGGAGCACCCCCCACAGGATGCCCCTGGGGACACAGTTGTAAGCCTTCTCCAAATCCACAAAACACATGTGGACTGGTTGGGTAAACTTCCATGCCCCCTCCAGCACCCTGGCGAGGGTAAAGAGCTGGTCCACGGTTCCGCGTCCGGGACGAAAACCGCATTGCTCCTCCTCAATCTGAGGTTCAACTATCGACTGGACCCTCTTCTCCAGCACCCTGGAGTAGACCTTACCGGGTAGGCTGAGGAGTGTGATCCCCCTGTAGTTGGAACACACCCTCTGGTCCCCTTTCTTGAAAATGGGGAGCACCACCCCGGTCTGCCACTCCAGAGGCACTGCCCCCGATGTCCACGCAATGTTGCAGAGGCGTGTCAGCCAGGACAGCCCTACAACATCCAGAGCCTTGAGATATCCAGGACGAATCTCATCCACCCCCGGGGCTCCGCCGCCTCGGAGTTGTTTCACTACCTCAGCAACTTCTGCCCCAGAAATTGGATGACCCGCCCCCGAGACCTCCGTCTCTGTTTCCTCACTGGAATACGTGTTGGTGGGATTGAGGAGCTACTCAAAGTATTCCTTCCACCGCCCGACAATGTCCCCAGTTGACGTCAGCAGCTCCCCGCCCCCACTGTAAACAGTGTGAGCAAGTTGCCGCCTTCCCCCCCTGAGGCGCCAGACGATTTGCCAGAACCTCTTTGGAGCCGATCAATAGTCTTCCTCCATGGCCTCACCGAACTCCTCCCACGCCCGAGTTTTTGCCTCCACGACTGCCGCCGCTGCGCTCCGCTTGGCCCGCCGGTACCCGTCAGCTGCTTCCGGAGACCCACAGACCAACCATGCCCTGTAGGCCTCCTTCTTCAGCCGCGACTGGCCCCAGCGGCCTTGCAGCCACAGCTCGCAACCGCCATTTTTTTAATCTCTTGACAGCACTAGTAAAAAGCCATTACTTCATCATTTTATCCCATTAAATAGTTGTGAAAAATTTTATCATAATTAGTTAATAAATTCTTGTGATCTGGCCAAAAACATGTTTTGTGAGGTAACAGCGACCTTGACCTTTGACCACCAAATTGTAGGCAGTTCATTGTTTAGTCCAAGTAGATTTTAGTGCCACATTTGAGAGAATTCCTTCCAGATATTCATGAGATATCACATTCACAAGAATGAGATGGACACAGGGTCACAGTGATCTCAACCTTTGACCACCAAATACTAATACGTTCATCCTTGAGTCCAACTGGACAGTCATGGCAAATTTGACAAAACTCCCTCAAGTCATTCTTGAGATATCACATTCACGAGAATGGGACGGAGTGGAACATGTTAAGGTGGACACCCAAGATTAGTGTCACCAATTCGGTATCTGACCACAGCACATTATGTCATAGTGAAGTTGATCTTTGGCTTTTTGTATGTAAAATGTCATCACTTTGTCATCATTGTATCCTAATAGACATGTTGTAAGAGGTCACAGTGACCTTGATGTTTGACCACCAAATTCTAATCAGTTCATCACAGAATCCAAGTGGGCGTTGGGCCAAATTTGAAGAAATTCCCTTTCGGTGTTCTTGAGATATTGCTTTCCCAAGAATAAAATGGCTGCAAGGTTCCAATGACCTTGACCTTTGTTCTTTACACACCAAAATCTAATCAGTTCATTGTTGAGTCTAACTGGACAATTTGACAAATATGAAAAAAATCCCTCAAGGATTCACAAAAATAGCGCAAATAGATAGATGTAATCCCTCCAGCATGTCTGTCACCCATGTTGGGGCATTAAAAAAATTCAGGTGCTGAGTTAAATCAGCTTGAGCGCACACACAAACATAACATTTATTTATTTATTTTTTTGTTTGTTTGTTTGTGGTAACAATGAAATGAAACAAAACCAAATCTGATGCTTTCATCATATGATAATAGTTCCATGATTTAGCTAAACACAGATGAAGGAAGTCATGACATTTCACAGCAAAAATCAAAGTGTTGGTATAACTCTCAAAGGAAGAACTGAGCGGGACATTCCTACACCTGACCTCTTTGTATGCCGCTTTTGTAGTTATTTCTTCAACACAGGCTGTTCCACTTATATTTACAGGTTCAGTATGTTAGATTTAGGGAGGTTTAGTGGCATCTAGTGCTGAGGACTGCAGATTGCAAGCAGCTGAAACTTGGTTAGGATTCCTTTAGTGTTCATTGTTCAGGAGGTTTTTACAGGGAACGAAGTTATCCACAGATAACTCTCTCTGGTTGTTCAAAACACGAGCCCTTTTTACAGAAAGATGGTGTTATAGAGCAGCTGCACAGTCCCGTCTTTCTGTCTCCTTTGCATTTTTACACAGAATCATACCATCATGCCACTCCAGTGTGAAATTTACTTATATTTTCTAAGTGTACAGTTAACCAACAACCTAGTAATTCATCCGCAGCTCGAGCTGCTAAACCAATGTGTGTGATGATTGTTCTAAATGCTCATCTACACAAGAGTTTTCAGCCACCTTAAATCTGCAAGTAGTTATTCAATATCCTCATAGGAGACATGCAGACAGAATATCAAATAAATTATCACATGTATGCACAGATGATTTGGCCACATTTTAGATTGCGTTTTTCAAACCTGTATCTCATAATACATAATCTTATTTAACCTGGAGACATCCTGCAAATCAAATCCATTGTGGAATACTGGCTACGGTTACATGATGGCTTCTCATTCGGAATGAAATAAATCTGAATGAAATCATTCAGAATTAAAGTTTTTCCAGGTAGTTTACATGGGAAATATTCATTCCGAATGAGGGTTTACATGGGAGATCAGTTCAATCGCCTTTATTCAGGTCTGCGCAAGGTTTGGGGCAGGGTTTCTGATTGGATAGGGGGTGGGGAGGATGTTACGTATTTACGTTTACCGGAAGAAAACACTGTAGTCCTCGCTCTGGATAACAAGATGCTTGACGCCGCCGTTCTTAGTGCCTTTTTCGGGCATGTTTTGCTTATATTCTTGAAGCAGCAGTATGACAACAACCTTGTTCTGCTAATGCTTCGTCTGTTGAGGCGAAGGGAGGTAGAAGACCGTGCTGTGGCAAATGGAAACCAGTGAGTGCAATGAGTCCGACTCATAGGTCCGACAGCTCTATCTCAGCCCGTTGCTATGCAGCCCGTTGCTATGCGCGCTATATACGTCATCGCGCCAGAAGGGCAAGGAAACGAGCATGCGCAGAAAGACCGGAATGAACTTAAAGAGGAATGTTTACATGCACACAGAATTCTTTCATTCAGAATTAGAAACGGAATAAACCACCCCCTTTAATCGGATTTAATTTTCAGTCAGAATGACCGTTTACATGACCACTTTTAATCGGAACGGCCTTTCATTCCGATTAAAAGTGGAATTAAACTGTCCATGTAAACGTACTGAGTAGCAGCATAGGAGCATACTAAATCCCATTTTAATCAAAGTCAGTAATATGGACCTTTTTGAGGATATCTTCTTTTTGTCTTTATGAGAGGGCCCAATTGAATTTTATTGTGCACTCAGAATTCATGTCACAAACCCAGGGGTTGGGGGGTAATGAATTTTTTTTTAATGAATTCATTCTCTAAGGTCCCCACATGGAGCTGACAGAAATGCCCATGCAGAGGTTTGTGGACTCGGTCAAATGTTAAATCATTGGTCCACAGTGTTTAATGTCCATTTAACGGCAGACAAACTGTGAAGCAGTGGTCTATCACACACAGATCCTCTGTGACAGCACTCTGACATTTTGGCAGAGCGCTGCCTTCACAGCCACCATGTGACTTTTTCACAGTCAGCTGTGAGGGCTCATCACTGTGTGGATGGGTAATGATGGCCCTGCCAATTATGGTAAATGGGGAAAAAGAAGCAAGACAGCGTAAAGAAATGAGGAGGGAAAGGAATTAAGTCTTTGCCATTGTTGAACTGAAACAATCACCCACAGACGTGTGTGTTTGCAGCACATTCTCATCCCAAGTTCATAAACATATTGCTCCTTTGTCAGTATACTTTCATGTCTGCATTTTACATGCTTTGTATCGGGACACTGCAACAAACACCAGGATGTCAACAAAAGCACGTGTTTAGGTTTGAAAAAAACATCATGACTTGGCTCTACATTCAGATGGGAAGTGAACACCAGGTTCCTGAGTAAAACTCGGGTTTGTTGGAGCCATCCACAACCCCTCCAGCCTACCCTTTAGGAATTTTCCAGCTCCTTATAGTACGTCATTACCAGGGTTGTTTCGAACTGATGTCATCCTGTGGCGTCATACTGCCACGACAGGTGCCGTCCAGTAGCATCATGAACTGATACCCCCTGTCCACGTGTCATAATACCATGACAGGTGCTGTCAGGCTGACTGGCAGTGTAAGGTAAGGTAAGGTAAGGTAAACTGTATCCTAACACCACAAAAGATTCCGTCTGACAGTGCTACAAACTGACACCGCCTGGTGGCATATCATACCACCGCGAAAGCCGTCTATCAAAGTAGCAGTATTTAACGACTTCGGAATGAAAATGGACTGATATTTGAGGATGGAGGCATGTACTGTGGTTGATGTATGTTTTGAAGAGGGCTATAGATGCTAACAGGAGTATGAAGGTGTCAGTAATGGTCTTTATAAGTACTGTATTTGTGTGCATGTGTTCTCCTGTCAACCATGGTGGTTCATGAAATAGTTGCATGTTGATCACTGTGTCCCCTCAGCCACAAGTTATTATAACAGCTGATTGAAGGCCACTTTGCACATAGTCTCTATATACAGACTCTACATTCAGTGAATGTAGAGTCCGTAGGCAAACCCTGGAGATCTTGCCTCCGGAAGAAGAGCGGAAGAACCCTTGTTTCCGGTTGTAGGCTGTTTGTAGTCCACGTGATATTGACCAATCACATTTGAGCCGGCTGCAGTTGTTGCCAGGTTAAACGGTCCATGCGGCGAACTAACGAGGCAGAACATAATTGGCGTCACTGCAAACTCTGAATCCATCGCAATGGTACAGCATATTTACTTATATATAAATGGAAGTCGGAATGCCAAAAAATCGGGGGTCTGCCACCAGAGGCTGTATCGCTGTCTGCCAGAAGTCAGATGCCGAATACAGCTGATGGGTTCCGAGAATGCTTTGCACACTACGTCACCAAGCATTGGCCAATGAAAAAAACTTTCAGAAGACATGGTAACACCCTGGTAACTGTTGTTAAAGTTGTAAGTGTTGTAAAGGCTTGCTGTACTAACAGGAGACTGCGCAGCTGTGTGAGGATGAGGCGCATCACATACTGCTGTTACACACATAGACATACTGGTTGTCCCGTGGACAAGTGCTTGTCAACTTATAAATAAAATCACCACAACGTGGGACAATAATAAAATTGACTTATTCTTGGACTAGTGTTGCATGGTATACCGGTACTAAAATAGTACCACGGTACTAGAGTATTCCAAACGGTACTATACTGCATTTGGAAAATACCGGTACTTTGAAACTGATTCAATTCATTAATTTAGTTAATTTATTTTACTCATTTATGCACAGAAACACCTTTTTTGTTCCTACTGGAGCACAGATTGCGCAAGTGGTGTGTATGACAACACCTGTATCAACATTCGCAGCTGGCGCACGTGAAAAAAGACAAGAGAAAGTCTGCCTCGCAAAAGGAAACAACACGAGACAACACAAACTTGGTGGAACATTTGAGTTACCAAACCATGACATCCATACCGAGGTACTTACCGAACCATGATTTTTTTGGTACCGTTACACCCCTACTATTTATTGTTCTAAAGGTTTGTATCCAAAAGGAAAAGTACCGAAGAGTATCAAAAAGTATTGAAATTCATATTGGTATTGGTACCGAAACAAAGATTTTGGTATCGTGACAACACTATCTTGGACTTATTGAAAGCATTTGATACAATAGATCATAAAATTTTTACATCCAAACTTCATCGTTATGACTTTTAGGATATGGTTATCAGCTGGCTCAGTGATTACCTTAAGAATAGAGATCAATAAGTATCTATAAATGGTTGTATCTCAAGTAAAATCAAACTACATTGCGGAGTGCCTCAAGGCTCTATAATAGGACCTCTTTTTTTGTCTTATCTATATAAATGTCTTTCCATGGCTGTCTGATACTGCATTACCCATCGACTTTACTGATGACACTAATATCGTCCTATCACAAGCAAACTTTAGTTCCTTGATCAGAGAAGCCACTTATACCCTATCATGTACTGCAAAATAGTTCAGAATAAGCAAACTTTCACTAAATGTCAAAAAATCCATTTTTGTTTAATTTTCAGAAATAAAAGTTATTTAATGGAAGATGCTGAACTATTCATCAATAATACTGAAATTAGTCAAGTCACTTCTGCAAACTTCTTAGGTGTAAAAAGACCACAGTGAGTTAATGTGTAAAAAGAACTATGAAGTCTTTTGGCATCATTAGAAAACTTTACCAGATGCATTTCACAACTTCCGTTTAACAATCTCTGATGTCCATTCATATCCAACAATATCTTCCATCATATCCTCTATATTACTGTACAACGCTTGGACAATATGCTTTGAATCAAAGAGGACGATTACTCTGGAACACCAGTCCTCCTTTTCCATCATTATTCTCATTTAAGTCTGATATGAATAAAGAACTGTGCCATAGTTAATGTGTTATTTGTGTTCATGTGTTATGTGCATGTGCGTGTTTCATTTATGATTAGTATTGTTTTGTCTGTTATAGTGTCATGTTAAGGATAGAAATACCATTTGTATTTGAATAGATTAGAAATTCTAGAAGGGAGATTTTCACTAGAAGCCCCTTTGGGCATCTTACATCTCCTGCACAATCCCTGCTATAGTCATGCTAATAAAATTTGAATTCAAAACTCAAATATAAATAGAAACTGCAAATTATTGACCACTGTATAAACAGCTCACTGATGTGCTTTGGATCAAACTGTATTCCTAGCTGTCACATTCACTCCACAATAAGATAAACAAGGGGATGCAGAGCCATGAATAGCACATCATGGAGTGCAAAGATGCTCTTGGCACTGGAAAACTGGAGGACAGAGTTGAAAAAATGTCAAACAGTCTGGTGGCACTTTACACACTGAGCTTCCCCGCCACATGAATTTGCTTCAGGAGGAAATTAAGTCCCTTTGTGCTGATGTTGACGAGTACTTATCAAAAGAATCGTGGGTGATGGACCTCTACATTTCCAGCCTTGAGGACATGGAATACCTCAGCTGTGAAGATGAGTTCACTGACCTTTGTGTCAAAGAAATATTTCCAGGAGAAAGGATATGAAATATTTTGGATAGTCAAAGGACATGCTATTGCATCCAGAAAGGCCAAAAATACAAGTTATTCCCCAATTCAGTACTACTCTATCCCTGTGTCGGAGGTATGGGGGCCCAAGGTGGCCATTAGCTTATGAATGAACAGGATGACACAGAGTAAGAAGAAAATGTAAGGGCATGACTGATTGTTATTGTTAGAGCTAAATTATTACACACTGTATAGCTGTGTCAGAATTGGTGTTTGCATGATGTGCATGTGGATACGCAACAATCTGCTCATTTGAGTTAATTGGTCTGAGAGAGATCTAGGTCCTGATAAGTCACTTATTAGGCTGATAATGAATCATTCATTTGGTAAGGATGTGTGTGTTTAGGCCAACTCTGCTGTGTTCTTTAGGTGTGTGTTTGTGTGGGGTGGGGGTGGAGCTCAGCTTTTCTTAGAAACAAGTAAGGATGCTCCAAGGAAAACAGGCTGGGAACTACACTCTCTTCGAATGACCCATATGTGAACATTTTTCTGCCAAGATGGGAAGGAAGTAAGGTCATGAAATTACACAAAAACGTTGGAGTGGATGATTGAGTGGATAAAGCATGGCACTTTGGCACTGAGGATTGTGATTCTGCTTTGTTCCTTTTAAAAAACCTTGTAGGCATCCTGTAAAATGAATCTAAATTCACCTAGAATACCTATCCAAAGCACACCCAGACATTCTGAAGTTTTTCCCCCAACCGTCACAATCACTGTAAGTGCTTCTGTCATTGAGTTATAGAAGATTCAACACACTGAAATAAAAGGTTTTTAATCATTGCAAAATAAGTCACAACAAACATTTTACATGTTTTTTTAAGGTTTAGTCCAGGCGCTTTTTGAAAAAAGATGGTAAAACAATGTACTGAAGGTATGAATATGAGAGAAAAACCAGTCAACACAGACAGAAATGTCTATTTAGGAGCTTACTGTATATAAAAATACTTCTAGAAAATCTGAATTATTAAGCAAGATTGTTTTTCCTCTTAACACAAAAGAGGACTCATTTGTTCATCATAATGTACATTCATAACAATGAGCCACAGTGGACACTTTTTACCTGCCATACATGCCATCTTCTCAGCTCACTCAGTAGTTTTACACCCTCCCCGCATCTCCACCACACCTACCTGCTAGCCTATCACTTCACCCACACATTTCCCGCTCCTGCTGGTCCACCATACCCACCTCATCAGGTTAATGCCTCTCACCTATGGATCATTACCTCCTGCCACTATTGAGACTCCTGCTTCACAGACTCTCCTTGCCAGATTGGCAAGGCAATCATTCCTATACAAGACTTTCAAGTGTTGATTTGTGGACTGCTTCATTGTTGCCAATCTTGCCTGCCTCTGACTCTCCTTCTTTGTCTGCCTTCTGTCCTGGACAGACCTGATTTCTATTCCCCGTGGCTGTGTGGAGAGACCTTCACTGAGCTCTCCATAGAGAGTTAACCTGTTCATCCACTTGTGGACTTCTGTGCTGTGAATTGCTTCACTGCACATTCCGCCTTTGTGTGTGCACCACGGATTCCACTTGTCATAGCTGCTGACAAGACCCTTTCTGTCTACAGTCGGCTTCGCACCGGTGTGTCAACTTCTCCCATGAGTACTCCTGGTTTTGGATTCCCTGCTCCCTCAAGGCACTGTTGCATACAATTGAACTGTTTGCTGTGTGTGTGCATACAGCAGACGCTGGCTACTCACCTGGTTTTGGCTTCAGCATTCCACGCCGAAAGCTTTAGACTCAATCAGCTTCTCTGAAAGCTCTAAACCTTTAGACATTGACTCTCCCAATTGCTTGACCAGTTTGCTTTATTTGTACTTACCAAAGTGATACATCAAAGCTCATTATAAACTATTCCGTCTATCTACAGTGCTGCTTTTGGGTCCAGCACTCACCTGTTACACAATGTATGGTGTCAGGAAGGAGTTCAAAATTACTCTGGAGGTCAAATGTGTCATTGACTGCATGACCCATGAGCCAATGGGTCAATTGCTGGATTTTAGTTGGCAATAAAGCTTTACAACATAAGAGAGGACCTTTGTGAGGTGTCAATCAGTAGGTCAGAGTTCAGCCATCATTTTGACAGTGAGAAGTCAGCATATTTACATGCAAACGGAAGAAAATATGGATAATATGTGGTGAAACATTAGCGTTTGAAATGATGCAACAACAATTTGTGGATATTTACTTTGGATAATGGTCGCTGGATTTAGATTGTCTGCACCTTTGAAAGTGGGAAGACTATATGAGCAGCATTTTTGTTGGCGTTTTATCAATATGTGGATCATAAAAATGCTTGATAGGTGAGTTATAACTGTTTGTTGTTTGTCTGACAGAAGCGCTTCTTGAGCCTGTTGTAGTGGTTATGTCTTGAAATGGCCCACATTAATTAAACTGCAAGATAGGTCGTAAGAGTAAATGACTTCAATACAGCGAACACAGCAGCTGTTTACATATCATAATCATCAAATAATACCCTACGAGGGTACAGACAGGTTGTCAGAATAGTAGGGGTGACCCCGAATAGTCGATGATTCGGTGATTCGATTCAGAGAAGTCTGATTCGACAGCCAGTCTCGCCGTCGAATCATCGCAAAATGTGGTTATGAAACAAGACCGTACCATTCTGACTATATGGGGGTGCTCACTGCTGCTGAATCTTGATTTGACATAGAATGTATTTGTTTTCTAGTAATTCATGATATATCGCCTATTTTGATACAAACATCAGCCTAATTTCTGTTAATAAAAAATGGAAAATGGCACGTGCATTTAATCAGTAGGCATAATCATTACTAAGCATGAATAAATCACCCAGTTGCTTGATCCAAATAAGCTGAGGTGAGTGAGTGTGCTGCAGGACCATCAGAGCAGCATCGAGGCCTACGGTGATTTACAGTGGCGGAGCGCATAAACAAACACTTTGATTTGCGAGCATATACCTCCTCCAAACTTTTTTGAAGGATTATTTGTTTACCTGAAATGTCTTGAAACGAATTTCACCTCTGATTGTTTTCTTGATAGACTCTGATTTTTTATTTATTTATTATCACTAGTCTGTCTCACCAGAGGGGGGAGACAACACGTATCCCCCGGGGATACGTGTTGTCTCCCTTGAGCAAGTGCAGCCTGGAGGGGGGATTTCAGCGCCACGGACAGCGCGCGTAAAAAGACTTGACAAGCGTCTCCTTTTAAATGTGTTTGCTGCTAGCGAATATATACATAATAAATGAAGACAGTGACATATTTCATATATATTTCATATTTCATTTCAAGCTTTTGTAGTACAACGAATTTCAGAATTGTGCGAGTGCGGCGGGAGAGCAGGCGGCAGTGTTTGATGCAGGAAACTTGATATGGACTTGAAAATTAGTTTAGGAGTGGGGGTGGTTCGGAACGGCGGTGTTTCAGAATGGAGGGCTGTCCCCGGCTGGGCAGCGCGTCTGCGCTCATCTAGAGCATTCTACCTTGATGTAGTGAAAGGAATAAAGATAAAGATAAAGATAAAATGATAACCCTTTTATTATTATTATCTTATTATACCAACTGAAGAATTAAATTTGTTTATTTGGGTGTTTTAGCTCTTTCCTCTGGAGCGGAAACTGACGCAAATGAGCTCATTAATCAATGAGGGGGAAAACAACATAATTTGACGATTAGTTGGCTTAAGGAAAAATCTGTCAAATCAGATTGGACTATGAAAATTCTTAGTCGGGGACACCCCTACAGAATAGTGAAGTGAAATGTAACCTACCTCTAACTGGAAGCTTTTAGTTGCCTAAACTTAACCACATGTTAACCATAGAGTTGGTAGACGTCATCTTAATCATTGACTTAACTTGCAGTGGACTATTTTGTTTTACTTTAAATATTGTCTCCTTGTCTACAAAGATCAGAAAAATAGGGATTCTCTATTTTTTTACGCATCTTCATTGACAATTGAATCAATGAGTTGACTACATTTGTTTGATTGGGAATAAATAATGATGGAAATGGCAAATGGCATACAGTGTGACAT
Organism: Epinephelus lanceolatus; assembly: GCF_041903045.1. NCBI lineage: Eukaryota > Metazoa > Chordata > Actinopteri > Perciformes > Serranidae > Epinephelus > Epinephelus lanceolatus. The sequence goes on from NC_135740.1 coordinate 660,259, forward strand.
TTGTTTGAAATCAACAATTACCAACACTAATAAGCAGGTGTGCTTCCTTTTGTTAAATCTTTAATTCCTTATGGAACAGACAGTGTAGTACAGCATGAAGCAACAGTTGTACTCTCCCTGTTTTTAGACAGTGTAACTAGATTACAGTTCAGTCAAACTACATTGGCCTAAAAACGCTGTTGAAGACAAGAAACACACTTTTTGAGTGTTAATTAGGGAGTCCATTGAGTGGATTGTTAATTAAAATTTGATTAAAGATCCAATAAGAGACACAGATTTAGACCACATTAAGAATGCATGAGAGTTGCCATGGTAATATGATAACTTCCACCAAAGGGAAATAACCAGATGCAAATGAGATTCATATGGAGATTTTTTTCTCCACTTCTTCTACCTAAAAGTGTTTGTGATTAGATGGGTTCAGATTATAATTTACAGAGTCCCATTGCAGGGAAAAGCTGCATCTCAGGGCTCCTAATGATCAACAAACGGACTCAAAATATTTAGATCATTCCAGACACCAACAAACAAGCCAATATTCCTTAAACCACAGCAGTAAAGATTTAGATCTACAATGAAAAGAATGGACAGTTTACCCAATGTCAGAGCCAACTAATAACCAAATTAAAGAGCAGCATCCAGAAGTTTCCAAAAGTAAATGATCATGGCTCTCAAATTCGAAATTAATATGGATCAATTTCTGTTAGCACTAGATAAACGAAGAGTCTAAGTGGCTGGATGTACTTTTGAACCACAGAAATTAAATCAAGTGTTGAACAATATTTATAGCTCTTGTGGGTTAATTAGCTAGCTGATACTCATCAGCCATATTTATCATCAGTACAAACTATTCTTTTTTCTCATTTCCCCTCATTCATTCTGAACATGACATGTAAACTAATGACAAACAAAGAACAAGAGGTGGAGTACACCCTAGACAGGTTGCCAGACTATCACAGGGCTGACACAGAGACAGACAACCATTCACACTCAAATTCAGCCTACGCCCAATTTAGAGTCACCAATTAACATAGAGATCTTTGGACTGTGGGAGGAAGCAGGAGTTCCCCTGAGAAAACCCATGCTGACACAGGGAAAACATTATAGGGGAAATACCTCTTTGAGAATATTTGCACTCGTAATAAAATTTTGGGGCACCACCCTCCTAATGAGGGAAGAGACTAATCAAATTAATAATTCTGTAAGTCACTTATTAATTCGTCAGCACGCTTATCAATAATGAATCAATCTCAGTATCTGGGTTATGAATTCTGTATACAGTGATCTCAGCTCCTGTCCTAAAGATATATACAGAGAAAATGACTTGGCGATAAATGAAGATTTATTTAAGCTAAATATGTAAGAACTGAATAAATGAATAGCAAATGATAATTATATAACACAACACAAAATCAACAGTATATAAATGGAATGAAATGAGAAGTAACACTCGTGTGAGTTATTTAGTTTGGTGATAGTGGGAGAGAGTATGTTAAGATATATTATAAATTGGGAACGCAGGGATGCGCAAAACCATTCACCTAATGAAACCTAAATTAAAATTAGGATAATTAACCAAGCCTCCTGCTCAACCTCATTCTTCACCGCACAGCGCCTCACTTGTTAGCTACATTAGCTTAATAGTTAGCGATGGCTTCTCCTTGTCCTGCTTTTCTTGCTCAGTGTGTCAGATGTTTAGTTATGCCTCTGCCTCCTTTAGCGACAGTGGTAACTAATACGCAAAAACTATGTCAGACTCCGTAGTTTTCTCTGGACCCCTCCCAAATCTGACCACTGATGACATGTTTAGTCGCATGTCATCATTTAATCGCTGGCTGCCCAGGTGGTGTCCAGCAAACAATGTGGGTTTCATTAACCATTAGCAAACTTTCTGGGATAAACCTGGTCTTATTAGGAGAGACGGCATTCATCCCATGTTGGATGGAGCTGTTCTCATATCTAGAAACCTGGCAAAGTTTATTAGTAATTCAAAACCCTGACAACCCAGAGTTGAGATCAGGACTCAGAGTCGCAGTCCTACACGCTTCTCTGAGCTTCTAGTGCAGTTACCCACCCATAGTTTTATACAAACAGTGTCTGTCCCGTGAACACCTAAATTATCTAAATCTAAAATTAAACAAAGAGGAGTGCATAACAACCTCATAAAAATTAAAACCTCTTCTGTGACAGAAAGACAAAACAGGAGAATTAAATGCGGACTGTTAAATATTATGGAGATATAGTTGTGTCTTTATTACATGCGAGAAAATAAATGATATGAGAGGGGAAAAAAATGTTTGAGAGAAAAAAAAATATTTGAGAGAAAAAGTTTTCACACTAATAGCAAAAAAAAATAATATTTGAGACTAAAAATAGTTTTGAGAGAAAGTATTTTGTCATAGAATATAAAAAATAATTTGAGATTTAAAAAATGATTTCCAAGAAAAAAAACTCTCTCAAAAACCTTTTTTTTACTCTCAAATATTATTTTTTTGCTATCAGTGTGAAAACATTTTCTCCCAAAAAAAATTTGTTTCTCTCAAAACATTTTTCTTTTCTTCAGTCTTTGCTCTCGTGTCAGGATTTTGCTCTCACTGTGATAATAATGTCATTTGGCCAGTCTCAATCGAATTGACAGCTAGGTGAGGATCGTCTTGGGAGTCGAATTCAACTGAATCATTCATCCACCATGGTGGATTCACCGGCATAGATGTGCTGCGTTATTTGGGAGCTGAACGTTATGCATGTGTGGCCAAATGGAGAGGAGAGGGAAATGAACCGACAACGCCACCTGTGGAATTGCACCCCAGGGAATACACTCAAACCTGTAGACTACTCTTAACAACAGAAGGTCACACAGATTCGTACACTGGTAAATATGGGAACAGGAGACGGACTTCCAAATATAACACAGAGGTCCAAAGCCGCATGCATGCACAGCCGCCTTACAGTGTGCTTTAATCAGTCTGTGGAAAACCGGCAGAACAGCAGTGGAAAACGGAGCGGCCGCACCGGGGCTGGACGCCATGGATAGCCATCCTTCAGGATGCCCAGCTGACGGCCCACGTCACCGTGCAGCCCCACACAGTGCGCAGAGGAGGAGAAGAAGCCACAAGCTGTGGCCTCAGCTACAGCAGGACAGAGAGCAGGACAACCTGTTAACATAAAGTTAACAGAACTAGCAGAAGTAGAAATAAAAAACACAGTGAGCTTACCAGAGCGAAGGGAGCTTAAAGCACAGTGCACAGCTAAAATCCAGTCACCATCTCGCAGTGAGGAAGAGCAGACACCACGCTTTTCAAAGTCCCCTCCGAAGCTGCAACGCCGCTGTAAAGCGAAGACTCACGGCAGCTGTGACACCATAATACGCTTTAACAGTTCACAAACATGCCTACATTATGAGTCCCAAGTTTGGGTACAGAAACCGGAGCACGACACACACAAAGCACGCCAACCGGAGCACACCACACACAGCCCTCGCCAGGTAAACGCCAGGTAGAAGTGAGCACACCCGTGAGGGGAAGACCAAATAACGCAGGTGCCACGACTGTGCAATTAGGCTCCGACAACTGGAAATTAGGCCCAGCTGATGCCAATTAAGGGCGGAGGTGTAGCAGCGCTCACCCTGCCACACATGGAATGTTGGAAGAGAAAAGCACCGTAGTAAAGTAACGCTAATGGGATAACCTAGCTAGATGTAAAGTTAACACTAGTTGGCTAGTGCAGTTAATGACACAATCTCGGTAAAATAACGTTAGGTGAGAAAAGGGATTCATTATAGGAATGATTTTGATAACCAACTTGCTCAGCTAGCTACCCATCAATTGTGTGTGTCACCATCTTACCCAAACATTGGAGTCTCCGCTCCCAAATAACGCAGCACATCTATGCCGGTGAATCCACCATGGTGGATGAATGATTCAGTTGAATTCGACTCCCAAAACGATCCTCACCTAGCTGGCAATTGAGACTGGCCAATAGGAACGTGGCCCCGCCCATGACATTATTTTCACAGTGAGAGCAAAATCCTGACACGAGAGCAAAGACAAAGAAAAATGTTTTGAGAGAAACAAATTTTTTTTTTTGAGAAAAAATGTTTTCACACTGATAGCAAAAAAATAATAGAGTCAAAAAAAGTTTTTTGAGAGAGTTTTTTTCTTGGGTACAGCATTCACAGGTAACGTTACACCACCAATCTCCAGAGCTAAAGCCTTCCAGCAGCCATTCCTCCTCTGTCGTCCTCTAATGTTACCCGTTCTTCAATTTCATGAAGCTCTTCGTCGTACCGTGGGTCCCAGTTTTGGTACTGTGACAACACTAGATGTCACAACCATTCCATTCAGAGTTGCGCAGTGAGGCGGCTCGGGATATCAGATACTGCTGTCGCAAAATTTAAGGATATGATCCTCCGTCGTTAAATTTAATACCATGTCCTTGAGTAACAGAGGTTTCCCATACCGACTTTAACCTCTCCTGAATTGATCATGTTGTTGATGGCGCTGTAAGCTTGCTGCGAACAACACTCGACTCTGTAGCACCTCTTATAAAGAAGTTAACAAAGCAAAGAAAGTTTGCTCCTTGGTATAACTCGCAAACCCGTAAGTTAACCAAACTGGAAGAATCTCGTTTAGTCTGGGCAGACAGTCTCAAAATGTATAAAAGGGGCCTCCGCAATGCCAGAGCAAACTATTACTCAGCATTAATAGAAGAAAATACGAATAACCCCAGGGTTCTTTTCAGCACTGTAGCCAGGCTGACTGAGAGTCACAGCTCCATTGAGCCTTGTATTCTTTTAGCTCTTAGCAGTAATGATTTTATGAGCTTTTTTAATGACAAAATTCTAACTATTAGAGGCAAAATTCATGACCTCCTGTCCTCAGATAGTACCTACCTGCCCTCAGCTGTAAGACCTAATATATATTTAGATTGCTTCTCCCAGATTTCTCATCAACAACTGATCTCAATGATTTCTTCATCTATATCATCAACGTGTCTCTTAGACCCCATCCCAACTAGGCTACTTAAGGAAGCCTTACCTTTAGTTAACACTCACTTATCAGACATGATCAATATATCTCTATTAACAGGCTATGTACCACAGTCTTTTAAGGTAGCTCTAATTAAACCTCTTCTAAAAAAGCCCACCCTGGATCCAGAGGTGTTAGCCAACTATAGACCAATATCTAATATTCCCTTTCTTTCAAAGATCCTTGAGAAAGTAGTCGCAGACCAGCTGTGTGATTTTCTCCATTATAATAATTTATTTGAGGAATTTCAGTCAAGATTTAGAGTGCATCATAGCACTGAGACAGCACTAGTTAAAATTACAAATGGCCGTCTGATTGCTTCAGTCAAAGGACTCGTCTCTGTACTTGTTTTATTAGATCTTAGTGCGGCATTTGACACAATTGACCATCAAATTCTGCTAAAGAGACTCGAACATTTAGTTGGCCTAAAAGGTTCTGCACTAAGCTGGTTTAAATCTTATTTATCTTATCGTTTTCAGTTTGTTCACGTTCTTATAATGGGTGTGTATTGCACGGAATGCTGTGAGCTAGAGTGGAGAGGGCTCTAAAAATCGTCTAAAACTTTTGTCTTTAACTGGCTGCCATGGCCACAATTTTCACTGTACATACACAATTTATACCAAAAAATGAAGGAAAATTTGTCCTGGTCACAGATATGTTGGCATGGAATCTCTCACACGTACACATTTTTGCTGAGTGGCTCCAAAGTGAAGGGAGCGCCGATTTTTTTCTCATTCACTCCCATGTAAACTGAGAGGAGAAATTTCTGAAAAACAGCTGAGGTGCAACACATTTGTAACTCGCTCGTGTGACCACATTTTTTACTCTACACATATAAAACATGACACGTGCGTTCACAAGAAGTGGATCTCCCTCACCATCACTTTATTTTGATGATTGGACCAACGGTTTCTGAATGGGAAGAACTTGTTTGAGAAATTTCAAACCCATATTAAACAGCCTTTGCTGATCTGCTCTCTCATGAGCTCTCTGTCTGCCCTTCAGGTGCAGGCAAGTCATTAATTGCCATGACAACGGCTGCACACACATACACGCACACACAGCAGATTACAGCAGCAGAATCTTCATTTGAAACAGCAAATACACATTATTAACACCTAAAGTGCCAAAATGGGCTCTCTAGCGCCACCTAGGCGCACTAAAATGATGTGTGTGCATGTCTACATCTTACATGCAGACATAACAGGGGCAGAATCTCCATTTTAACCCTTTAGGTGCCAGAGTTTATTGAGGAAAATATTCCATTTTCATTTTAACATTTCAAAACGCTGTCACTTGAAAGTGGTGAGAGATAAAGGCATACTGTAAATGAGAAAACTATTCATCATGACCCAAAGTTTGTGATGGGAGTAAATTAACTCATCTAATTTGCATATTGTGGCATCACTAGGCAGTGGCCATATTGGATTTCATAAATCTCAGTAAAACAGCATTTTGAACATATTTATGCAGTAGATTTCTTTTGTTTTGTGCTGTTTTCATTGTCTCTTCCTCAAAATAAAGGAAGAGGAATCTGATGGGAATAAATTCACTCATGTAATTTGCATATTGTGGCATCACTAGGTGGCGGCCATATTGGATTTCATAAATCAAAGTAAAACAGCATTTTGAACATATTTACACAGTAGATTTCTTTTGTTTTGTGTTGTTTTTGTCATCTCATCCTCAAAATAAAGGAATAGGAATCTGATGGGAGTAAATTCATTCATCTAATTTGCATATTGTGACATCACTTCTACATACGTACAGCTACAGAAAGCATTCAAACATCAAAACATTCTGCTCTGTAAGGATTTTTTGATGTTTGTGGCAATATGCTTGATAATTTTAAATAATTCACAATGACGACATAAGCTGGAGGCGGAAACCGGCACAAGTGTGAGGACCCGACCAATGCTGCTTGCAGCTTTAATTATGGTTATATTCATGTATTCAGAAGATGTATCTGGAAAAATACACAAATACAATCCCAAATCTGAAACCCTATTTAGTAAATAGGGTCGCAAAATAGCTAATGGTTATTAACTCCACATGTTGGCTGCTAGCATAATGTTACAAACCTGGAATGAATGTAAGTGAACTAGCTGTGCTAGGGCAGTCAAACACTGTACATCTTTCTGTCTGAATATGATGCACTTTCGCAAGGTGTTTTGACAAATTACTAGTGTTGCCGCTGTTACATGCAAAACATTTGTCACACTTGTGACAATGCGCTGTGTCTGCATCAACTCCTGTAAAGCCACACTTTTGACCATTTGGCTCTCTCCGCCATCGTTATCTATCTAAAGGTAGGCTACAAGCTTGAGTTGGTGTGTGCGCTGTCATGTGTGTGCCACTGGAACAACAGACTAGCCCCCCTGCTCTCCACTCACACACAGCAGGCAGCCAGGGTGAGCGAGACAGATCTTTCGTCTTCAGGGAGAATAGCAAAAATTATGATACAATGACGGGTAATTGACAGAGTTGGTGAAATAAATGTGCAAGATAACGTTTATCTTGTGAAAAAAAAAAACGCGACTGCTCCAGTACATATAGCAGAACCGTTAAGGTCAGAGCTTATCAATACTGCGGTCTTGAAGAATGTAGCCCCGGGACTCGTTCAATACCACAGTTTGGTACTTATCCCGAGTTAAGACATGCTGTGCCAAAGATGGATCTTCTCCGGAGAGGGTCCAAAAGCTGAGATGCCTGCACTCAAGTGGGTAGCGGAAATGTCTCGCCAACCACTGCCAACCCCCAGTGACCACCCTTTTCCCCCACAAACAAGCCGTGTGTGTTGTGAGACTATACTCAACTCTGTCTGCAGGAGACCAGACAGGTGTTTTTGAAAGCTTTTGAAAGCTTTCAGTTCAGCTCTCGTAGCTCGTAGCTTCTAACTGAAAATCTGTGGTTTGGAGTTAAGCTTCACTCCTGTGTCCTGTTTTTACTTTAGATACCTGCTTTATTCTACTGTTTCATGTTAGCTATCAGTCATATTAGATGTCTGTGAAGTTGCTGCTCAAAAACTCAACATTTCCTTGAATTTTATTTGAGGTTTATTTTATTTAGAAAAAGAGACAGTGTATATTGATAAAACATTTTAAAAATGTAAATATACAAGATTGTAGCCAAAGGCTAATTTCCATCTTTAGTCCCTGTTGGCAGGTTGATGGTCCATAATAAATAAGAATAAGTTAGAATAAATAGACAAAATAGTATAAAATCTCAGGAATAGACAGAACTACAGAATAACAACAATGGACAAATTACAGATCATACAGGACTGTGAGAGCAGCTTTGATTTTCCAGTAACCATACTTTTAGATGTTTGGTAAAAGAGGTAAGAGTTGAGAGTTCACATATTGCACTTGGTATTGAGTTCCAGGTATTGATTGCTCTGAAAGAAAAAACGGCTTGACCAAAAGCACTTTTCCTAAAGGGAACAGTGCAGTTACCTCTAGAGCCTGCCCTGGTTGAGTTGTTTGTGTTCTTTTTAATGTATTTCTGCAAAGGAGGTGGGGCTAGACCATGGAGGACTTTAAAGACTAAAATCGAGTCAATATATTTCACAGTGTTCTCCCAGTCTAGCAACTCATATTTCTTTAAAATATGACAGTGGTGATACATTTTTGGTTTTCTATCTAAAACTTTCAGAACTTGTTTATATGCTGTATTTATGGGCTTTAAGTTTGTCTTACATGCTGATGCCCAGTTGGTTATACAATATGTCATGTGTGACATGGTCATTGCGTCAAAATATAGCCTAGCCGACTCAAAGTTAAATTGTTTCTGATATATCTAAAATTGGACAGGTTAAGTTTCATTCTGTTCACAGATTTCTTTATGTGCTGCATGAAATTAAGTTGTGAGTCTAAGGTCACACCTAGTATTTTAAGTCTCTAACCACTTAAAGCAACACTTACCTTTCTGGAAATTTTACACTTTCCTTTGTTTAGGTTAAAATGCTATTAATAAGCTGATGGCACACTAAAATGTAAGTGAATTCCACCAGAAACAAAAACTCATAATTATACCACTGTCATGTGGTTCTAAGAAAACTCTGATCAATCATTGCATTTGGACCGAATGCAATGATTGATCGTAGTTTTCTCCTGTCCTGTCTGTCTTCCCCACGTGGAGGCCTCCGACTGACATAACTGCTCGTGTATCTGGACCAGTCTTATTTACCCTTTTAGAGAAATATATGCAAACCATTTTTGACACATTTAGATGCAGGTGGGAATTCTCTCACCAGTTACACGTTATTCATAACAGCTGTTAGCTGTTTTGCAGCTTGAGGTTTATCTTTTGTGTGTACATATAGAGCAGCATCATCAGCATACAACTGGAATGTGACGGCTGGTGGGTAGCAACTTGCCATATCATTTATATAAGTTAAGTTTAAATTCAGTTCAGTTTATTTACTTTATTAATCCCCCTAAGGGGAAATTCAATGTTTTCACTCTTGCTTGTCAATTACACACAGGTTCGAAAGACACACACACATGCACAAACAGGACCTATACATGCACAAAGTGGAGAGATGTCAGAGTGAGGGGGCCACCCTTGGTGAGGTGCCCCGAGCGGTTGGGGGGTTCGGTGCTTTGCTCAAGGGCACCTTGGCAGTGCCCAGGAGGTGAACTGGCACCTCTCCAGCCATCAGTCCATGCTCCATATTTTGGTCCGGACGGGGACTCGAATAGGCGACCCTCCGCTTCCCAACCCAAGTCCCTATGGACTGAGCTACTACCGCCCCCAGGCTAAACAGCAGGGGTCCTAGACCTGAACGTTTTGGAACACAAGATTGTTTTCACATGCCATGGATTTCACATTTTGTAACGCACAGAATTCTTGATGCAATATATGATTCCATCCATTTTAGTGAGTTCTCAGAGACGTTATAATGAGTTAATTTCGTTATCAACAATTGGTGGTTGACTGTGTCAAAAGCTTGTCTCAGGTCAAGAAACACAGCCCCAACAACCCCCCCTTACTTTGCTGTTTCACAGTAAAAGTTTTTACATATCAAAATAACAGGGGACTTTTATTGTGAAGAATATATAGGAGATGAAATGTGTTGTGAGGGTGGGCGTGGTCGGGGTTCAGCTGCAGGAGAGAGGTGTGGAGATGGCTCAGGAGAGCAGTGCCAGGTGAGTTGATCTGCAGAGCTGGTACTTGTTAACTAATTGTACTCTCCCTTTCAAATGCAGTAGCGTGAAAGCCATGCTGGAGATGGGAATAATAGAAGAGTCCAACAGTGCCTGGTGTAGCCCCATCGTTCTTGTGGTCAAGAAAGATGAGTCTATCTGGTTCTGTGTGGACTATCACAAGGTGAATGATGTTTCACAATTTGATGCCTACCCGATGCCTCGGGTTGACGAGCTCCTGGATCAGTTAGGCACTGCTTGTTTTTTTTGTACGACACTGGATTTGACCAAGGGCTACTGGCAGATTCCCTTGTCTCCAGAGTCTAAGGGAAAGACGGCCTTCTCCACTCCGTACGGGTTGTACCCATTTGGGTTGTTCGGTGCCCCGGCCACCTTCTCAAGGACCGTGTGTTGCGTCCACATGCTGCATATGCTGCGGCCTACCTGTATGATGTTATCATCCACAGTGACAGCTGGGCTAAGCATGTGCAGCGAGTAGTTGCTGTGCTCGAGTCACTGAGGTTTGGCCGGATGGCTCCCCGGCCTAAGTCGGGCAGTGGGCGTATGTGGGATCGGGGTTCAGCTGCAGGAGAGAGAGGTGTGGAGATGGCTCAGGAGAACAGTGCCAGGTGAGTTGATTTGCACAGCTGGTGCTTGTTAACTAATTGTACTCTCCCTTTCAAATGTAGTAGTGTGCTGGGCCTCAGATGATGGCTGCACACCACAGAGACAGACAGGCTGGCCTGTCAGGATTGTTTGGCAAGAGCCGAAACCATTATTTGGTGAGACTGAGGGACTCCAGGGTCTCAACCGCATGTGCCAGAAGAAGCCGGGCAACAGCAGGAGCATGGTGGCTTTATGTTTAGTGTTTATATTGAAGTGTGTGCATGCAGCAGAGAATAAAAGGAGGTCTCTGTAACTGATTTGTCATGTTGGTGTTGTATGCCGAAGGAACTCACGGTAGCGGCTAGACTTGCTACATGTGTTTATCACTTAATTAGTGTAACTTTGTTAGCGGCCTAAAGGCACGTCTAATAATACAGCAAGGAGGAAGGGTTAGAGCAGAAACAGCCACAGTGGGTGCGGTTACATGATGGCTTCTCATTCAGAATTAAATAAATCTGAATAAATTCATTCAAAATTAAATTTTTTCCAGGTAGTTTACATAGCAAAAAATATTCATTCCGAATGAGGGTTTACACAGGAGATCAGTTTAATCGCCTTTATTCGGGTCCATGCAAGGTTTGGGGCAGGGAAGGTTTCTGATTGGATAGGGGGCGGGGCGGATGTTACTTGTTGACGTTTACCTGAAGAAAACACTGTAGTCCTCGCTCTGGATAACAAGATGCTTGACAACGCTGTTCTTAGTGCATTTTTCGGGCTTGTTTTGCTTATATTCTTGAAGCAGCAGTACGACAACAACCTTGTTCTGCTAATGCTTTGTCTGTTGAGGAGGAGAAGGGAGGTAGAAGACCGTGCTGTGGCGAATGGAAACCGGTGAGTGCAACGAGTCCGACTGCTCTATCTCAGCTCGTTGCTATGCAGCCCGTTGCTATGCACGCTATATACGTCATCGCGCCAGAAGGGCAAGGAAACAAGCATGCGCAGAAAGACCAGAATGAACTTAAAGAGGAATGAGTGTATACAAGTGTGAGAAATTCTTTCATTCGGAATTAGAAACGGAATATTCCAGCTCTTTACATCGGAATGAATTTTCAATCGCATTGGCCATTTTCAGTCCAAATTAGGTGTTTACAAGATCACTTTTAATAGGAATGAACTTTCATTCCGAATGAAAAGGGAATTAAACTGTCCATGTAAACGCACTCAGTGAGATGTTAGATGAAGAGCTGCAGACAACAGGCTCTTACTCAGCGTTGGGGGTAACACATTACGGCCAAAAATGGCTTTTTTCAGTAACGAGTAGTGTAAGGCACCACTGTCCCTAAATGCAGTAATCACATTACAGTTACTAAACAAACACTTAAGTCGTTACTTGCGTTACATAAATTCATCATTAGATCTTCCCCTTACTTAAGAGTTAGTGACGGGTTGTCCTCCGTGTCCAGCCGGTCAGCGGCGAACACAGATGTGGGGACGAGCCAGAGGATGAGAGAGTTTCTGCCGCAAACATGCACCGAGACCCAGGGAGACATGGGAGAAGCTTCATGCATTTACTGCAGATAGCCGGAGTGAGGACAGGTGTCTCACTCCGCTACTCTGTGCTGCAACGGAGCACACACTTTCAGTTTATAATTGTAATGTCTGTTGTCGTACTAAGTATTGATAACATGCTTAGTATTTTACAAATTCAAGTTTTTTTAATTTGATGAATGTGGTGCTGATATGCAAAAACGAACTGAATGACTGTGGGGCAGTGGGCAGGTAATATAATCATAACACCTTTACAGGCGGTCACCACCCCCCGTCTGGCAAAATAACTTCTCTGGCAGAAACCCTGCAAATACTTAAGGAGAGAAAGAGGGAAGTCTGCTTAGGGGCTTACCTTGTGAACCTGCTGTGCAGTGAACAAGAAGCTCTGGCCTGACACCTCATGCACCACCATAATAGCATAATGGATTTCAGTCATCGCTACAGTTACATTGATGGGAGAAATCATATGCTTTTATACAAGTGAGAGGGCACAGTGAATGAAGTGGGGGGGCACTGCCCCCTGGTGCCCCCTCGTGAAGCCGACTCTGGGTATATCCATCTAGTTCACTGTACCTACCTTAGGATTGTTACACATATGTAAGGTTTAACGCTATATTGTTAACTGGCAAATTATGTGACAATGCATTTCAGGCAATTTTACAAAGTAACTAGTAATGTAATGTAATGAGTATTGTAACTAATTACTTTCTCCAGGGAGTAATCAAGTAAAGTAAGGGATTACTTTTTTTCATAAGTAATGTGTAACGACCCCCAACACTACTCTTACTGCACCTCTGCAAACAGCTCACCTCCAATGGTGATGGAAAAAAGCATGCAGCAAAAATAACAGGTAAATTAAAGCTGCAAGCAGTGATGGGTGGGACCTCGGACCCTCGCTGTCAGCCTCCAGCTCACGTAGACGGTGTGAATTAGTCTATTCGTAGGAGCTGAAATGTTGATAAAACAAGCAATGTCAATATAACGCAAGGTCATTTTTGGCAATAAACCCATGACTTGGGAGTAGAACTTTGATGGCTTCTGAAAACCAAACTACTGACGAGGACATCAATCAATCAATCAATCAATCAATCAATATCACAAATCACAATTTGCCTCACAGGGCTTTACAGCATACAACATCCCTCTGTCCTCAGGACCCAATGAGACAGAAGGGGAGACAGAGAGAGATGCAGGACAGACGATAATGACAGTAGCTTACAACAACATTAATGAAAGTAATAATATTATAATTATAATTCTGGCTATTGTGGTACAGTATGTTGAATTAATATCTGATAGTATACATATGTGACAATAATCATATGTGTATAATAACAGTAGAAGTATGACACACACACACACACACACACACACACACACACACACACAGAGTCAGACAGACTGCATGTACTTAGGTGACAGCCCAGCCACTTCAAGATGAGCTGGGAACAGTGTCTGTGTTTATTGAAAAATTGAAACTGCCCCCAAAAATGATAATGCATCAAAATTGGTGTTGTTATTTATCATTCACGTATCACATACTGTGATAAATAAAATAAAAAAATCCATCCAACATTTATTATATAGTTAATCTTAATTCATGTTTTTTTTTTCATTAAAGTAACAGTGACTTCATGTAAATAAAATGGCAAATAAGTTTTGAAAATTCTCAAAAGGAATGAATATTTGATATGCATAATCTGAGTAGAAGTTGGTTAAAAGATTTAAGCAAAAAAAGTGTGGAGAAATATATTAATATTTAATATTTTTATGGTTGTTCACACCGTCCCGAAGGGGACAGGTGTGATTTTTTTATAAGGGGGCCCACAGGGTTAAAAAGTACAGGGTTCTTATGAAGGTGGTGTGAGCTTATATTTTGAAAGTTGTAGACATAAGCCATGTGACCTAATGAAACTTTGACATGTGTGATGATCAAACAACACATCCATATTCATTTGAAATCATGTGACCTAGTGAAAGCTTGAGTGATGTGTACTGGCTGCTGTGAGGACCTAAGTGTAGCAAGCAGACACAAATATATACTAGTTAATGTCAGTGGAGAAACTGAGCAGGACTACATGTATTCCAATTCTTAATGAGGTAAAAGAATTTCACCAGGACATCTTGTATTTACAGGTTTTTGGTATCAGGCATTTCTTTCAAAGTTTTAGGAATGAGCACCATGAACTGGACAGTTTGGTAAATGTTATACTGTCGTGTGTGTGACCACACACATACACACACACACACACACACACACACACACACACACACACACACACACACTTCACTCTGACACACAAACTGTGAGTGAAGATTTTGTTATGCTAATTAATGAGAGCTGCAGCTCACACAGAGAGCAAAATGGGTTGAAAGTTTCTCGAACTAGTCCTTCCAGTTCCCAAACCGTGGGTCCGATCTTCAATCTGAAAGCATCACCAGATAGATAAACTTGTTCTGAACACAGAAATATAAAGCTTGTATGTCTATGGACTCAAAAATGTGACCTTAATCACAAGTTTACAGTGTGTGGGCCCTCATCTTTTCTTACAGAGATCATCATGAGGATTTGTGTCCTGCACCTTAGAACGCTTCTCAAATCCAAACCGTTTCAGTAATGACAAAGTCCTTCACAAGTAATTTTCACCAGGGGTAGAGCTGTAATGTGTGCAAGTTTGAAGCAGTTATGATAAACGGTGTAGGAGCAAATATTTTTTGAGAGACAGAATTTGTGAAAAATGTCATCTTAAAAGTGAAAGTGAAATACCGCACTTCCTGTTGGACTTAGGTCAGTAGTTACAGCGCATCATTTGTAGGTCTTGATGAGACGAACGAGCCAGTGTTGGTTTGGTTTAGGGATGTCCCGATCCGATATTCGGATCGGTATCGGCCGCCAATATTAGCAAAAAACGTGCATCGGCATCGGATCGGACTGCATGGAAAAATGCCGATCCAAGAACTCCGATCCAGTTTTTCATGGACTCCGATCCAGGTTTTCCGGCCAGCCCAGCGCTCCGCGATTCAAGCAGTCCATTCCAGTGATCCGCTCCAGTACTTACTATCAATCCACCTGGCCAGCATGCAGACACACATGCATCAAAACAACAAGAAGTGTGAGCTCACGGCAGAGAATTAACCAGTTGGAGAATAAATTAGCAAAGTAGAAATGTCAGCTGTGTGGGAATACTTTTCATTGAAGTCCGAAAAATATGAAGAAGCTGAGTGTAATACTTGCCATGTAAAGGTTAAGCATGGTGGCACCAGTGTGAGAAAGTTTAACACGGCCAACCTCATTAAGCATTTGGAAAAGCATCACAAAAAGCTACAGAGGAGTTTGTCAAGAAGACCACAGAAGCCAAGAAACAACAAGCTCCCCTTAAACAACCAACACTGTCAGAAAGTTTTGCAAAGCGTGACAAACTCCCACGAGACAGCGCCAAGGCCGTAGCAATAACAGAGATGATAACCCAGTGTATTGTGCTTGACGACCAGCCCCTCTCTGTTGTAAGTAATGTCGGATTTAAACGTTTAATCAAGCACCTTGAACCCCGCTACGTCATGCCCAGCCGCCATTACATCGTTGAAAAGGCTATCCCCCAGATGCATAAAGAAGTTAGAAAGTGCATTGCCGAACACGTGGAGAGTGCAAATACACTTAGTTTCACGACCGACATCTGGAGCTCTGACCACTGTCCGCTGTCTTTTCTGAGTCTGACTGCGCACTGGATAGGCCCTGACTTCACCCCGAAGAGAGCTGTGTTACATGCACGCGATTTCAGAAGTTCGCACACAGCTGATGCCATCACGAACGCCATGCAGGAGATGCTGCGTGAGTGGACGATTGACACAAAGAAGGTCCATGTCATTTTAAGAGACAATGCGGCCAATATGAAAAAGGCCATGGATCAAC
The DNA here is from genome assembly GCF_041903045.1 of Epinephelus lanceolatus. NCBI lineage: Eukaryota > Metazoa > Chordata > Actinopteri > Perciformes > Serranidae > Epinephelus > Epinephelus lanceolatus. The sequence continues at coordinate 676,497 of NC_135740.1, forward strand.
TCGGTGTGGCAAGCTTAGGATGTTTTGCGCACACCCTACAGCTGATAGTACATGATGGCCTCTTGTCACAGCGCGCTGTGAGTGATGCTGTCGCCAACGAGAGAAAAATAGTGGGCCACTCTAAACACTCCCCCAAGGCTTATTCAGCACTTGAAGATCTCAAGGAAGAGCTGAACATCGAACCCAAGCGTCTGCAACAGGATGTCCAAACAAGATGGAGCAGTACCAAGTACATGATTGACAGCCTCATTCATTCTAAACGGGCATTGCAGACCTATGCATCGGAGGGGAGCAGCAACCTGCCAGCCACCCTAACAGGGAACCAGTGGGGGCTGTTGGAGAAAACTGCGGCAGTTCTGAAGCCCTTCCAAGAGCTGACAACCGAAGTTAGTGCCTCCTCCGCCACCGCAGCCGATGTCATCCCCTCTGTCCGTGTTTTGACACGCTTTCTGAGCAATCAGAGTGAAGCACACCTGGGGATCCAAACCATGAAAGCCACCCTTCTCGGTGCAGTCCGCATACGTTTTAGCCATGTGGAATCTGAGCCCCTTTACGCCGTGGCAACACTACTTGATCCACGGTACAAAGACAATTAAGTTGTTAAATTTATTCAGCCAAATGATGTGTGAGAAAAAACATGTTTAAGTACTGTGGATGATGAGGATGATGGGTTACAATCCCAAAAAGATCCAATAGATGGTGCTGTCCTACCAGCTTGAGTGCTTTCTCTCTGATATCAAAACCACATTATAGGCCTACATGTATACTGTGCAGAAACCAGGAATAGTGTTTATAGATTAGACTATCACCGTTTAAAGATATTAAACAGATAACAGAATAAATAAAATAAATTATTATTGCACTGAATAAAACATAATGATTGTGTGTAAATACTGCAGTGATATGAAGTGGTTTACAGAATGACTGTGCTGACATTTTGTGTCACTGTTTGTCTGTGAGCATGAATGTGTGGGGACTGAGAAAGTTATAAAATAATTTGATACAACATTATTATATATTTTATATTTCTGCCAGGTTCTTCACAAATGCAGACAACCTGGAACATGCAAAGGAAGCAGTAACGGCAGAGGTGGTGAAAATGGAAGAAGAGCTGAAGAAGACCTCTGATGAAGCTGTGTCCCAGCCAGCAAAGAAGATTCCACGGAGGGAGGGTGCAAGCACAAGCAGCAGCCTTGGCAGCATCTTTGACGAGATATTGGAGGAGAGCAGCGCAGCAGCAGCAGGTCCTTCTGAGCAGCAGATCACCCCAGGGGCACTGGTTCAAGTGGAGAGCTACCTCAGCGAGGCTCCCCTTGATTGTAAGAACAGTCCTTTCCATTACTGGAGAGACAACCAAGCTCAACTCCCCATCCTGGCAGCAACAGCAGCTAAGTTCCTCTGTGCTCCCTGCACAATCGTTGAGAGTGAGAGGCTCTTTAGCACAGCATCGATTATCATTGATGAGCACAGGAGCAGGCTGACGGCTGACCATGCCGAAATGCTCATCTTCCTGAAGAAGAACTTACACATCATGCTTGGACTGCAGAAAGGGGAGAGTGTGGAGATGGGCGAGAGTGTGGAGATTGGGGAGTAGCAGTCAATAGGAACTAACGGTCAATTTTAGTTAACTGACTGAGTATTTGTTTTCTGCTCTGTTTTTTTGAGAGTTATATTTATTTGGTTTACTGTTAAGTAAAGAGCACTGGTGTTTTTGGGCACAAGTGTGTAGAGTCTTGCTGCTGCTATTTATTTTAATTTATGTTAGACATTTTAAAGATTTCTTCGTGTGTTGATTTATTTTCTATTTATTAAGGGGCCAAAGCAGCCAAAACAAACCTTTTTTATTGTTGTTAATTAATGTTCATGTTTAAAGTTTGTTTACAATAAACAGGTCAGTTTATCATACCAACTGTTGTGGATCATTCTAACTAACCCAATTGGGTTAGTTAGAATGATCAAACATGTTGCCACAAACATCAGAAAATCCTTACAGAGCTGAACGTTTTGATGTTTGAATGCTTTCTGTAGCTGTAGGTATGGATAAGTGATGTCACGATATGCAAATTAGATGAATGAATTTATTCCCATCAGATTCCTCGTCCTTTATTTTGAGGAAGAGACAACAAAAACAACACAAAACAAAATAAATTTACTATGTAAATATGTTCAAAATGTTGTTTTACTGAGATGTATGAAATCCAATATGGCTGCCACCTAGTGACACCACAATATGCAAATTAGATAAGTTAATTTACTCCCATGACAAACTTTGGGTCATGATGAATATTTTTCTCATTTACAGTATGCCTTTATCTCTTACCACATTCAAGCCACAGCCTTTTGAAATGTTGAAATGAAAATGGAATATTTTCCTCAACAAACTGACACGTGAAGGGTTAAAATGGAGATTGTGCCCATGTCATGTCTGCATGTGAGATGTAGACACGCACAGACATCATGTTTCTGTGGGTTTGTGTGTGACAGCGGTTGCCATGGTAATCAAGTAGGTGCACCTGGCAGAAGAGCAGAGAGAGACAGACAGAACACAGAGAAGAGACCTGTTTTAGTGGAGATTTAACTCCTCGAACAAGTTCTTCACATTCCCAAACTGTTGGTCCAATCATCAAAAAAAAGTAATGGTGAGAGAGATAAAGTTATAAAGAAGATCTGTTTAGCAGCAGTTGAGCTGGCACGTGTCCCTGTTTGAAGGCGATACGATAAATAATGTAGGAGGAGATGTGTTTTTTTGAGAGCACGTTTGAGGTGAAATCTTACTTTGAAAGGTCAAGTAGCTCACTTCCTGTTGGAATTAGGTCATGGGTGTCAACGCGTGATTTGTAAGTCAAACACACCAGTTTTGGTTTGATCTTGATACGACATTCCGATGGGCTGCAGTGGCCAGTTTAGTGCACCTATGTGGTGCTAGAGAGCCCATTTTGGCACTTTAGGGGTTAATAATGTGTATTTGCTGTTTGAAATGAAGATTCTGCTGCTTTAATCTGTCCTTTAAAGATTGTGAGACACACAGACCAGAGAGCCCTGTGGCTGTGTCTGTGTGTGCAGCCGTTGTCATGGCGATTAATGACTTGCCCGCACCTGTGGCAGACACAGACACGTCAGGAAAGCAGATCACCAAAGGCTGTTTATAAAGGGACTTAACTCCTCAAACAAATGCTTCGCATACCCAAACCGTTGGTCCAAGCAAGAAAATAAAGTGATTTTGAGAGACAGCCACGTCTCGTGAACGCACGTGTCGCGTTTTATATTTCTCGAGTCAAAAATGTGGTCAGGGGAGAAAGTTAAAATGTGTTGCACCCCAGCTGTTTCCAGAAATTTCTCCTCTGAGTTTACATGGGAGTGAATGAGAAAAAAATAAGCGCTCCCTTTGCTTTGGAGCCACTCAGCAAAAATGTGTACGTGTGAGAGATTCCATGTCAACATATCTGTGAGCAGGACAAAGTTTCCTACGTTTTGTGGTATAAATTGTGTCTGTACAGTGAAAATTGTGGCCATGGCAGCGAGTTAAAGACAAAAGTTTTAGACGATTTTTAGAGCCCTCTCCACTCTAGCTCACAGCATTCCGTGCAATACACATCCATTGTAAAGTGAGAATTTCTCCACTTTTGCTCATGGTACTTTGAGAGGCACAGATGAAAAACGGTAAAAGATATGAAAAAGATGAAAACATGAGTGAATAGATGAGACCTGTGGCAACATTTGAGAGTTGGAATGGAGTCTGTAGCACAAAGTATGGAGACGCTGTAAATGCTAGAAAAAGCCCTAAGATTGGTGTCTTTCTCCCCCCTGCTGCCATTCATTTCCTATGGGACAGCTTTTGAGGATCGCCAGGACGTTTTTCTGACATCTCACCTTATGGAGCCCATAAAATCCAAACTAAGCGAGTAATGAAAAAGTTACAAATAACTTTTGATTAGAACGAGTTGATCTGTCATCTGTGCAAGTTTGAAGCCGATTGGATAAGCGGTGTATGAGAAGAAGATTTTTTAGGAAAGGCAGTTTTAAGGCAAAATCTTACTTTGAAAGGGCAAATAGCTCACTTCCTGTTGGATTTAGGTCAGGGGTGTCAGCGCGTGATTTTTAGGTCTTCATGAGACGAACACGCCACATTTGGTTTCATGTTTCTACGACATTCCTACAGGCCGTGGCGACCATTTTTGTGTGCCTAGATGGCGCTAGAGAGCCCATTTTGGCACTTTAGGGGTTAATGTCATGATTTTCTAAAATGTTTCACCGGTTCTGATGTGCATGCCAATTTTGGTGAGTTTTTGAGCATGTTTAGGGGGTCAAATTCCAGTTCAAAGAGGCGGCGGGAGAAAGAATAATAATAATTAAAGCTGCAAGCAGCGTTTGGCGGGACCTCGCACTCGCGCCCGTTTCGGGCCCCAGCTTATGTCTTCACTGTGAATTATTTAGAAATATCAAACATGTTGCCACAAACATCAGAAAATCCTTACAGAGCTGAACGTTTTGATGTTTGAATGCTTTCTGTAGCTGTAGGCATGTAGAAGTGATGTCACAATATGCAAATTAGATGAGCGAATTTCTTCCCATCAGATTTATTTTGAGGAAGAGACAACAAAAACAGCACAAAAGAAAAGAAATCTACTGTGTAAATATGTTCAAAATGTTGTTTTACTGAGATGTATGAAATCCAATATGGCTGCCGACTAGTGACGTCTCAATATGAAAATTAGATGAGTTAATTTACTCCCATGACAAACTTTGGGTCATGATGAATATTTTTGTCATTTACAGTATGCCTTTATCTCTCACCACTTTCAAGCCACAGCCTTTTGAAATGTTGAAATGACAATGGAATATTTTCCTCAATAAAGTCTGGCACCTAAAGGGTTAAAATGGAGATTGTGCCCCTGTCATGTCTGCATGTAAGATTAAGACACACACACACACCATGTTTCTGTGAGTTTGTGTGTGACAGTGGTTGCCATGGTGATGAAGTAGGTGCACCTGGCAGAAGAGCAGAGAGAGACAGACAAAACACAGAGAGACCTGTTTTAGTGGAGATTTAACTCCTTGAAGAAGTTCTTCCCATTCCCAAACCGTTGGTCCAATCATCAAAATATTGTGATGATGAGAGAGATAAAGTTATACAGAAGATCTGTTTAGCAGCAGTTGAGCTGGCATGTGTGCGTCTTTAAAGTCGATACAATAAACGGTGTAGGAGGAGATGTTTTTTTTAAGAGCACATTTCAGGCAAAATCTTACTTTGAAAGGTCAAACAGCTCACTTCCTGTTGGAATTAGGTCATGGGTGTCAACGCGTGATTTGTAAGTCAAACACACCAGTTTCGGTTTGATCTTGATACGACATTCCGATGGGCTGCAGTGGCCAGTTTAGTGCACCTATGTGGCGCTAGAGAGCCCATTTTGGCACTTTAGGAGTTAATAATGTGTATTTGCTGTTTGAAATGAGGATTCTGCTGCTGTAATCTGTCCTTTAAAGATTGTGAGACAAATGACCAGAGAACCCTGTGGCTGTGTCTGTGTGTGCAGCCGTTGTCATGGCGATTAATGACTTGCCCGCACCTGTGGCAGACACAGACACGTCAGGAAAGCAGATCACCAAAGGCTGTTTATAAAGGGATTTAACTCCTCGAACAAATGCTTCGCATACCCAAACCGTTGGTCCGAGCAAGAAAATAAAGTGATTTTGAGAGACAGCCACGTCTCGTGAACGCACGTGTCGCGTTTTATATTTCTCGAGTCAAAAATGTGGTCAGGTGAGCGAGTTTAAAATGTGTTGCACCCCAGCTGTTTCCAGAAATTTCTCCTCAGAGTTTACATGGGAGTGAATGAGAAAAAAATCAGCGCTCCCTTTGCTATGGAGCCACTCAGCAAAAATGTGTACATGTGAGAGATTCCATGTCAACATATCTGTGAGCAGGACAAATTTTCCTACGTTTTGTGGTATAAATTGTGTCTGTACAGTGAAAATTGTGGCCATGGCAGCGAGTTAAAGACAAAAGTTTTAGACGATTTTTAGAGCCCTCTCCACTCTAGCTCACAGCATTCCGTGCAATACACACCCATTGTAAAGTGAGAATTTCTCCACTTTTGCTCATGGTACTTTGAGAGGCACAGATGAAAAACGGTAAAAGATATGAAAAAGATGAAAACATGAGTGAATAGATGAGACCTGTGGCAACATTTGAGAGTTGGAATGGAGTCTGTAGCACAAAGTATGGAGACGCTGTAAATGCTAGAAAAAGCCCTAAGATTGGTGTCTTTCTCCCCCCTGCTGCCATTCATTTCCTATGGGACAGCTTTCCAAGATTGCCAGGACGTTTTTCTGACATCTCACCTTATGGAGCCCATAAAATCCAAACTAAGCGAGTAATGAAAAAGTTACGAATAACTTTTGATTAGAACGAGTTGATCTGTCATCTGTGCAAGTTTGAAGCCGATTGGATAAGCGGTGTATGAGAAGAAGATTTTTTAGGAAAGGCAGTTTTAAGGCAAAATCTTACTTTGAAAGGGCAAATAGCTCACTTCCTGTTGGATTTAGGTCAGGGGTGTCAGCGCGTGATTTTTAGGTCTTCATGAGACGAACACGCCACTTTTGGTTTCATGTTTCTACGACGTTCCTACAGGCCGTGGCGGCCATTTTTGTGTGCCTAGGTGGCGCTAGAGAGCCCATTTTGGCACTTTAGGTGTTAATGTCATGATTTTCTAAAATTTTTCACCGGTTCTGATGTGCGTGCCAATTTTGGTGAGTTTTTGAGCATGTTTAGGGGGTCAAATTCCAGTTCAAAGAGGCGGCGGGAGAAAGAATAATAATAATAATAATAATTAAAGCTGCAAGCAGCGTTTGGTGGGACCTCACACTCGCGCCCGTTTTGGCCCCCAGCTTATGTCGTCACTGTGAATTATTTAGAAATATCAAACATGTTGCCACAAACATCAGAAAATCCTTACAGAGCTGAACGTTTTGATGTTTGAATGCTTTCTGTAGCTGTAGGTATGGATAAGTGATGTCACAATATGCAAATTAGATGAGTGAATTTATTCCCATCAGATTCCTCGTCCTTTATTTTGAGGAAGAGACAACAAAAACAACACAAAACAAAATAAATTTACTATGTAAATATGTTCAAAATGTTGTTTTACTGAGATGTATGAAATCCAATATGGCTGCTGCCTAGTGACGTCACAATATGCAAATTAGATAAGTTAATTTACTCCCATGACAAACTTTGGGTCATGATAAATAGTTTTCTCATTTACAGTATGCCTTTATCTCTCACCACTTTCAAGCCACAGCCTTTTGAAATGTTGAAATGAAAATGGAATATCTTCCTCAATAAACTCTGGCACCTAAAGGGTTAAAATGGAGATTGTGCCCCTGTCATGTCTGCATGTAAGATTTAGACACACACACACCATGTTTCTGTGAGTTTGTGTGTGACAGCGGTCGCCATGGTGATGAAGTAAGTGCACCTGGCAGAAGAGCAGAGAGAGAGAGTGACAGAACACAGAGAGACCTGTTTTAGTGGAGATTTAACTCCTCGAAGAAGTTCTTCCCATTCCCAAACCGCTGGTCCAATCATCAAAATAATGTGATCATGAGAGAGATAAAGTTATAAAGAAGATCTGTTTAGCAGCAGTTGAACTGGTATGTGTGCGTCTTTAAAGCCGACACAATAAACGGTGTAGGAGGAGATGGGTTTTTTCTTAAGAGCACGTTTGAGGGGAAATCTTACTTTGAAAGGGCAAATAGCTCACTTCCTGTTGGATTTAGGTCAGGGGTGTCAGCGCGTGATTTTTAGGCCTTCATGAGACGAACACAGCAGTTTTGGTTTCATGTTTCTTCAGGTTTCATGTTTCTTTGGCGAGTACTGCTCTGTGAGCAGTCCTCTGCCTGTAGGCTCGGTCCCTAATAAACGCACCAAAAACAATAGGGTCCTCGCCTTTGGCGAGGACTGCTCTGTGGGAATAAACGCAGCAAAAACTATAGGGAGGGTCCTCGCCTTTGGACTGCTTTGTGAGTAGTCCACTGCTGTTGGGCCCGGTCACTAATGAACGCACGCAGCAAAAACAAGAGGGTCCTCGGCGAGGACTGCTCTGTGAGCAGTCCTCTGCCTTAGGGCTCGGTCCCTAATAATAAACGGAGCAAAAACAATAGGGTCCTCACCTTCGGCGAGGACTGCTCTGTGAGCAGTCCTCTGCCTTCGGGCTCGGTCCCTAATAATAATAATAATAATAACAATAATAATAAACGCTACAAGAACAATAAGGTCCTCGCCCTTCAGCCGAGGTCTCTAATTAAAGCTGCGAAGCAGCGTTGGGCGGGACCTCGGCCCCTCGCCGTCGTCCCCCAGCTCAAGCTGTAGACATAAGCCATGTGACCTAATGAACCTTTGACATGTGTGATGATCAAACAACACGTCCATATTCATTTCAAATCATGTGACCAAGTTAAAGTTTGAGTGATGTGTACTGGCTGTTGTGAGGATCTAAGTGCAGCAAACAGACACAAATATATACTAAGACCTACAAATGTTGAATTAATATCTGATTGTATACATATGTGACACTAATCATATGTGTATAATAACAGTAGAAGTATGACACACACAGACAGATAGACATAGACGGCTGAGTTAGCGACATGCAGAGAGGGAGAGAAGGGAGAAAGAGGACAGAGGGAGGAGAGAGAGATAGGGGGGGACAGGGAGTGGAGTGTGTGTGTGTGGGTGTCTGTGTGTCTGTGTGTGTCTGTGTGTGTGTGTCTGTGTGTTCGTGTCTGTCTGTGTGTGCCATACTTCTACATACTTCAGTTTTGGTTTGGTCTTTCTAAGTGGATCCTACCCGTCACACCAGGCATTTTAGTGTGTCTAGGTGGCACAACAAATCGTCAGGAGATTTGGGAGCACATCACCTGGAAGATGCCATAAAATCCAAACCATTCGAGGATTGAAAAAGTTACGCACAATAATTGATAAGGACACGTTGAACAATGATGTGTGCGAGTTTGAAGCCGATACGATAAACGGTGTACGACTAGTTGATTTTTTAAGGAATTTCTTTTTTTGAGGAAAACTCGTACTTTTAAAGGAAAATACCTCACTTCCTGTTGGATTTAGGTCATGGGTGCGAGTGCGTGATTTATAGGTCTTTATGAGACGAACATGGCTGTTTTGGTTTGATCTTCCTACGACGTTCCTATTGGCTGCACCGGCCATTTTTGTGTTTCTAGGTGGCACTAGAGAGCCCATTTTGGCACTTTTCAGATTAATTTTGTCATTTTATAAAATTTTTCGCCAGTCCTGACATGCGTGCCAATTTTGGTAAGTTTTGGAGCATGTTCAGGGGGTCAAATTCCAGTTTAAAGTGGCGGCGGATGAAACAAAGAAATGATGAAGGTTACAGGAACGAGAGGGACGTCGTCCTTCGGCCGAGGTCCCAAATAATAATAATAATAATAATAATTAAAGCTGCAAGCAGTGAAGAACGGGCCCTTGCACCTTTACGCAACTCGGGGGGGCTGGCAGGACGCCTTCTGATGCGTCAGTTCTCGTCTCTTGTCTCGTCATCCTCCGCTTATCCGGGTCCAGGTCGCGGGGGCAGCAGCCTCAGCAAAGAAGCCCAGACAGTCCTCTCCCCAGCCACCTCCGTCAGCTCTTCCGAGGGAACCCCGAGGTGTTCCCAGGCCAGCTGGGCGATGTAATCCCTCCAGCATGTCCTGGGGCGGCCCCGAGGTCTCCTCCCGGTTGGACATGCCCGAAATACCTCCCAAGGGAGGCGTCCGGGAGGCATCCTTACCAGATGCCCGAACCACCTCAACTGGCTCCTCTCGATGTGGAGGAGCAGCGGCTCTACTCCGAGTCCCTCCCGGATGTCCGAGCTCCTCACCCTATCTCTAAGGCTGAGCCCAGCCACCCTGCGGAGGAAACTCATTTCGGCCGCTTGTACTCGCGATCTCGTTCTTTCGGTCACTACCCAGAGCTCATGACCATAGGTGAGTGTTGGAACGTAGATCGACCGGTAAATCGAGAGCTTCGCTTTCTGGCTAAGCTCCCTTTTCACCACAACAGACCGGTTAAGCGTCCACATCACTGCTGACGCCGCCCCAATCCACCTGTCAATCTCCCGCTCCATCCTACCCTCACTCATGAACAAGATCCCGAGATACTTAAACTCCTCCACCTGAGGCAGGACCTCCCCCCCGACCTGGAGTGGGCAATCCACCCTTTTCCGGCTGAGGACCATGGCCTCAGACTTGCTGATTCTCATCCCAGCCGCTTCACACTCGGCTGCGAACTGTCCCAGCGAGAGCTGGAGGTCACTGTTCGATGGAGCTAGGAGGACCACGTCATCCGCAAATATCAGGGACGAGATCGTCCTGTCACCAAACCTGACACCTGAAGTGACAAAAATCGGTGCCTGGAATTGGGCCTGACGGTTCCCGACCCTGTCCTCCTTGTTTCTTCTAAAATATCTTCTGTGGTCAATTCAGTATCTTAGGTTCAGCTGGCAGGTACTTAGAAAAACACTGGAGATAGGCAGAATCTGGTGCAATCGAGTTTATTGTGTTCACAGGCAACAACACAGACAAACTCACGAGTCAGCCTCTGGAGGACGACTGAAAACCTGCTTTCGGCGCTCTGGCTTATATGCTGGTGGAGGTCGAAGAGATCTCCACCCATTTCCGTAGTCCTTCCCATTTCGATCCGTTTTTACTGGTAGCAGACTTTGCCTTTGTTCCGGCTCAAACTGGAATCTGCCACCAGTATTTCCGGAATCGCTCTCACTCTATTTTTTAAAAACATGTGATCTCTGGGGACTTACATGCTACAGTCCCTCGGGCTCCTGTGTAATATGAACCATTACATGCACATTAAGTAATACAATCATTTGAGTGTGTGTGTGACCTTTCCAGTGTAATATAAACTCTTAAGTGCATTAGGCAGTACAATCAAGTGAGTGTGCTATCTTCTTTACACAGCATATGGCAGCTTGTATGAGTGTCACTGTAAGTTCACAACATCATGTGAGTGTAGGTCAGTGCATTATATCATTACACAGAGCGTGATAGGTTATGTATGTCAATAAGAGTTTACAACTGAAATGTCGCTAAGAGTTCACACCATTATATTGCATATTACACATAAATGCAGTATTAGTTTTTGTAAAAGTCTACACACTAACATGGTTATATAGCTATTTGTATCTTATCCCACTTATATGGTCTAACACCTGATGAGGGTTTTGACTTTTACACTACACACCCTCCACCCCTCGGCTGCGCCTAGAAATTCTGTCCATGAAAATTATGAACAGAACCGGTGACAACGGGCAGCCCTGGCGGAGTCCAACCCTCACCGGGAACAGGTCCGACTTACTGCCAGCCACGCGAACCAGACTCGTGCTCCTTCGGTACAGGGACTGGATGGCCCTTTACTAAGGGCCACCAATCCCATACTCCTGGAGCACCCCCCACAGGATGCCCCTGGGGACACGGTCGTAAGCCTTCTCCAAATCCACAAAACACATGTGGACTGGTTGGGCAAACTCCCATGCCCCCTCCAGCACCCTGGCGAGGGTAAAGAGCTGGTCCACAGTTCCGCGTCCAGGACGAAAAACCACATTGCTCCTCCTCAATCCGAGGTTCAACTATCGACCGGACCCTCTTCTCCAGCACCCTGGCGTAGACCTTACCGGGTAGGCTGAGGAGTGTGATCCCCCTATACTTGGAACACACCCTCTGGTCCCCTTTCTTGAAGATGGGAACCACCACCCCAGTCTGCCACTCCAGAGGCACTGCCCCCGATGTCCACGCAATGTTGCAGAGGCGTGTCAGCCAGGACAGCCCTACAACATCCAGAGCCTTGAGATATCCAGGACGAATCTCATCCACCCCCGGGGCCCTGCCGCCGCGCAGTTCTTTCACTACCTCCGGGACTTCTGCCCCAGAAATTGGACGACCCGCCCCCGAGACCCCCGGCTCTGTTTCCTCACTGGAATACGTGTTGGTGGGATTGAGGAGCTCCTCAAAGTATTCCTTCCACCGCCCGACAATGTTCCCAGTTGACGTCAGCAGCTCCCCACCCCCACTGTAAACAGTGTAAGCAAGTTGCCGCCTTCCCCCCCCTGAGGCGCCGGATGGTTTGCCAGAACCTCTTTGGAGCCGATCGATAGTCTTTCTCCATGGCCTCACCGAACTCCTCCCACGCCCGAGTTTTTGCCTCCACGACTGCTGCTGCTGCGCTCCGCTTGGCCCGCCGGTACCCGTCAGCTGCTTCTGGAGACCCACAGACCAACCATGCCCTGTAGGCCTCCTTCTTCAGCCTGACGGCTGACGGTTACTGCCGCGACTGGCCCCCGTGGCCTTGCAGCCACAGCTCGCAACAGCCACCTCGACAATGGCAGAGCGGAACAAGGCCCATTCGGACTCAATGTCCCCCTCCGCCCTCGGGACGCAGTCGAAGCTCTCCCGGAGGTGGGAGTTGAAGATCATCTTGACAGGTTCTTCCACCAGGCGTTCCCAGCAGACCCTCACTGCTTGTTTGGGCCTGCCAGGTCTGCGCGGCGTCCTCCCCTGCCACCTGATCCAACTCACCACCAGTTGACAGCTCTGCTCCTCTCTTCACCCGAGTGTCCAGAACATATGGTCACAGGTCAAATGACATGACTACAGACTCAATCATTGACCTGCGACCTAGGCTGTCCTGGTGCCACGTGCACCGATGGACATCCTTATGCTCGAACATGGTGTTAGTTATGGCCAAACTGCGACCCGCACAGAAGTCCAATAACTGCACACCACTCGGGTTCAGATCGGGCAGGCCGTTCCTCCCAATCACGCCCCTCCAGGTCCTGCTGTCATTGCCCACGTGAGCGTTGAAGTCCCCCAGCAAAACAATGGAGTCTCTGGTCGGGGCACTGTCCAGCACCCATCCCAGGGACTCCAAAAAGGGCGGGTACTCTGAACTGCTGTTCGGCGCATAAGCACAGACAACAGTCAGGACCCGTTCCCTGACCCGAAGGCGCAGGGACGCAACCCTTTTGTCCAATGGGGTAAACCCCAACGTACAGGCAGAGAGTCTGGGGGCTATCAGAAAGCCCACCCGGCCCTCCGCCTCTCACCCGGAGCAGCTCCAGCAAAGGAGAGAGTCCAACCCCTCTGAAGGATTTGGGTTCCAGAGCCGGAACTATGTGTCGAGGTGAGGCCGACTATATCTAGCCAGTAGCGCTCAACCTCTTCCACAAGCTCCAGCTCCTTCTCCGCCAGAGAGGTGACATTCCATGTCCCAAGAGCCAACTTCCTTAGCCGAGGATCAGACCGCCAAGGCCCCCGCCTTGGTCTGCTGCCCTATCCACACTGCACCGAACCCTTCTGGATCCCTCTGCTGGTGGTGGGCCTGCAGGGGGACGAGCCCATGTAGCCGGTTCGGGCTGGGCCCGGCCGGACTCCATGGGCAAAGGCCCGGCCACCAGGCGCTCGCCCACGGGCCCCAGCCCCAGGCCTGGCTCCAGGGCGGGGCCCCGGTAACCCTCCGGGCCGGGTACACCAACTCTTGTTATCTTCCATCATGAAGGGTCTTCTGAACCGTTCTTCGTCTGACCCTTCGCCCAGAACCAATCTGCCATGGGAAACCCTACCAGGGGCAAAATGCCCCCGACAGCACAGCTCCTAGGGTCATTAGGGCACTCAAACTCCTCCACCACGATAAGGTGACGGTTCTCGGAGGAGTGATGCGTCAGTTCATTTCTGTCAAAGTTAGACATCGCATGCAGGAGCAACTTGGCCTATCCTTGTTACAGTGCTGGAATGACATATTTTATATTTTGTATCACTTCCTCTTTCCACTAGGGGGAGTTGGAGTGTGCACTAATTATACATCATGTTTTTATACATCAAATATACACCACAGCATGTAACTTTCAGATAAATCGAAACAAAGTGTTTGATGAGACCTATTTCCTGTCACCACTAGGTGGCACTATGAGTATCAGGAAATATGGTAATGGGAATGTGTTCAGGGCGGGACTTATATGAATCATGTGAAGTTTGGTGGAGATTGGACCATTTATGCCAAAACTACAGCAATTTCGTTTTTCATGGCAAGACCTCAAGATTCAATGTTCGGCAGCGGGCGCGCCATTCAACATTGGGCAAATCCTGTGATAACTTTTGGTCAGAACATAATCACACTTACATACACCAAGTATGGAGCCAATCTGACTAAATCTGTAGGACAAGTTCGTTAATTTACAAGCCCTGGAAATGGGCAAAAAGGCAAAAAAGTGGCACAAGTAAATTCAAAATGGCGGACTTCCTGTTGGGTTTGGAGCATAGCTCCAAGAGACTTTTTTTGTACGTGATAGAGTGTTACAGGTGCCCACCAAGTTTCATACATGCAGGTCAAAGCAGCTTTGGGGGCTACTTAATTGAAATATTCTAGGGGGCGCTGTTGAGCCATCTTGGTGCATCAAAGCACAAAAATCACATCAGACAACAGGACTTGTGACCTGTGATGTGTATGCCACGTTTGGTGAGTTTTCAAGCATCCCTTGTCCCTTCAAAACAACATCGTGTTTGATGGCGAACAAGGTGGCGCCACGGTGACAGCGTTTGATGAAAACTAAAAAGCTTCATTTTTAAGCATCATCAAGGTCTAAGGACTTAGACCAGCAAGTTTGAGGTGGGTCTGATTAACCTGCTAGAAGCGGGACATCAAAGAATGTATAAAGTAGCTTTCTGTTGCCAGAAGGTGGCGCTATGGTGGTGATTCAAAATTCCTCTATAGATGTGTTCAGGGCTGGACTGTCATCATATGTGTGAAGTTTTGGCAAGATATTCCCACATGGAGTCAAGTTACAGCAACGTTTATCATCACGGCGAAACATCAAAGTTCGCCGCCACGCCATGGCCACGCCCTTCGATGAAAACTCAGTTTCCACAATAAAGCGTCATCAACGTCTTATGACTTTTTTCACCAAGTTTGAGATGGATCTGGTCAATTTTGTAGGAAATGTACATTAAAGTCTAAAACGTGACATTTCCTGTTGCCAGTAGGGGGCGCTATGTTTATCTGTAATTATTGAGATGTAGATGTGTTCAGGATGGGACTGTCATCAATCCTGTGAAGTTTGGGGAAGATTCGACCATGTATGCTGGAGTTATAAACTACTTCCTGTTTAGTAGCGAGACCCCTAACTTTGACGCCATCCCACGGTCACACGCATTGACGAAAACTCAAGCTTTTGATAACTTTTCATCTTCCAGGTCTTTGGCTGAGACAGACCAAGGTTTGAAGTCGATCGGATGAAATCTCTAGGACTAGTTCGTTCATTTATGACCCCTGGAAATGGCCAAAAATGCATCAAAATTGCACAGTAAATTCAAAATGGCAGACTTCCTGTTGGGTTTACAGCATGCCTCCAAGAGGCTTTTTTGTACATCCTGGAGTGTTACATAAGCCTACCGAGGTTCATACACGTAGATTAAACTGGCTTCAGGGGCTGTTTCCTCAAACTTTTGTAGGGGTGCTACTGAGCCATTTTTTGGAACCCACACACGAGACCCTTAAAATATCAAATTTTTCACCAGTTCTGAGATGCGTGCAAGGTTTCATGAGCTTTCAGGTATGTTAAGCCTCCCAAAAAGGCAATTCATTTGGAGGAATAATAATAATAATAAATCCTTGCATTTCAATAGGGTCCTTGCATTGCTAGGTGCTCGGGCCCTAATAATAATAATAAAAAATCCTTGCATTTCAATAGGGTCCTCGCACCGCTAGGTGCTCGGGCCCAAATTAAAGCTGCAAGCAGCTGTGATCAGTCCCTCGCTCTCCCATGTAAGCGCGGGGGCCTGAGGCACGTGGGGGCTGTGGTGCAAAGCGAGAAGGGAGAAAAAACCTGGCAGGAGCGAAAAAAAACGCAAGGAAGGATTTATATCAAGCCGTGGCAAAGGATGAAAAGTCGCCACCGCCGCTGCTGTGGCCTGCAACATGACAGGATATGTGTGTCACTGTGGAGATTCATCAACTTGATTGTCATGTGGCTACAAAATGTAGTTGATCAGGTCAGGAGCTTGAGGTTGGTGTTTGTCAGTGTAAAAGATGGCATTCCCTGTTTCCACAAGGGGGCGCCATGAGCGAGATTGCCTATGAGCACATGGAGGCGTTGAGGGCGGGGCTCTTATCATGTACAGAAATTTTGAAGCAGTTTGGATGAATTATGTGGGAGAGAGAGCTGCTTGAATATGCATGGCGATGGATCAAAAATGGCAGTGCCATAGCAGCCACGCCCTTTCTCCTGCAGACATGCAGAGCACAACTTTTGATCAGCATGGTCTCTGGATGATCTGTAAAAAATTTGAAGTCGATTGGATGAAATCCCCAGGACTAATTCGTTAAAATACAACATGTGGAAATCACGCCAAAATAACAAGTCAAAATCAAAATGGCCGACTTCCTGTTTGGAATAGACCATTGGTGCCAGAGACTTTTATGTGCATCTGGACAACATACACATGTGTACCAATTTTCATGTTCCAACTCCAAAAAAAAACCCTATGGGGAGGGTTTTTTGAAAATTTCAAGGGGGCGCTATAGAGGCATTTTGTCCCCCCCATGGCGACGCCCCTATCAGATGCAAGAGCTCGCCATTCTTGACCTGTGTATCAATTTTCATGAGGATATGAGCTCACTGAAGCCATCAAAAAGCCAAACGTATTTGGTGGCGAGGGAGGCGCCATAGCGGCCACGCCCCTTGACATAGACAAAGGCTTTTAATAACTTTTCATCAGCATGGTTTCTGGATGATCTGTAAAAAATTTGAAGTCGATTGGATGAAATCCCTAGGACTAGTTCGTAAAAATACAACATGTGGAAAGCACGCCAAAATGACAAGTCAAAATCAAAATGGCTGACTTCCTGTTTGGAGTAGACCATTGGTGCCAGAGACTTTTATGTGCGTCTGGACAACATACACATGTGTACCAATTTTCATGTTCCAACTCCAAAAAAAAACCCTATGGGGAGGGTTTTTTGAAAATTTCAAGGGGGCGCTATAGAGGCATTTTGTCCCCCCCATGGGCGACACCCCTATCAGATGCAAGAGCTCGCCATTCTTGAACTGTGTATCAATTTTCATGAGGAGATGAGGTCGCTGAAGCCATCAAAATGCCAAACATATTTAGTGGCGAGGGATTGATAGTCGCCACGCTGCCACATGGACACCATTAGACGTAGCTTCACAGCCTTCATAAGGTAGCTTCACCAGCTTGTTCTGCATGCATTAGAATTTACCACCAGAGGGCGCTATGAGTAAGGTGGGATATTAACATATTGGGGCGTTTGGGGCGGAACCATCATCATGTCCAGCAAGTTTGAAGCTGCTGAGATCAAGTATGTGGGCAGGAGAGCCGTTTGAAATTCGATGGCAAGAAAACGAAAAGTCGCCAAAATTTGTCACGTCCTAGCAGCCACATCCCTTGACATAGAGAAAAGCTTTTAATAACTTTTGATCAGCATGTTGTCAGGATGATCTGTACCAACTTTGAAGTTGATCAGACGAAATCCCTAGGAGGAGTTCGTTCAAATTTAAGTTGTGGAAATCACTGTAACAACAAAATTCAAAACAAAATGGCCGACTTCCTGTTGGGATTTTACCATGACATTAATAGACTTTTTATTGCGTCTGGGTATGATACATGTGTGTACCAAATTTCGTTTGCCTGCGACAAACTAACCCCAATGGGGAGGGGTTTTTGAAAATTTGTAGGGGGCGCTATTTCGGCATTTCGCACTCGACCATGTGCAACCGCCCAAAAATATCAAATTTCGGATGTGGCCGGACGAATGTGGAAGGTTACAAGCATTTTGAAATTTGGAAAGGGGCGAAATTGGGACACAAAATGTCGCAAGAATAATAATAATAATAAACAGCATGATTTTAATAGGGTCCTCGGACGACTTCGTCGTCACTCAGGCCCTAATAATAATAAACAGCACAATTACAATAGGGTCCTATGGAGGACTTCGTCGTCGTTCGGGCCCTAATAAACAGCGCGATTACAATAGGGTCCTACGGACGACTTTGTCGTCGCTCAGGCCCTAATAATAATCATTCGAAAAACAATAGGGATCTCGCAGGTTTGTGACCTGCTCAGGCCCTAATAATAAATGCTACAAAAACAATAGGGTCCTCGCCCTTCAGCCGAGGTCCCTAATAATAAACGCAGCAAAAACAAGAGGGCCTTCGTCCTTCGGCCGAGGTCCCTAATAACTGGGGATCAGACTGCCGCTTTTAAACGTCATCACTCAAGACAAGCAGTCATCAGTTATAGACACACCTTCAAGTTGGCAGCCCTGTTGTAATTTAAATGCAAATCCCTGCTATGACTGTCGAAAAGAGGTATAATACATTCATTCATTCATCTTCTAACCGCTTCATCCACTTGAGGGTCGCGGGGGGGCTGGAGCCTATCCCAGCTGACATTGGGCGAGAGGCAGGGTACACCCTGGACAGGTCGCCAGACTATCGCAGGGCTGACACATAGAGACAGACAACCATTCACGCTCACATTCACACCTACAGACAATTTAGAGTTATCAGTTAACCTAGTCCCTAATCTGCATGTCTTTGGACTGTGGGAGGAAGCCCGGAGAGAACCCACGCTGACACGGGGAGAACATGCAAACTCCGCACAAAAGGGTTCCCACACCCGGGATCCCTCTTGCTGTGAGGCGACAGTGCTAACCACCACACCACCGTGCTGCCCGAGATATAATACAGATTATAACAAATTTGTTGCCAAAATTTGACAGAAATATATCTATTTAGTGCATAGTAGAGTCTTAAATCTTCAACTTCAACCTGTGAAAAATGAGAACAAAAACAAGAACAAACAAGTCTTGCATTTAAATTTTTGTTCAGTGTAAATCTTTTAATGGTACACTGAATTGTAATAGAGGTAATGGTGCCATTTTCATTCTTACCCTGCACCCATAACACATTTTTTTGCACTATGTAACTTTGGTGATGGGTAGGATCCCTAGAGGGAAGTGCTTAACACTTTATGGCACCGAGTAACACACCACCAGCTAGCTACAAGAAGAAGCAAAAAATTGCAAAAATACCAATTCATGTGTAATGTTGCTGGAAAGATTTTACTTTTTTTTTGTCAGGGATGAAAATATGTTTGGTTAAAAAGGCAGAAGAGTTGTGTTCACTGCACTATACCCACTTGCTAAATCCACCCCTGCATATGGTAGGTAAGCACAGACATACATGGATCAGAACACCCAGTCTGTCTGTAATTATATATGGAATACCTGTGTTTGCAGTCGAGCGCAATTAAAGCCAAGATCCAACTTATCTGCATATGTGAATAATTTAGCATAATAACACATCTCTGGAATCTTTCATCATGCCTCAGGTGGCAACTGTGTGTCTCTGCCTCATATGCGTTCTAATAATAACATGAAGCAGCTCTTGAAAAGCGGGAGCTGACAGAGACAGCTGGGCCTTAGACAGAGGATGTAAAGAACTGTGCTCAACGGTAAAGTCAAACCCAACGACATCCATGGACCACATGTTTGACTTTGTCACAGTTTGACATAATTACTTAATGAAAACCTGTCTCTGAAGTTAACACCTCAGAGCAGAGGGTTGAACATCAGGTCCATTCATTCAAAAATACACTTCTATTTTCACAGGAAATTTACAGTTTGCATTAGGGCTGCACGATTCTGGAAAAAATGAGAATCACGATTTTTTGGCTTATAATTGAGATCACGATTCTCTCATGAACATAAAGATTTATTGTGCTTATTTCCTGATACAAAAGGAAAAGTAACAAAAATTATAAATAAATAATAAAAAAAATATAATTAAATAACAAAACCTATGATTGTGCCTGATAGAAGAGACACAAGGCACATAAACTCTGGTCAACAGAGAGGGAACACTTTTTAGCTTAAATGCAACAGCTGACAGCCTGACACTGACCTGACACTGACCGTAAAAACAATAAACTTTAGTCTCTTGTCTTCTCTTACAGCTTTTGAACAATTTTAACAATAATATCAATGTTGAACAACATTTTTCTGAGGTAGGTATTCCAGGCCTGGAATTAAGTCATTTTAGGGCAAGGCCACTTTGGCCTTTGATAAATACAAATTTATTGGGGCATCACAGCCAAAATGTGGGGCACCAAGGCCAAAACCAATGGCACAATAACAATATGTGCTAACTACATTGAATGAAGACAAAACAATATGTGTTGAAAAACAGTACTGAGTTTATTGAAACTGTAAACTGAACATTTGACTTTTCCACAAAATGCTGTGTGATAAATGTTATTAAAATTAAATTAAAATGTGAACAATTCATAATATTCATTGTTATTGTTATGATAAAATAAAGTCTAAATGGACTAAGGAAGATCCAAATTAAATGTTTCAACACCATGCATTTGACAGTAGTATTCACCTAACATAGCCTACATATCTTTAATTATATAAGATATATTGTATATTGTATTTATATGTCTCTATGTATATTTTTACAGAAATCCCCAATATTTTATTTGCCTTTAAAAAAATCATCTTCCTTCATTTATTTTGACAATGTTTATTGTATTGTATTATATGTATTAATTCTCTACAGAATCTTGTATGTTCTTTAATGTGTGTTCAATTTGTTAAAAGAAAAAAAAAACAGTTTGGTGAACCCTGCAGCAAAGTGAACCCTCTTCCTCAGAGACGATCTTTGCCTCCCAGTTTGTTCCTGGCGGCAGAGCAGAGTGAACCATTTTTCTTCTCAGAGGATCTTTGTCCCATGAGAGCAGGCACTCAGCTGCTGTCCGTGTCCGCAGTGTTAACTTTTGCTGGCGATTTGACAGTCACTAGATGCACATTATGGCCCTCTGTAAAAGTTTCTGTGTGGTACCTGTGTTGTACATGAGCTAATGTTAGCGGCTAAGGACTGAGAGGCTGTCCGGTGTGTGTATGTGTGTGTGTGTGTGTGTGTGTGTGTGTATCTGTCTGTCTGAGGAGTGTCAGTATGATAACTTGTAAGGGGTTTTCCTCACGTTGTCGGCTCTCTCCTGCTCTCGCTGCTTTCCAAACTGCCGGCCGGCTGTCGCTCTGCATCACGTGGTATGACGCTGCGTTATTGGGAGCGCTTGTTTTCATGCAGATGATGTCCCGACTCCTGGGACGGGCGGGGCTGGCAGAATCGCCGTCATTTAAAAATTAGATCGTATATGCATATGAATCGAGATCATGATTTTATTACGATTAATCGTGCAGCCCTAGTTTGCATACAGTCTCTTTCAAAATAAATGCACTAATAAACGCAGTTGGTACATCACCATGAATTGATGTATTTTTTTCCTTCAGCAACAAATGCACATAGTTACTTTTAGCCAACACACACACAGTTGGGTTTAGGATGAAAGAAAAGGGTTTGGCTTTACAATCTCACAGAAGGTGAACATCTGCCTCCCGGGTGAAAGTCAGTGGTTGTTGGACCCATCCACCACCACTTATACCCACCACCCCTTACACCCACCCTTCTCGGACTTCAACCGCCTTCCCAGCTAACAGGGAATGTTCCCACAACAATGGCTAATATTCCGTATAGGTTCTGTTAATGTTTTAAAAAAACATTTTCATCTAATGTTCACAGAACATTATACTTATGTTTCTTATTTCAAATAATGTTCCTGTATTGTTAAATGTTAACGATAGAATGTTTTAGATGTAACATTCTAAGAATGTTTTGGGGATGTTAAAGAGGTAAGCAATTGTAGAATGTTCCTTTATAAAACATTACCACAATGTTACATAATAACAAAGGAAGGACATTCTCAAAGAAACATTTTAAAAATATTTTCAGGATGTTATTTAGGCCTCTGATTACATTATGTTATTTTTTAAACATTCTTACAATGTTATATGATAATAAAGAAGGAACGTTCTTAATGCAATATTTCAAAAATATTTTCAGGATGTAACTGATGCCTCGAATCACAAATAACATGTTTCTGTAACGTCATTTATAAACAAAGGAAGAACGTTTTACCCATAGCATTCCGAGGATATTTTAGGGACAATGTTTGGTAACAGATTACAGAATGTTATTCTATAAAATGTTCCCACAATGTTAAATGATATCATATGAAGAACATTTTTAAATAAATATTTGAAAAATGTTTTGAGGACGTTATTGATACCTCAGATTAAACAATGTTATTTTCAAAAATATTTATGTGACGTGATATGTTAACAAATGTAGAACATTTGTCTACAACACGACTGGACTGGGAGACGAGACTGTTCTGTCCTGGTTTGCGCTGATGTATCCAGGCTTCTTTCCTTCCCTTCGTCCCTCTGACGCGGGCCCGGTGCCACTGAGGGGCAGTTATGTTTCCCTCTCTTTGTTTTATGCATCTATAGAAAAATACAATTATTGGCTGAGATACATGTGACTACAGAAATAAGGGTACAGTACAGGTCCTTTTCTGTCCCCCAAGGTACAATCTACACTAATGTACCCCCTAGGGCTAATTATTGGACCTCAAGGTAACTATATGTACCCTTTTGAGGGTACAAAAGGTACATATATGTTCCCAAGCAGTGAAAGGTACATACACTGAACAAAAATATAAACGCAACACTTTTGTTTTTGCTCCCATTTTTCATGAGTTGAACTCAAAGATCTAAAACATTTTCTATACACACAAAAGACCATTTCTCACAAATATTCTTCACAAATCTTTCTAAATCTGTGTTAGTGAGCACTTCTCCTTTGCTGAGATAATCCTTCCCATCTCACAAGTGTGGCATATCAAGATGCTGATTAGACAGCATGGTTATTACACAGGTGTGCCTTAGGCTGACCACAATAAAAGGCCACTCTAAAATGTTCAGCTTTATCACACAGCACAATGCCACGGATGTCGCAAGTTTTGAGGGAGCGTGCAATTGGCATGCTGACTGCAGGAATGTCCACCAGAGCTGTTGCCCATGAATTGAATGTTCATTTCTCTACCATAAGCCGTCTCCAAAGGTGTTTCAGACAATTTGGCAGTACATCCAGCTGGCCTCACAACTGCAGACCATGTGTAACCACACCAGCCCAGGACCTCCACATCCAGCATGTTCACCTCCAAGATCGTCTGAGACCAGCCACCCGGACAGCTGCTGCAACAATCGGTTTGCATAACCAAAGAATTTCTGCACAAACTGTCAGAAACCGTCTCAGGGAAGCTCATCTGCATGCTCGTCGTCCTTATCAGGGTCTCGACCTGACTGCAGTTCGTCGTCGTAACCGACTTGAGTGGGCAAATGCTCACATTCGATGGCATCTGGCACGTTGGAGAGGTGTTCTCTTCACGGATGAATCCCGGTTTTCACTGTTCAGGGCAGATGGCAGACAGCGTGTGTGGCGTCGTATGGGTGAGCGGTTTGCTGATGTCAACGTTGTGGATTGAGTGGCCCATGGTGGCGGTGGGGTTATGGTATGGGCAGGCGTATGTTATGGACAATGAACACAGGTGCATTTTATTGATGGCATTTTGAATGCACAGAGATACCGTGACGAGATCTTGAGGCCCATTGTTGTGCCATTCATCCAGGACCATCACTTCATGTTGCAGCATGATAATGCACGGCCCCATGTTGCAAGGATCTGTACACAATTCCTGGAAGCTGACAACATCCTAGTTCTTGCATGGCCAGCATACTCACCGGACATGTCACCCATTGAGCATGTTTGGGATGCTCTGGATCGGCGTATACGACACAGTGTTCCAGTTCCTGCCAATATCCAGCAACTTCGCACAGCCATTGAAGAGGAGTGGACCAACATTCCACAGGCCACAATCAACAACCTGATCAACTCTATGCGAAGGAGATGTGTTGCACTGGGTGAGGCAAATGGTGGTCACACCAGATACTGACTGGTTTTCTGACCCCACCAGACCCCCCGAGTAAAGCAAAACTGCACATTTCAGAGTGGCCTTTTATTGTGGCCAGCCTAAGGCACACCTGTGGAATAATCATGCTGTCTAATCAGCATCTTGATATGCCACACCTGTGAGGTGGGATGGATTATCTCGGCAAAGGAGAAGTGCTCACTAACACAGATTTAGACAGATTTGGGAACAATATTTGAGGGAAATGGTCTTTTGTGTGTATAGAAAATGTTTTAGATCTTTGAGTTCAGCTCATGAAAAATGGGAGCAAAAACAAAAGTGTTGTATATGTACCACTTCTTCTAAATGTTATGGGTACAATATCAGAAGACAGTCTGTGTTAGGTAAATACAAAAAACTATTAATGTAATATTAATATTGTTCTTTTTTTAATATTAATTTTATAGCTAAGCTATAGTTGAATAACCTTGAAATAAAAGGAGTTTTTTTTAGCAGATTTGCAGATATGAAAAATCCAGTCAACATTGTAATTATGACATAATATTGACTGCAAGAAAATTAAAGACAACACGTGCACACGCACATGCACGCGTGCACGCACACACCCACACACACACACACAGTCAAATATACACAGTAAAATCAGTTATCTACAGCCTGGCAGACAAAGCGCAGGTAAAACTTCCAACCACCATTAGCCTTCTATAATCTGACAGACATAGCACAGGTCAAAACCGACAGGTAACGGCAGCCCAATGTTGTGGATTTAGCTTCAGTTCATCACTAGCCTCCCTCTGGATGTAATGTTACATTGTCTGGACCTTTTAGACACACAACAGCTCAACTTCATTTTTTCACCATTCTCTCTCTCTTTGGGATCAAGTATCTTGCTGCTTGCTTCTCCTGAGTATTGTTCCTCACCTTGATTTTCAGGTGAGTCTGCTTTTCATGAGCAACATTTTGTGGATGAATGAATTAACTTAGGAGAAAGTAAGTTTGTTCACAACCATGTGTGCCTCAAATGTGAGTTTGCGTTTTGCAATAAAATTAGTTCGGGGGGGGGATCAATCTTAGATTTCGCAAACTTGCGTGTCAGCTAGCTAACATTAGCTGCTCTCTGCCTGTAGAGACGCTTTAGCCAGCTCTACTTTTAATTGGTGCGTCCAACATGTAGCACCAACCATGATTGGTTGTTGGACTCAACATTGACAAAACCAACTGTCTCCGACTCCGAGGCATTTTTCTGTTTTGGCCTGCTGCGGGAGGGGACGAAGCTCGTGTCATGGCGCTTGCTGGCCTTTCAACTGAGGATCTTTTGAAAAAGATAAGTGAAGCAGGTATAGAGGTGACCGAAGTTGAAGCCCAGAAATTCAGAGGTAACTTAGGCTAACTAATGTTACATTTAAATTTAAACGGAGTGACATGTCAGTTGACAAAACGTTAGCATTAATTAACGTTAGCATTAGGGCGCTTGGTAACGTTAGTGCTCGTAGCTCGCTCGCTAATGTAACGTTAGCTAACATTAATAAAACTTAGTTCATCAAGGTTGACTAACATAAAAGACACCGGTAGTTTTCCTGCCAGAGTTTTTCCTCATCTCATGTATTTCAAATTGCGCCTATATCGT
This sequence comes from Epinephelus lanceolatus, assembly GCF_041903045.1. Taxonomy (NCBI): domain Eukaryota; kingdom Metazoa; phylum Chordata; class Actinopteri; order Perciformes; family Serranidae; genus Epinephelus; species Epinephelus lanceolatus. Next base: position 702,058 of record NC_135740.1, read on the forward strand.
GCCACAGTCAGCTAACGTAAAATGGCTCCTTTAGCTTGACGGCTAACGGTTTTCCTTTCCTAACTAATGAAAAGTCACACATAACGTTAACGTTACTGCTCACCGAGGTTGGATAAAGTTATTGTAAAATGGCGCCTGAAGCTCGACGGCTTACCCTTTATTTTTAAATGTACAATATAATGTAAAATTGCACATAGAGCTCACTGAGTTTGGCTTGCTAGCTAACTGTGCTAACATGAATTTCTTCCCCACTTACGAGCCAACTAAAATTTGTAAATAAAAATAAATAAATAGCGCGAATAACCACTGTGAAATGGTAGTGTAGTTTGCAAAAACTACACGTAAAAAAATCTTTCCCTGTTATCCAGGGCTCAAAAGTAGCACCATTTACCAGCCCAATTCTAAGATGCAAGTGGTTGGTAGATTTGGTGGTGATTGAAGCGACAATGATACAACAGTATTGATTGGCTGGTCAAATGGTCATTTACAATTGACTGATTGACATAAAAGTTAATTTTACACCCACCTACAACTAATGTAAAATGCGATAAAATTACTGTTTGCTTTGCATGGAAAGTTAAATAATTTTAAGGGGCCATGGTGGTAATTTAGCTGTTTATACATATATGGGGTATGTTTCCTTAAACTTTTGATATAGATACAGTCAGGTCCATAATTATTTGGACAATGATACAGTTGTCATCATTTTGGCTCTGTACACCACCACAATGGGTTTTAAATGAAACAATGAATACCTGCTTAAAGTGCAGACTCTCAGCTTTCATTTAAGGCTTTTTTCAAAAATGTAGTATGAACCGTGTAGGAATGACAACCATTTCTTCACATAGTCCCCCGACTTTAAGGGCTCATAAGTATTTGGACAAACTAACATAATCATCAATTAAACAGTCAGTTTTAATACTTGGTTGCAAATCCTTTACAGTCAATGACTGCCTGAAGTGTTGGACCCATAGGCATCATCAGATGCTGGGTTTCTTCCCTGGTGATGCTCTGCCAGCCCTTTACTGCAGCCGTCTGCACTTCCTGCTTGTGTTTTGGGTGTTTTTCCCTCAGTTTTGACTTCAGCAAGAGAAATGCATGCTCAGTTGGATTCAGGTCAGATGATATGACTTGGCCATTGCAGAACATTCCACTTCTTTGCCTTAAAAATGTCTTTGGTCGCTTTTGCAATATGCTTCAGGTCAATGTCCATCTGCACTGTGAAGCATCATCCAATGAGTTTTGAAGCATTTGGTTGAATCTGAGCAGATAATGTAGCCCCAAACACTTCAGCTTTCATCCTGCTGCTCTTGTCAGCAGTCACATCATCAATAAATACAAGAGAACCAGTTCCACTGGCAGCCATACATGGCCATGACATAACAGTACCTCCACCATGCTTCACTGATGAGGTGGTGTGCTTTGGATCATGAGCAGTTCCTTCCCTTCTTCCTTCTCTTGTCTTCCCATCATTCTGGTAGTTGATCTTTGTTTTATCTGTCCATAGTATGCTGTTCCACAACTGTACAGGCTTTTTAGATGATTTTTGACAAACTCTAATCTGGCCTTCCATTTTTAAGGCTAATCAATGGTTTGCATCTTGTGATAAACCCTCTGTATTTATTCTAGTGAAGTCCTGTCTTGCTTACAAGAGCAGCAGGATGAAAGCTGAAGTGTTTGGGGCACCATTATCTACTCAGATTCAACTAAATGCTTCAAAACTCATTGGACGATGCTTCACAGTGCAGATGGACATTGACCTGAAGCATACTGCAAAAGCAACCAAGGACATTTTTAAGGCAAAGAAGTGGAATGCTCTGTAATGGCCAAGTCATATCATCTGACCTGAATCCAATTGAGCATGCGTTTCTCTTGCTGAAGCCAAAACTGAGGGCAAAACACCCAAAGCACAAGCAGGAAGTGCAGACGGCTGCAGTAAAGGGCTGGCAGAGCATCACCAGGGAAGAAACCCAGCATCTGATGATGCCTATGGGTCCAACACTTCAGGCAGTCATTGACTGTAAAGGCTTTGCAACCAAGTATTAAAACTGACTGTTTAATTGATGATTATGTTAGTTTGTCCAAATACTTATGAGCCCTTAAAGTCGGGGGACTGTGTGAAGAAATGGTTGTCATTCCTACACGGTTCATACTACATTTTTGAAAAAAGCCTTAAATGAAAGCTGAGAGTCTGCACTTTAAGCAGGTATTCATTGTTTCATTTAAAACCCATTGTGGTGGTGTACAGAGCCAAAATGATGACAACTGTATCATTGTCCAAATAATTATGGACCTGACTGTATATGATGGAGCAAACACTGAATGTTACTGTAATTAATTTAGCAAGGCTAAGGTATGCTTTGTGTTTTAGGCAGAAAGTTAATATTATCTTCTTAGCTAAGTTAGCTGAGTTTGTATTGTTTTGTCTTGACTGCTTTCACGTGAAGCGTGCAGCCATTTCATCTCCCTCTGTTTACTTTTTTCGGATAATGATGTGGATGGTGACACAGTGGATTGTGGCCTCACAGAGACTATGGTTGCCCACTTTTTTCAAGGATCTTTCAAGAGGTCAAATTCAATCAATTTGTGAACACACTAAAGGATCCAGTGATAACTCTGACTTTAGACTCCAGAGGAATGGCAGCAATCCACTAGTTCAGCCACATCAAGGTGAGTGTGTGTATGATTTTTTGCTGATGATTTGCTCATATAATTAAAAGAAAAAATCTGCTTTATTACAGCAGTGGAGCTAGTGGGAGACTGCCTGCTAGTTTTGACATCCCATCATTCCCCAGACATCTACAAACAAAACTAGACAACAAAGAGCAATGTCAGAGAAACCCAAAGGATAGACACGCAATAATCAGAGTTCTCTACGAAGCTATGGCACAATACACTATGTAAGTGTGTTGAAGGTAATTATTTCATTTCAGCTCAGTTTGAGTTGTTGCTGGCATGTTGCTGTCATTATGGTTAAGGGTATCAACTTATCAAAAGCATAATTAACCAAAACTTACATCCCTAATTAAATTAAATATCACTGATGTATCAGCCATCTATCTAAAGAATAGTTTAGAAAAAGTTAAGTTTATCTACTTGTGGAAGGCCAAGCTAACCTTTCCATCCATTCAAATTGCATCTACAGTATGAGTTCATCTGACTAGCAAACCACAGAAAATTGTTAAATTCCCTAGGGGAAAAAATGTATTTTTAGAGGCAGGGTCCAAAACTAACTTTTTCACTTGGCTGGTAAGTGAAATTTTTTACTAGCCAGACAGATTTTTTACCAGCCAACCAAATAATAATAATTTAAAGGAAAAAAAGTCAAGTCATTTAATGCTGCCGGTGGATGAGACTAGGGGGTGGCGGCGGCGGGAGCAGCAGCAGCAGCAACATTAACCTCCGTCTCTTGGTCGTCAGTCGGTAAAATCTCAGCCTCAGCAGGTTCTTTTGCTTTAGTTTTTGTTTTTTTTTTGCGGGAGGCTCCGAAATACCTGGCCAGCATCGCCATATGATACTTTTTCTTACATCTTCTTCTTCTACGGGGGTTCAGAGCATGGAGGTACATTAATAGTAGGTTCGTTCGAGATGAGCCAGTCCTGTGCAGATTCGATCACCGGCGATTGGCGCACAATGCATGCCGGTTAGTTTTGTGTCCGACTTCATCCCGACTTGCTCTGACGTTTTACAAAAGTGGATAATGATAAAACTGCGAGAGCGAGGCGGCCGCAGTTTTTAGAGCCAGGCGCTGCAGTTGCTCTCCACCAACTGCACCGCCTGGCTCTCACCTGATCTAACAGCTGATTGGTTTAGATGTCGACTCAACAAGATGACGTTCTAGATAAACTACTCATTTTTGTCGAATTTTAGAGATTAAGATTGTATTTGACTGATCTGAAGGTTTATTCTGTGAACAGAAAACATGTTGTGAGACCGATGGTGAAGTTTAGTTGTCAGAGACTAAATAGGCCTACATTCATCATAAACTATACAGTCTACTGTATATTAATATTGGACTTCTTTAATTATTGAAGTATTTAGCAACACAGAGACTTGTGGTCAATGGGATGTGAGGATTCTTAAACTAACATCTGTACAGATGTGAAGCCCTGACTGTATCTGACTGAGTCTTAATGAAAGCTGTCCTCTGAAAATATGAACCTCATAGTCAAACACAGTTTATTCAGCCTATGTAGCTGAGGGGACAGGTCAAACTGATATGATGCTGATTTACAGGAGAATTCATATCAAATGGAGGATAACCATGAACATAAACTACAGATCACCTGTAAAGCATTTTAATAAATTAATCTATCATAATTAAAACAACTGGAGACTGAAAACAAACTGATATATGGGTCTGATCACTTTTTTAATGAATTGACATCATTCTAGACAGGATGTAAGTGTGTCTGTGACTTCCTGTACGGACTGAAGGCTGCTGGAAACTGTCGGGAAACTGTCCGACTTCACCGCGGCTTTTTGTCACCGCCCCCCGCTGTAGCCGCCTGCTCTCGTCTACTTTCCAGGCGAGGCGCAGATCATCTCGAACGAGCCTATTAACAAAGTAGCAGAGTGAGACATCCTGTCAGCCGAGGGGTTTCCTATCTGTGCAGCCGAGCACCACGGCACCTCCACCCCGCAGGCTCCACTTCACTCAGCTTCACTCAGCTGCCCAACAAACCCGCTGCTTCTTCCCACTTTAACCTGATTAACAAACCGGGGTTCGGTGCTCTGGTTGGATCCAAATGGAGAGCTGGGGCTAGCTGGGAAGCTAGCAGAGGCTAACTGGCTGTGCTTCCCTCCGGTCATGCTGCAGCTAATGCTCCGCTAGCCTCACAGCTGCGCCTCGCCAACGAACAGCAGCTATCCACCTCGGTGCGCTGTGATTACGTCATGACTGACACACTTACGTGACCAAAAATCGTCTCTGCCTGAAATACACATTACTCTGCCAGGAAACCAGCCGATACCAGCATCGTTCTCCAGTAACAAATAAATGTATTTTTCACTGGTAAAAAAATAACTCGCCAGAGTGGCAAGTGGTCTTAAAAATTTACCAGCCAGAGACAAAATCTACCCGTAATTGGCGAGTGGCGAGTGTTAGTTTTGGACCCTGTTTAGAGATCTTAAGATGCTATACCATATGTTAAGTCTTTGAAAACCATATATGCTCCTAGGACACAAATTTCACATTGAAAAATAAGTTGCAGCATTTGTCCTGGTGCTCGAGTCTTTCAGGGCAGATGACCACCAATTGATTTACATTTCTTTTCTTGTCATAGGTATCCCACGAATTCGGAATATGTACAAGTTGTAAAGACACTGATTGTAAAATATCCTTTCCTGAAGGATCTCAAGGGAAATGGTTATGTAAGTGAAAGTGCAAATAATTATGCGCAGTATCTTAGATATTGCAAGTGTCCAATATTATGTGCATTCTAAACATCCATAATAAATAACATGCTAATCAGTGTTATTTGTGTCCTACCCAGATAGGAATAACACATGATCAGTATGTCACTTTCAAGATGTTGCTAATTGATGTTTCTTTCTCAACTAGCATACATGGCACATGTCTCTGAGACGTAAATTCAAATTAGAGCGTGCACTGCTGGTTGACAACGATGAAGTGAGACGTAGTAAGGAGAAGTTTGGCCACCAGACATTAAAGCAACCTGTAGAAACTGCAAGAACCAGTCAGAGGAACATTTCCAAGGTCAGTGGTGCATATCTTGGTGAAAAAGAAAGCTACTGAATCAAAACTCCTGCCTCATTTACTTTGCTCAGTAGAATGTATGACGGATTTTAAAGTAATAGTTGGAATTCTTATCCATATAGTGTAAATGAAACAGTAATTCATCAACACTAAAAATGAATTAATGACTGTGAATTTGAATGGCTTTATATCATGAAAAGTGACATGTAGCCTGAACTCTAATTCTAAATAAAGCTCAATTTTTCATCTGTAAAATGCATGGACCTGCGAATATACATAGTAGTCATAGTCATTGTCCGTAAGTTCATTTTTGTAAGGTTTCTACTAACTGTTTGAGACCCAGCAAAGACCTCTTAAAGGGGCAATAAGCGGAATTCATCGTTTTTAAATTGAAGGCATCAAGAAATCACTATAACTATGGGTGTGGTTTCATTTGTAGTATAGCATGACATCACACACCCTCTCTGTGTGTTGATCTCCAGCCTCTTGTTTACATGCCAGTCTGGCTTTGATGTCCTGATGATTGGAATTGAAGTGAGATTGAGGTTTGTGTGTTAGGAGCTGGGACTGAAATAACCAGTTATCCTCTTATCCTTTCCTTTAAAGAGTACACATCCACTGTACTGATGCAGTAATTTTCTTGATGGTGTGTGTGTCAGAGAGAGAAAGAGAGAGAGGGCCACAATATACGTAGATGAGGGTCCATGTCATTGGTTTGACAGCCCATTGGTTCAACATCCCATTAGTCCGACTGTCCGCGGTGCTGAACGGCTCGTGGCGGGCGTGTGGTGCGCCGCGACCAGCTTGAGGCGGAGCAGGCTCACGGCTTATGTGTTTGTCACTTTCTTTTTCATTTTAACCCACACCATGATCTTTTCCTGACCCTAACCAAGTGGTTTTTGTGCCTATACCTAACCAGACCTTAACCAGGGGGCGTCATGATGATTTCCGAACGGACTTCAGAACAATGAGTTTAATATGGTCGGAACAATGGGATGTCGAACCAATGGGCTGTTGAACCAATGGGCAGTTCCCCATAGATGATGCCAGATATGATAATGCCAGAGACTTGATGGTTCCAGTGGAGGCAGGACATGACATAGCTTGCACTGGATTTACATTGACCATGATGAACAGTGTAGACAAAGCATTTACATAAACGACAGATTAAGTTTTAAGACAAGAATGAGTGAGGTCTACAACTGCCTACTCACAACTTTCACCACTGCTCATGCTGTTACCACGTTGGTACTACTACTTAACTTACTTACTGTGTCTTAAATTTGTTTGAGAAAGAATTGTGTTGCTCTTCAATTTAAACGGATTAATTTTCAAATATCCTACCTTCTACATCTACTGCAGTTACTTTATTTACAGTTTCAAGTTTACAGCTTGAAATATTTCAGTTACTGATCCAGGTACTTCAGGTACTCTACAATTATCATCCTTGGCGTGTTAAACAAACATAACACAGAGGGATCTATTTTCGTTCCGGTGCAAGTCCAGTTTTTGTGCAAATCCTGGCATAACAGCAATTTTGTGCAGGTGCAGGTGCAGCTGCATGCACTAGCAAGTTTGATGAACTGGCTTATATTCTGATTTTCATTCTGAATTATCTGCTTTTCTAAACCATTTTTCTCTGTCTCTCTTCATTTTTAGAGGCATGCCAGAGGAACCACCCCAAGACCCTTCAGAAGACCATTGATCTATGCATCTCAGATACCCTGAGATATGCTCACCACAGAAGGAGTCTGGTCAGTGTTTTGATTTGGTGAAAACACATATTTAAAAAAAGATGCAACCCCCCACCATACAATTTGTGATAAAATGTGAGCAGATATTGCATATTTGTGGATTATGATGCACATTGAGAGACTTTTCTTTCTGTCATTAGGTTTATTTTTTTATTATTATTGCATGAATTCTAGTTGAAATTAGGAAATACACAACAGATAAGAATGTGTGTAATGATGCAGTAGTTTTTTGTTTGGAGGGAAGTTGTGTGGGTTTGCTGACTTAAGGGGTGTACTACGAAACGAGATTAGTGTGTTAGCAAGGTACAGTACAGGCCAAAAGTTTGGACACACCTTCTCATTCAATGCGTTTTCTTTATTTTCATGACTATTTACATTGTAGATTCTCACTGAAGGCATCAAAACTATGAATGAACACATGTGGAGTTATGTACTTAACAAAAAAAGGTAAAATAACTGAAAACATGTTTTATATTCTAGTTTCTTCAAAATAGCCACCCTTTGCTCTGATTACTGCTTTGCACACTCTTGGCATTCTCTCGATGAGCTTCAAGAGGTAGTCACCTGAAATGGTTTTCCAACAGTCTTGAAGGAGTTCCCAGAGGTTTTTAGCACTTATTGGCCCCTTTGCCTTCACTCTGCGGTCCAGCTCACCCCAAACCATCTGGATTGGGTTCAGGTCCGGTGACTGTGGAGGCCAGGTCATCTGCCGCAGCACTCCATCACTCTCCTTCTTGGTCAAATAGCCCTTACACAGCCTGGAGGTGTGTTTGGGGTCATTGTCCTGTTGAAAAATAAATGATCGTCCAACTAAACGCAAACCGGATGGGATGGCATGTCGCTGCAGGATGCTGTGGTAGCCATGCTGGTTCAGTGTGCCTTCAATTTTGAATAAATCCCCAACAGTGTCACCAGCGAAACACCCCCACACCATCACACCTCCTCCTCCATGCTTCACAGTGGGAACCAGGCATGTGGAATCCATCCGTTCACCTTTTCTGCGTCTCACAAAGACACGGCGGTTGGAACCAAAGATCTCAAATTTGGACTCATCAGACCAAAGCACAGATTTCCACTGGTCTAATGTCCATTCCTTGTGTTTCTTGGCCCAAACAAATCTCTTCTGCTTGTTGCCTCTCCTTAGCAGTGGTTTCCTAGCAGCTATTTGACCATGAAGGCCTGATTCGCGCAGTCTCCTCTTAACAGTTGTTCTAGAGATGGGTCTGCCGCTAGAACTCTGTGTGGCATTCATCTGGTCTCTGAGCTGAGCTGCTGTTAACTTGCGATTTCTGAGGCTGGTGACTCGGATGAACTTATCCTCAGAAGCAGAGGTGACTCTTGGTCTTCCTTTCCTGGGTCGGTCCTCATGTGTGCCAGTTTCGTTGTAGCGCTTGATGGTTTTTGCGACTCCACTTGGGGACACATTTAAAGTTTTTGCAATTTTCCGGACTGACTGACCTTCATTTCTTAAAGTAATGATGGCCACTCATTTTTATTTAGTTAGCTGATTGGTTCTTGCCATAATATGAATTTTAACAGTTGTCCAATAGGGCTGTCAGCTGTGTATTAACCTGACTTCTGCACAACACAACTGATGGTCCAACCCCATTGATAAAGCAAGAAATTCCACTAATTAACCCTGATAAGGCACACCTGTGAAGTGGAAACCATTTCAGGTGACTACCTCTTGAAGCTCATCGAGAGAATGCCCAGAGTGTGCAAAGCAGTAATCAGAGCAAAGGGTGGCTATTTTGAAGAAACTAGAATATAAAACATGTTTTCAGTTATTTCACCTTTTTTTGTTAAGTACATAACTCCACATGTGTTCATTCATAGTTTTGATGCCTTCAGTGAGAATCTACAATGTAAATAGTCATGAAAATAAAGAAAACGCATTGAATGAGAAGGTGTGTCCAAACTTTTGGCCTGTACTGTATGTTGAGTCTAAAGCCAGGCTTTTCTGTATCACAAATGGTGGCTCTCTTTTAACCTGGATAGATCACCATGGTAACTTATGGTTAGCTCATAACCTAGTCCTGACCAGGTTATGTTCAGAGTTTCATCTGAAATAAAAAGCACCATTATTTCACCATTTGAGTCCATTGGAGATGGCGTCACCTTTCCATTGAAAGTCCAGTGGAGCTGGGAGTCAGAATCATTCGAGCATCACTACGGAGGGAGAAGGGTTTTTGGAGATTGCACTTTTGGCTGTGATCACTTTTTTTGAATTCTTCTTAGCTCTCCATTAAAAACAACCTTCTCCTTTTGCCTGAAATAAGCAGCCTACATTTGCTGCATTTTGCGCAGAAGTAGAATCATATGACACCAAACGCCCCCTTTTATGTGAACGTGCACAGAGCACAAAGCTGAGACTCTGACTTAACAAATCAGGTTGATAACCACCGTCGTTATGTGAATAAAGTGAGCCTACACAGAGAAAACATGTCATTATTTGACTCTGCCCTGTTTACGTCAATATTATATAGTAGTAATAGTATAGTAATTATTAGTCATTGTATTATTATCACTGGACATTACCTTACTTTTCTTTGTATCTACTTTACTTGGATATTAATGGTTATTTCCAGTAATTACTTCATAATTAATGGTATGTAATTTAAAGGATTACCAAAAAACATCTGATGAATCAGAAACAATTATGATTTGAAATACTCTTTTTGTTATAATGCAGGTGAATGAGGCAAGTGGACCCAGGCCAGAGGATGACTCCTGTCCTGCAGAGTGTGCGTGGAGCCCCACACTGCTGTCAGAAACATCTGACATATGAACACACAGTACATACAGTACACACGCACACACACACGTTTTTGTAGTTTTTTTTTTTGTCTTGTATTGTGTTATTCAAAGTGGTTTATTGTTACATATAGTAGATGACCTTTTTTGTTTTGTTCTTGTATGGCTTTATTTTTAAATTGTTCTAAAAGGTCTAAAAGTTTTTGAATTAAAAGGTTGTTAAACATTTACATGGGTTCGCTGTCAAATTCCATTATGAAGTAAACTGTCAGTGATTCTATGACCAGTGGTCGGTCAGGAAAGTTTAATCTTGAAACTGAATGGTGATGTCATAATATTTCAATGTTTAAATATTTCAATTTAATATTATAACACAACATTTGTAGACTTTTTTTTTTCAAAGCATGTTATGCAGCCCTTAAGTAATATTATTCTGGAAACATTAAAAACTGTCAGCTGGAAACCTTTTAAAGAACATTAGGGCCTAATGTTATAGCAATATTCTCATTCAACATTTTAAGAAGGTTATCACAAAACATTTTTAGAATGTTTTTAGAGAACATTCTCTCAGAACGTTCTGGGAACTTAAAGAAAACTTCCAGCTAAAAACATCACTAAAACATTAGGGCATAATGTTATAGCAATATTCTCATTCATCATTTTAAGAAGGTTATCACAAAACATTTTTAGAATGTTTTTAGAGAACATTCTCTCAGAACATTCTGGGAACTTAAAGAAAACTTCCCGCTAAAAACATAACTAAAACATTAGGGCATAATGTTATAGCAATATTCTCATTAAACATTTTAAGAAGGTTATCACAAAACATTTACAGAATGTTTTTAGAGAACATTCTCTCAGAACATTCTGGGAACTTAAAGAAAACTTCCCGCGAAAAACATCACTAAAACATTAGGGCATAATGTTATAGCAATATTCTCATTCAACATTTTAAGAAGGTTATCACAAAACATTTTTAGAATGTTTTTAGAGAACATTCTCTCAGAATGTTCTGGCAAGACGTTCTTTGCAACAAATTAGACAAAAACTAGAGATAATTATATTTTATTAGATATTAAACAAACACAATTATACGCTAATAAGAACCAACAAGACGTACTTTGCAACAAATTAGACAAAAACTAGAGGTAATTATATTTTATTAGGTATTAAACAAACACAATTATATGCTAATTAGGACTAACAAGACGTACTTTGAAACAAATTAGCAAAAAACTAGAGGTAATTATATTTATTAGATATTAAACAAACACAATTATATGCTAATAAGAGCAAACAAGACGTACTTTGGAGCAAATTAGACAACAACTAGATGTAATTATATTTTATTAGATATTAAACAAACACAATTATATCCTAAATAAGAGCAAACAAGACATACTTTGGAACAAATTAGACAAAAACTAGATGTAATTATATTTTATTAGATATTAAACAAAAACAATTATATCCTAGTAAGAGCAAACAAGACGTACTTTGCAACAAATTAGACAAAAACTAGAGGTAATTATATTTTATTAGGTATTAAACAAACACAATTATATCCTAATTAGGACTAACAAGACGTACTTTGGAGCAAATTAGACAACAACTAGAGGTAATTATATTTTATTAGATATTAAACAAACACAATTATATCCTAATAAGAGCAAACAAGATGTACTTTGGAACAAATTAGACAAAAACTAGAGGTAATTATATTTTATTATATATTAAACAAACACAATTATATCCTAATAAGAGCAAACAAGACATACTTTGGAACAAATTAGATAAAAACTAGAGGTAATTATATTTTATTAGGTATTAAACAAACACAATTATATGCTAATTAGGACTAACAAGATGTACTTTGAAACAAATTAGACAACACCTAGAGGTAATTATATTTTATTAGATATTAAACAAACACAATTATACGCTAATAAGAGCAAACAAGACATACTTTGGAGCAAATTAGACAACAACTAGAGGTAATTATATTTTATTAGATATTAAACAAACACAATTATATCCTAATTAGGACTAACAAGACGTACTTTGGAGCAAATTAGACAACACCTAGAGGTAATTATATTTTATTAGATATTAAACAAACACAATTATATCCTAATAAAAGCAAACAAGACGTACTTTGGAACAAATTAGACAAAAACTAGAGGAAATTATATTTTATTAGCTATTAAACAAACACAATTATATCCTAATAAGAGCAAACAAGACATACTTTGGAACAAATTAGACAACAACTAGAGTCTAAAGTCTAGAGTTTAAAGTCTGCACTGTTCTGCCTTATTCAACCTGAACTAGATCTTAATAGAGGCTAATAAGGTATAAATTACAGCGGAACGGTGCAGACTTTAATCTCTGTGTTTGTTAGAAGCTCTGTTTTAAAACCAGTGGAACTGGAGCCCTGAAACAATGAAATGATTCTACTGACCTATAACAATATATAGGTTACTCTTTTTACCTGAGACTCTGGAGTTTCTTCCATGGATATTTTTTTCTTCAGTGATCTGATTGGTCAGAGGTCGGGGTGTTGACAGCCTGTGATCTGATAATCTGAGGTTAACCTGCTCCGTAGCAGGTTAGCTGTTCAGCATAAAGTTATTTATCCCAATAAAAAGAGAACCAGCTTCATAGTACTAAAACCTGAGTTAATCCTGAAGTTACCTTGCTAACTCCAAATCCTGCTTACTAGTGCAGGCCTCCTGTCACTACGTTTTTACAGAGTCCAAACCTTGCGATGCTGTTAGCTAGGGGCTACACACTACTACCACAGGACAGGTTCTCTGCAGATACAGATGTTGAGTGTGGGTCATAAGTGAGGATTTAGATGGATTATTTTTGTGTGAGTCACTATTGTTTTTTTTTTTTGTTTGTTTTTTATGTAGTTTTATGACTAGGTTCAGGAATAAAGACCACGCCTCGAACACATCCCATTTCCGCCCAATAGTATTTAAGCATAGCCGATGCATTCTCTTTCCCTTCGACACATTTCTCACATCGACTGACGTGCACTTCACTCGTTACCACAGGCTTACCTCAATCTAAAAGTAAGACAAACTCAAGTTTTTATTGTATCAATTAATCAACTCACCACAGATCCAGAGCTGCAGAACAATCCTCCTGATCCAGACAAAATCCACCCGAAGGCAGTTATCCTCGAGTCATATAATTCCTGCAGCAGTCGGACTACAGACAAACTTCCAGGCAGAGCCGCAAGCATTCCGTGGCTCCCATACCTCGGCCTTGCCAGCTCCTCCATTCCACCTGCCCCACAAACTCTCTCCAACTCCGGATCGATCCTCTTCTCCATCCACGAGGGTCAAGAATCACGGTCGCCATCGGCGCTGCTGCTCATGCACGTTCTCCACCTGTTCCAACGATCCATCGCCGCGCACTCACAGCATGGCCTTCTCCACGCAATAGCATTCTCCACATCACAATCCAAACCGGACATCAGAGACTAGGCATAGTGATGCTATGCTCGAGCCAGTTTGCTCGACAGTGTCGATCTTTTGAAGCGGAAGTGTTCCGAGACAGTGTTTCGATCTCTGATTAGGCACGTCCACAATCACGTGACTACTGTGAGCGAGGCCTCGTTACGTCACATCGTGTGTTGCGCTGCTTCGGGGGAAATTTGAAGGGGTTGGGCATTTCAGTGTGTCAAGGATTTTAAAATGGGTCTGAGTCACTGCTCAAACTGTGGGTTTTTTGAGAGGAGGAGTTCAACGCTATTGCTGTATTTGTTATTTGGAATGAAGTTAAGGAGAGTATTGTAGTTAGAATTAGGTTTAGATAGATTTAGTTACATTTCATACACTAAATAATACACATAGATAGCCTACATACACATATATTCATACATACACAACAAACATTCATTCATAGAAACACACTAGACATATAGTAGAAGAGGCTTATTAGATAGTTACATTAGAGAGTTGTTTGAGTGTTAGAAAGAATGTGTTGTGAGCTGTGAGAGTGCGTGGTGTGTTTGTGAGGAGTGAGGTGAGGTAGTAAGGGAGGGATATGGCAGAGCAACCAGTGCCTAAAAGAGCGCGCTCTTATGCATGGGAGCACTTTGACCTGATCAACCCCAAGAGGGTCAAGTGTCTTATCTGTGCACAGGACCTGACGTTCAGCAATAACACCTCATCAATGCTGCGACACCTGCGCAGCAAACACTCCGAAACGACACCCAATACAGCTGCTGCTGTTTCTGGGGGTGCAGAGACCAGACAAGGTCATTCCTATAGATTAAAACACATAACAGTATTATACTGAACTGAAATTAATACTTTTTGAAAAAATAATGTTTGAAGGGTGCAAGTACATCTAATGACTGCTTAGATGTACTTGCACCCTTCCATCTGGCCTCCACAGAGATGTTAGCTGAAAAGCATGTGTCTGCGTCAAAAGTCATTCCACTCATCAGAATGGTACAGCACACACTGGCTGTAAAGGCATCAGCCATTAAAAACCACACAGCACTCCATCTGATAAAACAGCTGCAGTATGAACTGGTCAAACGATGCACAGTTGAAAATGTCAGAGTTCTGGCCTTAGCCACCATCTTGGACCCAAGATTTAAGACATTAGCCTTTGGCAATGAAACCCATGCATAGGAGGCCATGTCAAAACTGACTGCAGAATGCGCTGGAGCCATGAGGGTTGAGAGGGGAATGCCGTCAACATCGCAGGTAGTGTACCATTTATTATTCCACATTATTGTGTTTTCCATACCTCTGTAGTAACACGTATTAAAATGTTATGAACTCCATCAGTCAGCTGCCAACGAAGAACATGGGCCTTCAGCAGAAGACAACTTATGGGATCTTTTGGACAGCAGAGTTGGTTTGTATTATGGCCTGTTATTACTGTAAGCACCATTTTCTTATTATGAAAGATGGCTAATTTCCCTTTTCTTTTTGTTTAGGAAGAACACAACAATCTCTAAGTGCAACAGCAGATGCTACAGTTGAGGTTCAGAGATATCTGTCTGAGCCCTACCTCTCCAGAGGAGAAGACCCGCTCACTTACTGGGCATCACGTCAAACTATCTACCCAAACCTCTTCAAGATGGTCCAAAAGTATCTGCACATGCCAGCAACATCAGTGCCATGTGAGCGGGTCTTCTCCAAAGCTGGAGAAGTAGTAAGCCACAAGACTGAAACCTTGCACTGTTGAAATGCTTCTCTTTTTGAATAAAAACCTTTAAACACTCCCTGGTTTACTAGTACACTCCATTTATATTACCACAATGGCAAAGTTGCAGAAGCACTAACATTAATTTCTACATCACATAACACAAGCACATTCCTTTCCCCCGCTCCCTCTATACACACCATATGTATGCATATTTATATTTATATATACATACGCATAAATACACATACATACATACATACATACATATACAGTACAGGCCAAAAGTTTGGACACACCTTCTCATTCAATGCATTTTCTTTATTTTCATGACTATTTACATTGTAGATTCTCACTGAAGGCATCAAAACTATGAATGAACACATGTGGAGTTATGTACTTAACAAAAAAAGGTGAAATAACTGAAAACATGTTTTATATTCTAGTTTCTTCAAAATAGCCACCCTTTGCTCTGATTACTGCTTTGCACACTCTTGGCATTCTCTCGATGAGCTTCAAGAGGTAGTCACCTGAAATGGTTTTCCAACAGTCTTGAAAGAGTTCCCGGAGGTGTTTAGCACTTGTTGGCCCCTTTGCCTTCACTCTGCGGTCCAGCTCACCCCAAACCATCTGGATTGGGTTCAGGTCCGGTGACTGTGGAGGCCAGGTCATCTGCCGCAGCACTCCATCACTCTCCTTCTTGGTCAAATAGCCCTTACACAGCCTGGAGGTGTGTTTGGGGTCATTGTCCTGTTGAAAAATAAATGATCGTCCAACTAAACGCAAACCGGATGGGATGGCATGTCGCTGCAGGATGCTGTGGTAGCCATGCTGGTTCAGTGTGCCTTCAATTTTGAATAAATCCCCAACAGTGTCACCAGCGAAACACCCCCACACCATCACACCTCCTCCTCCATGCTTCACAGTGGGAACCAGGCATGTGGAATCCATCCGTTCACCTTTTCTGCGTCTCACAAAGACACGGCGGTTGGAACCAAAGATCTCAAATTTGGACTCATCAGACCAAAGCACAGATTTCCACTGGTCTAATGTCCATTCCTTGTGTTTCTTGGCCCAAACAAATCTCTTCTGCTTGTTGCCTCTCCTTAGCAGTGGTTTCCTAGCAGCTATTTGACCATGAAGGCCTGATTCGCGCAGTCTCCTCTTAACAGTTGTTCTAGAGATGGGTCTGCTGCTAGAACTCCGTGTGGCATTCATCTGGTCTCTGATCTGAGCTGCTGTTAACTTGCGATTTCTGAGGCTGGTGACTCGGATGAACTTATCCTCAGAAGCAGAGGTAACTCTTGGTCTTCCTTTCCTGGGTCGGTCCTCATGTGTGCCAGTTTCGTTGTAGCGCTTGATGATTTTTGCGACTCCACTTGGGGACACATTTAAAGTTTTTGCAATTTTCCAGACTGACTGACCTTCATTTCTTAAAGTAATGATGGCCACTCGTTTTTCTTTAGTTAGCTGATTGGTTCTTGCCATAATATGAATTTTAACAGTTGTCCAATAGGGCTGTCGGCTGTGTATTAACCTGACTTCTGCACAACACAACTGATGGTCCCAACCCCATTGATAAAGCAAGAAATTCCACTAATTAACCCTGATAAGGCACACCTGTGAAGTGGAAACCATTTCAGGTGGCTACCTCTTGAAGCTCATCGAGAGAATGCCAAGAGTGTGCAAAGCAGTAATCAGAGCAAAGGGTGGCTATTTTGAAGAAACTAGAATATAAAACATGTTTTCAGTTATTTCACCTTTTTTTGTTAAGTACATAACTCCACATGTGTTCATTCATAGTTTTGATGCCTTCAGTGAGAATCTACAATGTAAATAGTTATGAAAATAAAGAAAATGCATTGAATGAGAAGGTGTGTCCAAATTTTTGGCCTGTACTGTATATATATATATATATATATATATATATACATATATATATACATACACACACACACACACACACATACATACATACATACATATACCGTTTTTAAAACATTTATTGAATACAAGTACAAAGCAGTATGTGTCAAGCAGTCCTGAGGCTTTTTCAGGTCTTCCACTTAGATGCAGTTCTGACTTACAGCTAGCAGATGTCACTCTTCCGACTGTATGAAATGCTTCGAAGCAGTGTGTCATTCTTGAAGTAGGTGTGTCAAAGTGGTTCACTGCTTCATGAAGCTTCGATTTCACCATCACTAACTAGGTGGCGGACAGTCTCCAATGCGTCCTGAAAAGAAAAGGCATTCCCTCCAACTGCAGCCACACAGCTGGATTCCAACGCCGCTTCATTAAATGTCACGTCTATGTAACTGCCAGCATCTGGGGATCCTCGCCGAGACATCCACGCTGGGATCGCTGCCCGTGACGTCACAGACTCCTGCCCCTCGAGGGCAGCAGCCAGTACCATTAGCTCCCACTAGCAGGGAGCCAGGTTGTATGGTTTCAAGTTTTAAGTTACTCATTGTCACATGCGATTAGAGGAAACAGTTGTTTGTTTGGCAAACAGTAATCTTAAATCTCAGGTTCCCTCTATCTATGCTCATTTAATACGCATTAAGGGAAATCTTTCAAGTAGCCATTGCTCATTTAATTCGTACAAAGGGAAAACACACAAGTAAAACAAACTATTGGAGCTTTCCTAGCGAGTTTCAGGAGCAGGACCACACCTCAAACACACCCCTTCCATTCCCTATAAATGCCAACCTAACCTGCTCTTCCCTTTTGCTCCCTTCTTCTGCACCGCAGGAACCGAGAGCACAACACAGCCCGAGAGCTTCTACTAGCCAAATACTCATTCACAAAGTAGTACTATTTTCTACTCACCGATACAGCCATGGACGTCATGTCCTTGTCTCCATCCGACGACGACTTTTTCGCTCACGATCCGGAGGATCAAGCTCCAAGTTTCCACACGCTCCCACCAGCGGATCTGGCTTCGGAGGCCGAGGACTTCCCCGCCGATGCCGTGCCCGACACGCCGCCTCCACAGGTCCTTCGGCCATCAAAGAAGCACGTGAGTCCGACCAGCTGCATCTCCTCTGCCATTCACATCCCGCCTGGTTCGTCTCTCCATAACTTACGCAGGGAGTACAGTTCACCTGTGGTTTCCACTGCCTCTCCCAGCTCACCCCCACGGTCAGAGAGAAGAGGAAGCGGCGACTTCAGAACAACCCACCGCTGCCGCCGCAATTCCCCGACGCCCTCACCTGCCAGAGTACTTCAGCCCCCCCACCATCACGGTGAAAACACTGGTCGCTCTTCCCGACGGCGATCCCAGCGTCACCACACTCCGGCGAGGTCTCCCAAAGGCCGGCCCCCTTCCAAAATCACCGACTGGACTGTGGCAACAGTCCAGTCTGTTTCCTCTAATCACATGTGACAATGTCACGACAAAAGCATCCCCTTCCATCGCACCGACAATAAAGCAAAACTTTTTAATCTCCTCATGTCCGCCTGTCATGGCCGCCGCTCCGCCGGCTCCAGCCCGCTTCCGCACGATGTCACCACGCACACCCCGATGACGCGCCGTGATGGCCCCACTCCAGCTAAAGGGACAGTCCGCCTGCATCCTCAGGTCATGCAGCCAACATCTCAGCAACAAAGGCAAGGACGTCGACCTTCGAGACCAAGAATCACCACAGTTCCTGGCACGTCTCCTACATCGGATGAAGCACGTGGCGCCGAAATTCCTGGACCTCTCACATCATGTCCAGGTTTTCCCCAACACCAGCCATCCATTCCCATATGGGCCGATGGCCCCTTTAATCCCACCCTCCAGCACCAGCAACAACAGCAGCTGACCACGGCTGAGGTTTCTGGCCATGGGCCGCCAGTGCCCTCCACAGCCCACCTACAGCTTTTACAGCAGCCAGCCTTAGCTGGGAATTCTAGCACCGGGATGCTAGCACCCCCCACTGCTGCATCACAATACACCCTACAGCCAGCTTTCTCTGGGGTTTCTGGCACCGGGGTGCCAGCACCCCCCGCAGCCGTATCACAGTACACCCAGCAGCCGGCCTTCTCCGGGGTGTCTGGCACCGGGATGCCAGCACCCCCCGCTGCTGCATCACAATACACCCAGCAGCCAGCTTTCTCTGGGGTTCCTGGCACCGGGATGCCAGCACCCCCTGCAGCCGTATCACAGTACACCCAGCAGCCGGCTCTCTCTGGGGTTTCTGGCACCGGGATGCCAGCACCCCCCGCCGCTGCACCACAGTACACCCAGCAACCGGTTTTCCCTGGGGTTTCTGGCACCGGGATGCCAGCAACCCCCGCGGAGCACTACCAACAAGCTGCACTTCATCACAGCTTTCTCCCTCAACCCATCCCAGCCCAGCGGGCAACCACCTATTTTACTCTGTCCACAGCCATACCTCCCACTCGTCATCTTGGCGCTCCAGTTTCCCGTCCTTCTCCGGTTCCAGCACACTTACACAGACAAATCATTGACGGTAATTATATAGATCTGGCTCTTCTCCTCTTGCCATCCTTGCACCAACCACCTGGCGACAGGTGTCTTGAAGACCTTGGAGGTTGCCTCCACCTGAAGGGGAAGCAGTCCAACGGTTCCAGAGAACTCACACCAACTGAGTTCGCATACGCCTTCTCTCTTTATAGAGACGTCATGTGCTCGCTCTTCCCTGGCCGTCGCCAAGAACTGGACGACTATATGTCAAATATCCTCAACCTGGCCCTCCGTTTTGGTGGCAACGGTTTCTACCAATACCATATTCACTTTGCTTCCGAAGCCGCAGCTCGTCTTAATCAATTCAATGAAGCTACTTATTGGGGCACTCTTGACACAGAACTGTATTGCCACATCTTCGCTGCCCGTGCGGCCATGACTTGCCCCCTGTGTGGTGCCCCGTCTCATCCAGCTTCCTCCTGCTCCGTTCCAATCCATGCAGAACCTCGTCCTGGCCAGCCAAGAGCGTCTGCTCTCTCCCGCTTGTCATCAGCAGCCCCGCCGCCACCCTTGCTTCCGACGCCTGCATCATCCACCCTTTCCGTCAACCTTTCGGTCGCCAAGGGCATCGACACTAAGGGCAGACCCATAATGCATCAAAAGGGTCGTTCCATCTGCAACAACTTCAACGACGCAGGTTGCAACATGTCGCAGTGCCGCTACCTCCACGTTTGCTCCTACTGCGGAGGCGGACACGCCCGTCCAGCTTGCCCTCACAACCCAACTTCACTTAAACCAGGTGAGCACCTATCGACACCTACAAACATCCCTGCCTTAGCCATGGCACTTCGCAATCACTCAGATCCAGCTTTTGTGGACTTCCTTGTAAATGGTTTCAGGAACAGTTTTCACCCCGGTCTAGCCGTACTACCATCCTTCTTGTTCGAATGCAAGAACCTGCAGTCTGCCACAAACGAACCAGAGACGGTCGACTGCTTGCTTGCCAAGGAAGTCAGTGACGGTTTCATGATCGGTCCATTTGCGCATCCTCCCTTTCCGGATTTCCGTATCAGCCCCCTTGGCATCGCAACTAGAAAGTATTCAGGAAAGAAATGCATAATCGTCGATCTTTCGGCTCCCCATGGCAGCACCATTCCCAGCATCAATAGCTTAATTCCAAGTGAAGACTTCTCCCTCCACTACACCACCATCAACCACGCCATTGCCCTCATCAAACTCGCTGGCAGGGGATCATGGCTTTCGAAGGCAGACATCACAAGCGCCTTCAAAGTTCTTCCCATTCACCCAGACTTCTGGCGATTCTTCAGCGTCCGCGCGCGCGGTGCGTACTACTTCGCAGTCAGGCTCACCTTTGGTTGCAAAAGCAGCCCCAAAATCTTTGACACCTTGTCAGAAGCCCTTTGCTGGATCTTGTCCAACAACCACGGCATTCCATTCATCGTCCATCTCTTAGACGATTTCCTCGTCATTACCCCCAATTCATCGCCACCAGCTTCTGGCCTGGTCACCCTGACCTCAGTCTTTTCCGACCTAGGGGTTCCACTGTCAGTGGAGAAAACTGAAGGCCCCTCTACTTCCCTTGAGTTCCTCGGAATCACGCTGGACACCAGTTTGTTTCAGGCCTCTCTCCCCGTTGAGAAGCTAAACCGCATCAGTCTCCTGATATCCAATTTCCTCCTTGCTCCTCGCTGCACCAAACGCCAAATGCTCTCCCTTTTGGGTCACCTCAACTATGCCATGCATATCATTCCCCAGGGGCGGGCGTTCATCTCTCACCTGTCGTCGATCACTTCTTCCGTGCCATCTCTTCTGGCCTTCATTTCCCTGGACGGTTCAAGCCGTGCCGAGCTCCGCCTTTGGCTTCACCTGCTCGCAAATTGGAATTGGATCACCTTCTTTTATGATGATCACCTGACCCATCCGCAGGACATCCATCTCTTCACCGATGCTGCTCCCTCAACCGGTTTTGGGGGCTTCTATAATGGAAAGTGGTTTGCAGCAAAATGGCCCCCGGAGGTCTCCAACGAATGCCAGAACGCTTCCTCAGCTCTATTCGAAATTTACCCCATCGTAGCTGCTGCCGTTCTGTGGGGCCATGAATGGTCCATCCTCATACATTCAGACAACCTCGCCGTCGTCGACATCATAAATAAAGGCCGCTCCAACTTTCCATCCATCATGCCGTTCATGCGCCGCCTAGTCTGGCATTCTGTTACCCATCAATACATTCTCCGTGCAGCCCATGTTCCAGGTCACTCCAATGCCATCGCTGACTCTCTCTCTCATTTCTCATTTCAGAAGTTCAGAAGCTTGGCTCCTCATGCAGATGCCCATCCAACACCAGTTCCTCCATATTCAGCATTGACATTCAATCTGTAAATCCTGGCCTTATACCTCTGATAGTCGAAGCTCAGAACTCCATAATCAACAGCCTATCACCTGCAACCTTAAAATCGTACTTGACAGCTTGGAAACAATTCCGTCACTTCCACAACTTGTATCACATTGCCTTCCCATCGTTCAGCCTTGTCACCTTGACTAGCTTCATCATCCATGCCCATTCCGTCATGGCCATCACAGCTCATACCATCAAGGTGTATCTTAGCGGCATCAGCTTCTTTTGCAAGCTTATAACAGGCAGTCCAAGTCTAGCCTCCAATCACCCGCAAATTACTGCTCTCCTTAAAGGACTCATACGCCAAGAACCAGCTAAGATCCCTCGCCGTCTTCCCCTTACATCCGACTTGCTGTTAGCTTGCATCCATACCATCCGCTCTGGATACTGCACTTACCACATCGCACGAACCTTAGAAGCCATGTTTCTGATTGCCTTCTTTGGTTTCCTCCAATGCTCAGAATTCACCTCCTTGACCATCCACTTTGACCCACGCCGCCATGCCTGCATTTCAGATTTGTCCCAATTCTCCAACGACGCCATGGTCTTCTACATCAAGCAAAGTAAAACCAACCAATCTGGTCATCCTACACCAGTCTTCTACTTCAACGTACCATCACCACTGAATTCATTTGAGACCTTGACCAGTTATTTGTCCTTCCGAAAGTCTCAAAGCGCTTCATCCACAGATCCACTCTTTGTCTCGGAAGTCGGACAAGTCGTCACTCGATTCTGGTTCCAACATCACCTCCGCCACGTACTCTCCTTATCCGGTGTTTCCCCTTTGCAGTACTCAGGTCATTCATCCAGGATCGGAGCTGCCACTTCAGCCTCCCGCAATGGCGTCCCAGAACACCTCATTAAAATCATGGGTCGTTGGTCTTCTCAAACATATCATCGTTACATCCGTTCAGACCTCAAAGATCTCAGATCTGCTCAAACCCTTCTTAATAAGTAACTGGAGGTTTTTGGGGGTCCGTCGTTGCCCAGGTGCTGCGGCGGATTCCCTAAGCCTCCCCACAACGCTTCACCGGCCAAAGAGCGACGCTTCGCAGTTTTGTGTTGTCTAGTTTAGTTTAGTTTCATTCGTTATTCAATAAATCATTCTACGCATTACTTTGAAGGTGTGGTCCTTGCTAGTGAATTGGAGCTTTCCTAGCGAGTTTCAGGAGCAGGACCACACCTCAAACACACCCCTTCCATTCCCTATAAATGCCAACCTAACCTGCTCTTCCCTTTTGCTCCCTTCTTCTGCGCCCCCTCCCACCCACCCCATTCTTTCTCCCTGTTCTCCTCTCCTCCCTCTCCTTCCTCTCCTTCCTAGGGTCCTGAGAGGGTCCGTCGTTGCCCGGGTGCTGCGGCGGATTCCCTAAGCCTCCCCACAACGCTTCACCGGCCGAAGAGCGACGTTTCGCAGTTTTGTGTTGTCTAGTTTAGTTTCATTCGTTATTCAATAAATCATTCTACGCATTACTTTGAAGGTGTGGTCCTTGCTAGTGAAACAAACTATAACCTTATGTGTTTGTCCTTTCTCAGATCATTCCATCATTCTTTTTATCTCTGCATTCAAAGGCTTCATCACATCGTCACAGCGTTCTAATCAGTTCCACAACCTGAAAACCTTCCATCAGCTTCACAGAAAGCTATTGTAATGATCTCGTCCAAAGCACACCCTTAGCCCACCTTACTAGCCAGCGTCAGCTCCCCTTTTCCTCTCAAGAGGTCACGTTCATTCAGTTTTACCACGCATTGTATCCAGAAAATGATGATAATGATTATAATGATAATAATAATAATGATAATACAAAATTTCCTTCTCCACCCACAACTACCTATTCGGAACTGACTTTCCATTAATCTAGCCACCAGCAGTTGCGAACTGCTATATACATTCTCATGTTAACCAACACTTGCAAAAGGTTTCAGCTTTAATGCAACTTCATACTTCCGACTGTCTCTCGTTCTCACCCCTGAGAAGTAAATCAATGCAGCCTCCGTGGCTGGTCACTTCCCACAGTGCTCTGAATTCGCCCCAATGCATCTTCGACCCTCCACTTCATCCCAGTTTTTTCTAATGCAACTTCATACTTTTGACTCTCCCTGGTTATCACTCTCTAAGTAAATCAACGCAGCCTTCATCCCTCATCCATTCGACCCTTGACCCTCAACTTTCATCCCTCACCCCTTCATCCCCCATCCATTCGACCTTCAACCCTTCATCCCCACCCCAATGCATCTACCCTCCATTTCGTCCTAGTTTTTGTAACCCAACCTCATACTTCTGACTGTCTCTCGTTCTCACCCCTGAGAAGTAAATCAATGCAGCCTCTGTGCCTGGTCACTTCCTGCAGTGCTCTGAATTCGCCCCAATGCATCTACGATCCTCCACTTTGTCCCAGTTTATCTAACGCAAATTTATACTTCTGAATGTCTGTCATTCTCACTCCCCAGAAGCAAATCAACGTATCCTCCGCGGCTCATCACTTCCTGCAGTGCTCCAAATCGCCCCAATGCATCTTCGACCCTCCACTTCCTCCCAGTTTTTCTAACGCAAGTTCATACTTCCAACTCTCTCTCATTCTCACTCCTGAGAAGTAAATCAACGCAGCCTCCACCGCTGGCCACCACATTCACTCCCACGTTTGCAACAGTCGTAACCATTTCGTTCTCCCAGACCCTTGTATATCTGTCCCAGACAAGCATTAATGGACAACCTCCTGCCCCATGTTTATCCCCTTCTCTCATTCATTTATCCTTCCTCAGCATTTCGTAATAAATAAACTCAGCCACCCCCACCCCTTCGTCCACAACCCGCAAAATGTACCCTGTCTCTACAGCAGCCATCCTTTTGGGGGCCCAATCGCATTCGCTTAACATGCTATTCACGCAGACACTCACCCTGGCCTCAGACCTGCACCAATCCATCAATCCGAGTGTCCCATATCCTCAATCGACTCTTGCTTTCCCATTATTAATTCCAGAAATTCTGACAATTGGCACCAGCCTCCGACCTCTCGACTATTTAATTGGGTTGTCTCTTCACACAGAGCCACTGTAAATGTTTATAAGCAGAAAATTCTTGACCATATTAAAATTCCAGGGCGCTGTCGTCTTTAGTAAACGTCACACATATGCAATATGATTCGAATCTCCCATGCACTCTTGAAGCTCTCTTTGGGGCTCTATCCGAAGCCAAGCTCACAAAGAGACAACTCCCCCACTCAGTCTCACTCCCGGGATCCCTCCTGTGTCCCTGCCTTTGACTCAAGGCATTCATCACCGTGCTCGTCAGCTACCGGGAAACCCAGCCTTCATCCCTCAACCCTCTGTCTTCCATCCCTTCATCCCTCAACCCTCATACCTTCATTCCTCACTCTACATCCCTTGATCCTTACCCTGTTGTCCCTAACCTTTCATCCACCTGGCCCTTGATCCTCATCCCTGCTACCCTTCATTCAAAATCTTTATCTTAATGGTGTGGTCTTTTTTAGTGAATTAAGGAAAATCCTATAAGTATGCCTTTAAGATTTCAATCTCAGATGATTTGGCAACATCTGTGGTTACTATAGGAACAGCAAGTAATACCACAGCCACCGCTTGTTAAGCACAACTTTGTCAGAAAAACAACAAAAGATCAACTGGCAGATTTGATTACAGCACAGCCAAACAATCCATCAGAAATAAGAAATTCTCCATTGTGCAATGCATACCCATGGGAAGTAGGGGTACTGGGGTTGCTGCAGCAGCCCCTGTTTCTGGGGTGACAGAACCTGTGATGTAATTTTTTATGAACTTAGGCTGCATCTCCCAAACATCTCCCAAAGGAGAGGGAATGCATTGTTAGGAGAGATAACTGGCTCTCGGACACAATTCAAAATGAAGTCATTCAACATTACACCTACACTATTCACAGTGAGATTGTATACTGTGCTGTCCAATCTATGGATTTACAGCTGATGGTGCTATGGACACCACTTGCCAAATGGGACTATGTTCCTTGATGCTGCAATACTGTACACAGACAAAACATGAAGATTCGCTCTGATTTTGCTGTGATGCATTTTTACTGTTGCTATGGTGTTCAGCACCACAGACAGCACACAAGCACTCTACATAGTCATATATTTTATCAGTTTTGTTTGTCTATATGTCTGCTCACAATATTATGGCTGCAATTCAACTGTGCAATATTTGGCATACAGAAAATGAAAAGAGGTTAAAATTAAACAGGGTGCACTTTATTTTGTAGCAAGTGATGTAACGCAAACAGCTTTAAGTGCAGTATTGGCAATTAGCATACTGTTACCAATGTTTTGTTTTTTTTATTTTTTTAAATAAAAACCCATTTTATTCTTACAGACTAAAGGAATATAAATAATTGAGGAATGGATGTTATGAACCCCTCAAGGTAGGGAGCTGCCACTTTTTTTCTGTTTCTTGTTTACCATGCTGGTAAATCTGAATGAATTGTACTTTGGTCCTCATGGTTTCCATAAAATTAACTGAACGGATGAATTGTGGTGAATCTAACCGGGCTAACAACGTGTGACATTAACATGTTCATATTGACAAAAGATTAAACATTTACATTTGCATGCGCGGTGTAAGCAGCTAATGTCATCTGAGTCAGGTGATTATTCTTTGTTAGTACTTCTTGACCTTAGTTCTGCATTGGTTGGCATAAAGATATGTACAACATTTAACTGTTTTTTAGTTTCACTGTCTTTATTGAAGACTTTGATTCTGATTCCTCTCTACTGTCTTCTGGTGTCCTACGGGGCTCAGTTTTGGGGCCCCTGTTATTCTCTTTATATTTGCTGCCCCTGGGTCAGACCATAAACAGATTTGATATTGTACTAGACATGTAGTGTACAAGTGCACAAGACTAAAAATGTGCTATACAAGTGCAGGTCCATTTACTATTTAACTCTTTGGTGCTTCAACAGTGTGTTGAAGGGACAACTTACTGTTGCAAAAACTGAGGGGCATTTGAATGGTGATGCCCTGACTGTTGGTTACACACTTAGTTCAGTGATGTGTTCATGTAATGATGTACACACAGCAGCACATCTGAATGGCATTTGAAGTGTTGCCTATACTTAAGTGCATTTGAAGAGTTATGTTAATATTATTTAGGTCAGAAAAACATGAATGAACTATATTATCAGTGACTTCAAAACTTTGAAGTGAACTGAAAAAGCAAAATGATTCGAATTAGAAGAGTGATTAATATTGACATCACTTTATTGTAGTCACCATACACTTATACTGTGAAAAGAATGGCACTGGTAATTAAGTTCGATATTTAATAACATGAAATTACATCACATTTCAAAATACCCAAATAATTCTTTGCGGGAAACGTAGATATTTTTTTTCCTCCTTCACTGCAAGTCTGGCAGTTCTGGACTCCACGTCATCTGTTGATTCCTGAGAATGGTAACCTCATCTGGCATTATCCCTTATATGTTCTTACAACAACGACAATACAAACATCAAATATGTAGCAGCCAATAATGTAATAAATACTACTAATTCAGATTTACCATTCATCTGCAAACATTTGCAGATGAATGGTGTTTGGCTTTCCACCGCGCCACTGTCAGTGCCTGGACGTCCACTGGGCTTGCAATGTTCATCTGCACACACTGCGATGACACACAGCTGGTTGAATATTGGCAAAGTTCTTCTTTAAATTCATTGTCTTCTGTCTGAACACTAGTGATACGGTGGTTCATTCTCGATGATTCGACACCCTGCACTGCATTCAATGACAGCTTTTTTTTTTGTTTTTTTGTTGTTTTTTTTTGCCTAGTGACAACTTTATAAATTCCTTCTTTTCACAGAAGGCTTATGGAAAATTCACATCCGGTGAAGTGGATGACACGAATGAGGTAAGAGGCTAAAATTTTCAATTTGCGCAAGTGGTTTGCGTGATGCTGTCTTGTGAATAACCCTTAGCATTGGGATCTAGTTGACATTTCCTGACATTACAGAAAATCAGAAATAGCTATGGGACTACATGATAAGTTCTGAAAATATGTATTTCTGATTTGTCAAAGGTTTTTTGCTAAGCTGCTACTTTACAAAATGGTAATGGTAAAATGGTAAGTAATTTAAGATAAACTTTTATTGTGGAAAGTAAACAACAGAAGGAGTGAAGCAGGAATGTGCTACTGTGACAATATGAAAAATAACATTGGTTCACAGTGATTAAGAGCTTGAAGGCTTTATACTTCATGTTCACATCACTTGATGTCAGTTATCGCTACGACTATACTGCAAACTGAGTTAGCCTTGCCCAGTCAGTAGCACAGCTGTGAAAGATAAATATTTCCCAGTCACAAAATATTCCAAAAAAAAAAAAAACATAGAACACTCCAGCATTCGGATTTATGTGAGCAAAAAAATTGCTTCATGTTTCATGTGAACACAGCAGGGTCATGATTGGTCAGGTTTTTGAGCAGATATTTGAAAGAAGTCACAGTAAGGGTAACTGTTGAGTGTGTTAAGTTTTTTTAATAAACAAAACTAAACTGTAGTGCTATGACTATTTCATTGTTACTATATAATTGGTTCAGAAATGTTATTACATTACTGGTAAGTTTTTACTTCATCAAACTATAATACATTAAAAATGTAAAAGTTATTACATTATTGGGAAAAGATTTCTAAAAATGTAGCGGTGGGTAACAAGTCAGAAGAAAAGTTTAATGAACTAGTGGAGAAAATGATGTGAGTCATGAGCTACGACCTTCACAGTCACCAGATCTTAACCTAACTAAACACCTCTCGATGTGTCAGACAGCACCATCAAACACTACCAAAAGAGGTGCAGCAACTTTATTTGTGTATTTTATTTTTCAGCCATCTATAAATGTCCAAACTGCCTGCCAAATTTGCACATATCTCACGCATTTTACATTGGCCAATGTGCTGACAGGGGTTAAACAAGGAAGCAGTCCTGAGTCGTCTTTTAAGAAGGCAGGTTGAGGTGGTGAATGGTCAAACAAATATGGGGCCCTATTTAGATGGTCTAAAGTGGACTGCGGAGGGCGCATAATCCATGTCGCAAGTGTCATTGCTATTATGCAGGCGCTAGATGCAGGCGCAGTTGTCATTTTCACGCCCTGCGCCCTCGTCGTCTAACTAGCAAATGAACTTGTGGTCAGGCGCAGTCATGGCGCGTTGCTAGTTAGATGACATAAAAAGCAAATGCGCCAGTGACCAACAAAAACCTGGTCTAAAGTCAACGGCGCAGTATTTCTCTGTTAAACAAGTTAGTAATATACATCTCTAGGCGGGTGCACAACGCGCATTGTAACGAGCTTAAAAAAAAAAAAAAAAAAAAAAAATCCCTCTCTTCCCTCCTGTGCCGCCGTCTCATGTAGCGTTGCCTGTTACCCCTGGCAACCCATGGCCTTAAAAGATGACATCACGCAGCGTCTCAAAAAGAAAAAGAGGCACAAGTCTACTCTGGTTGACAGAGAAGTATCTCGCCTGTTTAGTCCGCACCCTGCGGCAGCTCAGGCAAAAAGCTGAGGTAGCTAGTCCCTCGTATTTCCTCTGCCACTACAGACGGAACGGATAATCCATAGCGGAACGGACAAAACGGAAAAATGCATACTGAAACAATCATCAGCTGATCATTCATGCCCTGAAAAGAAAAAAGAGGGGATGGTAAACACATTTGTGAAATCAGATTTTAAATATCTAATTTCTAAATGGGTGAAAATTAAGTTTATCCATATTTTATCCATATCTGACAGCACCCACAGTTGTTGACTACACTCACATGATAGCTGAGGTCAAGAGCTCTCTATAACAGTTGGTCCCATGTCTGTACCCCCTTTAGTTGCTGAGTTATAAGCCCTCAAACATGCACTGAGGTCAAGGTTCAAAGGTCAATGGCTGAAAGCAGGAGCCATGTAGAATCTTCATACTGACATATGTCACTCTCCAGGTTGAGACCTTTCCAATGATGTATTTGGTTTAGCTCTACGACAAAGTTTAGATTTTTTCATTTTTTGGACACAAGCCATGCCAGGTGTAGTTTCAGAGAGCACTTTGAAGGCCCAGTATATAAAATGAGTTTTGTTTGTTTCTTTGCTTGTTTTTTTCCTTTTTTACTGTAAATAGTTACTAAAATGAGTCATCCTCAGACAATACAATACTACTAAAAAGTAAAACCAATAATAACAATAATGAAATAAGCAAAAATAATATTAAAATCATATTGAAATTTTAAAATCTATTTACAGAGTGGAATGGTAGCCTAATAGATAACTTAGATAATATTTATTATTGTTTAGACACTTTATTATTGCTTAGATACTATTTAGCCTATTATTGTATTTACTTTTAGCATGTTCTCCTTTTGAGTAATTTCCGAGAAGTTATGATAAAAAAAAATAAAAAATTACAGACTATAGGAGACAACCTCTGCAATGTCTCACGGCAATTAATTAACACTATTTGTCGGCTTTTTATAATGCCTTTTTTTTTTTTTTGCTGCTGTCTCCAGTTGAGAGTGGTGATTTGCTAAATACATTCTACAACAATAATTAGATTAACATTTGGTCTATAATATTGTTGGCTATATTATGCATTTTAATTAAAAAAAAAAACGGAAGAATAAAAGAAATAAACACCGAAATAATTACTTTTTTTTATTGATACTCCTCTCTGACACACACACACACACACACACACACACACACTGAACACGCGATTGAATGAATGAATGAATGAATGAACGAACATTGGAAGTGGTTCAGCCACAGTCCCGCCGGCTGGTGTGGTCACATTGAGATTACATTTGTTTTTTATTACTAACAAAATGTTTTATATTGACCGTATGAATGGTTTCGTTTTCAAATAAATATTTGGAAATGAAAATATGCTTTGGTGTAGCCTACTTTTACAGAGTTTTGCAATATGTATATAGCCTACCTGTATCAAAATGTATAATTTTCAGCAGCGGTTTGTGTGACAGCTGCCACGGTCGGAGGTATAACCAGCGGGGCAGCCGCTGGTTCTGTGGCGCTGGCTTGGGGTCCGCTCTCCCCTGGTGGAGTGGAGGGTGGCCGGGTTGCCAGGGGCAGACGGCTCCATGTGATGGTGTTTCCTTTCTGGTTCTTCCGTGCTCAGCCTTATTTTTATCTTCTTATTTATTTATTTATTAGTGGCGTCTGGATTCAGTTATGGCAGACGGATGGCAATCTGAAATGGAATGAAGCCCACAGACGGCCGACAGCAGCTACAAAACAGTAGTGGAACGCGCCCCATCAAGAGCACAATGCTCTTAAAGCCCTACGCTATCAAAAGCTGGCAAAATACATTTATTTTATTTTATGGCCTTGACATTAACCTGTCATATTGTTGAGTTATCAAGGACACTTCCGCGTTTTTGTGTGTGTACAGGAATGTTAAAGATATCATTGAGGAAAACGAGGTTGACGTGACGTGATTGAATCAGGGAATCCGTGTGTCCACCACGGGAGAGGATCCTAATTGACTTTACATTGGCATTGTTTTCGTGGTGGCAGCACGTAATTTCAACCCATTACGTGCTGCCACCACGGAATGTGGTGTTAAGAGGTCGTGGTCATTTCACGTATTTCTGTGAGATCAGGTTGGGCTACGCAGGCCACGTTCAGCCTGTCAGCTCGGAGGTGAAGTGCAGGCGCGTTGTTTTTCTGGTCTTTTCTCATCTCAGCCACGGGAGTGAAGGCAGCAACCTGCTAAGAGGACAGAGAAAAGAGGAGAAAAATCCTGAGATAAACGGTGATAAGAGAAAGAGAAAGCAAGCACACTTACCTGCTGGAAGTTCGGAGCCGAGTGACTACACGAAGGAGATGAGTTACGTCGGTAAGGCGAGTTGTTTACTGGATAAAAAGATGGGGCCCATGTCATTGGTTCGACAGCCCATTGGTTCGACATCCCATTAGTCCGACTGTCCACGGTGCTGAACAGCTTGAGGCGGAGCAAGCTCATGGCTTATGTGTTTGTCACTTTCTTTTTCATTTTAACCCACACCATGATCTTTTCCTGACCCTAACCAAGTGGTTTCTGTGCCTAAACCTAACCAGACCTTAACCACAGGGCATCATGATGATTTCCGAACGGACTTCGGAACAATGAGTTTAATATGGTCGGAACAATCGGATGTCAGAACAATCGGATGTTGAACTAATGGGCAGTTCCCAAAAAGATGCTTGTTAACACTTATCGTCGTCGCTATGCTAATGCTAGCTCGGTGTCTCACAGGCTAACCATGTACCTTCCATCTGGGAGCCGCTGCAAGCTCCGACATCGACGTGTTCGGCTTTGAAACACAGAGCAATGGTGAGAAACCTGTCTCTTTAGCTGCTCTGATGCTATTTTTCTGCTCTTTCTCAGTGTGCTAAAGAAAGCAGGGGTGGTATTAAAGTGAAGTGAAGTGAATAATGGTGCAATGTTTCCTAAATGTGTATACTGAGTATATTGTGTTTATTATTTTATGCCGATTGTTACAGCCATTTATCTACGTGTGTGTTTATTTTTGTTGTAAAACATTTTGTGGTGTGGCACTGTGGCAACTTCCGGTGGAAGTTCATTTATTCAGCCAGGTTAATGAGGCCAGGTGTGCGTGTAGAGGCAAACAGTTTTTTGACCGTGGCTTAGGCACGGCTGAGGTGTCTGCAGACAGGAGCAGTATTACATAACAGGCTACCAAACTGCTACAAGGTTCAATGTGCTGTACCTTCTTGCGCTTAAATGTAGAATGGAGTATGTAATACGTAAGAAATAAAGGGAGCAAAGCAACGGGAACGTCTGGACATTGTTTGTGAGAGCCAAGCCTGGCGCGCGTCAATTCATTGCACTGACACGCACCTGCAGTAAGTGACAGTGGAAAGACACTTACACCGATGTATATTTTAAAGGGAAAGTCTGTTTTGTTTTCCTATTGCCAATTTAAAAGTAAGTAATTTGATATATCGTATGATGGGAGTAAAATAACATTTTATTTTGTATGCAAATTATTGAAGGAATTTAATTAATTTCAACTGTGAGTTTAAAGTAACCTGGAGGGTAATTTTTGGTGCAGTTTCTCTCTCACCAGTAGGTCTATAGTGTAGGAGTAATTAAGCACACTTCTTTGATACCTCTGAAACGAACTCGTGTACTGTGATTTTATTTGTACATGTTATCCTGTTTTGATATGGTTATAATATATGATATTTTGAATGTTAATGGTTACTTACCATAAGTATTATTTAAATACTGTTCACATCAACAGTTAAATATGTGAGTACTTGAATGTTTAGTCCTCATATTTGATATACTTGAACACTGAATGTTGTACAACAAAACTGAAGCTTTGAAATTTGATTATATTGAAGATTTATGTGTGAGGTTTGATGCAATATTTAGCATTTTTGACATTTAAACCTTTAATGATGCATCTGAGAAAAGAGTGTAATAGATATGACCTTGTTTATAGGTCAGGTTTTTTGAGAGGACAGGGAAAATCCGAGGACCAGGACGAGATTCCGGTTGTGACAGATGGCGAGCTAAGAACTTTGAGGAAGGATCACAGTGAAGGAGATACACACATACACTCACACATACACAGATACACACACTACACTTCCATGAACTTTTAAGAAACAGGTGCACCTGCAACAATTTCTTATTTTATAAGGGCCCCATCGGACACTCTTATTTCATTTGTGTGCACACTGTTTTGTCTCTGGTCATTTGGGTTTTATTTTATATTTTTGTACAAATTGAACAATTTTCTTCAATCACTGCAAAAAAATACAAGAGTGGCTACTCAAAATTTATTCTTGTACCTGATTCATTATTGCTGCTGAGCCTATTGGCTCCTAACGAATTTGGTGTCGTCTGGATGCTGCTGGAGAGGGAGCTGGGCTCTCTAACCTCCCGGGGTAAAATTAAATAAATTGAATAATTTGTTGACAGCGTGTCTCGTGCGCACGTGCTCTCTCTTTCTCTCTTGCAGTCTCACTCTGTTTCTTTTCTTTTGACTTTTCTAAGATGACAGATGCTGAATATACTCCCTATCTGATGCTGTGGCTGTTTGTGGCTGGCTGAGAGGGATGTGAACTTATTAGTTTGCAGCTGTGTTAATCAAATCAGGTTGGGTTTCCATTACGCGTGCCAAATGGTGCCAATCCCCTTTGATCTGACATCAGATGTGACGTGACAGTTGATATAGAGATACATTTATCGTCTCCTCAGCTGTAAAACACTCACTCTTTCCAGTTGGTAGGTCCGCCATCTAACTAGCTCTCCGCCGTGCGCTCCAGTCGCGCCTCTTTTAAAGGGAATGAGAGGTGACACTCTGATTGGCTTATTGAATGATATGCCCAAAACACACCCATGACTAATTCACAGAGTAAGTCCAACCCTTTTAGACTCTCCGCCATGGTGCACAGTCTGAAAACACGCTGTCTAACTAGCAAGTGACTGGGACAGGCCCATGCACTGCACGCCTGGCGCTTTGCATTTTAGACCATCTAAATAGGGCCCATGGACTTTCACCTGGAGACACGTGTTTGGAACCGTGTGAGCTCTGAGTCATTTTAAGGGTAACCATGCTTTTCCTAAATCTAACCTCTGTAACTTTATGTTAATTACATAACTGTACATTGAGGTTAATTTGTAAGATATCATACGAACTGTTGTGTGTGCATTTTTGTAGGATATCATACAAACCGTTCTATGAGGATTCATTGGTTTGTGATAAGGGATGTCAGACATAACAAGACTGCAAGTAATTGTTAGAAAAGGGTGAAGATGTGACATATCGTTGGTGTTCATTCAGCACCAAACGTAAAGGCTTAAATCCTACACACATACTGCAAAGTATGCTTACTCACACACACAGGCACGCACGCGCGCACGCACACACACTTTAAATGTAACTTTTCCCTTGAACTGAAATTATGTGTTTTCATTAGAGGATGGCATATCCTGCAAGCAGCCAGACTTGAACGGCACCTCTGGGTTTGTAATTGGCGAGCAGTAGCTGAATTGTGGCTGACTTCATTTGGATGACAGTAAATCACTCGCTAAACTGGAAACACTGATTTCTTACTAAATATAGAGCTAAATGTTGGGCTTCTGTAATGATGACAGGTCACACTCCTGGTCTTCTGTTTCCATGGAGCTATAAAACACTGCCGTTCACACCTTTTCCATTTCACTGTCAATACCAAACACAGCCTGCAGCTTTACCTTGATGATAATATGTCTGTTTCTTATAAATGTATTGTTTACAGTGTATATTTTCTAAAAGGTAAAATGTGTAGTGGTGTGAAAAATAAGTTCCGTGTCAGCTGTGTTTGTGAGCACACCTGCAGCCCTGTCTGTGTCCTGTAGCTCTGTGATGGTAGCATGCTCCGTTATAAGGAGCATGATCCCTGACGTAGAAACACCATCTGTTACATGAAGGGGAATTATGCTAATCACTGAGGACTACACGACGGGAGTCTGGAAGAGGGAGAGAGGTTGAGATGAGATTAAGAGGGAGAAAGAATGTGTGGAATAGAAGGAGAGATGAAGACTTTAAGAATGGGGTGAGGCACAATGTGAGTGTACAAAAAATTGGAAAAACTATGCCGGGCGTGAAGAGAAGGCATTAAATACTATAACACAACACATTTGTGGGAGTTGTCAGCCTCCCTTTAATTTAATATGATGACATCATAGTCATCCAGATTAGTCTGAATGTAGCCAATTTTCCCATCTCAAAATCGTCAGTTACTTCTATCCTATTCAAAGCTGCATGGTTCCACTCCACAGTTCATCCAAACACAGGAAGCGAGCTATCAGGCTCCATCTCACAAAATAAGTGAAGTAGAAAAGTCTATATTTACAGTAGTTAATGCTGCATTCAGCTCACATTATGGGGAGCAGATGGGGAGGTCTCAGTGAGCTAAATACAGGAGATAATGAGGTGAATAAAATGTATTTGTTGTCTGCTACAGCACATTTGGACAACAGTATGAAAGGAATTCCTGCCACCCTCTCACTTTGGAGAAAAACCTGACATGGAGTGGAGTGGTGCTGGTGCAGTTCCATGACATTCACAAATGCAAGTCACAAATGCAAGTCCTTTAAATCCTTTGTCTTCATAATGGTTTAGATTCAGGTACGAGGGAAGGGGAATGATACTGTTCTGTATTTATCATCAGTAAAAAAAAAATAAAAAACCTTTAAAGGGGCACAGTGGAGTTGTCTAAGTAAAATGCTGAATGCATTTCCTTGGTCACTGCAAAGCTGTTTTTTTTTTTTTTTTTAATCCTGCATTCTTTTGATAATAACTACATACAGGACCCCAAGATGGATCCTATTCATTCCAATGAAGTTGCTCGCTTGCCACATACACCAAAAATGTTTTCTAGCTGCCGGGTGTACTTCCATATTATGTGGCCGGCTGGCCCCATTTGCGTGTTCCCGCTCGGCACATAGACTTTACATTGTAATGACGTCACAGACTTTTAAATATTTTTTCTCGCCTTGAGGAAAGTTTTGCAAATATAAAACTACCATGGCTCAAACAAAATAAAAAAACAGAGTCATAATTAACCTTGTTTGCAGTTCAAAGTGTCTGGTAAAATGTTTTAGAGATTACTTTTTTATAATGGTGACCTGTTGGGAAAATGTGTTATGGGCCACAAGGGATTTTTTCACTGCAATACCATGAGTGGCCACAGGGAAAACTTTGCTGAAAGGAGAGCATTCCTGGAGGCCTGATCCATGGCTGTATCCACCCTCTGGACTTGTAGATTGACTCCTCACTGACTTCAATTGTATGTACTGCAACAAGTTCACCATCATCATGTAAAGTCTGCGAGGGCAGAGACCACAAGCCACTGATAGACAGGCCTCAAGTCTTTTTTACTCACTGCCATGGAAATGTTCAAGCAATAATTACAATCAATTACATGGTGATCTCTGCTCTCATATCTTGTCTGCTAATCTGTCCCTGCAGGTAACAAAATATAAATCTTATGTAAAGGATTGTTTTGTGAGTGAAAAAAATAAATTCCTTTCTTAAATGGAAAAAATATATAATTGGACATCTAAATGGCATGCTAATACTCCAATATTTTTTTTTATAGTTTATTAACGTCTGGAGGACAACATTTTATCTCACCTCAGTGGTACAATTCAGGTATCCATAGCTTAGGAGACATCATGAATGATGCTGGTTTAAGAAGCTTTCAGGATTTAAGGGAAATAAACTGCCATCACACTCCTTTTTCATATATCTACACATTCTGCTTTACGGGCAGCAGGTGTCTTGACTGACAGACAACCTATTAATCATCCGATGATGGAATCATTTAAAGTTACAATGTGTAATTTACGTGGTTGTTTATTAGCAAATATCAACTATTGCTTTTATAAATATATATACTAAAGTGTAATGCAATTCACATACAAATGGAAGCTTTCTCTCAGGCTTAGAATGATGGCTCTATATATACACAGGCAGGGTGCGGTCTGCTGGAGGCTGCCCTTTTGCGTCGCCATATTTGAATACAGTGGCCAAAAGGGATATACGCGCTTCACCTTTCGCGTTTACCTAGAACTTGCCGTCACTGGAGATGATTAAGGTGAAGATCAATCCGGGGCGTTTCTGTGTGAACCTGCTTTGTACTTTTATGATTCTGTCGCACTTTAAATGGAGGACCACACATATGTTTTGCCCTGTAAGAGGGAAACCACGCCACCAAATAAAAGAAAAAGATCAGATAAGCGAGGATGGAACAAAATGCAAATGAATATCGGCATTGCTTATTCCAGGTGGAAAGAAGGATTTCACAAGGGATGCGGAGGTTGCCTGCTTTCTGCTAGACAGGTAATTCAACCTGATATTTTAAAATCATTTCGAGTGATGGCTAAGTTTATGTGCTAATGTAATCCTAGCCTTGGTAACATTATCCCAGAGCTACAGCTAAATGATTAGCCTAGCCTACAGCCTAATCTGTTGATTCCTCTCGCACTGCTGCGAAGGCTGCCACCCTCTCCTCTTCCCTCTGGGTAGCCAAGACACACCTCTTCGCCTGGCCGTTCCTGCACCGCCTCTACCCCCTCGCCCCCTTCCTCTCCCTGGTCTTCCTCCTCTCCCTCATCTCCCTGTGTCCTGTGGAAGAGCACTCTGGAAACGCATATATTGTAATCGTACCAACCTATATCTGCCGCACTGTGCTGTGGCTATCACATAAAACGTGTTATTTTAGCAGTACTGTGCTAATGCTCGTGTTACCAAAACAATTAGAAATAAAACACTCCTAACATATATCTCACAGATAACCTATATCTCACTGGTAAGCTATAACATATCGTAACATGGTTTAGAATCCTAAATAAATATTCACCTCGTCGCTAGATACTCCAGAAAAACTCAAGAAACTCTGCTGTCTGTGCAAGGCTTTTTGTCCTACAAGGCCACCGTCACTTACCCGACGGGAGGGGTGAGTGAGGGAGCGTGAGTGAGGGAGCACGAGTGAGCGCTGCAATCTAGAATTTGACAGCTGATGTCACTGTTACCATTTTTACACACTGAGGCTTTAAGACATTATCAGGACTAACCAAAGGGCATGTTTCTGCAATCTATAATACTTTGTTGGAACATATGCAGACCCAGTTAGTGATAACTAAGGTATGGAATAAAGACTGCTCGGAATGATCTGTAGACTGGGCTACAGTTTGGAGGAATGTTTCCTATTCCTCACAAAACCTAAATAATAAATTAACAAATCTGAACTTCATCTATTGTACCCATTTAACACCAAAGCAACGTTTTATGATTAATTTAACTACTTCTCCAAACTGTAATTTATGTGATTTGAATCAAATGGGGACCTTTTTACATATCATGTGAGAGTGTATCAGCTCGAAATTTCTGGGAACAAATATCAAAACGTCTCTCTGAAACACTTGGTTTAGAGATCGACTGCTCTCCAAAATGTATACTTTTGAATGATGATTCCGGGCAAAACTTTAACCATATGCAAAGACTGCTGTGGCTATCATCATGTACTGTTGCTAAAAAGATGTTGGCGGTTAGGTGGCAACCATCGAACATGCTCTCCATCAGTGGATTTACTCTTTAATAGAGGCGTTATCTATCTCTGTTGCTAGAATGAAGGGGGCAGACCAGGTTGTGCTCAAGGCTAGGAAGGAGGCACTCAGCGTAGCTAGAACTATGATATAACTCTTTGTTCTTCTTTTTTGTTGGTTTGTTTTCTTTTATGTATTGATCTGAAATATCCAGCATGTAGTTAAATTTAGAGAGATCTGTGGGGACGGGGTTGGTCAGGGTTAAGGAGCTATAAAATATGCAGGTGTTTTGTATTGTTGTTTTCTTGTATCTGTTACTGCCTTAGGCACTACTCATAATACGATCAATTGTTATGAATTTAACAGAAATGGGTTGAGTTATATTTTTTGTTTTGTTACTTTTTGTTTTGTTTATCTATTTCTCTGTTAATGCCCTGTTGTATGTTAATGTGAGAAGATAAGTATATTTATTGTCTACAATTGACAGACATTATATATGGACGTACACCTGCAAATAAAAAATAACAATAATAATAAAAAAAATAAATTTCTGTATAACATATAGAAAGCAGACATTCAGATACAGAGATGTTTGTGAATTAGGATCAAGCTATGATTAAATAAACTGGGTGGGCCTGAGAGAAACATCAGAAGATCTTCTTTTGATGTTTTTCAGCCACTTTCTCAGCCTATATTTTTGGTGTTACACTGTGCAACCTATAAGGTAGGCTGCAATAATACAATGCATTTTGATGACCCACTATAGCCTATACTTCTACATATTTATGTATCATGATGTTGTTGAATATTTTTTCTGGCTTACACAATTCAAGTATTGTTTTAATAGGCTACAGTAACTATTTTACATACAGAATGTCACATCTGCATTGTAATGAATTGTGGGCAATTAAATCTGTGAAGTCTGCTAAAGTCTGCAGAAAGTCCACTTTAGGCCCTTAGACTGGCTAAATTGTGGATTCAGAGCCTTAAGTGCTCCCAGACTTCCCAGGAATGCGCCTACTAAGTCCACGACTCTGCAAGTGTGGTGAAGTCCGGACATTTGGATTCAGCCCAAGTTTACTGTCTTGCAGTCTTCTTTTTCCCTGCTTTTGCTTGTGCATTGCTGCATGAGGTGGAATTTATACTTCTGCATCAAATCTATGCCGAGCTTACAGCTTAGGCTCTGTATCAAAGTCAGGCCTACACCAAACCCACGCCAGCTCCCCAGAAATGTAACTATGCATCGCAGCTACGCAGACCTACTGTCTATTTTTGTGAGCTGAAAACAATTACCCTCAGTGGAAACAAAGCTTTTATTTACTTTAATTTTACAGATAAAAAAACAATAAATTGTAAAGCCAATAAAGCCCCCCCCCCCCCAAAAAAAAAAAAACACTTTAAGTCTTGGTGTGATTTATCCTTTGGGGATTTATACTTCGGGATTTATCCTGGCTTAATATGAGCAGAGGAAATCTAGCTTGTCGCTAGGCTACGTTATACAATGTAAAATGCCATAGGCTTGTGCTAATAACGTTAGCATCTTATATTTGTTTGGAAAACAGTATGAGACAGTTGTTTTGTCAGTAAACCTTATTAGTTGTATTAGAGCCGATTTCTGTAACATTACCTATGTTAAATGTTGCTGTTGTCTTTGGCTTCACATGAGTAGAGAGAAATCCACGAGCTGCTAGGATATAAGCAAAGGAAATCTCTGCTCGTCGCTAGGCTACTGTATACAGTGTAAAATGCCATAGGCTTGTGTTAAAAACATTAGCATGTTGTATTTGGAAAACAAGTTTGGAAAACAAGTATAAATTGTTAACTTGCCATGTTACCACCACCTGTTGATCGGTGAAATAGTGTGAGAACATTACAAAGACTGTGCATTACATTGTACATGTGCATCCTCATGAGATAAACCTGACAGAAACAAAACAAAGCCAAAATTAACTGTATTAATAATGTATGTGGAAGCTGTTGTCCGTCTCAGAATGGACCACAGACTGAAAATTAACAGCAGCAAAAACACAATGCTAACAACGCTAAATGCTAGCAACTACCATCAGTTGGAGGCAGAGGAAATAAACGGTCATTATTCACACTAAATGATCAGATTAGTACTATCTGAACATATTTAATGAGCCCACAACCAACATTGGACATTACAGCAAGAGACACAGTGATATTAGCCCATGGTTGGCACCAATATTGGCTATCAGCAGTTTACCTTTCATATTCCTTTCCCTTAATATGTAATCTCTCCTGTAGTCAGCAAGGTGGGCTGCTGTACCATCATTATAGTTCCCCACTTATGACAGTTGAAACCCAGGCCTTTCTTTCTTAGAGTTAACATGTTTAACTTCAAATGCTGAATGTTCTGAATACCAAAAATAATGGAAAGCTGCGAGGCTGTTTCCAGTAATTTTATCACTAACTTTAATCTACAAGAGAAGTCTAGAGACAACCAAAGCACGCCCAGGTAGTTATCGATCACAACCTGTCAATGAGCAAGGAACAGGAAGGGAGCAAAATAAGGGAGTTCCCTTATGTTAGAAAAAGCAACATGCATTATTAATATGACATTTTAGATCATTGACTTCAGGCTGGATTGACAGAAGAGCATTATATGAAAACAGTGGTGTCACACCGAGTCAACCAAAATACCAAAATACATCACTGACCCCTGCTGATGCAGATGCATTCCCCTACAAAATCACACCAGTATTTTGATGAAGCAGAATTCAGGGCCCGGAATTGGGCCTGGTGGGTCCCGACCTCGTCTTCAACTTTTAGACTACTTTTGCTCTTGTCCCAAATAAGTATCTTTAAAACCAAATACTCAGCAGTCAAGGAATCACTGGAGACACGTAGAATTGAGTGCAACTGAGTTTAATGTGTTCGCAGGTAACAACACATACAGCGGGTAAAATAAATATTGAACACGTCACCATTTTTCTCAGTAACTATATTTCTAAAGGTGCTATTGTCATGAAATTTTCACCAGATGTCGGTAACAACCCATGCAATCCACACATGCAAAGAAATCAAACCATAGATGTCCATAAATTAAGTTATGTGTAATAATGTGAAATGACACAGGGAAAAAGTATTGAACACATGACGAAAGGGAGGTGCAAAAAGGCATGGAAAGCCAAGACACCAGCTGAAATCTATCAGTAATTAGAAAGCAATCCTGCCACTTGTCAGTGCAAATTAATATCAGCTGGTTCAGTCCCAAATGATGGCCTATAAAAAGGTGTCTCATTACCAAGGTGTCACACAAGAAGCATCTCATGATGGGTAAAACCAAAGAGCTGTCTCAAGACCTTCGCAACCTTATTGTTGCAAAGCATACTGATGGTATTGGTTACAGAAGGATTTCTAAACTTCTGAATGTTCCAGTGAGCACTGTTGGGGCCATAATCCCAAAGTGGAAAGAACATCATTTCACCATAAACCGGCCACGACCAGGTGCTCCTTGCAAGATTTCTGACAGAGGAATGAAAAGAATTATCAGAAGAGTTGTCCAAGAGCCAAGGACCACTTGTGGAGAGCTTCAGAAAGACCTAGAATTAGCAGATACAATTGTTTCAAAGAAAACAATAAGTAATGCACTCAACCACCATGGCCTGTATGCACGCTCACCACGCAAGACTCCATTGCTGAAGAAAAAGCATGTTGAAGCACGTTTAAAGTTTGCTGCACAACATTTAGACAAGCCTGTGAAATACTGGGAGAATATAGTCTGGTCAGATGAGACCAAAATTGAACTCTTTGGATGCCATAATACACACCATGTTTGGAGGTCAAATGGCACTGCACATCACCCCAAAAACACCATACCAACAGTGAAGTTTGGAGGTGGGAACATCATGGTGTGGGGCTGTTTTTCAGCATACAGCACTGGCAAACTTCATATAATTGAAGGAAGGATGAATGGAAAAATGCACCGAGACATTCTTGATAAAAATCTGCTGCCATCTACCAGGATGATGAAGATGAAACGAGTGTGGACATTTCAGCAAGACAATGATCCCAAACACACGGCCAAGGAAACTCTCAATTGGTTTGAGAGAAAGAAAATAAAGCTGCTAGAATGGCCCAGCCAATCACCTGACTTGAATCCAATAGAAAATCTGTGGAAAGAACTAAAGATCAGAGTTCACAGAAGAGGCCCACGAAAACTTAAAGATTTGAAGACTGTTTGTGCGGAAGAATGGGCCAAAATCACACCTGAGCAATGTATGCGACTAGTTTCTCCATACAGGAGGCGTCTTGAAGCTGTCATTACCAACAAAGGCTTTTGTACGAAGTATTAAATAAATTTCAGTAAGCGTGTTCAATACTTTTTCCCTGTGTCATTCCATTTT
Organism: Epinephelus lanceolatus; assembly: GCF_041903045.1. NCBI lineage: Eukaryota > Metazoa > Chordata > Actinopteri > Perciformes > Serranidae > Epinephelus > Epinephelus lanceolatus. The sequence continues at coordinate 745,736 of NC_135740.1, forward strand.
ATTACACATAACTTTAATTTCTGAAATTATTTATTTTGGTTTCTTTGCATGCGTGGATTGCATGGGTTGTTACCGACATCTGGTGAAAATTTCATGACAATAGCACCTTTAGAAATATATTTACTGAGAAAAATGGTGACGTGTTCAATATTTATTTTACCCGCTGTACAACTCAATGAGTCATGCTCCGGAGCAGGACTGAAGTTTTGCTTTCTGTGTGCTCTCTTTTATGCTGGTGAAGATTCTGTCGAATCTCCACCTCTTCTCTTTAATCCTTCCCACATAAGCCCGAACATAATGGTGTCATACATGAACATCAAATCCTATCAGATCGAACATTATGGTGTCATACATGCACATCAAATCCTATCAGATCCTAGGTACTTCCCACTTCAGTCCTTGAACATCAGATCCTACCAGATCCCAGGTACTTTCCACTTTCGTCCTTGAACATCAGATCCTGCATCCAATACAATACACCAATGAGTGTGTGTGTGTGTGTGTGTGTGTGTGCACATTATGTGGATACATGAAACAATAAACCAAGGTGTGACTGGTTATGATCAAGCAGAGTATACTGCCTGGACATGTATTTTTAAAGGTCAACTGACACTAAAGCAAAAGACTAAACAGGTCCATTACACTACAATTTCTAGAATGATTCTTTCCAAATAGAGCAATTCTGGTCATTTGATGAAAATTCCTGTGTTTTTTCCAATCATAATATGTATTGCAGAACATTTTTTTTCTCTGTGTCAGTTTTTTATTGATGTGCAGTTCAAAATTCAAAATGGGCCCCTTAACTCTGTGGGGAGAATTCCAGTCCCCCCACTTTTACATATCTGAGCATAGGGACCCCTTAAAAATGAAGCAGGCAGGGGTGCATCCATCGGTCCAAAAAGGAAAGCAAAAAAAGCACCTTTAGATTCAGAGTATTTTGCCAGAGGCACTTCTTCTTATGAGAAAAACTAAGGGGATGGAAAGCAATAATACATGCCATTACAACACATGTGTAGTGATTAAAATGGTTTCTTACTGTTAATATAGTTAAGGCTTCACGATCTAAGTCACTACAGACAGCTAAGTGTCCAGAATAACCAGGACAGGAGGCTAACAACTTATAAAATACAAAAGTTTATTACAAAATAGAATCCAAAAATAAAAAAGACAATATGTGGACTGGTAGCTACACAGTAGCAATTGTGCAAAAATGCAATTCGTTAGACAAGGCACGTGTATTCATTAAACTAGGAAAACTCTCAGAGAAGGCATATAGAATCGACTCACACAGTTAGGACCAATACACTCCACAAGGAGGATAAAATGCCACTACACACGGTAAAAAAAACACACACACAATGTTGTTGTGGCCTAAAGCTCCCCCCGAACCAGTTACCACTCTTGAATTGCACAATACCTGCTAAATATTGCACCAAGCCCACCTCAAATAAGTATCAACAGAAAGAAAACAAGGAAAACCAAACATTAGAAACAAAAAGGTCCAGAATTAAAACCAGCTGTTGGGAAAGGAAAAAACAGTGACAGACACTGCACCCGCAGACAGTCCTATGTGTTAAGATGTGTTCAGCATGTTTTAAAACAATATTCTTAATAAAATAATTAATTCAATATGCTGTACCTTCAGGTATTTTTAACTAGCACGCAGACCAGCAGTTTGTTGTGATGTCAAGTTTTAACTAGCAACCAGACCATGTTGCAGTGTCTGATACTGGAACTGAAAAAAACACAAAATGCATTTGAACAGCTCTGTTCAGTATATATTATAAAACAATATTCTTAATAAAAATAATTAATTCAATATGCTGTACCTTCAGGTATTTTTAACTAGCACCCAGACCAGCAGTTTGTTGTGATGTCAAGTTTTAACTAGCAACCAGACCATGTTACAGTGTCTGATACTGGAACTGAAAAGAAACACAAAATGCATTTGAACAGCTATGTTCAGTATATATTATAAAACAATACTCTTAATAAACTATAACGTTAAATGTGCCATACCTGCAGTTATTTTTAACTAGCACCCAGACCAGCAGTTACTTTGTTCCCTGATTTCAGGATGTTTTAACTAGCACCCAGGCCATGTCACAGTACTAAAAAAACACACCATAAAATACATTTAAACACCACATCATTAAATAAATTCACTGTTTGACACATATGAACAAAAGTGCATGACTTACAATCAACCCCAACTCAAGGTTCACACTGCTCGACATGCAGATGGCTAGAGGGTACTACAAAAAAAAAAAACAAAAAAAAAAAACACATAAGTCAGACTGCAACTACAACTGGCAGAGGACCCTGTTTAACTCTGAGAATAAATGCGTTTTCCATGGGTCACTCTTTCATGTATGATGCTGTAAATAATATCTTTTTTCAGTAAAATGCGGCTTACCACGACAACTGGTTGGCGTCCCGTCTGCTGCGTCTGACTGCACTTCTGTGTCTGCACACACTGGGAGGGAGGGAGGGAGGGAGGGAGGGAGGGGGGGAGAGAGAGAGAGAGAGAGAGAGCTGCTTCCGCTCTACCTTTGTAAGCTGTCCTGGGTCCTAAAACCATCCCCGTTACACATGTAAATGTTGGACTTACACTGTTGAAAAGAAGAAGCTCTGAGGAATGGTCACAATCTTCAGTCAGTAATGCCTAGCTGTAAGCACTTAAGCAAAGTTGAGTTGCCATGCTTACATGGAGAATGCCAGGGCAAATGTGAAGAAGAGCTATGCACTGTTCTATATTATGCAACAACAACAGATATGTGCATTTGCAGAACCACACAGCCTTATATGAGCTCAACAAGTCATTTCATCAAAGACTGGACATGTGCAGTAGATGTCTGCAGACCTCCTGTTTCCTGGAAGATCACACAGGAGAAATGATGATGGTGATGCCCGAACCAAAAAGGGAAGTGATGGTGTCATGGGGACTGGAAGAAGATCGCAGACTCTGTTTAAGCACTGATAATACCACAAATGACATCAAAAACTCTATGACTGGACATGGTTAAAGTGTTTTGGCCACTGTCTTCATTGGTAAGTGTCTAATAAATATATAACATAAATCTAAATACTACTACTGCACTGCAAAAAACGTAGCCCAAATGTAAGATATAAACACTAAATTTGAGAAGAAAATTACTTAAAACTAGTGAAATTATCTGTCCATGCAGAAAGTTAATTAAAGACCTCAGCCAAGGGGCGGGGACCCTATTGTTTTTGGTGCCTTTATTAGGGACCTCGGCCGAAGGATGAAGTCCCTATTGTTTCTGGTACGTTTATTCTTTATTCTTTTTCCCGCCGCCTCTTTGAGCTGGAATTTGACCCCTAAACATGCTCAAAAACTCACTCAAAATTGGCACGCATGTCAGGACTGGCAAAAAATTTGATAAAATGAAAAAATGAACCCCAAAACTGCAAAAATGGGCTCTCTAGTGCCACCTAGACACACTAAAATGGCCACTGCGGCCCACAGGAATGTCATAGATAGATCAAACCAAAACTGGAAACCAACAGGAAGTTAGCTAATTGCCCTTTCAAAGTAACATGTCGTTTTTTCAAAAATTATTTTTCAAAAAATATTTCCTCCTACACCGTTTATCATATCGGCTTCATACTCACACACATGACAGGTAAACTTCTGCTGAACAGATCTTCTAAATAACTTTGCCATTACTCGAACAGTTTGGATTTTATGCCCTCTTAAACATGACGTGACACAAAACCTCCTGACAATCTTCGCACCACCTAGACACACTAAAATGGCCGCTGTGGCCCGTAGGAATGTCGTAGAAAGATCAAACCAAAACTGGCTTGTTCGTCTCATCAAGACCTACAAATCACACACTGACACCCCTGACCTAAATCCAACAAGAAATGAGTTAGTGCCTCTGAAATTAACATGAGCAAATGTGGAGAAATTGTCAGCTGTGAGCTAGACATCTTAAACTTGTGAACAAGATCGCATTTTTGACTCCACAAACATAAAAACTATATGTCTGTGTTTGGGAGGAGTGTATCTCTCTGCTGGTATGCTCAGATTGATGATTGGACCCACAGTTTGGGAATTAAAGGGAGGAGTTCAAGACATTTTAAAGCCATCTCAATTTGCCTGCTCTCACAGCTTATCTCTCCCTCTCGCTGGCAGACTCAGGATGTTTGAAGGGCAGGGGAGAAAAGGAAAAAAGGGCACCTACTGCATGACATGGGGCCCCATTGGTGCGCAACAAGCTCAAGAGGACAGCCAAAAGGGCACATCCGCTTGCCAAAAATGACCTTGCGTACCCTTGACATTGCTTGTTTAATAGACATTTCGACTCTTACAAATAATTTGCACTGTCTGCGTGAGCTGGAGGCCGAAACCCCGTGAGTCTGATGTCCCACCAATGCTCCTTGCAGCTTTAATTATCATTATTATTATTATTATTATTATTATTATTATTATTATTATTATTATTATTATTATTATTGACTCCTATAAGAGTGGGCTACAATGAGTACCGGACCATCAAATCACAGCATCTGCGGTGAGAGGACACGGAATTTTGTGCGCTTTTATGCACGGGTCGGTAGTGAAGTGGACACATGACTCATGCTACGGATGGACGAACGAGCCACATATCTCGGTGCCGCTTAAAAACAGGTAATACATCTGGCTACATCTTTCCCACATCAAATATTGGTGATCGCCTAGACCCGTGTGTAAAAGCGCACACAATTCTGTAGCCCACTCTTATAAGACCCGATAATAATAATAATAATAATAAATAATAATAATAATAATAATAATAACAAGTTACTGTGGACCTATATGCCATGCTTTTTAACAGAATTACCAGAGGAGTTCATGGAAAAACAGGTATTGTCTGCATGAATTACTCGTGAGCGTTCCCGGAGTTCGCTGAAAAACAGGTAGTCTAATGTCAGCCTGAATTACTTGCGTGCGTCCCCAGTGAAAATCGCTGAAATGCATGGGAAATATGGCTACTGTCAGGACTCAGGGAACAGAATTTGAAAAAAAAGAGGAAGGGCCGCCACTCCGATTAATGGAATTGAATTTTCGGAATGTCGACCCTTAGGAATGGCGAGCGACCCCTGAATCTGAGGTGGTTCTGGTGGCGTGCTTGTGTTTGTTCAAGTCTCTCCAGCCGGTGGAAAGCTCTGACACAGTCTTGTCCAAAACTTACGTAATGTAATAACTCGATTAGGTTCATTTTGTCTCCTAAATTAAATAGTATAGAGATTTTTCTTTTTTCAGACCAAGAGATTAGGAGACGTTGCTTTACCTTGACATGTTTCCACTGTTAACTTCAGTCTTCTTCAGAAGCATCATCTGACGTGTGTCGTGACGTGTCTTTATCAGCTGGTGTTTCCTTGAAGGTGTGTCCGGCCTTGTAATCTGACAGATCTCTCTCTATACTGACTAAAATGTGACTAAAACTAAAACTAGTTTTCCACTCAAGACTAAGACTAAATTTAAATAAGCTATCAAAATTAAATAAATACCCATAACAACTGCAGTGTCATTTGACTGGGGTGTGAATGCCAATTGTCATCTTTCCTATGACATTTAAAAGCCAGATGTTAGCTGGCATCAGCTAGTTTTTTGTGCAGAGGGAAAAAAGTAGGGGTGCGCCCGAATACAAATACGTTATTCGTATATTTTCTATACAAATATACCAGTTATTATTTGGATGGGGGAAAAACATGCTCGTCATGCACTTTTTTTTGGAGGGGGGGTCATGTGGTTGGGAAATGCCACGCTAATCAAACAAATCAAACACTGGCTATGCCTGCTTACAGTGAAACGATATATATATATATATATATTATATATATATATATATATATATATATATCTCCAATTATCCACTGCTGTTATCCTCAGTGACCGTTACGGTGCAAGCATTTTACTCGCATTTGCGACTAAAAATTGTTTTGTGAGAGCAAAATAAATCATTAAGTGAGTACAGATTTCAACCAGCAGCAGAAAAAAAGGCGAATCCTACCGGTTGTGGGTTGAACGGGGGTCACAGACAGGAATACAGTGGAGCACTATGGCCACACAAGATAACGGTTTACCGGCAACCGAGAAGCCTGGCTTCTCTCTCGGTCACCCAACAAGCCGTTCACATTTCTCTCTTTGTGGCAGGTAATGGTCCACAAACCTCACCACACTGAAGGGACTGTTCTTAACTTATCAGAGGAAGAGGGTGGCTGGTTGATTTTTATTTTATCTATTTTATTTTGATCCCCACTGTTGGGAATCAACATATATTTACCTCACATGGTGGCACCAAATATGTTGGGAATCAACATATATACATATATAATTGGCAAACTTTCTGGGGAAAACCTGGTCTTATTAGGAGAGACGGCATTCATCCCACTTTGGATGGAGCTGCTCTTATTTCTAGGAACCTGGCAAACTTTATTAATAATTTAAATCCCTGACAACCCAGAGTTGAGACCAGGACTCGGAGACGCAGTCCTATACGCCTCTCTGAGCTTCTAGTTCAGTTACCCAGCCATAGTTTTCATAGTTTTATACAAACGGTGTCTGTCCCCCGACCACCTAAATTATTTAAATCTAAAATTAAACAAAGAGGAGTTGTGCATAACAACCTCATAAAAATTAAAACCTCTTCTGTGACAGAAAGACAAAACAGGAGAATTGAATGCAGACTGTTAAATATCAGGTCTCTATCGTCTAAAGCAGTGTTAGTAAATGAATTAATATCAGATAATCATATTGATTTACTCAGTCTCACAGAAACCTGGCTGTGTCAAGATGAATATGTCAGTCTCAATGAATCCACTCCTCCCAGTCATAATAATACCCACATTCCTCGAGGCAGCGGCCGAGGAGGGGGAGTTGCAGCCATTTTTAACTCTAGTCTGTTAATCAGCCCTAAACCTAAACTAGATTATAATTCATTTGAAAGCCTCGTTCTTAGTCTTTTACATCCGACCTGGAAAACCTCGCAGCCACTTTTTTTTGTTATAGTGTACCGTGCTCCTGGCCCGTATTCTGAATTTGTATCTGAATTCTCAGAGTTTTTATCCAGTTTAGTTCTTAAATCAGATAAAGTTATTATTGTAGGCGATTTTAACATTCATGTCGACGTTGATAATGACTCCCTGGCTACCGCGTTCATCTCATTATTAGACTCCATTGGCTTCAGTCAGGGTGTACATGAACCCACTCATTGTTTTAACCATACCCTCGATCTAGTTCTGACATATGGAATTGAAATTGATAACCTAAAAGTCTTTCCACAGAATCCCTCGCTATCGGATCATTATCTGATTACTTTTGCTTTCTTTTTACTCGATTACACGCCACTCAGCAACAGTTACTATACTAGATGTTTATCAGATAGTGCTGTCGCAAAATTTAAGGAAAAGATTACTCCGTCGTTAAATTCAATACCAAGTCCCACAGTAACAGAGGTTTCCTGTACCGACTTTGATCATTTTGTCGATAGCGCCGTAGGCTTGCTGCGAACAACACTTGACTCTGTAGCTCCTCTTAAAAAGAAGTTAAAAAAGCAAAGAAAGTTCGCTCCTTGGTATAACTCTCAAACCCGTAAGTTAAAACAAATATCGCGAAAATTTGAAAGGAATTGGCGATTGACCAAACTGGAAGAATCTTGTTTAATCTGGACAGACAGTCTCAAACCTTATAAGAGGGGCCTCCGCAATGCCAGAGCAAACTATTACTCAGCATTAATAGAAGAAAACAAGAACAACCCCAGGTTTCTTTTCAGCACTGTAGCCAGGCTGACTGAGAGTCAGAGCTCTATTGAGCCTTGTATTCCTTTAGCCCTTAGCAGTAATGATTTTATGAGCTTTTTTAATGACAAAATTCTAACTATTAGAGGCAAAATTCATGACCTCCTGTCCTCAGATAGTACCTATCTAACCTCAAACACAGCTGTAAGACCTAATATATATTTAGATTGTTTCTCCCCAATTTCTCTTCAAGAATTGACCGCAGTGATTTCTTCATCTAAATCATCAACGTGTCTCTTAGACCCCATCCCAACTAGGCTACTTAAGGAGGTCTTTCCTTTAGTTAACACTCATATATTAGATATGATCAATATATCTCTATTAACAGGCTATGTACCACAGTCTTTTAAGGTAGCTGTAATTAAACCTCTACTAAAAAAGCCCACCCTGGATCCAGAGGTGTTAGCCAACTATAGACCAATATCTAATCTTCCCTTTATGTCAAAGATCCTTGAGAAAGTAGTCGCAGACCAGCTGTGTGATTTTCTCCATGATAATAATTTATTTGAGGAATTTCAGTCAGGATTTAGAGTGCATCATAGCACTGAGACAGCGCTAGTTAAAATTACAAATGACCTTCTGATTGTTTCAGACAAAGGGCTTGTCTCTGTACTTGTTTTATTAGATCTTAGTGCGGCGTTTGACACAATTGACCATCAAATTCTACTGCAGAGACTGGATCACTTAATTGGCCTAAAAGGTTCTGCACTAAGCTGGTTTAAATCTTATTTATCTGATCGTTTTCAGTTTGTTGACGTTCATAATGAATCATCCTTACGTACCAAAGTTTGTTTTGGAGTTCCACAAGGTTCTGTGCTCGGACCAATCCTATTTACTCTATATATGCTTCCTTTAGGTAACATCATTAGAAATCACTCTATAAATTTCCATTGTTATGCGGATGATACACAGTTGTATTTATCGATGAAGCCAGAAGAAAGTAATCAATTAACTAAACTCTATAACTGCCTTAAAGACATAAAAACTTGGATGAGCACCAATTTCCTGATGTTAAATTCAGACAAAACTGAAGTTATTGTTCTTGGCCCCAAACAACTCAGAGACTCTTTATCTGATGACATAGTTTCTCTAGATGGCATTGCTCTGGCCTCTAGCACTACCGTAAGAAACCTCAGAGTAATATTTGATCAAGATTTGTCTTTTAATTCTCATTTAAAACAAACCTCACGGACTGCATTTTTTCATCTGCGTAATATTGCGAAAATTAGGCCTATCCTGACCCAAAAAGATGCAGAAAAATTGGTCCACGCTTTTGTTACCTCTAGGCTGGATTACTGTAACTCTCTATTATCAGGTAGCTCTAGTCAGTCCTTAAAAACTCTCCAGCTAATTCAGAATGCAGCAGCACGTGTACTAACAGGAACTAAGAAACAAGATCATATTTCTCCTGTTTTAGCTTCTCTGCACTGGCTCCCTGTAAAATCCAGAATTGAATTTAAAATCCTACTGTTAACTTGTAAAGCTCTAAATGGTCAAGCTCCGTCATATCTTAGTGAGCTCATAGTGCCGTATTATCCCACCAGAACACTGCGCTCTGAGAGCGCAGGGTTACTCGTGGTCCCTAAAGTCTCCAAAAGTAGATCAGGAGCCAGAGCCTTCAGCTATCAGGCTCCTCTCCTGTGGAATCATCTTCCTGTTACGGTCCGGGAGGCAGACACCCTCTCCACATTTAAGACTAGACTTAAGACTTTCCTCTTTGATAAAGCTTATTAGTTAGGCTTATAAGCTTATAAGCTAGTTAGGGCTGGCTCAGGCTTGCCCTGTACCAGCCCCTAGTTAGGCTGACTTAGGCCTAGTCTGCCGGAGGACCCCCCTATAATACACCGGGCACCTTCTCTCCTTCTCTCTCTCTCTCTCTCTCTCTCTCTCTCTCTCTCTCTCTCTCTCTCTCTCTCTCTCTCGTATTCTCTTACTGCATCTTGCTAACTCGGCCATTCTGGATGTCACTAACTCGGCTTCTTCTCCGGAGCCTTTGTGCTCCACTGTCTCTCAGATTAACTCATATCGCAGCGGTGCCTGGACAGCGTGACGTGTGTGGTTGTGCTGCTGCCGTGGTCCTGCCAGATGCCTCCTGCTGCTGCTGCCATCATTAGTCATTAGTCATACTTCTACTGTTATTATACACATATGACTATTGTCACACATGTATACTGCCAGATATTAATACATTCTTTCAACATATTGTACCACAGTAGCCAGAACTATAACTATATTATTACTTTCAATAATGTTGTTGTAAGCTACTGTTATTACCTGCATCTCTCTCTCTGTCTCTCTCTCTGTCTCTCTCTGTCTCATTGTGTCATACGGATTACTGTTAATTTATTATGCTGATCTGTTCTGTACGACATCTATTGCATGTCTGTCCATCCTGGAAGAGGGATCCCTCCTCAGTTGCTCTTCCTGAGGTTTCTACCGGTTTTTTTTCCCCGTTGAAGGGTTTTTTTTGGGGAGTTTTTCCTTATCCGCTGCGAGGGTCATAAGGACAGAGGGATGTCGTATGCTGTAAAGCCCTGTGAGGCAAATTGTGATTTATGATATTGGGCTTTATAAATAAAATTGATTGATTGATTGATTGACCTCACATGATGGCACCAAATATGTTGGGGTTAACACACTAGGCTTCACATGGAGGTACCAAAGATGTTGGGGTTTAACTGGCTATCGGAAATAATTAATAATTATTATTAATAATTAATAATTATGTTGAATAATGTGACTTAATTAACATTAAATCACCTCGTGGGGCACCATTCCTGTAAAGGGAAAAATGATAGCCAGTTAAAGATATCAGTATCATAAAATAGGCTAAACTATTAATTTGGAGTTTGATTAATAATTAAATTAATGACAACAACCAAAATTAACGGCAATGCCTGAAGGATTTTGGAGTTCTTGACGCAGCAGAGGTTGACTATTCATTCACCCTTGTGCAACATTAAACAGACAGCAAGTATGATTCCAAAGAATTATATTTATTTACAAATTAGCAAAGCAAACCAAAACACACAAATCCTAACTAACTATATACAAGCTTGGTGTGTATATATGTGTGTCTGTGTGTGTGTGTGAGAGAGAGAGAGAGAGAGAGAGAGAGAGAGAGAGAGAGAAGAGAAAGACAAAGGCGGGTGTGGTGATCAAGTAGCCATTTGGCCTACAAAACAAAATGGCTGACAACAGAGAACTACCAAAATGGCCGAATCAAGGCTGGCTTCCGGTCGGGGGAGGTGTCTGTCTGACCGTGTGGTCAGGACAAAGGAAAAGAAGCGGAAACTGTGAAATGCCTGTTTGGATGGAGCTCTGTTGAAAGCCTGTTTGTTAATGAGTCTATGTCAATGTGATATGTGTTGCAAAGGGTCTGGATTAGTGCAGAGATGGTTTAGTTGCATGCAAGAATCTGTTTGTGAACAGTATTGGCAAACTAAACACTTAGCTGTGGCGAAGCCAACTAATCAATGACCTAACTGCAATCTATCACAACAATAACTCAGTAAACAGCATCAAATCACATACAACAAGTTAAACAGTCTTGCTTAGCCTGTAAAGCTGTGATAAGCTATGCCCAGTTGTTATGTTACCGATCCTTGAATGGATGGAGGAAAGAGTCACTCAGTGGTGTACTGCTGTTAGCCGGCAGAAGAAGGCTGGGGAAGAGGGTTCCAGCTGCAGTCTTTGTTGGGTCCTTTGTTCCAAAGGTTCTGATCCGAGGAAGCTGGTCGCTCGGGGTCCTTGCAGACTTAGACGCTGGGTGCTAACTCACTTAGTTCCTTGTTGCTGGAAAGCTGGTTGCAGACCTTGTGTTTGCAACTCTACCTTTCTGTTTCAGGTCAGAGAGTCTGAGATCAATTGCCCTCCCTTTAGTGGTTTGGGCTATGGAGCAGGGGTCCTGTTCCAGGCCCAGCTGGAAAGAGGTGGGAGCTGCTGAAGCAGCTGGAGCAAGAAAAAAGGGAGAAGGCTTGGAGGGAGCAGACCTTGTACTGATGCCTGTGACATCACAGAGTCACATGTCACTGTAAAAGGTCTTGTCCAATCAAGTTTTGGGACTTGAGTCTCACTGAGGTGTGAGGTGAGACCTCCTGTGGAGATGGGTGCCACCTAGCTGTCTTTGTTTGGAGAACAAAGAGCGTGCAGAGGAAAAAGCCTTTAAATGTGCAATGATGATTTTACCAAATGATAAATCATCTGTGGTCCTGTGAATCCCAACACCCCTGTAGCCACAAATATTTTTCCTTGAGCTTTTCAAAGTGACTGGTGGAAAATGCATGACCCTTCACCATGAATTAGATTTTTTAAATTTAGCTGTTAGTTGTTATGATGTTAGTTCATCTGATGAGCTCAGCTAAAGCGTGCCAGGCAACCCAACTACAAAAGCCAGTGGACTCAAGACATCCTTTGTGTCTAATAGTAGAGCAGTAGGCCCAATGTAGCCCTGTGTGTGTGTGTGTGTTGGGCTGGCTTATGTGTGTATTCTTATGTAAACTATGCTAAACTATTCCCAGTGCAAAACAGATTATTATTAGGGCCAGAACGACAATGAAGTCGTCTGTGAGGACCCTATTGTAATCGCACTGTTTATTAGGGTCCGAGCGATGACGAAGTCATCCGTAGGACCCTATTGTAATCACGCTGTTTATCAGGGCCCGAGTGACGACGAAGTCGTCCATGAGGACCCTGTTGTAATCATGCTGTTTATTAGGGTCCGAGCGACGACGAAGTCGTCCGTCGGGCCCTAATAATAAACAGCGCGACCCTAATAAACAGCGTTTATTAGGGTCGTCCGTAGGACCCTATTGTAATCGCGCTGTTTATTATTATGGCCCGAGTGACGACAAAGTCATCCGTGAGGACCCTATTGTAATCGCGCTGTTTATTATTATTTATTATTAGGGCCCGAGTGACGACGAAATCATCAGTGAGAACCCTATTGTAATCGCGCTGTTTATTATTAGGGCCTGAGCGACAACGAAGTCGTCCGTGAGGACCCTATTGTAATCGCGCTGTTTATTATTAGGGCCCGAGCGACGACGAAATCATCTGTGCGGACCCTATTGTAATTGCGCTACTTATCATTATTAGGGCCCGAGCGACGACTTCGTCGTCCGTGAGGACCCTATTGTAATCGCACTGTTTATTAGGATCCGAGTGACGACGAAGTCGTCCGTAGGACCCTATTGTAATCATGCTGTTTATTATATATATTATATGAAATGCAAGGATTTTTTATTATTAGGGCCCGAGCACCGACTGAACGCCGGGCGAAGGCCCTATTGAAACTGAAGGAATTATTATTATAATTAGGGCGTGAGCACCGACCGAAGGCCGGGCGAAGGCCCAATTGAAACTGAAGGAATTATTAGGGCCCGAGCACCTAGCGGCGCCTGCACACGTGCACATGTGCACACATTTAGTTACACTCCCAGTGCCCCTGCTGGATGGACAACATTACGTTTTTTCGGTCCTGCCAACTTTGAAGTCCGATCAACTTCAAAGTCTGTACAGATCATCCTGAGAACATGCTGATCAAAAGTCATTAAAAGCTTTTCTCTATGTCAAGGGGCATGGCCGCTAGGGCGGACAAATTTTGGCGACTTTTTGTTTTCTTGCCATCGAATTTCGAACGGCTCTCCCGCCCACATACTTGATCTCAGCAGCTTCAAACTTGCTGGACATGTAATCACGCTTTTTTCAAACTGTGACTACCCATTCATACTTTCAGCTAGAAACTCCATTCAAAATGGAAAATATTCATCATTTTACATATGATTCAACTTTTCAATCCCATTCAAACTTTCAAAAATATTCAGCGTTTTCTGGAACTTTGTTATAATGGAAGTCAATGAGAAAATCCTTCAAACTCACTCATCTTCACCCACACATCACAAATTCATACATTGACGTAGAAACTCCATTCCAACTCTCAAATGTTGACGCTGCCGTCGACTTTCAGGAACTAATTCAAATTTTCAATATCTCTTTTAGTTTTTCTACAAAGTCAGTTTAAAATACATGAAGTTTTCAGCCCTTCTCAGACTTTATAATGGGTGTGTATTGCTTGAGCTTGAGTGGGTGATGTCATCACTAGAGTGAAGAGCAGTTGTAAACTCATCAAGAAATTTTCTCTTCAACTCGCTCATACGGCCACAATTTTCACTGTGCATACACAATTTATACCACAAAACGTAGGAAAATTTGTCCTGGTCACAGAAATGTTGACATGGAATCTGTCACACGTACATATTTTTGCTGAGCGGCTCCAAAGCAAAGGGAGTGCCGATTTTTTTCTCATTCACGCCCATGTAATCTGAGAGGAGAAATTTCTGGAAACAGCTGAGGTGCAACACATTTGTAACTCGCTCTGGTGACCCCATTTTGGACTCTAGAAATATAAAACATGACACGTGCATTCATGAGAAGTGGCTCTCTCTCATAATCACTTTATTTTTATGATGGGACCAACGGTTTGGGTATGGGAAGAACTTGTTTGAGGAGTTCAAACCCATTAAAAACAGCCTTTGCTGATCTGCTCTCTCATGAGCTGTCTGTGTGCCCCTCAAGTACAGGCAAGTCAGGAATCGCCATGACAACGGCTGCAGACACAGACACGCACACACAGCCCTCTACTCATACTTGAATTTTCTCTTCAACTCACTCATACGGCCACAATTTTCACTGTACATACACAATTTATACCACAAAACGTAGGAAAATTTGACATGGAATCTGTCACACGTACACATTTTTGCTGAGCGGCTCCAAAGCGAAGGGAGCGCCGATTTTTTTCTCATTCACTCCCATGTAAACTGAGAGGACAAATTTCTGGAAACAGCTGAGGTGCAACACATTGGTAAATCGCTCTGGTGACCCCATTTTTAACTGTAGAAATATAAAACATGACACGTGCGTTCACAAGAAGTGGCTCTCTCTCACCATCACTTTATTTTCATGATTGGACCAACAGTTTGGGTATGGGAAGAATTTGTTTGAGGAGTTAAATCTCCTCTAAAAGAGCTCTCTTCTCTGTGTTCTGTCTGTCTCTCTCTGCTCTTCTGCCAGGTGCACCTAGTTTATTACCATGGCAACCGCTGTGCCACACAAACTCACAGAAACATGATGTGTGTGTGTGTGTGTCTACATCTTACATGCAGACATGACAGGGGCAGAATCTCCATTTTAACCCTTTATTTATTTGAGGAAAATATTCATTTCAACGTTTCAAAAGGCTTTCGATTCAAAGTGGTGAGAGATAAAGGCATACTGTAAATGAGAAAACTATTCATCATGACCCAAAGTTTGTGATGGGAATAAATTAACTCATCTAATTTGCATATTGTGGCGTCACTAGGCGGTGGCCATATTGGATTTCATGAATCTCAGTAAAACAGCATTTTGAACATATTTGCACGGCAGATTTCTTTTGTTTTGTGCTGTTTTTGTCGTCTCATCATCAAAATAAAGGAAGAGGAGTCTGATGGGAGTAAATTAACTCATCTAATTTGCATATTGTGGCTTCACTAGACGGCGGCCATATTGGATTTCATAAATCTCAGTAAAACAGCATTTTATTTGCACAGCAGATTTCTTTTGTTTTGTGCTGTTTTTGTCGTCTCATCCTCAAAATAAAGGAAGAGGAATCTGATGGAAATAAATTAACTCATCTAATTTGCATATTGTGGCGTCACTAGGTGGCGGCCATATTGGATTTCATAAATCTCAGTGAAACAGCATTTTGAACATATTTGCACGGCAGATTTCTTTTGTTTTGTGCTGTTTTTGTCGTCTCATCCTCAAAATAAAGGAAGAGGAATCTGATGGGAGTATATTAACTCATCTAATTTGCATATTGTAGCGTCACTAGGCGGTGGCCATATTGGATTTCATGAATCTCAGTAAAACAGCATTTTATTTGCACAGCAGATTTCTTTTATTTTGTGCTGTTTTTGTTGTCTCATCCTCAAAATAAAGGAAGAGGAATCTGATGGGAGTAAATTAACTCATCTAATTTGCATATTGTGGCGTCACTAGGCGGCGGCCATATTGGATTTCATAAATCTCAGTAAAACATTCAAATATTCTAATCATTCCAACTTTATTTTATTAAAGGCAGCTATTCAGTGTGGAGTCGGCTTTTCAACAAACTTTCAAACATTCAAATCATTCAAACTTCATTGTATTCAAGACAGCATTGCAGTGTGGCTGCAGCTCGCAGCATTCACACCCGCAATTTCTTCAGAAATTGCTTCTCTAGTTGGGTGTGAATGCTGCAAGCATTCACAACCTATGTTCTTCTACTACCAAAATTCTTTATTTTTCTTCTTCTTCTTATTCTTCCGCCGCGTTTTTCAACATCAATTATCTTCAACATACTTCAACCGATTCAAACCATTCAAACTTCTTCTAATTCGGCTTCATTAGGACATCATCGGAAACTTTCAGATTTTTCCATAACGTTAATATTTTTGACTGTAGAAATATAAAACATGACACGTGCGTTCACGAGAAGTGGCTCTCTCTCACCATCACTTTATTTTCATGATGGGACCAACGGTTTGGGTGTGGGAAGAATTTGTTTGAGGAGTTCAAACCCATTAAAAACAGCCTTTGCTGATCTGCTCTCTCATGCGCTCTGTGTGTGCCCCTCAAGTGCAGGCAAGTCAGGAATCGCCATGACAACGGCTGCACACACAGACACGCACACACAGCCCTCTACTCATACTTGAATTTTCTCTTCAACTCGCTCATACGGCCACAATTTTCACTGTACATACACAATTTATACCACAAAACGTAGGAAAATTTGTCCTGGTCACAGAAATGTTGACATGGAATCTGTCACACGTACACATTTTTGCTGAGTGGCTCCAAAGCGAAGGGAGCGCCGATTTTCTTCTCATTCACTCCCATGTAATCTGAGAGGAGAAATTTCTGGAAACAGCTGAGGTGCAACACATTTGTAATTCGCTCTGGTGACCCCATTTTTGACTGTAGAAACATGACACGTGCGTTCACGAGAAGTGGCTCTCTCTCACAATCACTTTATTTTCATTATTGGACCAACGGTTTGGGTATGGGAAGAATTTGTTTGAGGAGTTAAATCTCCTCTAAAAGAGCTCTCTTCTCTGTGTTCTGTCTGTCTCTCTCTGCTCTTCTGCCAGGTGCACCTAGTTTATTACCATGGCAACCGCTGTCACACACAAACTCACAGAACCATGATGTGTGTGTGTGTGTCTACATCTTACATGCAGACATGACAGGGGCAGAATCTCCATTTTAACCCTTTAGTTGCCAGAGTTATTTGAGGAAAATATTCATTTCAACATTTCAAAAGGCTTTTGCTTGAAAGTGGTGAGAGATAAAGGCATACTGTAAATGAGAAAACTATTCATCATGACCCAAAGTTTGTGATGGGAGTAAATTAACTCATCTAATTTGCATATTGTGGCGTCACTAGGCGGCGGCCATATTGGATTTCATAGATCTCAGTAAAACAGCATTCTGAACATATTTGCACAGCAGATTTCTTTTGTTTTGTGCTGTTTTTGTCGTCTCATCCTCAAAATAAAGGAAGAGGAATCTGCTGGGAGTAAATTAACTCATCTAATTTGCATATTGTGGCATCACTAGGCGGCGGCCATATTGGATTTCATAAATCTCAGTAAAACAGCATTTTGAACATATTTGCACGGCAGATTTCTTTTGTTTTGTGCTGTTTTTTTTGTCTCATCCTCAAAATAAAGGAAGAGGAATCTGATGGGAGTATATTAACTCATCTAATTTGCATATTGTGGCATCACTAGGCGGCGGCCATATTGGATTTCATGAATCTCAGTAAAACAGCATTTTATTTGCACAGCAGATTTCTTTTGTTTTGTGCTGTTTTTGTTGTCTCATCCTCAAAATAAAGATAGAGGAATCTGATGGGAGTAAATTAACTCATCTAATTTGCATATTGTGGCGTCACTAGGCGGCGGCCATATTGGATTTCATAAATCTCAGTAAAACATTCAAATATTCTAATCATTCCAACTTTATTTTATTAAAGGCAGTTATTCAGTGTGGAGTCGGCTTTTCAACAAACTTTCAAACATTCAAATCATTCAAACTTCATTGTATTCAAGACAGCATTGCAGCGTGGCTTCAGCTCGCAGCATTTACACCCGCAATTTCTTCAGAAATTGCTTCTCTAGTTATTATTATTCTTCCGCCGCGTTTTTCAACATCAGTTATCTTCAACATACTTCAACCAATTCAAACCATTCAGACTTCTTCTGATTCAGCTTCATCAGGACATTATCGGAAACTTTCAAATTTTTCCATAACGTTCATATTTTCCCGGGAATTCAACGTTAAAATTCCGACTTCTATTAAAGCGGATGGAGCGAAAACGGTTGGACCGCTACTAGTTCCACAAACTTCAACCGATTCAAACCATTCAAACATGAAAACGTTCAGCTGAAATAGGACATTCACGGATGTATTCACTTTTTTCCTAACATTCATACTTTCCAAGATATTTCCGATTTTTCCCAAATCCTTTTCCCATTGGGAATGCATTACGGAATCCTCAAAAATCTAAAAATTTCACCTTTTTCAAACTGTGACTACCGATTCATACTTTCAGCTAGAAACTCCATTCAAAATGGAAAATATTCATCATTTTGCTGACATTTTACATATGATTCAACTTTTCAATCCCATTCAAACTTTCAAAAATATTCAGCGTTTTCTGAAACTTTGTTATAATGGAAGTCAATGAGAAAATCCTTCAAACTCACTCATCTTCACCCACACATCACGAATTCATACATTGACGTAGAAACTCCATTCCAACTCTCAAACGCTGACGCTGTCGTCGACTTTCAGGAACTAATTCAAATTTTCAATATCTCTTTTAGTTTTTTTACAAAGTCAGTTTAAAATACATGACGTTTTCAGCCCTTCTCAGACTTTATAATGGGTGTGTATTGCGTGAGCTTGAGTGGGTGATGTCATCACTAGAGTGAAGAGCAGCTGTAAACTCATCAAGAAATTTTCTCTTCAACTCGCTCATACGGCCACAATTTTCACTGTACATACACAATTTATACCACAAAACGTAGGAAAATTTGTCCGGGTCACAGAAATGTTGACATGGAATCTGTGACACGTACACATTTTTGCTGAGCGGCTCCAAAGCGAAGGGAGTGCCGATTTTTTTCTCATTCATGCCCATGTAATCTGAGAGGAGAAATTTCTGGAAACAGCTGAGGTGCAACACATTTGTAACTCGCTCTGGTGACCCCATTTTGGACTCTAGAAATATAAAACATGACACGTGCGTTCACGAGAAGTGGCTCTCTCTCACCATCACTTTATTTTCATGATGGGACCAACGGTTTGGGTATGGGAAGAATTTGTTCGAGGAGTTCAAACCCATTAAAAACAGCCTTTGCTGATCTGCTCTCTCATGAGCTCTGTGTGTGCCTCTCAAGTGCAGGCAAGTCAGGAATTGCCATGACAACGGCAGCACACACAGACATGCCAGTTTTGCCAAGTCCGCTTATTATAAGCGACTTTGGGCTTGTTTTTCTGTAAAGTTGCTTACAAATATTGGTAGTCGCGGGTCACAATTTTTTTGGGCTTATCTCTAAATCGTCGTTGCTTATTTGGGCTTGTTCCCAGCTCCATAATAAGTTGTCAAGCAGATATTTTCGATATGTTATTTAAACGTAGGATAGTTTGTCTTGCCTGTTCCCTCTGTCCCTCCCCTTTCCCCAAACACACAGGAGTTTCTTCCCACCCACATCCTGCTTCTAATTGGCTCTGACCCTGATGGCAACGAGTACTAGCCAATCAGAGGCAGAGCAGGGTAATGTGTTTTTTTTCTGGTTAGGAAAACGTCAGTCCTGTAACTAAAAGAAAAAGTTAGATGAGTGCATAAAAAGCAATAATAAATAAAGAATTTGTGAATTCAGGATGATATTTATTTGTGTGTGCAAATTTTAATTATCAGAGGTTTACTGTGTATATAATGTATTTGGTACATCAGTCTATATTTGATATCCCATATGTTTTCTAATGTTAAATAATGTTAAAAGGTGGTTTAACTCCCTCTTGTGGTCATTGTCCTGAAGCTCAGGGGGGAGAAAATTAAATAAACTGTGTACCGTGGGTACAGTTTTGCAAAACTGCGCACAGTTTACTAATCTGTCCACATGGTTGTAAATTGGAAATCTGTACCATAGACTGTATAAAATAAGATCTGTACCCACAGTTTAAAATCCGTCCCCACGGACTGTAAAACCATGCATATAGTTTATTTAATTTTCTCTCACTGGAACCTAGGGGGGGCTCTGTAGAAAAAGTCGCTTGTTTTGGGCTTGTTTTCACAGGCCTGGTTGCTTATTTGTCTCGCGAGATCTGGCAACACTGAGACATGCACACACAGCCCTCTACTCATACTTGAATTTTTTCTTCAACTCGCTTATACGGCCACAATTTTCACTGTGCATACACAATTTATACCATAAAACGTAGGAAAATTTGTCCTGGTCACAGAAATGTTGACATGGAATCTCTCATACCTACACATTTTTGCTGAGTGGCTCCAAAGCGAAGGGAGCGCCGATTTTTTCCTCATTCACTCCAATGTAAACTGAGAGGACAAATTTCTGGAAACAGCTGAGGTGCAACACATTTGTAAATCGCTCTGGTGACCACATTTTTGACTCGAGAAACATAAAACATGACACGTGCGTTCACAAGAAGTGGCTCTCTCTCACAATCACTTTATTTTCATTATTGGACCAACGGTTTGGGTATGGGAAGAACTTGTATACAAGTCATTAATCTCCATGACAACGGTTGCACACACAGCTCTCTGTCTACTATATATACATAAATATATACAGTACAGGCCAAAAGTTTGGACACACCTTCTCATTCAATGCGTTTTCTTTATTTTCATGACGATTTACATTGTAGATTCTCACTGAAGGCATCAAAACTATGAATGAACACATGTGGAGTTATGTACTTAACAAAAAAAGGTGAAATAACTGAAAACATGTTTTATATTCTAGTTTCTTCAAAATAGCCACCCTTTGCTCTGATTACTGCTTTGCACACTCTTGGCATTCTCTCGATGAGCTTCAAGAAGTAGTCACCTGAAATGGTTTCCACTTCACAGGTGTGCCTTATCAGGGTGAATTAGTGGAATTTCTTGCTTTATCAATGGGGTTGGGACCATCAGTTGTGTTGTGCAGAAGTCAGGTTAATACACAGCCGACAGCCCTATTGGACAACTGTTAAAATTCATATTATGGCAAGAACCAATCAGCTAACGAAAGAAAAACGAGTGGCCATCATTACTTTAAGAAATGAAGGTCAGTCAGTCTGGAAAATTGCAAAAACTTTAAATGTGTCCCCAAGTGGAGTCGCAAAAACCATCAAGCGCTACAACGAAACTGGCACACATGAGGACCAACCCAGGAAAGGAAGACCAAGAGTCACCTCTGCTTCTGAGGATAAGTTCATCCGAGTCACCAGCCTCAGAAATGGCAAGTTAACAGCAGCTCAGATCAGAGACCAGATGAATGCCACACAGAGTTCTAGCAGCAGACCCATCTCTAGAACAACTGTTAAGAGGAGACTGCGCGAATCAGGCCTTCATGGTCAAATAGCTGCTAGGAAACCACTGCTAAGGAGAGGCAACAAGCAGAAGAGATTTGTTTGGGCCAAGAAACACAAGGAATGGACATCAGACCAGTGGAAATCTGTGCTTTGGTCTGATGAGTCCAAATTTGAGCTCTTTGGTTCCAACCGCCGTGTCTTTGTGAGACGCAGAAAAGGTGAACGGATGGATTCCACATGCCTGGTTCCCACTGTGAAGCATGGAGGAGGAGGTGTGATGGTGTGGGGGTGTTTTGCTGGTGACACTGTTGGGGATTTATTCAAAATTGAAGGCACACTGAACCAGCATGGCTACCACAGCATCCTGCAGCGACATGCCATCCCATCCGGTTTGCGTTTAGTTGGACGGTCATTTATTTTTCAACAGGACAATGACCCCAAACACACCTCCAGGCTGTGTAAGGGCTATTTGACCAAGAAGGAGAGTGATGGAGTGCTGCGGCAGATGACCTGGCCTCCACAGTCACCGGACCTGAACCCAATCCAGATGGTTTGGGGTGAGCTGGACCGCAGAGTGAAGGCAAAGGGGCCAACAAGTGCTAAACACCTCTGGGAACTCCTTCAAGACTGTTGGAAAACCATTTCAGGTGACTACCTCTTGAAGCTCATCGAGAGAATGCCAAGAGTGTGCAAAGCAGTAATCAGAGCAAAGGGTGGCTATTTTGAAGAAACTAGAATATAAAACATGTTTTCAGTTATTTCACCTTTTTTACAAGTACATAACTCCACATGTGTTTATTCATAGTTTTGATGCCTTCAGTGAGAATCTACAATGTAAATCGTCATGAAAATAAAGAAAACGCATTGAATGAGAAGGTGTGTCCAAACTTTTGGCCTGTACTGTATGTCTGCACAGTTTGCCACAGAGCACTGTTTCCAAATCAAGTGCAACCCTGCAACAGGTCAAATTACGTTGAACAGCCACATGTTGTTGAAATGTGGCTGACAGGGAGGTTTGTTCATGTTTGTACTGATGAATGTCAAAATTCACAACAGTGCACAGTACCAGAGGAGAGAAAGAGAGAGTGGATCTGTTTCACTTGCTATGATCACCTTAAGTCTGGTAGTATGCCATCCCTGGCCATGGCTAATAATTTAGAGCTTGCCAATATCCTAACTGAACTGTGTGATTTAAACATATTGGAGAGACATCTCATTGCCAAATGCATAACGTTCGCCAAAATTATCCCGCTTCCTAAAGGTGGACAGAGAGCAATCCATGGCAACGTGGTTTGTGTCCCATCCGAAGTGCAAGAGACAGTTACTGCCTTACCCAGACTGAGAAGTGATTCACAAGTCTTGAGAGTAAAGCTAAAGAGACGATTGTCCTATAAAGGTCATCAGCTGTTCCAAACTGTAACCTGGTCTAAACTAGTGAGGGCTCTGCTCAAACTAAAACAGGTTCATCCCCAGTACGCAGACATAACAATCAGAGATGACACGGAATTGTGTGATCCCACAATTCCCGATGTGGATGAAGAAGACAGTGATGAGGAAGATAAAATGGATGATGATGATTATAATGTAGAAGATTTGATGGAAATTGACACGTTTGAAAAAAATGCGCTTTGCGAGGCAGATAGCAATGATGAAAATGACGAACAAAGTATCGACTCAGTCAGTCAGTCGAACCATGACCATGAGCCACAGTCAAACAACATGCAACAGGATGGTGACGAACCTAATGGCGGTATTGCTCTCGAATCATGTCTACAGCCAACTGATGTTTCAGAGGAGATCCTAAGTTTTAGTGAGGGAGTCTACTCTGTTGCCCCTGCTGAAGGAAACAAACCTGTAAGCTTTTTCAAAACACCTAACCTTGAGGCGATGGCTTTCCCAGTTCAGTTTCCCACAGGTCAAAACACACTCGATGAAGAAAGGCCCAAGAAATTAACTCCTTGCAGTTATTTCAAAACTAGACTCTGCTGTGTGGATGAACGTTTTGCTAGAGATCCAAACTAGTTGTTCTTTGCCCAGTTTGTGACAGAAATACATCAGGCAAAGTCTAGCATGAGAATACAGTTACGAAAAGGAAGACCTTTCACCCGAGATGGTCGCAAAATTGACTACTTTTACCGCTTGGAATTTCAGCACAGAGGTTCTCCTCATATTCACATGTTGATCTGGTTGGAGAACGCGCCTGTGTTTGAAGAAGACTCTGATCTGACAGTGTGCGATTTTGTCTCCAAATACATCACGGCCGAGCTGCCCGATCCAATCACGCAACCCGAACTGCACAGAAAAGTAACAGAGGTTCAGATGCACAGCAAAGCCATTCCAAGACATGTATCAAATATACCAGTGCTAGCTGTCGTTTTGGCTTTCCCAAACAACCTGCACCAAAAACCATGATAATAAGATCTGCAGACTGTGCGGATCCAAATGTAGAGAAGGAAGCGAGGACAAAGCTGAACACACTTGGCCGATTGCTTAATGAACCTGCAATTGTATTGCTGAGTTTAGAGCAGCTTCTGGCTCGGTGTGACCTCACTGTTGAACAATTCAAGCAATGTCTCAGTCTGACAGCCACGGCCAGTTCAGTGATACTGAAGCGAGAGCCAAAAGACTGTTGGGTTAATGGCTACAGCCGTTACCTCCTTGACGCCTGGGACGGCAATATGGATATACAGTATATTCTAAACCTTTACTCCTGTATCGCCTACATCTGTAGCTATATCAGCAAGGCTGAACATGGTTTAAGTGAATACCTCAAAACGCTGATAAACAACTCGCGTGACAACAATGTCAGTGAAAGCGATGAAATGAAAAAAATCATGCAGGCGTACACCAAGAAAAGAGAAGTCAGTGCTCAAGAGTGCGTGGCTCGTGCGTGTGGTCTGCACATTAAACAGTGTACGCGCAGCATTGTATTTGTACAGACAGATGAAAACGCACTTAAAATGAGTTATCCCCTCTCGTACCTGGAAACCAAAATGCCAGGCTCAGTTGACATGTGGATTAGTGGCTTACCTGACAAGTATCTCTGCAGACCCGAAACACCAGAGTTTGAGGCAATGTGCTTGGCCGATTTCGCCGCCACCTGTAGAATTCTCTACGGCAAACAGGCAAGAGGTAAAAATGCTATTCCCTTGCTCAGTCAGATGGGATTTGTCCTAAAGAGAACCAACGAGAAACCTGCCGTCATTAAATATCACATCGTCTCAGAGGAAAAGTTTCCTGAGCAGTTTCACCGCACGTTACTTAAGCTTTACCTCCCTCATCGCTCAGAGGGCCAGCTAAAATCTGTTCACACTTCCCCACCTACAAGTCCTTCCATGAGTGTGCCTGTGTTCAGCGACCAGATTTAGAGCACCTTGTGCGTGTTGCTCACATTGTGAAACTAAACAGAGACAAATATGAGAAACACCGGGAAGATATTCAAAGTGCCATTGATGAGTATGAACAAAACGGCGTCGTAAGAAACGAGTGGTGCAATCTGGCTCCCGAGAGTGAATTAGAAAGGTTAGAGTGCATCAGTGAACTTGACGCGAGACAAAATGACGATGATAACGTACAAGAGAACGTACCAGACTTAAATATGGGCTCAGACGCACGTCCAGATGTTGCAATCATGAGAGAGGCCCCTGAGATCGATCCCACACTGTTACGCCAAATGTATCAGAACTTGAACCAAAAGCAAGCGTCTGTATTCCACATCGTCCGAGACTGGTGCTTAAAACGTGTCTGTGGCTTAAACCCAGATCAGTTCTTCTTGTACATTAATGGTGGTGCTGGAACAGGCAAGTCTCACCTAATCAAATGCATCCACGCAGAGACATCTAAAATACTGAGCGGACTTCCACGAAATGCAGACTAAGCAGACATATCAAAACCTACCGTTCTGTTAACTGCCTTTACTGGGACCGCAGCGTTCAACATATCAGGTACAACACTGCATTGTCTCCTAAAGATACCGAGAAGTCTAAAGCCTCCGTTCCAAGGTCTTGGCAATAAACTAGATGAAGTCAGGGCAGAGCTTTCAAATGCAGAAATACTAATCACTGATGAAATATCCATGGTCTCAAAGTCGCTCTTTGCCTATGTTGATGCGAGATTGAAACAAATCAAAGGAAGTTCCAAACCTTTCGGCGGAATGTCTGTTCTCACTGTCGGAGATTTCTGTCAGCTCCCGCCAGTCAGACAGCCTAAACCTCTGTGTGTCTATGACCCGATGCAGATCGATCTCTGGCATGACAATTTTCAGATGATCACACTGACAGAAATTATGCGTCAGAAAGACGACGTCCCCTTTGCTGAGAAGCTGAACAGAATCCGTGTCAAAGAAAAGTCAGAGCCGTTGTCAGACGAAGACAGAGTATTACTCTCGCGAGCTATCACTGACCCTGAACAGTGTCCAAAGGACATACTGCATGTTTATGCTACAAATAAGCAGTTTGATGCGCACAACTCTGAATCGTTGGCCCGTTTTCACACTGACATTGTAACGATTGATGCAGATGACTATAAAAAAGATGTCCAAACTGGTAAAATGGCAAGACAAGCTGCACCTTCCAAAGGCACCAAAAAAGAGTTACCCGACTCAATAAAAGTAGCTATAGGTGCTCGTGTCATGATCACCAGAAACATCGACGTGCAATCAGGACTGTGCAGTGGAACTTTTGGAAAAATTGCAAAAATTGTGACCAGTGAAAGTGTCGCGCAAGTCAAAAAACTTGAACTTGAAAATGTGCAAAACAGACACAGAGCAGCTAATAATATTGTGTACATAGACAGAGAGGAAGAAAATCTGAAGCAAAAGGGAGTGGTGCGCAGACAGTTTCCCATAAAGCTAGCCTTTGCTGTAACTGCACCGAAAACTCAAGGAATGACTATTTCCTCAGCAGCAGTATCGCTAAAACATGTCTTTGAACACGGCATGGCCTATGTAGCTCTCTCAGCGGACTGTATGTACTTGATATGGATGAAGACAAAATATATGCCAACCCTGAAATTAACGCTGCTCTTGGTGACATGACAGAAGCTTCAGTAGAACACATAATGCCTCTTCTTCATGTCACAGCGACATTAAACAGGCCAGACGCGTTTACTGTGATACATCACAACGCAGAGGGACTGCCATGTCATATTAATGATATCAAAAGTCACCATGAACTTCACCTGGCAGACGTCTTATGTCTGACTGAAACTCACCTGTGAGGCTCCTTTGTTTCAGAAAGTCTCCATTTAGAAGGCTACAGCTTGTTTAAACAGAATAGAAATGTTTCGTACACAAACTACCCTGACATGGCCAGCAAAGACGGCGGTGGCGTTGCAATCTATGTGAAAATCCATATCAGAGTCCGTGAAAAAAGGTACATCCAAAACGCGACTGATACCGAGTTTACCGTCGTCAAGCTCGAAGAACCAATCAATGCACTGATTGCAGTTGTGTACAGGCCTCCAGGCTACAGTGTCTGCTCAGTCTTATCAAACCTAAAAGGTCTCCTGGAGTCACTTGAAATCATGGATCAACATCCCATACTAGTCTGTGGAGATTTCAATGAAGATTTGTTGTCCCGTGTGCGCAAGCCGATACTCAAACTGTTTGAATCTAAAGGTTACCAGCAACTCATAACCGCTGCAACCACAGAAAAGAATACTCTGTTGGACCCCATTTTCATCTCTCGTCCACAGTGCTGTCTCCACTCGGGCGTGCTGCAAACTTACTAGTTACCACAATCCCGTGTACTGCATCCTAACCACTGAAACGTCGTAAATATAACTCACAAGTATGATCCTCGTAAACTTTGAAACAGAACAGAATATTATTAAATCATTGCGTTAATGACAGAAAGCTGACATTGTGTGAATTAATAGATGTTTGATTTTGTAGTTACCATTTTGTTGTTTTCTAATCATGTTACTTAAACATTTTTACACAAATTTATAATAATAATAATAATCATGATGCTGATGATGATGATGATGATGATGATCATCATCATCATCATGATAATAATAGTGAAAGTAGGGGGGGGTCGTCCTCAGCAGTTAGGCTATAAAACCTGTACTGACTGCCCGTGCCTTTTAGTGGCTGGGAGGGAGGGAGGGAGGGACGATCTCCCAAAATAGAAAAAGGAACAAATCAGAAAAAGAGGGAGTTTCACAGTGAAGGTTAAATAGACAAAACAATATTGTGAAATTGCAATTAACTAGATCATGACAAACGTCTAACATTGCGCAGTTGAATAGCTTGTAGGTCATATTTACCCTCCTCAAAAGAGGGAAACACTTATAACACCTGCCCTGGCTCCTGCAGCCTTTCAGAGGCTGAGAGCGAGGGAGGGATGAAGAGACCATGTCACTGAAACAGAAAACAAAATAAATACAAATTTTAATTTAAACAAATAAATAATGATAAATAATAATATAAAATAAATGAATGAACTAATAAAGAAGTACAAAAAAACATAAAAACAATAGAATTATACAAATCCCACGCCAACCACTGAGCTGCACCCCAGGTCATGGTGAGTGAAAGGTAGAACGTAAAAGAACAATCACTGCCCTTAACAACTACTTAACTTTTTCCTGTGTATGCAGTAGGTTTTTTACAGATAACAAACTGCTTTGAAGGACAGTGCATGAGGAGATGGAGTCCAGCAACCCATCGCTGCTGTCCTCACTGCTAACCTAAAGCATCCATGTACCTGGGAGTGGGAGTCAGCTCACCAAGAGGCCACTGCTTCACCATTAAATGACCTGGACCTGGTGTGTAACTATGTGTTAACGGTTTGACACAGTAAATTCTGACCACCTGCATCAATGCGTCAATGTCATCTCTCCACTAATCTATATACATGACATAACTTACATACACACACAACTTAAGTCTTGAATTTTTTAATATTTCGTTTGTAGAGGTAAACATACAACCAAGTTAAGGTCTGTGTTTGTGCGCTTGGTATTGACAGGAAACAAACATGTTCCAGAGATGAAGAGAAAGAACTCCAGCAACACACCGCTCTTCACATGTATGATATGTGTCTCTGTTTTATTGTGTATTAGTGGAGTGTAAGTATGTGATGCACACTGTCTATATTGTGATTTTTTTTTTTAACGTGCATCACAAGTATTAGTTTTCACTTCCTCTTACCAGGCTATGACGAGATGTGAAGTTGGGCACACGTCAGTGAAGCAACAAGATACATCAGCAGTCATCTTGAGCTGGAGTCAAACATATTGTAAGCCAACTTTACAGTTCATAGTTGATGCATATCATAAGTATGAGAAATAGTGATAATGTGAAAACATTTAAAGGTTAACTCACTGCTCCCTTTGTTATTAACGTGCAAAAACACAGACTGTTATGGTATATGA
Organism: Epinephelus lanceolatus; assembly: GCF_041903045.1. NCBI lineage: Eukaryota > Metazoa > Chordata > Actinopteri > Perciformes > Serranidae > Epinephelus > Epinephelus lanceolatus. Next base: position 774,554 of record NC_135740.1, read on the forward strand.
CAACTGCCATACCCATTTTTTCTGTTTGTGCCTGTGTCTTTCATGAACAACAAACAAAGCGGACTCCAGCAACACTTGACTGTGCTCTGCACAGCTAAGCCACACTGAGAGGCTACGATGAACACACCTGACAACTGTCTGGACGTGTACCTGGTATGTGACTGTGTTTTTCTGTCAGTCACATACAGTGTAAAGTTACACCATGTATCTTCAAACTGTTGATTTCCAGACATGGCATTACAGGTTTCTCTCCTCTCCTCACTTCTCATCACAGAACCAGGGCCACATGGACCGAGGGACAGGAACAGGCAGTGCAGCTAAATGTCTTTAGGTTATGACCAAATGTGAAGTTGGAAACACATGTCAATGAAGCAGTGCCATGCTGACAAAATACATCAGCAGTCAGTGGTTGAGCTGGATTCAGACATATTGTAAGTCAACTTTACAGTTCAAAGATGATGCATCTTATAAGTATGAGAAATAGTGATAAGGTGAAAACATTTAAATGTTCAGTCACTGCTCCTTCTGTTTTCCCCTCTAACACTCAAGAGTTATAGAGAGATGTCTGTGATTTACATGTGCAAAAACACAGACTGTTATGGTATATGACAACCCATACCCATTTTTAATGCTTGTGTGCTTGTGTCTTTCATGAACAACAACGAAAATCAAGAAGGACTCCATCTGTGCTCTGCACAGCTAAGCCACACTGTGTCTATGACAACTACACCTGACAACTGTCTGGACCTGTACCTGGTATGTGACTATGTTTTTCTGTCAGTCATAAACATTGTACTGTTACACCACGACTCTTCAATCTTTTGATTTCCAGACATGGTGTTACAGTCTGCTCTCCTCTCCTGTCCTCTCCTCTCCTCTCAGAACCAGAGCCACATGGACCTAGGGACAGGAAAAGGCAGTGCAGCTACATGCTTTTTACTCAACATTCATTCCTAATCTTCAGATGGACCCAGACCGTCTTTAAGTATCGTATATAGGCTAGGTTGTGAATAGAGTTGAAACTTGTTGACTGTTAAATTTGTACTTGTTTTCTAAAACTGTTTGTAATGAAGTGCTTTGAGTTTTTCTGTTTGCCCCATTGTAACATTTATAATGCAATTTTTCTCCACTACAGCTAATGCTCCGCTGAGAGAGTCTGAGAGTCCTGAACGGTCAGCCATCCTGGTAGGGGATCCTGCAAAGACTCGGCCTACCTGAAGGTTTCTTCCTTTTTTCCCAAATAAGGGTTTTTTAAGGAGTTTTTCCTGACATGCTTTGCAGGTCGAAGGCTGAAGACTCAAAGAACAACGAGATATCTTTTACACCTGAATCCAGCTATTTTTCCCTTTTTCATTTTGTTATTTTTTTTCCCATGACAACGGGCTATAACCATGAAGCTTAAACTTGCAATGATTATTTATATACATTTTCGATGGACTCCACACAATGCACCTGTTATGCAAAATGTTTTATTTTCATGCTTATATATTTTATTGGACTTAAAAAATTTAAATAATTTACTGAAATGAATTATTTTTCAACGGGGCATGTCTTCTTCATCATCAAAGGAACCTTTGAAAATACTTAATGGTAATCATAGTTGGAATAATAGTAGTAGTTCTGTGGGAACAGTGACACGGTGAGTATTTTTATGTGTGTGTGAACCCATAAACTTAAGACATTAGTTGAGAAGCGATTTGGAGTAGAGACTCTGTTCAAGTATTAAAAATCAAGATCAATTAGGACATGCTGGCTATTATTTTCTTATTCATAATATTCAGGCGATTGGCCAATTTCAACAGCCTCAGGTTGGTCCTGTCCTCTGATTGGTAGATTGACCTAAAGCTGTTTCTTGGCAGTTAAAACCTCATACCGAGAGAATTACACCTAAAGCAGCTCAAAGTTTGATATTATTGTCACTTACAGTCTGTCTGTCTGTCTCTGTCGGCATCTTTCTGTGTCCAACTTTGTCATGCTACACTGCAGACTTTTTTAACTGTTAATACATTCATCATATTTCTCGTGTTTTAGCTTTGCTGCACTGGCTCCCTGTAAAATCCAGAATCGAATTTAAAATCCTACTGTTAACTTATAAAGCTCTAAATGGTCAAGCTCCGTCATATCTTAGAGAGCTCATAGTGCCATATTATCCCACCAGAACACTGCGCTCTGAGAGCACAGGGTTACTCGTGGTCCCTAAAGTCTCCAAAAGTAGATCAGGAGCCAGAGCCTTCAGCTATCAGGCTCCTCTCCTGTGGAATCATCTTCCTGTTATGGTCTGGGAGGCAGACACCGTCTCCACATTTAAGACTAGACTTAAGACTTTCATCTTTGATAAAGCTCATAGTTAGGGCAGGCTCAGGCTTGCCCTGTACCAGCCCCTAGTTAGGCTGACTTAGGCCTAGTCTGCCGGAGGACCCCCCTATAATACACCGGGCACCTTCTCTCCTTCTCTCTCTCTCTCTCTCTCTCTCTCTCTCTCTCTCTCGTATTCTGTTACTGCATCTTGCTAACTCGGCCATTCTGAATGTCACTAACTCGGCTTCTTCTCCGGAGCCTTTGTGCTCCACTGTCTCTCAGATTAACTCATATCGCAGCGGTGCCTGGACAGCGTGACGTGTGTGGTTGTGTTGCTGCCGTGGTCCTGCCAGATGCCTCCTGCTGCTGCTGCTCTTATCATTAGTCATACTTCTCCTGTTATTATACACATATGACTATTGTCACACATGTATACTGCCAGATATTAATACATACTTTCAACATATTGTACCACAGTAGCCAGAACTATAATATTATTACTTTCAATAATGTTGTTGTAAGCTACTGTCAGTACCTGCATCTCTCTCTCTCTCTCTCTCTCTCTCTCTCTCTCTCTCTCATTGTGTCATGTGGATTACTGTTAGTTTGTTATGCTGATCTGTTCTGTACGACATCTATTGCATGTCTGTCCGTCCTGGAAGAGGGATCCCTCCTCAGTTGCTCTTCCTGAGGTTTCTACCGTTTTTTTTTTTCCCGTTAAAGGGTTTTTTTTTGGGGGGAGTTTTTCCTTATCCGCTGCAAGGGTCATAAGGACAGAGGGATGTCGTATGCTGTAAAGCCCTGTGAGGCAAATTGTGATTTGTGATATTGGGCTTGATAAATAAAATTGATTGATTGATTGATTGATACATTCAAACTTAGAGCTGCTTCATATTGAATTCTTTCTTTCTTTCAGATTTCTAACAAACATTCAAATATACATAATTCAAATACTATTACATTATCTTGGCAGGTATCCAGTGTGGTGTTAGCTCTCAAACACTCCAATATCCTACATAATTCAAATATTATTATATTTTCTTGGCAGCTATTCAGTGTGGCATCAGCTTTTTAACAAAAATTCAAATATTCCACATAATTCAAACATCATTCCATTAAAAAGGCAGCTATTCAGTGTGGCGTCAGCCTTTCTACAAACATTCAAAGATTCAGATCATCTATTCACTTTTTTCCTAACATTTATACTTTCTGAGATATTTCCGATTTTTCCCAAATCCTTTTCCCATTGGGAATGCATTACGGAATCCTCAAAAATCTAAAAATTTCACCTTTTTTCAAACTGTGACTACCGATTCATACTTTCAGCTAGAAACTCCATTCAAAATGGAAAATATTCATCATTTTGCTGACATTTTACATATGATTCAACTTTTCAATCCCATTCAAACTTTCAAAAATATTCAACGTTTTCTGAAACTTTGTTATAATGGAAGTCTGAGAAAATCCTTCAAACTCACTCATCTTCACCCACACATCACATATTCATACATTGACGTAGAAACTCCGTTCCAACTCTCAAATGTTGATGCTGCCGTCAACTTTCAGGAACTAATTCAAATTTTCAATATCTCTTTTAGTTTTTCTACAAAGTCAGTTTAAAATACATGAAGTTTTCAGCCCTTCTCAGACTTTATAATGGGTGTGTATTGTGTGAGCTAGAGTGGGTGATGTCATCACTAGAGTGGAAAGCAGCTGTAAACTCATCAAAAAATTTTCTTTTCAACTCGCTCATACGGCCACAAATTTCACTGAACATACACAATTTATACTACAAAACGTAGGAAAATTTGTCCTGGTCACAGAAATGGTGACATGGAATCTGTCACACGTACACATTTTTGTTGAGCGGCTCCAAAGCGAAGGGAGCGCCAATTTTTTTCTCATTCACTCCCATGTAATCTGAGAGGAGAAATTTCTGGAAACAGCTGAGGTGCAACACATTTGTAACTCGCTCCTGTGACCACATTTTTGACTCTAGAAATATAAAACATGACACATGCGTTCACAGGAAGTTTATCTCTCTCACCATCACTTTATTTTCATGATTGGACCAACGGTTTGGGTATGGGAAGAATTTGTTCGAGGAGTTCAAACCCATTAAAAACAGCCTTTGCTGATCTGCTCTCTCATGAGCTCTGTGTGTGCCCCTCAAGTGCAGGCAAGTCAGGAATCGCCATGACAACGGCTGCAGACACAGACACACACACACAGTCCTCCACTCATACTTGAATTTTCTCTTCAACTCGGGGCAGAACTTGTTCGAGGAGTTAAATCTCCTCTAAAAGAGCTCTCTTCTCTGTGTTCTGTCTGTCTCTCTCTGCTCTTCTGCCAGGTGCACCTAGTTTATTACCATGGCAACCGCTGTGCCACACAAACTAACAGAAACATGATGTGTGTCCGTGCCTACATCTTACATGCAGACATGACAGGGGCAGAATCTCCATTTTAACCTTTTAGTTGCCAGAGTTTATTGAGGAAAATATTCATTTCAACATTTCAAAAGGCTTTCGCTTGAAAGTGTTGAGAGATGAAGGCATACTGTAAATGAGAAAACTATTCATCATGACCCAAAGTTTGTGATGGGAGTACATTAACTCATCTAATTTGCATATTGTGGCGTCACTAGGCGGCGGCCATATTGGATTTCATAAATCTCAGTGAAACAGCATTTTGAACATATTTACACAGTAGATTTCTTTTGTTTTGTGCTGTTTTTGTCGTCTCATCCTCAAAATAAAGGAAGAGGAATCTGATGGAAGTAAATTAACTCATCTAATTTGCATATTGTAGCGTCACTAGGTGGCAGCCATATTGGATTTCATAAATCTCAGTAAAACATTCAAATATTCAAATCATTCAAACTTTATTTTATAAAAGGCAGCTATTCAGCTTTTCAACAAACTTTCCAACATTCAAATCATTCAGACTTTATTGTATTCGAGGCAGCATTGCAGCGTGGCTTCAGCTGGCAGCATTCACACCCGCAATTTATTCAGAAATTGCTTCTCTAGTTATTAGGGCCCGAGCACCTAGCGATGCGAGGACCCTATTGAAATGTAAGGATTTTTTATTATTATTAGGGCCCGAGCACCTAGCGGTGCGAGGACCCTATTGAAATGCAAGGATTTTTTTATTATTATTATTATTATTATTCCTCCAAATGAATTGCCTTTTTGGGAGGCTTAACATACCCGAAAACTCATGAAACTTTGCACACATCTCAGCATGCTCTAAACCCAACAGGAAGTCAGCCATTTTGAATTTACTGTGGAATTTTGGTGCATTTTTGGCCATTTCCAGGGGTCATAAATGAACGAACTAGTCCTAGAGATTTCATCCGATTGACTTCAAACCTTGGTCTGTCCCATCCCAAGACCTTGAAGATGAAAAATTATCAAAAGCTTGAGTTTTCGTCAATGCGTGTGACCGTGGGATGGCGTCAAAGTTAGGGGTCTCGCCACTAAACAGGAAGTAGTTTATAACTCCAGCATACATGGTCCAATTTTGGCCAAACTTCACAGGATTGATGACAGTCCCGCCCTGAACACATCTACTTGTCAATAATTACAGATAAACATAGCGCCCCCTACTGGCAATGGGAAATGTCATGTTTTAGACTTTAATCTACATCTTCTACAGACTTGACTAGATCCACTTCAAACTTGGTGAAAAAAGTCATAAGACGTTGATGATGCTTTATTGTAGAAACTGTTAGTTTTCGTCGAAGGGCGTGGCCACGGCCTGGCGGCAAACTTTGATGTTTCGCCGTGATGATAAACGTTGCTGTAACTTGACTCCACGTGGGAATATCTTGCCAAAACTTCACACATATGATGACAGTCCAGCCCTCAACACATCTACAGAGGAATTTTGAATCACCGCCATAGCGCCACCTTCTGGCAACAGAAAGCTACTTTATACATTCTTTGATGTCCCGCTTCTAGCAGGTTAATCAGACCCACCTCAAACTTGCTGGTCTAAGTCCTTAGACCTTGATGATGCTTAAAAATGAAGCTTTTTAGTTTTCATCAAACGCTGTCACCGTGGCGCCGCCTTGTTCGCCATCAAACACGATGTTGTTTTGAAGGGACAAGGGATGCTTGAAAACTCACCAAACGTGGCATACACATCACAGGTCACAAGTCCTGTTGTCTGATGATTTTTGTGCTTTGATGCACCAAGATGGCTCAACAGCGCCCCCTAGAATATTTTAATTAAGCAGCCCCCAAAGCTGGTTTCACCTGCATGTACAGTCAGGTCCATAATTATTTGGACAATGATACAGTTGTCATCATTTTGGCTCTGTACACCACCACAATGGGTTTTAAATGAAACAATGAACACCTGCTTAAAGTGCAGACTCTCAGCTTTCATTTAAGGCTTTCTTCAAAAATGTAGTATGAACCGTGTAGGAATGACAACCATTTCTTCACACAGTCCCCCAACTTTAAGGGCTCATAAGTATTTGGACAAACTAACATAATCATCAATTAAACAGTCAGTTTTAATACTTGGTTGCAAATCCTTTACAGTCAATGACTGCCTGAAGTGTTGGACCCATAGGCATCATCAGATGCTGGGTTTCTTCCCTGGTGATGCTCTGCCCGCCCTTTACTGCAGCCGTCTGCACTTTCTGCTTGTATTTTGGGTGTTTTGCCCTCAGTTTTGGCTTCAGCAAGAGAAACGCATGCTCAATTGGATTCAGGTCAGATGATATGACTTGGCCATTGCAGAACATTCCACTTCTTTGCCTTAAAAATTACTTTGGTTGCTTTTGCAATATGCTTCAGGTCATTGTCCAACTGCACTGTGAAGCATCGTCCAATGAGTTTTGAAGCATTTAGTTGAATCTGAGCCGATAATGTAGCCCCAAACACTTCAGCTTTCATCCTGATGCTCTTGTAAGCAAGACAAGACTTCACTAGAATAAATACAGAGGGTTTATCACAAGATGCAAACCATTGATTAGCCTTAAAAATGGAAGGCCAGATTAGAGTTTGTCAAAAACCATCTAAAAAGCCTGTACAGTTGTAGAACAGCATACTATGGATAGATAAAACAAAGATCAACTACCAGAATGATGGGAAGACAAGAGAAGGAAGAAGGGAAGGAACTGCTCATGATCCAAAGCACACCACCTCATCAGTGAAGCATGGTGGAGGTACTGTTATGTCATGGCCATGTATGGCTGCCAGTGGAACTGGTTCTCTTGTATTTATTGATGATGTGACTGCTGACAAGAGCAGCAGGATGAAAGCTGAAGTGTTTGGGGCTACATTATCTGCTCAGATTCAACCAAATGCTTCAAAACTCATTGGACGATGCTTCACAGTGCAGTTGGACAATGACCTGAAGCATACTGCAAAAGCAACCAAAGACATTTTTAAGGCAAAGAAGTGGAATGTTCTGCAATGGCCAAGTCATATCATCTGACCTGAATCCAACTGAGCATGCGTTTCTCTTGCTGAAGCCAAAACTGAGGGCAAAACACCCAAAACACAAGCAGGAAGTGCAGACAGCTACAGTAAAGGGCTGGCAGAGCATCACCAGGGAAGAAACCCAGCATCTGATGATGCCTATGTGTCCAACACTTCAGGCAGTCATTGACTGTAAAGGATTTGCAACCAAGTATTAAAACTGACTGTTTAATTGATGATTATGTTAGTTTGTCCAAATACTTATGAGCCCTTAAAGTTGGGGGACTGTGTGAAGAAATGGTTGTCATTCCTACACGGTTCATACTACATTTTTGAAAAAAGCCTTAAATGAAAGCTGAGAGTCTGCACTTTAAGCAGGTATTCATTGTTTCATTTAAAACCCATTGTGGTGGTGTACAGAGCCAAAATGATGACAACTGTATCATTGTCCAAACAATTATGGACCTGACTGTATGAAACTTGGTAAGCACCTGTAACACTCTATTATGTACAAAAAAGTCTCTTGGAGCCATGCTCCAAACCCAACAGGAAGTCCGCCATTTTGAATTTACTTGTGCCACTTTTGTGCGTTTTTGCCCATTTCCAGGGCTTGTAAATTAACGAACTTGTCCTACAGATTTAATCAGATTGGCTCCAAACTTGGTGTATGTAAGCGTGACTACGTTGTGACCAAAAGTTATTACAGGATTTGCCCAATGTTGAATGGTGCGCCCGCTGCCGAGCGTTGAATCTTGAGGTCTCGCCATGAAAAACGAAATTGCTGTAGCTCTGGCATAAATGGTCCAATCTCCACCAACCTTAACATGATTCATATTAGTCCCGCCCTGAACACATTTTCATTACCATATTGCCTGATAATCATAGTGCCACCAAGTGTCGAAAGGAAGTACTTCTTATCAGACACTTATCTTTGGATTAACCTGAAATTTCAGTGCTGTGGTCTATATTTGATGTTCACAAACATGACGTATCATTAGTGTCTACTTGTGCTGCAGGGGGTTTACTTTTGATGTCTCGCCATGAAACAGGAAATTGCTATAAATTTGGAGTAAATGGTCCGTTGTCCACCAAACTTGACATGATTCATATTTGTCCCACCCTGAACACATTTATATGACAATATTCCGTGATAGTCATAGCGCCACCTAGTGGTGAAAGGAAGTACTTCTAACCAGACACTTATCTTTGGATTCACCTGAAATTTCAGTGCTGTGGTGTATATTTGATGTATAAAAACATGATGTATAATTACTGCGCTCTCCAACTCCCTCCCAGGAAATTGCTATAAATTTGGAGTAAATGGTCCGATCTCCATCAAACTTCATATGATTCATATTAGTCCTTCCCTGAAAACATTTATACAACCGTATTTCCTGATACTCATATACCACCTTGTGGCGACAGGAAGTAGGCCTCATTAAACACTTATCTTTTGATTTATCTGAAAGTTAAATGCTGTGGTGTATATTTGATGTACAAAAACATGATGTATAATTACTGCGCTCTCCAACTCCCTCTAGTGGAAAGAGGAAGTGATACAAAATGTGAAATATGTCCTTCCAGCACTGTATCAAGGATATTTCAAGTCACTCCTGTATGCAATGTCTGACTTTGACAGAAATGATCCAACGCATCAGAAGGCGTCCTGCCAGCAACCCCCCCCCCCACCCCCCGCTGAGTTGCATGAAGGTGCGAGGGCCCTGTCATCGATGCTTGCAGCTTTAATTATTATCTATACAGAAAGGACTACAATTTTTAATCTTACCTGTCAGTAGCACCTCAACAAGGCTTGCGTCCTTTGAAGTAAGTGAACAATCTTTACTCTTGAGCATGTAAATTCTAGAATCTACAAACAAACTTGTTTCAGTCCTGGGTATCTTTTCCCTGTTGTTTAAGCTATTTGTTCCTCTATTTTATTTTGAAATATTTAATTAATGAACATAATAGCTCTGCAGTCTCGTCTCTCTCTCTCTCCCTTGCTTTTCCCTCTCCCTGACTGCTCTTTCCACCTCAGTGACCACTCACTCCTGTTTACCTTCATTAAAGATTAATGACAGTTCATGAAAGCCTCTGAAAAAACGCTAATACTTCTCATGTTTGACTCGTATCATTTAACCTGCCTGAATGATTCATCAATGGAACAGTCAATGACTGTTGGGGTATGTGAACTGAAAAATGTTCTTCAGTCAGTGAACTGACTGCACTATGAGTTAGAGAGTAGATTGTATATTTTGCATGTAATATCAGTTGTTTAAGGTGAACTAATGAATGGATGTGTATGTATTCTAGTGTCTATGAGTAAAATCCTTACAGAGTGCAAAAAATGCAGCATTTTTTGGGCTAGAATGCTTTGCTTGTCTTGGACTTGCCCTCAAAGTCTTTGACTTGACTTGGATTTATTAAGAGTTAAGAGTTGAGTTCACTTGGACTCACCCTCAGAGACTTGAACCTTGCCTTTAAAGACTTACCTTACCTTAGCCTACCTTACAGGACTACATGTTTTGACAGTCTGTCTTTTTTCATTGACTGCTACCTTAATGACCAGGTAGCACTGGCTATAATTATGAGAGACAAACACAAGACTGAGTGTGCAGGACCTTGAAAATGCGTTGAAAAAAGATCACTGCTAATCAGGGAACCAGTGGTAATGATAGCAAGCTTGTTAGCCATCTTGCTATTACACAGAACAATTAAACCCTACTTCCCTTTTTAATAAATTATATTAAGAAAATAGAATATCAAAGGCATCTAAATAGTTTCCACTTAGATGTGTCAAACTTAACAGCGCTCTAATGGTTGATAGCTAATGTTAAATGGACTCATTGAAAAGGAAGGAAAAGTATGTTGTATCAATCAAAGGACACAGCCTGGCCTAAAGTGTGTTATGTAGTGAATGGAAGTTAAGACATTATCTCCTCACAGCACCAGCTCTAAGAGTCTGCTCAGACCTGGTAGTCACATGCGTCTTGTTGGGTGACCCAATCACAAGATGACAGCTCAGCCTGTTCACATCTGGCATTAGAATGCATCTCCACATGTCTTGAGTGACCACTTGTGATCGGATCTCACATCGACACTCTAAATGCAAGTAAACACATACATAAGTTCTGTTTGCAAAGACATGCTATGTGCACACTTACAACCTTTACTATTTAAAATGGATAAAATCTTCTGTTATTGCTGCATGCAGTGTATTGCAGTCCTTAGTCAAGCCATTTTGGTGGTGATGTGGGTTTGCTGGGATTGTTTAAGAGCTGCTGCTGTGTTAGCTGGTGCTGACCAGGGAGGTGTGAAATGATGAGCAACTTCAGAAATGGTCCTTCAGGCTTGCGTCTGACCTGTGTAACAGCAGCAGAGCGTTTACCTATCTGGCGGGGAGTTGGCTCAGCTGAGTAGGCAGTGCATCGTTGTGGCCCATCGTTGTGGCCCAGGACACATCAGTGTACACAGTGCTCAAAGCATGTGGCCATATGTGGCCTAGACTAATAGCTGCATTATTGTTATTGTCTATACTTCCAATAGAAGAAGGGAGGAGAATTAAAACACCAGATTTACTTTAAAACTCTGTTTGTTGTGATGTTTGTATTGCTGCTCATAAAAAAATCCATCATATTTAATATTGTATTTTTCGAATGCAATGAAATTTAAAATATTTCCACAGCTCGATGAGTTTAAATGAAAATCACATATCAATGATCATCGCATTGTCTCATCTTTCTCCTACCAGCTTCTTAATCACAACTCCTAGTCACCTGATAATGTGAAATTAATTAACTTTGGCAAACGGTGTGTATAGACATATACATGCATTGATATCTGGCTGCTTGTGTTCCATTTCCCCTAATCAGCTGCTAATATTAAAATACTGACCCTCAGAAGTCAGAAGCTATTCTCTGTTATGTGTGTACGCATTGATACATCACACGTGTAAATACAGCAGTGATTTCCTGGGTCTGTGTCAGAAGGTTAATGATGCATGGAGTCATTAATCAAGGCACAATGAGGTGCTGTCGCAACAACACTTTACATTTATGTATAGCATGTGTTTGCACTCTGTGTGTATGTGCCTTACTTACACTTGTTTGCCTGTATTAATTGTTACAGTAAGGTACAGTGTCTTATACAGTATGACTTCTGTGTGTGCATTAATGTTATTTTGTTCTCATCTGTGTTTTAAATTGTAATTTAAAGCATGTGTGTTTTGCAAATGCATGGATGTTTTGCAGTCACACATGAGAGTTTGGAGTTTCCTATAGTGTGTGTGTGCAGGCAGTGTTTGAGCAGAGAAGGACATGGAAAGTCACTTGCTCTACAGGAAAACTCTAGTGATATTCAGTTTTTTTGTTGTTGTTTTTATTGTAAGCAAACTGTGAAAAGACCAAACCAAAATGTAACTGATCCTACTAACAAGTGTTGTGTATGTATCAAAGCCTTATATGTGTTATTCGTCAATGCCATAGTGTGACGACCCCTCCCACTCTGCTGGTTGTGTCTGCAGATACTGGGAGTTGACTGGCATGTGGAGCTAGGAGAGTCGTCTCGTTATACCTGCCCATCAGGGTGGGGCTCCCAGAAGGCATACAGGGACTGCCTTTCTAGTCAGTCACTCTGTCAGCCGTGCCTGCTGCATACACCTTGGAAACATCACCACCAAGTCAGCTGTGACAACTCTGACACAGTTCATGTCTATTTTTGGTATTCCGAAAGTAATTCAATCTGATCAGGGGTCTAACTTTTGTTCCAAGTTGTTTGCGCAAGCAGCTAAATATCAAACACTCTCAGTCCAGCATCTACCATCCTCAGAGTCAAAGAGCTCTAGAGAGGTTTCATCAAATCTTGAAGTCTCTTTTCTGTGCATATTGCTCTGAGTTAGACCATGACTGGGAGGAGGGGTTACCGAAGCTTATGGTAGCTGCCGGAGAAGTGTCACAGGAGAGTCTGACTTTCAGTCCTAATGACCTGGTCTTTGGCCACATACTTCATGGCCCTGTAGCCTCCTTGGCATCCCAGTCATTGTGTAAGGAGGCTAAAGGGCCAAGAACTCCAATGCTGTCAAAAAATTTAAAATAAAAAATGCATCGATGAGCCACACTGTGGCACTGGGTGACATGTCCCTCCATTATAATGAACATGGGCACAGTAGGAGTATTTTGAGTCAGTCGCACACATCATCCTACTGGGGCACTAAATGTTGATCCATATGCTGCTGAAAATAGTCCTCAACAAATTCATTTAATGCTTGCTAAAAACTACAGCGGCCTTTTATCTGGGAGCAGGTTTGTAAAGATTTCCATTTTCGGTAGGAGCCAGTGGTACTGGGGCTGAGTGCCTGGAACAGGGTAGGGAAGCCTTAAAGTATTGAAGATGGACTAACACATTTTTGGTTTGGTCTTTTAAAGAATTTGTTGACAATAAGGAAACTACAGGGTTACACCAGTCATATCCTGTAATTGCCCCAAGTGTAAGTTTTGTTGGTTGTTACTGTTGAACACAGTTCATTACCTGCCCTATGCAGATTTCAAAAAACATAACACATGTTTTTTATGATGCTCTCTGTGTCTCTGAGGGCTGCTTCAAAATCTGCTGTTGTTCTGTAGTGGGTGACACCAGTGGTGCTGGGAAGAGCTACAAGTTACTGCTCACAGAGCAGTCCTCGCCGAAGGACTGTCTGTTATTGTTTTTGGTGCGTTTATTATTATTATTTCTTTCTTTCGTTCTTTCTTTCTTTCAGAACCGGTGAAAAATTTTAGAAAATCATGAAATTAACCCCTAAAGTGCCAAAATGGGCTCTCTAGCGCCACCTAGGCACACAAAAATGGCCGCTACGGCCTGTAGGAACGTCGTAGAAACATGAAACCAAAAGTGGCGTGTTCGTCTCATGAAGACCTAAAAATCACGCGCTGACACCCCTGACCTAAATCCAACAGGAAGTGAGATATTTGCCCTTTCAAAGTAAGATTTTGCCTTAAAACTGCCTTTCCTAAAAAATCTTCTTCTCATACACCGCTTATCAACTCGTTCTAATCAAAAGTTATTCGTAACTTTTTCATTACTCGCTTAGTTTGGATTTTATGGGCTCCATAAGGTGAGATGTCAGAAAAACGTCCTGACGATCTTCGAAAGCTGTCCCATAGGAAATGAATGGCAGCAGGGGGAAGAAAGAGCCAATCTTAGGGCTTTTTCAAGCATTTACAGCGTCTCCATACTTTGTGTTACAGACTCCATTCCAACTCTCAAATGTTGCCACAGGTCTCATCTATTCACTCATGTTTTCATCTTTTTCATATCTTTTACCGTTTTTCATCTGTGCCTCTCAAAGTACCATGAGCAAAAGTGGAGAAATTCTCAGTTTACAATGGGTGTGTATTGCACGGAATGCTGTGAGCTAGAGTGGAGAGGGCTCTAAAAATCGTCTAAAACTTTTGTCTTTAACTTGCTGCCATGGCCACAATTTTCACTGTACAGACACAATTTATACCACAAAACGTAGGAAAATTTGTCCAGCTCACAGATATGTTGACATGGAATCTCTCACACGTACACATTTTTGCTGAGTGGCTCCAAAGCGAAGGGAGCGCCGATTTTTTTCTCATTCACTCCCATGTAAACTCTGAGGAGAAATTTCTGGAAACAGCTTAGGTGCAACACATTTTAAACTCGCTCCCCTGACCACATTTTTGACTCGAGAAATATAAAACGCGACACGTGCGTTCACGAGACGTGGCTGTCTCTCAAAATCACTTTATTTTCTTGATTGGACCAACGGTTTGGGTATGCGAAGCATTTGTTTGAGGAGTTAAATCCCTTTATAAACAGCCTTTGGTGATCTGCTCTCCTGACGTGTCTGTGTCTGCCACAGGTGCAGGCAAGTCATTAATCGCCATGACAACAGCTGCACACACAGACACAGCCACAGGGCTCTCTGGTCTGTGTGTCTCACAATCTTTAAAGGACAAATTACGGCAGCAGAATCTTCATTTCAAACTGCAAATACACATTATTAACCCCTAAAGTGCCAAAATGGGCTCTCTAGGGCCACATAGGTGCACTAAACTGGCCACTGCAGCCAGTAGGAATGTCATATCAAGATCAAACCAAAACTGGTGTGTTTGACTTACAAATCACGCGCTGACACCCATGACCTAATTCCAACAGGAAGTGAGATATTTGACCTTTAAAACTAAGATTTCGCCTCAAACATGCTCTTAAAAAAACATCTCCTCCTACACCATTTATTGTATCGGCTTTAAAGACGCACACATGCCAGCTCAACTGCTACTAAACAGATCTTCTGTATAACTTTATCTTTCTCATCATCACATTATTTTCATGATTGGACCAACGGTTTGGGAATGGGAAGGACTTGTTCGAGGAGTTAAATCTCCACTAAAACAGGTCTCCCTGTGTTCTGTCTTTGTCTGTCTCTACTCTTCTGCCAGGTGCACATGGCAACCGCTGTCACACACAAACTCCATTTTGCCAGAGTTTATTGAGGAAAATATTCCATTTTCATTTCAACATTTCAAAAGACTGTGGCTTGAAAGTGGTGAGAGATAAAGGCATACTGTTAATGAGAAAACTATTCATCATGACCCAAAGTTTGTCATGGGAGTAAATTAACTCATCTAATTTGCATTCCGTGACGTCACTAGGCGGCGGCCATATTGGATTTCATAAATTTCAGTAAAACAGCATTTTGAACAGATTCACACAGTAGATTTCTTTTGTTTTGTGCTGTTTTTGTTGTCTCTTCCTCAAAATAAAGGAAGAGGAATCTGATGGGAATAAATTAACTCTTCTAATTTGCATATCGTGACATCACTTATCCATACCTACAGCTACAGAAAGCATTCAAACATCAAAACGTTCAGCTCTGTAAGGATTTTCTGATGTTTGTGGCAACATGTTTGATATTTCTAAATAATTCACAGTGACGACATAAGCTGGGGGCCGAAACGGGCACGAGTGCGAGGTCCCGCCAAACTTTAATTATTATTATTATTATTATTATTCCTCCAAATGAATTGCCTTTTTGGGAAGCTTAACATACCCGAAAACTCATGAAACTTTGCACACATCTCAGAACTGGTGAAAAATTTGATATTTTAAGGGTCTCGTACGTGGGTTCCAAAAAATGGCTCAGTAGCGCCCCCTACAAAAGTTTGAGGAAACAGCCCCTGAAGCCAGTTTAACCTACGTGTATGAAACTCGGCAGGCTCATGTAACACTCCAGGACCTACAAAAAAGCCTCCTGGAGGCATGCTGTAAACCCAACAGGAAGTCGGCCATTTTGAATTTACTGTGCAATTTTGATGCATTTTTGGCCATTTCCAGGGGTCATAAATGAACGAACTAGTCCTAGAGATTTCATCCGATCGACTTCAAACCTTGGTCTGTCCCATCCCAAGACCTTGAAGATGAAAAGTTATCAAAAGCTTGAGTTTTCGTCAATGCGTGTGACCGTGGGATGGCGTCAAAGTTAGGGGTCTCGTCACTAAACAGGAAGTAGTTTATAACTCCAGCATACATGGTCCAATCTTGCCCAAACTTAACAGAATTGATGACAGTCCTGTCCTGAACACATCTACATGTCAATAATTAGAGATAAACATAGCGCCCCCTACTGGCAACAGGAAATGTCATGTTTTAGACTTTAATGTGCATCTCCGACAGAATTGACCAGATCCATCTCAAACTTGGTGAAAAAAGTCATAAGACGTTGATGACGCTTTATTGTGGAAACTGTCAGTTTTTGTCGAAGGGCGTGGCCACGGCCTGGCGGCAAACTTTGATGTTTCGCCGTGATGATAAACGTTGCTGTAACTTGACTCCACGTGGGAATATCTTGCCAAAACTTCACACATATGATGACAGTCCAGCCCTCAACACATCTACAGAGGAATTTTGAATCACCGCCATAGCGCCACCTACTGGCAACAGAAAGCTACTTTATACATTCTTTGATGTCCCTCTTCTAGCAGGTTAATCAGACCCACCTCAAACTTGCTGGTCTATGTCCTTAGACCTTGATGATGCTTAAAAATGAAGCTTTTCATCAAACGCTGTCACCGTGGCGCCACCTTGTTCGCCATCAAACACGATGTTGTTTTGAAGGGACAAGGGATGCTTGAAAACTCACCAAACATGGCATACACATCACAAGTCACAAGTCCTGTTGTCTGATGTGATTTTTGTGCTTTGATGCACCAAGATGGCTCAACAGCGCCCCCTAGAATATTTCAATTAAGCAGCCCCCAAAGCTGGTTTGACCTGAATGTATGAAACTTGGTAGGCACCTGTAACACTCTATTACGTACAAAAAAGCCTCTTGGAGCCATGCTCCAAACCCAACAGGAAGTCCGTCATTTTGAATTTACTTGTGTCACTTTTGTGCGTTTTTGCCCATTTCCAGGGCTTGTAAATTAACAAACTTGTCCTACAGATTTAATCAGATTGGCTCCAAACTTGGTGTATGTAAGCGCGACTATGTTGTGACCAAAAGTTATCACAGGATTTGCCCAATGTTGAATGGTGCGCCCGCTGCTGAGCATTGAGTCTTGAGGTCTCGCCATGAAAAACGAAATTGCTGTAGCTCTGGCATAAATGGTCCAATCTCCACCAAACTTCACATGATTCATATTAGTTCCACCCTGAACACATTTTCATTACCATATTGCCTGATAATCATAGCGCCACCTAGTGTTGAAAGGAAATACTTCTTATCAGACACTTATCTTTGGATTAACCTGAAATTTCATTGCTGTGGTCTATATTTGATGTTCACAAACATGACATATCATTTGTGTGTACGTGTGCTGCAGAGGGTTTAATTTTGATGTCTCGCCATGAAACAGGAAATTGCTATAAATTTGGAGTAAATGGTCCATTGTCCACCAAACTTGACATGATTCATATTTGTCCCACCCTGAACACATTTATATGACAATATTCCGTGATAGTCATAGCGCCACCTAGTGGTGAAAGGAAGTACTTCTAACCAGACACTTATCTTTGGATTCACCTGAAATTTCAGTGCTGTGGTGTATATTTGATGTATAAAAACATGATGTATAATTACTGCGCTCTCCAACTCCCTCTAGTGGAAAGAGGAAGTGATACAAAATGTAAAATATGTTATTCCAAGACGTCCTGCCGGCCCCCCCCCCCCCCCCCCCCCCCCGAGTTGCGTGAAGGTGCGAGGGCCCGTTCATCGCTGCTTGCAGCTTTAATTATTATTCTTAGTCTTCCTCCAAATGAATTGCCTTTTTGGGAGGCTTAACATACCCGAAAACTCATGAAACTTTGCACACATCTCAGAACTGGTGAAAAATTTGATATTTTAAGGGTCTCGTGCGTGGGTTCCAAAAAATGGCTCAGTAGCGCCCCCTACAAAAGTTTGAGGAAACAGCCCCTGAAGCCAGTTTTACCTACGTGTATGAAACTCGGCAGGCTTCTGTAAAGCTCAGAGACGTACAAAAAAAGCCTCCTGGAGGCATGCTCTAAACCCAACAGGAAGTCAGCCATTTTGAATTTACTGTGCAATTTTGATGCATTTTTGGCCATTTCCAGGGGTCATAAATGAACGAACTAGTCCTAGAGATTTCATCCGATCGACTTCAAACCTTGGTCTGTCCCATCCCAAGACCTTGAAGATGAAAAGTTATCAAAAGCTTGAGTTTCCGTCAATGCGTGTGACCGTGGGATGGCGTCAAAGTTAGGGGTCTCGCCACTAAACAGGAAGTAGTTTATAACTCCAGCATACATGGTCCAATCTTGCCCAAACTTCACAGGATTGATGCCAGTCCCATCCTGAACACATCTACATGTCAATAATTAGAGATAAACATAGTGCCCCTTACTGGCAACAGGAAATGTCATGTTTTAGACTTTAATGTACATCTCCAACAGAATTGACCAGATCCATCTCAAACTTGGTGAAAAAAGTCATAAGACGTTGATGATGCTTTATTGTGGAAACTGTGAGTTTTCGTTTAAGGGCGTGGCCACGGCCTGGCGGCAAACTTTGATGTTTCGCCGTGATGATAAACGTTGCTGTAACTTGACTCCACGTGGGAATATCTTGCCAAAACTTCACACATATGATGACAGTCCAGCCCTCAACACATCTACAGAGGAATTTTGAATCACGGCCATAGCGCCACCTTCTGGCAACAGAAAGTTACTTGATACATTCTTTGATGTCCCTCTTCTAGCAGGTTAATCAGACCCACCTCAAACTTGCTGGTCTAAGTCCTTAGACCTTGATGATGCTTGAAAATGAAGCTTTTTAATTTTCATCAAACGCTGTCACCGTGGCGCCACCTTGTTCGCAATCAAACACGATGTTGTTTTGAAGGGACAAGGGATGCTTGAAAACTCACCAAACGTGGCATACACATCACAGGTTGCAAGTCCTGCTGTCTGATGTGATTTTTGTGCTTTGATGCACCAAGATGGCTCAACAGCACCCCCTAGAATATTTCAATTAAGCAGTCCCCAAAGCTGGTTTGACTTGTATGTATGAAACTTGGTGGGCACCTGTAACACTCTATCATGTACAAAAAAGCCTCTTGGAGCCATGCTCCAAACCCAACAGGAAGTCCGCCATTTTGAATTTACTTGTGCCACTTTTGTGCCTTTTTACCCATTTCGAGGGCTTGTAAATTAACAAACTTGTCCTACAGATTTAATCAGATTGGCTCCAAACTTGGTGTATGTAAGCATGATTATGTTGTGACCAAAAGTTATCACAGGATTTGCCCAATGTTGAATGGTGCGCCCGTTGCCGAGCGTTGAATCTTGAGGTCTCGCCATGAAAAACGAAATTGCTGTAGTTTTGGCATAAATGGTCCTGTCTCCACCAAACTTCACATGATTCATATTAGTCCCGCCCTGAACACATTTTCATTACCATATTGCCTGATACTCATAGACCCACCTATTGACGACAGGAAGTGGGTCTCATCAAACACTTTTCTTTCAATTTATCTGAAAGTTACATGCTGTGGTGTATATTTGATATACAAAAACATGATGTATAATTAGTGCGCTCTCTAACTCCCTCTAGTGGAAAGAGGAAGTGATACAAAATGTGAAATATGTCATTCCAGCACTGTATCAAGGATATGCAGAGTCACTCCTGCATGCGATGTCTAACTTTGACAGAAATGAACTGACGCATCAGAAGGTGTCCTGCCAGCCCCCCCCGAGTTGCGTGAAGGTGCGAGGGCCTGTTCATCCCTGCTTGCAGCTTTAATTAGGGCCCAAGCGACGACGAAATCGTCCGAGGACCCTATTGAAATCATGCTTTTTATTAGGGCCCGAGCGACGACGAAGTCATCCGAGGACCCTATTGAAATCGTGCTGTTTATTATTATTATTATTCTTGCAACATTTCGTGTCCCAATTTCGGCCCTTTCCCAAATTTGAAAATGCTTCTAACTCTCCACATTCGTCCGGCCACATCCGAAATTCGATATTTTTGGGCGGTTGCACATGGTCGGCGCAAAATGCCGAAATAGCGCCCCCTACAAATTTTCAAAATACCCTCCCCATTGGGGTTAGTTTGTTGTAGGTAAACGAAATTGGTACACACATGTATCATACCCAGATGCACAAAAAAGTCTCTTAACGTCATGGTGAAATCCCAACAGGAAGTTGGCCATTTTGTTTTGAATTTTTCGTTACGGCGATTTCCACAACTTACATTTGTACGAACTCCTCCTAGGGATTTCATCCTATCGACTTCAAAGTTGGTACAGATCATCCTGAGAACATGCTAATCAAAAGTTATTAAAAGCTTTTCTCTATGTCAAGGGATGTGGCCGCTAGGACGTGACAAATTTTGGTGACTTTTTGTTTTCTTGCCATCGAATTTCGAACGGCTCTCCTGCCCACATACTTGATCTCAGCAGCTTCAAACTTGCTGGACATGATGATGGCTCTGCCTCGAACGTCCTGATATGTTAATATCCCACCTTACTCATAGCGCCACCCGGTGGTAACAGGAAGTGACCAGTTTTTACTTTAACATGTACTAATGCCACAAACTTGAGCGTATCAACTTCATTCCAATTCAATTCAATTCAATTCAATTTTATTTATAAAGCCCAATATCACAAATCACAATTTGCCTCACAGGGCTTTACAGCATACGACATCCCTCTGTCCTTAAGACCCTCACAGCGGATAAGGAAAAACTCCCCCAAAAAAACCCCTTTAACGGGGAAAAAAAAACGGTAGAAACCTCAGGAAGAGCAACTGAGGAGGGATCCCTTTTCCAGGACGGACAGACGTGCAATAGATGTCGTACAGAACAGATCAGCATAATAAATTAACAGTAATCCATATGACACAATGAGACAGAGAGAGAGAGAGAGAGAGAGAGAGAGAGAGAGAGAGAGAGATGCAGGTAATGACAGTAGCTTACAACAACATTAATGAAAGTAATAATATTATAGTTATAGTTCTGGCTACTGTGGTACAATATGTTGAAAGTATGTATTAATATCTGACAGTATACTTGTGTGACAATAGTCATATGTGTATAATAACAGTAGAAGTATGACTAATGACTAATGATGGCAGCAGCAGCAGGAGGCATCTGGCAGGACCACGGCAGCAGCACAACCACACACGTCACACTGTCCAGGCACCGCTGCGGTATGAGTTATTCTGAGAGACAGTGGAGCACAAAGGCTCCGGAGAAGAAGCCGAGTTAGTGACATCCAGAATGGCCGAGTTAGCAAGATGCAGTAATAGGATGAGAGTGAGAGAGAGAGAGAGAGAGAGAGAGAGAGAGAGAGAGAGAGAGAGGGAGCCCGGTGTATTATAGGGGGTCCTCCGGCAGACTAGGCCTAAGTCAGCCTAACTAGGGGCTGGTACAGGGCAAGCCTGAGCCAGCCCTAACTATAAGCTTTATCAAAGAGGAAAGTCTTAAGTCTAGTCTTAAATGTGGAGACGGTGTCTGCCTCCCGGACCGTAACAGGAAGATGATTCCACAGGAGAGGAGCCTGATAGCTGAAGGCTCTAGCTCCTGATCTGCTTTTGGAGACTTTAGGGACCACGAGTAACCCTGCGTTCTCAGAGCGCAGTGTTCTGGTGGGATAATATGGCACTATGAGCTCTCTAAGATATGACGGAGCTTGACCATTTAGAGCTTTATAAGTTAACAGTAGGATTTTAAATTCAATTCTGGATTTTACAGGGAGCCAGTGCAGAGAAGCTAAAACAGGAGAAATATGATCTCGTTTCTTAGTTCCTGTTAGTACACGAGCTGCTGCATTCTGAATTAGCTGGAGAGTTTTTAAGGACTTACTAGAGCATCTTTTCGGGTCAGGATAGGCCTAATTTTCGCAATATTACGCAGATGAAAAAATGCAGTCCGTGAGGTTTGCTTTAAATGAGAATTAAAAGACAAATCTTGATCAAATATTACTCCGAGGTTTCTTATGGTAGTGCTAGAGGCCAGAGCAATGCCATCTGGAGAAACTATGTCATCAGATAAAGAGTCTCTGAGTTGTTTGGGGCCAAGAACAATAACTTCAGTTTTGTCTGAATTTAACATCAGGAAATTGGTGCTCATCCAATTTTTTATGTCTTTAAGGCAGTTATGGAGTTTAGTTAATTGATTACTTTCTTCTGGCTTCATCGATAAATACAACTGTGTATCATCCGCATAACAATGGAAATTTATAGAGTGATTTCTAATGATGTTACCTAAAGGAAGCATATATAGAGTAAATAGGATTGGTCCGAGCACAGAACCTTGCGGAACTCCAAAACAAACTTTGGTACGTAAGGATGATTCATTACGAACGTCAACAAATTGAAAACGATCAGATAAATAAGATTTAAACCAGCTTAGTGCTGAACTTTTTAGGCCAATTAAGTGATCCAGTCTCTGCAGTAGAATTTGATGGTCAATTGTGTCAAACGCCACACTAAGATCTAATAAAACAAGAACAGAGACGAGTCCTTTGTCTGAAGCAATCAGAAGGTCATTTGTAATTTTAACTAGAGCTGTCTCAGTGCTATGATGCACTCTAAATCCTGACTGAAATTCCTCAAATAAATTATTATCCTGGAGAAAATCACACAGCTGGTCTGCGACTACTTTCTCAAGGATCTTTGACATAAAGGGAAGATTAGATATTGGTCTATAGTTGGCTAACACCTCTGGATCCAGGGTGGGCTTTTTTAGGAGAGGTTTAATTACAGCTACCTTAAAAGACTGTGGTACATAGCCTGTTAATAGGGATATATTGATCATATCTAATATATGAGTGTTAACTAAAGGAAAGACCTCCTTAAGTAGCCTAGTTGGGATGGGGTCTAAGAGACACGTTGATGATTTAGATGAAGAAATCACTGCGGTCAATTCTTGAAGAGAAATTGGGGAGAAGCAATCTAAATATATATTAGATTCTACAGCTGTGTTTGAGGTTAGATAGGTAGGCCTACCATCTGAGGGCAGGAGGTCATGAATTTTGCCTCTAATAGTTAGAATTTTGTCATTAAAAAAGCTCATAAAATCATTACTGCTAAGGGCTAAAGGAATATAAGGCTCAATAGAGCTTTGACTCTCAGTCAGCCTGGCTACAGTGCTGAAAAGAAACCTGGGGTTGGTCTTGTTTTCTTCTATTAATGCTGAGTAATAGTTTGCTCTGGCATTGCGGAGGCCCCTCTTATAAGTTTTGAGACTGTCTGTCCAGATTAAACGAGATTCTTCCAGTTTGGTTAATCGCCAATTCCTTTCAAATTTTCGCGATATTTGTTTTAACCTATGGGTTTGAGAGTTCCACTTCTAATGCATACAGAACAAGTTGGTGAAGCTACCTTATGAAAGCTGTGAAGCTACGTCTAATGGTGTCCATGTGGCAGCGTGGTGACTATCGATCCCTCGCCACTAAATACTTTTGGCATTTTGATGGCTTCAACGACCTCATATCCTCATGAAAATGGATACACAGGTCAAGAATGGCAAGCTCTTGCATCTGATAGGGGCGTCGCCCATGGGGGGGACAAAATGCCTCTATAGCGCCCCCTTGAAATTTTCAAAAAACCCTCCCCATAAGGGTTTTTTTGGAGTTGGAACATGAAAATTGGTACACGTGTATATTGTCCAGACGCACATAAAAGTCTCTGGCACCAGTGGTCTACTCCAAACAGGAAGTCGGCCATTTTGATTTTGACTTGTCATTTTGGCGTGATTTCCACATGTTGTATTTTAACGAACTCGTCCTAGGGATTTCATCCAATCGACTTCAAATTTTTTACAGATCATCCAGAGACCATGCTGATGAAAAGTTATTAAAAGCTTTCCTCTATGTCACGGGGCGTGGCCGCTATGGTGCCCCCCTCGCCACCAAATACGTTTGGCTTTTTGATGGCTTCAAAGTCCCCAAATCCTCATGAGAATTGACACACAGGTCAAGAATGGCAAGCTCTTGCATCTGATAGGGGCATCACCCAGACGCCGGGGGAGATACTTGATCTCAGCAGCTTCAAACTTGCTGGACATGATGATGGCTCCGCCCCGAACGCCCCAATATGTTAATATCCCACCTTACTCATAGCGCCCCCCGGTGGTAACAGGAAGTGACTAGTTTTTACTTTAACATGTACTAATGCCACAAACTTGAGCGCACCAACTTCATTCCACCTCTAATGCATACAGAACAAGTTGGTGAAGCTACCTTATGAACGCTGTGAAGCTACGTCTAATGGTGTCCATGTGGCGGCGTGGCAACTATCGATCCTTTGCCACTAAATACGTTTGGCTTTTTGATGGCTTCAACGACCTCATATCCTCATGAAAGCTCTTACATCTGATAGGGGAGTCGCCCATTGGCGGGGGGGGGGGGGTTTGCCTCCATAGAGTAAATAGGATTGGTCCGAGCATAGCACCCCCTCGAAATTTTCAAAAAACCCTCCCCTAGGTTTTTTTTTGGAGTTGGAACATGAAAAGTGGTACACATGTGTATGTTGTCCAGATGCACATAAAAGTCTCTGGCACCAATGGTCTATTCCAAACAGGAAGTCGACCATTTTGATTTTGACTTGTCATTTTGGTGTGATTTCCACATGTTGTATTTTAACGAACTAGTCCTAGGGATTTCATCCAATCGATTTCAGATTTTTTACAGATCATCCAAAGACCATGCTGATCAAAAGTTGTGCTCTGCATGTCTGTAGGTCAAATGGTGTGGCTACTATGGCGCTGCCATTTTTGATCCATCACCATGCATATTCAAGCAGCTCTCTCTCCCACATAATTCATCCAAACTGCTTCAAAATTTCTGTACATGATAAGAGCTCCGTCCTCAATGCCTCCATATGCTCGTAAGCAATCTTGCTCGTGCCGCCCCCTTGTGGAAACAGGAAATGCCCTATTATACATTGACATTGTCTGATTTGCTCAAAACTTCACGTGTGATGAGGGTCTGCCCCTGGACACACATGCACACATTTAGTTACACTCCCAGTGCCCCTGGTGGATGAACTAAACATTACGTTTTTTCGCTCCTGCCAGGTTTTTTCTCCCTTCTTGCTTTGCCCCACAGCCCCGGTGTGCCTCAGGCCCCTGCGGTTGCATGGGGGAGTGAGGGACCAATCACAGCTGCTTGCAGCTTTAATTATTATTGTTATTTTTCAATTTAACACTTGTGGCCATCACACTGTTCAGTATTACCAGCTCTTCTCTTCCTCATTCCCTACACCCTCTTCTGTTCCCTTTAGTCTTATTTTCCCTTTAGTCTTATTTTGACACTCTCTGCCCCTATGTCAGCTGTAACAAATTATAACTACTTTAAAACATTAGAGATCAGAGTTGAGTTTATTTCTTATAAATTATTATAGTTAATTTAATTTTGGTGCTCCAAGAACATCACTTAATTAGAGAGAGGATGTTACTGGGGCAAATTTACATTCAAACACTGTCAGCTTACCTTATTGTCTCTTTCATAGTGACCAAAGTACACCAAGAATCTGCGAACATGAAATCACTTTAGAACCGCTTCTTGCCCCAAACTGTGAGCTTGCTACATATAAACTGTTTCACACTCAACGACTTAAAATGAAAAATGGCTCCTGTATATTTTACACCTCCATTGTGTAGGGACTGCTACAATAGCTGTTGCACTATTCTCACTTTATTTGAAAAGGCAGCTTTTATTCCTTCACCCATACTAGGATTTGGACTTTATTGAGTGAAGAGACTGCTGCACTCAGCACTGTGAGCTATACATTGAGTATTGTTTTTATATTGCGGTTTCTTATGTCAACCATTTTCACAATAATTCCAATTGTTACTAAATTTACGGTATGTTACACTGGAAATTAAACCACCTCTTTTCATTTTGCAAAGTTGACTTGTAACAGTTAAATTCACCCTTTCCTTGATCCACAGCTGTACTGTCACATTATTTCATTAATCCCTTATATCACATTGTTTTACATATTTTCCTGGTGTTGTTGATGGATAATAACATTGTTGAAATAAAAGCATTTTTAATTAAGCTATTCATAAATAATGCCCTAAATTTGTTGATGTTGTTTATGGTGTATATCAGGTCAAAATTTAAGCAATAGCCAACATGTATAATATTGTAATAATGCAGAAACACATCGATGGCTTTGATAGAATTTGTAATTAATTACAATGCTATTTCTATGTCAGCTTTAATCAACAACATAAATAATAGAACAAATGTTGCCATCATTTAATATTTGACAATGAAGGACTGAACAACAGATATTACAGTTTGTGCTCTCTGGTGTATTTTTTCTGATATTCATTATCACACTGAAAAACACTAATTCACCAAAGGGTCATCTTAGATTCATTACAAGGCATACGGTAAATCTGAAATAAACCAGACAAAAGCGTTTTGTAGTGACTGAAAAATGTACTCAGTACTCTTTAATCATGGTGGGTTTATTTAAAATTCAGTAAAACAGAAAACTATTATCACAAATTACAAAGGCATTAAACAATGGTAATTACTGAAATTTGGAAAAAAAAAAGTAATGTACATAAGCTGTACCATGCTGACAACTTGTAGGTCTTGATCAGATGAAAAATCATATAAGGACATGCGATATGAATGACTTTCATATATGCTTTGAAATTTAAATCTAACTGTCAAATCTTCATTGCACACAACAGAATTTGTATGCCTAATGCATACTCTATAAACAACAAAATAGTCTTCTAAACATCGTATTGTACATAATAATGATCAATACTTCATCAATTTAAACCAGTAAGTTGCTTGATTTTTGAGGTATTAAGGTAGCTGTAATTAAACCTCTCCTAAAAAATCCCACCCTGGATCCAGAGGTGTTAGCCAACTACAGACCAACATCTAATCTTCTCTTTCCTTCAAAAATCCTTGAAAAAGTAGTTGCAGACCAGCTGTGTGACTTTCTCCATGATAATAATTTATTTCAGGAATTTCAGTCAGGATTTAGAGTGCACCACAGCACAGAGACAGCACTAGTAAAAATTACAGATACTCTTCTGATTGCCTCAGACAAAGGACTCGTCTCTGTACTTGTTTTATTAGATCTTCATTCCGCATTTGACACAATTGTCCATGAAATGCTGCTACAGAGACTGGAACATTTAATTGGCTTAAAAGGTTCTGCACTAAGCTGGTTTAAATGTTGTTATTTATCTGATCATTTTTAGTTTGTTCATGTTCACGATGAATCATCCTTACGTACGAAAGTTTGTTTTGGAGTTCCACAAGGTTCTGTGCTCGGACCAATCCTATTCTCTCTATATACACTCCCGTTAGGTAACATCATTAGAAATCACTCTGTAAATTTCCATTGTTATGCCGATGATACACAATTGTATTTATCGATGAAGCCAGAAGAAACTAATCAATTAACTTCACTTCGAAATTGCCTTAAGGACATAAAAACCTGGATGAGCACCAATTTCCTTATGTTAAATTCCGACAGAACTAAAGTTACTGTTCTTGGCCCCAAACAACTCAGAGACTCTTTATCTGATGTCATATTTTCTGTAGATGGCATTGCTCTGGCTTCTAGCACTACTGTAAGAAACCTCAGAGTCATATTTGACCAAGATTTGTCTTTTAATTCTCATTTAAAACAAATCTCATGGACTGGATTATTTCATCTGCGTAAAATTGCGAAAATTAGGCCTATCCTGACCCAAAAACATGCAGAAAAATTGGCCCACACTTTTGTTACCTCTAGGCTGAATTACTGTAACTCCCTATATATCAGGTAGCTCTAATAAGTCAGCTAATTCAGAATGCAGCGGCACATGTACTAACAGGAACTAAGAAACAAGATCATATTTCTCCTGTTTTAGCTTCTCTGCACTGGCTCCCTGTAAAATCCAGAATTGAATTTAAAATCCTTCTCCTAACTTATAAAGCTGTAAATCGTCAGGCTCCGTCATATGTTAGAGAGCTCATAGTGCCGTATTATCCCACCAGAACACTGCGCTCTGAGAATGCAGGGTTACTCGTGGTCCCTAAAGTCTCCAAAAGTAGATCAGGAGCCAGAGCCTTCAGCTATCAGGCTCCTCTCCTGTGGAATCATCTTCCTGTTGCGGTCCTGGAGGCAGACACCATCTCCACATTCAAGACTAGACTTAAGACTTTCCTCTTTGATAAAGCTTATAGTTAGGGATGGCTCAGGCTTGCCTTGTATCAGCCCCCAGTTAGGCTGACTTAGGCCTAGTCTGCCGAGGGACCTCCTATAATACACTGAGCACCTTCTCTCTCTCTCTCTCTCTCTCTCTCTCTCTCTCTCTCGCTCTGTACCCTTTGCTAATACTCATGTCCTGTTATTGCATCTCGCTAACTCAACCGTACTGCATGTCAGTAACTCGGCTTCTTCTCTGGATCCTTTGTGCTCTACTGTCTCCACTGTTACATCACAGCGGTGCCTGGATGGTGTGACGTGTGTGGTTGTGCTGCTGCCGTGGTCCTGCCTGATGCCTCCTGCTGTTATCATTAGTCATACTTTGACTGTTACTATACACATGATTATTGGCACATATGTATACTATCATATATTAATATATACTTTCAACTTATTGTACCACAATAGCCATAATTATAATTATAATTTTATTACTTTCATTAATGTTGTTATAAGCTACTGTCATTACCGTCTGTCATGTATCTCTCTCTGTCTCTGTCTCTCTTCATGTCTCATTTTGTCGTATGGTCTTCAGAAACATCTTCTGATGCACTACCTTGGACACATCATCAGCGTTGTTTCCTGGAGTCACTGGGTGTTTCGGGTCTCACAACAGACACCCTCATCCAGGCAACCCGACCGAGGCTGATCAGACCCCGGCCTGTGTCCAAGTGGCATTCTACTGCCCCCACCGCTCTCCCCTCTTCAGTCAGAGCCATCTGGACGCTTTCTCTGCAGCCTCCGCGTTGTTGTTCATGGCTCTTTTTCAGTTGGCACCTGTTATGCCCAGTGTGCCGCAGGCCTTACTGAGGGAGTGGCTGGCGAATCCCTGACTGCCCACCTCCACTGGCATGCATCTGGTCCTCCAGCCATTCCTCCGACAATCCTCCACCAGCTCCTGGTACTTCTCCCTCTTCCTCTCCTGTGCCTCCTCCATTCTATCCTCCCAGGGAACTGTTAGCTCCAGCAAGACCAGTTGTTTTGTAGCCTCAGAGACCAAGATGATGTCGGGTCTCAATTTGGACTGGGTAATGTGTGGTAGAATTTTCAGCTGCCTCTCCAGATCAACTGTTATCGCCCAGTCTCGGGCCATGGAGAGCAAACCAGCAGAGCAGTTCTATGGTGTTCTCTCTTGCCTTTGTCCTTCCTTGACAAACTGGATGGCCTTGGCTGTAGCTCGGGTGCATCGACTGTCCTTGATCCCCTTGCTGATTGTCTCAGCGATGGATTTTAGGACTTGATCGTGTCTCCATCGATAATGGCCCTCACTCAATGCCTTGGAGCAGCTGCTTAGGATGTGTTCCAGTGTCCCTATCTTGGAACACAGGGGGCATGCAGGTGTTTCTATTTTGGTGCACAGGTTAGATGGGCTTGGGAGGACATCATAGACCTTCTGGATTAAGAACTTGATTCTCCGGGGGTTCCACTGCCAGATGTCCTTCCAGGTGACACGCCACTCCATCGCCTGCTCCCACTTCATCCAGGCACCTTGCTGCCTCATGGCCACTGTTCTGCTGGTTCACTCTTCCTCAACTGAAGCTCGCACCTCCTCCGGCACCAGCCGCTGCCTCTCCCTCCCACTGGCAGACTCGTACCGGGTTGATGTTATGCTCCCAAATCCAGCTCTGCCTTGCGCCACTGTACCGAGGATGGTCTTGTGCTTCAGCCGAGTTTCAGCTTGCTGGACTGCCTCCGCTGCCCTCCACTTCCTCCCTGTCCTTACCACAATTCCTGCCCCGGACACTTTGGTGTCTCTGGATCCAGAGTACTGCAGGTGTTCCCGTGCCCGTGCCACGATGAACTCCTCCCTGACCGAGCTGAAAGGGAGCCGGAGCTTGTTGTGTTCCCATACAGCCCGATGTTAGTTAGGCTGCATGGCAGACCCAGCCATCTGCGAAGATAGCTGCTCACTCTTTGCTCGAAACCTTCAACCACAGTCATGGGAACCTTGTAGATAAGCAGAGGCCAGAGAGAGGATTCTTGGGAGGATTCCATGCTGGTATATCCAGGCCTTGAATCTTATGGGGAGCCCAGACTTGTCCACTGTTCTCAGCCAGCCCTCTAGGTCAGCACTGGTTGCCTTGATGGAGTCTCTGTCATTCAGGCTGCAGTTGAAGACCTTCCCAAGGCTCTTCACTGGCTTCTCAGTGACTGACAGGATCAGATGTTCTCCCAGCCTGAAGCAGAATTTGTCTGTGACCTTCCCCTTCTTTAAAACCAAGGACCTGGACTGTGCACACTTGAAGCTCATGCTGAGTGGACCTCTGCATTCTGTTTCAGCTCCCTTGGCCAGCATGTTCATTGCCAGTGCGAAGAGGGTCACTGATATGGTGCAACCAGTGATTATGCCCACTTCCAACTGGTGCCAGTCAGATGTCAGCTGGCCAGATGAGACTCTCAAGCTGAACTTGCTGTAGTAGTCCAGGATGAGGTCTTTCATCTTCTGGGGTACGTGGTGTTTCTCCAGTGTGACCTCCACCAGCTTATGGGGTATGGAGCCATACGCGTTGGTGAGCCACAGTACAGCCAGGTCACCTCTGCCCTCTTTTGCCTCCCTGATGAGCTGGGCTACCACTCCTGTGTGTTCCAGGCAACTGGGGACTCCAGGTATTCCTCCCTTCTGCACAGACATGTCGATGTACTTATTGCTCAACAGGAAGTTGGAGAGTCTCTTGGCCACGATGCTGAAGAAGACTTTGCTCTCCACACTGAGCAAGGAGATTACCCGAAACTGGTCCGTGTTCTCAGACTTCTCTTCTTTCGGTATGTACACTCCCTCAGCATACCTCCATGGCTGGGCAATCTTCCCTCTCCTCCAGATCACATTCAGGGCCTTCCAAAGCTGATCCAGTAGCTTTGGGCAGTTTTTATACACTTTATAGGGCACGCCACTTGGGCCTGGTGCCGAGCTCGATCTTGCTCTCCTCACCACTTCCTCCACTTCACCTAAGCTGGGCTCCTTCAGGTTGAAGTCTGATGTAGGCTCTGGTGGTGTTGTCAGTGCATCGCAAGGGCCTAGCGGTTGTTATCTGCTGGGGTCACTGTACATGGCCTTGAGATGGTTGTTAATGGCATCCTTCGAGCAGGTGGGGCGACCAGTCCTCTTTTGGCCAAGAAGCTGCTTGGTCAACTTGAAGGGATTGGCTAGGAAAACTGCCCTCTTCCTGGCTCTCTCTTTCCGCCTCCTCCTGTGGAACTCTGCCCTCCGCAGGGTCAAGAGTTGTTTCCTTAGGATTGCTCTTAGGTCTGCTAGGCCAGCTCTCTCAACTTCCCCTGCTGTCTTGTACTGCCTCTTTAACAGCTTAAGCTCTTCCCTGAGGTGCTGGATCTTCCTTGCTCTGTGGCTTGGAGCATATGCCGATGGTGCGGGCTTGGGTGCCTCGGTTCCAAATCGCTCAGCTGAGATGTTCACTATGAGGGTGGTCATCGTTTTCAGCCGATGATCCACGTCCCCCTTGGCTGTCACTTCCAGGATCTGATCCACATCCTCATCAAACTGCTTCCACTCTGTTCTCTTTAAGGACTGGGGCCACTGGATCCTTGGTTGGGCTGAAGGAGCACGGCTAGTTGTTACAGGGACTTAGGGTGGCAGGTGAGCTGCTGGCAGCAGGCGTTGGTGACACTAGGAGGCTCTGGGCACTGTGGGTTGCCTTCCGGGCCTGGCTCCTCCTGCGTCTGACCAAAAGTAACTTCTGTGCGTCGTGTCATCATTGCCTCTGTCAAGTATTTCATCCTGCCTTGATGTATCTTTAAGCCCCTCTCATTCTTGCAGGTCTTTCCGCAGATGCACTGTATTGTCGTCGTCATTATTCCGTTGTCCTGGGTCGTCATTCTTAGGTCCGTCCTGATGGGGTGCTCATCCTCCCCCCATTTCGGGCACCCCTGGGGGTATCATTCCTTTGTGGGTTTTGTAGCCAGCTTTGGGTTCTTCCTCTCAGAAGAAGTGGTTTGGGCTGCCAACCCTCCCCACCCCGGGTTGCCGTCTCTCCGGCTGTCCTCTGTCTCTCCAGATGTCACCACACTTTTCGTGGTCGTCACCCAGTCTGTTCCTGGTTGTCACTGGTACTCCAGACTATTTCAGTCTTCAGAAACATCTTCTGATGCACTACCTTGGACACATCATCAGTGTTGTTTCCTGGAGTCACTGGGTGTTTTGGGTCTCACAACAGACACCCTCATCCAGGCGACCTGACCGAGGAATACTGTAAATTTATTATGTTGATCTCTTCTGCACGACATCTATTGCACGTCTGTCCATCCTGGAAAAGGGATCCCTCCTCAGTTGCTCTTCCTGAGGTTTCTACCATTTTTTCCCCGGGTTTTTTTAGGGGAAGTTTTTCCTTGTCCTTGTGAGGGTCCAAAGGACAGAGGGATGTCGTATGCTGTAAAGCCCTCTGAGGCAAATTGTGATTTGTGATATTGGGCTTTATGAATAAAATTGAATTGAATTGAAATTGAACTTATCAACAGATGCACAGATGTGTGTGGGGGGCCATTACAGAAAAACAAAATCAAACACCAAAAATGTGCAAATAAACCGAAACATTGTTATATACATAGATATAAAATTCATATACATATACACATACAGTACAAATATGGTGTGGTCCTTTGAAGAAAATGCTTGAGTGAAAAGAAACGTCTTTAATTTGGTTTTAAAAGAACACGGAGCAGATCTGAGGTCAGCAGGCCAACTGTTCCATTCTTTAGTTGCATCAATACTGAATTATATCTCACCAGATATTGAAACTGCTGTAGGCACAGGCCTGTCTGTCTGTTTATTTGTCTTGTCTGTGACACGTTTTTGTCAACATGATAGCATTGCAACTATGCAAGATGCAGTCATGAAACTTTACAGGTGTGTGGATAAGATCACAATGGAGGCAGACTTAGAAGACCAGTGTTGTGGGAGCAAGATCACCTTTAGTAAGGGGGTAGGAAGTAGGGAAGGGGTCACTGACCCTCAATTTTACACCCCTGGTCCACATCTGTTTTAAAGGAGAAATTTGTTATGTTTTAATTGTATATCTAATCAGTGTTGATGCAGTCATTGAAGTAATACATTCCTCAGTGCATGCTGTCATGACAGAGAAGCTGAATTTTTCTGAGTTTTCTGTCTTACACAGCTGTTACTGCAGTGCCTATATGTACCAGGATGGTTTGCAACCAAGTTCCTTATAATAAACCCCCAAATACTCCCCAAACCTGTCCAGCATGGCTCTGTTTACAAAAAGAAAAGGCATCTGAAATAATGTAGACTGGAACACTGGAAAAAAAAACAGTTTAATAAAAACCAGTGATATGAACAACAAGCATACCTTACTGTGTATTGCCTAGAAGCTGTATATAGCCATCACAGCCAAAAGCCGTGGCTTTGTTGGCCAAAACACAGTGTTAGGTGTCAATAATACTGCTGACCTTGTTTTTTTTCTGTTTTTCTATGCAATCCTGGAGAAATTCTGCAGTGATTTTCCAACTGACCACAGTTAGTCCAACAACTGACTATTGCTGATTTATTAAAGCAATTTATTCAAGCTTGACAAAAACAAAATAAAACTCACTAAAACTGTCATACGTGATCAGTCCACTGTTCTAAAAATCACCAATCCTGGGTTGATAGAAATAAATCACAGAGTAAGATGCAAAATGCTCTTCATGCTGTATTTCCTCACTGTCTCTCAGCTGAGGGCAGAGCAGCAGCTCTCAGCCATTCTTCCCATGCAGAAGCAAGATAAAATGACAAAAATGGCTATATACTCAGCCAATCATTGATATATTTATCCAGTAGTCCAGCTGTTGTCTCCAGCACACCTTAGTCCAAGTGAGGAGCAAAACATTCATGAATAGTTACACACAGGCTTCCTCTGGTTTGTAGTTGGCATCAGCATCAGTTGGCATCAGCATCCAACAAAAGTTGCCCAAGCTGAAATTCAGTGGTGTTTCCTGTTTGCTCTCAGCAGCTCAGGTTCTGGATAGTCCCCGTGGGCAGTGCACTCTTGTTAGGCTCAGCTGCATTTTTCCAGATAGGTTGAATAAATACCCCACCTGAATATCTGAGTTGGTCAATACACTGTAACAATATCCTTGTCCACAATCCTGTGCAGTCATGATAAATGATGATGATAATAATAAAGATAATGATAATGATAATGATAATAATCATAAGAGGAAGACGAAGAAGAAGGAAGAAGAAGAAACTTTATTTATATAGCACTTTTTAGAACCAAGTTTACAAAGTGCTTTACAGACATAGAAACAAAATACAAAGTGCAATTGCAAGACTAGAGTAAGTTCAATGTAGCTAAAAAGGGGAAAAAAGAGACAGTGAATAAAAACAAACAAAACAAACAAAGACACACACACACACACACACACAAAGTCAAGTGTACAGGACTTATGGAGAATACCAAGAAAATGCAGATTTGAGTTAGTTTTCAATGTCCGAATTGCTTCTACACTGACTTGTGAGGACATGGGCACTGTCCTCATAAGGTCAGTGCGAATACCAGTGAAATGTCCTCATATACACGTTGTACAAATGCACACACACCCACACCAACCCACCCACACACACACACACACACACACACACACACACACACACCCACCCACCCACCCACACACAAACCTCTGATCAAAACCAAGTTATAAAAATGAGCTTTTTTAAAGAGTTTTTAAAGAGGACAAAGAGGTGGCTCGTCTGATTCCCAGTGCAAGGTTGTTCCACAGTTGTGGAACCCTTACGGCAAATGCATTACTACCCTGTGTCTCAAGTCTTGCCATAGGGACAGATACCAACAGTTAGTCTGCAGATCTGAGAGAGTGAGCAGGGGTGTAAGGGGTAAGAAGGTCGTTAATGTATGAAAGGGCAAGGCCACTCAATGAATTTAAAACAAGTGATAACAATTTTAAAACCAATTCGAAACACCATAGTTAACCAGTGCAATGAGGCAAGAATAGGGGAAATGTGTTCATATTTTCAAGTTCTTGTAAGAACCCTAGCTGCAGTATTTTGTACAAGTTGGAAGCGTTTGATTGATTTTTGGGGCTGCAAATAATGAGTTACAGTAATCTAGATAACTGTTGACAAAAGCGTAAATGAAAGTTTGTGTATTGCTAAAAAAAAATTGTCTAAGTTTGGCAATACTCCTGATCTGATTTCTGATCTAGCTGATTTGGTCATGCTGCTAAAATCTTTAGAGAAAATCAAACCAAAGATCACTCCTAGAGTTCTGGCCTCATTGGGTGCACTACAAACCCTGGGAAACTACTTGCCGAGTCACTGTGTGTTTTGGGTCCAAACATCACTTAAGTTTTGTCATTGTTTAGCATTAGGAAGTTACAAGCCACCTAGGACCTTAGGGCTGCAAGACTGTCTGTGAGAGAGGTAACTGCGAAGTGGATTTACTTATATATATATATATATATATATATATATATGTGTGTGTTGAGGTGACTGAAATCGGTGCCTGGAATTGGGCCTGACGGCTCCCGACCCCGTACTCCTTGTTTCTTCTAAAATGTCTTTTGTTGTCAATTCAGTATCTTAGGTTCGGCTGGCAGGTACTAAACACTGGAGATAGGCAGAATCTGGTGAAGTCGAGTTTATTGTGTTCACAGGCAACAACACAGACAAACTCACGAGTCAGCCTCCGGAGGACGACTGAAAACCTGCTTTCAGCGCTCTGGCTTATATGCTGGTGGAGGTCGAAGAGATCTCCACCCATTTCTGTAGTCCTTCCCACTTGGATCCGTTTTTACTGGTAACAGACTTTTGCCTTTATTCCTGCCCAACTGGAATCTGCCACCAGTATTTCCGGAATCGCTCTCACTCTATTTTTTAAAAATCATGTGATCTCTGGGGACTCACATGCTACAGTCCCTCATGCTCTATTTTTGAAAAACATGTGATCTCTAGGGACTCACATGCTACAGTCCCTTGTGATACAATCATTTGAGTGTGTGTGTGACCTTTTCCCGTGTTATATAAACTCTTAAGTGCATTTAGGCAGTACAATCAAGTGAGTGTGCTGTCACAGCACGTGGCAACTTGTATGAGTGTCACTATAAGTTCACAACATCATGTGAGTGTAGGTTAATGCATTATATCATTACACAGCGCGTGATAGGTTATGTGTCAATAAGAGTTCACAACTGAGATGTCACTAAGAGTTCACACCGTTATATTGCATATTACACATGAATGCAGGATTAGTTTTTGCAAAAGTCTACACACTAACATGGTTATATAGCTATTTGTATCTTATCCAACTTATATGGTCTAACACCTGATGAGGGTTTTGACTTTTACACTACATTCCCCCCTTTGGGGCTCCATAGTCCCACACAACACTTTTAAATCACAGAAAATGGGGTGAAAATATATATATCCCCCCTTTGGGACTATATAGTCCCATAACATTAGCTTAAGGTTTGTTAGCACCATACATAATTTCGTTTTTCCAGTGATTATGTCAGTAGATCATTAGTAGATATCACACATGTATCACACATAAGTCATAGAGAATAAGAGCTAGCCTAATAATGTCATCTTGTGGCATAAGGATATAGAATGACATTCATATACAGTGATTGTGACTACAGTCAGTACTAACATGTGCTACAGAGAATACCTGATAATTTTCACATATAGAGGTTACAGTTGGCAGGATTTATAGCTATCGGGGTTGTTAACATTGTCCCCTTACAGTCCCTCGAACCCGTAGGCTGGCATCTGCAAGCGTCGGTATGTTGCCAGCTGACCCTTCAGCGCGTCGACCTCTTCTTGTGTGGCCTCATAAGCATTAAGTTGCTGCTGTAAGGTGTCCCTGGCCTGAGTCAGTTCGCGAACTTGGCTCCGCAGATCCAGCACCTGCTGCTCGAGTCGATGCAAGTGCGCCCTGTGCATTCCCTTGTTTTCTCCCTTCCTGATTGCGTAGGTTCCGTGGCGGACTCTGCAAAGCTTCTTTCGCAGGTCGAGGGGAAGGCTGCGCACCAGCCGGCGAAAGGGCAACGCGGGAACAAAATGAAGCTGGTTACGCAGCTCGGCTGTCAGTTTCAGATGTTGTGCTGTTACTGGTGCTCCATCTGGCAGACATCGGAGGCTGATTTCTACTGCGTCCGGGTCCACATTGTACTCCTTCTCTAGGAGAGTGCGGGTTGTCGGTGTTAGCCCGTGCACGCTCAGGTGACCCACATTTCGAGGTGGTGGGCTAGCCCGACGTGGCTTAACAGGTGGTGGGGTGGTTGGTGAATAGCTATGTGAATAATCAGCACTGTCCTCTGTCGTGGTGGATGAGGCAGGGGAAAATACTGGCAACATGTCTTTGTGATCATCGGGTTGAGAAGGTTCATCTTGGGATGGTGCTTGTGAGGTGGAGGGTGTCTGGGGCTGTACTGGGTCAGGCAGCTGGTACGGGGGGGGGTAATGTGGGCCTGGAGTTGTAATAGTCCAATCTGGAGTAAAAACAGGCCAATCTGCTCCTGGCCCAGGACCCACCTGGGTTTGACCTTCCTGGCTGGAGGTATTGGCAGTTGGGTTGAGTGATTCAGGGCAGGTTCCAGCGTAGCTGGGGCCTGCAACTGGTTCTGGGTTTGGGCGGGACAGTAGATAGCGGATCAGGCTGGTCGATGGAGTGTCTGGATCGCTGGCTGTGGGGTGTGGAGTTGATTGTAGAGCTCGTCCAGTGGCAACTCAGGGGGATGGGTTGGCGGTGGAAGGCTGGTTCCGGGGTAGGGTGGAGGGTGAGGGGGTCTCATCACACGAGGTCCCTGCTGCTGGTACCAGAACACAGGCTGGTCCCCCTGGTTCTGCTGGTATGGATGTGGTGCTCTCCAAGACCCAGCCATAGTCTGTTTTTATCTTAAAGGTGTAAAAAACATTTTAGTGCACTCTCCCTATAATAGTTTTTTCCTCTTCCCTATTTACTCTGCTACACATAAGCCATGCAAGAAGGATTAGTATATTAGTGATAATGAAGTTTAAGTGT
The DNA here is from genome assembly GCF_041903045.1 of Epinephelus lanceolatus. Classification (NCBI taxonomy): domain Eukaryota; kingdom Metazoa; phylum Chordata; class Actinopteri; order Perciformes; family Serranidae; genus Epinephelus; species Epinephelus lanceolatus. Next base: position 812,988 of record NC_135740.1, read on the forward strand.
TGGTGAGTAATAGTAATGGTCTGGTGACAGCGAAGGTATCAGGGTCTTCTTATGCAATTTCATCATACACTTCTTCTGCTGACTTAGATCTCTGACCATATTGAGCAGTTCCCAATGCCCTGTTTTGTAGCATTACCTCATACTGATTTCTACATTTTTCACCTGTGCCCTGCTCTTGTTTTTTAAGGAGCTGTCTTTGGGAACCAGTCATGTCTTCGTAAGATTCAGCGCCAGTGGGCCGTGGCCCTTGGTCTATTACGACAAATTGTCCTGTAACACTTGTCATTGTCCGCTTGATTACAAGCCGCACCAGGGGAAGAACACAGCAGGCTATCGTGAGAAGGGCCAACACAACAATTCCCAATAACATTCCCATCATTTTTAATATTTTTTCAGGGGATAATGCTGATAACCAGTCCCATATTGAGGGGATCCTGGTGTTCCAGTTTGAGTGCCGTACATGCTGATCTCGTAAGGTACGCATGCCTTCCAAAGCTTTGGTCAAATTGCCACCCTCCCCCGTGTGCATTGGAATGACAGTACAACAGTGTTCCCCTATTATATCGTAGACACTTTGATCATGGGCTAGCAGGGTCTCAATAACAAGTCTGTTCTGTACCGTCATTAGGGATGTGGCATGTAATTGCTCGTTTACTCCTTCAAGGGTCCTTATAGTCCAATTCACAAATCTTTGTTGGTTATACCACAAATAATTTACCCAACAGCTATTACGGGCTATATATTGTGCATTCACTACGGTTCCCCAAACTGGCCATGAGCCCAATACTCTGCCCATCTCTATCCATTCGTCTGCTATAGCCTGTTGATCCTTAGGGACTCCTTGTGGTACCTGGTCCCATGTAATGTATACACTAGCATCCTCCTCCCAGGAACGTCCCTGAGGTTCAGATGACCTACGGCGTCTCACTGGGGTGCTGTTAGTTAAACTGAGTATCGTAATTGGTCCTGTTAACATTGCTGGGGCGCAGAGTCCCGTCCAATTGGCTGGCAGTACTGCTTTTACCTGAAGGTCACTTTCACATATCCAAAATATGTCCGCCAGTGGAGTGGTACCATCGGTCAGGTTTAGTACCCAAATCCAGGTGGTATCATGATAATTTTGGCCTAGAACTATGGAATCATCACCTCCATTGACCACCTGGTGGTATTGGATTTTGGCTTCTCGAGTTGTATTACATACCTTCTGTGCCTCTGAGAGCTGCAGTGTACCTGCTGACGAGGACACATTTCCTATGATCTTTTCATACCTGCATCGGATCAGCCTCTCCGTCTCCAGGGAAGTGTTAGTATGGGTGGCATTGTTTAGCCAATGTTCTATCCTGTTTCCTCGTGCTACGCAAAATGGGAATATGAGGTCTGGTGTCAAATGCACTACTGGAGGTACCTGGAATTCTTATTAGAACTGATCAGAGGCGTTTTTAAGATTTTCTGGACAGATAGCCGTTGTGTTGGTCCATCTCTCTCTACCCGCTGCCATCCACATGACACAGCAAAACACTTATCCTGCTTCCAGCAATTATCTATGTCAGGGAGAGGCCTCACTCTAGGTAGGCCCCTCCTTCTGTGGCATGCTACACACGTAATATTGGTTACCTGTTTAGCAGAGTATTCCAGCCATTGATAGAAGGCATTGGACTTCCAAGTGGAGGTTCTTACTAATTCCACCCGTTGCACTGGCACATCTCTTGGCTTCCTTGGGGATCTGGGGCCTAATTGAAGCCATTGTCGTGCCACTTTTAGGGATATAGTGAACCCTACTTCCATATTAGTACAACCTCTCATATTACACCAAACTCTTGCTGTCACCATTCCTTCCACGCTACAGCGTGATCCTGTGGATCGTCCATGCAGTCTAATGTCTCCTGGGCCCTCCACCAATACATCATCGTAAGCATGTGATTTATAGTAGGTTAGTTGTATCATTTCCCTGTAAGGTAGCTTTCCCTGTTTTGCAGCCAAAGCTCCTAGCGCCAGCAAGCACTCGCCTTTCTCTTTCTGGCCTTCTTTACCCTGTGTTGCTCCCTCACTCTGGTGTACTCTTGTTGCGATGAGCAATAGGGTTAGTAATATTACAGCTATTGTTCCTACTTTAGCTCCGCGTTGCCTGCTGACTGAACCCTTAGGTCTGCCGGGGGGCTGGTCCCTCTCCGGGGTCTGAGTCTCTTGTGTCTGTGTCTCTTGAGTTTGAGTCTGAGTCTGAGCTTGAGCTTGAGTTTGAGTCTGAGTCTGAGCTTGAGCTCGAGTTTGAGTCTGACCTCTCTGGGTCTCTAGCTTCGCCTGTTTCTGAGCTAAGGCTTTCCTCTCTTTCTTCTCCTTCTGCCTCTGCTCCCACTCCCTCCGATTCTTCTGCCTCTGCTGCCACCTCTCTCTCTGCACTTGTCCCCTCATGATTTGTTCTATCACTAGTAGGTGATGACTCATGTGACTGAGGTTGGCTGTCAGTCCCGGGGGATGAGGAGCCTCCCTCTGAAGAGCTCTCTGTTCTTGTTGATACCCTCTCTGGTAAGGACCCACTGCTCTCACTCTGGGCTGAACCGCTGCTGTCACTCTGGGCTCTCTGTGCCCTGCGTCTCTGTGCCACGCGCGTAGACCTTCTTGCCCCCTGCTCCTGTGGGGAGGCGTCGCCATCCCCTTCTGGTTGATCCCTTATTGCCCTTGGGGCGGCTTCGCCGTCCCCTTGTGGCTCTGGAGTTACTGCTCTCTGTCTGGCTCTAGGCCGGGGAACAGGTGGTCTCTCTGAGGTGTTAGCTCTGCAGCAGTGGTTAAGATGGAACCAAACGTCCCTACCTTCGACTTTCAAGGCAGTTGGTGTAGCTAATATGACCTTGTATGGACCTTCCCTTCGCGGTTGGTCCCACTTTCTTTTGAACACCTTGACGTACACCTGTTCTCCTGGCCGTATTCTCTGGAGGTCTGCAAGGATGTCGACCCCTCTGTCGTCTGTGGCTCCTTTCACCTGCTGGAACACAGCCCTGTGGATACGAGTTAGACTTCGTAAGTATTCAAACATTTCACCTTGCAACTGTTCCAGGGACGGTCCCTCATGGGGACCTCTTAAGTATGGTAGCAGCATGGGCCAGCCCGTAAGCATTTCATGCGGTGTTAGATGCGTGACTCGGCTGGCTTGTGAACGCATAGACATTAGTGCAAGTGGTAAAGTATCCACCCAGTTAAGCTTATTTCTGCTGTCTGCCACTATCTTGGCTATTTTTGTTTTCAAGATGCCATTTGCCCTTTCTACCGCTCCCTGCAATTGGGGATGGTAAACGCAGCCAAATTTTTGTTTGATTCCTAATTGCTTTAGTGTCTCTTGTATGACATTGGACACAAAGTGGCTGCCGTTGTCTGATGATATGGTGTCTGGCATTCCAAATCTCGGGAAAACTTCCTGACACAAAAATTTTGCGACTGTTTTGTGATCTGATTTTGCAGTGGCTTTTGCCTCCACCTACCTACTATATCTACATATGACCACTAAAACATATCTCAGTCCCCTTACTCTTGACTGCGGTCCCATGTCTATATAGTCCATCATGAGGTGTCTGAATGGTCCGTCTGGGGGTGGTATATGTGCCAATGGGGCCGAAAAAACTTTCCTGATGTTGTATTCTGCACAAACGTCACATTCATTTAGTACTCTGTCCACCGTGGCTGCCATGAATGGCGACCACCATACTGCTTGCAGTTTCCTTAGGATCTCCCCCCTTGCGCAATGATCACTACCATGCGCCCAAATTATTGCATGTCTTAGTAGTAAGGTTGGTAGTACAAAGCGGCCATGGGCATCTAGCCAAACTCCATGCAATGGACCCCGTGTTGGGCCCATTTGCGTATTCTTAATAGCTCCCCGTTTTACCCATAAGCGTTCTCAGCCTCATCTACTCTATCTTGAGCGGCTATAAGGGAGGGCAAGGATGTGAGAGGTTCGCAATCTTGTATGGTTAATATGGGTGCCATTACTGCCCCTATTGCTGCTTGTTTGGCTGCTTCATCTGCAAGGTTATTGCCTGTAGCTATCAGTGTGTTGGTCTTTTGGTGGGCTGGACATTTAATAACAGCTAGGGCTGTGGGAAGCGACATGGCTTCTAATAGGTCGAGGATGGCAGTTCCATGAGTTACAGGGGTGCCATCAGCTCTGCGAAATCCCCTTTGTTTCCAAATGTTAGCGTGAACGTGGCACACGCCATAGGCATACGCAGAGTCCGTGTAGACGTTTAGCGATTTTCCTGCAGCTAATTTACATGCTTCTGTCAACGCTTTTATCTCTGCGAGTTGGGCTGAGCAGGGCTGAGCAAGCTTACATGCCTGTAATGTGGCGAAGGTTTGGTCATCATTTTTGAGCTGAATAATCCCGTAGCCTGCATGGCTACCAGTGGCGTCACGAAAACATGAGCCATCCACGAACAATGTGAGGTCGGCAGGAATTGGCTGATTATGCAGGTCCTCTCTAACCTGCATAAACTTCTCTGTGTCATGAATGCAGTCATGTGGAGTACCTTCTGGCAAAATCAGTTTAGTGGCGGGGTTAATGACGGTGCAGCGCTGAATATTGAGTTCAGGGGCTGACAGGATTACCTCATAGCCCGTGCGTCTGGCTTGTGTTAAGACAAATCGTGGACTAGTCAGTAGTGCATGAATTTGGTGGGAAGTATACAGCGTCACAGGATGTCCCATGGTCAGCGATGAAGCTTTCTGAAAGGCAAAAACAGCGGCTGCCAGTCCCTGATAGCAGGGTGGCAGGCCAGCCTCGATGTTGTCCAGTTTAGTACTATAGTATGCCAATGGCTGTTTACCTGTGGGTGTGTCTTGCATCAGGATGGCACAGGCAAAGCCTGATTTTTCTGCAACATAGAGATGAAAAGGTTTAGCATAATTTGGCGTCCCTAGAGCAGGAGCGGACTGCATGTTTATTTTCAGGGCTTGGAACGCACCTTCCGCTTCCTCTGTCCATGTCAACTGTGCTGTGTTATTTGTTTGTCCTGCTGCTCTTATCAGAGCCCTGAGGGGAGCAGTTTTTATAGCACAGTCACAGATCCAAGGTCTGTTGTAGCCTGTCATGCCCAGAAAAGATAGCATTTGGCCCACCGTTTGCGGTTGAGGGGCCTTAATCACTGCCTCTAACTGGGATGGTGCAATACACCTTTTGTCCCCACAGAGTCTTCTCCCCAAGTACTCTACTGACTGTTGGCAGAATTGTAGTTTAGTTTTACTGACTTTGTGTCCGCCTTCTGCTAAAGCCGTGAGCACTGCAATAGAGTCTTTTTCACATTGTTCTTTTGTAGGACTACAAATGAGCAGATCATCTACATATTGCAATACTGTGCTTTGCACGTTCAAACTGGCGAGGTCTTGTGTCAACACACGATTAAAGATGGAGGAGGAATCCAAATACCCTTGAGCCAGCCTGGTATAGGTATATTGTTGATTCTCATATGTAAAGGCGAACAAATATTGAGAATCTGGATGTAGTGGTACGCTGAAAAAGGCTGAACACAAATCAATGACTGTGTACCACTGGGTGTCTGGAGGGATGTTTGAAAGCAACGTATGTGGGTCTGGCACAAGTGGTACTTCACCGTCTACTACCGCGTTAACAGCTCGCAGGTCGTGGACTAAACGATAGTCTATTGAATTTGGTTTTTTGATGGGAAAAATGGGTGTGTTGCAGGGGCTTCTAGTTTTAACCAAAACTCCCGCTTCAACCAAGCCTTGGATTGTTGGTCTGATACCGTCAATTGCATGCTGTTTGAGAGGGTACTGTTGCTGATATGGTAAGTTAACGTGTGGTTTTAGTTTAATGTGAACTGGTTGCGCTGATTTCATCAAGCCTACATCAGTCTTGTGTGCTGTCCATAACTGAGATGGAACTTTGCTTAGCATCTCCTCATGTTCTGCGGTGACTGCCATTTGTGTGGGTGTGCCTCCATCTACTACCACTTTGTCTGCTAAAACCTCATCACCTACTTTGACTGAGATCCTGATGAACTGCTTATCTTTAGAAATGTGAATGTACCTGTTGTTTGTGGGCACCCACTCTTGCACCTGCAGGGCACGCCTGACCATAGGACCGAGATGATGAGACTCATAATCTTTGGCCACTAAAAGCGTGATGTGCGGCATAGACTTTGGTACTTGAAACCATCCAGATAATTCTTCCGGTAGGCGGACAGCCGCTGCCATGCCCTCCGGCCCCAAAAACATGTCTTCACTGGTGATGAGATATGGTTTTTTATTGATCCCTGCATCCCAACATTCCTGGTAATCTACATGAGTCTGATCTCTGTCATACATGAGCGTGCAATGCAGCGGCAGAGTGGGGGTATGTGCGGTGTCATAGTGCATGCGAATCCACCTCTCCCACTCAGTCCATTTCTGTTTAAGGTGTGAGTCTTCTGGTGTCAGTTGAAGCCAGTAGGCCAGGGCTTGTTGTTTGTCTGTGGTACCTTGGGGTAGTTGTGACATCATGCTTTGTGGAGGTTCATCTGGGAAGTCCAGGTACAGTCCATCTTGGGTACACATAATTTTTGCTTTTAATGGGCATAGAATGTCTCTTCCAAGCAAGTTTACTGGGGTATGGGCTGAGTATAGAAAAGGTGCACATATGACTTTGCCTGCAATGAGCATTGGAACGGGCTCCGTTAGCGGTATGATCTGTGATTTCCCAGAGAAGCCTATAGTCTTTATGGATGACTTAGAGAGGGGGAACCCGGAGCCTTCTTTTCCAATGCATGAGTATGTGGCTCCTGTGTCAACCATAAAAGGATACTCACGGTCATGGATGACAACAGGTATGATGGGTTCATCATGTGACTGTAGCGATATAGCTGGTAACATTAGTTCCCCCTCAGGCTCCTCTGGGCACCCCTACCAGGGTTGTGGCTGTTCCATGTTAGGCCAGTTCTGTGCTGGACCTTCCCATGGGTTACTTGGACATTGGGCCCGTATATGGCCTGGTTGACCACACCCCCAGCATTGATTGTCAGGTGGAGCTGGGTTAGCTCCTGGATAGCCTGCTCCTACGTGTGGAGGGCCTGGTTGCTGGTTGGGTGCGTCCTGGAAGACATGGTGGTTCCCTGGTATGTAGTTTCTGCCTCCTTTCCATCCTCCCCTGAAGTTTGTAGACAGTGCATTTCCCCCAGGTCCCCCACGGCCCCGCCCTCTGGGGGTTCGCTGATTGCCACCACCTCTTGGTATTTGCTGGTAATAATAATGGTGATGTGTGGCGTTGGCGGAGGTTTCTTTTCCTATTGCGTTGGGGTCAGTGGGGGGTGGCTGCAGAGGTGCTTGGGGCTGGATGGTTGGAGGAGCTGCTTGAGTCGCTGCCACCACGGGAGCTTGAATTTTAGATTTCTCTTTTTCCTTTTTGACCAGCTTGCTCAGTTCTCCCAGCTGCAGCTGGGTCAATTTGTTGACTAGTTGTTTGTCTTCTTCATCCTTTTTCTTTCTGTCTTTCCTATAGAGTTCAACATGGTGGACGATGTGTTCTGAGAACAGTGGCCAGTCCATTTTCATTAGTCCTACCACGTCTTCCAAACGTCGCTGTACACTCTCTGGCATGGCCTTCTTAACCATCATTTTGAATAAGCTTTGAGTGGGTTTATTGGCATTCCATGCTTCTCCTGTTTCTTCTTTCCACTTCTTTTGGAAGGTGTGTAGGAACTTAGAGGGACATTCGTTTTCTCCCAGAGTTTCCCCTTCCAACTTGGATGGGTCTCTCTTTGCTGGGTAGTGTTTTCTCAATTGGCGCCACACCTTGGAGCGGTACTGCCCAAAGTCCACATTGTCGCTGTAATTGTTTCCAATAGCCGCCCCCACATTGGCTTCTGTGAATATTTCCTGGGTGGTTTGCTTTCCAGCCACATAGGTGAGCAGAGCTTTGACGTCTCCCAAGGCTAGCTGTATTCCAGCTGTTGTCTCTTCTAGAGCCATTATCCATTTATCTGCGCCATCGGTGAGTGCTGGTAGGCGCTCAGCCAGGCCTATCATGTCCATGAAAGGCCAGGGCTCGTACTGCCTTTGTCCATTAGGTTGTGTTATAAGGGGACACATGGTGGTTCTGTTACCTTCCTCATCAAACAGATATATGAGATTCTCAGTCTCTCCGAGGACTTTCCCTCCTCTCAATCCCATGCCTCCTTGACTCTGAGCTCTGTTGTCTGTTGTTGGTCGTCTGTTGGTGTCCCGTACCTCTTTGGGCTGTGTTTTGTTCGATTTCATTGTACCTTGGAGTGTCAAGGTGATGTGCTCTGTGGTTGGGCTGGCTTGAGGCTCCTCTGGCTCCTGCTGGAGACCCTCTTCTTTTAACTGCTGTTCTTGTATTGTCTCCAATAGTTGACTCATTTGCTGCAATCTGCCTTCAGTTCTCCGGCTGATCCCTTCCAGCTCTTTGAGCAGCTCCTGTCCTCGGGTGTCGATCAGTGACGCACCTCTGGGAGTGTGTTCTTGGAGACTGTGATCACTTTCATTGTGTGGCTCTCTCTCCGTCGGTGGGTCTGGATATGGTGGTGGGCTAATGGTAGCTGGCCTCTGGCGATCTTCTTCCTCGCGCATCTGGCGGTTCTTTACCTCCCATTCCAACATCTGTTGCCAGTGCTCATACCCAAAGGTACTCATGGGCCTGGGTTTCAATTCCTCAATCTTTCCTTTTCTCTTACGCAATTCTATTGCGGGGGAGCCAGATCTCTCCGTGGGGAGGCTCGAACAGCTTTTATGGTGAGCTTTGCTTCTGTTTTTCACCTGCTTCTGTCTCCCTCTGTCTTTGCGTCCCGCAGTTGGTGCTTGCCCTTCAGTGGAGCGAGAGCCTTCATCACTGGCGCTGTCTGTCGTATCTCTAGCAGTAGTTCCGGTGCAGTCACTGCTCCTTCTACTACGATGTTTGTATATCATTGGAGGTTGTCCAGTTTCACTCTCAGTGAACTCTCCATCCTCCTCGTCACTTGTTGACCCATCATTGCTCTCTGTTTCTGAGGACGGTTCTGTTTCCAGTTTTAACTTCTTCCTTGGCCCCTGTAGCCCCCTCCTATTGGGTCTCTCCTCATTATTTTTTGTCAGGGTCACTGTGAATCTCCCTTCTAATTGGCCCTCCATTTCCGTAACTTTTGAGCCTCTTAGTGCGTACTGTCCCATTGTTGGCTGTGTTGGCTCCTGTAGGTATGGGGGTGGTGGCGGTATGGGTGGGGGTGGTGCTGTGGGTGTTACTTCTTCCTGTGTCTGGTGTTCTTTGTCTCTTTCCTCCAGCTGCACCATTATTCTTGTTCCAGTTTGTCTAAACCATCCTAGCACTTCTCTTTCTTTGGCTCTCTTGTTTTTTAGTTTGTAGCTTGCCTCGGTGTCTCGAGCTTCAATGTGTCTTAATTCTGACTCTACTTCATCACAGCATGCCAAATTGAAGGTACCATCCATAGGCCAGCGATTCTTCCCGGATGTTCTTTTGTGCCATTTGGTCACACAGCACTGAATGCGCTTTGCTCGACTTGGGTGTTATTTTATTACCATTTCTATCGGGGTCAGAACCCCTTCTTTCATTTTTCCCTGGTTGGCTCCCATGAAGCCTTGTTTTACTGCACTAGCTCTTGGGATTTCTGGTTGTTCGTCTGTTTCTGTTGTGCATATTAACACCACTATTTTCCCTACTGTTATGGCAGTTTTGTATTTCTTTTCTCTATAAGGGTTGTACTCTAAGTCACAGGACCCGTCCTCTTGGGGTTTCCGTCTACTTAGACACCCAAATTTACCTGTTTCCCACTCAACTTTTCTGGGCACAATGACAATTTGCAGCCGCGGGTTGTATATTTCCCCTCCTGCTGGACTTTGTATGCGTATTTGGTGCAGAGGAAGTGTGGCTACTGGTGCGTTCTGGTAATTGTCACACAGACTCTGTAGTAGCGGATTTAGTGAATAAGGAACCCACAGTCTTCGCAAAATCGCTTCCCACGGGGCCCCTGGATACTCTTCCTTTACTCTCTTCAAATTAACAAATTTAGTGATTTGCCAGAGTTTTTGTTGGATCTCTTGTTTGTCTTGCCAATGCTCAGCCCCTTTGCTATCTATGTAGCTCCGTTCTAACCAAAAGTGTGTGCGCACTCCACTATATTCTACAGGGCCCTCTGTTAGACAGTGTTCTTCTCCCCAGATCTCGTCCTCAATGATTTCCCCTTCTTCCATCTATTTTTAGGTGCAGCTGTGAATTATGTTTGCCCTCACCTTTTTAGCTGTTAGCAGTGACTCTACGTGTTTGCCCTATTGATTTCCCTTTAACACAATGTTGCAACCATGCAGCCTGTTTAGTTGGTTTATTCAACAATTCAATTAGATCTCTGTTGCCAACACTTTTCTACATCCACAATTTTACAATTTCCTCTATAGCTTACTATATTTACAACACTATATAGATGACATGCACAACGACTTCAAGGATTATGTTTATACTATTTTTTACAGATTACTTTTAGATATATTACAGTTTTTACACTTAGATCGATCAGTTAACATTTTTCTTTTTCCTTTTTCCTTTTCCTTAGCTACCTGCCCATTCAGACCTGTTTTCTGAGGTGGTTCCCCTGCTCTCTTAGCTAAGAGGTCTCCCCTAAACAGCGGTATCCACAGGAGCTTTTTAACTTCACTTTTTAGCTTTCTGCCCGTTCAGTCCCGTTTTGTCTACGGTGACTCCCCCTCCTTCTTGGCTGGGAGGTCACTTTCCTCAAAACAGCGGTATCCACAGAAGCTTTTTAGGCCTTTTATTCTTCTTTACAGCAAACCGCCCATGCAGTCCTGATGTCTCCCCTAGACACACTCTACTTTTATAGGCTTAAAGGTGTACTAGGCAAGCCAACAGCGGTATCCACGGATTTGCTTAGCATTCCGCCCGCGCAAACCTGCTGGCTGGCTTCAACACCCCCACCCCTACAGGCTAAAGGGAGTGTTGGCAAGTTTCGGCAGTGGTAACCACGTATATGCTTTTGAGTATCTCTGACTCTTTTCTTCTCTTATTGTGCACTTTTGTCTCTTTAAATACTTTAAATACTCTTACTACCTTATTGCTTGTTCCTCATTAGTTATTATTCATCCACACACACACATTCACTCTTTCCGCTCCACGATCACACCTTATTGCAGCAGAGTTACCCGTCTCCAGTGATGTTAGTTGCTTTTTCAGTGATATCTCTTTAATCAGTACATTATATAACTAGGTTCTTTAGGAGAGGAATTTGTCAAATACCTTTGACCTGGGCGGCTCCCAGCACTGCATCCCAGACACACCCGGTTTTAAACAGAAAAAGGCTCTGCTTACCTTCTTTGGTGGCGCCACCTGTGTGTCTGACGTACAGCCCAGTGCTCCTGATCTCTGGCTTCAACCTTCCTTGCCTCCTGGCTGGCTGTGCCACTTGAGGTGACTGAAATCGGTGCCTGGAATTGGGCCTGATGGCTCCCGACCCCGTCGTCCTTGTTTCTTCTAAAATGTCTTTTGTTGTCAATTCAGTATCTTAGGTTCGGCTGGCAGGTACTTAGAAAAACACTGGAGATAGGCAGAATCTGGTGCAATCGAGTTTATTGTGTTCACAGGCAACAACACAGACAAACTCACGAGTCAGCCTCCGGAGGACGACTGAAAACCTGCTTTCAGCGCTCTGGCTTATATGCTGGTGGAGGTCGAAGAGATCTCCACCCATTTCTGTAGTCCTTCCCACTTGGATCCGTTTTTACTGGTAGCAGACTTTTGCCTTTATTCCTGCCCAACTGGAATCTGCCACCAGTATTTCCGGAATCGCTCTCACTCTATTTTTTAAAAATCATGTGATCTCTGGGGACTCACATGCTACAGTCCCTCGTGCTCTATTTTTGAAAAACATGTGATCTCTAGGGACTCACATGCTACAGTCCCTTGTGATACAATCATTTGAGTGTGTGTGTGACCTTTTCCCGTGTTATATAAACTCTTAAGTGCATTTAGGCAGTACAATCAAGTGAGTGTGCTGTCACAGCACGTGGCAACTTGTATGAGTGTCACTATAAGTTCACAACATCATGTGAGTGTAGGTTAATGTGATAGGTTATGTGTCAATAAGAGTTCACAACTGAGATGTCACTAAGAGTTCACACCGTTATATTGCATATTACACATGAATGCAGGATTAGTTTTTGCAAAAGTCTACACACTAACATGGTTATATAGCTATTTGTATCTTATCCAACTTATATGGTCTAACACCTGATGAGGGTTTTGACTTTTACACTACAGTGTGTGTGTGAAGGACCAAGAATGGACTCTTAAGGCTCCCTTAAGGAATCAATCAATCAATCAATTTTATTTATAAAGCCCAATATCACAAATCACAGTTTGCCTCACAGGGCTTTACAGCATATGACATCCCTCTGTCCTTAGGACCCTCACAGCCGATAAGGGAAAAACTCCCCCAAAAAAACCCTTTAACGGGGGAAAAACACGGTAGAAACCTCAGGAAGAGCAACTGAGGAGGGATCCCTCTTCCAGGACAGACAGACGTGCAATAAATGTCATACAGAACAGATCAACATGATAAATTAACAGTAATCCGTATGACACAATGAGACAGAGAGAGAGACATAGAGAGAGAGACAGAGAGAGATACAGGACAGACGGCAATGACAGTAGTTTACAACAACATGAAAGGAATAATATTATAATTCTGGCTGTTGTGGTACAATATGTTGAAAGTATATATTAATATCTGATAGTGTACATATGTGACAATAATCATATGTGTATAATAACAATAGAAGTATGACTAATGTTATACTTCTACTGTTATTATACACATAACAACAGTAGAAGTATGACTAATGATAACAGCAGCAGAAGGACGCATCTGGCAGGACCACGGCAGTAGCACAACCTCACACGTCACACCATCCAGGCACGGCTGCAATATAAGTTAACCTGAGAGACAGTGGAGCACAAAGGCTCTAGATGGTGGAACACCACAGGTGATATTAGAATGGACCCTGAAGGAACACCACGAGTGATATTAGCTATTTGGTGAACATGCAGCTAGTTTGAAATGTGACAGTGAGGAAGTTTGTTTTTAGGTGCATATAGAGTATGCCCAATGGACACCCTGAGGTGGAACCTTGAAATACAAGCCTTAAGTAAAGCTGCAAGCAGCGTTTGGCGGGACCTCGCACTCGCGCCCGTTTCGGCCCCCAGCTTATGTCGTCACTGTGAATTATTTAGAAATATCAAACATGTTGCCACAAACATCAGAAAATCCTTACAGAGCTGAACGTTTTGATGTTTGAATGCTTTCTGTAGCTGTAGGTATGGATAAGTGATGTCACGATATGCAAATTAGATGAGTGAATTTATTCCCATCAGATTCCTCATCCTTTATTTTGAGGAAGAGACAACATAAACAACACAAAACAAAATAAATTTACTATGTAAATATGTTCAAAATGTTGTTTTACTGAGATGTATGAAATCCAATATGGCTGCTGCCTAGTGACGCCACAATATGCAAATTAGATAAGTTAATTTACTCCCATGACAAACTTTGGGTCATGATGAATAGTTTTCTCATTTACAGTATGCCTTTATCTCTCACCACTTTCAAGCCACAGCCTTTTGAAATGTTGAAATGAAAATGGAATATTTTCCTCAATAAACTCTGGCACCTAAAGGGTTAAAATGGAGATTGTGCCCCTGTCATGTCTGCATGTAAGATTTAGACACGCACACACATCATGTTTCTGTGAGTTTGTGTGTGACAGCGGTTGCCATGGTGATGAAGTAAGTGCACCTGGCAGAAGAGCAGAGAGAGAGTGTGACAGAACACAGAGAGACCTGTTGTAGTGGAGATTTAACTCCTCGAAGAAGTTCTTCCCATTCCCAAACCGCTGGTCCAATCATCAAAATAATGTGATCATGAGAGAGATAAAGTTATACAGAAGATCTGTTTAGCAGCAGTTGAACTGGTATGTGTGCGTCTTTAAAGCCGACACAATAAACGGTGTAGGAGGAGATGTGTTTTTTTTTAAGAGCACGTTTGAGGTGAAATCTTACTTTGAAAGGTCAAGTAGCTCACTTCCTGTTGGAATTAGGTCATGGGTGTTAGCGTGATTTGTAAGTCAAACACACCAGTTTTGGTTTGATCTTGATACGACATTCCTACGGGCTGCAGTGGCCAGTTTAGTGCACCTATGTGGCGCTAGAGAGCCCATTTTGGCACTTTAGGGGTTAATAATGTGTGTGTTCTGTTTCAAATGAAGTTTCTGCTGCTGTAATCTGTCCTTTAAAGATTGTGAGACACACAGACCAGAGAACCCTGTGGCTGTGTCTGTGTGTGCAGCCGTTGTCATGGCGATTAATGACTTGCCCGCACCTGTGGCAGACACAGACACGTCAGGAGAGCAGATCACCAAAGGCTGTTTATAAAGGGATTTAACTCCTCAAACAAATGCTTCGCATACCCAAACCGTTGGTCCAAGCAAGAAAATAAAGTGATTTTGAGAGACAGCCACGTCTCGTGAACGCACGTGTCGCGTTTTATATTTCTCGAGTCAAAAATGTGGTCAGGGGAGCGAGTTTAAAATGTGTTGCACCCCAGCTGTTTCCAGAAATTTCTCCTCAGAGTTTACATGGGAGTGAATGAGAAAAAAATCAGCGCTCCCTTCGCTTTGGAGCCACTCAGCAAAAATGTGTACTTGTGAGAGATTCCATGTCAACATATCTGTGAGCAGGACAAATTTTCCTACGTTTTGTGGTATAAATTGTGTGTGTACAGTGAAAATTGTGGCCATGGCAGCGAGTTAAAGACAAAAGTTTTAGACGATTTTTAGAGCCCTCTCCACTCTAGCTCACAGCATTCCGTGCAATACACACCCATTGTAAACTGAGAATTTCTCCACTTTTGCTCATGGTACTTTGAGAGGCACAGATGAAAAACGGTAAAAGATATGAAAAAGATGAAAATATGAGTGAATAGATGAGACCTGTGGCAACATTTGAGAGTTGGAATGGAGTCTGTAACACAAAGTATGGAGACGCTGTAAATGCTAGAAAAAGCCCTAAGATTGGTCTCTTTCCCCCCCCCTGCTGCCATTCATTTTCTATGGGACAGCTTTCGAAGATCGTCAGGACGTTTTTCTGACATCTCACCATATGGAGGCCATAAAATCCAAACTAAGCGAGTAATGAAAAAGTTACAAATAACTTTTGATTAGAACGAGTTGATCTGTCATCTGTGCAAGTTTGAAGCCGATTGGATAAGCGGTGTATGAGAAGAAGATTTTTTAGGAAAGGCAGTTTTAAGGCAAAATCTTACTTTGAAAGGGCAAATAGCTCACTTCCTGTTGGATTTAGGTCAGGGGTGTCAGCGCGTGATTTTTAGGTCTTCATGAGACGAACACGCCACTTTTGGTTTCATGTTTCTACGACGTTCCTACAGGCCGTGGCGGCCATTTTTGTGTGCCTAGGTGGCGCTAGAGAGCCCATTTTGGCACTTTAGGGGTTAATGTCATGATTTTCTAAAATTTTTCACCGGTTCTGATGTGCGTGCCAATTTTGGTGAGTTTTTGAGCATGTTGAGGGGGTCAAATTCCAGTTCAAAGAGGCGGCGGGAGAAAGAATAATAATAATTAAAGCTGCAAGCAGCGTTTGGCGGGACCTCGCACTCGCGCCCATTTCGGCCCCCAGCTTATGTCGTCATTGTGAATTATTTAGAAATATCAAACATATTGCCACAAACATCAGAAAATCCTTACAGAGCTGAACGTTTTGATGTTTGAATGCTTTCTGTAGCTGTACGTATGTAGAAGTGATGTCACAATATGCAAATTAGATGAGTTAATTTATTCCCATCAGATTCCTCTTACTGTATTTTGAGGACGAGATGACAAAAACAACACAAAACAAACGAAATGTACTGCGTAAATATGTTCAAAATGGTGTTTACTGAGATTCATGAAATCGAATATGGCTGCCATGTAGTGACACCACAATATGCAAATTAGATTAGGTAATTTACTCCCATCAGATTCCTGTTCCGTTATTTCGAGGCTGAGATGACAAAAATGGCACAAAATAAAAGAAATGTACTGTGTAAATATGTTCAAAAGGCTTTTTTACTGATATTTATGAAATCCAATATGGCCGCCGCCTAGTGACCCCACAATATGCAAATTAGATGAGTTAATTTACTCCCATGACAAACTTTGGGTCATGATGAAGTTTTCTCATTTACAGTATGCCTTTAACTCTCACCACTTTCAAGCCACAGCCTTTTGAAATGTGGAAATGAAAATGGAATTTTTTTTGCTCAAACTCTGGCACCTAAAGGGTCAAAATGGAGATTCTGCCCCTGTCATGTCTGCATGTAAGATTTAGACACACACACACATCATGTTTCTGTGAGTTTGTGTGTGACAGCGGTTGCCATGGTGATGAAGTAGGTGCACCTGGGAGAAGAGCAGAGAGAGACAGACAGAACACAGAGAGAGACCTGTTGTAGTGGAGATTTAACTCCTCGAAGAAGTTCTTCCCATTCCCAAACCGTTGGTCCAATCATGAAAAAAATGTGATCATGAGAGAGATAAAGTTATACAGAATATCTGTTTAGCAGCAGTTGAGCTGTCATGTGTGCGTCTTTAAAGCCGACACAATAAACGGTGTAGGAGGAGATGTGTTTTTTTAAGAGCACGTTTGAGGTGAAATCTTACTTTGAAAGGTCAAGTAGCTCACTTCCTGTTGGAATTAGGTCATGGGTGTCAACGCGTGATTTGTAAGTCAAACACACCAGTTTTGGTTTGATCTTGATACGACATTCCTACGGGCTGCAGTGGCCAGTTTAGTGCACCTATGTGGCGCTAGAGAGCCCATTTTGGCACTTTAGGGGTTGATAATGTGTGTGTTCTGTTTCAAATGAAGTTTCTGCTGCTGTAATCTGTCCTTTAAAGATTGTGAGACACACAGACCAGAGAACCCTGTGGCTGTGTCTGTGTGTGCAGCCGTTGTCATGGCGATTAATGACTTGCCCGCACCTGTGGCAGACACAGACACGTCAGGAGAGCAGATCACCAAAGGCTGTTTATAAAGGGATTTAACTCCTCGAACAAATGCTTCGCATACCCAAACCGTTGGTCCAAGCAAGAAAATAAAGTGATTTTGAGAGACAGCCACGTCTCGTGAACGCACGTGTCGCGTTTTATATTTCTCGAGTCAAAAATGTGGTCAGGGGAGCGAGTTTAAAATGTGTTGCACCCCAGCTGTTTCCAGAAATTTCTCCTCAGAGTTTACATGGGAGTGAATGAGAAAAAAATCAGCGCTCCCTTCGCTTTGGAGCCACTCAGCAAAAATGTGTACTTGTGAGAGATTCCATGTCAACATATCTGTGAGCTGGACAAATTTTCCTACGTTTTGTGGTATAAATTGTGTGTGTATAGTGAAAATTGTGGCCATGGCAGCGAGTTAAAGACAAAAGTTTTAGACGATTTTTAGAGCCCTCTCCACTCTAGCTCACAGCATTCCGTGCAATACACACCCATTGTAAACTGAGAATTTCTCCACTTTTGCTCATGGTACTTTGAGAGGCACAGATGAAAAACGGTAAAAGATATGAAAAAGATGAAAATATGAGTGAATAGATGAGACCTGTGGCAACATTTGAGAGTTGGAATGGAGTCTGTAACACAAAGTATGGAGACGTAAATGCTAGAAAAAGCCCTAAGATTGGTGTCTTTCTCCCCCCTGCTGCCATTCATTTCCTATGGGACAGCTTTCGAAGATCGCCAGGATGTTTTTCTGACATCTCACCATATGGAGGCCATAAAATCCAAACTAAGCGAGTAATGAAAAAGTTACGAATAACTTTTGATTAGAACGAGTTGATCTGTCATCTGTGCAAGTTTGAAGCCGATTGGATAAGCGGTGTATGAGAAGAAGATATTTTAGGAAAGGCAGTTTTAAGGCAAAATCTTACTTTGAAAGGGCAAATAGCTCACTTCCTGTTGGATTTAGGTCAGGGGTGTCAGAGCGTGATTTTTAGGTCTTCATGAGACGAACACGCCACTTTTGGTTTCATGTTTCTACGACGTTCCTACAGGCCGTGGCGGGCATTTTTGTGTGCCTAGGTGGCGCTACAGAGCCCATTTTGGCACTTTAGGGGTTAATGTCATGATTTTCTAAAATTTTTCACCGGTTCTGATGTGCGTGCCAATTTTGGTGAGTTTTTGAGCATGTTTAGGGGGTCAAATTCCAGTTCAAAGAGGCGGCGGGAGAAAGAATAATAATAATAAACGGAGCAAAAACAATAGGGTCCTCGCCGAAGGGAGGGTCCTCGCCTTCGGCGTGGTTTCTGTGAGCAGTCCTCTGCCTTAGGGCTCGGTCCCTAATAATAATAATAATAATAAATGCAGCAAAAACAATAGTGTCCTCGCCTTCGGCGAGGACTGGTCTGTGAGAATAAACGCATCAAAAAGTATAGGGGGGGTCCTCGCCTTTGGCGAGGACTGGTCTGTGAGTAGTCCACTACTGTTGGAGTCGGTCCACAATAAACGCACGCAGCAAAAACAAGAGGGTCCTTGAGCAGTCCCTAGGCTCGGTCCCTAATAAAGAATAAACGGAGCAAAAACAATAGTGTCCTCGCCTTCGGCGAGGAGTGGTCTGTAGGAATAAACGCAGCAAAAACTATAGGGAGGGTCCTCGCCTTAGGCGAGGACTGCTTTGTGTGTAGTCCACTGCTGTTGGGCCCGGTCACTAATGAACGCACGCAGCAAAAACAATAGGGTCCTTGCCTTTGGCGAGGACTGCTCTGTGAGCAGTCCTCTGCCTGTAGGCTCGGTCCCTAATAATAATAAAGAATAAACGGAGCCTTCGGGCTCTGTCCCTAATAAAGAATAAACAGAGCAAAAACAATAGTGTCCTCGCCTTCGACGAGGACTGGTCTGTAGGAATAAACGCAGCAAAAACTATAGGGAGGGTCTCGCCTTTGGCGAGGACTGCTTTGTGAGTAGTCCACTGCTGTTGGGCCCGGTCACTAATGAACACACGCAGCAAAAACAAGAGGGTCCTCGCCTTCGGCCTTAGGGCTCGGTCCCTAATAAACGCACCAAAAACAATAGGGTCCTTGCCTTTGGCGAGGACTGCTCTGTGAGCAGTCCTCTGCCTTCGGGCTCGGTCCCAAATAATAATAAAGAATAAACGGAGCGAAAACAATAGTGTCCTCTGCCTTAGGGCTCGGTCCCTAATAATAATAATAAAAACTCCTTGCATTTCAATAGGGTCCTCGCACCGCTAGGTGCTCGGGCCCTAATAATAATAATAATAATAAAAACTCCTTGCATTTCAATAGGGTCCTCGCACCGCTAGGTGCTCGGGCCCTAATAATAATAATAATAATAAAAACTCCTTGCATTTCAATAGGGTCCTCGCACCGCTAGGTGCTCGGGCCCTAATAAAAAATCCTTGCATTTCAATAGGGTCCTCGCACCGCTAGGTACTTGGGCCCTAATTAAAGCTGCAAGCAGCGATGAACGGGCCCTCGCAGTCCACGTGCATCGGGGCATGCTGCTGTCGGGGGGCGTGCACCTAGAAGTCTTGTCAGCTGTAATAAATAAAAAAATAAACATTATCTCTTACTTACATTTCAAGTATACAGGTAGGCACCCAACCCCCGTATGTATTTTTACAAAAAGTAGAAGCTGAATACATGCCCAATAGTTCAAGGTCTTCTGACTCTTTAAAAGTTGACATGGTGTCTCTACCTCAAAGTATGAGGGACAAGAAGAGGTTGAAAGTCGATGATTTTTGAAGAGGATTTGAAGATTTTCCAATTTACTGCCATTCACACTATTTAGACAGCCACCAGAGCGCCACCTATTGGCTGATTTGCACCGAATGCACAATCCCTCATCGGGCCATGGAACTCAATTAGCAAAAGAGTTGTGGTAATCGAACTGTATTTGGTCAAGATATGAAAGACTGTCTGTTTTGAAAACAATGGGCAGGAATTTGTTGTTTTATATTTTGGGTGTTTTTTGGACTATCAAAATTCTTTTGATAAGTTCTTGTCAGGAGGGTCCACAGATGCTTCACGCAAAGTTTGGTGCAAATCAGTCAAATCGCCTAGGAGGAGTTTGAAAAAGTACGTTTTGTGGCGATTTAGCGAATGGAAAGTTACCACGAAAGTGGGTGTGGCTTACACCACACAATTCAGCTGAATTCAGAGAACACGTATATAGAAGGTTTAACAATGTGCGACATATCATGTGGGAGTTATTAGCCAAAAACGCTTTTGCATTGAAAATAGCGCCACCTGCTGGTCATTTTTGGTGTGTGAGTTACAGGGACCAGTCTATACCACCCCTATCAGTTTTATTTCCATGAGTGTTATGGTGTTGGCACAATGCCGAATATTATATTAGACGGCCACCAGAGCGCCACCTAGTGGCGGATCAGTAAGTCCTTTGTCAGATATCCTCAGGAGGGCATTGACAATAATTATACCAAATTTCGTGTTAATCTGCCCAACCGATGTTGAGATATAAAATACTTAAATTTAAAGAGGGCCATCTTGTGGTCATCACCCGAAACTTTGCACAGAGCCTCAGGGGCTAATGAGAAAGTGGTAAGTGGAGTTTCATGTCATTCGGATACACCAGTGTGGAGATATGCAGCACTTCCTGTTTAGAACGAAATCTGCAGGAAGTTGCTATTTAATAACTTGAGTATTGTTTGGAATATCGAATACCAATTCGATATTGGAATACCAATCAGTGAAATTTCCTGGGAGGAGTTCGAAAAAGTAGGTTTGCTACATTTTGCAAATTTGCTGAAAAAAACAGTAGGTGGAAATGGGCGTGGCCTATACCTCAAGATTCACCACAATTCACTGAACGTGTGGATATAAGGTTTTTGAATGTGCGACAAAGTATATGGAAGGTATGAGCCAAAACGCACTTTCCTTAATAATAGCGCCACCTAGTGGTGGAAATTCAGGACGACAATAGATTATACAATTTTTTGGGCTCGGGCCCTAATAAACAGTGCGATTACAATAGGGTCCTAGGTGGACGACTTTGTCGTTGCTCGGGCCCTAATAAACAGTGCGATTACAATAGGGTCCTCACGGACGACTTCGTTGTCGCTCAGGCCCTAATAAACAGCACGATTACAATAGGGTCCTCACGGACGACTTCGTCGTCGCTTGGGCCCTAATAATAATAATAATGATAATAAACAGCGCGATTTCAATAGGGTCCTCGGACGACATCGTCGTTGCTCGGGCCCTCATAATCATAATAATAATAAGAAATCCTTGCACTCGCACCACTCGGTGCTCGGGCCCTAATAATAATAATATTATTATTAATGATAATATTTATAATGATACCTCTATGAAGTGATTTTCAAAACAAGCTACAAATTGCTTTACATACAATTAAAAATACAAACACATAATTAATAAAATATTACAATAAATACAACAGATGATGATAAACAATAGTAAAGTAAATAAAAAGCACAAAATAAACCTACCAAAGGATTGCAGATTGCATTCGAGCTCATAGGAGGTCAGGAGGTCAGCTATATATTCTGGAGCCAATCACCTAAGAGCCTTAAAAGCGATCATTAAAAAAAAATCCACTCTGAGGACTGGATGCCAGTGAAATGATTTTACGACAGGTATGATGTGTTTTCTCCTGTTGGACCTGGTTATGAATCTCGCTGCAGCATTTTGAATCAGCTGAAGTTTATCGAGGTTTTGTTTGTAGAGTGAGACGTGAGAAGAGTGCAATTACTGTTCCCAAGTTCTTGGCAGAAAAAAATCAAGCATCAGCATTTCTATGCATCATCAGCATATAAATGGTAACCGAATTTGTGTTTTTTGCGAATGTGACCTAGTGGTAACATGTAAATGTAAAGTAGCAAGGGGACTGAAGCTGATTGATCATTTCTGACTTGACAGTGAGGAGTTAATAAATCCATCAGAAATGTACAGGTTTTATGAAGCAGGTAGGCATGGTGTCAAGAGAGCATGTGTGGTTCTTCATTTTGACATGGTTTCAGTCATATTTTGCCTGCAGGTTCTGCTCATGTAGTGCAAAATCTGCCGTGGTATTATGCTATGATGATGGCGTGCTTGGTTGCAGCGGCTCTCGGCTCTCTGTCTAGGTGTATTATGCTTGTGTTGTTCATGTATGTAATGTGTGTTCAAGTGTGGTGTCATGCAAAACATGTCTACAATCAAAGCGAGCTCCTGAAAATAGGTTTAAGATGTCAGACAGCAGTTACGAGCAACTACCAGCGGACCCACAACATTCCGTTGGATATAGCAAGACCGCTGGATTCCCTGTGGATAGTGGCCGTCTCCAGGAAGCGACGCCGGTGGCAGAGGGAGCGCAAGCAGAAGCGAGGCTGCAGAGCGGGCCTGCTAGCTAGGATAAGAAAACAGCCACATTAACCTCCCCTACCTAGCATCTTCCTGTCCAACACAAGATCTATCGTTCACAAGATCGACAAACTGGAATTACATCTTGCTGCTAACCACTCTGTTCGCGACTGCTGTGTGTTGATCCTCACGGAGACCTGGTTACACCAACAGATCCCGGATGCTAGCATATAGCTAGAGGGCCGCACCATCCATCGCCATCCATCGAGAGACTTGTACTGCACCACATCAAAGCCAGTCTCCCCCTGCATTTGACCCACACCAATTTGCATACAGAGAAAACTGGTCCACTGATGACGCCATCTCCACTGCCCTCCACATCGCTCTAAGCCACCTGGAACAGCCGGGGAACTATGTAAGGATGCTCTTCATCAATTACAGCTCGGCCTTTAATACCATCATCCCTGACATCCTTACAGATGAACTGGCAGCTCTGGATTTTCCCCTAACACCTGCGCCCGGATTAAGGACTTCCTCTCTAACCGCCCATGGTCTGTCAAGATTGGAACCCAGCTCCTCCAGCCTCACGGTCAGCACCGGCTCTCCCCAAGGTTGTGTGCTGAGCCCACTCCTGTATGCCATTTATACTGCTCCCCCATCCAGACTGTGTGGAGAGAGTCACCACCTTTAAATTCCTTGGGACTCACATCTCCGAGAACCTCTTCTGGTCGGCACACACTACAGCAGCGATGAGGAAGGCCCAGCAGCGATTCCACCTCCTGAGAGTAGTCAGAAGGAACAAACTGGAGGAGCTCCAGTACCGCTCCACCATCGAAAGCGTGCTGTCATATTCCATCACTGTGTGGTATGCTGGCTGCACAGCGGCTGAGAAAAAAAAGCTGCAGAGGGTGATCAGGTCACCTCGATGCCTCTCCAGAGCAAAGAGGAATAATCAGGGACCACCTCCATCCTGGACACCGCCTGCTCAGACTGCTGCCCTCTGGAAGGAGCTACAGGAGTCTCAAAAGCAGGACCAACAGACTGAAGAACAGCTTTTACCCGTGGGCTGTCAGGACACTTAACACCCACATTCCAAAACAATCCATTTAGCAGTGCAATATTGGCCAGATTAAAAACAATCTCACGAACAAGTGCAATAACAATATTCTGCCTACATTCTGTTTTTACTTATGTATTTATTATTATTTATGACACTTTGTCTTAATGTGCTGTTATGTTCCTGTCTTGTGTTTTGTTTATTGTTTCTTTTCCCCCTTCTTTTATGCACCTTCAGTTGTGGCACCCAAAATTTCGTTGTATAGGCGTCTGTACAATGACAAGAAAGGCCATCTTATCTCTTATCTTATTTTCAACTGTAACTTTATTAAAGGAGGTTAAGGTACAGTTTGTGTTACGAGGAGAGGATTCAGTGACAGTCTGGGCAAATGAAATATTATTTCTAATGTTTTTGATTGATGATTTTGTCAGAGAAAAGAAAGGTCAAAACTGCTTACGTCTGTCAATTCATGATACAGTAATAGCAGAGGGTGGACTTGATGTGTGACTTAAAATGTTGAAGACGAGTCTGGGGTTAGATCTATATTTATTTATAAAATCATTTTTGTACTTCTCTCTAGCCATTTTTACCGCTTGGATAAAGGTCTTCATCAGGTATCTCAGAGTCTGCAAGTCTATAAACTGTCTCCAATATCATTCAGACCTACAGCATAGCTGCTTAAGGGATCTGATGCCATTGGTTTATCATGGCTGAGGTATGGTTCTGAATTTTCAAAATGAGTCAAAATGTATGTCAGAGGAGGCAAAAGCCTCTTTTGGAGGATGAAAAAGAAGTTTCAACTACCTTTAAAAAAAACAAGGATAAAGTATTGTCAGGACAGTACATATGGATATTAAAATCACCTTAAATCAGGATTTTTTTTTTTGTTTTGGTATAACGATAGAGAGCAGTTCATAAAATTCATGGGTAAAACCAGGTCATTTTGGTGGTCTATAAAAACACAACATTTCCAAGAACCCCTTTAAAAGAAAGCACAGATGCTTTAAAGGATGAAAAAAAGCCAAGGTCAATCATGGAACATTTAGTTTTTATAAAACACCACCACTCCACCACCCCTGCCTGAAGCTCTAGCCGTATATAAATAAGAGTAACCAGGAAGTGACATTTCAGCTAGTGGCACAGTATCATCACTAGTATCAGTAACAATTAAATAAGAGAATATTATGTGAAGTCATAAAATCACTGCAAATAAAATATTTGTTTCCTGTTTACCATACATTAAGGGGTCTGAAGTTGATGGGTAAAGGAGGGGTGAGGGGTGCTGAATTGGGCTGGCACTGAATATGATGTAGAATTTTATGACTGGCAAATCTGTAGGAAGGAGGGTTGTAGGGCTGGAGATTTGTAATAACTTGTATATTGTTATTGCTCCTGTAGGAGGACATTTAAGTTGGCTGTCAAAAGTCTGGTATCACTCCAATTCTGGGTGCAAGTTGTCATTCCTGAGGAGGTCTCTCCTTCTTCAGAACGAGTCAAAGTAGCCAACAAAACTGTAGCAAGTTGCACCACAGAAGTGTTCCAACCACTGTCCAGACTGAAAAGGTGGCTGATCCAGTCACATTCCCTTTTAATGGTCGGTATTGTACCAGAGCGCATACAAAAGCCTGGTTGTAATACAATGAAATTCCTGAGTCTAATGTCATTGGTGCCCACATGAAAAAATATTGTATATGCAGAGGGATGGCAATCAGGGATGGAAGGGAAGTGGTGCAGTCAGTCCTTAACTCTGGCCCTAGAAAAATGGTGTCTCCCTCCAGTAGGAACTCAGGGTCACTGCAGCTCCCCTACACAACAAAATTTGTGGGAGCTCCACCGAAGCAGTGGTCTGTAATTTCAGCAGCGGGGACTGAATCAGCTGTGAGTGCAGGAGCTTCCTTATAGACCAGTACAACAGTGGAGCTTCTCATTCGTGAGTTTATCAGAAATCCTTCCCAGGGACAATATAATGCTTCTTGCTGCAAGAAGTATTTTTCTGAACAGGCACAACAAGGGGTTGGGGGAAACAGTGTGAGCTGTCATCCCACTCCACAACTGGGGCAAAGGGGCTTGACAGCAACATGTCTTCCTCATCCAGTCTGGGACAAATAGAGGCAGAGACTGCCTGCGACTCCCCTTGACGATGTTAGGCCAGTGAAGATTGTCCAGAGCGGTCTCTGCAGCATCAACGTCCTCTCCTTGGGACTCTGCAGCTTACGGAGCCAGCACAGACACTGAATTGAACAATGCGAGCCAAGAACGTAGTTCATCCTGCCGATGAAGGAGCTCCTTGATTAGTATCCCAATTGATTTCAGCTGTGACATAATATACCTGAGCTTGTCTGTGGTAGTCACATCAGAAAAGGGAGGCACACTGAAGGCTTTTATTGTACACCAAGAACAGCCCCTAAAAGCTTGCAAAGCAGAGCAGCTAGCAGCTAGCTAGCTGTCAGCATTTCCCCAAGACCCCTCTCCCTGAGAGATTCAAACCACAGATAATGCACACAAAACCATGAAGATCTAAACTAAAACACAACATAAAATCTGATGGCCACTGATTATTCATTGGTAAGATGTCAGACAGAGACTGAAGCACAGCACAGCGATCAGCCAAGTAGTATATCAATAGTTTACCTTCTACATTCTAAGGGCATGCTCAAAATGTGAATTAACAGTTCTGATGTGTGAGTGTAAGGTTTTATTTGATGATTATGATATGTAAACAACTGCTGTTTTTGTTGTGTATGAGTGGTTTACTTATATGACCTGTCATAGAACACTATTCCACTTGCAGTAAAACTGATGTGGACCATTTCAAGATACAACCATCACAGCAGGTTCAATAAATACTGATAAATTGCAAACAAACAAACAGATATTACTTATCTATGACGAGTTATTCTTATCCACAGATTAAAGGAAATGCTGCTCATGCAGTCTTGATACACTCCCAAAGGTCTAGATCAGGACTGCCCAATTTGGGGCCCGCGGGCCAACCAATTAGTTTTGGCCCGCGGCCCATGCTCAAATTTTCAATAATTAAATAATTATTATTTTCCCGCTGCCAGCAGTCGGAATATCTCTTTAAATATTTATTTATTGTTGCACTTCCTCTACTGACCACAAATCAGCATTGTGTTACATTGAGGGTAGGGTGGCGCTGTTTAGCTCCCGTCAGCTCAAATCCGGCCGGAACTGACCAGAGAGGGAGAAGATGCTGGGATGGAGGCATGGAGCGTGTGAGGAATTGGCACACTGACAAAAGAAAGTTTAAAAATTGTTGGGAACATGAGTACTTTTTTACTGAAATTGATTCCAAGGCAGTATGTCTAATATGCAAACAGAGAGTCGCTGTTTTAAAAGAATACAATCTCCGTCGCCACTTCGAAACCCAGCATTCCCATCAGTTCTCAAAATACACCGGAGACGAGAGAAAGGTGAAGGCTGGAGACCTGCTATCAAAGTTAACCTCCCAACAACGTACCCTACTCCAGCCGTCAACTGTACAAGAGAATGCCACTCGGGCAAGTTATCAGCTTAGCTCCATCATTGTCAGAAGCGGACGACCGTTTGCTGTGGGTGATTTTGTGAAACAATGTCTGACAGTTGCTGCTGACACCGTGTGCCCAAATCAGACGTGGGCTTTTTCCCAGATAAGTTTGTCACGGAACACCGTCACCTGCCGTGTGGAGGATATGGCCGAAGACGTTCGGGGCCAAATTGTCCAGAAAGCAGGTCAATTTTCTGCCTTCTCCATCGCGTGTGATGAAAGCACGGATATATCGGACTCGGCACAGCTGCTCGTCTTCCTGCGAGGCGTTAATGAGGACTTTGAAGTGTGTCAGGAACTCGCAATGTTCTGCTCTGTATGGTTAATGTTTCAGCTGAAATTAATGTAAACACAGTTCAGTGATTTACAAGAAAAGGCTAAAAAGCTAAAGCTGTTCAATTATATTCCTATTTGAAAATGATTGTTCAAGACAGTGGAGACTGTAATATATTGGTCTTGTAGGGACATGTTGTGTCCCATGTTTTTAGAGACATAGGCCTGGTACTTATTATTTTTCTGCTTTCAATAAACAGAAATGTTATTCATTTTCTAAATTACTTTGTATGACTGTTTATTTTGCATAGTTATATCATAGTCATTTAATTAAATGCACTGCAACATGAATGTTTAGTTTTGGCCCGTGACCCTCCACCCTGATTCATTTTTGGCCCTCCACTGAGAAGTATTTGGGCACCCCTGGTCTAGATGATCTAAATGCAGCAAAACATGTAGTCCAAACACATCATTACATCCATAGATATCCAGAAACTGCATTGTTTCAAATGTTCATCTTTCTCCACATATTATCCATAATTTCTTAGGTTTGAATGTAAATATGCAGCCTTGTTTCTGTCATAATTGAGTCTGAACGCTGACCTTTTGATTGACACCTCACTTGAGCTAATAGGAGCTTCCACACTAACAGTCCAGGCTTTAGTATGCGAGGCCCTGTGTTGAAGGTAGTGCCTCTGCCATTTTCCTTCGACCTCAGAGCCAATTATAAGCCAATTATTGGCCTAATGGTTTATGGGCCTTGTAGTCAATGACATTCCTAACATTCAGAGGAGTTTTTAAGCCCTTGCTATCATATACATATCTCACATTATGTATACATATCTATACATTCTGGCTGGATGGCACAGTTCCCTGGAGATGACCGAAGGGTAATTCAAATCACCTTTTGTGCAGGTTGTGGGTACTGACTACTGCTGATGAATGGAGAGCAGCTTGGTGCATTTCCCCTCTGGGCCATCCAGGGTGTCATGACAACCTTCCTTAGGGCTTAAGAGAGCTGACAAAATGCACACCCAGGACATTCTGACCCTTCCTCAATCCAATGCAGCCCTCATATTAGCAAACACTGTCAGCCAGAAACGCTGGTCTCTAGGCCCTCTTGAGACATCAATTTCGTTGTGCTGTTTGAGAGTGATTTTGTGTATCTTAAAACCTAAGTGGAGAGAATGTTAAAGAACCCCTTTACAACTAGGGCAAGAATTTAGTTTGCCGGACAATCACCCAATGCTTACAGGCTTTACGTAGTGGTTTTATTAATTGTTTTATTTCATTGAGACCCAACATAACCCCTACCCTATATATAAACACATTTGTTTATTATCAAAGGGGCATTTCTTCATTATCAGATAAGGATAATTCTGGTTTCTAACAACTTAGGTTTTATTTTTGTAATTTTCACCATCATTTCTACCAATTATGGCAACCAAGTACTCATGAAAGTTAATGCAGTGATCTGGGGTAATGCAATGCCGGACCTGGCACATTCACTGCCCTAGGCATGCTTCCCCTGATGGTTCATGTCAGTGCCGTTTGCGCTGAATCAAATGATTTAATATTCAAAGTATGTTTATTAAGAGGGATCAGTGCTCTCAATGTCATAAAACTTCATGAGACTGTGTCTGAAAAAAATAAAATGCATTTTTAAATGCAAAGCACAGTAGATCAAAGCTGGGCTATGGCAGTGGTTTGTCAAATTTGGTAATAATGGTAATTAACTCTCCTCCAAATGAAGTTTAGCTGACCTAACCAACTTTGTTCAAATATTTTCTCAAGTTTGTTTCGATTGGACTAATAATATGTTCAACAATGTCCTCGGCATGAACTTGTTGTTATTATTACTGATAGGAAGAATGGCTACAACTATCCCTTTCAAAGGATAATTGACATGTTTGTAGGGGAAATACCTCTTTGAGAATATTTTCACTCGTAATAAATTTTGGGGCACCACCCTCCTAATGAGGGAAGCGACTAATCAAATTAATAACTCTGTAAATCACTTATAAATTTGTCGCACGCTTATCTATAATGAATCAATCTCAGTATCTGGGTTATGATTTCTCTGTACAGTGATCTCAGCTCCTGTCCAAAAGATATATACACAGACGACTTGTCGATAAATGAAGATTTATTTAAACTAAATAGGTAACAACTGAATAAATGCATAGCAAGTGATGATTATATGACACAACACAAAATTAACAGTATATAAATGGGATGAAATGAGAAGTAACACTCGTGTGAGTTACTTAGTTTGGCGATAGTAGAAGAGTATATTAAAATAGCCTTCATTATAAATGGGGAACGCAGGAATGCGCAAAACCATTC
The DNA here is from genome assembly GCF_041903045.1 of Epinephelus lanceolatus. Classification (NCBI taxonomy): domain Eukaryota; kingdom Metazoa; phylum Chordata; class Actinopteri; order Perciformes; family Serranidae; genus Epinephelus; species Epinephelus lanceolatus. The sequence goes on from NC_135740.1 coordinate 842,593, forward strand.
ACGTAGGCCTAATGAAACCTAAATTAAAATCAGGATAAATAACTAAACCTCCTGCTTGACCTCACTCTTCACCGCACAGCGGCTAACTCAAGTTATGGAAGTTTTGGCCTACTTTTAGCAGCGGGGATCAAAGGCGAAGTTCCTTTAGGGCCGCTGGACTGTCGCTCCGCGGCTCCCGGACTTTCCAGCAGAATGGCACGGCTGTCTCACAGCAGGGGGGAGCGGTTGAGTTTGCGATGTCCTGTGGGTGCGCAATGGGCTGGTTCATGCAGCAGAAGGCCTTTGGGCTTAGCAGAAGGACTGTGGCAAGTGGCTGGCAGCCGGTTCCAATCAATCTGGACCGAAGAGGTTGGTCGGCAGGTGCTGGTCTACTTTGTTCTGGTTACTCGCTTATAACAATGGTGATAACAATATCGCTGGCCGTTCGAATTGCTGTCAAAGTTATTATTACACGCAAAAATGTTGAAAACACTGGAGATAAAAGAAAACTGGATCGACAAAATTTAAAAGTTCAAAATAACTTTGCTCGTGAGCACAAAGAGCCAAAAGTGTAATAAAGGACATTGCGCACAACAAGAAGGTAAAATACGAATAAGCACGGCAGAACTCACAGTACGAATACTAGGGAATAACTAACAGAAGACACAGGGCAAAAAGAAAAGAGCAGATAACTAAAATGGAAAAAGACACTGCTAGAATGAACTGAAAAGAACAAGAGACTGAGCTGCGTCGAGCGCACGGGTATTTGACTGGCCTAAAAGTGGGCAGCCTTGATCAGGGAGGCTTCCCTTGTGATGAAAAATATATCACCATGGGATATACTCAGAGGAAACTTTAATGCTTTCCTGATACGAGGTCGTATACTTTGATATGTTACGCACGAGGGATGCATACTCTTCCCACTATGGTCAACATTGATTCTTAACATCCAATTAAATATACAGATTAACATTAAATCAGAATACACTTATTATGCCGTGATATCAGCTAGCCTACATAAAATACATACACTCTAGATTAACTCAATGACAATATATAATGAAAAAAAAAATGAAGGAGCACGTATTCATGCAACAAGTTGATTAATAATCCCTAATTATATCTTCATTCAAAATATATATAGTTGACTTCCTTGTGGTAACTCTTCCACCACAAGATGGCAGTATGGCTACATGTTAGAGAGTTGAAACTAATATGTTTCTGCAACTTAATAATCTTTTGTTTTAACAGGGTTAAAGCAAAGTATCATTCAGATAAAAACATGATCATGTGCATGTACAAATCAGGACATGTCAAATGGCCAACAAAGAGGAACATTAATAATGTCACTGGCAACATACATTTCAATTTTATCACACAGAAGCATTTGTTCAGTGAAGGGTAGCGTGCCCTGTATTTGAAATAACTGGAAAGCTGCACAGTACCCAGAAAATGAAGAAGAAAAAGAACTTTATCTGTCATTATATGAGCCAGCATACAACGAAATTACAATCTCATACACATTATCAAATAAATAAATAAATAATTTTAAAAAAGTAGTCAGTAAGTAAAAACAAGGCACTACAATCTTATTATATAATGATGAAAATTCTGTCTGTGGGTGTGTCTGTTCCACGTTTTTCTACTCACTGACGTGGTCAGTCCATGTGAAACTGCACATAGGCATTGAGGATTGGCATAGACAGAAGGTGACAAAGCTACTTTTCCAAAAATTACACTATTAGTATTAGGGTTGGGATCCGGATCCGGTTCTTTCTTGGAACCGGGTCCAAAGTTCCGGTTCCGGAACCAGTCCCATCACATTTGGAGTAACAGTTCCTGCAAACGGTTCCTAGATTGTAAAAAAGAAAAAAGAAAAAACGTCACGTGCATTTCCATTAGAGTGCGGCACGGCCGCATATTTCTGTCCGACCCTGACTGAGCCCGACATTATTTAATTACTAAAGCACTGAGTTTGTGTCACACAGTTGTTATGGTTACAGGCTTTAACAGGCCGGGCATGCGCCGTGGGTGCTCAGCGGAGAGGGAGACCTCCGTGTTTGAAATGGGAGTGGGCGGCGGGAGGTCCGCTGCTTCCAGCAAGGGGAAAGGGAGAAATATAACAAAATAAGATAAAACAGGAAAAACTGTCTGCCTCTTTTATTTTATTTTCAGCGTTTAATCAAGGCGGAGGAGGGCAGCGGGAGGTCTGAGACTTCCAGCGAGGAGAGCGGTAGAAACTAACAGCCAATGTGTGTGTGTGAGTTCTGTTCAGGTGTTGTCACGTAAATAACAGTGGCCAAGCATTAATGCATATAAGTATTTTTTATTACATTAATTTGAGGTAATAGTGTTACTGTAGAAATCAGAGAATCACTTTTTGTTGTTATATATTATCAGGGAGATGATACAGGCTCTAAATCTGAAATACACACCACACACAAATGTGTATTTTCATCTAATTGTACTGTGCAACAGTTAGAATAAAGTTTTTGAATTTGTATGATTGCATTTGTGTTTATTATATATTTGTTTAAGTATAGCAAGTATAATGAACATAATGTAGGAATCGGTAAGAGGAATCGGTAAGGAATCGGACCGTTATGAAGGAATCGGTAAGGAATCGGAATCGTTAAAATCCTAACGAGTCCCAACCCGAATTAGTATATTCTTTTACAAAGTCAATGCATTCACCCCACGAGTTACTGTGCACGCACGTTGATATATGCATCCACCTCAAACAGACATCATCTCAGCTGCAGTCGATAAAGGTAGGCTTATTAATTACTTAATTACATTTACACTGCTAAAACGTGCACATTGATGTCACATTGACAAGCTAACCAATTGCCATGTTATGTAGGTGTATGTGCGCGTGGGAAGTTGCCCCCTCCCCCTCAACTTTGTGTGTCTGTGTGCATGTGAGTGTAGCTAGGGGAGACTGGGGTCAATTGTTAAGCGGGGTCAGTTGTTGTGCCAACAGAAACGCACAGGGACGAGCTCACTCCACAGGAACACCAGAACAGCCAGCTACACTATAATGAAAGGGAAGCCTCAGACAGACATCATCTCAGCTGCAGCCGATAAAGGTAGGCTTATCTTATCTTACTATATAATGATGAAAACTCTGTCTGTCTGTGGGTGTGTGTGTAGGTGTGTCTGTTCCACGTTTTTCTCCTCACTGACTTGGTCAATCCATGTCAAATTTGGCACAGTGGTAGAGGGTAATGAGAGGATGGGGGGTGCTATAGCAACCGATTGAAATTGCAAACTTTGAATGGGCATATCTCATTCCATGAATGTCGTAGAGACATGAAACTTCGCACAGACGTGCCTCTCCTCATGAAGAACAAATTTGCCGCCATATTGAATTTTTTAAAAAACACTTAAAATCGATCTCTTCCTAGGAAGTTTGACTGATCTGCATGAAAGTCTGTGAACATAATCTAGGGACCAATATCTAATGTTCCCTCTTGGCAAAAGTTGGAAAACTTACTAAAACTGAGCTTCTATAAGGCAATGAATATTACGGAGGGCGTGGCTCATCACATAAAGGTGTATAACATCTCAAGGGTTTCACCGATCACCACGTAACATTGGGGTCCATGTCATTGGTTCGACATCCCATCAGTCCAACTGTCCATGGTGCTGAATGGCTCGCGGCGGGCGTGTGGTGCGCCGCGACCGGCTTGAGGCGGAGCAGGCTCACGGCTTATGTGTTTGTCACTTTCTTTTTCATTTTATCCCACACCATGATCTTTTCCTGACCCTAACCAAGTGGTTTTTGTGCCTAAACCTAACCAGACCTTAACCACAGGGCATCATGATGATTTCGGAACGGACTTTGGAACAATGAGTTTAATATGGTTGGAACAATGGGATGTCGAACCAATGGGCGGTTCCCATAACTTTGTAGGCATATGACCACACATAATCTGAGGGGACCCCTCCATTATTGACCTGATCAAACAAAATTGGGGGGCTAGAGAGCTAATTTCTTATCTAGGCGTAACCGCCATATCGATTTTTACTAAACTTGGTAGATATGTAGAACAGGATGCCTCAAGGAAGTTTGACCGATCTGCATGAAACTCAGTGAACATAATCTAGGGAACCAATATCTAAAGTTGGAAAACTTACTAAAACTGAGCTTCTATAAGGCAATGACTTTAACTATCTGCCTTTCAACGTGCTACCTCAACTACTATCCCACGATTGGCAATGGTACTATTGTACTTTCAATAAAGCAATTGTACTATCAAATTCACAAAAACTCTGTCTGAATACATTGCTCTTCTTAATGGGTTCAGTTGACTATTTAATCTGCAATTTCCTATGACCTGTATTCCAAACACACACCATGTGAAACTGTACGTGGGCAACTGTGCACTCAATGGGTATGGACTAGTAATAGAATAGGCACAATAATGATAAAATAATGGAATATATCGAGAGAGCTTCAAGCCACTGCACCGCTGTGTGCTGCCATCTTGCCATCAAAATGTGTGTATGTGAAAAAACTAAAGGGAGAAAAGATCAGACAAATGAATTTGTGTTTTTCACAGTCTTTCTTCTTTATTCACAGAAGACCTCAGAGTTTTAACAGACAGGCAGACACAGTGGCCAACTCAGCTGATCACAAGTTCAAGACCTTGTTCAAGCTCATTCCTACCCTCCAGCCTGCATTCAAGGAAGGTCACAAACGGGTCTCAGGCCTGCTGCCCTAAAATGCATCCCTCTGGGACTGAACTCCACATAGACCAGACTCTTTCCTGTGTTGAGTGATATAAAAGAGGAGAGGTGGCTGCTGTCTGTTCATTCAGCCAGAAAGGAAGCTTTTTCCCTCCCTTGTCCTCTTTTGTTCACAGCTGTCACAAAAAAAGTTTTAGAGGCTATCACATGGAGCAAAGAAATAGCTGGCAGAACAGCATGAGTTTTGATCAGTCTCAATATAACATCATTTAGACATATGGCACATGTACTGGGAAAAAAGGCAGGCAAAAATAGTCAAATAGAAAATGTTCCTAAAGTCTGCCTTACACTGTGCGATATCGCACAGGGAGAGAGGTTCAAGGATTGCCTTGTCAGAGTCTTGTGATCAAAGACAGCCTGGAATAAAATTCTGACAGTATAAGAAATTTGTGATGACCACTGTGTGACTGCTGTTAAGAGCTATGTCTAAAAAACAACCAATAGAAATGCAGCATGAAATGACACACTGGCTCTAAATCCAAACAAGCAGATGGATAGCAGCTCGCCATGGAGGGAAAACATGCTAAAAGAAATCACTACCCTAGAATAATAAGGTTCTATCTGCGTTCAGAACAGTTTTGAGATATTGAGGTTTAAAGTTTTAGCATTGCAAATAGCAAAACTGACAAATGGAGCACATTTCTTTATAGCACCAGAGTTACATACACCATAAATGTATTCTACATCTGAGATATCAAAATTCTACATGAATTGTAAATTAGGGTTTTTGAAACAGGTCAATTGTAGATAGAACCTTATAGTTCTAAAAACTAACAGCCGCCTTGGAATTATAAGGTTCTATCTTCAAAAACAGAAAAAGGAACAATGATTATCAAAGAATTTTAACAATTTACCTATACATACTGTTGGAATGTTCAATTTATATAATAAAAAGTGTCTTTTTATTGGTTAATATGTTAAATCTTCATGCATTCTTGCACTTACTGCTATAACACAATATTTTTCCAGTGCGTCATTTTTCCTTTCATCTTTCTTATTCAAGATAACAGTGAGTTAAATGTAAATGAATGATTTTAAAAATGCATGGTCTGATGCAGGTCAGGTCCTTCAGTTTATCAAAGTCTTTTCAGTAGAAAAGCAAAACAAGTTGAATGAATATTTAAAATCAGTCTTTATTTTGATAGTTTATCAAATCATTTTTAAACAATTTAAATGTAAAACACGTCATACAACATTACATAATAGCAAAACTGCCAGAAGGACACGAGTACTCATTCAGATAAAACTGATCAGAAATGTTTTGCTTATGAACAAGGTGTTTGAAACCCAAGACTGGTTACTTAAAATGGAGCTCATTTGAGATGCTGTTACTTGCAATGAAAATCATTTAATGCAATAAAAATATACATAGTATCACTTACTATTCACATACATCATATACTTACATCACATACTATTCACTTATTCATCAACACACAACTAGCTCATGCTGGCAATCCAACATTAAAGCCTACTGAACAATCATTTCTTCAACATATCAATGAAATAGTCTGTTTGATTTGATTTCTGTGTAAAACTTGCACACATACATACATAGCAAGGAGTTATTCGGTGTAGGCCTACTAATTTTGTTCATTTCTTCATCATAGTACGGTAATACTCTTTATCTGCAAGTGGCATGAATCTAAACATCGACTCTATATCATTCATCTTGGCCTCTGAGACATGGCTCTGTTTTGGAAGCATCCTTGGCTTGGGTGCATGTAGGTGCCAAGTTTCTCCTGTTTTTCCTTGGTCCTCTAAGGTCTACTGCTACCTCTGAAGCCTGTGCATGTGATGTTTTGTAGTGAAGTGTATATGGGCACTGATCAAATACGAGTTGACACACTTCAGAAAATGGCACCTGTTTGTACTTAAACAGTTTGGAACATGAGTGAAAGTCATAGAAATCTGATTCTCTCATCTGTATGACTCTGTATGGGTTGTTCCTGTTTACTTTGAGTAACACACGCAAGAGTGACACGGGAGAAAAGAATTCAGATAATGCCATTGCCTTCTCAATTTGACTGTGCATGTTATCTACCTCTTGTACAGCAGAATGATCTGGGGTAGAGTACTTCATTGTAATCTGGTGAATCTTAGAATTCCTCGTCAAGAATTCTGCCATAGCAAACGCCATTATGGAGTTTCTGTTTTGGGGCACACAGCTGTCACTCCATGTAATTATGCTCGTGGTGTCTGGGTGGTCAAGAATAACTTGGTCTAAAACTTTAACAAGTGCACTTGCAATGTCGTTAGCCCCCCTGCCTGACATCCCCTCTGTCCATATCGCACAATAGCCTTTCTTTGATAGAGAGCTATGAGCTGTAAAATTGTACAAGTTCAGTTTTCGTTTGTAGAAAAATGAACTGATCTCTGCACGTGGACAAGTTATAACATTCTGAAGGTCAAAACACACTACTAATGTGTTTTCAGCATCCCTGTCTGCCTGTCGCTCTTGGCGCATCGCAGTTTTGTCGGCAATGTGTTTCTTCTGTTTGCTCTCAGCAACTTGGCTAAGAAGATTCTGGTCGAGAGCTGTCTGATAAGATTCACACTGATCATACCTATCTTTTTTAGGAATGTGAAAACTGAGGTTGAACTCAGAGTTGAAAATGAATCTATAGAAAGACTCCTTTACAGGTGTACCGCCCTCTTCAAGACATTTACATTTGTACAGATCATACATTCGAGACACACTGAGCGTGGATTCCAGATACTGCCTCTCTGTCCTAGCCCTGCAGTAATGGGATTCAACAACAGGGAAAGACCTGATGTGATCCCGAACCTGCTCTTTTAGTTGGAGATCGATCACATGTTTTGCATGTTTCCCTCTAGAATCAGGTTTTGGCATGCCAGTCGTTTGGTTTTTGTTAAAATGTGTGTTGTAAACTGGCTTCTGACTAATTGCCAGTGTGCCCAGGTAAAATGACTTGCACACTCTAATCCTCTCACCCTCAACATTGAGGTAGTATTTAAATGAGAATGTGCGTTTTCTTTGTGATTCACAGCATGTTTACCTTTCTTTCATCACACATTCTGTTGTCATTGCAATGTAATCACGTTTCCTGTTTTGTGTCAATTTGTAGTAGTCCAAGAAACATTGTTCCCTTTCAGTAGGGGTTATCTTCTGTGCGCATTTAAATTTACAAGAGAGGGCACAATTTTTCTGTGATCCTACTTTTTTGGCTGGAACTATTGTATTGCTTGCATTAGTGTATTCGTTGCCTTCTTGATGTAGCCTCTTGCAAATATTTGCTTTCCACATAGATGGCTTTGATGGTCTTTTTCTGGTCCTTTTCTGGTCTTTTTCTTTGGCTCTGAGCTGGTAAGTGTGCCCCCCAGCTCCTCTCCTGTCATGCCCGACTCCTCTGTAGCCCCCAGCTCCTCCTCCACGGTCCCAACCAGAATGTCTGTAGCCCCCAACTCCTCCTCCACAGTCCCAACTAGAATGTCTGTAGCCCCCAACTCCTCCTCCACAGTTCCAAACATGATGTCTGTAGCCCCAAGCTCCTCTTTTACAGTCCCAAACAGGTTGTCTGCAGACCCCAACTCCTCTTTTAGGGTCCTCACCTCCTCCTCCACAGCTCCTACCTCCTCCGCCACCATTCCAGAAATGTCCTCCACAGTCCCCAGCTCTTCAGATGTAGGTCCATGGTCCGGTGTTGCAAATTTTGCCCTCACTCCATCAAGAGAATCAAGTATAAAATTAAAATCCTTTTAGCCCCCCCAACACACACACACACACGCACACACACACGCACACACACACACACACACACACACACACACACACACACACACACACACACACGCACGCACACACACGCACACAGACAAGAAGGTTACCTTTTTACTTGCTTCAGTTCCTCCTGCAGGTGATCTCTTTCTTCTTTTCCCTCTCCGCCTGGCATTTTCTTTTCTACAAACACATTACAACACCATTAGAGCAACAAATACAATCACATCCAAACAATGCTTTGCCAAACATCAGTTCAAAATAGATTTTTATCATTTGCTAAGACTAGTGCTAGCTAACGTTAGCTAGCATTACCTAACATGACCTAATTCTAAAAGTTCCAAATCCAAACTCTATAATGCAACTGCAAATGGAAATTCAGTCATATCCAATCATTTCCTTGCCAAACATCATTTCCAACGTGATTTGTATCATATTCTAAGACTAGTTACTGCAATACTGCTGTTGCATATTGTAAACTATAATGTTGTTGTATATTGTAAACTAGAACATTGTTGTATATCGTAAACTAGGACATTGTCATTGTATATCATAGAGTAGCATACTGTTGTTGTATATCGTAAACTAGAAAGTCGTATATTGCAAATTAAAACTTTGTTGTATATTGTAAACTAGAATGTTGTTGTCGTTGGCGTCATCGTTACATTGCTTTTTTGACCAAACAATATTCCGTCATGTTAGTGAAATGGGTTTTGGCTGACCATTTGGCAAGAACAAGCCACACTGTTAAGATTTCATTTCACTTATGTTCCATTAACACATGTTGCTGTAAAGGTCAATTTTAATTTAACACACATTGTTGTTAGGGCAAGTGTGTCATCCTCTAATCTGTGATGCTGTACTAATACACCACTCTGAAGAAAATGAACTGGAAACAATGTTAAGTGGCTCTGACAGTATCCAAGCTGACTCTGTTTAATGGTGCATTTTTCTAGTTAAGAATTGATAGCACTCTAATGGCATATTACAGCTCAGACAAATATTGTTCAGGTCTGTGTCTGTTTATTATCATGTAGCAGCTTCAAGCTGTGAGACAGTATGACTGAGCTTCTGTTCTGTGATTTCTTGCATTTGATACTGCAGTTCAGGCTCACGAATGCCTTCTGGAATGACTAGGAGTTTCCTTTACAGGGCACATATTATTCTCCTTTACAGCAAGATTATAAGTAATAGAGGTCCTCAAAATATGTCTTTGAAGTGTCTTGCTAAAAATCCACTCGAGTCCTGGATTTCAGCATGCCTATAACCCCCTCTGTTTCAGCTCTGCTCAGAAAATGCTGTTTCTATGTCCGTAGCTTTAAATGCAAATGAGCTGTGTCTGAGCACACCCCTCTCTGGAGGGGGATGTGGCTTGTGCTGATCCTTCTGGGCCAGCAGTGGGCTTTAATATTTACAGTGGCCATATAGATATCACCGGTGTTAGAGGCCCTTAAGTTAAACTGTAGGGATTTGATCCAGAATCTGACCCATGGAGAGGCTCTTACAGAAGTCCAAACTCTGCAGCTGCAGCAGGATGTTTCTGAATGCTAACTCACTAATTTTTTGTAGACATGTTATTTTTAATTTATTGATGTGTGTGCTGGTACACAGGTTCTAACAGGTACTAATGTAGCTATGTAGTTCATGCTGACTGATACTGTTTCCACTGTTGTCAATAATGGGAGCTCGTTTGGTAAAATAAACACTATTTGAATTGTGGAGTGCAGTAATCGCTTGTGCCTCCTTAGATGTATTTTTACAGTCTGTAGAAATGTTTGTCATCTGAGGATTCAATTCAATTTTCAGTTCAATTTTATTTATAAAGCCCAATATCACAAATCACAATTTGTCTCAGAAGGCTTTACAGCATACAACATCCCTCTGTCCTTTGGACCCTCACAGCGGATAAGGAAAAACAGAGAGGAAAGAAGGTGCTATAGGAAGTGTATTATAGGAGGTCCCCTGGTAGACTAGGCCTATGTCAGCCTAACAAGGGGCTAGTCTAAAACAAGCCTCGGCCAGCCCTAACTATAAGCTTTATCAAAAAGGAAAATCTTAAGTTTAGTCTTAAATGTGGAGATGGTGTCTGCCTCCTGGACCGAAACAGGAAGATGATTCCACAGAAGAGGTGCTTGATAGCTGAAGGCTCTGGCACCTGTTCTACCTTTTAGAGACTTAAGGAACCACGAGTAACCCTGCATTCTCAGAGCACAGTGTTCTGGTAGGATAATAGAGCACTATGAGCTCTCTGACGCTGGAATTCCACTGGGTGCGTGTCCGTTGCGGAACAGCTGGTTATCCACTGCGTGCTCCGCCGTCCATCAACACCCACCGGCTGCGTTTGCTGTGCGGAGCGGTGCAGTTCCGCTGGACAGTGGGAGTCACAAGGACCCACAAGATCTCGCGAAGTCACGCATAAATGCGAAACTACATCTTGTTATATGTAGTTTCTATAAACAGAACCACAAAACCAGAGGAGTAGTAGGAAGACATCTCGCTGCACCTCCATGATTAACATCTCCTTGTCCATGGTGTCAACGGGGTGAAATGATGTCTGAAATCCTCTGACCTGTTGACTTCAGGCCTACCTCCGCCCATTATGACGTTTTCAAGGTGTAGTGCAGGGAAATATGATCCGCCTTGGACACTGTGTATTTTATTTTGAAAATTAACTGGATGTTTTATTTTGTTTCTGTGCACGACTTCCTGCCCTGCATGATCTGCTCTGTGTTGAATTGTTGTGTTGTGCTCCGGAGTCCAGCAAAAATAGAAGCCCTGCGTATCTGTTGCAGAGGGCTCTGGAGTGCCGCAGCTGTGACGGAGCCGGAACGCAGCACAGCTGCAGCCGGTGGAAGCACACACATTAACTAGAATTGAAATGTATTGGCTCCGCTGCCATTTCGGAGCGCAGACGCATCCAACACGCATCCAACACGCATCTGGTGGAATTTGGGGGTGAGATATGACAGAGCCTGTCCATTTAGAGCATTGTAAGTTAAGAGAATGATTTTAAATTCAATTCTGGATTTTACAGGGAGCCAAGGCAGAGAAGCTAAAACAGGAGAAATGTGATCTTGTTTCTTAGTTCCTGTCAGTACACGGATTAGCTGGAGAGTTTTCAAAGACTTATTAGAGCTACCTGATAATAGGGAATTACAGTAATCCAGCCTAGAGAAAACAAAAGCATGGACCGATTTTTCTGCATCTTTCTGGGACAGGATAGGCCTAATTTTGCAATGTTACGAAGATGAAAAAACGCAGTCTGTGAGGTTTGTTTTAAATGAGAGTTAAAAAAGACAAATCTTGATCAAATATTACTCCAAGGTTTCTTATGGTAGTGCTAGGGGCCAGAGCAATGCCATCCAGAGAAACTAGATTGCTCAGTAAGTATAAGTCTTTTCTTTTTTGTTTGTAATATTTCATGATGTTTTGAGCAGAGATGCTTATCAAAACAGCTTACTTTATGTTGGCATTTATTTACATATATTACAATTCATGTATATTACAGTGAACGTACACCGCTGTAATTAACATTAACATGTCTGTCAGCATTATGAATCTTTAGTCAGTTTTCAAAACTGTTTGCAGTGTTTTGTTCTAATCTCCACATTATAAGCAAAAAGTTAGGGTTAGGGTTAGATTACCTATGTCATATGGCTTGACATTTTGCCAAGTGTACTTCCTATCCACCTCAGCTTGTCCACTGTCTGTAAGTTTCTGAATTTCACAAGCTTTATATTTGATGAAATGTTCTCATTTTTCTCTATATTTTGGATAGGTGCTCCCGTGGAAACTGTGCAACCATGCCCACAGAAGCTGAGAATATCTGTTGCTTTGAGATACCACAGGTAGCAGTCTCATTAGCCAAACCAATACAACTAATTTGTCTTGATTACATGTTACATTTATAAAATACCATGGCATTTAGTGTTTGTAATTCACTGTCAGTTACCAGATGGCTATGTGAGGTCAAGGAAGAGCTACCATGCATGGCAGACTATCCTGGGTTGGAGCCAGTCTGCCTGAATGTTTACTCTCTACAGAACACCTGCATTATATGCTGGGCTGACTTTGGTCCTTTACGACTGAGAGGAATACACCAGTAAGTTTTGCTTTGTTGTAAACTGTTATAGTTTCAATATAAATCAAATATGTTATGCTGTCTTTATTTACTTCAGTGAGCAAATTTTACAATGGTAATAACACACCACAAATGTAGTAACACACCCCCAAATAAATTGGTTTAATTACCTCCGCCAAGGAGGTTATGTTTTCGCCGGCGTTGGTCTGTTTTTCTGTTTGTTTGTCTGCAAAATAACTCAAAAAGTTATGAACGGATTTTGATGAAAGGAAAGGTGGATAATGGGACAAGGCACAGATAAAAAATTTTTGGTGGTGATCGGTTGAAGCAAAGTACATAAATGAAGCGAAGTGCATAAAATGGTGGGAAATCTGAACTGCTTGGCGGAGGTCTGCGCTCTCCGAGGGCTTTTCTAGTTTGTTTTTTTTTTTTTTTGCATATATTTTTCATTAGTAGATAGTGTGTATAATTGACAGACAGTTATTCATGAATTCACAGGAGTCATTTCTTTACAAACTGTCAAGGATTTATTGACAGCAAATAATAAACTTATAATCAGTGATAATAAAAAAATGTAGAAGTCACTAAATCCATATAAGAAAGTGTGACACACACCAGTGACAAATGTTTTGAACATTATATCCTGTCCAGTTACAGGTATCTAGCCTACAGGAGTTTCATGAGCTGGTGCTGGAGCTTCCTTGGTCGCAGACTGCAGGTAGTCGTTCCTGCCCACATCTGCACAAAGTTCCTGATGCCCAAAGCCACTACGTGGGTTTTAGACTACCCCTCAATTGAACTGGGTCACATAGCTAGCCATGACCTCCTCATCAGGGCGTTTTAACTGTGCAGTGGGGTCCTCTGGAATGGGGATGGCCAAAACAGCATCTATGTACAGTGTCGGGTCAACAAAGACCTTTTCAAATATGAGGTCCACCATGTTTGAGTCTGACCTTATAACAGGCAATTAAAGTATCAAAATGGCTATTAGAAATAATTAATAATAATTAATCCATCCATTTTGTAACTGCTTATCCTCTTGAGGGTCCCGGGGGGGCTGGAGCCTATGCCAGCAGACATTGGGCGAGAGGCAGGGTACACCCTGGACAGGTCGCCATACTATCCAGGGCTTACACATCGAGACAGACAACCATTCACACTCACATTCACACCTACGAGCAATTTAGAGTCACCAATTAACCTATCCCCAACCTACATGTCTTTGGACTGTGGGAGGAAGCCGGAGTACCCGGAGAAAAGCCCCGCTGATACAGGGAGAACATACACTCTGCACAGAAGGGCTCTCTCCTGGGATTGAACCAGGAACCCTCTTGCTGTGAGGTGACAGTGCTAACCACTACACCACCGTTAATATTAATTATTAGTCATGTTAAGTAACGTGACTTAATTTACATTAAATGACCTCGTGGGAAAAATGACAGCCAGTTAATGATATCAGTCTCATAAAATACATTAAATTATCAATTTGGAACTCTGATTAATAGTTAAATTATCAATCAATCAATCAATCTTATTTATAAAGCCCAATATCACAAATCACAATTTGCCTCACAGGGCTTTACAGCATACAACATCCCTCACAGCGGATAAGGAAAAACTCCCCAAAAAAACACCTTTAACGGGGGAAAAAAACGGTAGAATTAATAACTATAACCAAAGTTGCTAAATTAATAGTAAAGATTGAAGGATTTTGGAGTTCTTGACATAGCAGTAGATGACTATTCATTCACTCTTGTGCAATATTAAACAGACAGCAGATATGATACCAAATGTATTTATTCATAAAGAAAGCAAAGCGACAAAACACACAAAGTCTAATTAAGTAACTATATACTATATGTGAGAGAGAGTGAGACAAACGGTGTGTGTGTGTGTGTGTGTGTGTGTGTGTGTGTGTGTGTGTGTGTGTGTGTGTGTGTGTGTGTGTGAAACAAAGGCCGTCTGGCCTACAAACAAAATTGCTGACAACAGAAAACTACAACATGACTGAATCAAAGGTGGCTTCAGATTGGGAGAGGTTGACCTGACCATGTGGTCCATCAGGACAAAGACAAAGGAGATGAAGTGACAACTTTCTCCTCTGTGGGTGTAGCTCTGTTGAAAGCCAATTTGTAAATGAATCTTTGTGTATGTGATTTGTGTTGCAAGAGGGTCTGGGTTGGTACAAATGATGTTAAGTTGCATGCAAGACTGTCTGTCATCACTTAGCTTTGGTGAAGCCAACTAACCAATAACCTAACTACAAACAATAACAACAATAACTCAATAACAGCATTAAATCACAATCAACAAGGTAAAACAGTCTTGCTTAGCCTGTATAACTGCAATAATGCTATGCCCAGTTGTTACTTTACCAATTCTTAAATGGAGGGAAGAGTGGCTTTGTGTTGCTTTTGTTAGCCAGTGATGGAAGGCTGGAAAGAGCTGTGATTCCAGAAGCAGCCTTTGCTATGTCCTTGTTCCGAAGGTGCAGATCCAAGGAGACTGGTCGCTCAGTGTCCTACAGACTGTGCTTTTTCAGAAAAAAGGGGGAGGCAGACAGGTGCTGATGTATGTAAGCATATCCTTAGACCCAACCGAGGATAGACACCCACCATGCACACGACATGCAGCAGGAGTGGCAAAAATTTTGCAGAAAATAGCACACATAGTGATGGGACACGCACTGACTGTACTAACAACGCACAGCATGGTGGCATATGTAAACTCAGCGGCATTTACTATGACATCACTCAGACAGACGAGGCTGGAAAAGATCTTAAATGCACCACACATAACATTCACACATGAAGGTGTAAACATGGCAGATAACATGGGAGAGGGCGAGCCACACAGATGTGAGGAAAAGGTGCAGAAAGACATCAGGGTGAGAGAAGATTTGCAGGTGAAGCCCCTGTCTAACGCAGAGGAAACACTGTTCACAGACGGACGCTGTTTCAGGCATCCAACTGAGGGACTGAAAGCAGCATATGCAGTGGTGAGAGACAGAAACAGGGTTTGAGGAAGTCCTCACGGAAAGGGTGACAGGGAAAGAGTCCTCGCAGTTGGCTGAGCTCCAGGCAGTGATTGCAGCTCTAGAATGGTCAGAAGGGAAGAGAGTGAACATCTACACAGACTCTGCATATGTTGTAGGAGCAATCCATGTGGAAATGACACAGTGGGTCAGATCTGGTTTTTTAACAGCAGCAAAAACCCCCATTAAACACAAAAAAGATATGAAGAGGCTACAGGAGGCTCTGATGAAGCCAGCACAAGTAGCAGTCATTAAGTGTAAGGGCCATGATAAAGCAGGGACAGCTATCGTTAGGGGAAATGAGGCTGCAGACATGGCAGCCAAGAGAAAGGCAGGATATAGTCCACAGTATATCATGCTACAAACAGAGAAAACAGTACATGATCTCTTGCCACCATGTGATGTAAATATGTTAATAGCAGAGCAGCAGAAAGCTTCTCCACAGGAGCTTACAGTCTGGAAAGAGAGAGCAGTGAGAACAGAGGGTGTGTGGAGGTCTCCGGACAGAAGACCAGTGTTATCCCCACGGCTGATGAAATCAGTCCTCCAGGAGGCTCACGGCATGACTCATTGTGGAAAGATGCAAATGGTGCGAGGTCTCACTCATTGGTGGCACCCTTTTCTGCCAGCCATGATTGAGAATCACATCAGAGAATGTAAAATATGTACAGAATATAATGTCAGACCCACAGTGAAACCACACCAGGGGAAATTTCCTCTCCCTAAACTCCCAGGTCAAGAGGTCATCATTGACTATACAGACATGATAGAAAGAGTGGGAGGACACAGGTACCTTCTGGTGGCGGTGGATGCATACACCGGCTGGCCAGAAGCCATACCTGCCAAATCAGAGGATGCAAAGACAGTAATCAAATTTCTGATAAATCAATATATCCCCAGGCACGGGTTCCCCAAACGAATCAGATCTGATAACGGGACTCACTTTAAAAACAAAGACCTACAGCAGGTAGAGAAGGCACTGGGGCTAAAACACACATTTGGCACAGTCTATCATCCTCAGTCACAGGGCAAGGTGGAAAGGATGAACCAGTCTATTAAGGGAAAAATAGGCAAAATCTGTGCTCAGACTAAAATGAGCTGGGTAGATGCTCTACCCCTAGCTCTAATGTCAATCAGGAGTTCAGTGAACTCATGGACGGGGTTCACGCCATATGAACTAAAAACAGGACACCAGTTCCTGGGACCGGGAGCTGGGATCCAAACTACAGAAGAAATAGAAAGCCTTATGCAATACAAACCGTATTATGACCAACTAACAGCATTGGTGTCAGCTTTCTCCAAACAGGTGACCACAGCTCAGGAGGGAGCAGAAGTGAAAGAACCCCCAACATCAGAGTGGGTCCTGCTCAAGGTGATCAAACGAAAGTGGTCAGAGCCAAGGTGGACTGGTCCCTACAAAGTCGTGGAACGGACGTCCCACGCCGTCAAACTACAGGGAAAAGGTGACACTGTCACAACTGAACCTGAATCTGAACCCAAATGCACAACTCAGAGACGGATTAAAGTGCAAATAAACAATCTTTAATTTCAAAGTAACAAAGGAAAATCGCTCATACAGAGGAAAATCTAAAACCAAATCAGAATAACAAAAAAAAAAATCACTCTTGCGAGGAAAACAACAAGGATCGAGGACTTGACGAGACAAGACGAACTGGCACAGGACAAAGGGAAACACAGACTATATGTACCCACACACACAAGGTAATGGGAAACAGGTGGAAACAATCAGGGCAGGGCAGACAATCAGACCGGTGGGAACACACGAGAGGAAGGGGCAAGTTACCTGAAACGAGAGGAGAGTTGGATGTCAAAATAAAACAGGAAGCCACGAGACAACATAGACACAAGACAGAACTAAAAATAACTAACTTAACTTCTTGGACATGACAGTACCCCCCCCTCTAGGGACGGCTCCTGACGGACCAGGCAAGTGAGGGTGACGACCGTAGAAGTCTGTGATGAGGTCGGGGTCCACAATGAAGCTCGCGGGGACCCATGATTGCTCCTCTGGACCGTAGCCTTCCCAGTCCACCAGGAATTGCCTGCCCCGGCCCCTGTTGCGCACAGCCAGAAGAGTCTTGACGAAGTAGACTGGACCACCGTCGACCATCCGGGGGGGTGGAGGGGGTACGGCTGCGGGAACCATGGGCCTCTCCCTGACTGGTTTCACCCGGCTGACGTGGAAGGTGGGGTGGACTCTCAGGGTCCGGGGCAGACGCAGACGAACCGAGGAGGGACCGATGACCTTCGACACCGGATATGGGCCCACGAACCGTGGAGCCAGCTTCCTGGAGATGACACGGAGAGGTAAGTCCCGCGTCGAGAGCCAGACCTTCTGGCCAGGCTGGTACGCCGGAGCAGGTTGGCGCCTCCGATCTGCAGCCCTCTTCATGTGGTCCACACTGCGTAGGAGAACCTTGCGGGCGGCTTCCCAGATGCGGCGGCAACGCCGGACCATGGCGTGGGCCGACGGGACGGTGACCTCCTTTTCTGCCTCTGAGAAGACAGGGGGCTGGTAGCCGAAGACACACTGGAACGGCGACATGCCCGTGGCAGAGGTGGGGAGCGAGTTGTGGGCATATTCCACCCACACCAGATTCTTGCTCCAGGAAGCCGGGTTCTGTGACACCAGGCATCGAAGGCATGTCTCCAACTCCTGGTTGAGACGTTCTGTCTGGCCGTTCGACTCCGGATGATACCCAGAGGTGAGGCTGACGGTGGCTCCGATGAGCTTGCAGAACTCCTTCCAGAATCTGGAGATGAACTGGGGCCCCCGATCTGAAACAATATCCTTAGGAAATCCATGGATACGAAACACATGAGTCATCATAATGTCAGCTGTTTCCTTGGCAGATGGCAGCTTGGGCAAAGCAATGAAATGAGTCATCTTAGAAAATTGGTCCACCACTGTGAGGACAGTGGTGTTGCCTTCAGAGACCGGGAGCCCCGTGACGAAGTCCAGGGAGATCTCAGCCCAGGGACGAGTAGGAACCGGGAGTGGCTGCAGCAACCCCATCTGCGCTCTGGAAGAAGTCTTGTTGCGGGTGCAGACGGAGCATGCCTCCACGTACTCTCGAACCTCATGCTCCATGGAGGGCCACCAAAACCTCTGGGAAATGGCATGCATGGTTGGTTTGACTCCCGGATGGCAGGTGAGCAGCGAGGTGTGAGCCCAATGGATCACCTGTGGACGCATATCAACAGGGACAAACAAGCGATTTACCGGACAACCACTAGGTGTCGGATTCTCACCATTAGCTTGCTTCACCTCAGATTCTATTTGCCAAGTCACTGCTCCTACCACACGGTTCAGTGGGAGGATGGGCTCAGGTTCCTTGGCAGTAGGCTCGGGGTCGTACAGATGGGACAAGGCGTCGGGCTTGGTGTTCTGGGACCCCGGCCTGTAAGACAACACAAAGTTAAAACGGTTAAAAAACAATGTCCATCTGGCTTGACGTGAGTTCAGTCTTTTCGCTTTGCGAATATATTCCAGATTTTTGTGATCAGTCCATACAATGAACGGATGCTGCGCACCCTCTAACCAATGTCTCCACTCCTCCAGGGCTACTTTGACAGCCAACAACTCACGGTTTCCAACATCGTAGTTCTTCTCAGCCGGCGAAAGCTTCCGAGACAGGAAGACACAGGGGTGAAGCTTGTTGTCCTTTTCGGAGCGCTGGGAGAGTATCGCCCCCACCCCGTTATTGGAGGCGTCCACCTCCACCACGAATTGCCGGCCGGGATCAGGAACTGTGAGGATGGGGGCGGTGGTGAACCGTGCTTTGAGCTGCTGGAAGGCCTCCTCAGCTTGAGAGGACCACAGGAAAGGAGTCAGTGGAGATGTGAGCGCATGGAGGGGTGCAGCTATGGTGCTGAAATTTCTGATAAATCGTCTGTAAAAGTTAGCAAATCCCAAGAATTGCTGAGCCTTCTTACGGCTATCAGGTGTAGGCCACTGAGCCACGGCGCTAACTTTAGCCGGATCCATTTGCATCTTCCCAGGGGCTATGATGAAGCCAAGGAAAGATACAGTGTCGGCATGAAACTCACTCTTTTCAGCTTTAACATACAAACGGTTCTCCAGCAACCGCTGGAGAACCAGACGTACATGGAGAACATGAGAGTCTGAGTCTGGGGAGAAGATCAATATATCGTCTAAGTAAACATAGACAAAGTGGTTCAGGAAGTCTCTAAGTACATCATTAATCATGGCTTGGAAGACAGCAGGGGCGTTAGTCAACCCAAATGGCATAACCAGGTATTCGTAATGGCCACTGGGTGTGTTAAAGCCTGTCTTCCATTCATCCCCCTCTCGGATGCGAACCAGGTGGTAGGCATTTCTCAGGTCTAATTTGGTAAATACTGTGGCCTGCTGAAGCTGATCAAAAGCTGATGACATGAGTAGCAGAGGGTACCGATTTTTAATGGTAATATCATTGAGAGGCCCATAGTCAATGCATGGCCGGAGAGACCCATCTTTTTTCCCCACAAAAAAGAACCCTGCCCCAGCTGGAGATGAAGAGGGACGAATAAGACCAGCCTTTAATGAGGCCTCAATATATTCAGTCATGGCCTTCTTCTCAGGACCAGAGATAGAATACAATCTACCCTTAGGAATAGGGGCCCCTGGGATCAAGTCAATGGGACAATCATAGGGTCTGTGAGGAGGGAGGGAAGTAGCCTTACTTTTGCTGAAAACCTCACCCAGATCATGGTAACATCTCGGGACAGAAGTCAGGTCAGGAGTCTCAGAGTCTGTGTCACAATTAATAGAGACAGCATTAAAAACAGTTTTCACATTAAAATCATGACATGACTTTAAACATTTGTCTTTACAACTCTCAGCCCAGTTCAAAACCCTCCCAGTGCTCCAGTCAGTGTGCGGGTTATGTTCTTTTAACCATGGGAAACCCAGAATAAGAGAGTGCTGGTTAGAGCTATACAAATAAAAACACATGAGTTCCTGGTGGTCACCAATGATGACAGTCAGTGGTTCAGTCTTGTGGGTCACCCGGAATATCACGCTCCCATCGAGAGCACTGGCCTCTATAGGCTGGGATAATTGTTCAGTTTTCAAATTCAATTTAGTGGCAAAATCCCAGTCCATGAGGCTCTCATCAGCCCCTGAGTCTATGAGTACCCCAAGACAAACTGTGGTGTCATGATGCTTTACCTTGGTCTCTGTTAAGGCTCGAGGAGAGAATTCAGCGGAGGAGAAACGGCTCACCAGTACCCTCCCGTCTACTGGTGAGCCTGCCCTTTTGCTGGACACGCTGCAAGGAGATGGCCTTGCTGCCCACAGTAGAAGCACCTGCCCTCCTGCAGGCGACGACGACGCTCCTCCGTGGACAATTTGGCTTGTCCCAGCTGCATGGGCTCCTCTACCTCCTCGTTAGCCACCCTTCTCCGTGGAGCCGGCGATGGGAAATGTGAGAAGCTCCGCCCACTGGGTGTAGACGCCGCGGCGCGACCCTGATGGCGACCAGCCGATGACGCCCTGGGGTCTCGGCTTCGTTGACGCTCCTGCAAACGATTGTCAGTTCTTATAGCTAGGGTAATCAAAGAATCCAGGTCTGAGGGCAGGTCAAGGGGCACTAACAAGTCTTGAATTTGGTCAGACAGTCCCTTAAGAAAGACATCATAAAGTGCTGAGGCATTCCATCCGCTGTCTGTGGCAAGGGTACGAAAGCGGATGGCATAATCACAAACAGAGTCCATACCTTGTTTGATATCGCTTAACTCACGTGCTTTCTCCCGGTCGACGAGAGGGGATCAAAAGCCTTCCTCAGAGCCCATTTGAACCCCTCGAGGGATCCACAAATCGATGAATCACGGGACCACTCAGCTGTAGCCCACGCCCTCGCCCTCCCGGTGAGGTGGGAAATCATAAATGCCACTTTGGATCGTTCTGTAGGAAAGGCTGAGGGCAAGTGTTCATAATGCATTTCACAGTCAACGATAAAAGGCCGACATTCTCCAGACTCACCGGAAAACTTCTCGGGCGGGGAGAGGCGAGGAGCCGTGGCGTGGAAAACCGGGACCGATGCAGCTCCAGCAGCCGCCGGAGACGATGTGGCTGCTGTGTCAGGAGAGGAGGGATCCTTCGTGAGGTGAGCCAGGACTTGTTGTACTTGGGCTGCCAGGAGGTTCACTTGGTTGGTTATAGCTGCTTTGAAATCCTCCTGACAGTTCGCCAGCCCCTTCACTCCACTGTGCAGAGCGGACATCTGCTCCTCCTGCTGACTTAGACGGGCGTTTTGGGAGCGAATAGCTGCCGTCAATTGATCTGAGTCGGCTGGGTTCATGCTGGCCAGTTCGTAATGTCACAACTGAACCTGAATCTGAACCCAAATGCACAACTCAGAGACGGATTAAAGTGCAAATAAGCAATCTTTAATTTCAAAGTAACAAAGGAAAATCGCTCATACAGAGGAAAATCTAAAACCAAATCAGAATAACAAAAAAATCACTCTTGCGAGGAAAACAACAAGGATCGAGGAAAAGGCTAGATAAAGTATCAAATTAACATAAAACTAGACAATGGCAAAAGCTGAGCAAAGTATCAAAAGAATACATAACCTGATAAATCATAAATGGGACATGGAGGACCTCAGACTTGACGAGACAAGACGAACTGGCACAGGACAAAGGGAAACACAGACTATATGTACCCACACACACAAGGTAATGGGAAACAGGTGGAAACAATCAGGGCAGGGCAGACAATCAGACCGGTGGGAACACACGAGAGGAAGGGGCAAGTTACCTGAAACGAGAGGAGAGTTGGATGTCAAAATAAAACAGGAAGCCACGAGACAACATAGACACAAGACAGAACTAAAAATAACTAACTTAACTTCTTGGATATGACAGACACATGGTATCACTGGAGTCAGTGTGCAGTGGCAGAGACACCTGCCCGAACACTGGAGGACATAAGAGACACTAAAGATTAAAAAAAAAAAAAAACACACACACACAGCTTACTCACACAGACATTTATTCATTTAGCGTAGCATAAGTGCGGAGGAGATATCCTGTGATCAATGCGAAGGTTTGACGCTCCTTTGAAGCAACACTTTGCCCAGAGTACGTTGGAGTAATATAAAGCCAGGATACAAGAAAGACTCGCTTGCAGAACATTTACACTCCATATTTACTCTTATATTTTACACGTTTATATTTACCTTTTTGCAATACAAAATAAAGAAATGAAATTGTTATTAGATTTATTAGGATTAGAACCACGCCACCATAAGTGGTGTGTGTTGGGAGTTGTTGTGTTAACCTGTGTTATTGTTTTACCTCTGTTGTATTATGAGTCTTCCCTCAGAGACAAAGCCGTAGAACCACCACGAAACCGAACCAGGAGAAACACACCAGGGAGTGGAACGTCAGACTCCTGCATAGCTAAGTATGGTGGAGTAGAATTGACATACATAATGGGGCAAAGTACAGGGTTCCAGTTTGACTTGTGCTCCGTAATAAACTGTAAAGGAAAGGATCCAAATTGGAGGGGGTATGACGTGTACATATGCGGATTCTCATGGGGAGGGCCCACACACAATCCGTGGTGTGGAAGATGGAGAGATGTGATGACGTATTCTGGGCTTTGGGACCCACCACCATATAGGGTAGGAGGACAGGACGTTGGGAAAAAGATAAAGATACAGAGGCAGCAGCTTCAGCCTCTCCCAGGCTCCCATAAGCAGAATCCGGTATTGCTAAGCGTGTATAATCTCACAACAAACCCATGGTCAAACTCAATTAGGCACC
Organism: Epinephelus lanceolatus; assembly: GCF_041903045.1. NCBI lineage: Eukaryota > Metazoa > Chordata > Actinopteri > Perciformes > Serranidae > Epinephelus > Epinephelus lanceolatus. The sequence goes on from NC_135740.1 coordinate 865,975, forward strand.
GCACCAAATGCAGAGATCGCACCAACAACACAATGTATTTGGTGGTGGGAGTAGACCACAGTGGCACCGATACCATGGGACTAATTAAACTAACCTTATTGAATCCTCCCCCTACTAATACCACCGTATCCCCAAGTAATGTAACCAAGGCGCCTGACCCCAACAGAACACAGGCGTGATAAACATTGACTACTCTAAATTGACCCGCAGTGACGTAGTCAGATTGGCCACAGGCTATGGAGACAGAAACCTATGGTTAGACTGGGTGGCGGCGACAGCAGAATCCATGAACATGTCAAATTGCATCGTATGCTCATCCGCTAGACCTACACTGTTCACCACTCCAGCCCCTTTGTATCCCGACACAGACCCTATTGGTTTTAACTGTATGATAAATATGACCATGTATCCTGATCCTGCTAATTGTACCACTCTGAGTTCTCTATTTCCACCCATAAAGAATCACACCATCCCACCAACGTTTAGTCCCAGAATCGCCAACTACACTTGTTTCCATAGGAACCTCTCCACCGGGGTGGTAGCTGATATGGGACAGATGCAAGCTGACTGGTGCCAGAGAACACTGAATGTGAGTACGTGGCAGAACGCCAGCAGCATGGTTCAGGCTAGAGGGGACCTGTTCTGGTACTGTGGAGATAAGACCCTCCACTTGTCCCTGCCATCCTCCTGGGTTGGTACGTGTGCACTGGTCCGACTAGCTGTACCCCTGGTCCTGTTAGGGATGAGGGATACCCAGACCAACCCAGGTAGACAGAAAAGAAATGCATTTGATATGAGCCAGGGAACAACCACGTACATGGACGCCATAGGTGTTCCTCGTGGGGTCCCAGACCAGTACAAATTGGCTGACCAAGTGGCCGCTGGTTTTGAAAACATACCCATACTAGCTGCACTGTTTCCCATCACCCCTAACAAAAATGTGGACAGAATTAATTATGTGCATTACAATGTTCTTAGACTGGCCAACAGCACTAGGGACGCAGTTGGGGGACTCTCTGAACAACTGGCAGCCACCTCCCTGATGACAGTACAGAACCGAATTGCGTTAGACATGCTTTTGGCGGAGAAAGGGGGTGTCTGCTCTATGTTCCAGGGCCTCTGCTGCACCTTCATCCCAAACAACACAGCTCCGGACGGGTCAGTAACTAAGGCGCTAGAAGGGCTGCGCACGCTCTCTGAGGAAATGCATGAACACTCAGGCATTGATAAACCCCTGGGTGGTATCTTCGAGAAGTGGTTCGGTAAGTGGAAAGATTTAGTGGTATCGGTATTCTTGTCTCTGGTGGGAATGCTCGCGGTGTTAGCATTATGTGGTTGTTGTTGTATCCCATGTATCCGGTCACTCTGTGAAAGAATCATAGTGACAGCTGTGGAGAGAAAACATCCACAGCCCCCACCATATCAAATGACTCAAATGGAGACGGCCACCCTGTTAGGAGAGCCGCCTACTGATTCAGATTCGGACTCAGACTCAGGAGAAGACAAGGTGTGAGTGGTCTCATGTGTATGAGACCAAAAGGGGGAGTTATAACTTTTTGTTTCAAAAGAAACAAAATGTGCAGTAATCAAAAGACCTAAAAAGGGGGACCTGGATACATTGAGACTAAAAAAAAAAGTGGCCTCAGTCCTATGAGGCCAAAAGGGGGACTGTTGGGAATAGAATGATGTTATGTGTTTTACTATAAGTTGTGTTTCACTATATAAGTTTTAGATGTGTGAACAATGAGAATACTGAGATGATTTCAGCTGATCTGAATGTGTTTGCTTTGCAGAAGTGGAGAAGTACAGGAGAGGAAGAGACATGAAGTCTGAGGAGCACATACCGCAATGCTTAGATAATTAGTTTCATATATGGTAAAAAGAATAGAAAGTGATAGATAGTGACAGATAGTAAGGTACAGCACGTGTAGGGAGTTGTGTTGTTCTCTTGTCTTTCAAAACAGGAACCACGCCCCCACCGCCAGCGGGAAGGAGTCAGATTAACAGGAGGCAGGGGCGTGGTGTGGTGAAGGAGGAAGTGGAACTGCCAATGAGAAGAGGACAATGCCTTGCGTGCACAATGACACTCTATTACGCTCAAATATACTGGGTCAGGGAAAGGACAGGAGGTCAGACTTCGTGAACTGACACAGCTTTGTTGTTCGTCAGGGACGTGAAGTTAAGACCCAGAGCTCTGTAATTTTATTCCTTTACTGCTTGATAAACTACATTAACTGAGACCGAATATCTTCTATTATTGCTTCATTAAAGAACACGCAGAACTGAGCTCACACATAGCACATTAGAGAGTAGGATGAGACTCTTAGTCCATCAAGACTTAGAAGTCTGGTGCTATCTCAGCTCCTTATTGCTGCAAAGTTAGTTGCAAACTTATGCTTGGCACACTAACTGTGTCTGCTGGGAGCAGGCCACATTCAAAGCAAAACTTCAGCGTCCTCTGTGAGCATGCCTACATCTTACTTCTGTCGAGGTCCAGGAGCAAAAGAGGGTCAGAGAAAAAAAGAGCTGGAGAATAGAAGCATCTCCCTAAGTTGGCTTGTGACATCACGGGTCACATTTCACTGTGACAGTAGTGCACAGTCAAGTTTGAAGACTGGTCTCTCACTTAGATGTGGCAATGAGGCAACCTGTGGAGACGAGTGCTGTCCTTTGTTTGGTGAAGAAAGACCATGCGGTCTTGGCCACCATTTGAGATGGCTAAATTCAAAAGGAAAAAGCTTCACATGTCCAGTTTAGATCTGTACAAATCATCTGGGGTCCAGTGAATCCCAACAACCATGTCAACCACATACCCTGTTTAATTAAACACAAAGATTTAGTTTACATTTTAATATTTTGTTTACAAAACAATGACTGAAAATGTGTGTTTCTTAATACCTCCTGACATTGGACACTATCTAATGTATTATTTTTTTGGTTGATTTTCTTTTTACTGTTTTTCTCCTAATAACTTCACACAATATAAAACACCTGTATATATTTTTTTATCCGTGGGTGGGAGTGGATGCTTCTTCTCTATATTAAAAAAATAAACATGTTACGTAAAGAAACAATAAAACACACAACGAAACTGTTGACTCTATCAAGGCTGTTACAGAGTCTGCAGGGTCGTAGGTAGCATCCAGCCCTTGTGAAGCTGCCACTGAAGAGCTGCCCTCTAATGGATTGTCATCGTCCTCCTCCAGGTCCAGACAAGATCTCTTTACAGTGTTGATGAAAAAGAGAGAGGACCTGCAGAGGTAGCAATGTATGCCCAAACACCAAAAACCCTTGCTGGGTGCAGTAGCCTAGATACCTGTAACCAAATATAACTTTTATTAAGGAAACTCTGACAAAGTGACACATAAACACAGAGCAATATCACATCATAAGTAAAGGAATTAAAGCCTGGCAACAGGTAAATGCTTATTAACTTTATCAAAAGTAAATATACTATAGGTGGTAAGAGAGCTGTACTTATGATGTGAGGCTGTAGATTCTTCAAGGATAACGGTGTGCCTACAGTACATGATTCAGTGGGTCAGTCTGGCATGCAGCATTCCTTGTTGCAGCAAACTGTATGGATGCAACTGATGTGCTGGAATAGAGGAAACAGAAGTTTCACCAGCATCTTCTCAAATGTGTAGTTATGGCAACAGTTTCAAGCAGTGCAAATTTGATAACAAATGCACTAAATTTTTAAAAGATATGGATTACACAGAACATTTCACTTACAGTGTAAATAGTGTGGCGACATAAATGTTAAATGTGAAAAATACAAAAACTGTGTCTGCTATCCCCTTTTACACATTCCCTGTAACTCTCACTTATCTAGACATTTCCTGTCGGCGCTGCACGTGTTAACAGAAACGTTGATATCAATACTAAAACAGCCATCATAAGGGATGAGTGCTACTCTTCTTACTAACTTTGCAGGCATCGCCTGCCCCCACTGTGTTGTTTGTAATCTATTGCATAATGTTGCTGTGCACTCAGGCGCATCAGTGAGACAACAGCATAAACAATGACTGGGAGCAGGGAGCAGTGGTAGTGAAAATCCACTGAATCACAGATTGTTTGTCACAGATTGACACTCTGCAAAGCCCATGTTTGGTCTGAATGCAGCCTTATTGGCTTGACTTTGCAGACAGGTAACATTACAGCACCTTTGTTAGGTACAGGTTTTGTTTGGACCCCAAAGCAGATACTGATGCAGGTCAGTCACAAAAAAGGTTTATTAACAATAAGAAAAAACAAGAGCAGGCGGTGGAGGCAGGGAGCTGGCTGGCTTGTAGAATATTCACCGAAGGATGGATTGAAAAAACTCAGGCACACGGTGAGGCACAAAGGACGACCTGAGTACAACAGGGAAAAAACCACAGGTAAGTACAAAAACCTCTAGCAACACTAGAAGAATAGGCAGCAAGATACGGCTATGCAGCAAGTTGAGCACAAGATACAAAATGTAAGAACACAGAGCTCTACCGAACATGAGTGAAGACCAGGCTTTTGTACACAGGAAGATGAGGTGATTGAAGACAGGTGTGCCTCATCTGCTGCTGCAGGAGAAGCCAGCCACGCCCCCTGACACACACATGCACTGCAGAACAGAAGAAAGGGGGAGGGAGAGAGAGAACAAACACAAAAACATACCACAGGAACCAAAATCATCACAACCTTTCAGGTATGATATAATCAGCAGCGTGGTGTTCATCACAGTTACACAGCTATACTAAGCAGAGGAATTACAGACAATCTGACTTCATAAAAGTACCACAGGGCATATCTATCATGCAGATGAACAGACGGCAGTAATAGACACACACCTTAGTGGTGATTGCAGACCGAGCGTCCATTACAACAGCTGAGCTTCACATTACTATGTGATACAAAAGATATACAGAAGGCCCCATAAAAGTAGTTACAGGCATTGAAATTGCAAGTATGGCTATAAAGTTAGCTTCTAATTAGGCTGACATTCACAGTTTCTCTTGAATGTCCATTAACATTATTTATTCCTTATCCTTATTATTATTCTTTATTGTTCTATAATGGACACTAATGTTACCCACATTAGCTGCCATGCTAACAACACGTTCAACAGGCTGTCACGCTATGCACAGTAAAGCAAGAGAAATTAGTAAAACTTACAGCTCCCATGTTTGAAGTTGGGTCACCAACAATCTGTACCAATCCATGCTTTATCTTCAGAAATGTTGCATATTCTGCTTTGTACTGGCTCTCGCTGAGAAAGCACTGTGGAGTAAAATGGTTGGCACACACATACCTGTTGTTGTGGGCACATTTCCATCAAAAACAATATTCATTCACTTGGTCCTCAGATTCTCAGATGTAGGGAGTAAAAAAAGGCTTCTCTGTTTGTTTGTGCAGCCAACAACAGACTAACTGGCGTGCTTTGCTCGTACCTTTGACACCTTTTACCGGAGCTGCCGTTTGGTAGGGAATGAAAGAGGGTGGAAGGAGGGGGGGGGGTTTATTTCCCCGCATGAGGTCATAAAGGGAAAATCTTAGATTTGCCTGTATGAGCACTGGTTTTCTGAAAAGTGGAGCAAGCAAAAGGGGGAGAGAATGGAATTTTCTCATTTTTGAGGGGTTTATAGATAGACAGACTGGGGACACATAATTTTGTTAGAAACCCATGGTAAAGTGCATTTTGCATAATATGTGCCCTTTAAAGTCATTGAGGGGAATAACATAACATATTCTGTTTCAGTGAGGAAAAAAACATGGACTCTCAATCACGGGTCAACATTTCACACTTGTTTTCTCTGAAGTGCTGACCCTGACATAACACTTTACCCTGCACACACTGCTGCAATGCAGCAATGGAAGGTTTCAAGGTTTAGCCAAATGAATGTCATGTGAGCTGAATACTGTTGCATAACTTTTTCCATCCAAATACAAATATGAGTGCAAGTCATGTTTCAGCTTCACACAAACCCAAATTGGCTTTTCTCACAATTGCCAAGAGAACCCAACTTTTTGTCGGGATTGTAACAGCATGCGTCATTAGGTCTCATGGATACAGCAGGAATCACTACTGTGTGACAAGAAGTTCAAATAGCACATTAGCACATGAAAGGTTGATGAATGTGGGTGGTCTAAGACAAAGGCAATGAATTGTCAGTTGAGGGAGGTAAATAGAACTGAAATTACTATTTTGAGATTTCGACAGAGGTGTAGAAAATGGGTCTAAGACAAATCATGCAGTGACATTTTGGGAGGTGTGATAATTTCCTTTTTAATTAAAAACAGCAGTCATCGCACTACAGCTGGGACACTATCATTTCACAAAGGAAAAAGTTTACTTACTTTACTACATTTGCCATTTATACATTTGTTACAACAAGTCTACTCTGAGTGTAGGGAAGAGGGCATGCAAGGAGCACCTCTTCTGCAGACCAGGCAGCCCGCCCAGCCTAAATTAACCCCCTGTCTGGACTAAAGCTTCATGGATTTGTCAAAAATGTATTTTAAGATGTTTTTTGAACCACAGTAGCCTAGCAGGTCAAGAAAAACACCTTGTTAACATTACAATTTATGGCGATGAAAATGAATCTGGCTGCACACACACAATCTTGTACTTCTATCTTTATAAGGACCCTCAATGACATAATGTATTCCCCAGCCCCTTACCTTAATGTTAATCATCACAACTAAAGGCTTAACCCCAACCCTTACCCTAACCCCAACCCTAAACCCAAGTCTTGACCTCAAAGACCTTGAACAGGCCAAAATGTCCTCATTTTCCAAAAACTTCCTCACTCTGTGGCTAAAATACATATCTTGGTCCTCACTATGTATCATGTACAAGTACACAGCTGCTAGCCTCTGACTGCCTGACAGATGCAGCTAAGAGGGAATTCAACCCAAGTCAGTGAGATAAGCTTGCTAGGATTAATGTTACCAGTAAGCTAATGCTAGACTGTGTGACATTTTAACAGTAACGTTACAGTTAAGGATCCATTTGCATTTACACTGTGTGATGGCAGTGCTCACAGCCACACAAAAGATTGAAGCATTCACACACTCACAAACACCATTACCACATGTTCAGTTACTTTGAGTTGCAGTCACTTAACCCTTTATGACCTACCATAGAACAAGTCCGCCAGAGCATATCTTTACAATTTTACCTGCTATAGTGCCATTTTTTGGAGTATTTTAATATGCTATACATCAATACAACTCTTAAATCCCAAATTTTGATAATATGTGTGGACCTACAGTACAGGCCAAAAGTTTGGACACACCTTCTCATTCAATGCGTTTTCTTTATTTTCATGACTATTTACATTGTAGATTCTCACTGAAGGCATCAAAACTATGAATGAACACATGTGGAGTTATGTACTTAACAAAAAAAGGTGAAATAACTGAAAACATGTTTTATATTCTAGTTTCTTCAAAATAGCCACCCTTTGCTCTGATTACTGCTTTGCACACTCTTGGCATTCTCTCCATGAGCTTCAAGAGGTAGTCACCTGAAATGGTTTCCACTTCACAGGTGTGCCTTATCAGGGTTAATTAGTGGAATTTCTTGCTTTATCAATGGGGTTGGGACCATCAGTTGTGTTGTGCAGAAGTCAGGTTAATACACAGCCGACAGCCCTATTGGACAACTGTTAAAATTCATATTATGGCAAGAACCAATCAGCTAACTAAAGAAAAACGAGTGGCCATCATTACTTTAAGAAATGAAGGTCAGTCAGTCCGGAAAATTGCAAAAACTTTAAATGTGTCCCCAAGTGGAGTCGCAAAAACCATCAAGCGCTACAATGAAACTGGCACACATGAGGACCGACCCAGGAAAGGAAGACCAAGAGTCACCTCTGCTTCTGAGGATAAGTTCATCCGAGTCACCAGCCTCAGAAATGGCAAGTTAACAGCACCTCAGATCAGAGACCAGATGAATGCCACACAGAGTTCTAGCAGCAGACCCATCTCTAGAACAACTGTTAAGAGGAGACTGCGCCAATCAGGCCTTCATGGTCAAATAGCTGCTAGGAAACCACTGCTAAGGAGAGGCAACAAGCAGAAGAGATTTGTTTGGGCCAAGAAACACCACAAGGAATGGACATTAGACCAGTGGAAATCTGTGCTTTGGTCTGATGAGTCCAAATTTGAGATCTTTGGTTCCAACCACCGTGTCTTTGTGAGACGCAGAAAAGGTGAACGGATGGATTCCACATGCCTGGTTCCCACTGTGAAGCATGGAGGAGGAGGTGTGATGGTGTGGGGGTGTTTTGCTGGTGACACTGTTGGGGATTTATTCAAAATTGAAGGCACACTGAACCAGCATGGCTACCACAGCATCCTGCAGCGACATGCCATCCCATCTGGTTTGCGTTTAGTTGGACGATCATTTATTTTTCAACAGGACAATGACCCCAAACACACCTCCAGGCTGTGTAAGGGCTATTTGACCAAGAAGGAGAGTGATGGAGTGCTGCGGCAGATAACCTGGCCTCCACAGTCACCGGACCTGAACCCAATCGAGATGGTTTGGGGTGAGCTGGACCGCAGAGTGAAGGCAAAGGGGCCAACAAGTGCTAAACACCTCTGGGAACTCCTTCAAGACTGTTGGAAAACCATTTCAGGTGACTACCTCTTGAAGCTCATGGAGAGGATGCCAAGAGTGTGCAAAGCAGTAATCAGAGCAAAGGGTGGCTATTTTGAAGAAACTAGAATATAAAACATGTTTTCAGTTATTTCAACTTTTTTTGTTAAGTACATAACTCCACATGTGTTCATTCATAGTTTTGATGCCTTCAGTGAGAATCTACAATGTAAATAGTCATGAAAATAAAGAAAACGCATTGAATGAGAAGGTGTGTCCAAACTTTTGGCCTGTACTGTATGTCCATACTAATGAAAGAAATTGCTAAAAAGTGCAATAAACCACAAAAATAAAATGAAAACCTTTTTTTGTTTTTACACATATTTTTCTAAATACAGAAATATCATGGCTGTATCCCTCAAAATTGTAAATATAAAAAAGTTGCACAAAATCCTTTCAAACCACAGAAAACTTATTGAGTAATTTTTGAGATACACTCATTTTTATAAAATGTGACAAAAATTAAAGTAAAATGCACATTGTGCACAATTTGCAAAAATACAACATGTACATCATAATAAACTATTTACAATAGAACAACCAAAGTTCCAAGTTCAAAGTCAAACATTACTTTTCAATAGCACCAGGGGAGCTGTGATAGGTCTTCTGACAGTCCCTGTCCACCATGAGCAATATTTTTGCTGCATTTTTATTGGTGTTGGCACACAGTGTTTTGATGGCCTCCTTTTGGGCAGAAAATGTGGTAGGGGATGTGGCAAGATGTCAGGCTCCTTTTCGGTTCTCCAGCCAGCTGCATCACCAGAGAGTGTCTCTGACCTGGAGCCTCTGTTTGCTGGAGACAGACTCCTTCCTCCCCCTCTGCCTCCCTTAGGGGTGCAGGGCAAGGAGACCCCCTCTTTATCCTCCTCATCATCGTCAACTCAGCACACAGATGTTACACACAGTCTGTTAGATGCGTTCAACATGAGAGTAATACAATAATGATGCGTATGTCACAATCCCTGTCTCTCAGTCCTCTCCTGCCACTCTGCTGCAGTGTTTTTCCACTCCCCCTCCCTCTGCTTCACTCTACCTGCCAGCCGCGCCCACCTCATCAGCCCAACTCTGCTCACCTGCCTACACAGCTGCAGCTCATCAACCAGCCCTGCATATAAGCCTCTCCAGCACCTTCACTCACTGCCAGATTGTTCTTTAGCATTATGCGAGACTCTCCAGCGTTCTTCTCCTGCCTGATCTCCCGGTGCCAACTCTGCCTGTCCCCGACCTGCTCTCCTCGTCTGCCTCCCGGTAAACTCACCTGCCTTCTGTCCCCGACCTCGTGCTTTGCTTCAGCGTCTCTGGTTTCTGCCTGCTCGTCTGGTCTCGACTCCTCCGCCCGGCCTCGTCTACCCTCCTGCCTGCTCCTCAACGGTGCTTCTGCCTTCGCTGACGGCTCTTCTAGCTACGACCCCCCCACCGGCTCCCGATCTCGCCTCAGCTCACTCCTCGTCGGCTTCTCAGCACGATCAGCCGGCGCTTCAGCCTACGGTGCGTCTGCCTTGCCACCTTTGGCTGCCGTAAGCTTGATCTCTTTCCCTCATCTGAGCCTCAGAGACTGTGTGAGGGCAACTTGCCCGAAGAACGAACTTTATTCTGTGTTTATTCTGCCTGCTGCATTCCCTGTTTGCTGTGGTGCTAATAAAAGTCATTACCAACTGTTCCTGCGAGCCTGGTACTGCATTTGGGTCCACAAACACACCCGTTTCAGCGTATTTCACAAACAAGACTAAACCAATAGTATTTTCAGAATGATTTATTACATGTTATGGATGATAAGTAGTCATGACTGAGGAGGAGAGGGTCAAGGGATGAGGGATGTGGATCAAGGGATTGAGGGGTGAGGGATGAAGGGATGAGGGTCGAGGGAAGGAGGTATGAGGGGGAGAAGGGTGAAGGTATGAGAGGAGGAAAGAGGGTTATGGGTGGATCGACGGATGGATGGACAGATGCTTGGTGGTCGGAACCAGGAAGTTGAGAGTCTGGGTGGGGGGGGGGGCGTCTCTTCGATCTCTGGGGTATGATCAGAGCCCCTGGTTCCTGTAATAACACAAAAGAGAGAAAAGGAAACAAAAATAAAGGGGGTTTGGGGGGGGTGGAAACTGAGTCAGAGGAGTAGGAAATGGATAAGGTGTGCTTTAATATTTATTGAACGGAAATGGGATGTGTTGAAGGCGTGGTCTTGTTCCCAAATTTAGTTATAAAACTTCATTTCACTAACAAGACCACACCAATAGTATTTTCAGAATGATTTATTACATGTTATGGGTGATGAGTAGTCATGACTAAGGAGGAGAGGGTTGAGGGATGAAGGGATGAGGGTCAAGGGATGAGGAATGTGGGTCTAGGGATTGAGGGCTGAGGGATGAAGGGATGCCACAAAGGTAAAATGTGCATTCCATGCAAACAACATCACAGTCTCCTAGAGCTCAACCACTGTGCATAGTGGCATGACTACAGTGACCTTTTCTTTGGTCTTGCTTAAATGCACAGTCGATGTGTTAACCACACATCTCCCAGCAATGCGCTCAACAGGCAGAAATGATGCTGGGTATGACGTGTAGGTTCCCTGCAAGCTCCAAACTTCTATTGGCTTTCCATAAAAATGTCTGTCCGGATGAGGATGAAGCCAGGAAACTTGCGCAATAACATGTTTAAATGCAGTACCTTTTGACACAACATTAACAACTATAAACTGCTTTATAATGGCTGGTCGTAGTTCTGCTAGAGGGTCAAGGACGGGTTCCTCAAAACTGTTAGTGTTTCCACACCACTGCACCACCGCATATACATATGCTGACCTTTCTGCTCTAGATCCATCGATTGAGTAAGTTACATTCAGATACGTTACCCATTTGCATGTCATGTCATGTCTGTCAGGCTCATCCAAGATTGTCTGGTGGAATGGAGACAGAGGCACCACTGTACAGTTTTCTAAGAAAAGTCTTTCTGCTGACACCAAAACACTGTGCTTCACATAAAGCATATCAGCTGTGTCATTGCATGACAAAGTCCCATCCATTTGACTTCCTAAAATACTGGCAAATTCAGCACCATATTCACATGTCCATGGCATATGAAGCTGTTGGCTCTGCTGAAATTGCCTCATAATCTGGACTTCAATTGTCCTATTGTTGTTATTAAATGTTCCCAGTATTCCATTAAAACGCTCAAATGAAAAACACCAAAAAGAATAAATTGGTCCGTAATCCAACATGCACTCTTTCAAATGAAGATGTAGATGCATGTTGGGGGTGCAGTGCAATGGGCCAAACAGTTCGACAAATTTTGAGAGAAATGTCTGCAGGTATCTATCAGCTACTTCCAGTCTATTGATGGATATGACTCTGGAGCAGAGTATGATACAAGCCTGCAAAAAGTCAAACCACATGTCATAGTGTCTGTTGTTGATAAGCCCCTTCAGACAAAACAGTGAGTAAATGGTTGTCCAGTTTTTCCACTGATCTGCTGTAAATCCTGTAAAGCCAGATGAAATCCGTAAGAGAATTCTTCCAACCTCATAAGGTACTTTGATGTTTTCCACTCTAGCTTGAAGTTCATCAAGGCTTTTTGTTGTTAAAATTCCTAGTTCTGTCCACAGTCTGAATGCCTTCGTCCTTGCCCGTTTGGATAATCCAGCATAGTGTGTGTGATCCTTTGACATGCGTGGCTCCCATGAAGACTGCTCAAATCCTGAGTAGTCCATTTTTTCACCAAATTTTTTCTTGCTTAACGTCTTCAAACACTTGTGGCATCCTGCAAATAAGTTAAATGCAATATATTACACACACATATTTATATTTGAGCATTCAATGAAACAGACCAACTGCTATCCATTAAAAAATAAACAATGTAAACATCTACATATTGATTTTACTGATTCAAAGATCAATATCAATGTTTATTAATTATAGCAAAGAATGTTTGAATATTTCAATTACCTCTGTATGCTCCATGTCCAACAAAGCCTCCACATTTTTGAGTTGTGGGGATATCTGATGAAAGACAAAGCAGAGTTGCTCTGTAAACCTGATGTCCTAAGAAAGAGCTGTCTTCCAGAATCATGCCATGCCAAAGTTCTTGAAGCTCATCAACTAAGGGGTCTAAGAAAGCATTTATGTTTAGTGATGGCTCTTTTGGTCCAGGTATTAGTCCAACAAGAATCATATTTTCTTCCTTAAAACGGTCTTCACGAGGTAGATTCAAAATGACCAAATAGATGGCTCCAACTGAATAATGTGCATTTTTGAAAGGTTGGAACCAGTCCACATTCAGCATCAAGGCCAAATTATTTGGCTCTGCTAAAAAAGGCTCTCCATTCACATACTGGTAATCCTGCCATACTTGTCCATCATATACGTCTCCTAACACACCCTCAGGTATTTTCTGCTTTCGCCATTCTTCACATTTCTCTCCAAATCCAGGTCTTTCAACAAGTCCTTCCAGAGACTGCACAACACTCTTGTAACAGTAAGAACATATTGGATTGACATACTCTTTACCGCTGAAAGATTTTGCCTTTCTTAACAAGGCAGAGCCACAATTCTTCCTTAATGCAGACCTCTGCTGTGGGTGATTGTAAAATGGGATGTGACCACAAGTCTTGCAAACCTTTGTGCCATCCCGTCTGAGCTCGTAGGTTTCAGTAAGCATGTATACTGTCATACATTTTGGACAAACCACATACTGTAAGAAGTTGTCACGGAGGATACCAGTCCATTTCCTCAAGGAGAATAAAGTCTTTGGAATATTGCTTGCAAAGGCAGTGAGGGAATTAGCACAGAGAACATTTCCAATTATCCACATGAACTGTTTGATGCACAGAAGAAGTGATGTGATGGCATTGTCAGAAATCTTGAAGGTTGATTGCCATGACAAAAGCATAATGGCCAGAAGTTTCATCAACAAGTCTTCTGGTTTTTCACTTCTGGACTGATCACTTCCATGCCCCTCCCCATCTTGTATGTGAGGATAGGCTTCACTCTGCTCCTCAGCAAGGCTTTTCCCCCTCTTCATCCTCTTCAGTCACATACTCATCCTATGCAAATGTAAAGTACACATTTAAAACGCATGCAATGCCCATACTCAGCACTCAAACGACCGTACTCAGCACATGAATATGTCCCTTTGAGAGTGAAAAGACCATCATTTATATGGCCATTTGAGTATGAAAAAATTAAAGCTGTAGTTTGAAAAGATCATGTGCATCTCAAACAGCCAGCTTTAGTGCAATGAACCTGTTAAAAGTACTCTGTGGGAACTTCATTCAGGGGATTTTTGGAATTGTTTATAATTCAATTGTTGATTTTAGTTGCTTTCATAGTTCCCTAACAGAAATTTAAACTGTACACTGAGAGTAACAGTAGTAGTACTGAGAGTGGAAAACAATAATGTGGGTGAAACATGTTGGGTTTTCCCATTTGAGCTCTGGATTTGCATGTATGGAACTTTATACTTGAATATTCAAAGGTAATTTCATGCTTACCACATAACAGGAGATGCCTTCATCATCTTGCACTGACTCTGAATCGCTGGAGTCCAGGAAATGATGAATGCTTTGGTCATCTGCTGTTTCGTCTGGAAAACAACCCATGCAGAAGATACAGTTATGCATTATAATGCGATATTCATATTTAATTATTAATTATTATTACAATAACCACAACAGTGAAAAGCAACCACATTTTAACTGGACAATTTAAGGGGGAGAATATCTGTAGCCCACAGCTGTACAGGTGTAACAGGTAAATTGTGGTGCTCACCGTTGTCTAAACTGTCAGTCGCTGGGTGCATTTCTTCAGATTCTTCCATTACTTCTTTTTCTGGGTCCTCGGAGTGCATTTCACTTTCATCAATCTCTCCAAGTCCAGCCAAGTTATATTCAAGGTCTTTACACATCGGCGGTACATAACTCCCATCGGTTGGGTCACGACAGGATAGCAGCAGGCTCTGTATGTTATCCGACTTGGCCCTTTTGGATTTTTTCTCCCAAACTCCATTTTTGAAATAGCGCTTTCTGTGGTCAAAATACTGTGTATGACAGAGTTCAGTGCTGCAATGTTCACAGAGGCGCTGAGGTCTTTTCTTCAGTCTTGGGACTTCCATCTTTCAACTGACAGCACACCGTGTTTATATCACAGAGCTTCATAGGTACACCGTGCCTGTTTATATCATAAACATATGCGAGCTCGTCTTGCGAGTTCTTCCGTATGACCTCGCATGTGATTGGACGAGGAGCCCTCGTCCAAACATGGGCGAGGTCATGGGCACCTTGTCCAATCACGTGCAAGGTCATGGGCATGACTCATACAGCAGTATTTGCAAGACGAGCATATACAGACATGTTTTTATTCCTGTACTCAGACCTTTTCCTCCATTTCCTGTGTTTTAACTACTTTGCTGTTTCGTGAACTACAATGGCTGGACAGCGTCTCGCCTTCAACTCCCCTTCAACTCCCCTTCAACTCCTCTGCATGGACGCGATCAACCCTTTCAGCCAGTCTGCAGACCGGCAAGAAGAAACTGCTGAATGCTATCAGTGGGCTGTCTCGTCAGCTTACTCTGCTTGCTGGCAATGTGAATGAGCAGTTCACCATAGTAAACTCCAGGTTGCTCTCCATAGAGGATAGGTTGGCTGCTTTGGAGTCGAAAAAGTGTGTGGAAAAGACTAAGTCTGAGAAGAGAAGACGGGTGCACAATCCCAAGATTGCGGTAAGAATATGTTCGGTGACTGCTAGCTAAGCTAAAAGTAGCCTAGTAGCCTTGTGAAAGAACAAGTGAGCAGAACCAGTGTAAGTTGTTTTATAAAAGTGTATGTTTTTGGTCTTGTAATTTACAGGAAACAGTACGCCGTCTTCACAACTCGGAGACAAATTGCGCTACGAACCGGAGCAAAGATTTAAAGAATATGCTTTCATTCTGCTGTATAAGGAAATAGATACGTTAATAGATACCAATCTTAACCGTTCATTTTGTTTTCACAGACTAACCTCGCCTCATAATGAGGCCGTGACCTCCTATTTGCTCGGAGCTATGTCCGCAAGTCCAGATTTACATGACGCTGATAGTGACGCCATTGTGTGTAAGTAACTTTTACTGTTTTGTTCCTGTTCCTTCCGTGTTTAATTTTACTGTGACTTAGGTTTTTTTATTCATACCACTCCCATTTAATTGTTTTCCAGCTGCCTGTAAGACGTACTATGAGACAGTACGCAGGAGCTTCAGGTACAGACAGCCAGATCTCACATCGCAGGCGGAAGCTGTGAAGAGTTCAGCTAAGAGTCGATCGAGAAGAAAGAGGGTAAGACTTATTAGATTAGATCCGTTTTTGGTCAATGTGACTATCATCTTGCCCTCCACCCCCATTTTGTAGCAAAAACGTCTAAAATGACAAAAATAAAATAGCCACCCTTTGCTCTGATTACTGCTTTGCACATTCTTGGCATTCTCTCCATGAGCTTCAAGAGGTAGTCACCTGAAATGGTTTTCCAACAGTCTTGAAGGAGTTCCCAGAGGTGTTTAGCACTTGTTGGCCCCTTTGCCTTCACTCTGCGGTCCAGCTCACCCCAAACCATCTTGATTGGGTTCAGGTCCAGTGACTGTGGAGGCCAGGTCATCTGCCGCAGCACTCCATCACTCTCCTTCTTGGTCAAATAGCCCTTACACAGCCTGGGGGTGTGTTTGGGGTCATTGTCCTGTTGAAAAATAAATGATCGTCCAACTAAACGCAAACTGGATGGGATGGCATGTCGCTGCAGGATGCTGTGGTAGCCATGCTGGTTCAGTCTGCCTTCAATTTTGAATAAATCCCCAACAGTGTCACCAGCAAAACACCCCCACACCATCACACCTCCTCCATGCTTCACAGTGGGAACCAGGCATGTGGAATCCATCCGTTCACCTTTTCTGCGTCTCACAAAGACACGGTGGTTGGAACCAAAGATCTCAAATTTGGACTCATCAGACCAAAGCACAGATTTCCACTGGTCTAATGTCCATTCCTTGTGTTTCTTGGCCCAAACAAATCTCTTCTGCTTGTTGCCTCTCCTTAGCAGTGGTTTCCTAGCAGCTATTTGACCATGAAGGCCTGATTCACGCAGTCTCCTCTTAACAGTTGTTCTAGAGATGGGTCTGCTGCTAGAACTCTGTGTGGCATTCATCTGGTCTCTGATCTGAGCTGCTGTTAACTCGCGATTTCTGAGGCTGGTGACTCGGATGAACTTATCCTCAGAAGCAGAGGTGACTCTTGGTCTTCCTTTCCTGGGTCGGTCCTCATGTGTGCCAGTTTCGTTGTAGCGCTTGATGGTTTTTGCGACTCCACTTGAGGACACATTTAAAGTTTTTGCAATTTTCCGGACTGACTGACCTTCATTTCTTAAAGTAATGATGGCCACTCGTTTTTCTTTAGTTAGCTGATTGGTTCTTGCCATAATATGAATTTTAACAGTTGTCCAATAGGGCTGTCGGCTGTGTATTAACCTGACTTCTGCACAACACAACTGATGGTCCCAACCCCATTGATAAAGCAAGAAATTCCACTAATTAACCCTGATGAGGCACACCTGTGAAGTGGAAACCATTTCAGGTGACTACCTCTTGAAGCTCATGGAGAGAATGCCAAGAGTGTGCAAAGCAGTAATCAGAGCAAAGGGTGGCTATTTTGAAGAAACTAGAATATAAAACATGTTTTCAGTTATTTCACCTTTTTTTGTTAAGTACATAACTCCGCATGTGTTCATTCATAGTTTTGATGCCTTCAGTGAGAATCTACAATGTAAATAGTCATGAAAATAAAGAAAACGCATTGAATGAGAAGGTGTGTCCAAACTTTTGGCCTGTACTGTATATATATACATACATATATAAACATATATATATATTTTATTATTGGGATGGGGTTTACATTTATAATGACCCAGGGTGACCAATAGTGACAGATCTGGCAACCAATCACGAGCGATATTTCTTGTTTAAAAGTAGTGATTTCATCCAATACTGAGTGGGGAAATTCAAGCCAGGCCAGACATTCTCTGGCCAGGCGTGGTTTTGCTGTTATTCATATGCTAATTAGAGCCATTCGCACCTCCGCAAGCTCCACATACTTCATTGTTCGTTTCCGTCAATATGTGGCACAGACGAACGCAATGTTCACAGGCTGTAAATTGTCGTTAACTGCCAAAAATTAGGGAGATTTCCAGGCGTTTACGGGGACGAAAATCCTACTTTTCATGCAGTGTACAGTGCTCCGTGTGAAAGGTCGGACGCTGGTGCCAATTGTCAGAATATCTGGAATAATAACGGGAAAGCAAGAGTCAGCGAATGAGGATATGGGACACTTGGATTGATGCAGGTCTGAGGCCAGGGTGAGTGTCTACATGAATAGCATGTTAAGCATATGCGATCGTGCCCCCGAAAGGATGGCTACTTTAGAGACGATGTACGTTTCGCGGGTTGTGGACGAAGGGGTGGGGGTGGCTGAGTTTGTTTATTACAAAATGTTGAGGAAGGATAAACGTATGAGAGAAGGGGATAAACATGGGGCAGGAGGTTGTCCATTAATGCTCATCTGGGACGGATATGCGAGGGTCTGGGAGAAGGAAGTGGTTCCGACTGTTGCAAACGTGGGAGCGAATGTGGTGGCCAGCAGTGGAGGCTGTGTCGATTTTACTTCTCAGGAGTGAGAACGAGAGAGAGTTGGAAGTATGAGGTTGCATTAGAAAAACTGGGACAAAGTGGAGGGTCAAAGATGTGTTGGAGCGATTCGGAGAGCTGAAGGAAGTGACGAGCTGCAGAGGCTATGCTGATTTATTTCTCGGGGGTGAGAATGAGAGACAGTCGGAAGAATAAAGTTGCATTACGAAACTGGGACAAAGTGGAGGGTAGATGCATTGGGTTGAATTTCGAGCACTGTGGGAAGTGACCAGCCACGGAGGCTGCATTGATTTACTTCAAATGAGTAGCCTGAAGAGAATGAATGCAGGGCTAATAAGGACCGAAGTCGGTGGCCAGCATTTGCTGTAAGAGCAGAAACCTTTGGCAAGTGTTGGTTAGCATGAGGATGTATGTAGCGGTTCGCAACTGCCGGTGGCTAGATTAATGGAAGCCGGTTCCGAATAGGTAGTTGTGGGTAGAGAAGTAAATTTTCTTTATTATTATTATTATTATTATTATTATTAATATTATCATCATCATCATCATCATCATCATCATCATTTTATGGACAGAATCCGTGGTAAAACTGAATGAACGTGACGTCTAGAGAGGAAAAGAGGAACTGACGCTGACTAGTAAGGTGAGCTAAGGGTGTGCTTTGGACGAGATCATTACGGATAGCTTTCTGTGAAGCTGATGGAAGGTTTTCCGGTTGTGGAACTGATTAGACAGCTGTGACAATGTGATGAAGCCGCAAAAAAAAACCCGGCAATAGAGTTTGGAGTCTAGAACCCCCCAGTATTACCCTGGAAATCCAGAGTTCTTGCGAGAGCACAATTTGAATTTGCTCAGCGAGTCACTCTGGCAATCAGTAATGATGCTCATTACCTGTGCCTATGAAACCGAGCTGCACCAATCACATCGGTGTATCTGATATAGGCGGGCCAGAGGCGAGCTAAACAGATGATGACAGCGCTGCGACGACGAAGTCCGGAATGAGTCAGTAAACCTTGCAAGATGGCTACGGATGAACACCAGTTGTTTGAAACGGCTTTGGCCGCTACAATAAACGAGTTAGACTTGGCTTTTTCTCTAAAAGAGGAACAGAAGATGGCGCTCAAATCTTTCCTTTGCATGAAGGACTTTTTTGCTGTTTTGCCAACCGGATATGGCAAGAGTCTAATCTACCAGCTCCGCTGGTAGCTAAGTGTATACGTCACCCTGTGTATTGTTCTGATTGGTCGTAGTGTTATCCAATTGTGTGCAGTGATATTTACAAATGCATGCTTGGTGCTGCCCCTCGAGTTGGGCCATTTTCATTACTCATGGCCAGACCCTAAATCTTTCTAGATCTGGGTCTGGATTTCCAGGCTACCCCAGTATGTGCCCTGGTTAAACTGCTGCAGACGTCCAGCGGCTTGAGAGGCGAAAAAAGTGTGATATGTGTAAAACCCGTTTCCCCTGAACCGTAAGGTAAGGTCAAAAATCAGTGATGGGTAGTCATCCAACTCTGACCTGGGCTTGGGAAAAACGGAATGGATTAGGGCTCGGATTATTTGCATCGATGCTTTGATTCGAGCTAAAAAATGGTGGCGTGCAGCAGCAGTGCTGTGCTGGAATTTGTTATTTATGTGACAACGCCTGAACGCAACATGGGCTCCGCTCGGTTGATTGTGTATACCGTGCCATGCTTTAGCTTCGGGCCGGGCTCAATTATAATTGTCTCACTCGGGTTACAGAATGTAGCCACTCACCTGTCTGTCTGCCTGTCTGTCTTGTATGTCTGTCTGTCTGTCTGTCTTGTATGTCTGTCTGTCTGTCTGTCTGTCTGTCTGTCTGTCCATCTGTCTGCATCGGGGCAGAACTCCACCGTGCCTGATACAGAGAGCAGAGGGGAATTCTAAATGTGCAACCATGTAGAGACGGAAAGGCTATTTAGCAAAATACTGTTAGGAGAAACACTTATGTTTCAATAAATGTTAATGTTAATAAGAAATGTTTTGGTATTTGTATTGTTTAAATTGCCTCATTAATTAAATAAAGAATAATCGCTAGATTAATTTGCTCATGGACTGTTTGAGCTCAATGGGACCTTTGCTGATTCTCGATGCAGGAGCGGTTTGTGGGGCTGTGGTGGAGGATGTCAGGGTGGGAGGAGCTGGAGTGGCCAATGAAGATTGAATAGGAAAGGTAGAAGGAAGGGAAGATGAAGGGATGCTGGGATGGAGGGATGCATGTGCTCGGGTTGCTAGTGAAGGTTGGGGGAAAAAGAGATGGGTGAGATAGCCCTGAAACTGGGAAAGCATGGTTTGATACGACCTGGCCCTGAGATTGGGCTGATGTGGAAGGCTGGGCGTCATCGGCCGTGGAGTGCGTCGTGACGTCATCGGCGTGGACACCGACGCAACGCTGGGAATCCAAAAGAGGTCGGGAGTGAGTGGAGCTATGCTATGCCTCGGTGAATAGTTTGAAGAGTTGTAACCCAGCTGTGTAGCTGCAGTTTGAGGGAACTCCTTTTCTTTTCGGGACGCGTTGGAGACTGTCCGCCACCTGGTCTCTGATGTCCGGTTTGGATTGGAATGTGGAGAATGCTTTTGCATGGAGAAGGCCGTGCGCGGCTAAGGATCGTTGGGAACAGGTGAAGAACGTGCATGCGCGGCAGCGTCGATGGCGACCACGATTCTTGACCCTCGTGGATGGAGGAGAGGATCGATCCAGAGTTGGAGAGAGTTTGTGGGGCAGTTGGAATGGAGGTGCTGTTGAGGCCAAGGTATGGGAACCGTGAAACGCTTACGGCTCTGCCTGGAAGTTTGTCTGAAGGACTGCTGCGGGAATGATATGACTCGAGGATAATCGCCTTCGGGTGGATTTTGTCTGGATCACAAGGATTGCTCTGCAGCTCTGGATCCATGGTGAGTTGATTAATTGATATGATAAAAACTGTCTTACTTTGAGATTGAGGTAAGCCTGCGCTTACACATGAAGCGCATGTCGGTCGATGTGGAAACTGAGTCAGAGGAGTAGGAAACGGATGAGGTGTGCTTAAATACTTACTGAACGAAAATGGGATGTGTTCAAGGTGTGGTCTTGTTCCCGAATTTAGTTATAAAACTTCATTTAGGGCAAAATGCTTTATATTGTGTAAATATATTTTCTTTACTTTTCTCTAACTCAAAAACAAACAATATTTCATGAATGTTCTCTGACCTGGAGTCTCTGTTTGCTGGAGACCGACTCCTTCCTCCCCCTCTGCCTCCCCCTGGGGTGCAGGGCGAAGAGACCCCCACTTCCTCCTCATCATCATTGTCAACTCTGCCCACAGAAGTAACACAGTGTGTTAGATGTGTTCCACATGAAAGTAATACAATAATGATGTGTATGTAGTGCATATGCTTTCAGTTGTGTTACATGTACAGTACAGGCCAAAAGTTTGGACACACCTTCTCATTCAATGCGTTTTCTTTATTTTCATGACTATTTACATTGTAGATTCTCACTGAAGGCATCAAAACTATGAATGAACACATGTGGAGTTATGTACTTAACAAAAAAAGGTGAAATAACTGAAAACATGTTTTATATTCTAGTTTCTTCAAAATAGCCACCCTTTGCTCTGATTACTGCTTTGCACACTCTTGGCATTCTCTCCATGAGCTTCAAGAGGTAGTCACCTGAAATGGTTTTCCAACAGTCTTGAAGGAGTTCCCAGAGGTGTTTAGCACTTGTTGGCCCCTTTGCCTTCACTCTGCGGTCCAGCTCACCCCAAACCATCTCGATTGGGTTCAGTTCCGGTTTTCAGTTATTTCACCTTTTTTTGTTAAGTACATAACTCCACATGTGTTCATTCATAGTTTTGATGCCTTCAGTGAGAATCTACAATGTAAATAGTCATGAAAATAAAGAAAACGCATTGAATGAGAAGGTGTGTCCAAACTTTTGGCCTGTACTGTATATTTTCTTTATTCTTCTCTAACTCAAAAACAAACAATATTTCATGAATATACACATACATGTCATAGGAAGAATCTCTCCCTTTGATGAAATCGGCTTCATCTCCACTGTCGGCAGAATCCGGACCAGATGAGTGGACTGAATCTTCATGCTGTAATTAGGTCGAAAGCTTCGCGCCAGGAGAAAAGCCGTTTTGCGCGTCCAGGTTGTTGCGGTTCCATAAATATATGTGTGCGAGTGTGTGGTGAGTGTGTGTGTGTGTGTGGTGAGTGTGTGTGTGTGTGTGTGTGTCTAAGTGTTGTTGTGAAAGAGTAAAATACAAAACGAGAGTGAGAGCGAGTGTGTGACTGCAAGCTAAGAGAAATTTTTACCGCGGAAGAAAGAAAGAAATTTCCCGGTAAATGACGTCACTCCTTGTTGTCGCGGGTAGTGTCACGAGAAAGACACGCAAGAAAATCACGTGACAGTTCATGCTCACAATGTGATGACGCTTAGTCCAACATAGGAAGTGCTGTGAATACCCACGATCAGGATTATGTTTTTGTTCTGTGCGCTTTTTACTGTGTAACTACAAACCTAACAGTGCAAGGAAACAGTGCTCTGGGACATGATGAATGCATGGTATGTTAGTGTAACTCCTCTGGTTTTAAATGCAAAAAGAATTATTGCTCTATCTTATTTGGTTGCAATTCTACCGGCATTTAAAAATCAATATGGAAATGAGATCGCAGGTGCTCCCGCTGGTAGGAAGGAGTTAACGTACATACAACACACATAGTTTGTTTTTTTAAAAATTGGTTTATTAGCACTTTGACAATACACTGTTTTCTAGATGGAGTGCGCACATTTAGTTTACATTGTTTGTCATTTTGCAATTTGTTTGTATTAATTAATTTCTCTTTTCTTTGAGTTACCTGGCTGCTGTGGTATTTCCTGGCTGGAGACAGACAAAAGATTGGG
Source organism: Epinephelus lanceolatus (assembly GCF_041903045.1). Classification (NCBI taxonomy): domain Eukaryota; kingdom Metazoa; phylum Chordata; class Actinopteri; order Perciformes; family Serranidae; genus Epinephelus; species Epinephelus lanceolatus. Next base: position 889,175 of record NC_135740.1, read on the forward strand.
CTGTGGGCGAAGCATGGCTTTATGCTGAAGGCCCTCCCACGGACCAGACCAAGAGCTCTGACATCATGGGGGGGATTAGGGTTCTTTTAGTTGTTATTTATATAGTTTTCCCCCTGTGTGTTAAATTTGGTCTGATCAGCCAGTATATATGTTGCCCCAGTGTCTCATTCTGTTAGGTCTGTTAGTTGAGTTCATGTCTAGTCTTTGTTAGCCTTATTTTCAGTAGAGTTATATTTTGTTGACCTCTTTTAAGGGCCCTATAACTCACTATCTTCAGTTATTTGTTTTGTAAAACCTATTTTTGGGAAAATACATCCATCTTTCTCTTTTTTAACTTTGAACCTGTGCTTTTATGCTTTGACTCCGTGGTGCGCAACACACTGAATGAGCTGACGTTACTGTTACATTAACTCTGAGGAGTTACAACTCTGTTACTAACATTTACCACTTACTAACTGACTGACTCCACTTCATCTGCTGTGGGACTGAATGTTGCAATGAGATCTCTCCATTGCATTTTGTCCTTGGCAACATGCTACTCTTCTCCCCATGACAGCTGCATCTTGTCCAGTAGACACATCAGCTAGCAGGGCTGTTTCTAGCTTTTTGGTGGCCCTATGCAAAATCCTGTTTTGTTCTCCATTTCAATCTCTCATGAAAACACACCAAATCTGCATCATATTCCATGATGCAGATATTCCATATGCAGACTAAATGCTATGCTTTACACATATTAAAAAAAATCTATAAATATAACTCAACTGCATTGTTAACATTAAAACCAAACTTTGTTTTGCTGGCCCCATAAAAAAAGACACTTGTCTGCCAGCCTGTGCCAGACTCTGTCAAAAGATATTTGCCACCTGGCCTAACAAATTTTCTGGAGGAGACCCTGCATTGAAGCAAGTGAAGTGTGAAAATGAGTTAGCTAGCTAATGTTAGCTATGTGAATTTTTCATGTGCAAAGTTAATCTTTGATGTTATGGTAATGAAGAGAGGGGTAGAGAGGAGGAGGTGGAGAGAGTGTTTGAAATTCATAATATCCCAGTTGTATAGGCTATCTTTCACTAGCAAGGACCACGCCACAACAATATGTTGTTTACATGTTTATTCTAATTCAGGAGGTGTAGCTGTTGAGGAATGGTGAGTGGATGTAAATGGGGGTGGAGGTGGAAGAGGGATGTCTTCTATTTGGTTGGTCTGGGAGGATGAACTTGAGATCGGGTGGAGGGAGACTCAGTGTGGGGGTTCCGTCTCAGGCATTTTCCTACACGAGCTGATTACAGGCCCCCAAAAGAGTCAGAGTTAAAGTAAACTGAGTTGAGTGTGGGCTTGATGGAGATCATTAAGATTGTTGTGGATGTAGGAGCAATATGCCTGAGATGACCAGCGGCCGAGGGCCTCGATTGTTTGATTTGAGATGCCCCGTCTGGCAGCTGTGGAAGCAGCGCCAATGCGGAAAGAATGGCTTGAGTAGTGTTCTGAGGATATGCCTGAAATGAGGAGGACTTTGTGAAAACGTTTCTGGAACCAGGATTGAGAGGCCATTATTCCTGCTTCGGTGAGAAAGAGAGGGTTTTGAGGTGATGCATTGGCTGTATACCTAGAACTGATGTATTTGGTCAGTGGCTTGTATGGGCTGAGACAGGAGTTGAGGTGGAAAATGTAAATAGCAAAAAAAAAAACCCAGTTGGTCTGTTTTGCGCCTTCGGAACATGAATATGAGGGAGACAGAAGTGTGGATGGTGATGTCAGATAGGCTGGGATGATAAGAAGGACTGTAGGAGGATGAAGTAGGCACAAATTCTGGGCACCTTAGGAAGCCAAAGAAAGGCAGCAGAAACATGGATTCTAGGGTTAAGTCGACCATAGGGGATATGTAACCTGGGCAGAGGCTTAGAAGTTTGGAGTCATGATCGGCGTCTAGCTGTGAGAGTGGGCTCCTGTTTACACAAGCCTTTGATCAACATTGTGACATGAGAGTGAAAGATTGAAGGGCAATCCACAGAATTACCGCACCACTCTTGTATGCCTCCGCTCACCAGCCAAGTTTTGCTAATTTGCTTACAGTTTCCATCCATGTTTCTGAAAACATGGATGCTTTACACTTATTGTCCCTCTGACAGCACAGACGATCTACACAATCAGCACAGTTTCAAGGTAGAGAAGCTGTTTTTGAGATATCACATTCACGAGAATGAAGGTCACAGTAATCTTGTCCTTTGACCCTTGACCACCAAAATCCAATCAGTTCACCCGTGAGTCCACCTCAACGTTTGTGCCAAACTGGAAGAAATTCCCTTGAGGTGTTCTTGAGATATTGTGTTCACAAGAATGGGATGGGAGGATGGACGGACAACCTGAAAACATAATATTGCCAGTGCAGAGGCATAAAAATAAGAAATGCCCTAATATACTTTTTATTTTAGACAATACTGTAGCAACCATGTGTTTTCATCAACTTTTGGACCACTTGCAGCATAATGTTAGGATGTCGTTGCACGCGGACATATCAGCATGAAAGATATAAGTCTTAGCCTTCTTTTGCAAAAGAATGAATGCTCTGGCTAGTACAGTTTTTTAGTTTAGATTGTGTCATAAGAATTTGTTTGTATGACCTTTAAAGCAAATAGAGACCGGAGCCGAAATATCAAAGTTTAACAGAATTTATTATCTTGTACAAGAGGAGCGTTTCACAGTGCAACACACAAGATGAGGTTACAGAGAAAAGGCTCCCTGAGGAGCATCGACTGCAAGCTTTTATACAGTACAATTGGGCGTTGGAGTTCGGGTGTTTCAGTTCCCCTAATCTATCAAGTACAGACTTCATAGATAACAATGGTTTTCAGTTGGTGTGACGTCTTGTCTCACTGTCCTCCAGATGACACTGTCCCCGACCTGTCTCCGACCCTCTGTTTCTCTCATTTCCTCTTACAGATATAATGACGGACTTCCCTTTATCCTTAACCGCCTGCTGATGTTGCAGTTGCTATAGAATTAAACAGGAACCTCCAGACTTGCACAACACAATGGCATGCTTATACAATGTGACCATAATTTTTATAACAGATTGATTTTATGAAAACAACATCCCCCCGCAGCAGGAGGTCTGTTTTCAGAGGGATAAATACAGGAACACTCCAGCAGTAAAATCTGCACAAATAATGAAAGGCACACATTTGAAGAAACAGTTATGGTACTGTGTTTTGGGGGTACAAAGTTTGTGCATTGTTAAAATGCTCTGAGTGTATAATGTAGTTATGTTAGTTAAGGCCTCAACAACAGTGGATTTCAGAAGATGACAAACACCATCAATAACCAAGACATCTGTCACAGGAACTGGAGCTGCAACAGAGACACGTGACATTCTCAAATGAATTTGTGGTGCTGGTTATGGACATGGTGGAAAGTCTTCCATTTGGATTTGCTCTGAAGTTTCTATTAATCTATTTTTGTACACTGTCTCCTCAGTCGCAGTATGTCCACAGAAAGCTGGCCTTACAAATGTTAGATCTTTTTCCTCTCTGTTCCTCTTGGTTTGCTTTGGTACAAAGCCCCACAGCCAGGTTGTTAACCACAATGCTGTGTTCTTTTAACTGAGGAAAGCAAAGATTGTGAAATCAATGTTTTTCAGTCCTGTGAACTTGTTCATGTATCATTTCAGATGCTTTTTGAAGGTGTTGTTCAGTTTAATTGGAATTTACAAAGAAATTCGACTGTGAAACTACCTTGTAAATAACACTGGACATTTGGACCAAAGCAGTGTTTAGGCTGAAGGGCCTGCCATTCTCTAAAATTGTGCTGAGTGGGGGTTATTTATGATGATTTATTCATGTATTTATAATTTGAGCACCCCGGGGACTTCACTGGGTGAGGAGTCTCATTGATGGAAACATCTATGAATGATGTACTGATTGAACTGTCACTGGGCATCATTTTTCACATTAGATTGAGTTTCTGTACACCAGTAGGCCTATTGTTTAATAACATTACCTGCCAGTGCTGCACCACAAAGCACCTGGGGCACCCTCATAATCTACTTCATAATCTGACATCTTAAAAGAGAAAGTTCTCTCTACATATTCCAAAATAACAGCTATTGTGACTGAAAATCTATTTTCTTTATCTCAGGTAATCTTCACATTTTACATTAAGAATTTTGTGTCTGTGTGGACATTCTTCCCCTTCTCCTTAAAAATGAAATTCATCAGTAATTACTGAGGTATCAAGGGATAACCGTCTGGTGCATGCTGTTGCACACAGAATACACAGCATGTAGATTGATGAATGTAATGTGAAACCAAAGTTTACAAGTGTAATTTCTGCCTCAGAATGTTTAGTTGTACACTGATAGAAACTGAGGTTAGCACAACAAGCTGCGAATCAGTCACACTCTGATGAGAACAAATTAAATACTAGAGCTGGAAGACCTCTGCAGGTTCCTGATCAGCTACAATGAATAAAAAATGGTAATGGACTGCACTCATACAGCACTTCTCTAATCAAATCACTTTTACACTACATGCCTTTTAACTCTCCATCTGTAACCATCATAGAAATTGTACATATCAGCACTAGGCATTTCAGGGCATTTCATCATTTTTGTAGCGTGGCACTTACTTGGTGGGGGGTACTTGGTCTGCAACGATGCTTGGGTGGGTTGAACATGTCAGGTGGTATCCACATGAATGCCAGAACCAAAGGTTTCCCAGCAGAACAATGCACTGGAACAAAATAATCAAAGTTATTCACTTCACCTGTCAGTGGTTTTAATGTTTTGGCTGATCAGTGTATATAACTGAGTTTAAATATAAAGTAATGGTTAAAGTTCCGTAGCTGCAATCACGTAACAGGTATCTGCAATAAAAAATTTCCGAGAAGTAAGTAAGAAATGAATTATTATAAAGATTGACATTTTAACTAGTGAGAAAAGAATGGTATACATCTTTAATTAGAATTGCTACTAGTCAAGATTAAATTATTGATATGTTGACTTGGAATAGTAACTCGAAAGAATATAATTTCAGATATCTATAATTGCATTGCAGATATCTGAAGTGCAATTGTTATAAGTGGAAATTATTTTGTACTAGGAATAATTATTTTTGAGAGCTGTAGCAACTCATAATATAATAATGGCTGATAATGTAATAACGCTTCATAATGTAATAACAGAAATGTAATAAAAGTTCATAATGTAATAATCGGCTCTTAATGTAATAAAATCATGAGCATATAACGTAATAACAGCTTTGTGCATAATGTAATAATGTAATAACTTATTACATTATGAGCTGTACTGGCACCACTCATAATGTAATAATGGCTCATATTATGAGAAAAGTGTTGCATTATCATCATTTTTACCTCTGCCATTCCTGCAGGGGTGGAAGGAAATGCTTTCACCTCTGTGTCTGTCTGTCTGTCTGTCTGTCAGCAGGATCACACAATTTCTGCAAAACGTAGTGGAGTAATGGCCAACTTAGATGCCATATACCTCCGCCCCCAATATGCGGCGGGCCACATAAACAGGATGAGAAGCCTAATTGTTGAACGCATCATCCCCCATAGGTTAAGTCCATGATATACTGTAAAGATCAAAACTGCACACACTCACAACGAGAATGCACTTAAGGGCAGAGGTCTGTGTTTGTGTTTGACTATGATTTGTTTATAGGTGGTGCGACAGTAACCAACTCAAAAGCCGGCTGGAGAAGAGGGAAGAAGGAGGGGGACTGTAGTTCATGTAGTTTAAAAGAGCATTTCTTTGTTTACTATTGCTACAATAAAAGCAGGACACAATAACTTCTACAATAAAAACACATTTAAGATTGGTCTTTTCAAATAAGTAAGTGAACACTCTTTCTTTCCATACAACCTAGTGAAGACCTTCCAGTCAAAATGTTGCTGTTAATTTATTGTTGGTCTAAATGCCAATTTAATTAAGACTTTTAAGCACTGTTTTCCTACTACTTACGTTAAATACATGATAGCAGCGTAACATATTCATTCAATTTACTTTTTCTTTTAACTTGTGCAAAAATGAGAAGAGCGTTTTAGAGCCATGTAATAACAATGAACCAGCTCAAAAGTTCTTAAAATGTAAACACAGCCTGTCAGGACACCCAAGTAAAAACATAAGTCCAAATAAATGTATCTAAACAATATGCATAAATAATACATAACCATAAAATATAGTTGCCAACAAAAATCAAGTCCAGGGGGCTCCATTTGTCAGTGACTGTGCCAGTGTTCACTCAGATCAAGGCTTAATGAGTGAATGGGATTTTTTTTAAAAAAAGAAAACTTTACTTCTTCCAATGAATGTCTTTAATATGGAACCATCCAAAGGATATATGTTGAATCAGGATCCAGGCTGTAATCCACCTGGCTTTTTTTGGTGAAGAGCTGCCTGATATTGGATGCAAGGCCACAATTCAAACAATCAGTCAATCAATCAATCAGTCAATCAATTTTATCTATAAAGCCCAATATCACAAATCACAATTTGCCTCACGGGGCTTTACAGCATACGACATCCCTCTGTCCTTAGGACCCTCACAGCGGATAAGGAAAAACTCCCCAAAAAAAACCCTTTAACGGGGGGAAAAAACGGTAGAAACCTCAGGAAGAGCAACTGAGCAGGGATCCCTCTTCCAGGATGGACAGAAGTGCAATAGATGTTGTACAGAACAGATCAGCAAAATAAATTAACAGTAATCTGTATGACACAATGAGACAGAAAGAGAAAGAGAAAGAGACAGAGACAGAGACAGAGAGAGATGCAGTACAGATGGTAATGACAGTAGACAATTGCATCCAGCCACTCTGTATAATCTACAAATACTTATGCAGCAGTCTTCATCCGTCATAATATCTAAACTTTCCACCAACTGCTGACCTGCAGCAATCAGACAGTGGAAGTGAGCATGGCATTCTCAAAGGCCCAAAATACCTAACACGGGTGCCACCTAGTGGCTCAACTTTATACATCTTACATAATAAAATGTGAGAATGTAATTACAATTAAATAATTCTTGGTTTCACTAATTTAGTTGACTAATGTGCTGAAACCCATGCCGTTTGCTTTATTTGCACCTTTACGATGTAAAAATGATGATAATGCAGCAATTTTCTCACAATATGAGCCATTATTACATTATGAATTGTTATTACATTATGAGCGACACCAGTAAGGCTCATAATGTAATAGGTTATTACATTATTACATTATGCGCAAAGCCGTTATTACATTATGTGCTCATGATTTTATTACATTATGAGCTGATTATTACATTATGAACTTTTATTACATTTAAGTTATTACATTATGAGCCGTTATTACATTATGAGCCATTATTACATTATGAGTTGCAACAAGAGCTACTATTCCTTTTATAAATGGTCAGAATTGAATTTTAGATATCACAAAGAGAATTCCACATGCAAAAAAAAAAAACATCACTGTAGATATCTTTAATGACATACGTACACATCCAATATTAACAGACTAATTTAAAGCCAACCAGTGACTTTGTGGTAGTTTAATGATATGATGCCCACATTTGCAAAAAATCTAATTGTACTGAAAAATTGTTCAGAATGAACAAAGTTTCTCTTAATGTCAAAAAAATCCAATTTTATATTTTTCAGAACTAAAAATAAAAGTTACTGAAATTCTAAACGTAAGATCATCAGTGGGTGAATTTCTCAAAGTATGGGCAGAAGTGGTGAATTGTTTCAAGCTACAAAGAGAGGTTAAATTGCTTAGATGGCCGGCGTATGATCCTGACTTTACGTCAGCACCACAAGATCATGGATTTAGACAACTGACCCATTCTGGTATCACCTCTATATGCAAGACTGTGAAAAAATGGGAGCTTGAAAGTTGTGATGATCAATGTAAAATATATGGCTTGGTTGGGCAAGACTTTTACAGGTATTTACAGCTCTGCAATTATTGGGGCCGCCAACCCCAACTTGGGTTGGGAACCGGGGGGTCGCCTGTTCAAGTACCCGTCCGGACCAAAATATGGAGCGTGGACTGGTAGCTGGAGAGGTGCCAGTTCACCTCCTGGGTACTGACGAGGTGCCCTTGAGCAAGGCACCGAACCCCCCAACCAGCGCCTGTCATGGGCAGCCCCACTCTGACATCTCTCGAGAGAGTCATCATGTAGAGTCTACTTTGGCCTTTCCTGTACAGTGCTGTTATGTAGTAAGTAGTAAGTATATAAAATTAAATGTAAGTATATAAAATTAAATTTAAAAAAAATGTCTGTATAAAGGTAAAAGGTATTTATCCAAGAGAACCATCAACTGTCATTCATATATTAGTTGATGCTTATAACTCTGGAAGTAATAAATGTTGTCTGTCTTTACACAATAAGGATATATCTTGCGGGTTGCCCCCATGACCCCAAGCATCCGTAGTGCTCTCCAGAGTGACTGTCCTGGGAAGCCCCTGCAACTGACCTCCACTGGTAGGTTCCAGGCTCTCCACCCCCTCTGCTGGCTCTCAAAGATGAGTGACTGATATTTCTCCAGCTTGCCGTCATGTGCCTCCTGAATCCTTTCCTCCCAGGGTACCGTTAGCTCTATGAGGGCCACCTGGCTTGACGCTTTGGATCAGAGCACAATATCTGGTCGGAAGCTGGTGACAGCAATCTCCTCTGGAAACTTGAGTTGCCTTCCGAGGCCTTCTCCCCAGGCCTGAGAAAGCCGATGAAGCGGGGACCTTTGGCTTGGGCCTTGGTGGCTTTTCGCTTCCTCTCCTTCTCCAGTCCATCGGCCAGTTGCACCACCACCTGATCACGGCGCCATCTGAACCTCCCGTCGGTCAGGCTTACTCGGCAGGATGACAGAATGTGCTCCATATTTGCTGGTCTCTTGCACTGCAGGCAGGAGGGATCTTCTGTCAATCATTGTTTTTGGCAGTACATCATACACGGAACTAAGGAGGAACTTTATCCGATGCCCCTCCATATTCCAGATATCCTTCAACTGAGAGATCTTCCCCGGACACTGTCCCACTGGGTCCAGCTGCCCTGCTGTCTCATGACTACTGTCCTGGCTTGCCTGCCCTCTTCCTCCACTGCCCGAATCTCCTTCTGCACCATCCCTCTCCGGTCCTTTGCCTTTGCCTCCTTCCAGCTTGCTCGGGTTATGACTCCTAGGCCCAGCCTCCCCTGGTTCACCGTCCCCATGATGTCTGCATGTTGTAAGTGCTCCTCCACTTCCCTCAGACATCACGGTCAAGACAGGACAGAAGTGGAAAGCCAGCAGAGCTCTGCCTGCCGCACAGTCTGGTCGTCACTGTCCCGCAACATCATGGCTAACCGGACTTTGGCTGTTTTAAACTCCTTCACAACTGATGTAATTGGCAGCTGCAGCTTGCTCCCGGAACTGTAGAGGCCAATAGAGCAAAAGCTTTTGGGGACAGACAGCCACCTCCTGAGGAAGTTGTTAATTTTCCTTTCAAAAGCTTCCACTGCTGTCAAGGGAACTTCGTACACAAGCAGTGGCCACAGGAGCCTTGGAAGGATGCCATGCTGGTAGTCCCATGCCTTGTACTTGCCGGGCAGGCCACTCCGCTCCGGGGCTCTTAGCCACAATTCTGCTTGGTTGAGCATCTCCTTCACACTTGCTTTGTTATTCAGGTTGACTCTGTACCATCTTCCTAAGCTCTTTAGTGGCCTCTCAGTGACAGTTGGATTGATGTCTTCACCTATCTTAAACTGGAAGTGGTCTTGAATGCGGCCCCGCTTCAGGACTAGGCTTCTGGATTTCGATGGTTTGAACTCCATTCTAGCTGCTGTTTAATCAACAAGTTATACCATGGCATCACATCAATGAATAAGGACACCACAGACTATGTGAAACAACAATGGGAAAAAGAGCTGGGCATTGAAATAACTGAGGACATGTGGCTGAATGCCTGCGAACACAGTTGACCTCTACCAACTGCCAGACCTGGAAAGGCTTCTGCTAGAAAAACCTGATTTTTGGGACTTCCGGTGACATCTCTTCCATGGCAGTCGCTTGAATCACTTACTCTGCCAGGACTGTTAAACAGCCCTAAATTATCTCAACAAATGGAGACCAGACTACAGAGCCAGAGTAAAGTAACAGACTTTCTACATACAAGCAAAAAAGCGAACAAAACAGACTCTGGAACAGTTACCGAAGACATTATAAAGACCGGTCAGAGGACGCGAACGCCAACGGCCATGTCAAAGCACGCATCATCACAGGATGCTAATCACCATGCTAGAGGAGCATTGGAGATGCTAACCGAGCTAAGGAGATTCCGACAAGAAAATGCTCAAGTATTTAAAGACACTAAGGCCGACTTGAATCATCGGTGAGTGAAATAAATTGAACAGCGAATTGATAAGATGGACGACAGAATCACCATGGCATAACAAAGGGTGAGTGCGACGGAGGATAGGAGCACCTGGCAGGAGAGGGCATTGGCATACCTGCTTAGGAGGGAGGCTAACCTAGCTGCTAGCATTGACCGTTTGGAGAACGCTCAGAGATGCAATAATATCAGAATTTTCCAGATCAGAGAATCAGCAGAAAAGAACAATATGCATGCATTTTTATCGCATCTTGTGTGCAAACACAATTCAATTAATTTCAATGCAGTTAAATTCTATTCTATTCTGTTCTATTCAATTCAATTTAATTCGATATGTCAGACATATTGAAAATGCAGTTGCTGATATCTGAAATAGGATATTACATTTCCATTAGTCACAATCCCTTTTCAGCAAGTTCAGTTCTAGATATCTACAAATGTTATCCTTACTTGTGAAAAAGGAAATACCGATATCTATAAATAAATCACATTAGATAGATATCTGTTAATCAGCTTTGACTCGTCAAAATGTAAATGTCAAATGTCAAAATGTGTGTGTATATATATATATATATATATATATATATGTATATACAGTACAGGCCAAAAGTTTGGACACACCTTCTCATTCAATGCGTTTTCTTTATTTTCATGACTATTTACATTGTAGATTCTCACTGAAGGCATCAAAACTATGAATGAACACATGTGGAGTTATGTACTTAACAAAAAAAGGTGAAATAACTGAAAACATGTTTTATATTCTAGTTTCTTCAAAATAGCCACCCTTTGCTCTGATTACTGCTTTGCACACTCTTGGCATTCTCTCCGTGAGCTTCAAGAGGTAGTCACCTGAAATGGTTTTCCAACAGTCTTGAAGGAGTTCCCAGAAGTGTTTAGCACTTGTTGGCCCCTTTGCCTTCACTCTGCGGTCCAGCTCACCCCAAACCATCTCGATTGGGTTCAGGTCCGGTGACTGTGGAGGCCAGGTCATCTGCCGCAGCACTCCATCACTCTCCTTCTTGGTCAAATAGCCCTTACACAGCCTGGAGGTGTGTTTGGGGTCATTGTCCTGTTGAAAAATAAATGATCGTCCAACTAAAGGCAAACCGGATGGGATGGCATGTCGCTGCAGGATGCTGTGGTAGCCATGCTGGTTCAGTGTGCCTTCAATTTTGAATAAATCCCCAACAGTGTCACCAGCAAAACACCCCCACACCATCACACCTCCTCCTCCATGCTTCACAGTGGGAACCAGGCATGTGGAATCCATCCGTTCACCTTTTCTGCGTCTCACAAAGACACGGCGGTTGGAACCAAAGATCTCAAATTTGGACTCATCAGACCAAAGCACAGATTTCCACTGGTCTAATGTCCATTCCTTGTGTTTCTTGGCCCAAACAAATCTCTTCTGCTTGTTGCCTCTCCTTAGCAGTGGTTTCCTAGCAGCTATTTGACCATGAAGGCCTGATTCGCACAGTCTCCTCTTAACAGTTGTTCTAGAGATGGGTCTGCTGCTAGAACTCTGTGTGGCATTCATCTGGTCTCTGATCTGAGCTGCTGTTAACTTGTGATTTCTGAGGCTGGTGACTCAGAAGCAGAGGTGACTCTTGGTCTTCCTTTCCTGGGTCGGTCCTCATGTGTGCCAGTTTCGTTGTAGCGCTTGATGGTTTTTGCGACTCCACTTGGGGACACATTTAAAGTTTTTGCAATTTTCCGGACTGACTGACCTTCATTTCTTAAAGTAATGATGGCCACTCATTTTTCTTTAGTTAGCTGATTGGTTCTTGCCATAATATGAATTTTAACAGTTGTCCAATAGGGCTGTCGGCTGTGTATTAACCTGACTTCTGCACAACACAACTGATGGTCCCAACCCCATTGATAAAGCAAGAAATTCCACTAATTAACCCTGATAAGGCACACCTGTGAAGTGGAAACCATTTCAGGTGACTACCTCTTGAAGCTCATCGAGAGAATGCCAAGAGTGTGCAAAGCAGTAATCAGAGCAAAGGGTGGCTATTTTGAAGAAACTAGAATATAAAACATGTTTTCAGTTATTTCACCTTTTTTTGTTAAGTACATAACTCCACATGTGTTCATTCATAGTTTTGATGCCTTCAGTGAGAATCTACGATGTAAATAGTCATGAAAATAAAGAAAACGCATTGAATGAGAAGGTGTGTCCAAACTTTTGGCCTGTACTGTATAATTTACTCATATGGTGCAGAGAGGTTTCAGGTGCATGAGAGAAAAAGGGGTGAGAGGGTAGAGTCAGGTAAGTCTAGGAAGCAAAGAGAAATAGAGAAGTTAGTTAAGGAAAGGAGACAGTTAAGAAAGCACTGAAAAAGGCTACAGAAGAAGAAAGGGAGGGAATTAATGTGTTGCAAGAGGAGTTGAGAAGCAGGCTAGCAGCTCTTAGAAGGGCAGAGCATCTCAGGAAAAAGAGGAGGAAGAAGGAATATGCAGCTTTTTTCAGGGACCCTTTTAATTTTGTTTCGCCAGGAAAAGGGAGGGCAGCTTAAAGCAGCAAGGCTAGGGGTTGAAGAATATTTGAGGAATACAAATTCTGATTTAGAGAAGAATAGGATAGTGGGTTTTCCACCGGATACCCCTCCATTAGGAGGAATAGAGCATGGGATGGATGTCAGGCCACCTAGGTGGAAGGAAGTTCAGGAGGTGGTCTGGCGTGCAAAGGCTTCTTCGGCCCCAGAGCCTAATGGAGTCCACTACCGGGTTTATAAAAGTGCATTTGCTACAGTGACATTACTGCACCCATGGAAATGTTTACATTACTGAAAGCCATTTTAAGGACTAACTTTAAATATTTGAAGTTAATCGTTAAAGAATAAATCACCTGGAAAGCTGGTGCTGCTCCACATAATTTAAAAGGTAACTTAGCCTACACAGAGTGGAGGAAATGTCCGTGCAGCTGCAGATGGGTGTGGCTGGATGACTGACGCGTACATGCTGATTCGGGTGCTATCAGAGCCGATCCGTGCATCACTATGGCTTAATAATCAACTCAGTCAATAAAAACAACCCGTCCTGTGTTAGGAGTGAATGTCGCTGACAGAAAGAAAGAAAGAAAGAAAGAAAGAAAGGAAAAAAAAGATAGAAAAGCAGCGTACACCTCACATATTTATTTCTCACAGTTGCGCACACGTTTGGCTAGTATGCAGAAGCACCGTCTGTGTGTCTGTGTGCCAAGGGTGTGAGCCGCAGCTTCAGCTGCTCAGGTAGAGAGGTTGTGTAACCCAGTATGTTTTTCGCTAATTCGGTTCTGCAGGTTCTCTGCTGGTACACTGGAGATGGGGATCAAGCAGTTTGTCTCACTCGGGATAGATTGTGCTTTTTTTGGTTCATAGTTTTTGATTGATGGGCGATTTATTCGGCTTTCCTTCCTTTCCCTCGCTCATGAGCACGTCATCAAAATGTGCTGTCGTCGCATTATTCATGATGTACAACGTGGATTGCCAGGAAATATCCGATCTGTCTGTTTAGATTATATCCGATATATTTACACATATGAAGGAGGCCTGAATCTGATCTGACAATATCCGATATCATGTGTTCTTTTTTTTTCCTGTTTACACGTTCATGTTGCCACTTGAGAGGAAAAAATCGGAATTGGGTCACTTGAACCATGTAATGTAAAGTAGGCCAAAGTGCCACAGGTAGTTGTTAACTTAGTAAATGCATATTTTCAGGATATTAGGTTGTGTCTAAGTACGGCAGGTTTCACAACAGGTTGGCAGAGGCTAGAAATAGGTATTATGGCAGGGTGTACAATTTCTCCATTAGCCTTTACTATGGCCATGGAAGTAATCATCAGGGCTTCCAAGCGGGTGGTAGGTGGGGAGAGACGGCAGAAGGGGGTGCATCTTCCACCAGTTAGGGCTTACATGGATGACATGACACTGGTGACCACAACAATGGCATGTACAAAGGGACTAGTAGAAAGGTAAATAAGAACCTCAAGTGGGCCAGCATGAAGATCAAGCCTAGTAAGTCCAGAAGCATCTCAATACATAGAGGGAAGTTAAGTGATAGGAAGTTTGTCATAGATGATGAGGAAATCCCAACAATTAGGAAAAGTCAGTAAACTGCTTAGGTAGGTGGTACAATGTGGAGTTGAATGATGAGGAACAGGTGGTGAAATTTAGAAAAGATTTGGCTGAAGGATTGGATAGAATAGATAAATCAGAACTTCCAGGAAAGTTTAAATTGTGGTGTTTGCAGTTTGGGCTATATCCTAGGTTAATGTGGCCACTGTCAATTTATGAAATTCCAATATCCGTTGTGGAGAGAACTGAAAGGTCGGTTAGCTCCTATATTAGGAAGTGGTCAGGTGCTCCTAGGTGTCTAAGTAATGGTGCATTGTATGAAAAGGGGGTACTTCAGCTGCCAGTATCTAGTTTAACAGAGGAATTTAAATGTACCAAGGTCAGGGCAGAGCTGTTGTTAACTGGGAGTAAGGGCATGGTAGTTAGGAGTGTGGTTCCAAATCCAACCAAGGGGAGGAAATGGAAGCCAAGATCTGCAGTTCAGGAGGCAGAGGCAGCTCTTAGGCATGCAGAGATTTTAGGTAATGTTCAGTTTGGCTGTGGAGGCCTGGGGCTTGGCTCAGGCAAACCGGTATGGAATAAAGCAGGTCCCAAAGATAGAGAAAGAAAAGAAAAGAAAGCTGGTTGTGGAACAGATATGTAGACAGGAGGAGATAATAAGCAGTGCAAAGGTAATGGCCCAGGCTAAGCAGGGACAGTGGTTGAATTGGGAAAGTATTGAGAAGAGGAAGCTTAGTTGGAGGGACCTGTGAAATACTGGAGAAGAATCGTATTAGATTCCTGGTAGGGGCTACATACGATGTGTTACCAACCCCCCAGAACCTAAAACTGTGGGTAAATGGAGACCCATCATACCCATTGTGTTCAGGTACCGCAACCTTAAAGCACATTTTGTCAGGCTGTAAAGTTAGCTTGTCACAAGGCCGGTATACATGGCGACATAATCAGGTGTTGAAAAGTGTAGCTGCAGGCATTGAAGGAAAACGAAGACAGGCAAATTCAGAAGGTTTTAAGAATAGGAGTTTAGCAATTCAGTTTGTTCAGAGGTGTGGTGGGACCAACTAGACGAAACACTGGTGAAAGGAGGTTCCCACCTGATGGACCCAAAGACGTGTTAGTTATCACTGCTCATTGGTCTATATAGTTAAGCCTTGCCATAATAGCTTATCAGAGGGCTTAGGAAGTTATTCACTGAGTGCTGATCCTTTCTCTAGAGCACAAATTTCTTGTGTTTATTTGAATCATTGTTTTTTTTTTATTACACATGTATTTCTTGTTCAACAAACATCTGTTTTATAGACATGTCTAATAATTATTTTGTGGCCTTGCCAAAACCTGAACATTGAAAATACCTTAATAAATTAAGATTGATTGGTCTGCCATCATACCCCAAGACAACGGGCCAATATCGCTGACCAGGACATCTATACATATTTGATTGAATCATAAGGTATCGTTAGGCTGTGTTGTCTGTGAATAACCAACCTGTTAATAGCTAACTGTTTAATTTCGGCTGAGATATATTTGGAGACAACGGTTTACTTCTGCTACTGTATAACTGTCTGCAGCAGCCTGAACTCACTACTGGTAGCTTTGGTTACTGATTAATTCCAACACGTTCTCATCTCAAGTCATCACATATTGCTGCTTTGTCAGTGACCTTTATCATCTACATATTACGTGCTAGATATTCTACTGAGTCTGCTGTTGACGTTCAGGGACAACAAAGCATATGGTAAGGTTTAGACAACAAAAGCACATGGTTAGGTTTAGGCAACAAAAGCACGTGGTTAAGTTTAGGCAACAAAAGCAAGTGGTTATGTCTAGGCAACAAAAGCAAGTGGTTAGGTTTAAGCAACAAAAGCAGGTGGTTAGGTTTAGGCAACAATAACACATGGTTAGGTTTCAGCAACGTAAGCATGTGGTTAAGTTTAGAAAAAAATATGGTTTGGCTCTACATTCATACAGGAAATAAATACCAGATTTGTTGGACCCATCCACCACCCATCCCACCCTCTCTATAGGGACTTTCCAGCTACATATTACTTCATTACTGGCAGTGTAACTGACGCCATCCTGCGGCATGTCATACCACTGTGACAGGTTCTGTCTCACTGTTATAAACTGATGCCACCCATCCCTAAATCATTCTGCTATGACAGGTTGTATCATACCACTTCAAAAGCTGCCTTTTGGCATTGGTGTCTTATTTGAAAATCACTGGTACAGCGGCAGTATTAGACAACTTCTAAATGAGAAAGGACTGTTAATTCACAACCCGTACAGTTGTCATGAATGTTGAAATTAGCTATACACAAAAACTATGTTTTGTACCAGGCCGTAAACATGTTTATCTTATAATTTTGGCTCCCTTTTTTTTATTTTTCAGTTTTCAGTCTGATTGATTTGAAATCTTGACACACATCCGTATATAAATAGATAGTGTAATAAAATGAATGCACATATAATTTGTCAACTCTATACTATTTTTGGTTAAAAAAAGAAGCTTAAAACAATAAGCTAAGTGAAAGTACTACAATAAACTGGTGGAGATGGCGTCATAGTGTATTGTATATTTCTGGCCATAACACATTTTGCATACAGTGTGCATTTTTGTGGAATCTAGGACTCATTTCTACATTTGCTCTCTTTTGTATAGCAAACAAGCACATTAGTAAAGCAAGTCTTTACACATTTCTACTGTTTAAAAGTTGTGCCATTTAACTGATAGAGACAAATCTATTATTTTTCACTTAGTTTCTGGATGTAAGACAGGAATATATAATTAAGGCCTCTAACATAATGATCTATACTCCTACGGAAGCTGTAGAAAGAAGAAAGACAAATTTCTTTACCACTTTCCACTCATGCAGACCACAGCATTTGAAGCAATGTTTGAAATTCTCATTTGTAATTCAGAATTTAGGTTTCTTAGGGTTATAAAATATGTGCTTTTGATTCAGATAATTAGCTGCTGCTGTGATAAAAACCAGCAGTTAAGCAGACTCAGGAGTGAGTAGGCCACTGCAGTTCTCGTTCATAATGTGACATCCCGAGAGGCTTTCTTACCATCTGCTGAGGGACCAGACCATTTCTCTGCAGCCCGTCATCATGCTGCCCATTGTTTCTTGTTTCTCTCCCATCTCTGTCTTTTGCCTCAGCTCACAAACGAATGAAGCAATCAATTGGACAAAGGGGGATGCTAAAGCAACTGATTGAAATTGCAAACTTTGAATGGACATATCTCATGCCCCGTATGTTGCAGAGACATGACACTTTGCACAGAGATGCCTCTCCTCATGAGGAACAAATTTGCCTCAAGAACCCATAACTTCCGGTTATATAGATTTTCCACCATTTTGAATTTTTTGAAAAACACTTAAAGCCACAGTGTGTAAAAATGGTGAGTAACAATGACATCAGCAGTCAAATTCTAGATTGCATCGCTCACTCGCTTACCCCTCCCGTCGGGTAAGTGATGGTGGCCTCGTAGGACAAAAAGCCTTGTGCAGACAGCAGAGAGTATCTAGCGACAAGGTATTTATTTAGGAATCTAAACCATGTTACGATATGTTATAGCTTCTTTCCGCCTGGAATAAGCAGAGCCGGCCCAAGGCATAAGCGAACTAAGCACCTGCTTAGTGCACCGTGACCACTAGGGGGCCCCAAGAGCAATTAACTTCAAAAAAGAAAAAGAAAAATAATTATTATTTTTTTTTTCCATGTGTGAGTGATGATGATTCATTTATTATCAAATGTACGTTCTTGTACAAAAAGACAATATTATGTTAACAGAGTATAGTTTCCTACTGTCTCTCTGCTCTAGACTAAATGTCAGCAATCCGCTAGTAAGGTGTGCATCCAGCCGTGCAATGCGCTCTGCGCATCCACGGAGCTCGGAGCAGGTGGCTAATAATGTCGCAACAAAGGACATACCCTTCAGGGGCAGAAAAAAGAAAAAGAAAGAGGAAGAGGACAAAAGACGTATGTTTGCATGTCTTGGTAATGTAACGTTTGGTGTCACAGAGATTTTGAAAAGTTTCCTCAAATTAGGAAAGTCCCTAATTATTGTTGATATTTTGTTCCAACTATGTTAGCCTATAATAGCAAATTAGCTAGCTAACGTTAGTTCAAAGCCAGAGAAACTTCTCTTTTAACTGGAAGGTTAGAAAGCTTACTATTCAAGCTAACCACCTTCTGGTATATTGGCACTGCACAGTCTCTTAAAAACAAACAGCAGACTGCTCAAAACAAGTTAATTAGAGTTGTTCTGAAACTGCATCCCTGCACTCATTTGGATTCAGTCCATTTCAAAAAGATTAATTTCTTAAATGTGGAAAAAGGGTGGTGCAGATTAAAATGAGCATTGCCCACAAAATAGCTTTTAAAAATGCTCCTCCCTACCTTGCTGACCTTTTTAATCCAGTGAGATCTACACACTCTCACAATACCAGAGGCAGCCAAACAAATTTTGTTCCCTTGAAATTTAAAACTAAGTTCGGGAAAAATACCTTTTCATACACTGCAGCTTGCCTGTGGTGTGATCTTCCTGTTTCTCTCAAATTAATCTCAAATGAGAGATATTTTAAATTCAGTCTTAGGAAATGGCTGACTAATTGAAGATTCTGTGCTTTCTGGTTCTAATAAAAAAAAAAAAAAGTTTTAAGGGGGTTGTTTGTTTTTAACTATGCCACTCTTGCCTGTCATTGACACAACTGCCAGCTTTTATTGTCATCGAGGACGACAATGGAAATAAGCCTTTGGGCTTTACTGTGTATTTTAATCCTCGACGATTTTTAATTAATGTATATGAAACTGATCTGCAGTTACTCATGTATGTTTTTTTATTGTTGTCAAAATAAACCTACCTAAACCTAACGTTTTTGTGTTTGTGTAATACTTTGAATAAGTTGATTCACGGTGTATATATTCTGGGTTGCTTTTTGGCATTAAACGTTTTTGATAACGTTTGATAGCAAATGTTTAATAACAACTAACATTAATTACAGATGTGGTGACGTTTGCTAGCGATATGTTTTTGCAATAATGAATTAACACAGTTAACTTATAGTTTGAGATATGTTGTTTGCCGCAGAGCATAGTAATTTATGTGAGTAAATAAACATATTCCTTTTATATCAACTCCCTGTTATGCTCAAGAGTTATATGAAACTTCCCCAGGAGCACTGTTAAAGCATTTTGGAGGAGGCACTGACTCAGCCAAGACTAATGAAACAGGTGAGGGAAAAAGTGTCACCATATATATTTAATTTCTAGTCAAATTATCTCATTAACCCTATGGGCCCTAGGCATTTTTGGGGTATTTTTACTGCCTTTACTCTTAAGCTCATATCACAGTCATTATAAAGGCTACATACACATGCTATATCTTGTCTTTTTCAGGACAATCTGGTCCAACCAGATTTGCCATCATTTCATGTCCTTCTATGAGCCTGTATTTTATATTAATTTTTATATCAATGAAAAAAACAAATCTGTGTTAGTAAATTCTTACATTTTGACATGAATCTCAGCATAGCAAGTTGGAAAATGACATATTCTGCCATATATGAAGAGGGGAGACTCTCTGGAATCTGGCAATATAAGAACCATGATGGTGGGACATTCTGTCACTTCACAGCTGTCCAAAACATGTGGTTTGTGCCAGGTGGACATGATTGCCAGTATTTTTTCATTATTGCAAGAAATTCCATTGACTCATTCACAAGTCAAAAATGTGTTTTATCTGAAAGAAACATGCAATATTTACATCTAAGATAATAGAAAAATAGTCAACCCAGTGCAATGATGTCCTCCAAGATAATATTTGCCAGTTTGTTTGCCAAAGTTTGTTGTTGTTTTCCAGTTTCAGTTATATATTGGGGGGGCATTTTGGGCATTGGGGGGGGGGGGGGGGACACGTGCCCCCCTCAATGTACATGGTGACTACGGCCCTGTCATGCATGCATAATTAGGCTACAGTTGTCTGGGTGCACAAAGGTGAAGTGGCTGGTCTTGTCATACAAAGTTTGGAGTGTCAACTGGACAATATGGAGATATTTGCATCTTGAAAGCCGGACTACAAATAGATAGACAGGGAGAAACACACGCAAGCCTAAGACATGGTAAGATACGATATTCCTCACTATATGAAGTGACTGATAACAAGATCTGTATCATGGATTGTAAAGAAATTCGTCAGGTTTTTATTCGTCAGTACAATGATGTGTGTGGTATCACTGGAAAGCTCTGCTTTCATGTGATATGCGTGGCATTTCTGTGCGAGCCTGCATTCGCGAGTAATCCATCCAAGAGTAATGTGTGTGCAGAGCTGCATAAAAGCTCTGTTATTCATGATTTTAGTGTAACTTTATCATTTTTTTTTTGCTATGAAAACATTGGACTACCGACAAGTGCTTGGTCTTGTCAGAAAGCTACAATTTTGCTGTTTCACGTGATATGGGTGGCTTCTTGCTATGACGCACGGTCGCGGAGAAAATCAATAGAGAAGAACAGGTGTGAATTTGGATGTGCTAT
Organism: Epinephelus lanceolatus; assembly: GCF_041903045.1. Classification (NCBI taxonomy): domain Eukaryota; kingdom Metazoa; phylum Chordata; class Actinopteri; order Perciformes; family Serranidae; genus Epinephelus; species Epinephelus lanceolatus. Next base: position 910,139 of record NC_135740.1, read on the forward strand.
GTGTCGTTCGGGCCCATAGGGTTAAGATATACTAATATAACAAGACATAATCACATGACAAGGGACATGTTTTTCATCTTAGATCCATCTCCATCCTCTGCTCCATCCTCTGTGCCCACTGTCCCCTCTGTGTCTGCTGCAACCTCAGCTCTACCTGGTAAGTTAACAACAAAACAGCCTTTGTAATTGCTCAGTGTACTTCAGAACATTCTGAGATGAATCATTTTGTCCAAAAATATTAATTTAATTTCCCTATATTTTACTGCTTATTTATTTAGAAAATAAGCAGCATAATTTTCAAGTGTAATATGACATCTAACATGGCTAGCTTTTGTTGTTGTTTTTCATCTTAGAATCATCTCCATCATCTGACCCATCCTCTGTGCCCACTGTCCCCTCTGTATCTGCTACAACCTCAGCTCTACCTGGTAAGTTAACAACAAAACAGCCTTTGTAATTTTATTTTATTTATAAACCATTTTGTTACCTTGTTTAAGGTGCCACTGTTCATTTACATCATTATTTAAGTATTTGTTTGATATATGATAACATTTTACTTAATACTGTCTGTTTTTGTACATTTGCTGTTACAGTTTATTTAAAACAAAACAAAACAAAAAAATAATAAAGCAGATTGTGTTTCCCTTAAAGACTGGTTTATTTTATTACTATTAGTTGGCCTAGATGACATTTAGTATCCCACTTAGTACTATATCACTTTGAATAGTAAGTGTAAATTAACCCCAGGCTGCTCTTGTAGCTGAATTTGCTACCATTTCAGATTCAAAACCATAGATGGGTAAAACATGCCAGGCTGCTCTTTGAGATTTTATGTATTGATTCTCTGTGTGACTAGTAGGGGGAGTTGCTGACTTTGCCAAATATTAATTGAAAGATTTTTCTTCAAGTTTGCAAATCTGTTGTCTGCTTCCATGGCCTTAATCACTGTGGATTACAATCTAACTACAACAAAAAGTTCTCACCTCTAGTTTTACAAGTGATGACCGAGTAGAACATGAAATAACTTATAGTAGGTGTGTGAATGATCAATAATCAGTGTTACTGGCAGTAATAGAAGGCCCCAAAATCAAATTTTGCTTAGGGCCCCATGGAGGCTTGTGCCGGCCCTGGGAATAAGCAACGCCGATATTCACTCGCGTTTTGTCCCGTCCTTGCTTATCTGATCTTTTTCTTTTATTTGGTGGTGTGGTTTCCCTCTTACGGGGCAAAACATATGTGTGGTCCTCTATTTAAAGTGCAACAGAATCATAGAAGTACAAAGCAGGTTCACGCAGAAGTGCCTTGATCTTCACCTTAACCATCTGAAGTGACGACAAGTTCTAGGTAAACACGAAAGGCGAAGCATGTATGTTCCTTTCGGCCACTGTATTCAAATATGGTGACGCAAGAGGGCAGCCTCCAGCAGACCGCGCCCTGCCTGTGTGTATATAGAGAAATCATTCTAAGCCTATGAGAAAGCTTCCATTTGTATGTGAATTGCATTACACTTTAGTAAATATATATTTATGAAAGCAATAGTTGATATTTGCTAATAAACAACCACGTAAATTACACATTGTAACTTTAAAATCGATCTCTTCCTAGGAAGACCGATCTGCATGAATCTCTGTGAACACAATCTAGGGACCAATATCTAAAGTTCCCTCTTGGCAAAAGTTGGAAAACTTACTCAAGCTGAGTTTCTATAAGGCAATGAATATTGCAGAGGGCATGGCTCATCATATAAAGGTGTATAACATCTCAAGGGTTTCATCAATCACCATGCAACTTATCATATTATAAATAATCTGAGGGGACCCCTCCATTATTGACCTGATCAAACAAAATGGGGGCACTAGAGAGCTAATTTCTTATCTAGGCCTAACCGCCATATCGATTTTTACTAAACTTGGTAGATATGCAGAACAAGACGCCTCAAGGTGACTGGAGAAATTTAACTCTAATTGGCAACTAGGTGGCGCTATAACAACAGAAAAATGCTTGAAAATGGCTAAAATGCGACCGATCGCTGTGGCTCCCCCTGTGGACGAATTTTTTGTTTGTTTGTTTGGTTTTTTTTTCAAATTTTTGGTATGACTAAGTCATGGTATGGTATGCTGTACATAATCACGGAAACTGTCAGTGTGTCATTCTGTCAGTCAGTCATTCTGTCTGTCCCACGTTTTTCTACTCACTGATGTGGTTAATCTATGTGAAACTGCACATAGGCACTGAGGATTGGCATAGGTATAAGGTGACAAAGCTACTTTTTCCAAATGTGTACGTGGGCAACTGTGCACTCAGTGGGTATGGACTTGTTATTAGGGACCTTGGCTGAAGGACAGACGCGTTTCCCAGGACCAGCGGTGCTGGGAAACCTATTGTTTTTGTTCAGATTTTTATTATTATACATCTTATTATTATTATTGTTTTTCCGTAAGTGAAACTATTGCTGCAGGCTACACCATGCATGGGAGGGTGGTGCAATTTAAAGGGTTGGTCCAGACCCCTGCAGGGACCTGACACACAAAAAATTACATATGTGCACCTGCAGGGGGTGCTACAATCAAGGCCAACGCCTTTTGGCATGTAACTCCCACACCGTATGTTGCACATTCAAAAGCCTTATATCCATGGATTCCCTGAATGGACCTGCCCACTTCCGCCTAAATTTTTTACTGCCAAAAATGGCAAAAACTGCAAAATCTACTTTTTCGAACTCCTCCTAGAGATTTTGACCGAACTGCATGAAACTTGGCACGTAGACCCACAATATGGACCGAGGCGGATTTGTGCGGGGAGGCTTGGATCCCATTCATAACTGCTTGCAGTTCTAGTTATACATCTTATTATTTTCCGTAAATAAAAGTGGTGCTGCAGACTTCACCGTGGAAGGGAGGGCAGTGCAATTTAAAGGGTTGGTCCAGACCCCTGCAGGGACCTCAGACGCAAAAAATGTACATATGTGCACCTGCAGAGGGTGCTACAATCAAGTTCAATATGTTCTGGCATGTAACTTCCACACCGTATGTCGCACATTCAAAAGCCTTATATCCATGGATTCCCTGAATAGAGTTGCATCATGTGTGCATGGCCCGTCCACTACCGTCTAACTTTTTTCCCGCCAAAAATGGCAAAAACTGCGAAATCTATTTTTTCGAACTGCTCCTAGAGATTTTGACCGAACTGCATGAAACTGGGCACCTAGACTCACAAGATGGACCTGATCTAAAGTTATCAAAAGAATTTTGCCCGGTCAAAAAATGTATGAATTATTCACAAATTATGAATTATTTTGTAGCTAGCTATGAAAACCGCAAACTGTTCCATATCTTTGTCAAATTAAAAGCTATCAAACCGAAACCTTAGATCCTTAGTAAGTATGTGGCTGTGAGGGTGTGAACTGAAGTTGATGGACATTGGCCACTAGAGGGCACTATAAACATGGGATGTTTATATTTCCTAAACGGATACACCGATTTTTATGAAATTTGGTGGGTATGATGTAGGGCCATTCCTGAGGCCATATATAGAAGGTGGTTATGACTGGTCAAAGTGGGCGCGGCTTATTACAAGATACAACAAACATTTATTTCAGCTAAACTATTGTACTGAGGGCTGTGAAATTTATAGAGTACATCTAGAATACGATACAGACCACCATACCAAAAATTGCGCAAATACTCCACTATTATGGGGCGGCTGTGGCTCAGAGGCAGAGCGGGTCATCCACCAATTGAAAGATCAGCGGTTCGATCCCGGGCTCCTCCAGTCTGCATGTCAAAGTATCTTTGAGCAAGATACTGAACCCCAAATTGCTCCCCATTGCTGTTCCATCAGTGTGTGAGTGTGTTAAAAACTGAGTAGCAGGTGGCACCTTGTATGGTAGCCTCAGCCACCAGTGTATGAATGTGTGTGTGTGTGGGTGAATGAGACTCGTAGTGTAAAAAGCGCTTTGAGTGGTCAGATGACTAGAAAGGCGCTATACAAATGCAGGTCCATTTACCACAAGGTGGCGCTATAACAGATGCAAATAAATTCTTTCTTGTTACTTCCACATTTTAAATCACATATTAATAAACTTTATATCCACATATTCCGTAAAGCTGGATTTGCTGACATAGGTCCTGCCCACTTCCACCACACATTTCTTTCGCTAAGTTGCTACACATCCAAAACCTACTATTTCCAACTCCTACAGATTTTGTCCAAACTGCATAAAACGTGGCATGTAGACTGTCGTGAAAGAACTAATCTAAAGTTATCAAAATAATTTTGCCCTGTCAAAAAATGTGCGAATCATTAACGACAACATCTTTTGGCTAGCTAAAATACACATATTGTTGCATATTTTTGTCAGACTACATTATATCAAAATTACACTTAGCACACTTGTTCCAGAGGTCATTCAGAGGCTCGGTGCCAAAATTTGGCACAAATTGGCCACTAGTGGACGCTGTAAACCCAGCAAAATCACGTTTTGTAAAAGTTGATTGGATTTGTACTAAAATTGGTGAGCATGATGTGGGTTCAGTCCTGAGGCCAACCACAAAGTTTGGTAATGATTGGTCAAAGTGGGCGTGACTTATTGCAATAAACGCATTCAGCCTTTGGTACTTCCAATGCACTTCCCATTACAGTGAATACTGCAGCTCAGACATTGGCCTGTGTCCTGGAGCTTGCCCTGACCCTGTCGTCCTTTGGGGCCGACTATTGTGGACTACATGGGGTGTGTAGGCCGAGCTGCGCGGGGAGGCTTGGACCGTTCATAACCGCTTGAAGTTCTAGTGAGGGGTCCAAGCCCGTGGGGCCTTGGGAACGCGTATGCAAGCAGACACATTTCCCAGGACCAGCAGTGCTGGGAACCCTATTGTTTTTGTTCAGATTTTTATTATTATTAGGGCCAAAGCGACGACGAAGTTGTCTGCGTAGGGCCCTATTGTAATCAATCGCACTGTTTATTATGGCCCGAGCACCGACCTCAGTGTGAGGACCCTATTGAAATTGAATGAATTAGAGCCCAAGCAATGACAAAGTCGTCCGCTTAGGAGCGTAGGACCCTATTGTAATCGCGATGTTTATTAGAGCCCGAGCGATGACAAAGTCGTCCGTGAGGACCCTATTGTGATCACGCTGTTTATTATTATTGTTATTATTATTATTATTAGGGCCCGAGCACATAGCGGTGCAAGGACCCTATTGAAATGCAAGGATTTATTATTAGGGCCCTAGCACCGACCTCGGTGCGAGGACCCTATTGAAAATGAAGGAATTATTATGAGGGTCCGAGTGACGACAAAGTCGTCCGTAGGACCCTATTGTAATCACGCTGTTTATTATTATTAGGGCCCAAGCACCGACCGAAGGCCAGGCAAAGGCCCTATTGAAACTGCTCCGTTAATATTAGGGCCCGAGCACCTAGCGGTGTGAGGACCCTATTAAAATGCAAGGATTTATTATTATTAGGGCCCCAGCACCTAGCGGTGCGAGGACCCCATTGAAATGCAAGGATTTATTATTATTATTATTAGGGCCCGAGCACCTAGCGGAGCGAGGACCCTATTGAAATGTAAGGATTTATTATTAGGGCCCGAGCGACGCCGAAGTCGTCTGTGAGAACCCTATTGTAATCCCGCTGTTTATTTGGGCCCGAGCGACGACAAAGTTGTCCGTGAGGACCCTATTGTAATCCAGCTGTTTATTAGGGCCCGAGCGACGACAAAGTCGTCCATGAGGACCCTATTGTAATCCCGCTGTTTATTATTATTATTAGGGTCTGAGCCATGACGAAGTCATCCGTAGGACCCCATTGTAATTTCACTGTTTATTATTAGGGCCTGAGCAACGACGAAGTCGTCCGTGAGAACCCTATTGTAATCGCGCTCTCTTCCGAGGAAATCATACTTCTACTACTCACCAAACTTTGCACAAAGGTCCAGTCTCATGCCAGATATCCTCAGCTGTAAACTCAAGCCAATAGTCCTGATGGTGGTGCTACAGCAAGCGTCTAAAGTTAAAAATTCATAACAAATCAACCATACGTGCTACAACGTCACAACTTTCATCAAACTGTAGCCCCAAATACTGAAAATACTTTTGTACATTTAAATCTATTAAAAATTATGAAGTTCATCACTGTTTTTTTTCAAAAACTGTAAAACTTCTTAAACCTATCTTCTCCCACAATTTTTGCTCAATTGACACCAAACTTGCTATAGATCATCTTCAGACTGTCCTACAAAAGCTCCATTTCTCAGATTTTTGATTTATCAAAAATTGAGCCTACAGTGCATCAAAATGTTTGACTGTAAATGGTACTGTAAACATATACATGCAAATTCTTGCTAAATAAATCTTCAATGTTCACGAAAAAAAGACAAAATTCTAGAGTCATGGTAGATGATGTGTGGCAAATTTCAAAATTTTATCTAAAAAACTGAATTTTTGACAGCATTTTGAATTTTGCTCTAATGTGAACAATTGGAGTCAATGTAAAAATGGCAATTTTAAACATCCGTTTTTCACTTATGGAGCAAATCAATTATTGTTACAAAGAAATTACCAACATCTCCATGCTGTCTAGATGCAATATGTGTATTTTCAGATTTTTGTCTTAATAACTGAATTTTTTACAGTGGTTTCAAATCTGCCTTTCCATGCACGGATGGCTGCTTTCCTACGCAACAGTGAATGGCTTACTCAATTTGTGAAGCCACTGTTGAGCTGCTACTTGCCAATTAGCTCAGAGCGGTAGATGACCGTCTTAGGTTCCAGAGGTTGCAGGTTGGAGCCTCAACTGGTGCAGAATCCACATTGTAATGTAATCATCTTCTTGTGCTCCAGCTTATTGCTTAAAATTGCCTGAGCATGACTGATCACTGTGCAGCATCTTCAAGTCTTTTTTCTGCTAGAAAATCTGCCTTCATGAAAATAAACCAAACTTTGCACAAAGGTCCAGTGTCAATACTTCAGTGTGAAACCATCTGAGGCTTCTCACTTTGCACATAGCTCAACTAGTTAAACATCAGTTTTTCACTTATGAAGCAAATCAATCATTGTTAAAATAAATTACTAACATCTCCATGCTGTCTAGATGCAATATGTGTATTTTCAGATTTTTGTTTTGATAACTGAATTTTTTTACAGTGGTTTGAAATCTGCTTTTCCATGCATGGATGGCTGCTAAATCTGCACGTCTGGCTTAGTCAATTTGTGAAGCTACACATGAATCGTCACTGACTAATTAGCTCAGTGAGATAGAAATTGATCCTTAATCTCAGAGGTTGTGAGTTCAAGCCTCAGCTGATGCAAAAGGCAGATTGTGTTGATAAATTCCTAAATGTCTTCCAATTCTTCTGCTTGTTGCTCAGAATTGCCTAAAAATGCCTGGACCTGACCAATCCCTGCGCAGCAGCTATAATTATTATTATTATTTATTAGGGCACGAGCGACGACGAAGTTGTCTGAGAACCCGATTGAAATCCCGCTGTTTATTATTATTATTAGGGCCCGAGCGACGACAAAGTCGTCTGTGGAGGACCCTATTGAAATCGCGTTGTTTATTATTAGGGCCCGAGCAACGACGAAGTCGTCTGCGGAGGACCCTATTGAAATCGCGCTGTTTATTATTATTATTGTTATTAGGGCCCGAGCGACAACGAAGTCATCCGTAGGACCGTATTGTAATCGTGCTGTTTATTATTATTATTAGGGCCCGAGCGACGACGAAGTCGTCCGCGTAGGACCCTATTGTAATCGCGCTGTTTATTAGGGCCCGAGCGATGACGAAGTTGTCCGTGAGGACCCTATTGTAATCGTGCTGTTTATTATTAGGGCCTGAGCAGGTCACAGATCTGCGAGGTCCCTATTGTTTTTCTCCCGATTATTTATTTTTTTCTTCCGCCAAAATGATCGCGTTTTTCACTGCCTGAACATACCCCAAAACTCACTAAACTTGGAATATAAGTCACACCTGGCGAAAAAATTTTATAATCTATTGTCCTCCTGAATTTCCACCACTAGGTGGCACTACTATAAAGGAAAGTGCGTTTTGGGTCATAATTCCCATATACTTTGTCGCACATTCAAAAACCTTATATCCACGCGTTCAGTCAATTGTACTGAATCTCGTGATATAGGCCACGCCCATTTCCGCCTGCCGTTTTTTTTTCGCAAATTCGCAAAATGTTGCAAACCTACTTTTTCAAACTACTTTCAACCTCTTCTTGTCCCTCATACTTTGAGCTAGAGACACCATGTCAACTTTTAGAGTCAAAAGACCTTGAACTACTGGGCATGTATTCAGCTTCTAGTTTTTGGAAAAATACATATGTGGGTTGGGTGCCTACCTGTATACTGGAAATGAAAGTAAGAGATAACGTTTTTTTTTTTATTTAATACAGCTGACAAGACTTCTAGGTGCACGCCCCCCGATGGCAGCATACCCTGACGCACGTGGACTGCGAGGGCCCGTTCATCGCTGCTTGCAGCTTTAATTTGGGCCCGAGCAACGACGAAGTCGTCCGAGGTCCCTATTGACATTGCGCTGTTTATTATTATTAGGGCCTGAGCAACGATGAAGTCGTCCGAGGACCCTATTGACATTGCACTGTTTATTATTACTATTATTATTATTATTATTATTATTGTTATTATTCTTTACCTGACTTCGTGCCCCAATTTTGCCCCTTTCCCAAATTTGAAAATGTTTCTAACTTTCCACATTCGTCTGGCCACATCCGAAATTAGATATTTTTGGGCGGTTGCGCCCCCTACAAATTTTCAAAATACCCTCCCCATTGGGGTTAGTTTGTCGTAGGCAAACAAAATTTGGTACAGACATGTATCATAGCCAGATGCACAAAAAAGTCTCTTAATGTCATGGTAAAATCCCAACAGGAAGTCAGCCATTTTGTTTTGAATTTTTTTGTTACAGCAATTTCCCCAACTTACATTTGAACGAACTTGTCCTAGGGATTTCGTCTGATCGACTTCAAATTGGCTACAGATCATCCTGAGAACATGCTGATCAAAAGTTATTAAAAACTCTTCTCTATGTCAAGGGGCGTGGCCGCTATGGCGTGACAAATTTTGGCGACTTTTCGTTTTCTTGCCATCGAATTTCGAACGGCTCTCCCACCCACATACTTGATCTCAGCAGCTTCAAACTTGCTGGACATGATGATGGCGCCGCCCCGAATGCCCCGATATGTTAATATTCCACCTTACTAATAGCATCCCCCGGTGGTAACAGGAAGTGGCCAATTTTTACTTTAACATGTACTAATGCCACAAACTTGACCGCATCAACTTCATTCCACTTTTAATGCATGCAGAACAAGTTTGTGAAGCTACCTTATGGACGCTGTGAATCTATGTCTAATGGTGTCCATGTGGTGGCATGGCGACTATCGATCCCTCGCCACTAAATACGTTTGGCAATTTGATGGCTTCAACGACCTCATCTCCTCATGAAAATTGATACACAGGTCAAGAATGGCAAGCTCTTACATCTGATAGGGGCGTCGCCCATGGGGGGGACAAAATGCCTCTATAGTGCCCCCTTGAAATTTTCAAAAACCCCTCCCCATATGTTTTTTTTTTTGAGTTGGAACATGAAAATTGGTACACATGTGTATGTTGTCCAGATGCACATAAAAGTCTCTGGCACCAATGGTCTACTCCAAACAGGAAGTCGGCCATTTTGATTTTGACATGTTATTTTGGCGTGATTTCCACATGTTGTATTTTAACGAACTAGTCCTAGGGATTTCATCCAATTGACTTCAAATTTTTTACAGATCTTCCAGAGACCATGCTGATCAAAAGTTGTGCTCTGCATGTCTGTAGGTCAAAGGGCGTGGCTGCTATGGCGCTGCCATTTTTTATCCATCGCCATGCATATTCAAGCAGTTCTCTCTCCCACATAATTCATCCAAATTGCTTCAAAATTTCTGTACATGATAAGAGCCCCGCCCTCAACGCCTCCATATGCTCGTAAGCAATCTTGCTCATGGTGCCCCCTTGTAGAAACAGGAAGTGCCATCTCTTACGCTGACAAACACCAACCTCAAGCACCTGACCTGATCAACTACATTTTGTGGCCACGTGACGATCAAGTTGATGAATCCCCCAGATAGCAAAAGACATTAATTCAACGTTGAATTTTGGTCAAATTGGTTATTTTTGGTTGAGGTTGAAAAATCTATGTTGACTCAATATTTATTTACAGATACCATTTCAACATTTGAAAAAATGTTGTTGAATCAGCATTGTATAGATGCTGGTTGTTCAATGTTGAAATGTCAACATTAAATTGATATCGTTTCAACGTATGGTGGGCTGATATGCTCACTGCGTCTCGAGTCATCACGTCGCCCTTCAGATTATCCCCACAGCTACCTTATAAAAGTCCATTCTCACTGAGAGCGAATATCCGCGCGGATTACTCTCATGGAAAAATATAAAAGTTGATTTCATGGGTTCTTATGGAAGTTTGCACACCGGGGTGGAACTTTCGTGCGTTGAAAAACGTTTCCGCCCAGACTTTGACCCCCCGCGGAATTCGCCGGCGGAACTACACAGCTGGGCCAATGAATTTGTTTGTTTATAGTCATGCAGACCGAAATCCAGTCAGGCAGGACAGTATGGGAGAAAGGTTGATAGTTTCACAGCACTGCGTCCTTTTTGATAAAAGACGGGATGGTTTTATGAACAGTGAATTAAAGGACAACGTCTGGCAGTCCATTGCCCAGAATGAACCTTAAAACGGGACAGCCTTGGCTCATAACACTTGTCTTCCTCTCTCGCAACCTGTAGGCTTATATCTGACCCAAAACATTGACAGCACTGAGAGACAGTACTGCACTAATTGGGATTTCTTGTGCCTTTTTCTCTTCTTTTTTTTTTTTTTTTTTTTTAACCTTAGATCATAACTGATAACAGTTGAGTCAATGTCTATTTTGTTTATGTTGTCTTTGAAAGCTGCTTGAATTTGCACTGAGGATATAAACAATTGTTTTTGTTCTTTTGACCTTTTATTGTTCTATTTTATTGTTTACTGACAATAATAGTGATTTGATTTATATCGTGATATATATCTATCGACTGATATGATAAAAATATCCAATAATATGGACCAATAATTCAGTTTGGTACTGGTAGACCTCCAATAGACATTTACTGTCACAATTTCAAATCTACATGATTTAATCTATCTACATAATTTCTAAACTAGTGTAGATTTTGCTTAATGTGTGGCACTAATGTAGTCATATTTGCATTGCACTTGAAGGCTGATATATTTTTAATGTTAGTTTGTGAATTGAAATTTATCTGAATTAAAATCTGATGGCCATTTTCAAAACCTTTTTTTAAGTAGTAATCATACTTCTTAAAAAATGTAAAATGTATTTTCTGCTTGTTCTTTTGCAGACTCATTAGAAAAGGCCAAACAATATGAAGAAAAGTATGTGAATACTGGACGTCCAACCACTGATTTGGAATCGGAGGAGGAAGCAGATGAACATCGGAAAAGAAGAGCAAGGTACAGTGGAATTCCTCAACCAAATGTGTTTGGTGTATTGGTTTATTTATTAGCCCACACCTAGACGCTGTGGCCTTGTGGTGAGTGTTCACCCTGAGATTAGGAGGTCAGGGTTCGATCTCCGGCCGAGTCATAACAAAGACTTTAACCCAATTCCTCCCTGCTTGGCACTCAGCCTCAGGGGTTGGATTACATGTTCGTCCTGTGATGGACTAGTGTCATGTCTATGTGTACTTGTACATCAAGCTAACTCATTCTACAGAAACAAGCAATAGGCTCCTGATCTGTGAACATTGTCTCTCTCAAGGCTTGCTCACTTAATTTAATTATCCTTAAAATTATTTCAATTGCTGGGAATGTTAAATGTTTACTAATGTTCACTAACGTTTACTCCTCCGTGAACCGTCACCTTATCGTGGTGGAGGAGTTTGAGTGCCCTAATGACCCTAGGAGCTATGCTGTTGGGGGCATTTTGCCCCTGGTAGGGTTTCCCATGGCAGATTGGTTCTGGGTGAAGGGTCAGATGAAAAACGGTTCAAAAGACCCTTCATGATGGACACAAACAAGGACACATGTACCCGGCCCGGAGGGTTACCGGGGCCCCACCCTGGAGCCAGGCCTGGGGTTGGGGCCCGTGGGCGAGCGCCTGGTGGTCGGGCCTTCGCCCATGGGGTCCGGCCGGGCCCAGCCTGAACCGGCTACATGGACTCGTCCCCCTGCAGGCCCACCACCCGCAGAGGGATCCAGAAGGGTTCGGTGCAATGTGGATTGGGCAGCAGACTAAGGCGGGGGCCTTGGCGGTCCGATCCTCGGTTACAGAAGTTGGCTCTTGGGACATGGAATGTCACCTCTCTGGCGGGGAAGGAGCCGGAGCTTGTGGAAGAGGTTGAGCGCTACCGGCTAGATATAGTCGGCCTCACCTCGACACATAGTTCCGGCTCTGGAACCCTAGTCCTTGAGAGGGGTTGGACTCTCTCCTTCGCTGGAGTTGCTCCGGGTGAGAGGCGGAGGGCCGAGGTGGGCTTTCTGATAGCCCCCAGACTCTCTGCCTGTACGTTGGGGTTTACCCCGGTAGACGAAAGGGTTGCTTCCCTGCGCCTTCGGGTCGGGGAACGGGTCCTGACTGTTGTCTGTGCTTATGCACCGAACAACAGTTCAGAGTACCCACCCTTTTTGGAGTCCCTGGGACGGGTGCTGGACAGTGCCCTGACCGGGGACTCCATTGTTCTGCTGAGGGACTTCAACGCTCACGTGGGCAATGACAGCGGGACCTGGAGGGGCGTGATTGGGAGGATCGGCCTGCCCGATCTGAACCCGAGTGGTGTTCAGTTATTGGACTTCTGTGCGGGTCGCAGTTTGGCCATAACTAACACCATGTTCAAATATAAGGATGTCCATCGGTGCACGTGGCACCAGGACAGCCTAGGTCGCAGGTCAATGATTGACTTTGTAGTCGTATCATTTGACCTGCGGCCATATGTTCTGGACACTCGGGTGAAGAGAGGAGCAGAGCTGTCAACTGATCACCAGCTGGTGGTGAGTTGGATCAGATGGTGGGGGAAGACGCCGCACAGACCTGGCAGGCCCAAACGAACAGCGAGAGTCTGCTGGGAACGCCTGGCGGAAGAACCGGTCCAGATGATCTTCAACTCCCACCTCCGGGAGAGCTTCGACCGCGCCCCGAGGGCAGAGGGGGACATTGAGTCCGAATGGGCCTTGTTCCGCTCTGCCATTGTCGAGGCGGCGGTTGCAAGCTGTGGCCGCAAGGCCGCTGGGGCCAGTCGCGGCGGTAATCCCTGAACCCGCTGGTGGACACCAGAGGTGAGGGGAGCCGTCAGGCTGAAGAAGGAGGCCTACAGGGCATGGTTGGTCTGTGGGTCTCCAGAAGCAGGGGGCCAAGCGGAGCGCAGCGGCGGTAGTCGTGGAGGCAAAAACTCGGGAGTGGGAGGAGTTCGGTGAGGCCATGGAGGAAGACTATCGATCGGCTCCAAAGAGGTTCTGGCAAATCGTCTGGCGCCTCAGGGGGGGAAGGCAGCAACTTGCTCACACTGTTTACAGTGGGGGCGGGGAGCTGCTGACGTCAACTGGGGACATTGTCGGGCGGTGGAAGGAATACTTTGAGGAGCTCCTCAATCCCACCAACATGTATTCCAGTGAGGAAACAGAGACGGGGGTCTCGGGGGCGGGTCATCCAATTTCTGGGGCAGAAGTTGCTGAGGTAGTGAAACAACTCCGAGGCGGCGGAGCCCCAGGGGTGGATGAGATTCGTCCTGGATATCTCAAGGCTCTGGATGTTGTAGGGCTGTCCTGGCTGACACGCCTCTGCAACATTGCGTGGACATCGGGGGCAGTGCCTCTGGAGTGGCAGACCGGGGTGGTGGTCCCCATTTTCAAGAAAGGGGACCAGAGGGTGTGTTCCAACTACAGGGGGATCACACTCCTCAGCCTACCCGGTAAGGTCTACTCCAGGGTGCTGGAGAAGAGGGTCCGGTCGATAGTTGAACCTCAGATTGAGGAGGAGCAATGTGATTTTCGTCCCGGACGTGGAACCATGGACCAGCTCTTTACCCTCACCAGGGTGCTGGAGGGGGCATGGGAGTTTGCCCAATCAGTCCACATGTGTTTTGTGGATTTGGAGAAGGCTTACGACCGTGTCCCCAGGGGCATCCTGTGGGGGGTGCTCCAGGAGTATGGAGTTGGTGGCCCCTTGCTAAGGGCCATCCAGTCCCTGTACCGAAGGAGCATGAGTCTGGTTCGCATGGCCGGCAGTAAGTCGGACCTGTTCCCGGTGACGGTTGGACTCCGCCAAGGCTGCCCTTTGTCACCGGTTCTGTTCATAACTTTTCTGGACAGAATTTCTAGGCGCAGCCAAGTGGTGGAGGGTGTCAGGTTCGGTGATGGGAGGATCTCGTCCCTGCTTTTTGCGGATGACGTGGTCCTCCTAGCTCCATTGAACAGTGACCTCCAGCTCTCGCTGGGACGGTTCGCAGCTGAGTGTGAAGCGGCTGGGATGAGAATCAGCACCTCCAAGTCTGAGGCCATGGTCCTCAGCCGGAAAAGGGTGGATTGCCCACTCCAGATCAGGGGGGAGGTCCTTCCTCAGGTGGAGGAGTTTAAGTATCTCGGGATCTTGTTCACGAGTGAGGGTAGGATGGAGCGGGAGATTGATAGGCGGATTGGGGCGGCATCAGCAGTGATGCAGGCGCTTAACCGGTCCGTTGTGGTGAAGAGGGAGCTTAGCCAGAAAGCGAAGCTCTCAATTTACCGGTCGATCTACGTTCCAACCCTCACCTATGGTCACGAACTCTGGGTAGTGACCGAAAGAATGAGGTCGCGAGTACAAGTGGCCGAAATGAGTTTCCTCCGCAGGGTGGCTGGGCTCAGCCTTAGGGATAGGGTGAGGAGCTCGGACATCCGGGAGGGACCCGGAGTAGAGCTGCTGCTCCTCCACATCGAGAGGAGCCAGTTGAGGTGGTTCGGGCATCTGGTAAAGATGCCTTCCGGACGCCTCCCTTGGGAGGTGTTTCGGGCATGTCCAACCGGGAGGAGACCTCGGGGCCGCCCCAGAACACGCTGGAGGGACTACATCGCCCGGCTGGCCTGGGAACGCCTCGGGGTTCCCGCGGAAGAGCTGACGGAAGTGGCGGGGGAGAGGACTGTCTGGGCTTCTTTGCTGAGGCTGCTGCCCCCGCGACTCGGACCCGGATAAGCGGAGGACAACGAGTACGAGTACGAGTACAAGTTAAATGTTTAATTTTTAATTTTTATTTTCAAGGCCAAATCCTGTTTATCTGGAGTCAGATGGAGAGCGAGATACACAGAAAATCCAGGTACAGCGATGACACTGTCAGTTATGGCACTAACTGCTACACCTACTGTACATATTTCTCATGTATAATTCCACTTATTTGTTAATACATTGCTGCCAGAATCCAGCCAGTGCCCCTCACATGCAAGCAATGGTATGTCATTACTTATTAAAATGGCAGAGACAGAATTTTGCATGTGAGCTTTAATTTAAAAGCATTTAGTTCTTCTGTCAGTACATACAAGCATATCAGTCATGTGATATGTGTTCAAAAGTTACAGCATCCACTGTTCATGTCTTGTGTTCCTTTCTTTTAGCCTCTGGAGGAAGCTACTCGGATGTTCAGTCATTTCACCAGGCTAATAATGGTAAGTGAACCACTTCACACTACTACCTTGGGGTGGACAGTAAAGCTTGTTTCCTATGTAAATGTGCTTTGTCCAAGTTACAGCATTCATAGCTCATGTTTTGTCTTCTCTCATTTTAGGCGTTTGTGGAAGCTACTTGGCCGAGTTGGAGTCAATGGACCTCTGTAATGATGGTAAGTAGACTAATAGGCTACATGTATGTGATTCTCTCAGCCACTCTTATTTTGGCTCCAGTCTGTTTCAATAGGAGGCAGCAGTGCCTCTATGGGGGATTACTGGTCCTGCCTTACTGGAGACCTTGCACTGACTGGAAATGTTAATTAGATGGGTGGGAGTGTCGAGTGCATATAGCTTATTCAGTGTCTCACTATTTTGCTAGGAGCTGTTTATGGTGGCCTTATTTGGTTAATTCTGTCTGTATTTCTCCAGGAATGCCAATATACAACTCCAGCCCCTACCACACTATGCCATCACAGCAAGCAAGGAATGGTATGTATTACTCATCTTAAATGTTTGTTTGTTTTTTGTGCAAAATTCTGCAATTCATGTTCATGTCCACAATTAATGATGTGTGTCCTTTCTTTTAGATTTCGGTGCCAGCTACGCACATGGCTCCAGATCAGGTGACTTCAGGTCACCTGGCCTGGGTAAAGATCCCTATATTCCCATTATAACTGAGTACACTTGTTACAAGACTGCTACTAATAGTCAAGTCAAAGTTTTCCCCATTTCCCAATATCACAAAATGTATGTCTCAAAGGACTGGACATAAAATAATGGGATGATTGCTATCTTTTTTCACCCTTGTCTATTAACTGCAATGAAATTGCACATGTAGCATTCATAAAATACACAGTGACCTAATGTGAATGCTGATGCCATGTTGTTGGTATTTTAAAGGTTCAGCTCCACAAACGTCACGTTGAAGATTCCATGGAGAGGAATCCAGCCAAGTGTTGAAAGGCAAGTATCTTTTTCTGATCAACTTATTACCCTTATTGATGCTCTCTGAATTGAGAAACATATCCCTTGTGACTTTCCCATGTTTGTCATGGTTTTTTCATGTAATTTGTCATGGTGTTTAGGCCTAAAATTTAAGCACTTAATGGTTACTATAAATAAGGGGTGCAAACACTTAAGTTAGTTAAATTGCTTAGTGTAATTCTAAATGATTGAAAATGGTGAATCTACCCTTGAAATTTAATGTAAAATCAATTGTTTTTCTTCAAGACAATGCTGCCAACAAAAACACCAAGATGCTTACGGAGCTACTCATGGAGGTGAAGCAAATGTCACGGGACATTCAGTTTTTAAAGACTGAAATCACGGACATTAGATACACCTTGAATATTCATGGGGCTGGACCTGACTCACAGAGAGAAGAGAACTTCCCCATCGTGCTGCCGCTCACCAATGAAGAGCAGTTTGATGAGGCTGAAGCTGCACTGAAGGAGGAAACAGTCCGTCGAAAGCTGGTGAACAATTTTTACACTAAGCATTTTCTCTATAATCTGTGAAGGCTTCAATCTTTTCTGCAGGCATTGCAGGTATCCGGTGGAAATTTTAAAAATCTTAAATTTATTGTTTGAAATCAAAGGGCTTATAATGTCTGGAATTGTAGGAGTGGGGGCATTAAATTTGTTTTTCACTTGGTTGTGTGTTTGGCAGAGAAATATTGTGAAAATAGCCGATCTACAATCTCAGATCGATGCAGGATAATATTTCTTTCTGAGTCAATATTTGGCTATTTTTTTTAGCCAATGATTGCCAATTTGTCTGATGGCATTGTTTGTCGATTAGTTTTGACACAGTAATGGTCTTATTTTTTTACTTAGAGGTAATAAAAAGGTCTTACAATTCATTAAATTTGTACTTTAAAAATGAGCTGATACCCTGTCCATTTGACATAGCACACTGTACACTTTAGCACACTAACCATTTTCTCTCTTATCTGTTCAGATTACCCGCCTGGCATTAGTCGGAGAGACCAACTCGGACATGATGATCCGGCGAATGCTATCCTCTACCATGACAAACAGTCTAGCCAGCATCTTCAACTGGGCGGGAAAGGGACTGAAGAGGGCCTTCAAAGACACACTAATGCAGGACTGCATGTTTGGTGAGCCTGCATCTCAAAATACTAGGTTTACTACTTTGCAACGGATTTGGCAAATATTGAAGTTAATTTATATGTATTTTAAATTTGATTATCTCAAATAAATAAGATTGGATGCATTTTCCTCACCATGGAATGAGCCGTATTCTACATAAATAAATGGCTCATTCCATGGCTGTTCGTCAATTTGACCGCAAGTTGCCGTAATTCCCATACGCTGTAAATCCCAATTCGCTCACTCAACTTAAAAATGTATTGGAAACAGCCTGCACTCAAAACTTTTAGTTTAGTACAGTGCAGTAACATGAAAGTTTTGAGTACACCTGACACAAAAATAACTGTGTCACATGACCCTTGTCTGACTGGACATTTATGTCAGTTCAACCGAACTTTTTTAATCACACAACAAAATAATTTATGTTTTGTGAGCATTTATTTTTATGTCATATTAACAGGAAATATATGTTGTATGACCTAATTTTTTTATGTTTATTGGGCATAAACAAAATAGTGTGTCATAACTTAGTCATTTTATGTATAAACAACAGTTATATATTGTAATTTTAAAGTCAAATTAACAACATTTTTCATTATTCAGCTAAATCCCAATTAGCTCACTCTACTCAAATATTTATTGGAAACAGTTTGCACACTAAACTTTTCAGTACAGTAACATGAAAGTTATGAGTACACCTAACTCAAAAATAAATGTGTCACATGACCCTTGTCTGACCAGAGATTTCTGTCAGTTTAACATAACATTTTCAATCAATTGATGAAATAATTTGTGTTTTAAGAACTTAGAAGTTTATGTCATATTAAGTTGGAATATCTAGTATACATAACACAAAGTTATTGAGTTGTTAAATGTAAATATCAATGGTTTTTCAACACAAACACAATGATGGGACTAAACCAAATTATTTTGTGTACAGTTAACTAATACGTATTACAGTTTTATAGTCAACTTAACATGAAGTTATTCATTTTCCAACCAGTATTTTTTTAGTGCAATTTACAAAAATCTTTTAAAATACGGTGAAACATTTGTAATTGTTCATTTGAACTATATATTCTCTGCTGTTTAAACCTATTAATTTTCTTTTACAAAACATCTGTCATTGTGTGCATTAAGCATAAAATATTTAGGTTTTAAAATGTCATTAAACCAGTGTTCCATACATACAAAAAATGTGTCAAAATATCTAAATTTGTCATACTAAATGTACTATAAAAATTAAGTTAACTTCACACATTTTTGTTATACTTACATATTGAATCTTTTCTGCCATACCCCCCATGTTTTTTTTACTTATGTTAAACAAAAACTGTAAAATAGTGTTGATAGTTTTACAATGACATTTGAACTATACACTTCCTGCTTTATATACTAAATATATTTATTTTTACATCACTACTCTTAATGTGTGACGAAGACAAAAAAGATTTGTGTTTGGAACCTATAATCTATTTCATTAAGTGTACAAATTGCTTTTATGTCAGTATAACTATTCCTACTGATGTGAATATACGCAAAAGTTGATATGAACCAAACCCACTACATTTGGCTGTTTTCACATCTTCTCCAAATGTACCTACTAAAAGCATTTATGTTGACACTAGTTGAAATTCACTTATCTAAAAACAACTCAAAATAAATTTTGGAAACACCTTACACTCAAAAATAAATATATCTAACGTAAAAATGTTGGGTAGCATTAACGCATTTCTCTACTAGGAATAATCAATTATGCCATGTCTCATAACATTTTACTGTTCATACAAACTCCCATGGTGTCTCAACATTCTCACTGCTAATACAAAATCAAGGTTATGTAAGAAAAACTCTGAACATTATGGTCTAAAGTTTATCTTTTTTAATTTTGCAAGGGCCACAATCAGGGTCAATAGCTCAACATCTTCATGAAACAACTGCAACAGTTTCAACATGTCTGCAAGTACTTGTCTTCTATTTACCATGGTGATCAATCCTGACCTAAATTGACACTTTCTTTGCTAACTATGCAACTGATGTTGCTTTGGGTAGCTTGTAGTTTTTGATTTGTGTACAGAATAAGCAAATATGATAGAACGTGTTAATCAGGGAGTCTGTATTTTGGAATTTTGGACAGAACCAGGCCTGCGGTTTCCTCCTGCTTCCATTCTTTATGCTAAACTGAACTAATCCCCTCCTGGCTCCAGCTCTGTACTTGAAAGCAAATAAGTGTATTTCCAAATAACTATTCCTTTAACTGATCATGAAAGCTGACAGGGTGCCATGCCATTTTAGATACAGTATACAATCAGGGCTAGAACAGCTCAACATCTCCATAACAACAAAACAGTTTCAACATTGTCTGTACTTGTTTGTACACTACTGTAGCTTATTTTTTAAGGACACCATCTTGGGTTTCAGTTTGTCTCCACCCACATTCAGAAGGACTTTCTGAATGAACTCGAATGTATACGTCATGCCTTTTGGGTACTCAGCCTGGAGGACATACAACAAGCCATACAAGTACAGGAGTGTATCAGGCCAGCACTCAGAGGCCGTTTACACGTACACGGTGATTTTGATAAACGGAGACATCTTCCTTCGTTTGTGCCCTTCGTTTACACGCAAACGGAGATTTCTCCTCTGAAAACGAGTCTTTCTAAAAACTCCGGCCAGAGTGGAGATTTTGGAAAACTCCGGTTGCGCGTTTGCATGTAAACTGAGATAAACGGAGATAAACAGAGTTATAGGCAGCCGATGTCACAGTATGCGCCGCAACTTGCGCCTGTGTCAAAAGTGCGACCTATGTTGCTATGGTTACAATGGATACATGGAAGGCTTGAGCTTCTCGTTACACTGCCACCTACAGGTTTGGCATGCTCTTGTGTATATATACACGGGTAAGTGTAAACGAAGATCTTTTTGAAAACGGAGACGGTGAAATGTCCGTTTATGAAAATAGCCGGCCACGTGTAAACGGCCTCTCAGTCCCCTGCAAGACAATCTGATCCTAGAGGAAGACCTTGACTTCACGGGGATGGTATGGTACCATGTTTACATCCTCACTGTCAGCAATGATGGACTCAATGGCAGTAGATCTCTAAATGGTAGGATCACCCTCCTGGAAAATGTGCCAAAAAATGTACAATTACAACTTTGATTAAATATTTCGGACACATCATTTGTTTTCTTTTTTGTGTATTTTATTATCTCACAAGTCTATCACAGAATAAAAAATCTTAACACACAGCCTCTGTACTAGAAATAGTTACAATATTTGTCATGTTGCCAATAAGTGTGCCCAACTGAACATCTATATGTTATCTACATCATATTTTTGAGGGTTAGGTGGGAGCCAATCAGAGCACCCAGAGGAAACCAACTTGAAGATGGGGGGAACATCATGCAAACTCTTCATGGAAAGGACCAGTGGTAGTTGGCCAGGATTTAAACTATTACAATCTAATTTAGATGACACTGCATTATGTATTATACTGATCAACTTTAATGGTTAGAACAGTTCTTTTAGTAATAATGAAGCATACTCTAATATTTGAACTGTCACGAGAAGACGCAGTTCATACTTTTATGTTAACTTTGAGATGTTAATGCATGTTAGTTTAGCATAAAGAAGAGAAACACTCAAAGCCCAGTAGAAATCCTGATTAAGTATTACTTGCTGTTTGGAGAATTAGACAGGGGTAAAATTTAAAAAATAGCGCCACTTTTTTAGTATTTATTTGCATGCAAAATGCAGAATAATAATGCTAAAATTAACAAAAAGCTTACATCTCATAAGATATTGATGGGTATGCCATCATGCCATCTACATAGATTGAAAGTAAACATTGGCAAGCCACTTATGTGGCTTAAAAAATAACTATTTACAAATTAAAATTGCTATCCAATCACGTTGTACAATGCCTACAACATTGTCGCACCTTGCACATATTTCACAGGTACATGAAGAAAAAACCATCTGGCTGTGGGGCACCTCTTCATAAAGAATATACAGTACAGGCCAAAAGTTTGGACACACCTTCTCATCCAATGTGTTTTCTTATTTTCATGACTATTTACATTGTAGATTCTCACTGAAGGCATCAAAACTATGAATGAACACATGTGGAGTTATGTACTTAACAAAAAAAGGTGAAATAACTGAAAACATGTTTTATATTCTAGTTTCTTCAAAATAGCCACCCTTTGCTCTTATTACTGCTTTGCACACTCTTGGCATTCTCTCGATGAGCTTCAAGAGGTAGTCACCTGAAATGGTTTTCCAACAGTCTTGAAGGAGTTCCCAGAGGTGTTTAGCACTTGTTGGCCCCTTTGCCTTCACTCTGCGGTCCAGCTCACCCCAAACCATCTCGACTGGGTTCAGGTCCGGTGACTGTGGAGGCCAGGTCATCTGCCGCAGCACTCCATCACTCTCCTTCTTGGTCAAATAGCCCTTACACAGCCTGGAGGTGTGTTTGGGGTCATTGTCCTGTTGAAAAATAAATGATCGTCCAACTAAACGCAAACCAGATGGGATGGCATGGCGCTGCAGGATGCACCCCCACACCATCACACCTCCTCCTCCATGCTTCACAGTGGGAACCAGGCATGTGGAATCCATCTGTTCACCTTTTCTGCGTCTCACAAAGACGCGACGGTTGGAACCAAAGATCTCAAATTTGGACTCATCAGACCAAAGCACAGATTTCCACTGGTCTAATGTCCATTCCTTGTGTTTCTTGGCCCAAACAAATCTCTTCTGCTTGTTGCCTCTCCTTAGCAGTGGTTTCCTAGCAGCTACTTGACCATGAAGGCCTGATTCGCGCAGTCTCCTCTTAACAGTTGTTCTAGAGATGGGTCTGCTGCTAGAACTCTGTGTGGCATTCATCTGGTCTCTGATCTGAGCTGCTGTTAACTTGTGATTTCTGAGGCTGGTGACTTGGATGAACTTATCCTCAGAAGCAGAGGTGACTCTTGGTCTTCCTTTCCTGGGTCGGTCCTCATGTGTGCCAGTTTCGTTGTAGCGCTTGATGGTTTTTGCAACTCCACTTGGGGACACATTTAAAGTTTTTGCAATTTTCCGGACTGACTGACCTTCATTTCTTAAAGTAATGATGGCCACTCGTTTTTCTTTAGTTAGCTGATTGGTTCTTGCCATAATATGAATTTTAACAGTTGTCCAATAGGGCTGTCGGCTGTGTATTAACCTGACTTCTGCACAACACAACTGATGGTCCCAACCCCATTGATAAAGCAAGAAATTCCACTAATTAACCCTGATAAGGCACACCTGTGAAGTGGAAACCATTTCAGGTGACTACCTCTTGAAGCTCATCGAGAGAATGCCAAGAGTGTGCAAAGCAGTAATCAGAGCAAAGGGTAAACTAGAAACTAGAATATAAAACATGTTTTCAGTTATTTCACCTTTTTTTGTTAAGTACATAACTCCACGTGTTCATTCATAGTTTTGATGCCTTCAGTGAGAATCTACAATGTAAATAGTCATGAAAATAAAGAAAACGCATTGAATGAGAAGGTGTGTCCAAACTTTTGGCCTGTACTGTATGTGGCAAACTAAGCTAAACAGTTAAACTACATAAAGACAGCTTTAGTTTATGCTTGTTTTTTAACAATTCTCTATATTCCCACTCTGTGCTTGTGTAAAACAGCGGGGGTGAATGAGGGATTAGGGTGGGCATGAGTATTTGAGTACTCAATTTGGACGTCAGGATTCATTCAACAGTTCAACAGTTCAAGTACTCTGTACACTGACCCTGTTTTATATTAAAAGTTTACATTTTTTGGACTGGACTGCTAGCAAAAATGATAGATCTGGAGGCTGACTGGATGCAGCGGGGAGTGGCTGGCAGCCCCCGCACAAAACAGACCAACTGTGTCAGATTCTGAAATGAGTCCTGACGGTTGAAATTTAAGAGCGGAAACCGAGCGTACCGGCAGCAGGCTGCAGGAGGAAGAACGGCGGCACACCGAAGCCGAGCAGGCGGGTATGAACAGCGGGGAGAGCAGTGCGTTTTCTGCAGGTAGTCCAGTTCATGGCTGTCCGCCTCGGATCAGCTCCGCTGCCCATCACTTAAAGCTAACTCCGCCGGACCCACCACATCCACCTCGGCAGAAGCCTGGTTGTTCAGTAATTAATTTCAAATTGCACTTGTTTTACATTGTTGGCCAATTTAACTAAATGTGAAAGCATTAGATAATACTGGATATTTTTACAGACCTACAGCCTACAAAATTAACTGTTTAGCATTAGCCAAATTTTGGTTCCGCTTGTGTGTTTTCAGTTAGACACGGACCCCTACCTGCATTTTCGCGTGGGTGTTAATTTTGGACCGTATTTTTAAATTAGATTTTTTTTTTCTCCGAGCACTCTATAATAATTTAATGTGACCATACATCCGGCTTTGCTTTGACATACACGCCAAACTCTGTTTAGAATGCTTGAAATTTTAAAAGTTTCCTTGCTGAATATCGGAGATGAACGCTGGTTTTTATTGACTTTATGTCTTTCTAACTGATCTACAGTTCGGCATTACTCTCGAACTTGCTGGGCCTGATTCTGGCAGTTTAAGTCACTGACTATCACTCAGGACTCAGGTGCACTGTGTAGCACGTTCATGCACCGTTCTGCTGTGTGTGTTTCAGTTCAGTGAGTGGGACTACGTCGGATCTTTGATCAAGCACTTCACGATTTGATGAACAAATCTTTTAAACAAATCTTTTTAATGAATGGATTCTAGTGATTCAGGACACTGAAAAGAAATGCTTTGCACATCACTAGGCCTACTGTGGACACTGGACAGAGTGGCTGCCTGTGACGATGGTGAGACTGCGTCTGTGTAGCGCTGCAGAGCTGCAGCAGTTTGTGTAGCTCTGTGTGTAGCTGGCCTATACCATTCGAACAATGTGGACACAGCTACCCAATGAGGATTTTCCTTCATCTCAAGTGCAGATATTGACAAATTTTACTCAGATTATACTCGTGCTCGTAAAAAGTACATTTTCCGTACTGGATACTCGTTTTCACCTGAATACTCGTACATTCCTAGTGAATACTATATTCAATAAATCACAAGAAAGGTTGAATGATGCCGACTGACTTTCTCTGTCTGGAATGTATGAATGACACAACACACAACGCTGACTGACAGCGATTCCTTGTTTAGGGTGAGCTGAGATGTGTTACAGTACTTCTTGGTATATTAAAGGGGTAAGCAACATCCTTTCTTAGAGAATTTATTCATCAGACAGATTAATAGGACTTCAATTAGGTTTTGATAAATTACATTTTCAATTTTCAATGCCCAGCCTACTATTGCTTGCCCATGTAAAATGTATGTCAGCCCACCTTGCAGGTGTAGAACAGCTCTGAGTCGTCTTCTTGCAGCAACACCAGTGGTAGACACCGGAGAACTGCAATCTGGTCCACATTGATGTCTTGTGTTTGCTGTAGTGAAACGTAAGGGTAAAGAGAACAAAATGCAAATGCTTAAATACCAACCATATATATTTACACTGTTGTGGACGTTACTGCGCTGATTTGTTTTTCTCTCTATTTACAAAGGAAGTCCCAAATAAACTTTTTTGGCCTGGATCGATATCTGAGTTCTTTGCCAATGCCAAGTCTGATCCACTATAATTATATTTATCTAAATGTTGATTAAATATATATCTGACACACTGAAATAATGCAGCTGTAGCCAACTACATTTGACACACCTTATTTTACACATTTGTCTAGATCCAAAACTATAAAGTTCATAAGCTTAAATCATTTATAGGATATGAATTAATGTTTAACTGGGGAAATGTGACTCCTGAAATTGACTTTAAGCAATCAGCTCGAGAGAAGACCTATCAATGTGCTGGAGTTGTGGGAACTACGAAAACACACGACTGTACAGGTGTTACAGAGTGGAGCTTCTTCTCTCCCAAATGATCTTTGGCTGTGTACAAACAAACTGACCACAGAAAAGTTTGCTTTTGGCATTTTGTTTAGTAACTCACTGATATGACATGCCATTGGCAACGTTTGCCATTTTAAGCGGAGGAAGCGGCTGTCTGCATTGGCTAAAAATGAGAAGCTATTATTATGTGCTCGGTATACTGCTCTTTGCTAAAAAAAGAAGAGAGATAACAGATTTGTTAATGATTAGTTACAATCCATGTTTTGCCAACCCGGGTGTCATAATAATTTTTCACATTCACACAATCTAATTTTCACTCAAATATACAAGAAAAATCCTCACAAGCTGCTGTAAAGGACAGCAACATTGTAACACTAGCAAGCTGAGGTGGACAAAACAAAGTAGAGCACAGTAAAGAAAAGATCATACTGATCCATTAAAATAGGTTCCGATCGGCTCCTGTACTGATCCTTCGGATCTGCTCGGGACATTCCTATAATTTACCTGAGAGTATGCCTTTAAGATGGAAGAGATCTTCTGGGCACATCGACCAGATTTTCCCTGCATCTCTCTGGCTATAGCCAGCAAACGTTCTGTGTGTTGATCCGATGCAGCATACAGTTCAACTCTCAGCTGCTGGTTGGTGATGCGTTGGTATTCTGTGCGAACCTGATAAAAACAAAGTGACCTCAATCACTCCCCCTTAACATCAAAAACATACCAATAATATCTCAGTCTATGGATTTCAAATGATTGCTAGCTACAATCCACAATGTGACAAATATATGAGAAAAAACACAGTGTGACAAGTACAAAAATTAACAATCAAATGAACTACATTCAATAGCTCTAAATACATACACTTTAAGTACCTGGTGTTCCAGCAAAAGAGCTGGCCATCTTTCCTGAACATGCTCCACAGAGGGACTTGAATTTACAATCTCCAGCCTTCTTGCAGCAAAGGTCTTGCTCATGTTGGCGCCTAGCACTGAGAAATTTATGCTGTCTTTATCCATTTTCTCCATTTCCATCAACATGTTGACTCTGAGCACTTCCAAAGTGTCCAGCGTTTCCCCCTGAGGAAGCTGTGGCAGATAATTGACATGTTGCTTGGTTTGAATTAGTTTATAGAAGAAATTTCAAAACATACTATTTACATAATTGACAGTAAATAAGTGAGAAATGTTTTAACTTGCTAATGGTAATTATGTAATATTACTATGGACAGTGCAATAACTGCTTTTATTTTAAAGTTGAAATCATTAGTTTGACGTTACCTCCGGTGAAAAAGTCTGTTTGTTTAACATTACCTTGTTCTTTTTAAACCTGCAACATACTGGCAGGTTAAATGTTGCGTTTGAATGACACCCGTTTGATTATTACTCGAAGCTTCCACTACACAACACTCATTAGCCCCGAGTAACATGTTATCACTTCACCTGGTTCGCTGTCGCTTTGTGTGTGTGTCGGACGGTGAAACTCCGACAGAGGCAGCGCGACCACAAATGACAGCAAAACGTGTCACAGCTAGTTTAGCTAACGTTAGCAGCTTCAGTTCATTAACTTATAGTGGACACGCTCTGCTGCATGCATGCCAAGGCAGCTGTGTGGCACCGTGTCCATGTCCCATGTATTTCGTGTTCATCATGATTTTGATTCACAAAGCACATTCTAACCTACTAACTATTCTCTGTACATCTGTGCGCCTTACACATGCAACAACACTTGCAACACTTGCTAGCATTCGTCAAGTTGGCACAGCGTCAAAGGGCTAACGTTAAAGCTAACGTTAGTTTGAGGTCAAGAAAGTAAGTTTAGCCATACACTGTAATCAATTTAAAACATAATTATTGTAACCTTACCGTTTACCACGATGTGAGAGCCTCTCCCCCTCTGGCAGAATCCACAATAATTGCGCCGAAATGTCAACATCCGTTAACGATCGTGTCCTGCTATTGGTGCTTGGCTGAAACTTCAACTTTAGAAGAATGCGCGGCTTTCCTTAGAAAAATAATCT
This sequence comes from Epinephelus lanceolatus, assembly GCF_041903045.1. NCBI lineage: Eukaryota > Metazoa > Chordata > Actinopteri > Perciformes > Serranidae > Epinephelus > Epinephelus lanceolatus. Next base: position 937,913 of record NC_135740.1, read on the forward strand.
ATTTCCATGTACTATCTAACATTACATTGCATATTATGCATAATAAATGACATGAACATTATGTTCTATTATGTTAGGTAGTTGAAAGTTACTTTCACAGAGTTTGTACTGATGGACTAAGAGTCTCATCCTACTCTCTAATGTGCTATGTGTGAGCTCAGTCCTGCGTGTTCTTTAATGAAGCAATAGGAGAAGATATTCGGTCTCAGTTAATGTAGTTTATTAAGCAGTAAAGGAATAAAATTACAGAGCTCTGGGTCTCAACTTCACGTCCCTGACGAACAACAAAGGTGTGTCAGTTCACAAAGTCTGACCTCCTGTCCTTTCCCTGACCCAGTATATTTGAGCGTAACAGAGTGTCATTGTGCACGCAAGGCGTTGTCCTCTTCTCATTGGCAGTTCCACTTCCTCCTTCACCACACCACGCCCCTGCCTCCTGTTAATCTGACTCCTTCCCGCTGGCGGTGGGGGCGTGGTTACTGTTTTGAAGGACAAGAGAACAACACAACTCCCTACACGTGCTGAACCTTACTATCTGTATATCACTTTCTATTCTTTTTACCATATATGAAACTAATTATCTAAGCATTGCGGTATGTGCTCCTCAGACTTCATGTCTCTTCCTCTCCTGTACTTCTCCACTTCTGCAAAGCAAACACATTCAGATCAGCTGAAATCATCTCAGTATTCTCATTGTTCACACATCTAAAACTTATATAGTGAAACACAACTTATAGTAAAACACATAACATCATTCTATTCCCAACAGTCCCCCTTTTGGCCTCATAGGACTGAGGCCACTTTTTTTTTTAGTCTCAATGTATCCAGGTCCCCCTTTTTAGGTCTTTTGATTACTGCACATTTTGTTTCTTTTGAAACAAAAAGTTATAACTCCCCCTTTTGGTCTCATACACATGAGACCACTCACACCTTGTCTTCTCCTGAGTCTGAGTCCGAATCTGAATCAGTAGGCGGCTCTCCTAACAGGGTGGCCGTCTCCATTTGAGTCATTTGATATGGTGGGGGCTGTGGATGTTTTCTCTCCACAGCTGTCACTATGATTCTTTCACAGAGTGACCGGATACATGGGATACAACAACAACCACATAATGCTAACACCGCGAGCATTCCCACCAGAGACAAGAATACCGATACCACTAAATCTTTCCACTTACCAAACCACTTCTCGAAGATACCACCCAGGGGTTTATCAATGCCTGAGTGTTCATGCATTTCCTCAGAGAGCGTGCACAGCCCTTCTAGTGCCTTAGTTACTGACCCGTCCGGAGCTGTGTTGTTTGGGATGAAGGTGCAGCAGAGGCCCTGGAACATAGAGCAGACACCCCCTTTCTCCGCCAAAAGCATGTCTAACGCAATTCGGTTCTGTACTGTCATCAGGGAGGTGGCTGCCAGTTGTTCAGAGAGTCCCCCAACTGCGTCCCTAGTGCTGTTGGCCAGTCTAAGAACATTGTAATGCACATAATTAATTCTGTCCACATTTTTGTTAGGGGTGATGGGAAACAGTGCAGCTAGTATGGGTATGTTTTCAAAACCAGCGGCCATTTGGTCAGCCAATTTGTACTGGTCTGGGACCCCACGAGGAACACCTATGGCGTCCATGTACGTGGTTGTTCCCTGGCTCATATCAAATGCATTTCTTTTCTGTCTACCTGGGTTGGTCTGGGTATCCCTCATCCCTAACAGGACCAGGGGTACAGCTAGTCGGACCAGTGCACACGTACCAACCCAGGAGGATGGCAGGGACAAGTGGAGGGTCTTATCTCCACAGTACCAGAACAGGTCCCCTCTAGCCTGAACCATGCTGCTGGCGTTCTGCCACGTACTCACATTCAGTGTTCTCTGGCACCAGTCAGCTTGCATCTGTCCCATATCAGTTACCACCCCGGTGGAGAGGTTCCTATGGACACAAGTGTAGTTGGCGATTCTGGGACTAAACGTTGGTGGGATGGTGTGATTCTTTATGGGTGGAAACAGAGAACTCAGAGTGGTACAATCAGCAGGATCAGGATACATGGTCATATTTATCATACAGTTAAAACCAACAGGGTCTGTGTCGGGATACAAAGGGGCTGGAGTGGTGAACAGTGTAGGTCTAGCGGATGAGCATACGATGCAATTTGACATGTTCATGGATTCTGCTGTCGCCGCCACCCAGTCTAACCATAGGTTTCTGTCTCCATAGCCTGTGGCCAATCTGACTACGTCACTGCGGGTCAATTTAGAGTAGTCAATGTTTATCACGCCTGTGTTCTGTTGGGGTTCAGGCGCCTTGGTTACATTACTTGGGGATACGGTGATATTAGTAGGGGGAGGATTCAATAAGGTTAGTTTAATTAGTCCCATGGTATCAGTGCCACTGTGGTCTACTCCCACCACCAAATACATTGTGTTGTTGGTGCGATCTCCGCATTTGGTGCGGTGCCTAATTGAGTTTGACCATGGGTTTGTTGTGAGATTATACACGCTTAGCAATACCGGATTCTGCTTATGGGAGCCTGGGAGAGGCTGAAGCTGCTGCCTCTGTATCTTTATCTTTTTCCCAACGTCCTGTCCTCCTACCCTATATGGTGGTGGGTCCCAAAGCCCAGAATACGTCATCACATCTCTCCATCTTCCACACCACGGATTGTGTGTGGGCCCTCCCCATGAGAATCCGCATATGTACACGTCATACCCCCTCCAATTTGGATCCTTTCCTTTACAGTTTATTACGGAGCACAAGTCAAACTGGAACCCTGTACTTTGCCCCATTATGTATGTCAATTCTACTCCACCATACTTAGCTATGCAGGAGTCTGACGTTCCACTCCCTGGTGTGTTTCTCCTGGTTCGGTTTCGTGGTGGTTCTACGGCTTTGTCTCTGAGAGAAGACTCATAATACAACAGAGGTAAAACAATAACACAGGTTAACACAACAACTCCCAACACACACCACTTATGGTGGCGTGGTTCTAATCCTAATAATTCTAATAACAATTTCATTTCTTTATTTTGTATTGCAAAAAGGTAAATATAAACGTGTAAAATATAAGAGTAGATATGGAGTGTAAATGTTCTGCAAGCGAGTCTTTCTTGTATCCTGGCTTTATATTACTCCAATGTACTCTGGGCAAAGTGTTGCTTCAAAGGAGCTTCAAACCTTCGCATTGATCACAGGATATCTCCTCCGTACTTATGCTAAGCTAAATGAATAAATGTCTGTGTGAGTAAGCTGTGTGTGTGGTTTTTTTTTTTTTAATCTTTAGTGTCTCTTATGTCCTCCAGTGTTCAGGCAGGTGTCTCTGCCACTGCACACTGACTCCAGTGATACCATGTGTCACCTTTTCCCTGTAGTTTGACGGCGTGGGACGTCCGTTCCACGACTTTGTAGGGACCAGTCCACCTTGCCTCTGACCACTTTCGTTTGATCACCTTGAGCAGGACCCACTCTGATGTTGGGGGTTCTTTCACTTCTGCTCCCTCCTGAGCTGTGGTCACCTGTTTGGAGAAAGCTGACACCAATGCTGTTAGTTGGTCATAATACGGTTTGTATTGCATAAGGCTTTCTACTTCTTCTGTAGTTTGGATCCCAGCTCCCGGTCCCGGGAACTGGTGTCCTGTTTTTAGTTCATATGGCGTGAACCCCGTCAATGAGTTCACTGAACTCCTGATTGACATTAGAGCTAGGAGTAAAGCATCTACCCAGCTCATTTTAGTCTGAGCACAGATTTTGCCTATTTTTCCCTTAATAGACTGGTTCATCCTTTCCACCTTGCCCTGTGACTGAGGATGATAGACTGTGCCAAATGTGTGTTTTAGCCCCAATGCCTTCTCTACCTGCTGTAGGTCTTTGTTTTTAAAGTGAGTCCCGTTATCAGATCTGATTCGTTTGGGGAACCCGTGCCTGGGGATATATTGATTTATCAGAAATTTGATTACTGTCTTTGCATCCTCTGATTTGGCAGGTATGGCTTCTGGCCAGCCGGTGTATGCATCCACCGCCACCAGAAGGTACCTGTGTCCTCCCACTCTTTCTATCATGTCTGTATAGTCAATGATGACCTCTTGACCTGGGAGTTTAGGGAGAGGAAATTTCCCCTGGTGTGGTTTCACTGTGGGTCTGACATTATATTCTGTACATATTTTACATTCTCTGATGTGATTCTCAATCATGGCTGGCAGAAAAGGGTGCCACCAATGAGTGAGACCTCGCACCATTTGCATCTTTCCACAATGAGTCATGCCGTGAGCCTCCTGGAGGACTGATTTCATCAGCCCTGGGGGTAACACTGGTCTTCCATCCGGAGACCTCCACAAACCCTCTGTTCTCACTGCTCCTCTCTCTTTCCAGACTGTAAGCTCCTGTGGAGAAGCTTTCTGCTGCTCTGCTATTAACATATTTACATCACATGGTGGCAAGAGATCATGTACTGTTTTCTCTGTTTGTAGCATGATATACTGTGGACTATATCCTGCCTTTCTCTTGGCTGCCATGTCTGCAGCCTCATTTCCCCTAGCGATAGCTGTCCCTGCTTTATCATGGCCCTTACACTTAATGACTGCTACTTGTGCTGGCTTCATCAGAGCCTCCTGTAGCCTTTTCATATCTTTTTCGTGTTTAATGGGGGTTTTTGCTGCTGTTAAAAAACCAGATCTGATCCACTGTGTCATTTCCACATGGATTGCTCCTACAACATATGCAGAGTCTGTGTAGATGTTCACTCTCTTCCCTTCTGACCATTCTAGAGCTGCAATCACTGCCTGGAGCTCAGCCAACTGCGAGGACTCTTTCCCTGTCACCCTTTCCGTGAGGACTTCCTCAAACCCTGTTTCTGTCTGTCTCACCACTGCATATGCTGCTTTCAGTCCCTCAGTTGGATGCCTGAAACAGCATCCGTCTGTGAACAGTGTTTCCTCTGCGTTAGACAGGGGCTTCACCTGCAAATCTTCTCTCACCCTGATGTCTTTCTGCACCTTTTCCTCACATCTGTGTGGCTCGCCCTCTCCCATGTTATCTGCCATGTTTACACCTTCATGTGTGAATGTTATGTGTGGTGCATTTAAGATCTTTTCCAGCCTCGTCTGTCTGAGTGATGTCATAGTAAATGCCACTGAGTTTACATATGCCACTATGCTGTGCGTTGTTAGTACAGTCAGTGCGTGTCCCATCACTATGTGTGCTATTTTCTGCAAAATTTTTGCCACTCCTGCTGCATGTCGTGTGCACGGTGGGTGTCTATCCTCGGTTGGGTCTAAGGATATGCTTACATACATCAGCACCTGTCTGCCTCCCCCTTTTTTCTGAAAAAGCACACCAGAGGTGGTGTGTGCCTTTTCAGAAATGTCAAGAAAAAATGGTAGCTTGTAGTCGGGGATGGCTAGATCAGTAGCGGTAGAGAGTGCCTGTTTGAGGGAGATAAATGAGATTTCAGCGTCAGTGGTCCATACCAGGGGAGCAGTAAGATTGCGCATGCCCTGTGCGTTAACCATGGCACGCAAAGGATGGGTTAGTTCGCCATAAGAGGCCACATAGTGCTTGCTGTACCCTGTGAGGCCCAAAAATGACAACATGTCTTTCACGGTATGTGGTTTTGGGTGATGCAGAATCGATTCTCTGTGTGACGGGGACACAGCCGTGCCCTTAGCTGACACTATGCGACCCAGGAACGAGACCTGCTGCCTACAACATTGTAGCTTGGGTTTAGAGACTTTAAACCCTGTGTGTGGTGTAGGCGTAGTAAGACAGAGCGTGTGGCCTCTAGGCAGGTGGAGGGATCGGGTGCAGCCAAGAGGATGTCATCAACGTACTGGATTACCACAACCCCTTCTGGTAGTGACAATTCGGCCAGCTGCTGTTTGAGAACCTGATTGAAAAGACCAGGGGACAGAATGAACCCCTGTGGAACGCGAGTGTAACGCAGCTGACTACCACGATGAGTGAATGAGAAAATGTCGCGAAGGGGCGGCGCGAGAGGTAGGCAGAAAAAGGCATTAGCAAGGTCTATACAGGAAAACCACTTATGTTCTGGTGACAGGCTAGACATGGCGGTGTATGGGTTTGGCACTGGTACTGTGAGCGTGGAGATTACTGCATTAATGCGTCTGAGATCATGCGCCATGCGATATTTGCCTGTATTCTGTTTCTCTACAGGAAGAATGGGTGTGTTCCAGCTGGAGTTTGAGGCCTCCAACACTCCAGCCTGTAACAGACCCTCTATAGTGTCTGCAATACCAGCCTCAGCCGCTGGCTTGTGATGATATTGATTCTGCCAAATCGGTGTCCAATCATTTAACTCAAATGTAATGGGGGTGACCTGTGCACAGTAGCCCACATCGGTGGGCCCAGAAGACCAGAGAGAATCAGGAAGTGTGTGTAACATGCGTTTTGCGTCTGGATGGTCAGTCTTTTCCCTGCCATGAAACCTCTCTATCTGTCGGTGTTCCAGGATCGCCTTGTCTGTAGCTCCCTGCCTGATGCGATATGCTTTCTCAGAGGGTGAGAAATCCACCTGAGGAATTTGGGTGCGGATCCAATCAGTGAGTTGCATTAACCTCTTACACATAGGGCCCAAGTCTTTGGCCTGATGTTTTGCATGGATTGCCAGAGATATGTGAGGGGAGGCTTCTTCCTCCCCCTCATACCACTGTTGCTGTTCTGAATCGAGGTCAACAGCTGCAGCCACTCCCTCATTACCCACCAGTATACAGGACGATTGTATATCCCACCTGTGACCTTCAATTTCATTATAAAAGGCCTGCTGATACATTTCATCTCCTTTTCTATCATAATAGAGTGTTACATGGAAGGGATCAGGAGGAGGTGTGTAGGGATTTAATGACTGAACCCAAGGGCGCCACGACTGATAGAGAGCGCAAATCCCAGGAGTTGCTGTGGTGTTTGGCTCGAGGAGGCCCCAGTAGATATCTGCCCACTGTCCTTCAGCTGTGGGGGATGTGTCTGCAGATAACAACATTTGTGAAGATGAATGCACAGTTGACAATGAGCAGTTCACAGTGTAGCCGTTTGGGAATGTCACTATCAGTCCGTCCGGGCTGCACAGGATGGAGGCTCCACACTTTAATAACACATCTCTGCCCAAAAGGTTAACAGGACATGCCATTGAGGAAACAAATGTGTGTGGAAATGTCTGATCTGCTTGGAGTATGGTAGTGGTGAGTGGTTTTGTGAGTGGCAGATTTTCTGATTGACCCGAGAACCCAGTTAATTCAACCGCTGATGATGACATGTGGACACAGGGAGGTTTAATGTGGAATACGGTGCCCCCGTGTCTAACATGAAAGGCAGTTCTTGATTCAGTACTTTCAGTTGCAGGTAGGGGTCTGCCAGCCCCTCCCGCGTAGGGGTTCTTGGGCCCCGTCAATATCCTTGGGAATCTTCCCAGGTCATCAGAGGATATTGACCCTGCGGAGCGACAGTGGCATTGGGTGCTTGATGCACATAATCTTGATAACCTCCCCTGTGCGGTCCCTGATATCCGCCCCTGGGGGATCTGTTTCCACCACCCCTGGGAGGTCTGAGCTGCCCGCCTCGCATCCGGTGCATCCTGTCCTCCAACCACTCGGGGTCAGCGTTACATGAGTGGGTCTGGTGTGGACAGCGTTCCCGCCAATGCGATGGGTCTCCACAAAGGAAGCACCCCCCATCGCCCTGACCCCCTCTTGGGCCGCCACGATTTCCCCCCCTGCCTCTGAATCTTCCTGTACCACCTCGGGAGCCGCTCCAATGGGGAGGGCGAGGTTCTACCCCCTCAGGGGTTGGAAAAAGATCTGGGGTAACTGTGGGTGATGGCTGAGGCTGCTGAATCATTTGATTGGTTGATTTTTTGTCTTTTTTCACATCGTTCGTTTTACGACGTGCATCCTCCAATTGAAGTTTGAGCAGCTGAACCTGTGCTGAGTCTGTGTTTTCCTTCTGTTCCGCCTGCTTAGCTCTGTGTCTTTTCATGTGGTGTGTGAGGTGTTTCTCCCACTGTTCAGTGGAACAGCCAGGAAGGTCAGGGTTGTTCTCTAATGATTCTTTTACCTTCGTGGGCAGTCCCTCTAACACGGCCTTTCTGAACAGGGTGGTTTGTAGGTCACAGGACCCTGGGTGTACTCCAGCCACATCTACCCATGTGTTCTTACATCTGCTAAGGAATGCTGCGGTGTTTTCGTCAGGTTTGATGTGAAATGTGAGTGTGTGCATGGCGCCAGACGGAATGGGAAACTGTTGTCGCATGGTGGGCGAATGGCTCTTTATCTGCTAAATTAACTGTTTTTGCCAGCGTCTCAAGTGCAGTTAATCCCAGCTGGAGAGCTGTTGTCCCAATAGCGCTCTCCAGTCCCCTAATGCTAATTTGTGACCCATGGTTTGTTTACAGAAATGCTCCATCCAGGGGCCTCCTCCCTCTAATGGCAGGGGCATCTTATCTAGAATGCAGTGCATATCCGTAAAGGAGAAGGGTTGGTATACCTCTCCTCCTCCTGGGGTCTTTTCCAGGAGTGGCATGGCGAATGTTTTTGGCTTGTTCTTATTTTGTCGGAGATTATAAGGAGAACCTGGACGACCTGAACGTGAGCTCGCAGCACTGTGTGGCATTTTGATTGATTTCATTATTCCTGTTAGTCTTACAGCCTTTGTATCATAGTCACCCTCAGAGTCTGACCCTGACCATCCTTGACTTTCCTCATCCTCCATCTCCTCTATCTCAGAACACTCCTCTGGTTCTTCTATCCTTTCCTCATCTCTCCTTTCTCTGTTGCTTCTATCTGACCTCTCTCTTTGTGCCCTCAACTGAAACACTGCCTCTGCTAGTGGTCTCGGCTACTCCTCCGTTGCTTCCACTTTAGGGGTGCTGGAGGAAAGAGGGCTCTGTTTCATGCTTTTCTTGCTGTCTCTGCTCTCTATGCTGCGCACATCATCCTGCATGTCCCTACTACTGTCTGCGGATCTCAGAGTCTCCTGATGCACATTCCGCGCGCCCGCCACAATACTCATCACGTCCTGTCTCAGTGCTTCCACCTGTAGTATTCCCTGTCTTATTTCCTTCATCACTTCCTCTTTGGCCTTCACATACTCTTCTTCCCCTATCACATCTGTATTAAGCACACCGTCTTTAATCATCAACACTGGCATTTGCATATTCTTCCCTGAATATGGTGGGGGAATTGAAGCTGTGGGTGTTTGGGGTAGCTCAGGATACAACCTATTGGAGGTGGGCTCTGGTGGGGGTGAGGCTGGATCCTTTGCAGGAGCAGACAGAGGTTGCTTATCTCTGTTTTGTTTTTTGTGACTTTTGTCTGTGTTTTTCCAATAGGCCATGGCTGTAACTGCCATCTGATGGAGCAGAGCTCGTTTGCGCTCCTTCATTTCTTTCTGATTTTTCCATTTTCTCTTTATAAATTTAGGTTCATTCTCCTTTTTAGCGTGTTCTTCCACATCATTTTGTGCTTTTACTTCTGCAGCCTGCAATTTCTTTGTGACGTTTCCCTCCTCATCATCCCCAGGCAACTCACCTTGTGCCTGTAATGCCTTCCACAGCTCATCAAACTCTCTACCAACTTCCTGTCTCCGCTTATCCTCTACTCCTGACAACAACTGTTGTGAGTGTTCTGAGTTTTTACCAGCATGGGAGGGCAGCCTCCCTGCTCGCGACAGTCCCTGTCGAATTCGCCGATCATCACGTTTCTCTGTCCCTCTTCCGCTCTGACTTGTTTCTACCAGTAAGGTACTGCTGCACACAATAAAAAACAAAAACAAAACAAAACTATACACAATGCTTTGTGCCACGTGACCGCTCTACAATGCAGTTCACGCGGGCTTATTATTCCCCTTTTATCGCTGTGATTTCGCTGCTTAAGTTCCACCAGTTGCAGGCCGACACATCCAAGCTTCTACACCACTCTCCTAGGAGGGTACGGGATGCCTATGGCTCGGCGACAACTAGCTTCTATCTTAAGGCAAAATTACACAGCTTCCTCTTTTTCTTCCCCACAGAACACGACCACCGCTCAGGCACTGAAAGAGCAGGAATTTGAGTCACCTCTAATAGACTCTACACAACTCTCTTGCCCCGTAAAAATAGCTGGTTGTCGGTAAGCCACCCACACAACAATATCCCCTTAAAAGACTTATTTATTTACACTCCCAATATCAGGGTGGTTCTGCGGACCATTGAATAGATGTCTCAACATGAGCGATAGTATTCAGTGTTAGGGATCACATGGAAAACGCTCCCCTGCCCGCAGAACTCTGTAACCTCTTTTTTGTGTTGTAACAATCTACACAAAGGTCTTTCAACCTCAGACAACCCGTGTCTTCAGACTATATTCTCAGCTGTCCAAGGAGCAACCTTATGGGTTTCCCCCCAAGCTTATCCACCTCAGGACACTCGTCTTTTTCTTTTTTAGAGATTAGATGGAAAACCTAATCTCAGGGCTTTTCACCCGACTATGTTTCATATTTAGGAGTCAAATTTATGATTTGCTCCAGGGCCTTACACCCGACTATGTTTCATATTTAGGAGTCAAATTTATGATTTGCTCCAGGGCCTTTCACCCTGTCCTGTCGAGGTGTTGACTATGTTTCGTATTTAGGAGTCAAATTTATGATTTGCTCCAGGGCCTTTCACCCTGCCCCGGGGCATTTCACTTTTGTGTTTTGTTTTAATTTTATTCCTTTACATTTTAGACTAGGAGACTTTAGTACAATGACAACACAAGTTTTAGTGTTTCCAATTGCAGAACTTTGATAAAACAGGCGTCTGCTTACCTTCTTTTTAGGCCGCGGCAAGTGTTGTCACGATACTGCTGTCCTCCGCTGTTGAATGTCTTTTGTCCCGTCACTCCTCCGGCTTCATCACGTCGGGGTCACCAATTGATGGACTAAGAGTCTCATCCTACTCTCTAATGTGCTATGTGTGAGCTCAGTCCTGTGTGTTCTTTAATGAAGCAATAGGAGAAGATATTCGGTCTCAGTTAATGTAGTTTATTAAGCAGTAAAGGAATAAAATTACAGAGCTCTGGGTCTCAACTTCACGTCCCTGACGAACAACAAAGGTGTGTCAGTTCACGAAGTCTGACCTCCTGTCCTTTCCCTGACCCAGTATATTTGAGCGTAACAGAGTGTCATTGTGCACGCAAGGCGCTGTCCTCTTCTCATTGGCAGTTCCACTTCCATTCACATTCAGATCAGCTGAAATCATCTCAGTATTCTCATTGTTCACACATCTAAAACTTATATAGTGAAACACAACTTATAGTAAAACACATAACATCATTCTATTCCCAACAGTACATTCATTTAGATACAGTCTGGCTCAGTCTGGTTTTATGCAGGGTTTACTCAATGCCAACCACATTATTTCTAATAAAGTAGATCATTTTTAATGGAGTGGAGTTCACAGAAAATACCACCTCATATATATGCACATATCAAAAATTCCTATAGGCTAGTCCATACTGTATCCATACTGTATCTATTTGTTATTTCATCAATCAGAATCAGAATCAGAATCAGCTTTATTGGCCAAGTATGTGAACACATACAAGGAATTTGACTCAGTTTTTTTCCTTTGCTCACAATGTACAGATGTAAACATGAACATAAACATAACATAACAAACATTCAACTTGAAGAACAAAAGAATGGTATAAAAAATTAAATAAGTAAATAAGTAAGTAAAGTGTCAAGTGTTCAGAGGCCCTGTCTATTATAAATATGTATTTAAGTATATATACAATATTTTATTTACAGTGTGGATTTGTAGTGCAATTTAGTCTGTATGTAAAAGTCTGTGGGTGGATGGAGTCAGGGGGTCAGGGGGTTACTGACACTGGGTGACTGATATAGTGTTCATCAGTGTGACGGCCTGGGGAAAGAAACTCTTCTTGTGTCTGGCTGTTTTGGCGTACGGTGTTCTGTAGCGCCTGCCAGAGGGGAGAAGTTCAAACAGATTGTGTCCAGAGTGTGATGGGTCTGCAGAGATGTTTCCTGCCCGTTTCCTGACTCTGGATGAGTATAGGTCCTCGATGGTGGGCAGTTTAGCACCAGTGATTTTTTCTGCAGTCCTGATTGTCCGTTTCAGTCTGTTCCTGTCCTGTTTGGTGGCTGATTGTTATTTCATCAGGGTTAATAATATTCTCATCTCAGCCTCATGCAGCCCACTGTCAACATTAACTGTCATCATCATGTTGGCTGTTATAGACTATAAACAATACTATGCCCTTAAATTCACACATTCTCATGTTACTACTCAGATGGTTACTGCTTTCATTCACTAAATTATTTTTGTCTTGTCCATAACTGTCAGCTTACTGACATATTGACAGTATGTTTATTATCTATTCACGGTATGTTATACTTACTTATATCATAATCAACACTTATGTTGACTATCCCACATCGACATCCTCCGGGATCCATATTCTTCATGTCTACATACTATCTATAATTTTGTCACCCATGATTGTCCACTGTGATTTTATGTTGGTCTATTCTGTACATGCAACAGTCATTATAGTTTTTAATGCTTGTTGTGTTTGTGGCAAATGTGCTTACTTGCAGCCATAGCTGAAGATTGTTTTGGTTTGTGTTAGGCGATGTACTGTATGGTCAGCCTACCTCAGACCGACTGTACAAAAACAAAGAAATGGAAGTTGTACTCAACCTTTAAATTTAACATTGCTTTGACGAATTTTTACTTGATTATGTGTACTAGAAAATAATAAGTTGGTAAAAACACAGCAAATTGTGGCAGTTTTATGTTAAGACAGCAAAACCTTTTTGTGTTCAGCATAACTGTGCAACTCTTGTTGATATTACATGTTTTTGTTATGTAAAGTGAACACATTTTTCATTTTATTGAACAAGAAAGTGACTGCTTGTCATATGAACATAAAAACATTGAGTACATATTTTTACAACCATTTTTTTTAGTTCATTCAACTATCAAAATATATGCTAAGTGCACAAAGTATGTGTTGTTAATTGGCCTTGAAATAAATAGGCTACATCGGCTTTATACATTTAAGTGAAATTAACTCAAAAATCAAAAATTGCTGACTTAACATAAAAAAAATCATGTTGTGCTCACAAGGGATGAGTGTTTGTGTCAAGTGAACATAAAGTTTTAATGTCATTTTGACATCCCTGAACATTTGTGTGGACTTTACAATAAAATTTTGTGCTGTATACAGTGAGACAGTCAAGAAGTGGCTACGTTATGCACCAGAGAGGAGTGGCGGAGTACCAAGGAAAGAAAAAAATTAGTTGGATCCTAGCTCCTAAGCTGTTTCGTACATGTTGAACTGGGTCCTATAATTCTTAAGGATTCCCTGTTGAGCTGCAGTGGAAGTATAGTAACAAAAAGATGGACTAAAAAAAAACTGTAATGTTGAAAGATATTTGGCTAATTCAGGCAGCTGAAGCTTAATATTAGCTCCAGATAAACTTTTATATACATTTTTGCACAGAAGTAGGCTTGTGGATTTAACGTTCAGTACAGGAGGAATGATTCTGGCAAGAAAACCCTAGTTCAATGTTTATTTAGGCACTGGACTATTGCTTTAACTGTTTTTTGTTTGGTATCTTTGGAAACATTGGGATGTCAACTAGAATTTAAAAAAAAAAACATTTGTACTGACTGGCTGAGAGGTTAAACATTTCTGGTAGTGATGTGCAGAGTGCCCAGTATTTGTATCTGTATTTGTTGAGGCAGCAAAAAGGATTGCCTTTCAAATTAGTTTAATAAAGAACTAAATAAATATTGGTCTCTTCTTTTGGTTCATCGAGAATGCAGTAAAGCAGCGGTTCTCAACCTGGGGGTCGGCACCCTAAGTGTGATCGCAGAGAGGTGGCAGTGGGGTCGTACATTTGCAACTTTGATAAGATACAAAGATATAATCAAGTGTGGGGTCCCCCCAAAAATGTCCCTGTAAAATGGGGTCCTGGTATAAAAAGGTTGAGAACCACTGCAGTAAAGCATACTTAATGGCCCATTTCAGCACATTTCAACCTTCGTCTGTATGTTTTTAATATGCCTCATTCAAGCCAAAAACAATCACTTTACTTTTTTGGGTGTTATATTAGTTCTACAGGGGTTGCTCCAAACTTGTTTAACAGTGACATCACTGCCATTCAGCCATATGGCAGTTATTAGAATTAGTGAGCATGATGTCACTGGTAGACAAGTTTGGAGCAACCCCTGCAGAACTATATAACACCCAAAAAAGTAAAGTGATTATTTTTGGCTTGAATGAGGCATATTAAAAACATAGACTAAAGTTAAAAAGTGCCGAAATGGTCCTTTAATAATAACATTGTTTCAATGTAGAATCAACGTAATTTCAATGCATATATACAGTACAGGCAAAAAGTTTGGACACACCTTCTCATCCAATGCGTTTTCTTTATTTTCATGACTATTTACATTGTAGATTCTCACTGAAGGCATCAAAACTATGAATGAACACATGTGGAGTTATGTACTTAACAAAAAAAGGTGAAATAACTGAAAACATGTTTTATATTCTAGTTTCTTCAAAATAGCCACCCTTTGCTCTGATTACTGCTTTGCACACTCTTGGCATTCTCTCGATGAGCTTCAAGAGGTAGTCACCTGAAATGGTTTTCCAACAGTCTTGAAGGAGTTCCCAGAGGTGTTTAGCACTTGTTGGCCCCTTTGCCTTCACTCTGCGGTCCAGCTCACCCCAAACCATCTCGATTGGGTTCAGGTCCGGTGACTGTGGAGGCCAGGTCATCTGCCGCAGCACTCCATCACTCTCCTTCTTGGTCAAATAGCCCTTACACAGCCTGGAGGTGTGTTTGGGGTCATTGTCCTGTTGAAAAATAAATGATCATCCAACTAAATGCAAACCGGATGGGATGGCATGTCGCTGCAGGATGCTGTGGTAGCCATGCTGGTTCAGTGTGCCTTCAATTTTGAATAAATCCCCAACAGTGTCACCAGCAAAACACCCCCACACCATCACACCTCCTCCTCCATGCTTCACAGTGGGAACCAGGCATGTGGAATCCATCCGTTCACCTTTTCTGCGTCTCACAAAGACACGGCGGTTGGAACCAAAGATCTCAAATTTGGACTCATCAGACCAAAGCACAGATTTCCACTGGTCTAATGTCCATTCCTTGTGTTTCTTGGCCCAAACAAATCTCTTCTGCTTGTTGCCTCTCCTTAGCAGTGGTTTCCTAGCAGCTATTTGACCATGGAGGCCTGATTCGCACAGTCTCCTCTTAACAGTTGTTCTAGAGATGGGTCTGCTGCTAGAACTCTGTGTGGCATTCATCTGGTCTCTGATCTGAGCTGCTGTTAACTTGCAATTTCTGAGGCTGGTGACTCGAATGAACTTATCCTCAGAAGCAGAGGTGACTCTTGGTCTTCCTTTCCTGGGTCGGTCCTCATGTGTGCCAGTTTCGTTGTAGCGCTTGATGGTTTTTGCGACTCCACTTGGGGACACATTTAAAGTTTTTGCAATTTTCCGGACTGAGTGACCTTCATTTCTTAAAGTAATGATGGCCACTCGTTTTTCTTTAGTTAGCTGATTGGTTCTTGCCATAATATGAATTTTAACAGTTGTCCAATAGGGCTGTCGGCTGTGTATTAACCTGACTTCTGCACAACACAACTGATGGTCCCAACCCCATTGATAAAGCAAGAAATTCCACTAATTAACCCTGATAAGGCACACCTGTGAAGTGGAAACCATTTCAGGTGACTACCTCTTGAAGCTCATCGAGAGAATGCCAAGAGTGTGCAAAGCAGTAATCAGAGCAAAGGGTGGCTATTTTGAAGAAACTAGAATATAAAACATGTTTTCAGTTATGTCACCTTTTTTTGTTAAGTACATAACTCCCATGTGTTCATTCATAGTTTTGATGCCTTCAGTGAGAATCTACAATGTAAATAGTCATGAAAATAAAGAAAACGCATTGGATGAGAAGGTGTGTCCAAACTTTTGGCCTGTACTGTAGATGAATCAATATTGATTCAATGTTAGGACTGATTGACAATTCTACATTGTTTCAATGTTGAACATAACGTAGTTGAATCAATATTGATTCAATGTCGAGACTCATTGAAAATTCAATGTTATTTCAATGTTGATCACAACGAGCACTTTCAATGTTATTTTCAGCAATGTTGATTCAATCTTAAGCCATGACAATATCTCAGTGTTGATTCAATGGCTTTTTGCTTTCTGGGTCTCCACAGTGACACACGTGTCCTGTCATGTTTCAGGCTGCCGCTGCGGCGGTGGCGACTTTTCATCCTTCACCACTGAACATCAACTTGGTATAAATCCTTCATGCATTGTCTGATTTCCTCAAAATTTCACATGTGTGATGAGGGTCCACCCCTGAACGCACCTGGCCACATCTGGTTACGCTCATAGCGCCACCTGGTGGATGAATGAAACATTGCGTTTTTTCGCTCCTGCCAGGTTTTTTCTCGCTTCTCGCTTCACACCACAGCCCCCACGTGCCTCAGGCCCCCACGGTTGCATGGGGGAGTGAGGGCCCAATCACAGCTGCTTGCAGTTTTAATTATTATTATTCTTTACCCGACTTCGTGCCCCAATTTCGCCCCTTTCCCAAATTTCAAAATGCTTCTAACTTTACACACTCGTCCGGCCCCATCCGAAATTCGCCCCCTACAGATTTTCAAAAACCCCTCCCCATTGGGGTTAGCTTGTCGTAGGCAAACAAAATTTGGTACGCACATGTATCATACCACAACGCACAAAAAAGTTTCTTGACGTCATGGTAAAATCCCAACAGGAAGTCAGCCATTTTGTTTTGAATTTTTTCGTTCCGGCGATTTCCACAACTTAAATTTGAACAAACTCCTCCTACGGATTTAGTCCGATCGATTTCAAATTGGCTACAGATCATCCTGAGAACATGCTGATCAAAAGTTATTAAAAGCTTTTCTCTACGTCAAGGGGCGTGGCCGCTAGGGCATGACAAATTTTGCCTACTTTTTGTTTTCTTGCCATCGAATTTCGAACGGCTCTCCCACCCACATACTTGATCTCAGCAGCTTAAAACTTGCTGAACATGATGATGGCTCCGCCCTGAACGCCCCGATATGTTAATGTTGATGTTGATGCGCAAGAGTGGCGTCACTGGTTTCCCCGCCACTTCGGTCCGGTAAAACACAGCTTTTAATCCAGTTTCTCGCTTCTTTTATTAACGAACCACTTGCTCTCAGCTTTTATTGTATGTACTTTTTAAACATGGACTAAGGTTTTAAGCCATCGGGCCTGTGGTTGTCACGGATCATAGACTACCGCAGAAGTGAACGCGGAAGTCGCCAGCCGAACTGCATTAGCGAGGCGCCAACTTTTAAAAATCGTTTAACTGTGGGAGACCTACAACTCACCACCTGAAGCGGACTGCCCCCTTAAAATTGGGGAAGGTCCCCTTGGACATTTCGGCCCCATGACCGAGGGTAAAAATTTTAACTCACCTCCGTGTGTTGATACTGTGTCAAGGGGAATGGATCTCCAGCACAGGCCGCAGGTATGTTGGCGGTGTGTGAGTCCTGCCTCCCAACCCTGTCAAAACTGAGGGAGAGCATCTCCGGACTGCAGGCCGACCTCAAGGAGAGGGAAAAGATCCTCATGGATTTTACCACGGTCGCCACGACCCAGGCGAAACATATTGCTCACCTGACGGCATCCGGCGCTGGTGACCGGAGTATGATGGCCACAAACAACACCACCCTGCCGTGGACCAGCTCCATAACCACCGGAACTCAGACACCAGCACTAGCCGAGTCCCGCTGGCACCGCCAGGGAGCCAAGCCCAAATGATCGGCACTCTCCACCTCCTGCCTTCGCCCCGCGGAACCGCAGCGCTTCATCATGGAGGGTGGAGCGGGAGCACGGGTGAGCTCAACTCCACTCAAGCCGAGGGAGCCCTGGTCGGTGGTGGCCAGGGGCTCTGGGGCTCGTCCATCTCCTCCTCCTCTGCCTCCGAGCTGCCGCTGGATAACAGGTATGACATCCTAAGCCTGCAGGTCTTCCCTCCCGTGGATGCTTCGTCCAGCTCGCCTGTGGAACCTGTAGGCCTACATCCAGATGGCTGTGGCTCTCACCAGTCCAGGAATTGGCGTCTGCTTGTCCAGCCTGACCCCTCCCCTCCATCCCGGTCAGGAGGAACTGTGGCCCGGCGCCACAGACATCGGGCTCCATCCCTTCACTGTCAAACCTCCAGGCAGTCGGAGGCGCGCACTCGGGAGCAGCGCACCCTCTCTGTGCTAGTGATCGGGACCTCCATGGTCAGGCACATGGAAGTGCACAACGACCGCACCTTTTGCCACCCTGGTGCCCGTGTCAATGAGGTTGCATCCTCCGCCCTCCAGCTGACTGCACGGCACAGCTCGACCTCCACGCTGGTCCTGGAGGCCGGTATCAACGACCTCAGGAACCAGCAGTCAGAGGTCCTCAAGCAGGACTTCATCTCCCTGGTAGACCGGCTGCTGGACACGGGGAAGCGGCTAATTATTTCTGGCCCGCTTCCCCACCTTGTTATGGTGACGGCACCACCAGCCACCTTCGTCAGCTGCACCTGTGATTGAAGGGATACTGCTTTTCCAAAAGTATCCCTTTTGTGGACAATTTTATAGCTTTTTTAAACAGACCCCACCTTTTTAAACGGGACGGCCTCCACCCAAACCAGGAGGGATCACGGCTTTTATCAGTCAACATTGACCTGACGATCCGATCCTGCACCACAGCCACCTCCTGACTCACTGCTCACCCACCTCCACCCTCCTCCACTACACATTGCACCACACACACTTCTCCCTCAGTAGCACCTTCTCTGCAACCGGAAACACACGACATTCACACCATAAAAACTATCATTACACTTAGAAAGTTGAAACCCAGGAATGTTTTTAGACCTAACCGTGTTTTTAACATCCATTTGAAAAGTCACGAAGAGCGCACGTTCAGCACAAACATTAAAATGGCAGTGCTGAACGTGCGCTCCCTTTTAAACAAATCTTTTATCATAAATGACTTAATTTTAGACAATAACCTAGACAGTATTCTCCTTACAGAGACATGGCTTGGCACCGACGCACCTGTTGTTCTCACCGAGGCTTCCCCACCAAATTTTAACTTTTCATATTCTATTAGGGGAGGTAAAAGAGGAGGCGGAACTGCATCAGTAACAAAAACCACAATGTCCTCAAATAAAGTTTCTTTTAGCAGTTACACGTCATTTGAGCATCATGCCTTTGTTTTTAGCAGCCCTCCTATCCTTTGCATAACGGTTTACAGACCACCCCAGTACTCCACTTCTTTTATCAGTGATTTCTCAGAATTATTATCAATCATTCACTCCACCTACAACAGGATTTTAATAACTGGATACTGGGTCCGAGGTGCTGTCAATGTGTAGATTAAAATCACCAGAGAATTTTTAAACCTCTTAAACTGTTTAGATTTTAAACAACATATCACGCAGCCGACCCACAGCAGAGGGCACACCCTGGACCTGGTCATAACCTATGGCCTGTCTGTGGGTGTGTCCTCTGTTGTGGATCTGGCTGTGTCCGACCACTTTTGTGTGATTTTTAACATCACCAGTTTTAACCAACAGGAGGCCCCAGTGAGAACAGTGAGGAAACGCAACCTAACTTCTGAAGTGGCTGCAAATTTTATCCAGATTTTACAGAGCACTCCTGCAGAGATTTTATCAGCACCCTGTGATTTTATTGTGGACAATTTTAACAACAAACTCAAGTCAACGCTGAACTCAGTGGCTCCACTTTTAATCAAAACAATTAGAACAAAACCTACTCCCCCATGGAGAAATCAGGAAATCAAACAACTGAAAAGATACTGCAGGAGTGCTGAGAGAAGGTGGAGAAAATCAAACCTAACAGTCCACTACGAAATATTACGTCAACATCTCAAAACCTACAATAACGCAGTCAAACAGGCAAGAATTTCCCACTTCAAAAAACTAATCTCTGACAATAAAAACAATCCCAAATTCCTCTTCTCCACAATTGATATTTTAACAAACAGTAATTTTAACAGATCATCTAAAACAACAACCAATGCCCTTTGTGAGGACTTTGCAGACCACTTCAGAAGTAAAATCGATCAGATCCAGTCTCTTATTGCAACAGATTTTAACTGTCGACACACCTGGATCATTACTTTTACCTGAGGAAACACTGGAGAGTTTTGCCCTGGTTGATGCGAGGACTGCGAGGAGTTTTCTCCCAAGTAAAGCCCACAATCTGCCTTTTAGATCCAATTCCCACACCATTTTTTAAAACATTTTATGGATTCTTTGAGAAACAGCTACTGTACATGGTGAATTGCTCTCTTCAGACAGGTGTCTTCCTGGCCTCCTTGAAAACGGCGGTGGTGAGGCCCCTTCTGAAGAAGAACAATTTAGACCCCAACATTCTTAATAATTATCGACCTGTATCGAACTTACCATTTTTAAGCAAAATTTTAGAAAAACTGGTTTTTAACCAAGTAAATGATTTTTTAAATACAAATAACACTTTAGAGAAGTATCAGTCTGGTTTTAGGATGAACCACAGTACCGAGACAGCCCTTTTAAAGATTTTAAACGACATCAGGTGCAATTTAGATAACCATAAACTCACAGTCTTGGTACTACTGGATCTAACCGCTGCCTTCGATACAGTAGACCATCACATTTTATTAAATAGACTGAGGCACCTGGTCGGCCTCTCTGGTACTGTTTTTAACTGGTTCGTCTCTTACCTTACTGATCGACACTTCTTTGTAAGTATGGATACATGTTCCTCAGGAACCCATGAGATAAAGTTTGGGGTCCCCCAGGGGTCAATTTTAGGTCCAACTCTTTTTAATCTCTACATGCTTCCTCTGGGGGACGTCATCAGGAGGCACGGCATCAGCTTTCATAGTTATGCTGATGATACGCAACTGTACATCGCCGTGTCTCCTGATGACACAGGGCCAATTGATGCCCTTTTTAACTGCATTTTAGATATAAAGTCATGGATGGCAGCATATTTCCTGCAGCTCAACCAGGACAAAACAGAGGTTTTAGTCATTGGTCCTGAAGGCCAGAGAGAGAAACTTTTGCCAAAACTACAGGATTTTAAACCAACACAATCTGTAAAAAATCTGGGTGTGATTTTTGACTCTGAGCTCTGTTTTATTCCACATATTAAAAACATAACAAAGGCAGGTTTCTACCACCTTAAGAATATAGCCAGAGTCCGCCCGTTTCTCTCTCAGGCCAGCACGGAGGTGCTGATGCATGCTTTTATCTCCTGTAGGTTAGATTATTGTAATGCCCTGCTCTCTGGTCTTCCCAAAAAGAGTATCTCAAATCTACAATTATTACGGAATTCAGCTGCAGGAGTGTTGACGAGGACCAGAGGGCGGGAGCACATTACACTAGTTTTAAAATTGCTGCATTGGCTCCCCGTGTGCTTCAGGATTGATTTTAAGGTTCTTTTATTAGTTTTTAAATGTCTTAACGGTCTTGGGCCTTCTTATTTATCTGACCTGCTTTTACCATATCAAGCCTCGCGGACCCTGAGGTCCTCCGGCACCGGCCTTTTAACCATACCACAAGTTAGGACTAAAACACACGGGGAGGCGGCATTTAATTATTATGGACCCCGATTGTGGAACAGCCTGCCGGAGAACCTCAGAGCTGCAGAGACTGTTGATGTTTTTAAAAAGAGGCTCAAGACTCATCTTTTTAATCAGGCTTTTAACTGATCTCTTTATTTATATATTTTAAATTCCTCTTATAACCGATTTATCCATTTATTATCTATTTTTTATTTATTTTTTATATTCTTACCCTTCCTCTTTTTACGTTCTTATCTCATTTAACCTTTATCTTTTGTTATTTTAGTTAGCCTATAGGTTTTAGTTTTGATGCATTTTATGTCTCTGTTTCAGATCATTCTTACCTAGCTACTAACTCAATTTTATGAGCTAAATAGCTTTTTGTTGGGTGGGAGGGTTGGGGTTTCTCTTTTCTCTTTTCTTTTTGTTTTCTGTTTGGATCTTTGTTGTTTTTAACCTCTGTGAGGCACTTTGTGTTACTGTTGTATGAAAAGTGCCATATAAATAAAGTTAAAGAAGTTAATAGCCCACCTTACTCATAGTGCCCCCCGGTGGTAGCAGGAAGTGACCAGTTTTTACTTTAACATGTACTAATGCCACAAACTTGCCTGCATCAACTTCATTCCACTTCTAATGCATGCAGAACAAGTTGGTGAAGCTACCTTATGAACACTGTGAAGCTACGTCTAATGGTGTCCATGTGGCGGCATGGCGACTATCGATCCCTCGCCACTAAATACGTTTGGCTTTTTGATGGCTTCAACGACCTCATCTCCTCATGAAAATTGATACACAGGTCAAGAATGGCGAGCTCTTGCATTTGATAGGGGCGTCACCCATGGGGGGGACAAAATGCCTCTATAGCGCCCCCTTGAAATTTTCAAAAACCCCTCCCCATAGGTTTTTTTTTGAGTTGGAACATGAAAATTGGTACACATGTATGTTGTCCAGACGCACATAAAAGTCTCTGGCACCAATGGTCTAACTCCAAACAGGAAGTCGGCCATTTTGATTTTGACTTGTCATTTTGGCGTGATTTCCACATGTTGTATTTTAACAAACTAGTACTAGGGATTTCATCCAATTGACTTCAAATTTTTTACAGATCATCCAGAGACCATGCTGATCAAAAGTTGTGCTCTGCATTAGCCTGAGTGTCAGACTGAAGCTCCCAGAACCTTCAGTCTGACATGGCTTCCATTGAAGGCGATTTACAAGGGGGAGGGAATTTGATTTTTCCCTAACCAATCAGTAGAGATCAATGACTCACCCAGAATCTGACGTCAATAGTATCCATGCCTCGGGGGTGCCGAAAACAAGCGAACAATGCCTGTTTAAAATGTCTCCGTCATCGTGCACGCCCAGCTGCATTGCCGTTTAATCCAGTTTAGCAGCTTCCTTAATTTGGTCCTCCATTAACGCGAGTAGTGGCGAAATACCTCGATAGCATCGTTAATGTGGTCTGTAGGATCTGTAGCGGTCGCCATTGTTGCTATCCTCACCAGTTACCCACCGGCGTACAGCTTGACATCAGCGTGGCGCTGATTGGCTAATCGCTAGACCCCCGGCGTTCATTGGTCCGTCCATCATTTGGACAAGATAAATCACAAATTCATTGAAGTATGCCAGACCAGAGATGCAAGCCTACTCAGTTGAGTGGGCGGGGTCTATGGTCTGGAACCAGGCTAGCTCTGCATGCCTGTAGGTCAAAGGGCGTGGCTGCTATGGCGCTGCCATTTTTGATCCATCGCCATGCATATTCAAGCAGCTCTCGCTCCCACATAATTCATCCAAACTGCTTCAAAATTTCTGTACATGATAAGAGCCCCGCCCTCAGCACCTCCATATGCTCGAAGGCAATCTTGCTCATGGCGCCCCCTTGTGGAAACAGGAAATGCCATCTTTTACACTGACAAACATCAACCTCAAGCTCCTGACCTGATCAACTACATTTTGTGGCCACATGATGATCAAGTTGATGAATCTCCACAGTGACACACGTGTCCTGTCATGTTGCAGGCTGCTGCTGCGTTGGTGGCGACTTTTCATCCTTCGCCACGGAACATCAACTTGGTATAAATCCTTCATGCATTGTCCGATTTGCTCAAAATTTCACGTGTGATGAGGGTCCACCCCTGAACGCACCTGGCTACATCTGGTTACGCTCGTAGCGCCACCTGGTGGATGAATGAAACATTGTGTTTTTTCGCTCCTGCCAGGTTTTTTCTCCCTTCTCGCTTCACGCCACAGCCCCCAGGTGCCTCAGGCCCACACAGTTGCATGGGGGAGCGAGGGCCTGATCACAGCTGCTTGCAGCTTAAATTATTATTATTTTTCTTAACCCCAATGAATTGCCTTTTTAGGAGCCTTAACATATCCCAAAACTCATAAATTTTGTAGATATATCAGACCTGGTGAAAAATTTGATATTTTAAGGGTCGCATGCTTGGGTTCCAAAAAATGGCTCAGTTGTGCCCCCTACAAAAGTTTGAGGAAACAGCCCCTGAATCTCGTTTAACCTACGTGTATGAAACTTGGTAGGCTTATGTAACACTTAAGATATTAATATATACTTTCAACATATTGTACCACAGTAGCCAGAACTATAATTATAATATTATTACTTTCATTAATGTTGTTGTAAGGTACTGTCATTACCGTCTGTCCTGCATCTCTCTCTGTCTCTGTCTCTGTCTGTCTGTCTGTCTGTCCCTCTCTCTCTCTTTCTGTCTCATTGTGTCATACGGATTACTGTTAATTTATTATGCTGATCTGTTCTGTACGACATCTATTGCACGTCTGTCCGTCCTGGAAGAGGGATCCCTCCTCAGTTGCTCTTTCTGAGGTTTCTACCATTTTTTTCCCCCGTTAAGGGTTTTTTTGAGGGAGTTTTTCCTTATCCGCTGTGATGGATGTCGTATGTTGTAAAGCCCTGTGAGGGAAATTGTGATTTGTGATATTGAGCTTTATAAATAAAAATTGTTGATTGATTGATTGACTTGGAGATGTACATTAAAGCCTCTTGGAGGCTTGCTCTAAACCCAACAGGAAGTCGGCCATTTTGAATTTACTGTGCAATTTTGGTACATTTTTGGTCATTTCCAGGGGTCCTAAATGAACGAAGTAGTTCTAGAGATTTCATCCAATCGACTTCAAACCTTGGTCTGTCCCACTCCAAGACCTTGAAGATGAAAACTTATTAAAAGCTTGTGTTTTCGTCAATGCATGTGACCGTGGGATGGCGTCAAAGTTAGGGGACTCGCCACTAAACAGGAAGTAGTTTATAACTCCAGCATATGTAACCAGGTTGAAATTATATCTTTACTTTTACGTTTGAAATTTCACCAAATGCTGATAAGTATTGTTTTCTATATGTTTAAGATGTGTTTTATTGCTTATATTTATGCCTGAATGTTGTATTCAGACTGAAGTGTTAATACCTGTACTGTCACTTTAAGAGGTCACAGGCCTTGTGCCGTCATTCCTGTGCTTCTCTCAGTCCACGCCAGACTCGCTGAGAGGAGGTAACGTATTATTTTGCTCGTCACTTTTGAACATTTATTTCGGTTTTTGGACAATGCAAACTTTGTTTTATGCATGTATAAATGTTAGTCTCAAGGATGTGAACATGCAGTTAATGTGTCAATCGAATATAAACTTTGTAAACAGACTTTTTGTGGGCTTTATAGTAGATATGTTTCCACGTGTTACAGCGTTTTCTGTGTGTTTATCTGATAACAGGAGCTTGAGACCTGTGTGCTGTGTGGAGGAGACTGCATGTTACAGAGCCTTATTGTGTTTTTTTGTTGATTTGTACAGGTATGTGCATTATGTTCACTATAATTCATCTGACATGGTGTTTACAAGTGTTTACGCTGGTTGTATTAAGCATGTAAAAGAAATTCATGTTATCAAATACATTGAGAATTTATATAATTTATTTCATTCATTTTCACATTTTTATTTAAAAGTAATTTTGCTGTTAATACTAAGAGTTGTATTAGTCATGTATGTATGTGCAGTCCGCGCCAGACTCACTGAGAGGAGGAGCTTGAGACCTGTGTGTTGTGTGGAGGAGACTGCATGTTACAGAGCCTTATTGTGTTTTTTGTTGATTTGTACAGACAAATCCACCGTCCTGCCTTCATTAAAAGAGCAACCAGTAGCTGGTCGTGGTCCGGGTCCTTCCTTCATTCAGCACAACATAGAACACAACGCAGAACATACAAGGGTTAACGGATGTGCATCCAACAAGATATTGAACTGTTAAAGATAATGCACGCCCGTTACACATACATGGTCCAATCTTGCCCAAACTTCACAGGATTAATGACAGTCCCACCCTGAACACATCTACATGTCAATAATTAGTGATAAATATAGCGCCCCCTACTGGCAACAGGAAATGTCATGTTTTAGACTTTAATGTACATCTCCTACAGAATTGATCAGATCCACCTCAAACGTGGTCAAAAAAAGCAATAAGACGTTGATGACGTTTTATTTTGGAAACTGTGAGTTTTTGTCAAAGGGCGTGGCCATGGCCTGGCGGCGAACTTTGATGTTTTGCCGTGATGATAGACATTGCTGTAACTTGACTCCATGTGGGCATATCTTGCCAAAACTTCACACATATGATGATAGTCCAGCCCTGAACACATCTACAGAGAAATTTTGAATCACCACCATAGCGCCTCCTACTGGCAACAGAAAGCTACTTTATACATTCTTTGATGTCCCTCCTCTAGCAGGTTAATCAGACCCACCTCAGACTTGCTGGTCTAAATCCTTAGACCTTGATGATATTTAAAAATGAAGCTCTTGAGTTTTCATCAAACGCTGTCACTGTGGCGCCGCCCTGTTCGCCATTAAATACGATGTTGTTTTGAAGGGACAAGGGATGCTTGAAAACTCACCAAAAGTGGTATACAGATAACAGGTCCTGTTGTCTGATGTGATTTTTGTGCTTTGATGCACCAAGATGGCTCAACAGCGCCCCCTAGAATATTTCAATTAAGCAGCCCCCAAAGCTGTTTTGACCTGCATGTATGAAACTTGGTAGACACCTGTAACACTCTATCACGTTCAAAAAAGCCTCTTGGAGCCATGCTCCAAACCCAACAGGAAGTCCGCCATTTTGAATGTTCTTCTGCCATTTTTGTGCATTTTTACCCATTTCCAGGGCTTGTAAATTAACGAACTTGTCCTACAGATTTAATCAGATTGGCTCCAAACTTGGTTTATGTGAGCCTGACTATGTTGCAACCAAAAGTTATTACAGGATCTGCCCAATGTTGAATTTTGAGGTCTTGCCGTGAAAAACGAAATTGCTATAAATTTGGCGTAAATGGTCCGATATCCATCAAACTTCATATGATTCATATTAGTCCTGCCCTGAACACATTTACATAACCATATTTCCTGATACTCATAGTGCCACCTAGTGACCTTAACCACTCTGAAACTAAGAACTCACATGGGACCTCAACAACTCTGTAAGGGTTCACAACCACCTAGAGTTTAACCCTATGGGCCCTAGGCGTTTTTGGGGTATTTTTACTGCCTTTACTTTTAAGCTCATATCACAGTCATTATAAAGGCTACATACACATGCTATATCTTGTTTTTTTCAGGACAATCTGGGCTAACCAGATCTGCATCATTCCATGTCCTACTATGTGCCTGTATTTTATATTAATTTTTATATCAATAAAAAAAAACAAATCCGTGTTACTAAATTTTTACATTTTTTCATGTATCTCAGCATAGCAAGTTGGAAGAAGACATATTCTGCCATATATGAAGAGGGGAGAGTCTCTGGAATCTGGCAATATAAGAACCATGATGGTGGGACATTCTGTCACTTCACAGCTGTCCAAAACATGTGGTTTGTGCCAGGCGGACATGATAGATTTGATGGATTTATAGCATGATGGGATGACAGCACAGTGATGTGTGTGGTATCATTGGAAAGCTCTAGTCCTGTGCTTTCATGTGATATGTGTGGCATTTCTGTGCGAGCCTGCATTTACAAGTAATCCATCCAAGAGTAATGTGTGTGCAGAGCTGAAAGCTCTGTTATTCATGATTTTAGTGTAACTTTATTTTTTTTATTTTCGCTGTGAAAACATTGGACTACCGACAAGTGCTTGGTCTTGTCGGAAAGCTACACTTTTGCTGTTTCATGTGATTCTCGCTATGACGCACGGTCGCGGAGAAAATCAATAGAGAAGAACAGGTGTGAATTTGGACGCACTATGCGTTGTTCAGGTCCAAAGGGTTAAAGTCTGCGACTCCGCGCCAGTCATTTATAACTGAAGAAACTTCTTAGATGAGAGGTGAAACGTCTTCAAGAAATGCAAGCAAGTCCACTTGCCTATGATATAGCACTTATGACTTGGAGAATGGGTTGGTTAGGTCTTGAGAAGTTGACCTGTGGCACAGGGAGGGCTGAGCTGCAACAGATGCTACCTGATCATCACGTGAATGCAACAGAATTTTTTTTCTGTTATTTCTGAATAAATATATTATTTATGGGTATCACGTGATATGCACTGGTTTATGTGTATGGATGTTATAGGGTATAAAGTCGTTTTGTTGTCAATAGCCCCTTTTCCACTGCAGGAACTTTTATCGTTTACCTGGGATTTTGAAAAGCCTCGGCACATTTCCACCGAAATTACCCAGGGAAAAAACATTCTCTCAACCCCAAACTTTCCCTGAAAAAAGTACCTAGTAGGGGGGTAGGACTTTAAAGATTCCCAGGAATTGTTGAGGGGCGGGGCTGTTTGCTGAAGAATGCTGATTGGTGGAACATACAGATGCAGTGTTCCGCACTTCCGTGTCAGTGTGGCATCAAACTTTATTTCATTTCTACAAGCTTCACTTAATTTGTGTTTTGATTAAGGATGAACCCCGAAACCCAGTACTAAATTATCAAAAGACCGAATTATCAGAGACCATAATATTGATAAGCACTAACTGTATCGGTTCTTTTGAGACGGCGCTGAACTCCTCCACATACACACATACGCCTACACGACACGGCAACCAGTGAACAGCTGAGCAGCCCCGGTGGAAACAAAGTGAAAACAACTCAAAAATTACTCGAGTTAACGACAGCTACACTTGTTACTGTAAGTGCAGTTAAACCTCAGCGAGTAAGAAGCCAATACTTTATCAATACGTGTTCAGCAAGCATGAACATGTCAACATGTAGACAGTGATATTCAATATGCTCTGTCTGCAGTCTCTCATCCACCATCGCTAACGTTATGTCTTACACAAGAACAGCACACTAGCGGCTAACGGCTGATAGCAAATGACAGCTGTCTGTATGTAGACTAACTTAGTTTGTTTTGTTTTTTATCTTAAAATACGTATAATCTTAGTTGCTGGCTGAGACAAACAGCCCCAACTTTCTACACCAGCATGTAACCAGTCAAGCTGGCGAAGCCAAATATAGGGCACACGCTGAATCATCTACGTCATCAGCCTGATTTGAATACATTTTCCGGAACATTGAGGTGCGGTGGAAATGCAAACCACACAGATTACCAGGAATTCTTTTACCCAGGTAAATAAATTCCTGGAAATAAAAGTTCCTGGAAATGTTGGTGGAAAAGGGGCTAATGTGACAAAGGCTGCATTACTTCTACCATATAATCAGTTTTAATTTCCCCTCTCATTGTCTTATATTGTTTGTTTTATCTTTTTGCATACCACAGGGTGTGGAACAGGGTTTACACTAGATTTTTATTTGACTGCCAATATGGTTGTTAATATTCCAGAATTCCTGCCATTAAGAACAACTGCCATCCATTTTACACAGCCATAGCTTACATTTAAACAGCAATGAAAGACTTCAAATTAAAGAACTTGAAAATAAGCTAAATGAAGAAGCTGCCTATTCAACAGAGTGACTAATCACTTTCAGTAACAGAGACAAAGGATTAAAAGGATTCGATGTGCCACAGTATATCAGTTGTTGTGTAGCCGCCTGTCAGCAGCTGCTGGATGTTCACACCAGAAGTGCATTTGTCAGTGCTATTCAGCAAGATATTCAATTCAATCAATTTTCAATCAATTTTTATTTATAAAGCCCAATATCACAAATCACAATTTGCCTCACAGGACTTTACAGCATACGCCATCCCTCTGTCCTTTGGACCCTCGCAGCGGATATGGAAAAACTACCCCAAAAAATCCATTTAACGGGGAAAAAAAAATGGTAGAAACCTCAGAAAGAGCAACTGAGGAGGGATCCCTCTTCCAGGACGGACAGACGTGCAATAGATGTCGTACAGAACAGATCAACATGATAAATTAACAGTAATCCGACACAATAAGACGAAAGAGAGACAGAGACAGAGAGAGATGCAGGACAGATGGTAATGACAGTAGCTTACAACAACATTAATAGAATAGAACAGAATAGAATAGAATAGAGTTTATTGCCATTTGCACAGGTACGTTACAGTCCAGGCACATTGGAATTCCTGTGTGTCTCTCTTTGTCAACTTCGTTAAAAAATATAAAAATATAAAATAGACAAGTTCGATTAAGACAAAGAATAAATAAAAGAGCAGCTCAAATAGTGCAAACACGCAAACATACAGTCAAAAGTGGTAAAACCCTTTTAGAGAAAGACAGTACAGTAGATGTGAGGAGGCTCCGGAGAAGAAGCCGAGTTAGTGACATGCAGTACGGCCGAGTTAGCGAGATGCAGTAACAGGACATGAGTGTTAGCAAAGGAGAGAGAGAGAGAGAGAGAGAAGGTGCCCGGTGTATTATAGGAGGTCCCCCGGCAGACTAGGCCTAAGTCAGCCTAACTAGGGGCTGGTACAAGGCAAGCCTGAGACGACCCTAATTATAAGCTTTGTCAAAGAGGAAAGTTTAAGTCTAGTCTTAAATGTGGAGACGGTGTCTGCCTCGCGGACCACAACAGGAAGATGATTCCACAGGAGAAGAGCCTGATGGCTGAAGGCTCTGGCTTCTGATCTACTTTTGGAGACTTTAGGGACCACGAGTAACCCTGCATTCTCAGAGTGCAGTGTTCTGGTGGGATAATAGGGCACTCTGAGCTCTCTAAGATATGATGGAGCCTGACCATTTAGAGCTTTATAAGTTAACACTAGGATTTTAAATTCAATTCTGGATTTTACAGGGAGCCAGCACAAAGAAGCTAAAACAGGAGAAATATGATCTTGTTTCTTAGTTCCTGTTAGTACACGTGCCACTGCATTCTGAATTAGCTGGAGAGTTTAAAAACTTATTAGAGCTACCTGATAATAGGGAGTTACAGTAATCCAGTCTAGAGGTAACAAAAGCGTGGACCAATTTTTCTGCATCTTTTCAGGTCAGGATAGGCCTAATTTTCGCAATATTACACAGATGAAAAAATGCAGTCCGTGAGGTTGTTTTAAATGAGAATTAAAAGACAAATCTTGATCAAATATTATTCCGAGGTTTCTTACGGTAGCGCTAGAGGCCAGAGCAATGCCATCTAGAGAAATTATGTCATCAGATAAAGAGTCTCTGAGTTGTTTGGGGCCAAGAACAATAACTTCAGTTTTGTCTGAATTTAACACAAGGAAATTGGTGCTCATCCAGGTTTTTATGTCTTTAAGGCAGTTATGAAGTTTAGTTAATTGATTAGTTTCTTCTGGCTTCATTGATAAATACAACTGTGTATCATCCACATAACACTGGAAATTTACAGAGTGATTTCTAATGATGTTACCTAAAGGAAGCATATATAGAGTAAATAGGATTGGTCCAAGCACAGAACCTTGTGGAACTCCAAAAGAAACTTTAATATGTAAGGATGATTCATCATGAACGTGAACAAACTGAAAACGATCAGATAAATAAGATTTAAACCAGCTTAGTGCAGAACCTTTTAGGCCAATTAAATGTTCCAGTCTCTGTAGCAGAATTTGATGGTCAATTGTGTCAAACGCTGCACTAAGATCTAATAAAACAAGTACAGAGATGAGTCCTTTGTCTGAAGCAATCAGAAGGTCATTTGTAGTTTTAACTAGTGCTGTCTCAGTGCTATGATGCACTCTAAATCCTGACTGAAATTCCTCAAATAAATTATTATCGTGGAGAAAATCACACAGCTGGTCTACGACTACTTTCTCAAGGATCTTTGAAAGAAAGGGAAGTCTAGATATTGGTCTATAGTTGGCTAACACCTCTGGATCCAGGGTGGGCTTTTGTAGGAGAGATTTAATTACCGCCACCATAAAAGACTGTGGTACATAGCCTGTTAATAAGGATATACTGATCATATCTAATATATCAGTGGTAACTAAAGGTAAGACTTGCTTAAGAAGCCTAGTTGGGATGGGGTCTAAGAAACACGTTGATGATTTAGATGAAGAAATTATTGTGGTCAATTGTTGAAGAGAAATCGGGGAGAAGCAATCTAAATATCAATCAATCAATCAATTTTATTTATAAAGCCCAATATCACAAATCACAATTTGCCTCACAGGGCTTTACAGCATATGACATCCCTCTGTCCTTTGGACCCTCAGAGCGGATAAGGAAACACTCCCCCCAAAAACCCCTTTAACGGGGGGAAAAAAAACGGTAGAAACCTCAGGAAGAGCAACTGAGGAGGGATCCCTCTTCCAGGACGGACATAATATATATTAGGTCTTACAGCTGTGTTTGAGGGCAGATAGGTACTATCTGAGGACAGGAGGTCATGAATTTTGCCTCTTAAAGTTAGAATTTTGTTATTAAAAAAGCTCATAAAATCATTACTGCTAAGGGCTAAAGGAATACAAGGCTCAACAGAGCTGTGACTCTCAGTCAGCCTGGCTACAGTGCTGAAAAGAAACCTGGGGTTGTTCTTATTTTCTTCTATTAAAGCTGAGTAATAGTTTGCTCTGGCATTGCGGAGGCCCCCCTATACGTTTTGAGACTGTCTGCCCAGATTAAACGAGATTCTTCCAGTTTGGTTAATCGCCATTTCCTTTCAAAAATATTTGTTTAACTTACGGGTTTGCAAGTTATACCAAGGAGTGAACTTTCTTTGCTTTGTTAACTTCTTTTTAAGAGGAGCTACGGAGTCGAGTGTTGTTCACAGCGAGCCTACGGCGCTATCCACAAGATGATCAATTTGGGAGAGGAAGTTGGTACAGAAAACCTCTGTTACTGAAGGACATGGTATTAAATTTAACGACGGAGTAATCATTTCCTTAAATTTTGCGACAGCAGTATCTGACAAACATCTAGAGTAGTAACTGTTGCTGAGTGTCGTGTAATCGAGTAAAAAGAAATCAAAAGTAATCAAATAATGATCCGATAGCAAGGGATTCTGTGGAAAGACTGTTAGGTTATCAATTTCAATTCCATACGTCAGAACTAGATTGAGGTTATGGTTAAAACAGTGAGTGGGTTTATGTACACCCTGACTAAAGCCAATGGAGTCCAATAATGAGATAAACGCGATAGCCAGGGAGTCATTATCAGCGTCAACATGAATGTTAAAATCGCCTACAATAATAACTTTATCTGATTTAAGAGCTAAACTGGATAAAAACTCTGAGAATTCAGATACAAATTCAGAATGCGGACAAAGAGCACGGTACACTATAACAAATAAAAGTGGCTGCAAGGTTTTCCAGGTCGGATGTAAAAGACTAAGAACAAGGCTTTCAAATGAATTATAGTCTAGTTTAGGTTTAGGGCTGATTAACAGACTAGAGTTAAAAATGGCTGCAACTCCCCCTCCTCGGCCGCTGCCTCGAGGAATGTGGGTATTATTATGACTGGGAGGAGTGGATTCATTTAGACTAACATATTCATCTTGACACAGCCAGGTTTCAGTGAGGCTGAGTAAATCAATATGATTAAGTGACATTAATTCATTTACTAACACTGCTTTAGATGATAGAGACCTGATACTTAACAGTCCACATTTAATTCTCCTGTTTTGCCTTTCTGTGACAGAAGATGTTTTAATTTTTATGAGGTTGTTATGCACAACTTTGCTTTGTTTAATTTTAGATTTAGATAATTTAGGTGGTCGGGGGAAAGACACGGTTTGTATAAAACTATGGGTGGGTCACTGCACTAGAAGCTAAGAGAAGCGTGTAGAACTGCAACTCTGAGTGCTGATCTCAACTCTGGGTTGTCAGGGTTTTGAATTACTAATAAACTTTGCCAGGTTTCTCGATATGAGAGCAGCTCCATCCAAAGTGGGATGAATGCCGTCTCTCCTAATAAGACCAGGTTTTCCCCAGAAAGTTTGCCAGTGATTAACGAAACCCACATTGGTGGACACCACCTGGACAGCCAGCAATTAAATGATGACATGCAGCTAAACATGTCATCAGTGGTCAGATTTGGGAGGGGTCCAGAGAAAACTATGAAGTCCGACATAGTTTTTGCATATTCACACACCGAGGCAACATTAATTTTAGTGACCTCCGATTGGCACAACCAGGTGTCATTGCCGCCGACGTGAATAACGATCTTACTAAATATACGTTTAGTTTTAGACAGCAGTTTTAAATTAGATTCAATGTCGCCTGCTCTGGCCCCAGGGATACATTTGACTATGGCCGCTGGTGTTGCTAACTTCACGTTCCTCAGAATAGAGCTGCCAATAACCAGAGTTTTCTCCTCAGCGGGTGTGTCGCTGAGTGCGGAAAAAGCGGTTAGAAACATGAACAGGCTAGTGGTGAACCGTGGGCTTCGGCTTGGAGCTACACTTCTCCCGGACAGTTACCCAGCCTCCTGGCTCCACGGGGTTACCGGGGAACTGCTAGCAAAGGCTATGCTATGTGGCTCTGCACCGGCTACAGGGGACTGGCTAACTACCGCAGCTACCGAGTGATTTTCCATGGTGCAGAGCCGCGCTTCTAATTCACTGAGCCTCGCATCCAACGCAGCAAATAAACTACACTTATTACAATTACCACTGTCACTAAAGGAGGCAGGGACATAACTAAACATCTGGCACTATGTCGGTACACCTCGAATTGACATTTTCTTTCCTTCAACAACAAACACACATGGTTGGGTTTACGCAACAAAAACACATGGTTAGGTTTTGGCAAACATTAGGTTTAGGCAACCAAAATAACTGGTTAGGTTTAGGCAACAAAAGCATGTGGTTTAGGAAAAAAGAACAGGGTTTGGCTTTAGAATCTTGCAGGATGCGAACACCTTTCTCTCAGAAGAAAGTCAATCAGCAAACACACATGGTTGGGTTTAGGCAACAAAAACATATGGTTAGGTTTAGGCAAACATTAGGTGTAGGCAACCAAAACACCTGGTTAGGTTTAGGCAACAAAAGCATGTGGTTTAGGAAAAAAGAACAGGGTTTGGCTTTAGAATCTTGCCAGACGTGAACATCTTTCTCTCAAGTGAAGGTCAGGGTTTGTTGGACCCATCCACCACCCCTCCCGCCCTCCCCACTTGAACTTTTGTCGCCTTAACTTTCCTCGCCTTAACTTTCATCCTTGTCCTGCAATGTTTCCCCCTGATGCGACCGGGCACTGTTAAACTACAACAGCAAGCGGCCCCGCATCATGCCAACCTTAAAGGACGCTTTTTTCCCCTGGTTTCTGATGCTGCAAGTCACTGCCCAGTGGGACCGGGCTCGTCAAATATCATGGTTTGGCTCTTCATTCATACAGGAAGCAAACACAGGGGTCTGAAGTGAAAGTCTGGGGGTTTTTTTTGGACCCATCCACCACCCCCCTACCCGCCCAATAGGGACTTTTCAGCTCCTTAAATTATGTCATTACCAGCAGCGTTTCAACCTGACGCTGTCCTGTGGCATATCATACTGCCAAGGCAGGTGCTGTCCAGCAGGTTCACGACCTAATGCCATGTGTCAGGATATCATGCCGTGACAGGTGCCATCTGGACGACTGGCAGCAAATCATAAAACAGTAAAAGGCTCTGTCTGGCCACATTACAAACTGATGCCGCCCCAGCGGCATATCATAACACTTCCAAAGGTGGCACTGAAATCAATGACAAAGTGGCTGTATTTGATGATTTTGAAATGAGAATGGGCTGGATATATAATCCCTCCAGTGAGTTCTGGGTCTGCCCTGGGGCCTTCTATCAGTTGTACATGCCCGGACAACCTCTAACAGGTGGCATGCTGATCAGATGCCCAAACCACCTCATCTTACCCCTTTCAACGCAAGGAAGCAGCAGCTCTACCCTGAGCTCCTTTTGGATGTTCAAACTCCTCACCCTATCCCTAAGGCTGAGCCCAGACACCTCATTCAATCGATCACTAACCAAAGCTCATGACCACAGGTGAGGGCTTGAATGTAAATGGACCAGTAAATCCAAAGCTTTGTTTTCCGACTCAGCTCCCTCTTCACAGTCGGGCACAGCGCCCACATCACTGCAGACACTGCACCAAACAGCCTATCCATCTCACGCTTCATTTGACCCTTACTCACGAACAAGACCCTGAGATACTTGAACTCCTTCACTCTCCCAACCAATACTGGGCAATCCACCATCTTCTGGCAGAGAAATGGCCTTGGACTTAGAGGTGCTGACTGTCATCCTCACCAATTCACACTGGGCTGTAAACTGCCCCAGTGCATGCTTGAGGTCATGGTGTGATGATGCCAACATAATTACATCATCTGCAAAAAGCAGAGATGCCATTCTGAAGTCACCAACCAGGGACCATTATGTATTACTCAAATGTAAATATCACAAACTGTAGTTAGAGACAGATAAATCATTTCAAAGGTGTCACAGTTTTTACAAGTGACATTAAAAAGTGTGAAAGGTATTCAGGATATTTACACACAGTCTAATGCTTTTTTACATGGCCCTTTTAGAAAGGCGGAGCTTCCCATGACTTGAATTTTTGGATGGATGACTGAAACGACATCATTAAAACCAAAACATGAAAGAGGGAGGCAGACAGAAACAAAATGTCCCTCGACCACAAGACAAAGTGCATGAGAGAAATGAGAGGATTTTATGGACATTGGTTCATTTTGACAGAGACACATTGGACAGTCTCCTCCACTCGCACCCACCAGGAGCCGGGAGTTTCAACACCATAACTCTTAGCTGACAAATTGCCTCTCTCCATCGTCGCATGAACATCACAGTACAAGCACCAGAAAGGTATTGAATCAGGGATGGTAAAAGAGAAAACAGGCTGCAAATGAGACAGGCATAAAGGACAGGAAGCAGGAGATTTTCTACTGGACAGATTTGTGCAGTTTCAGCACCACAATTTCTACTTGACAAATGGTCTCATATTTTCTGCCTGTCTCTGTGCTGTGACTCTTATTTTCTCCCTTATCTTCACTCTTTCTGTTCTGCACTTTGTCAGAAAGATCTTGCAAGTGAGAACAACAATAACACCAGCTATAAGACCTGTAAAAAGAGAGACTGAAGCAAAAGGCGCAAAGACAGGAGTTTTTAGGAGGATATATTCTCATTTTTAAAGCAAGGTTTCAACACTAACTTGCTTCTTTTCCTCAAATCTGACTCAGACTGATTCTTTCACTACACCTCTGTTTTTGTCTGTTTTTTCTTCCTTTCCCTGCATGGTGGTAAATATGGTGCAATGAAGAGCCAGACAGATGGAGGGACTAACAGTGAGTCTGTCAGAGCCTATGGGGAAAGCTAAACTGGAGGGAATGAGGATTAAAGGTTTTGACAGAGACACACTGACCAGTCTTCTCTGGTCAGCTCTCATACTGTAGCTGGAGTTTAACCTTCAACATCACCCCCCCCCCCCCCCCCCCCCCTTCCCTGTCTGACTTCAGCACTTCTATCCTGCCTTACTGAAGCTGCAGCACTGTGTGTTTGACTGTGTGTATGTGGGCAATTATGTGCATTTACAAACACCACGGTACACAGACCAAGGTGTGTCTGAGTATGTCTACACGTCTGGGTGTGTAAATGTGTAAATTCTGTCTGTATTCAGCTGTGTTTGTGTGTGTGTATGTGTGTGTGTGTGTGTGTGTGTGTGTGTGTGTGTGTCGGTGGGTGCATGCATGCGTGCGTGTGTGTGGACAGGCTGAGGCTCATGCTTTATCTGTAAGTGTTCCTTGAGACAACAGGGAGCAGCAGGTGTTCAACTGCTGATGAGGGAGTGGAATGTGATGGCTGACTGATGCCTGGAACATACATGTAAGCATGTGGTTGTACTTTGGCCACACACAATTATGTGTTGCTGTGTTTATGCCTCTGTGCCGGCAATAGCCATGGCCAGAGGCATTATGTTTTCAGGTTGTATGTACATATGTCCGTCCTAATGTACGTACATATGGACCTACATCCCATTTTTGTGAACATGATACCTCAAGAATGCAATGAGGAATTTCCTCAAATTTGGCATAAATGTTCACGTAGACTAAAGAATAACCTGTGGGCTAATGTGGGCTCAATTTTTTCTCTACTTGCCGGAATACACATGTCAGCTTTAGAGACTTAAGAGTGAGCCGGCTCCCGAACAAATAGACTAACTTTGTTTTATACCACTCCTTAGTGGTCTTAGCAGAATACATTGGAGGCACTATAACTATCTATTTTTACCTGACGTTAGCTTCTGAACATTCCGTGAACTGTGTCAATGTTCTTGGCTTCAAGCTGCTAGCACTGGTTTGTTTTTAGCAGCGGCGCTAGCTAGCCCTTCAAACCTCTGAAGTTTCAGCTGATTCCTCAACATATCGTGTGACTGATCCTGCCCGATACAAACAGCGGGCCCTTTCATGGGCCCTTGCCGGTGAGTTGTAGACCTTCTACCCTGCTTCTACCTGCACTCGGCTTACTTCAATAAGAGAATTAAACGCTGTGGGCTCCGTGACGGAGCCCCTGCGTGTAAATGCTCATCTCCACCAGCTGATGCTTGTCTCCCAAACCTCACGCTACAGCCAATTCTGTGTTTTTGGTACCTGTGCTGGCCTGTCATCTTCTTTATCCACAGACACAATGCCAGAAAGTTGTAATGAGGAAAAGAAGCTGCTGGAAGAAGCAAATAAAAAGATGGCGGACTTACAGGAAGACATCCGCCAACTGTCAGATGAACTCCAGAAAAAAGAGTCTCTGCTTTCCAGCTTCATGACTCGTCTGCCAAAACTGTCCAGTTTCTTCATAGAAGAGCAGTCAAAACTATCACCTCCGACGACTGCACCTCTCACAGACACAATTGTGTGGGATACGGCAGCCTGCCCGCGACCATCCTGCTCTACCCCGAAACATGGGTCCTCCTGTGTCGACGTGGTTCTGGGTAACAAGATCAGAGTATCCTCTCCTTAACGCCTGGCTCTCACCAACCAGTTTGCAGTCTTGGATGCTGACAGTTCCGCTCCTCCGGCTTCTCCACCTAAGCCGGTGCCGGCTTTCAGTGGCTGCGCTGGGGTGGAGAGTGCAAATGTTCCCGATGAAGTTAAACAGTGTCCCTCTTCCCGAACCTCAACCACCTCCCTACGCTTGAGACTCTTCATCCAGCCATGGTGATACTGACCCACCTCACCCGCATCGTGGATGTTCTCCCCATCGGCCTCCGACGCTGCCAACCAGCCTCATTCGCATCACTCTCCGGGCCAAACTGATGAGATGGATGCTGCTCCTCAGAACTGTGTCCCCTCTTGTACTCCTCCATTGCCCCCTCTGTTCCCCCTCACCACTCTGATAGTGGGGGATAGTATCATCAGGCATTTCCGCTTCTATAATGCCATCACGCGCTGTTATCCGGGAGCCAAAGTCACGGACATAGTTGAAGTCCTTCCAGATCTATTGAAATCCCTTCCACCTTCAGTAACCCGTCTGGTTGTACATGTGGGTAGCAACAACACAGCACAATGACACTCCGAGCAGACAAAAAAAGACTTCAACACCCTCTTCAGTCTGCTCAAAAGATGCGGTCTGTCTGTCTGGATTAGCGGTCCTCTGCCCTTGCTATCCCCCAGCTCTGAACGCTTCAGCAGGCTCGAGGCTCTCAACACCCGGCTCCAGCATGCCTGCAATGAAGTCGACTTCTCCTTCCTCGATAGGACGCTGACACTCTTTTTTCCAGTCAGACAGAGTTCACCCAAACAAACTGGGCTGCTCAGTGCTAATGGCTAACATGCAGCATGCTATCCACTCATCACCATGTTGATTCGTGTTTACATCACACGCCCCCTCGTCTTCCTCTGTGCCCTCTCGCTGCAATAACAGTCTCACTATCGCCCCCAACAGGCCACCGCCGACATTGCACTCTGTTTCAATGCCCTCTCACTCTAACAGTTCCTATGTTCAGGCCAGCACTGAGCCCATGCTCACCTCCCCCACTGTTTTGGCTGCCCAGATGGGCCTATCTTAAATACATCAGCAGCTCATTCTCCACCAGTATCCCTCTCATCCATTCCAATCATAATTAGTAATAGACCACCGCCACCCAAGTACTGTTCTATCAACATTTCTAAAGGTGTCAGTTACCAGAACCTTCGCCCATTGCAAAAAGTGTCCGGGACAACTGATGGCACTACTCCTGACCTACACTCCCACGTCTCTCTAAACATGGCCTTAATTAAAGCTATTTAATTAAAGGATTTTTTCTCCTCCTGTGATCTACACATGATGTTTATCACAGAGACCTGGGTGAAAGATGGTGTTTCCGTATGTTTTTCTGAGCTTCTCCCTCCTGACTGTAACTTTTTTAGTTGTCCACATACAACTAGTAAAGGGGGTGGGATGGTGTGTGTGTTTAAATCCAGCTTTCAATGCCAACGGATTCCACATATCACTCAATCTAGTTTTGAGCTGCAGCTCATTGAGTTGAACTCGTCTCCTCCTGTGCTACTTGCATTAATTTATTGCCCTCCTAAATATAACAAAAACTTTATTCAGGACTTTGAAAATCTCCTGTCTAATATTCTCGTGATATATGAAAGGTGCCTGATCATAGGAGATCTGAATATTCATGTTTGTTGTAGAGATAAACCAATGGTGAAGGAGTTTCTCTCTGGAGTCTCTGGTCCAACACATGAAAAGGGGCACACACTTGATTTGGTGTTGTCCTATGGCTTATCTGTCAGTATAAATGAAATCTGTAATAGTGCCTGCATTTCAAATCATTTGCCTGTTATGTTTTCTGCTACGATTCCTTTCTCTGTTGCTCCTACTCATCCACCAATTCATTGGTTCCAGGTTATAAACTCAGATACTTCTCTGAAATTCTGCACCACCTTTGAGGATTTTGCAAATTCATCTTTGAATAAGTACAGCACTCTCTGCCCTGAGGAACTTGTAGCTCTTTTTAACTCCAAATGCACTACCATACTGGATTCTATTGCTCCTTTTCGAACCAGAACCTCTAAAGCAGCCTTCACATGATAAGAGCAACGCGCTTCGCTCACCGCCAGGTGTGGCACAGCGGCACAGTCAAAGTTCAAATAATAATAAATAATAACTCTGAGCGCAGCACTTGGGCGGAAAATCCGAGCGGTGCGCGACGCCAAGGGTAGCGGTGCCGCTTTGTCAGGCGTTGCCGCCCTCTCCATAGACAAACAATGGGACAGCCAGCGCAAAGCAGTTTTACAGCTGATCATGTGTAGAGGCCTTAAGACTCCCTCTGAACCCTGGATCAATGATTCCATCCGTTCTCTCAGGCGTTCTTGCAGGCGTGCTGAGAGGAAATGGAAAAAGGACAAATTACAGGTGTCATATGGTATACTGCGAGACTGTCTACAAGAGTACCAGAAAATGGTGAAAGCTGCAAAAACGACCTATTTTTCCCATCTTGTGTCTAGCAACATTAACAGGCCTAAAGTTTTTTTTAATGTTGTGGATTCCATTGTCAACCCTCGTAATATTGACCGAATAACTCCTACACCTGCTCTCTGTGATAACTTTGTTAACTTCTTTATTGACAAAATCTCTGCTTTACGATCAGTGTTACCTGTTGCTTTCCCTGACCCCTCTGAGCCCCACTTGTGCTCTGCTATTTTTAACCAGTTTGAGCCGATAGCACTAGAGGAGCTGTCAGATGTTGTTAAAGAGCTTTGCCCCACAAACTGCCCGTCTGACTGCATTCCCTCCCGCCTCTTTAAGAATGTCTTTAATTCTACTGGCTCTTTCATTCTAAAGTTAGTCCATGCTTGTTTCAGCTCAGGGTGTTTCCCAGCATCTCTAGAGCATGCTATAGTACAGCCACTCATTAAAAAACCCAACCTTGACCCCACTGTTCTCTCTAACCATCTCCAAACTTTCATTTTTATCAAAAGTGCTGGAGAAGGTAATGGCTAACCAGCTGTTGTCATTTTTGGAGGATAACAACATTTTTGAAAAATTTCAGTCTGGCTTCAGGCCACGTCATTGCTGTGAAACTGCCCTGCTTAAAGTATTTAATGACATTGCTGTAACTGTAGACTCAGGATGTGCAGCAATGCTAATGACCCTGGACTTGACAGCAGCATTTCACACTGTAGACCATGGGACCTTGTTGTCACGTTTAGAGCATCATGTGGGTATTAAAGGGGCAGCCCTCATGCTGATTAAGTCCTATTTGACTGATAGGAGTTTCTCTGTGCAGATAGCCAGTTTCTCCTCTATTGTGGCCCCCCTCATGTGTGGAGTACCTCAGGGGTTGATTTTAGGCCCCCTGTTCTTTTCCTCGTATATGCTGCCTCTGGGATCTATCTTCTGTAAGCACAATATATCCTTCCATTGCTATGCGGATGATGTGCAGATCTATCTCCCTCTTCGGTTGTACTCTAAGGACCTACTGAAACCTCTATTAGCTTGTCTTGCCGACATTAAGAGTTGGATGAGCCAGAGCCAACTTAACCTTAATGACAATAAAACTGAGGTTACTGTATTTGGCCTTCCAGAAGGCTGTTTTAATTCATTTAATGGTCAGGATCTCCTTGCTATCAAAACCACCCCCTTTACAAAAAGCATTGGTGTAACTTTTGATTCTAACCTTGATTTTAAAAAAACAAATCAGCACAGTGGTTAAAGGGTCCTTTCACCAAATTCGTACTCTGTCAAAAGTCAAGCCTTATTTATCTTTTCATGACGTGGAGAGGGTCATCCATCCTTTTATATCTTGCAGGGTGGATTATTGTAACTCTTTAAATGTTGGTCTAGACCATACCTCGCTCCGCTGCCTGCAGCTGGTGCAGAATGCTGCTGCTCGCCTTTTGACTGGCACCAAAAACATGTGAACACATCACCCCTGTTCTGGCCTCCCTCCACTGGCTTCCCATCCATTTTAGAATTGATTTTAAAGTGTTATTAATTGTTTTTAAGATTTTAACTGGTCTGGCTCCCCTATATTTTGCAGAACTTATGTAGGTCCAAAATCCAGCCAGAGCTCTACATTCGTCCAGAGAACTGTTGCTGGATATACAAAGATCTAAATTAAAGACTAAAGGCGACCATGCCTTCTCTGTAGCTGCTCCCAAGCTCTGGAATAGCCTGCCACTACATATTAGATATGCGGGATCTGTGGTGCGGTTTAAGTCTGCCTTAAAGACCCATCTATTCTCCCTGGCCTTCGGATCCACAGGACCCTCTACCTTAGCCTAGTTTTTTTTTTTTTTTTTTTTAAATATATAATCTTGTACTGATGTGTTTTTGCACGTATGCGTATGTGTGTGTGTATGCGCATATATATGTATATGTGTATGTACATTATGTGTGTACATGTGTATGGATGTATGTGTGTGTGCATATTGATATATACATGTATGTATTTTTTATATATGTATATTTTTTACTTCTGCACTGTAAAGCACTTTGGCTGATAAAAGTGAACTTGAACTTGAACTTGGACTTGATTAGAGTTTGGTGGTCAAGGTCAAACGTCAAAGTCAACACGACCTTGCATCCATTTCCTTCTCGTGAATGCAATATTTCGATACCTTTAAGGAATTTCTACAAATTTGGCAAAAACATCTGGTGGTCAAAGGTTAAGGTCAGTGTCACCACATCTTTCTCATTCTTGTGAACACAGTATCTGAGGGGATTAGATGACTGGGAACACTGAGGGGAATCACAGGGAAGT
Source organism: Epinephelus lanceolatus (assembly GCF_041903045.1). NCBI lineage: Eukaryota > Metazoa > Chordata > Actinopteri > Perciformes > Serranidae > Epinephelus > Epinephelus lanceolatus. The sequence continues at coordinate 981,555 of NC_135740.1, forward strand.
TAGGAAAAGACAGGTATCTGAAATGACAGGAGAGGTTAATGTGTGATGCCTGAGTTTCATAAAGTCGACATTCGTGTCTAACGGCTGCCAGAAGTCACACAGATGTTGCCAGCCACTTTAGCCACTTATATAGGACCTACTAAAGATGAAGATGGTATCATACATACGTGTGATATCACCTTCATCATGCACATCGTAAAACTTAAATCAAAGCTACTCTTACCTTTCTTGCATTTCACACAGCACTTAGAAAAAAACTTGAACTTCCACAACTCCCGCCTTCCTCCAAAGTCCCATTCGTTCAAACATATCAAAAATTCAAATCAAAATGGCCGACTTCCTGTTGGGTTTACAACATGGGTCCATAAGGATTTTTTGTGCGTCTTGGTATGTTCTATGAGCCCCCCAATTTTCATGCATATAGGTGAAACCCACAAGCGGGGCTCGAGGCACGAAATTTTCTAGGGGGCGCTTTGTCGCCATTTCACCCCGTCCACATACAACACTGGCAAAATATCAAATTTTTCACCAGACAAGACACATATACCAAATTTGGTGAGTTTTTGCATTTGGGAAAGTGGCCAAATTGGAGCTTACATGTTCGTGATAATAATAATAATTAAAGCTGCAAGCAGCTGTGATTGGGTGCTCGCTCTCTCGCGCCACTGCAGGGGGCCGACAGCACGCATCACTGAAGCGGTTATGTGAAAACTCATCTTCCTATGTCAAAAAAAAAACCTATGGGGAGGGGCCATCAAAAAGCCAAACGTATTTGGTGGTGAGGGCGGCGCCATAGCAAAACTGAAGTTATTGTTCTTGGCCCCAAACAACTCAGAGACTCTTTATCTGATGACATAGTTTCTCTAGATGGCATTGCTCTGGCCTCTAGCACTACTGTAAGAAACTTCGGAGTAATATTTGATCAAGATTTGTCTTTTAATTCTCATTTAAAACAAACCTCACGGACTGCATATTTTCATCTGCGTAATATTGCGAAAATTACGCCTATGCTGACCCGAAAAGATGCAGAAAAATTGGTCCACGCTTTTGTTACCTCAAGGCTGGATTACTGTAACTCTCTATTATCAGGTAGCTCTAGTAAGTCCTTAAAAACTCTCCAGCTAATTCAGAATGCAGCAACATGTGTACTAACAGGAACTAAGAAACGTGATCATATTTCTTCTGTTTTAGCTTCTCTGCACTGGCTCCCTGTAAAATCCAGAATTGAATTTAAAATCCTACTGTTAACTTATAAAGCTCTAAATGGTCAAGCTCCGTCATATCTTAGAGAGCTCATAGTGCCATATTATCCCACCAGAACACTGCGCTCTGAGAATGCAGGGTTACTCGTGGTCCCTAAAGTCTCCAAAAGTAGATCAGGAGCCAGAGCCTTCAGCTATCAGGCTCCTCTCCTGTGGAATCATCTTCCTGTTACGGTCCGGGAGGCAGACACCGTCTCCACATTTAAGACTAGACTTAAGACTTTCCTCTTTGATAAAGCTTATAGTTAGGGCTGGCTCAGGCTTGCCCTGTACCAGCCCCTAGTTAGGCTGACTTAGGCCAAGTCTGCCGGAGGACCCCCCTATAATACACCGGACACCTTCTCTCCTTCTCTCTCTCTCTCTCTCTCTCTCTCTCTCTCTCTCTCTCTCTCTCGTGTTCTATTACTGCATCTTGCTAACTCGGCCATTCTGGATGTCACTAACTCGGCTTCTTCTCCGGAGTCTTTGTGCTCCACTGTCTCTCAGATTAACTCATATCGCAGCGGTGCCTGGACAGCGTGACGTGTGTGGTTGTGTTGCTGCCGTGGTCCTGCCAGATGCCTCCTGCTGCTGCTGCTCTTATCATTAGTCATACTTCTACTGTTATTATACACATATGACTATTGTCACACATGTATACTGCCAGATATTAATACATACTTTCAACATATTGTACCACAGTAGCCAGAACTATAACTATAATATTATTACTTTCAATAATGTTGCTGTAAGCTACTGTCATTACCTGCATCTCTCTCTCTCTCTCTCTCTATCTGTCTCATTGTGTCATGTGGATTACTGTTAATTTGTTATGCTGATCTGTTCTGTACAACATCCATTGCACGTCTGTCCGTCCTGGAAGAGGGATCCCTCCTCAGTTGCTCTTCCTGAGGTTTCTACCGTTTTTTTTCCCCATTAAAGGGTTTTTTTTGGGGAGTTTTTCCTTATCCGCTGCAAGGGTCATAAGGACAGAGGGATGTCGTATGCTGTAAAGCCCTGTGAGGCAAATTGTGATTTGTGATATTGGGCTTTATAAATAAAATTGATTGATTGATTGATAGCGGCCACGCCCCTTGACATAGAGAAAAGCTTTTAATAACTTTTGATCACCATGGTTTCAGGATGATCTGTACCAAATCTGAAGTTGATTCGACAAAATCTGTAGGAGGAGTTCGTTAAAATACAAACTTGGAAATCACAAAATTGCCACCAAAATGAAAAGTTTAAATCAAAATGGCCGACTTCCTGTTTGGAGTTAGACCATTGGTGCCAGAGACTTTTTTGTGCGTCTGGGCAACTTACACATATGTACACATTTTCATCTTCCTACTCCAAAAAAAAACAATGGAGAAGGGGTCTTTGAAAATTTCAAGGAGGCGCTATAGAGGCATTTTGTCTCCCCCATGGGCGAGACCCCTATCAGATGCAAGAGCTCGCCATTCTTGACCTGTGTATCAATTTTCATGAGGAGATGAGGTTGCTGAAGCCATCAAAAAGCCAAACGTGTTTAGTGCTGAGGGATCGATAGTCACCACGCCGCCACATGGACACCATTAGATGTAGCTTCACAGCGTTCATAAGGGAGCTTCACCAACTTGTTCTGCATGCATCTGAAGTGGTATGAAGTTGATGCGGTCAACTTTGTGGCATTAGTACATGTTAAAGTAAAAACTGGTCACTTCCTGTTACCACCAGGTGGCGCTATGAGTAAGGTGGGATATTAACATATCAGGGCGTTCGGGGCGGAGCCATCATCATGTCCAGCAAGTTTGAAGCTGCTGAGATTAAGAATGTGGGCGGGAGAGCTGTTCGAAATCCGATGGCAAGAAAACGAAAAGTCGCCAAAATTTGTCACGCCCTTGCGGCCACGCCCCTTGACTGAGAGAAAAGCTTTTAGTAACTTTTGATCAGCATGTTCTCAGGATGATCTGTAGCCAATTTGAAGTCGATCAGACGAAATCCCTAGGAGGAGCTTGTTAAAATTTAAGTTGTGCAAATCGCCGGAACAAAAAAATTCAAAACAAAATGGCCGACTTCCTGTTGGGATTTTACCATGACATTAGGAGACTTTTCTGTGTGTCTGGGTATGATACATGTATGTACCAAATTTCGTTTGCCTACGACAAACTAACCCCAATGGGGAGGGGTTTTTGAATATTTGTAGGGGGCTCTATTTCGGCATTTCGCGTCTACCATGTGCAACTGCCTAAAAATATCAAATTTCGGATGTGGCCGGACGAATGTGGAAAGTTAGAAGCATTTTGAAATTTGGGAAAGGGGGTGAAATTGGGACACGAAATGTCGGAATAATAATAATAATAAACAACGCGATTACAATAGGGTCCTCGGACGACTTCGTCGTCGCTCGGGCCCTAATTAAAGCTGCAAGCAGCTGTGATCAGGCCCTCGCTCCCCCATGCAACCGTGGGGGCCTGAGGGACGTGGGGGCGAGAAGGGAGAAAAAACCTGGCAGGAGCAAAAAAACGCAATATTCTGTTCATCTGCCAGGTGGCGCTACGAGCGTAACCACATGTGGCCAGATGCATTCAGGGGTTTGACCCTCATCACACATGTGACATTTTGAGCAAATCGGACAATGCATGAAGGATTTATACCAAGTTGATGTTCCGTGGCGAAGGATGAAAAGAGGCCACCGCGGCAGTCTGCAACATGACAGGACACGTGTGTCACTGTGGAGATTCATCAACTTGATCGTCATGTGGCCACAAAATCTAGTTGATCAGGTCAGGAGCTTGAGGTTGGTGTTTGTCAGTGTAAAAGATGGCACTTCCTGTTTCCACAAGGGGGCGGCATGAGCAAGATTGCCAATGAGCATATGGAGGCGTTGAGGGCGGGGCTCTTATGTACAGAAATTTTGAAGCAGTTTGGATGAATTATGTGGGAGAGAGCTGCTTGAATATGCATGGCGATGCATCAAAGGTGGCAGCGCTATAGCAGCCATGCCCTTTGACCTACAGACATGCAGAGCACAACTTTTAATCAGCGTGGTCTCTGGATAATCTGTAAAAAATCTGAAGTCGATTGGATGAAATCCCTAGGACTAGTTCGTTAAAATACAACATGTGGAAATCATGTCAAAATGACAAGTCAAAATCAAATTGGCCGACTTCCTGTTTGGAGTAGACCATTGGTGCCAGAGACTTTTATGTGCGTCTGGACAACATACACATGTGTACCAATTTTCATGTTCCTACTCCAAAAAAACCCCTATGGGGAGGGGTTTTTGAAAATTTCAAGGAGGCGCTATAGAGGCATTTTGTCCCCCCCCATGCGCAACGCCCCTATCAGATGTAAGAGGTCACCATTCTTGACCTGTGTATCAATTTTCATGAGGATATGAGGTCGCTGAAGCCATCAAAAAGCCAAACGTATTTGGTGGAGAGGGAGGCGCCATAGCAGCCACGCCCCTTGACATAGAGAAAAGCTTTTAATAACTTTTGATCAGCATGGTCTCTGGATGATCTGGAAAAAATTTGAAGTCGATTGGATGAAATCCCTAGGACTAGTTCGTTAACCCTATGGGCCCTAGGCATTTTGGGGGGTATTTTTACTGCCTTTACTTTTAAGCTCATATCACAGTCATTATAAAGGCTGGATACACATGCTATATCTTGTTTTTTTTCAGGACAATCTGGGCTAACCAGATTTGCCATCATTTCATGTCCTTCTATGTGCCTGTATTTTATGTTATTTTTTATATCAATGAAAAAAACAAATCCGTGTTACTAAATTCTTACATTTTTACATGCATCTCACCATAGCAAGTTGGAAGAAGACATATTCTGCCATATATGCAGAGGGGAGACTCTCTGGAATCTGGCAATATAAGAACGATGATGGTGGGACATTCTGTCACTTCACAGTTGTCCAAAACATGTGGTTTGTGCCAGGCGGACATGATTACCAGTATTTTTTCATTATTGCGAGAAAGTCCATTGACTCATTCACAAGTCAAAAATGTGTTTTATCTGAAAGAAACATGCAATATTTAAGATAAGATCTAAGATAACAGAAAAATAGTCACCCAAGTGCAGTGATGTCCTCCAAGATAATATTTGCCACTTTGTTTGCAGTAAACAAAGTTTGTTGTTTTTCAGTTTCAGGTACATATTGGGAGGCATTTTGGGTATTGGGGGGACACATGTCCCCCTCAATGTACATGGTGACTACGGCCCTGTCATGCATGCATAATTAGGCTACAGTTGTCTGGGTGTGCAAAGGTGAAGTGGCTGGTCTTGTCATACAAAGTTTGATGGTGTCAACTGGACAATATGGAGATATTTGCATCTTGAAAGCCGGACTACAAATGTGGATAGACAGGCCTAAAACGTGGTAAGATACGATATTCCTCACTATATGAAGTGACTGATAACAAGATCTGTATAATGGATTGTAAAGAAATTCATCAGGTTTTTATTTTGTAGACAATCTGGATTTATAGCATGATGGGATAACAGCACAATGATGTGTGTGGTGTCATTGGAAAGCTCTGCTCCTGCACTTTCATGTGATATGCGTGGCATTTCTGTGCGAGCCTGCATTCGCGAGTAATCCATCCAAGAGTAATGTGTGTGCAAAGCTGTACGAAAGCTGTTATACATCATTTTAGTGTAACTTTATCATTGTTTTTCGCTGTGAAAACATTGGACTACTGACAAGTGCTTGGTGGAAAGCTATGATGCCGCTGTTTCACGTGATATGCATGGCTTCTCACTATGATGCACGGTCACGGAGAAAATCCACAGAGAAGAACAGGTGTGAATTTGGACGGACTATGTGTTGTACGGGCCCATAGGGTTAAAATACAACATGTGGAAATCACGCCAAAATGACATGTCAAAATCAAAATGGCCGACTTCCTGTTTGGAGTATACCATTGGTGCCAGAGACGTTTATGTGCGTCTGGACAACATACACATGTGTACCAATTTTCATGTTCCAGCTCCAAAAAAAAACCCTATGGGGAGGTGTTTTTGAAAATTTCAAGGAGGCGCTATAGAGGCATTTTGTCACCCCCATGGGTGACGCCCCTATCAGATGCAAGAGCTCGTCATTCTTGACCTGTGTATCAATTTTCATGAGGATATGAGGTCGTTGAAGCCATCAAAATGCCAAATGTATTTAGTGGCGAGGGATTGATAGTCGCCACACCACCACATGGACACCATGAGACGTAGCTTCACAGCGTCCAAATGGTAGCTTTACCAACTTGTTCTGCATGCATTACAAGTGGAATGAAGTTGATGCTGTCAACTTTGTGGCATTAGTACATGTTAAAGTAAAAACTGGTCACTTCTTGTTACCACCGGGGGGCGCTATGAGTAAGGTGGGATATTAACATATCGGGGCGTTCGGGGCGGAGCCATAATCATGTCCAGGAAGTTTGAAGCTGCTGAAATCAAGTATGTGGGCGGGTGAGCCGTTCGAAATTTGATGACAAGAAAACAAAAAGTCGCCAAAATGTGTCATGCCTTAGCAGCCATGCCCCTTGACATAGAGAAAAGCTTTTAGTAACTTTTGATCAGCATGTTCTCAGAATGATCTGTAGCCAATTTGAAGTCGATCGGACGAAATCCCTAGGAGGAGTTCCTTCAAATTGTGGAAATCGCCGTAACGAAAAAATTCAAAACAAAATGGCCAACTTCCTGTTGGGATTTTACCATGACGTCAAGAGACTTTTTGTGCGTCTCGGTATGATACATGTGCGTACCAAATTTCGTTGGCCTACGACAAACTAACCCCAATGGGGAGGGGTTTTTGAAAATTTGTAGGGGGCGCTATTTCGGCATTTTGCGTCAACCATGTGCAACCGCCCCAAAAATATTGAATTTCGGATGTGGCCGGACGAATGTGGAAAGTTAGAAGCATTTTGAAATTTGGGAAAGGGGCGAAATTGGGGCACGAAGTCGGGTAAAGAATAACAATACAATAGGGTCCTCACACCGCCAGCTGCTCAGGCCCTTATAATAATAAACAATGCAATTTCAATAGGATCCTGCGGACAACTGTCGTCCTCGCTTGGACCCTAAATAGTATCTCAGCATTAATAGTGCCTAAACAATAATAGATAGCTTAGTATCTAAGCAATAATAAAGAGCCGAAATAATAATTAGTATCTAATCAATGATAAACAGTAGGCCTATCTAAGTTATCTATTAGGCTACCATTCCACTCTGTAAATAAAATTTCAATACAATTTTAATATTATTTTTGCTTATTTCATTATTGGTTTACTTTTTAGTAGTATTGTATTCTCTGAGGATGACTCATTTTAGTAACTATTTACTTTAAAAAAGAAAAAAACAAGCAAATAAACAAACAAAAACAAAAAATCATTTTATACACTGGGCCTTCAAAGTGCTCTCTGAAACTAGACCTGGCATGGCTCCAAAACTTTGTCGTAGCGCTAAACCAAATACATCGTTGGAAAGGTCTCAACTTGATTATGTCAGTATGAAGCTTCTACATGGCTCCTGCTTTGAAATATTTCTCTGATAAAATTGATCTGTTTACTTACTTAAACCGTTTTCCTCTTTGGGGAGCATAGGTCATTCATGAACTTCCTCCAACTAGTTCGGTGTTGGGTGGTCTTCTCTGCTTCCTTCCAGGATGTTCTTGTTTCCTTGAGTTCCGCCTCAACAGACCTTTTCCAGCTGTTTCTTGGACTTCCTGGCTTTCTTTTCCCTTGTGGGTTCCAGGTTAAGGCCTGTCTGGTTGTGTTGGAGGATGGCTTGCTCAAGGTGTGCCCGATCCAGCCCCATTTCCTGCGTTTGACTTGGGTTTCAATTTGATCTTGTTGTGTGGTTTGCCAGAACTCTTTGTTTGCAATGGTGTTAGGCCAGTAAATTCCCAGGGTGTGTCGTAAGCATCTGTTAATGAATGTTTGGAGCTTGTTTGATGATGCTTTTGTAGTTCTCCATGTTTCTGCCCCATATAGTAAGACTGATTTAACGTTGGAGTTGAAGATAAGATAAGACAAATGTGTTTACCATCCCCTTAAAGTCCACAGTGTACTCTCAATTCAGTTTTAACAACTTCATAATGCAGTTTCAACCATGTCAGCAACATAGTTGTAGTTCTTCTGATTTGCAAAGTAGGGTTCTAAAGAGGCTCATAAAAAGATATATGCTGCTGAATATATCAAATATCTAGTAAAGCCGAACTAGTAATTACACTGCACCTAGATGAACTATGTTAAGAAAAAGTAAGGATGTTGTTTAATTTAAGATATTTTCGCTAGTACTCTTGAAACAGCATTTTTGGGACAGTAATTTTTTGCGGCTTGTAAAATAGAGTTGTAAAATAGAGTTGTAAAAAAATATATCTACTGAATATATCTCATATCTAGTAAAGCCGAACTAGTAATTACACTACAGCTAGATGAACTATGTTAAGAAAAAGTAAGGATGTTGGTTAATTTCAGATATTTTAGCTAGTGCTCTAGAAACTGCATTTTTGGGATGGTAGATCTTCCAGTTGTCAAAGAGTGTCATGTTATTATTATTATTGAGGGGAAATTATGACAGAGGAATATATTTGCCATTTTAATAGCAAGAACACTTTAGTGTTTTTGTGTGTATACAAAAATGTTAAAGATATCATTGAGGAGAACGAGGTTGACGTGATGTTGTTGAATCAGGGAATTCGTGTGTACACTGGGGGCCTGTATCACGAAGCAGGATTAATGTCTTAGCAAGGTAACTTCAGGGTTAACCCTGGGTTTTCGGTCTCAAGAAGCCGGTTCAGTTCTTATCGGGGTAGATCACCATGGTAACTCACTCTGAACGGCTATCCTGCTCTGGAGCAGGGTAAGTTCAGGGCTGAATCTGATCCTATAAAAAGCACCATCCACTGGCCAATTAGCTGTTCGGAAAAAAATAACTCCGCTGACAGAAATGCAGCCCAGTCATGACGGGAAGTTTAATTCATTTGATTGATTTTGATTTGAAAGTTTATTTTGAACATTAAAAAAGAAAAGAAAGCAACAACAGACAATGAAAAGATTGTTCAAAAAGCAGTGGAAAGAAGTCGAACTTTCATCCCACCCCTTCATAAGAAAGAAACTGATAATTTTGGGACACTTAATAGCACCATTAATTAGTGCCAACATTTTGTTGTTGTTGGAGGAAATGATCCCTGTTAAAGATAATGGGCCGAATTGACAGCTTTGCTGCTGGAAATGTGGAAAGTAGCCTATTATGTCTACACTTCATGGTGTTTGAGGGTTAGGGTTGTTTTTTAAAGAGGGAGACTAGGTATATTTCTGCGCAGCTGTTAATTTCTAACACAGCTCAATATCAGGATGATTTTATTGAGACTATCAATTTGGTGTTGATATGATTTAATTGTGGCGTCAGCTTTAAGCTTTATTGTAGCATATATAACGTTATGACAAAGAAGACCAATTTATCAGACGCAATGATGTTAGACGATAATTGTAATACACGCAGTTCATCTGCGCAGCATTGATTTCATGGGATTCAAGGGTGTGATCAGTGTCAGATGTACAGGTACAGGTACTGCAGCTACTTGAACCAGTGATGAGTAATTTAACCTACACATCATTTTATTTGCTACCTTGTTTTGTCTTGATTTTTCCCTCTCTCCTCCTCTATTTCTTCTTTCCTCACCCATTTTTCTTTTTTTCTTGTCTATTATGTGATTTCATTGATGTTTTGACAGGGGAATTTCTTTGATAAGCTTTTAGTGGCTTCTGACCTCTCCGGCACTTTTCTTTTTTTAATCTTGTAAATGTTATACTGTCTGTTTTTAACATTATGGGCAAATAAACTAATCTAAACTAAAACTAAACATTATTCATCCCGTTATGCGTTGCCACACATGTTTACTCCTCCTGCAGCTGCCACGGTGTTGGCCTTTTCTGTAATGTTGCTTTTCTCCTCCTCATATTTTAGTAGAATTAATCTCTGATCCTCACATGAGAAATACTTTTTTTCCCCTCACATACGGCACTCTGTGAGGACGCTCAGTGATGCTGCGCTTCTCTCATGATTGTGATTGGTCTGCTGCGTGCGCATTCACGGCTCTTGATAAAGCAACCCTGGGTTGAGTTACCAAGTTGATATCCAGCGTCGTGATACCGATTATCCTGATTGCCATTGTTAGGGTTAGTCAACCCAGGATAGGTCTGGGTAACCCAGGAAAGGTTGATCTTGCTTCGTGATACAGGCCCCAGGACAAAGGATCCTAATTGACTTTACATTGGCATTGTTTCTGTGGTACCGGCACATAATTTCAACCCATTACGTGCTGCCACCACGGAATGCGGTGTTAAGAGGTCGTGGTCATTTCACGTATTTCTGTGAGATCAAGTTGGTCTTGGCTATGACCTCATCACTCCTTGCCACATACACTTGCACAGAGATGGATTTGGTAGTGACAATAGGAGATATTTTCCCCCAGGACTAAAGTTGGAGCCTGCAGGTGGGTGCTGAGATAGTGGTGCTGTGGTTGAATTATGCAGAGGATAGATATTTTTAACGAAATGGGCAGCAGCAGCTTTGGCAGAACAGGGGGAGAGCTGGCCAGAGGGGAAGCTTTAAAGAGTTCTCCACAGATTTCGCATTACACCCCTACAACATTGTTAGACTAGTGATGAACAGTTTTAAAAAATTGCAAAAGTCAGTGAAGCAGAACCAGAGCTACTGTCACTTGAGGAAATTTATCTTCACACAGCTCCCTCTGGAGACACAAAAGGCTTCTTTGACACATGGTGTATGACTCAAGACTCGAAAACTATAAAATTGGCAGAGTTCCCCTTTAAATAGGCAAAAGGGTGAGTTGCATAGGTGATGTGGATGTAAATGGACGAGGGCAGCTCCAGTCTGCTTGCTTGATTTTAAACTCCTAGTAATCTCCCTAGGTCCATGTACAGCACAGTGAAGTAAAGGTGTATCATTGATGTCAGGAGCTGATGTTGGGGCACGTTTTGATGTTCTTAGAACATAATTGGCCTCATGCATGAATCATGCACACACACAGCTTTGATTTTAAATTGTGGTATTTATCAATATTGCGTACTTCCCACTTGTTCTTAGGTAAGATCAAAATTTAAGACCCAGTAGACCACACATCAGGCAATACACACAAAAGCCAACTTTTTTGCAGAAGAAACATTTTCTAAAATTATTTATTTAATAATTCTAAATATTTAATGTTTACACCTATTTAAAATGGTTAGGTCTAACTTAATTACAACAAAAGATCAATCAATCAATCAATCAATTTTATTTATAAAGCCCAATATCACAAATCACAATTTGCCTCACAGGGCTTTACAGCATACAACATCCCCTCTGTCCTTTGGACCCTCACAGCGGATAAGGAAAAACTCCCCCAAAAAAACCCCTTTAACAGGGAAAAAAAAAACGGTAGAAACCTCAGGAAGAGCAACTGAGGAGGGATCCCTCTTCCAGGACGGACAGACGTGCAATAGATGTTGTACAGAACAGATCAGCATAATAAATTAACAGTAAAACAGTAATCCGTATGACACAATGAGACAGAAAGAGAGAGAGAGAGAGAGAGAGAGAGAGAGAGAGAGACAGAGACAGAGAGAGATGCAGGACAGACGGTAATGACAGTAGCTTACAACAACATTAATGAAATTAATAATATTATCGTTATAGTTCTGGCTACTGTGGTACAATATGTTGAAAGGATATATTAGTATCTGGCAGTATACATGTGTGATAATAATCATATGTGTATAATAACAGTAGAAGTATGACTAATGATGGCAGCAGCAGCAGCAGCAGCAGGAGGCATCTGGCAGGACCACGGCAGCAGCACAACCACACACGTCACGCTATCCAGGCACCGCTGCGATATGAGTTAACCTGAGAGACAGTGGAGCACAAAGGCTCCAGAGAAGAAGCCGAGTTAGTGACATCCAGAATGGCCGAGTTAGCAAGATGCAGTAATAGGATACAAGAGAGAGAGAGAGAAGGAGAGAAGGTGCCCGGTGTATTATAGGGGGTCCTCCGGTAGACTAGGCCTAAGTCAGCCTAACTAGGGGCTGGTACAGGGCAAGCCTGAGCCGGCCCTAACTATAAGCTTTATCAAAGAGGAAAGTCTTAAGTCTATTCTTAAATGTGGAGACGGTGTCTGCCTCCTGGACCATAACAGGAAGATGATTCCACAGGAGAGGAGCCTGATAGCTGAAGGCTCTGGCTCCTGATCTACTTTTGGAGACTTTAGGGACCACGAGTAACCCTGCGTTCTCAGAGCGCAGTGTTCTGGGGGGATAATATGGCACTATGAGCTCTCTAACATATGACGGAGCTTGACCATTTAGAGCTTTATAAGTTAACAGTAGGATTTTAAATTCAATTCTGGATTTTACAGGGAGCCAGTGCAGAGAAGCTAAAACAGGAGAAATATGATCTTTTTTTCTTAGTTCCTGTTAGTACATGTGCTGCTGCATTCTGAATTAGCTGGAGAGTTTTTAAGGACTTACTACACTGTAAGAAAAAATCTGTAGAATTTACGGTGAAATACTGGCAGCTGTGGTTGCCAGAAATTCACTGTAAAAATTACGGTGACAATGTAGAGGACTTTACGGTATGCTGTTTTGGCGACGGTAAATTTTGCAGAACATAACTGTTATTTGTTTACGGTAGTTTGCTGTAAAAATAACAGTTACAACATAAACCTGTTTACGATAATCTGTCAAAATTACAGTCTATCTCAGTAATAAACACGAGAGAAACTGTATGATATATTACGGTACTTTATTGCAGCTAGTTCAAATTTACGGTAAATTACTGGCAGCTGTGGTTGCCAAAATTTCACTGTAAAAAATACAGTACAACATATTAGCAATTACAGTTGGTTTTCCAAATTTACGGTAAATTACTGGCAGCTGTGGTTGCCAGAATTTCACTGTAAAAGATACAGTACAACACATGAGGAATTACAGTTGGCTGGCACAGATTTTCCAGTCAGCAACAGCCTAAAACCTTATAGTGATTGTAAACAAAATAACAAATAAAGCCCATTGTGCCAGCTATCATTGACAAACCTGAAGAAACTGTTCTTGCATTAACACATTCTCTGAAAAAAAGATGGAACTGATCCAACATGTCAAGTGTACTCACAAAGCATCATGTGTCCATATGAGGGATAGTCCATGAATAAACATAAAAAAATGAGCCACTTGACCTGGGTTGATCAAGGGTAAAGAGTCACTCAGCATTCACCAGTCACCAGCTCTGATTGTAGAGTCTCATGTTGTCCATCAGGTCTTCACTGTGGACTTGGCATGATCATTTCTGCAGCCAGAAAATAGAAACAAAGCAAAAGTTAGATTGATGCAGTGTTTGAGCATCATGACTACACAGAGAAAAACTCTGCCTTCTGTTTTTTTAACTGAGCTCCAATGAGCTAACCATAGAACCAGCCATCTGGAATATAGTTCTGCAGGTCACTTCTACAACATGCTTCTGCTTGACTGATTTCGTTCTAACAAAGACTAATGTGTAGCTTGCAGTCCATTATTCATTTTATCTGGAAGTTGTTTCTGTATTACTGGATGATTTTTGTATGAAATGGGGCTTTTTCATACTCTAGTGCTGAGCTGCCCCGGTTTCCTGAACCAAAATCTTCAAGAAACACAAAAACAGCTTGCTTGTATTTGTAATCCAATATTTACTAGACATACCAGTCTTTGACTGAAAGAAATCGGTTGTGTAGAAGCAAAGACATTCCATGCCAAAATGACAGTAAAATAACTAAAAGAGGCCAAAACAGCAAAAAAGCCAAAAAATGAAAGCTAAGAAGCTAAATAAAACATGCACACACATATACATATATATATATATATATATATATATGTATACACACACACGCACATAAAAAAATCATTAATTTATATTTTTATTAATTTTTAGTAACATTTTTTATGTTACTAAATGTTGGTCCTTAACCCTTGTATCACCTTTTAAAAAAAGTTACGTTCTTACTATTAAGGGACAAAAGTGTCCTCTTCCAAAACGCCATAAAAATATCATACGTTAATATTTTTTTCCGATTTTTTTTCATAAATCTTTGAATCAACTTCAGTCCTAATCATAACTACCAAATATTCAATTATTTTCTGAATTTTAACCCTTTAAATGCCAGTGTTTATGATGGCATCGCAGATTTTTGTAAAAAAAAACACAAAAATTGAAATATTTTCAATATTTCAAATGCTAGGTGGAATTTTCTTGGAGGGATTATTACAGGCTAGGATATGTCAATGATCAGTAGCAACACTGATTTTGATGGATTTTTAGTTTTTTTGCAGTGTCAGTTTTAAAAAAAACTCACACTCTTCCTGTTAAGGGACAAAAGTGTCCTCTTCCAAAATGCCATAAAAATATCATACGTTTTTATTTTTTTCCAATTTTTTTTCATAAATCTTTGAATCAACTCCAGTCCTAATCATAACTACCAAATATTCAATTATTTTCAGAATTTTAACTTTAAATGCTAGTGTTTATAATGGCATCGCAAATTTTTGTAAAAAAACAAAAAAACACAAAAATTGAAATATTTTCAATATTTCAAATGCTAGGTAGAATTTTCTTGGGGGGATTATTACTGGTGTGTGTTTTTTTTGTGTGTATGTGTGTCTGTGTGCGTGCATCCCTGTGTGTGTGTGTGTGCGTGTGTGTGTGTGTGAATTCAGTTCCGTTTTATGCACAGGAGCTGCAGCACAGGGATGCATACTTTCCACACTTGCAGCAGGTGTTAGAGGCCCTCTTTTGCTGGCCAGTGTACTGCACACACAGTCACCTTTTTGGGGTTCTGGAAGGCCCTGGATCCTGTACTGGCACTGGCACTGTCCTTACCTCGCTGTGGCCCTCATGATTCAGCCACCCTGGCAGCGGAGCTTGGTTGCGCGGGGGAGGCGCTGTCGTTGCTGCATCTGCAGAGTCACCAGTGCTATTCCCAGCTCCTCCAGGAACAAGTGGCGCTTGTGCAGTTTACCCTGCATCCAGGTTGGATCCACAGCCATCCACAACACAAAGGAATTGAAAGCAGAGGTGCTGTGGACAACCTGGATAAGGTATGTGTCACTATGCATCAACTATGCACAAACTTTATTACTGAATTTCTTTGCTTGTCTGAGATGCATTTAGTGTTTTTATTATTCAGTATTCTTGCATTTATATAATGAATGATATATTTGGATGTGGTAAGAAAAAATAGCCTGTGTGTATTCATTTTTTTTTGTCTTCTTTTTTTGCAGTGTGTAGGCACCTACAGCTGTTGCCGAAAAACCTGCCATTGGCCACTGACGTTGTTTTTCAACATCCTGGACCTTTGTGCTTTCAGTTCCTTTGTGCTGTGGTTGGCTGAACAGGCAGCACTAATGCAGCTTGCCCTGCATCCAGGTTGGATCCACAGCCATCCACAGCACAAAGGAACTGAAAGCAGAGACTCCAAGGTCTTGTAAAATGTCAGTGGCCACCAGCAGGTCTTTCTGTAGACAAGCAAAGAAATTCAGTAATAAAGTTTGTGCGTAGTTGATGCATAGTGACACATACCTTATCCAGGTTGTCCACAACACCTCTGCTTTCAATTCCTTTGTGCTGTGGATGGCTGTGGATCCAACCTGGATGCAGGGTAAACTGCACAAGCGCCACTTGTTCCTGGAGGAGCTGGGAATAGCACTGGTGACTCCGCAGATGCAGCAACGACAGCGCCTCCCCCACGCAACCAAGCTCCGCTGCCAGGGTGGCCGAATCACGAGGGCCACAGCGAGGTAAGGACAGTGCCAGTGCCAGTACTGGATCCAGTGCCCTCCAGATCCCCAAAAAGGTGACTGTGTGTGCAGTACACTGGCCAGCAAAAGAGGGCCTCTAACACCTGCTGCAAGTGTGGAAAGTATGTTTGCAAAGCCCACACATCCCTGTGCTGCAGCTCCTGTGCATAAAACAGAACTGAACTCACGTACACACACACACACACACACAGGGATGCACGCACACAGTCACACACACACATTTTTGCTTTCTTGAACGCTGAAAATAAACACATTAAGTGGTTGTATTCATTTCTAGTGCAAAATAAGGTAATATGACTCTGCACTACAAACTGGCATCTAAAGGGTTAAGAAATTCTGAATATTTGGTGGTTATGATCAGGACTGAAGTTGATTCAAAGATTTATGAAAAAAAAAGTGGAAAAAAATATTAACATATAATATTATAATAATAATATAATGTTTTTGGAGAGAACACATTTGTCCCTCAATAGTAAGAGTGAGTTTTTTTTTTTAAAACTGACACTGCAAAAAAATTAAAATTCCATCAAAATCAGTGTTGCTACTGATCATTGACATATCCTAGCCTGTAATAATCCCCCAAAGAAAATTCCACTTTGCATTTGAAATACTGAAAATATTTCAATTTTTGTGTGTTTTTTCTTTTTTTTACAAAAATCTGCGATGTCATCATAAACACTGGCATTTAAAGGGTTAAAATTCAGAAAATAATTGAATATTTGGTAGTTATGATTAGGACTGAAGTTGATTCAAAGATTTATGAAAAAAAAGTGGAAAAAAATATTAACGTATGATATTTTTATGCTGTTTTGGAAGAGGACACTTATGTCCCTTAACAGGAAGAGTGTGACTATTTTTGCTACACAGTGCAGAAAAGTAGAATATAGGGTTTGTCTTTGAAATTCCAAAATAAGTATAAATAATGATAATAATAATAATAATAATAATAATAATAATAATAATAATAATAAATATCATGGCTAAAAACATAACCACTGCAAAGATATAAAGAAAACAGAACTTGCAAAGGACACTTTTGTCCCTAGTAGGGTATAAGGGTTAATGTTGTAATCAGTAGTGGATTTCTAATGTAGCCAGAGGGTTATTCATAAATTTTAATATATTTATGTAAAATCCAATGGCAAGAAATTGGTGGCAATCTACCAGATGTTCAGTTATTGAATTGTGGTCAGTGTTGTAACAAGCGTGTTGACTGTCTGATTAACTGAATTGAGGCCTCTGACTAATTATGTTGCAAGTTGACGGGGTGTTTAGTGGCTCAGTGCTGAAACACATCACTTTCTATATGTCTACTAATTATAAAAGGATCTACAAATATTTCAAAATCAATCACACACCAACTGCTGCCAGGTTAGGGACCTCAAGTTCACCAGCCCCTGCTGCTGCTGTTATGTTTGCCCAAGCAGGACCATCACTACTTCTATACAACCAGCATTAATAACTGATGCATTGTTGGAAATATTAAAAAAAGGAAACTGTGGGGTGAAAAAACTGTACTGATGTGGTAAATGCCCACAGACAACTTGTTATTAATTCCATATTCTGTTTGGCTGACATGCCAGAGAAGGCTCTACAGTGTGAATACCAAAAAAATCAGTCTGTGTGAAATATTAATTTACTACCATAGCACAGGTGCTCTTTGGCACCTGGGCAAGTTTGTTTCCTAAGATGGCAGCCTGCACTTGGAGCATAGACATTTGATGAGGAGGATGGATATCCCCATTAAAATTAACATAGCAAGACAGTTGGAGCAGCAGCCATTGCATCTAAATTCTGAGTTGAATCATAGTGCACTGACACCTTGTGGCAGAGAAGTGTACAGCAGTAACTACACGGCTGGTAAAACCATATACCCTGGGAAAATCTGGGGAGGGTTAAACTGTAAACTGTAAAACTGTATTAAAAAACTGGATGCCACCCAACCCTTTGAGCTGTACCACTGCTTACCTCTAATTGGGCTTTACAAGACTGGTGTCCAAGTCACTGGGTCCAGACTTGACTGAAGACAGTTAGGACAGTCTCAGACATGGTACGATGTTTAGGGAACTGGAACTTTGAACTGGTGTTGTAACCTCTGCCTGAAGAGTTGTCATCAGTGTCCACTGTGGACAGGCAAGAACCTCTCTGCAGCCAGAAAAAAAAACAACTGTGAAAAAAAACATTACCACTACAACCACTGCTACTACTACTAATGACAGCAATAATAATGACAATAATATTAATAACAGCAACAATAATATAATAATAATATGTAGCAAAGTACTTCTTCCAGGCCCGGCTGACCTGTTTAAGTGCTGTCTACTATCACAGTTCTAAGGTATTGTCGTCTGTGCAGTCCTTGGACTATCCTTGATACATTAATAGTTTAGCTGTAGGCCTGAGTGAACATCCTCAAAGACTTGTTCATCTATACTGGCTCTCTCATGTACTTATTTCGATACTGAGCATTATGTCACAAAATGCTCATTTGTTATTGTGATTTTTATAGCTCTTGTATATCCAACCCACTTAAGTATCTTTTTGACTTGATCATTTTATTCAGACCATGTACATGCCCTGAATGTTTAATAAAGGTTGACTGGTGGAGCACATGGCACGTACCTGGGGCTGGGTCCTTGTGATGGTGACCTGGGTTCAAGCCAGACTTCGGGTCCTTTGCTGCATGTCATCTCCTCTCTCTTCCCTGTCTTTCCTGTCCCTCTTTCTCTGCTGTCTCTGAAAAAAATATTAAAAGAAAAACACTCTTAAAAGTTAAAAAAAAATACAAAAATAAAAGCTTGCTTATGGCATTAACATGGATTCTAATCTCACCATCACAAAGGCCAGCAAGTTGTTCGGTGACCACTCAGGAATTTGAATGCAATGCTTGAAAGGTGGTAGGAGCAAAAGACATCAAGTTTTACAATTGTTATAAAAATAATTTCTATAAGAGCAGTGTGTACAGATAATTAGGACATTTACTCTAAACACATTAAAATATTTGTTAGATATCTGTTTAGCTTACTTACCTTGAAAGAGATTCTAGATCTTAGTGATGCCAAGAGCCTTCAACCTACTGAAGTGTTACAATAGCACTGAAACAAAAGCTTAGATGTTCTTAACAGGCAGTTTTATTAACTTAACCATTCATAATTGCAGCAAATTGCTACAAAAAGCCAGTTCACATTTTTTAGCCAGTTCAACGTAAAACAAAAAAGCTTATGACATTATAAGCTTATAACATCAAAGCGTATCAAAGTATATTGTTCTGAATAAAAATGGCTAACAGTTGACCATGAACAACAAACATCACCTCCAAAAAAAGAAAAGAAAGGAAAAAGGAAAGGCAAACACTTTAACTTGCCTCTATAACCACAAAACACTTTCTCAGAGAAAAAATTAAATGACATGAAAATACTTGGAACAAACTCCTGAGCAGTGGCAATGCCAAGGCAGACTGAGGTAGGTGGGGGTGGTGCTGCATACAGAGTCGATGAACATGTATAAAAATCTGCTGACATCAGCTTGGGCTCAAAACAGAAAAAAAAATGGAAACCTAGCATTCCATACAATGACAGATACAAATGACAGCCAGTCATTTAAAACATACATAATATGAACATCCAAAATTGTGAAATTATGTACGCCCATAGGATGTAAAATAAAGAAAGGCAAATGTCCCCATTACCAGTTCAGATGATCAAGTCCATCTTTAACATGTCTCTCTCCACTCGTGATTGGAGAGATCTGCGATGAGGGTGAGGACTCTTGGGTTCACTGGTAGTTGCTTCTTGTTTTTCTTTTTTTCAACTTTTGTGCCCTTCTCTGGATTGATGTTGAGGAAACACCTTTATGAACACAAGAATTTATATTCAACCACTAAATCTAAATACAGTAGTTTGTTATAGGGGAGAAAATTGTGTGTGTGTGTGTGTGTGTGTGTGCGTGTGTATTTCCCCGTACCTCTGAAGGAACTCAAGTGTGGAGCCCAGTTCCACGGGATAATGTATATTAAGGCAGTAATAGCTTCCAAGCATCAAACAAATGGCAGAGACGAAGGTGGGGATTTGGTCAATCACAACCTTGTGGTCTACACTCAGCATGAACTGCTTTGCGGCATAGCAGGAGTTTCCTGCAAAGAAAATACAAGTAGAAAATACTTAACAGCACACCAGCCATTACCATCCAAAAGTGGTCTTAAAAACAAGACAGTGCATTCCATATCATATTTAGCTTTGTTTCTTACCATAAAACTCAAAATCGTCTTACCGCATACAATGATGCATGGTGTCACTGGCAGGCTTTCCACATGTACTTCTTTTGGCAGACATGTTTCTTCCACATAATGAAAGAGATTCTCTTCTTTTTCATCAAAGTAGCAAAGAAGAAGGAGCAACATGTCTTTTAGATCTTCTGAGCAGCCCTCCTTTCGTCCTCTCAAAACTTGCAGGTTTGTGACAAGCTGCAGAATTTTTTTGCTCTTGTCTGCGCAAACGGTTTTCATGAAGTTCAGAAGTCGGTCTCCCTTTTTTTCGACATTACTGAGGAAAGTTTCCTTCAGTGGTACTCCAGTTAGCTCCTCAAAGTGGACTCCCATGCCAATCTCCTGGAACAAGAAGGGCCACTCTTCCAAGAGGGTTTGCAGATCGGTCCCCTTGTTTATTTCTTTCCGTTGGGAGTAGTAAGTGCTCTTCATGAGACTTCTCACCTCGTCGGGACTGGGGTTTAACTGCTCACTAAGCATCTTCATTTCATCTTTCTTCTTTTGCTGGGTTTCTGCAGTTTCACTGACTGGAAGAAATTTCATGTTCCATTTAACGCAGCCATAAGTGTCTTGAACTGCTGCTCTTTTCTCAGCTGGGATCTCCTCCGTGTCATACTCATCTGACCCCTTTTGTCGTTTCATCATCATTGGTGTTGAGGACCGCTTTACATTCTCAATCCTGGTTTGTAACTGCTTAACCAGGGAGTGATAGCCTGGTCCCACCACATCACCTTCGATGACATCTTGCAGTGACTTCGGATACTTTGCCAACATTTTCTTGGCAACTTCTACAGAGGCTTTCTTGCAAGGAGACGGGCAGACCTTCATCATCTCAGAAACGACAATCCGAATCATTTCTCTACGCAACTGTGGTTTTGGCCTTTTCTCTCTCTCAAAACACTGAATCAGTTCTTCAGGAAAATTCTTCCATGGAATCTCAAAGCAGTCAGTCCAGTCTGGACCAGCAATCATGCTGCTGGGTGAAGGAGAGGCAGAGAATGAGGAGCACGTCGAGGAAGCTGGAGAGGATAATGGTGACTGGCTGTGGATTTCAGTGTTCTGTGCTGTAAAACAGAAATAATGACATTAACAAAATGTACTGAATGATGTTTTGTCCTTGATTATGATAAAAAGTAAACTTTGTCAAAATGTACTCACTGGTTTGTTTCCAGGCAGCCACCAATTTCCTTGCTTGAACTGGTCTGAGTACTGACAGCAGATCACTTTCCTGGATAAAGGTAAAATCCTCAGCTGTCTCCACCCCCAGTGATTGTAGGGTCTCCTCTAAAATATCTAGAATTGAGGTTGGGAGTTCTGGCAGCACTCTGGTAATGGCACTGCGTATGCTGCTATGATGTGCATCATCCATTTCTGCGTATAAAAAAAATGCATAAAGCTCAGTTAACTCCAGAATGGCAGCCAAACACATCCTTTAGTGTGACACCACACTGTGTTTTAATGGAATCATTTGGTGTCCTTCCATTATGTATGATGGCAAAGGACAGAAATCAATTAAGTCACTGATTTTCAGACATTTCATCTTTTCTGTGTCTTTCCTAACTGAGTACACATGGTACTCAGGACGGAGTTCTGCTTTGTACACTGACACCAGAAAATGAACAGTGTCATTTTTTATCAAAATAAGCACCAGTTCACCAAACTCCATGGAGTCAATGCTCCCTGTGACAAGGAACTGTCCTTTCTTGTATGATGTTCCCTTATACATAATTTCTACCGTGACCTTTGTGTTTGTGTCAGTGAAGTCAAATTGTCTGACTGCGTGTTGAATGGCTTTGCTGTACAGTACTGAGTAAAATGGAGAACTATCCTTAACTTGCAAGACAGCTCGACCCATTGATCCTGCTGAAAGATAAGCCTGCAACATCTGATGTCTTTCAGAGAGCGTGTGGCAGAGGTTTTTAAAATTTTTCAAATTCCTCGCACATCTCTTGAAATAACTGTGCTTACTTTCAAAGTGCATTGTCCATAGCCTTATTAGAGGGCCAAATTTCAGAATTAGACCTGGGTAATGACGTAAATAATGGTGCTTTGGTTTCAGGTTACTTTCTGGGAATAGAGCCTTTCTTGACTCTAAATATTCTTGAATAAGAACATCAAGATATGCAACCTGAGGTACAGAGATGGTCTGGGCGCATATCATCTCCACAATGTCTTTTAGCTGCATGGTCAACTGCCAGACATCATCTGTTGTATCTTTCACTCTGTCACCAATTATGAGAGGCAGCAGCCTTAGAAAATTCCAGTTCTGTACAGCCTGTCCTGAGAGTTTAACTGCTTGAGGACTGACCTCACATGGCTTTGTAGAAGCATCAGAGTCACAGTATTTGAACTGTTTGATGCGCCGATTCAAAGTGGAGTAAGTTAACCATGCCTTTTTCTTGATAAAATATTTGAGATACAGTGCAACATCGTAAGACAAAATGCCCTCGAAGATGTCATGTCCTAGACAAGGTGGTAATCCTGGCTGACAGACATTAAAGTGTTTCAAAGAGTTGAATACTGACTTGAACTTTACTCCTTCCACAGCCTGAGTATCTTCAGTCTGGAGGCGATCAACAGCAGAATCGTAGTTCTCAGGTGTACGCTCTGGTCCGCACAGATTTGGATCACCACCCTGAAATTCAGATTGGGTTATCAGGCAATACCTACAGAAGTACTCTGAGCGACTAAAATTTTCAGAGAAGCCTCCAATACAATGTGAGCCCAAATTATCTCCCACAATGCAATACAAGGTTCCTCTGACAACTGTTTCATCTGATACCACTATACCATTCTCCTCTAATTCCTTCAAGTCTGCTAGTAATTCAGAGAAAACCTTAACATGCCCAAATTCTTTGAAATCTTTCTCTCTGCACAATAACACAAGAAACATATGATCTGTGTCTGACCGTACGTGAAGTGGCAGGTTAGCAACAGATACATAGACAGCTAACACCTTGTGTCTCGTCTTTGCAGAACCTAAAGGGTTTACAACTTCAAAGGCGTCCTGGTATAGTAATAGCTTAAGACATGATGATTTTGACCATAAAAATCATTTGATTTGAATATCTGTCCATCACTAATGTCACTCAGAACATCTGAGGGAGACTCAGCCGAGTGCTCCCCTGATTTCTGCCACAGATCAGACTCCAACAAACATTTCAAAGTCTCTCTCACAGGCACATAATAGGCAAACCTATCTCTTCTGTTCTCATCTTTTCCTAAAAACATTTTCTTAGGCTCCACATAGTTAAACTTTTTTTTGAAAGTTTGAGCTCTTGAGTATATAGTCCTCATTTGCCCTGTATGACATGCAGTGAACAGATCAGATTGCCTGACAGACTCACAAACTTTGGTGATGTCCTCATCTGATAATGATGTGTCATTTTTTAGCATTGCTGTAAGTTTACTCAAACTAAATGTCTGACCCAACTCGTGTATGTTCTGCATTTCCTCAACAATGACCTGAATGGTCAAAGCAGGTAGTAGAAACTGCCCCTGCAATTTCAAGTAGAATAACGAGACGTTTCTTAGAAAAAGGTCATGGAAATCTTGTGACATATCCATGTCACCTTCATCCGTGCTTGTTTCTGTACCCACCTCAGACACTTGAGGGCCAGAGTCAACTGAATCAGTTGGAGCAGATGATGACTGAGGAGCAGTATTTCTGTAAAAGTCACTGATACTGTTGTCTGCAAAATCTCTGTGTTTCCGTGACATGTGGGCAGTAAGTGTAGATTTGACCTTAAAAACATTTCTGCATCCTGTCACTGGACAATTCACAGCATGCCCTTCCATAATATGATCCTTCAGGGGGGGTTCAAAAACTCCAAAAACTTCTATCAAAAAACCGATTAGACTGTGAGAAGCGGACAAGCCTGGGCAAGGAGTACATGTGTGTTTTGTGTCCAGATGTTTTTAGAAAAATGAGTGAATGGTGGATTTAAAAAGACAGACTGTAGCAGGCTACGACTCACAAAACAGGAGATTGCATTTAAGTAAATGGAGGAGCAGAGCAGGGCAGCTGGTGCAAAATCCCTCTTTATTTAAATTTGGTAGGGGCTAACCCTTTAAAATTGAACTGACAGCAGAAAAGAGGCCTGTGTCTACAAAAAGGTCCAAAAATTATGTGTCACTCGCCTCTATTGATCTTTGAGGAAAGCGGCTCCTGGTAGGCTGTCCAGTAAAGTGAACCCAGTGAGACAATAGCCTATGAAAGACAATCTATAGGCTAGTTTACTATTGCATAAATATATTCATCCTTACAAGGACATTAACATAAAATAACAGTAGCCGATATTATGTCATTGTAAAATATTGGTTTTCTTTAAATCAGCAATATATGGACCATATTTTTAACATCTTGTTTCTGTAGAAATGACGGTATATACTTTGCTGAATGTTTAATGGTTTTCTACTGTAAATTTAAATGTACACATCAGTGAAATCCATGATTTATACTGAATAATACTGTAAATTTTAGGGTTATTACCCACTTTTGACTTTACGGTATTTTCTCATTCATTTTACAATTGTTTGAAAAAATCACAGTAAAATTGTGTGTTTTTTACATATTGTACCCGTAAAAATTAGAGTTATGTACTGTTTCTTGATTTATGGAAATTCAGTGTATTTACTACGGTGATATACAATTTTGGAATTGATGGTCCTTTACTGTTGCTATTTGACAGTTTTTTACTGTATTTTTTACAGACTTTTTTTACAGTGTAGAGCTACCTGATAATAGAGAGTTACAGTAATCCAGCCTTGAGGTAACAAAAGCGTGGACCAATTTTTCTGCATCTTTTCGGGTCAGGATAGGCCTAATTTTCGCAATATTACGCAGATGAAAAAATGCAGTCCGTGAGGTTTGTTTTAAATCAATGTGCCCTCACACACACACACACACACACACACACACAAGCTCCCTTCAGCCAGCAAGCACAGGCAGGGGTGCTCCTGGATATTGATATGTGTTATAATATGATAGAATTTTCATATGGCTGCATTATTACCTTTCAGCATAAATCAGAGTTTTAATTTAGGTGATCACAGCTATCTGCTACTACTGTGGCTTATGACACCACTTCCCAACACTCTGACCCAGCAGGAGGTCACCTCTAACCACAAACTGACACACACACTCTCTCAGTGGTGGTTTACTAAAAAGCCCATGGCCATACCTAGACAAAGCAGGAGGAAACTTTTATACACACTTGAAAAAGTGTGCAAAATAACCATATCCTGTTGTGTTCTGCACAAAATTGTTGTGCCCTCTCTCCACCTGCCTCCACCTGAAGACATGAAGGTTGATGATTTGGTGGGACCTGACTACAGACGTGACATTGAAACCCAGCAGTATAAAACTTTTGTATTCTTGTAAACTCTTGGTCTTTTACTTATTTGATAAATGTCCCTTTGTTTACAATAACCTCTGCTTCTTCCTCACTGATCACAGTTTTGCCCTCTCTGTCAGCCCTCAACTCTCTTCTATGCACTGACTGATTTTTTGGGTGTGTTCCAAATCACATACTTTGTCTTTGAACTTTTAGTAGGTACTGCAGCTGCCCTTATGTACTATATATGTACTGCTGCATGCAGTATGCACACAATCGGGACATACTACTGTCTCATAACTTTACACTCTGATCATTGACCCTCTTGCTTTTACATCTCTTACCTTGGAGATTAAACAAACACCACTTACCAAGTTTACCACAGACAAAGATCAACCTGGAGAGCTCTGCAGTCATTACTTTGCAATGTATGTATTTTAACTGTAAAGTTAAAACTGTGCAGATTGTAGATTCAAACATATTTGTGACAGTGAAATTATATCTGCGGTTCTCTGTCATTGTTATTGTTATAGTTATGTCTTTTTGTCGTTTGTAATATTTATGATTACTTTGTTCACTTAATTATTATTCCTATTATTACTATTCATCTGGTCATCAGTTACTTGAATGCTCTGGCATCTGCCATTGCAACTTCTGACAGCAGTCAATCATCAGTCAACAAGCTGTGGGTCAGAATTGCCAAAAAAGCATTCTGGCTTGCATACTGCAAAATCAGATCAGGTGTAGTAGAACATCCTCACATTTTTGGCATACTGCATTTGACCTACTTTGTATTACATACGTACTAAATATTTTTCTGGCTTACATGAAGTTAATTTGTTAATTTAGGTTCGGGAGCAGGGCCATGCCTCAACCACACCCCTGATTTCCTGTAAAGCCTACTTATAGGGGAGATCCGGTACGATTGTAGCAGGGGGACAGTTGTAGCACGGGCCCTTATTCGTGTTACACGCGTCTCCGGAATGTGAAAGTTGGAACACGCGATCGTCTTCCGGTGACCATTTCTGGTACGAAGAATCACTTCTTTCTGACTCATTTTCCCAGAGTTATCAGCGAAATAGTCATTTTCGAATCCGTAAGTAAAATATCAACACTGAAGGTGTTTTTCCATTTTGTCAAATAGTTTATTTATACAGCACTGCTAACATATGTCATCTGTTAGACCCATCCATAGACTTGCCATGAGCAATTCATTCATTTAGCAAGCTTGCTTAGTTTTTCTGTTATGCCGCCTAAAATGCAGGGAGACAGGGGAGGGATGGTTGTAGCACAAGGCCTTAACTTGTTGATTAGTCATGTTTTTTGACATTATGCTTGCAGGAAATGCCCAGGATCAGAGTGAGGAAGACAGCCAGGGCTCTTATAGACCCAGACCTGTATGATAGAGCCTGGCAGGCTGTGTTGGAGGGCCAGTCTATTAGGGGTGCAGCCAAATACTATGGTCTGTGCAATGTTTACCTCCTCCGCTATATTAGTAGGAGAAAACAGAATGATGGCAAAGCACCTTCCCTTGGTTACAGACCACACAACAAGGTGTTCAGTGCAGAGCAGGAAGCTAGACTGATCAAATATCTTGTACAAGCTGCAGATATTTTCTTTGGAGTCAGTCCTAAAGAGGTGAGGCCATATAAGAATAAGAATCAGTTTATCGATCCCTAAAGGGAAAGTCTGTTAGGCCTATTTATTTAGATGAGCCTACATGGCTATGAACAAAATTAATAAAATAACAATAAACAAAGTTCATGGTAATAAAAAACAATACATTAGTTACAGTTCATGGTTAATATACATTCAGTAAATACAATGTTAATGCTAACTGAGTTCATGGTTTAAAAAAATGAGTTAAAAAACAATGTTACAGTTCATGATTTACATAAATACAATTAACCCTCTGCGGTCCAGAACCGCGCCGGCACGTCAAAATCACGTGACCGATTTAAGACGACGTAGCAGCAAGACACAGCCTCACTGAGTCTCCATTTCAATTTGTGTGGAAAGTGCGAACTTCAAACTTTGTGCCACTTTTAAATTGTGTTGATAGGCCATATAAAACCAGACTTATGATAAATCATAAACACCATGATTTTCTTGAATATTTTTGTCATGTTTGGTGCAGGAAGTAATGGTAAAAACAGACTTTTCGGCCTGACAAAAGTGCTGAAAGCAACAACAGCAGGAAAAAAAACCCCCACCACACCCCCTTTCCTATTGGTGGAAAAATGCGCCACATCAACCAATCAAAAAATAGTATGGCAACAGCAGCATTTGTTGCTACGAAAGAGGGGAAGGTTTGTGGAAGTTACGGCGGCAAGAGAGAAACAGCGATAGCGATAGTGAGCGGAGAAATAGTTAGAGATTTGGTGATATTTAGCGTGTTTGGAGTGTATGGTTAGTGTGTAGTGTAGTGTGTTTGGTGTATAGTACAGTGTGTTTAGTGTGTCGTGCAGTCGTTTTTTTGTTTTGCGTATCAAAACAATGAGGCGACTCCTGAATGTGGAGCAGGCACTGCATCTCCTCTTTGAGCGGGATGTAGCGGAGGGAAACGCGGATCCGGAGTCGGAGCCAGAGAGTGAGGACTTTGATGATAAAGGGGATGATCCATCGTTTGTGTTGGAAGAGGAGATAGAGGAAAAGGAGCTTCCGACGAGCCCACCGAGTGGCACCCGGAGGTCCACACAGAGGAGGGGACGGCGTATCGCGCCCACACAGTCACGGTCTCCACTGACACAGGCGGCAGAGCCAGAGCCACGCCTCCACTCTGAGCCCTGGAAGACAGAGGAGGATGCTGACACTGCCCCATCAGTAAGCAAGTTCCAGCCACGGAGAACACCAGGAGTCCAGGTAGAGACACTTTCTCCACACAGTCCAAAAGACCTGTTTCTGTTGTTTTTTGCCACTGACACAGTCAAGCAAATCTGCAGCAACACAAACAAAAATGCTGCAAAAAACAAGGAGTTAGGGAAAAAGTACAAATGGACTGACATAGAGACAGAAGATCTGTACGAGTTTTTTGGTCTTCTTATGTACATGTCTTTGGTGTCGCTGCCAAGTCTCCAAGACTACTGGAGACAAAATCACGTTTTGGCTGTACACCTGCCAGCCAAAGTGATGACACGAGACAGGTTCAGATCCATATTTTGGAACATCCACCTCAGTGATCCTGAGGAGGATGTTCATAATGACAGACAGAAGGGAACACCAGGCCATGACAAATTGTTTAGAGTCAGGCCTCTTTATGATGATATCCTCAGTGCCTGCCAGGCTTATTACCACTTGAGGAGGGAGCTGGCAGTGGATGAAAGGATGGTGGCGAGTAAGGCAAAAACTGGCCTGACACAATATATGAAGGACAAGCCAACTAAATGGGGGATTAAACTTTTTGTATTGGCCGAGTCAAGCAGTGGCTACACCATCAATTTCAGCCTATACACTGGCAAGGCAGTAACTGTGAGTGAACATGGGCTGTGTTATGATGTGGTCATGAAGCTTATTCAGCCATCCTATCTTGGCACTGGATATCACATCTACATGGACAATTTTTACACCAGTCCCAAACTATTCATGGACCTGGCCAGCATGAAATTTGGAGTGTGTGGCACCTACAAGGAGAGCAGAAAAGGATGCCCCAGAGGGAGGGAAAATGCTCTCACCAAAAGATGTGAAAGAGGATCAGTGAGATGGATCAGAGAGGGCCCACTTGTGTTTGTGAAGTGGATGGACACACGGGAGGTGTCTGTGTGCTCCACCATCCATCCTGCATTTTCAGGTGACACAGTGCGGAGAAGAGTGAAGAACAGAGATGGACGCTGGGCTGTGCGAGACTTTCCCTGTCCCACACCAATCGTGGCCTACAACCAGAGTATGGGTGCGGTTGATCTGTCAGATCAGCTCATACAGTATTACTCCACCCACAGAAAAACTGGTCACTGGTACAGGACCATGTTGCTGCACTTCTTGGACATTGCAACAACAAATGCCTTCATCTTGCACCATGAGATGAGCAATGCCAAGCAGGTGCAGCCCATGACACATAAAGATTTCATGGTGGAGCTGGTCAGTCAGCTTTGTGGCATGGACAAGGAAGGTGTTCCTCAGAGCAGGAGAGCTGATCATGTTCCTGTGCCCATTGTCACAGCCACAGATGCAAGCCAAAAAGCCACAAAAGGCAGAGAGATGTGCAAACATTGCCTCCAGGTGGACAACAGGAGGAGTGACACACCGTGGAAGTGTCAGCCCTGTGATGTGCCCCTCTGTGTTGTGGTGGACAGAAACTGCTTTTCAGAGTGGCACAAATAAGTTGTGTGGCATCTGATTGTTTTGTAAATAGTTCTAAATAGTTGTTCAAAAAACGCCTGAGGCATTGCCTGCATTTTCATGTAAATAGTTATATATAACTTTGTTGTCTGCTAAATTTGTTCATAACTTTTTGAGTTCACAATTTATATTTCCATTCTAAGTTACAAAAATGGTTCGTTAGACATGTTTGTGGTTTTCACAGTCAAAAATCAAACTTTTTCCTACTTGGATTTTATGTTTTATGTGTGATTTTAGGTCCAGTGTGTTAATACAGTATGTAAAAATGCAAAAATAATTGTAAAGTCATACAGGTGAGGTTGTGCTGAAAAGGATGATACCAAACAAGGCAAGGTAAACAGTTTTTTAAGGTGAAATTTAAAGGTAAAATGAAAAGTAGTCAAAAACGGCCAATTATCCCCTAGACCCCATGCCAAACAGCACAACTGCACATATCCCAAAAGCTGGGATGACCATCAGATGGCAGGGAAGGACTGGTTTGCCAGTTTTATGGACCGGAGCAAAAGCCTCTCCATCCGCCAACCACAGGCCACGAGCCTCTCACGGGCAACAAGTTTTAATCACACCAATGTGGGAATGTTCTTCGAAAACCTTTCCACTGTCACGGAGTGGTATCACTTCCAGGCCAAAGATATCTGGAATGTGGATGAGACCGGCACCAACACAGTTCAGGTCCCTGACAAGGTTGTCACAAGCCGTGGGAGGAAGCAGGTGGGAGCGATAACATCTGCAGAGAGAGGAGCATTGGTCACGTTAGCACTGGCAGTCAATGCCCAAGGGAACCACATTCCACCTCACTTTGTGTTCCCAAGAAAAAAGTATCATGACCATTTTGTGCATGATGGGCCTGTGGGTTGTATCGGTTCTTGCAGTGGGTCTGGTTGGATGCAAGAAGCCGATTTTCTGATTTTCATGAGGCACCAACCCGTCTCCAGATTCAAAGGTGCTTCTTTTACTCGACAACCACGTCTCTCACCTGTCTTTGGAGTGTATTGAGTATTGCAGGAAAAAGGGCGTCGTGCTGCTGTCCTTCCTTCCTCACTGCTCCCACAGGCTGCAGCCACTGGACCGCAACGTGTTTGGTCCCCTGAAGCGGTATCTCAACAAAGCCATGAATCACTGGATGACAAGCCACCCTGCAAAAACAATGTCAATCTATGATCTTCCAAGCATTGTGGCCACTGCACTGCCATCTGCAGCAACACCAGCTAACATCATGGCAGGCTTCAGGTGCACTGGCATATTCCCCTTCAACCCACAGATCTTCAGTGACACAGATTTCTTACCTGCTTATGTTACAGATCGTCCTGATCTTGCAATGCTGCAGGAGGCTTCTCCACCCGCCGCTCCACCCGCCACTCCACTCGCCGCTCCACCCGCCTCTCCACCCGTTTCTCTGGGTGATCCACCTGTTTCAGTACAGACATCCACCTCCAGTGCGCTGCTCACCTCTCCCTCCCCTGGTGAGGCATCTGCTGAGGATGACTTCAGTCCCGAAGTGCTCCGCCCTTTTTCCCAAGGCTGGACAGAGGAAAGGGGAACAAAAGGGGAGAAAGCGGCGATCAACCGCCATCCTAACTGACACTCCTGTCAAGAAAGTGCTAGAGGAGGAAAAGGCCAGGAAGGTGCAAAAAGTAAGGAAGCAGCTGCATAAAGACAACACAAAGACAAAGAAGACACCAAGGCCTGCAAAGAAAACTCACCATGAAGACCAAGTTGAGTGCCTTGTATGCTGTGAGGACTTCCTCTCCTCCAAGCCTGGCGAGGTGTGGGTCCAGTGCCTCTTCTGTGAGATGTGGGTGCATGAAGCTTGCACTGAGGGAGGAAGTGTATACATTTGTCACAACTGTGATAATGAGTGATTTTTTTTGTAATACGTGCTGCAGGCTACATTTAATGTTCCAGTGTTAAGCTGGTAGCCTAGTTAAGACACTTTAGTAAGAGCACAGGCAAGTTCAGCATGTTCTGCAGTGCAAAATGTCTGTTTGCCACTTAATGAGTTGTTTTATGTTGTTTAAAGTAGGCTTGTTACAAATAAATGAACCGTGTAGCCTACACCCTTGATATTAAAAAAAAGTATTATTCTGTTTTATTAAGCCTACTCTTTATTACAATGATTTAATCATTTTCATGTTGCACTTTACTCCAATGCACCTGTCACATTAAATGTACATTGTCTTGTTTTGTGTTTAATGATCTGTGTTTTATTAAGCATTATTTATCTGCAGTGCAAAATGTCTTTTTGCCACTTAGAGTTGTTTTATGTTGTTTAAAGTAGGCTTAAAATGCACCGTGTAGCTGATATTTTTAAAAAAAAATATTATTCTGTTTTATTAAGCCTACTCTTTATTACAACGATTTAGGCTAATCATTTTCATGTTGCACTTCACTCCAATGCACCTGTCACAGTAAATGTGCATTGTCTTGTTTTATGTTTAATGATCTTTGTTTGATTAAGATCGGCCTGTTACTGAATAAAAGTTTACTAGGCTAACAAATGAATCTTTCATTCTTTATTTTTGAAAAGGGACCTTTAAAAACAATACATCAGTCTACAGTTCATGGTTAATATAAACTCAATAAATACAATGTTAAAATACTTAAGTTAAAAATTTAAATTCATGTTATAAATAGATCTACAGGCTAATTGAGTTCATGGTTAAACAAAATGAGTTAAAAAACAATGTTACAGTTCATGATTTACATAAATACAATTAAAAAATGTTTAAAAAATAAGTTAAAATATTAAAAATCATAAGTAGGACTATATAAATATGGTTAATGTGTGATTAAAAATCATTATGTGCTCTGCATCATCAGGTCCGTCATATTTAACAAACGGTGGTGAATGTGAACGTACCCGTTTGCTGAAAGGCTACTTTTTAGTGACAGTCCCTTTGCCTGATGTTAATGGGCGTCCTAGTATAAGTTAAAACAGCAATAAAAGTAAAACTGAGAAGTATATGCCAGAAAAATGTGTTAACTTACCGTTTTTTGCCTTTTTCGACGACCGCTACAAGTGACCCGCTCGAGCACTACAATTGTCCCTCGTGTGCGGGGTGAATGTATCACTGTGCACCTTCCACTTTCAGCCTGATCACACTCGATATATTAATCTGCGGAACTTTGTTGCTGTTTGTATTGACGGAGGACACATGTAGGTTGCTTGCATACAAATATTGGCAATCTGAGTTGTAATTTTTTTATGTAGAATGGTGGAAAAACAAAAAGTGCTACAATCTACCTGGATCTCCCCTACCTGGTCAACCATCCTGCTCCATTTGTCTCAGATTTCTCGAGAACAGACTTTCTTCTTCACGTCTGAACGCATTATCAAACTTCGACAATGCCAAAACTTAGGTTTCAAAAGAATGATGGATCCTGAATTACAAATCAACCCACCTGATTCTGGCATATGTTAGCAAGACTACCACATGACCACGTGACCACTATGTGGTCTGCACATGTTGGCAAGACTATCGAGCTTTAAAAACCAGAATAGCTGAACACCGCAGTACCATCAGGAACAAGGTAACTTCCAGCCCGGTGGCTGTACATTTCTCTAAGGCTAAACATAGCATTTCTACCCTTAGATATATCGGTATTGAATCATTGAAATGTCCACGGAGAGGGGGTGACATCAATTCCTTATTGTTAAAACGTGAACTATTTTGGATACACACATTGGGCACATTAGCCCCTAAAGGCCTTAATGAAGATTTTGATATTCGTCCTTTTCTCTGAATGTACACTGTCTTAACAACTCCTAACTCCTTGTCCTTACTAATATTGTTGCTGTTTTTTCATTGGTGTTACATACCTCCTAACAGGATGGTTTATTTAGTTAGATAGAGGCGCTTCTTATAGTTCAGTACAGTATGATGGTTCAGCAACTCTGGAGAAAGGAAAGGGAATGGGATGATCCTCTCCTTCCACATCACATCCTGACAGCCTGGAAATCCTGGGAAGAAGAACTCCATTATCTTCCTCAAATCACCATCCCTCGATGCTATACTTCCAAGAGGATGAATTCTCCCACCACAGCTCGAGACATCCATATCTTTTGTGATGCATCTGAACATGCCTATGGTGCTGTTGCATACCTGAGATCAGAAGACAAAGGCCAGGTAGAACTGAGTTTCATACTAGCTCGTTCACGTGTCTCCCCAAAACAACAGTTATCAGTACTAAGATTGGAGCTATGTGCAGCACTAACCGGTGCACGTCTCTGTGACCTCATCAGCAAAGAACTCTTTTTCCCCATCAGAGACACTACACTTTGGACTGATTCTACCAGTGTACTCCACTGGCTTCAAGCAGACTCTTGCCGCTTTAAAGTGTATCAGAAATCCAAAACCTCACGAACAGTCAAGATTGGAGATATGTTGACTCAGCCACTAACCCCGCTGATGATGTAACCAGAGGCAAATCCCTGCCAGATCCCTGCTGCCATTTCCCTCTCTGTACGTCTTGTCAAAATGCAATTTCATCACCCATGCTCATCCCAATCAAAAAATTCGGTCGTCCACCATCCAAACCTACCTAGCTGGTATCAACTTCATTATCAAACTAATCACTGGCCATCATTGCCCTTCAATGTCTCACTCTCATGTCAAATGTTGATCAAAGCCTGTGTAAACAGGAGCCCACTCTCACAGCTAGACACCGATCATGACTCCGACCTTCTAAGCCTCTGTATTCATTCTCCATGCCAAGGCTCATATCCCCTATGGTGGACTTAACCCTATAATCCATGTTTCTGCTGGCTTTCTTTGGCTTCCTAAGGTGCTCAGAATTCGCACCTACTTCATCCTCCTTGTTACGACCCGGCTCAAGTGGCCATAACAAAAGGGAGACACACCATGATGAACAGTTAACAAAAGATATTTTATTAGAAGCAAATCAAACCAAATTAGACCAAATTAGCAAATAACTAAATAAGAGCAACATATGGAGTGTGAATGTTAGTGATATCAGTACTATGTGTGAGTATTGAATGATGGGTGTGTGAGAGTGTGTCTGTCTAGGTGTTGGAGAGTGCATGAAAGCAAAGAAACTAAAACATCACCAAACCAGTGCAGAGTGGTTGCCTGTAGGGAAAAGCAGAGAGAGACTCAATGAGTGAACACAGCTTTTAACAGTGCACCAGGCCCAGGTGCACTGAGTTGCAATCAAGTCAGCTTGGGAGAGACAGGCCTGACAAACTCTCACAGCAGACACACCTCTAGATGACACAGGGATCATCACACTCCTACAGTCCTTCTCATCATCCCAGCACATCTGACATCACCCTCCACACTTCCAATTCACGCTCGATTGACTGAGCCTGAGCTGAGAAACTCTGAGTTTTTGGTTCCAGAACAGCTGATCAGCATTAGTTCAATCAACTCTGAGTATGTTCAGCCTGAGAGAGGCGCGTTCACGGTGAGCACCGAAAGACATCATCAGTGGAGTGCAGATAACGTGATGTGTATACATTAGCGGTGATAAGCAGACACACCAGTGATAAAATCAATGGAGACAGAAATTCTACACAGGAATCCTGTTGCCACATTCTCATGGACTGAAGTCTGCACTTATCACAGGACGAGTACAAGATTGACTGATAATAACAATAATAATAATAATAATCTTCTCCTCCCCCTAATCTCCCTGGCTGTGCCCTAAAAACAGCAGCTGAAAAGGTATTCACACCTAAACACACAGTTTCTTCATGTTACAACCATACTCTGCCTCACATACCTGGAGTCAACAGAGGATAGCCTACAGAAACAGTGCCACTCTGCCATTACAACTCAAACTGTGTACAGTAAGTTTACCATACTAACTTATAACAATAATAATGTTACCGCCAGCAAAGAGCCTCTGCTAATTAAATCCATGCTTTACTTTATAACCTCAGTCGCTATGACAAAGCAAGCAACTACTATATCATTTTTGAAATGAATACCCAGCTGGGTGTGTGTCACTGGTGTTTCTGTTTTTCAGGAAAATGAAGGCCCTAGGTTTATGTTGTTTTGCTTTACTTTTCACCCTTTCTCTAACTGGGAATTTTGGAATTGGCAGTGGTAGTACTCAGAATAACTTTTGTTTGCCTGAGCAGTTGTGGAGAGCTGCAATTAGCAATATCATGGGCCAAGCAACGAGATACTAATGTTTGGCCATGAGATAATTAATGAGTGGCCTCAAAATATTAATGCGTGGCCACAAGATAGTTAATGCGTGGCCATGAGATAGTTATTGTTGTCATTTCCATGAAGATACTGTTGATTGCTGCTGGGGCTCCGTAAACATGGACAACTTTGAACTGATTTAATTTTATTTTAATACGGGAATGAATTACAATGACATACTCAAGTCACTTGCAGTTAGACATGGAGTAGTTCTTAGCAAGAGACACTTAATTCGGCTGCTCAAAACGCATGGGCTTAAACGCTAGGAATATGCTGATCTAGGGGATGTCATAGATTTCATCATTTACCAGCTGGAAGAACCTGGGAGACTACATGGGTACAGGTGGATGTACAGCAAGTGCTTGAAACATGGCATTCATTTTGTTAGTTTGATTCTTTCAGCTCAGGACCCTAACGCCTCAGCCATCCATCGTTCCAGGCGACTAAACGGTAGGCAGTATTTTGCCCAAGGATCTAACTATATCTGGCATGTACAATCTTATGATACGTTGAATCCATATGGAATCTGCATAAACCTGGCCAAGTTTATTAGTAATTCAAAACCCTGACAACCCAGAGTTGAGACCAGGAATCAGAGTCGCAATCTTACATGCTTCTCTGAGCTTCTAGTGCAGTTACCCACCCATAGTTTTATACAAACGGTGTCTGTCCCCCGACCACCTAAATTATCTAAATCAAAAAAATTCCTGATGAGAGGTAAACAGATTTACTACCTGAAGTATAACTCAAGCCTTAACCTTCTCTCTCTTTATCCTCTGCTATGAGCTACTATGGGTAGCTCCATATAGCGATACGCAAACCCCTCGTGTTGCCAGGCCAGGTCACAATTTGTACCAAATGCATAGTCAAACAGCTTAGTGCTTAGTGAGACCACACAACAACTAGTTGCTAACGATTTCAAAATGAACCAGTGGCAGGTACAGCAGAGAAATGATTTGCTATTTTGTTGCATTTAGCCTATTGCGTGTGTAGCCAACATTTGTGAAAATTAGATGTAGACTGTTGTGTTCAATTCAAAACTATACACTTACAGTACATTGCATTACATTGCACGAAACCAGAATATTGTGGCAATATTGGCTTTTGACAAAGCTGTGGAATGTCGCATCGTTAATAAGCATTTTAGCACCGCCGACGGGATAGTGCCTTTATTCATTTCAGATAAATAAAACAGTGGACTGACTAGTCAAGTATAGAAAATTATTAAAAGCAGTAACAAGAGGTTCAGATCCCATGTTGAAATGAACTTTGTGATTCATATGACTGTTTTCTTGAATGCATTAAGAAATACAAAATTAAATTAAAGCTGCAAACAGTATTGGGCGGGACCTCGAACTAACGACGTTTCGGCCTCAAGCTCACGTACACAGTT
This sequence comes from Epinephelus lanceolatus, assembly GCF_041903045.1. Taxonomy (NCBI): domain Eukaryota; kingdom Metazoa; phylum Chordata; class Actinopteri; order Perciformes; family Serranidae; genus Epinephelus; species Epinephelus lanceolatus. The sequence continues at coordinate 1,019,133 of NC_135740.1, forward strand.
AAAGACAAAAGTTTTAGACAATTTTAGACCCCTCACTTCCTGTTGGATTGAGGTCAGGGGTGTCAGTGCGTGATTTGTAGCTCTTAATGAGACAAACAAGCCAGTTTTGGTTTGATCTTTCTACGACATTCCTACGGGCTGCAGTGGCCATTTGCGCACCAATGGGGCCCCATGTCATGCAGTAGGTGCCCTTTTTTCCTTTTCGCCCCTGCCCTTCAAACATCCTGAGTCCGTCACTGAGAGGGAGAGAAAAGCTGTGAGAGCAGGGAGATGGCTTTAAAATGTCTCAAACTCCTCCCTTGTATTTCAAAACCGTAGGTCCAATTGTCAATCTGAGCATAACAGCAGAGAGATACACTTGTCCCGAACACAGACATATACGTTTTTATGTTTGTGGAGTCAAAAATTCGATCTTGGTCGCAAGTTTAAGATGTCTAGCTCAAAGCTGACAATTTCTCCACATTTGCTCATGTTAGTTTCAGAGGCACTAGCTCATTTCCTATTGAATTTAGGTCAGCACATGATTTGTAGGTCTTGATGAGACGAACAAGCCAGTTTTGGTTTGATCTTTCTACGACATTCCTACAGGCCGCGGTGGCCTGTGTGCATGTTTGAAGCCAATACGATAAACGTTGTAAGAGTTGATATTTTCTGAGATAGAGAATTTTTGAAAAACGACATCTTATATTCAAAGTGCAAATAGCTCACTTTCTGTTGGATTTAGGTCAGGGGTATCGGTGCCTGATGTGTAGGTCTTGATGAGACGAACAAGCTAGCTTTGGTTTGATCATTCTACAACATTCCTACAGGCTGCAGTGGCCATTTTAGTGTGTCTAGGTGGTGCAAAGGTAACACTTTATATTACGGTACTGTAATAAGCGTTAATTAATGCTTAATAAGCACCAATTAAAAGTTAATGAGCACTTATAAGACAGAATAAGATGTGTATTACATTAGTAAGACTATATAAGTGTTAATTATAGCATAATTAACACAGTTATTATTGCACATAGGAGCATTAAAAGCACTTAATAGAAACTTGATAACAGTTTATAACGCTATCCTAAATATTAATAAGATGTCTATTTACATTAATTATGATTTATATGGGTTAATTATAGACTAATAACCACATTTACCCAGAGTTGAGATCAGGACTCAGAGACTCAGTCCTATACGCTTCTCTGAGCATCTAGTGCAGTTACCCGCCCATAGTTGTATACAAACAGTGTCTGTCCCCCGACCACCTAAATTAGCTAAATCTAAAATTAAGCAAAGAGGAGTTGTGCATAACAACCTCATAAAAATTAAAACCTCTTCTGTGACAGAAAGACAAAACAGGAGAATTAAATGCAGACTGTTCAATATAAGGCCTCTATCATCGAAAGCAGTGTTAGTAAACAAATTAATATCAGAAAATCATATTGATTTACTCAGCCTCACTGAAACCTGGCTGTGTCAAAACGAATATGTTAGTCTAAATGAATCCGCTCCTCCCAGTCATAATAATACCCACATTCCTCGAGGCAGCAGCCAAGGAGGGGGAGTTGCAGCCATTTTTAACTCTAGTCTGCTAATCAGCCCTAAACCTAAACTAGATTATAATTCATTTGAAAGTCTTGTTCTTAGTCTTTTACATCCGACCTGGAAAACCTTGCAGCCACTTTTATTCGTTATAGTGTACCGCGCTCCTGGCCCGTATTCTGAATTTGTATCTGAATTCTCAGAGTTTTTATCCAGTTTAGTTCTTAAATCAGATAAAGTTATTATTGTAGGCGATTTTAACATTAATGTTGACGTTGATAATGACTCCCTGGCTATCACGTTTATCTCATTATTAGACGCCACTGGCTTCAGTCAGGGTGTACATGAACCAACTCAGTGTTTTAACCATTCCCTTGATTTAGTTCTGACATATGGAATTGAAATTGATAACCTAACAGTCTTTCTACAGAATCCCTCGCTATCGGATCATTATTTGATTACTTTTGATTTCTTTTTACTTTTTACACGCCACTCAGTAACAGTTAGCCTACTATTCTAGATGTTTATCAGATAGTGCTGTCGCAAAATTTAAGGAAATGATTCCTTCGTTGTTAAATTTAATACCATGTCCTTCAGTAAAAGAGGTTTCCCGTACCGACTTTGACCTCTCCCGAATTGATCATCTGGTCGATAGTGCTGTAGGCTCGCTGCGAACAACACTCGACTCTGTAGCACCTCTTAAAAAGAAGTTAACAAATCAAAGACAGTTTGCTCCTTGGTATAACTCTCAAACCTGCAAGTTAAAACAAATATCGCGAAAATTTGAAAGGAATTGGCGATTAACCAAACTGGAAGAATCTCATTTAATCTGGGCAGACAGTCTCAAAACATATAAGAGGGGCCTCCGCAATGCCAGAGCAAACTATTACTCAGCATTAATAGAAGAAAACAAGAACAACCCCAGGTTTCTTTTCAGCACTGTAGCCAGGCTGACAGAGTCACAGCTCTATTGAGCCTTGTATTCCTTTAGCCCTTAGCAGTAATGATTTTATGAGCTTTTTAAACAACAAAATTCTAACTATTAGAGGCAAAATTCATGACCTCCTGTCCTCAGATAGTACCTATCTAACCTCAAACACAGCTGTAAGACCTAATATATATTTAGATTGCTTCTCCCAGATTTCTCTTCAAGAATTGACCTCAGTGATTTCTTCATCTAAATCATCAATGTGTCTCTTAGAACTAGGCCAACTAGGCTACTTAAGGAATTCTTACCTTTAGTTAACACTCATATATTAGATATGATCAATATATCCTTATTAACAGGCTATGTACCACAGTCTTTTAAGGTTGCTGTAATTAAACCTCTCCCAGTTTGTTCACGTTCATAATGAATCATCCTTATGTACTAAAGTTTGTTTTGGAGTTCCGCAAGGTTCTGTGCTCAGACCAATCCTATTTACTCTACATATGCTTCCTTTAGGTAACATCATTAGAAATCACTCTGTAAATTTCCATTGTTATGCGGATTATACACAGTTGTATTTATCGATGAAGCCAGAAGAAAGTAATCAATTAACTAAACTTCATAATTGCCTTAAAGACATAAGGCAAGGCAAGTTTATTTGTAGAGCACGATTTGTACACAAAGTAATTCAAAGTGCTTTACAGAACAACAAAATGCATTAAAATCACAATACAAAATAAAAACATAAATAATCATTATAAAATGAACTTTAAAAGAGAAGAGTGCAGATAAGATCCTTTCAGTCATATGCACAGTGAAATAGAGCTGTTTTGAGCCTAGATTTGAACATTGTCAGAGTAGAGGCCTGTCTCACATCTTCAGAAAGACTGTTCCAGATTTTAGCTGCATAAAACTGGAATCCTGATTCCCCATGTTTAGTCCTGACTCTGGGCACCAGCAGGAGGCCGGTCCCTGAGGTCCTCAGAGTCCGAGATGGTTCATATGGCACTAACATGTCAGAGATGTACTTTGGTGCTAGGCCGTGGAGATACTTGTACACAAGCAGAGCTGCTTTAAAGTCTATTCTCTGAGCCACAGGAAGCCAGTGTAGAGACCTGAGCACAGGACTAATGTACTCGTACTTCCTGGTTTTGGTCAGGACCCGAGCAGCAGCATTCTAGATGTACTGCAGCTGTCTTACGGCCCGTTTGGAGAGGCCAGTGAGCAGGCCGTTACAGTAGTCTAACCTACTAGAGACAAATGCATGGATAAGTCTCTCCAAGTCAGGTTTAGACACTATACCTTTGATTTTGGCAATGTTTTTTAGATGGTAAAAAGCTGCTGATGTTATTGATTTGATGTGGCTGTTAAAGTTCAAGTCTGAGTCCATTATTACCCCGAGATTTCTAACCTGATTTGTAGGTTTTAGAGAGAGAGACTGGAGGTGACTGCTGACACTTTCTCTGTTACTGTGGACCAAATACGATGACTTCAGTCTTGTCTGAATTTAGCTGGAGAAAGTTGTTTTGCATCCACACACTGACCTGTTGGATGCAGTGACAGAGTGAATCCACTGGTCCATATTCACCTGCTGTAAGTGAGACATAGATCTGAGTGTCGTCTGCATAATTGTGGTAGGACACATTATTACTTTGTATTAACTGGCCTAAAGGCAGCATGTAGAGATTGAACAGAAGGGGTCCCAGGATTGACCCTTGGGGCACCCCACAGGTCAAGGCCATGTGGTCTGAGACATAGTTACCAATTTCAACAAAGTACTTCCTGTCTTCTAGATAGGACTTCAACCAAGTTAGGGCAGTGCCAGAGATGCCCACCCAGTCCTCTAGTCTCTGTGAAAGGATCTCATGATCGACAGTGTCAAAAGCAGCACTCAGATCTAGCAGGACTAAAACTGAGACTTTGCCTGCGTCAGTGTTCAGGCGTATGTCATATGTCACCTTAATAAGAGCGGTCTCAGTGCTGTGATGGGGTCTAAAACCTGACTGGAAAACATCAAAGGAGTTGTTCATTAGGGGAAAGTCAGTAAGCTGTTGGTAAACAACTTTCTCAAGGACTTTGCCTAAAAACAGCAGATTTGAAATGGGCCGGTAGTTGTTCAGTACTGTGGCATCAAGACTGCTCTTCTTTAGGAGAGGCTTTATGACCGCAGTTTTCAAGGCCTTTTGGGAATGTTCCAGATTGTAGTGACATGTTAACTATGTGAGCGAGTGGTGGTAACAAACTGCTCAGCACAGACTTTAGAAATCTAGTGGGTAACACATTGAGGCAGCATGTAGATGAACTCAGACTGGTGATGATCTCTTGGACAGTTTTGTCAGTTACAGGTGCAAAATGAGTCAGCTCTAAGTGTCTAGGTGGCTGCAGGGTTGTTATTGGTGTTGTGGAATTGATGGCATTTTTAATGGTCTGAACCTTGTCGCAAAAGAATACTGCAAACTCATTACACTTAGATGTGGAGATCAGTTCCAACGACAGTTGAGCTGGAGGGTTTGTTAATCTGTACACTGTTGCAAATAAGACACGCGAGTTGTTACTGCAGTTTCCAATAATTACAGAAAAGTACCTCTCCCTTGTTCTACGTAAGATCTGGTTGAACACGTACAACTTTTCTTTATAAATTTCATAATGAACATGAAGCTATGACTTGCGCCATTTCCGCTCGGCCCTCCGGCACTCCCTTTTCTGTGCCCTGACCAAGTCGTCATTCCTCCATGGTGCCTTCTGCTTATTTTTAACCATTATAACCTTCACAGGGGCAATGGTGTCCAGAACATTCAAAACACTCGAAGTAACAGAGTTCAACAAATCATCAGTATTAGAACATGAGGCATTTTCAAAGTTTATCATTTCCATGAACAGAGCACCTGTGCTGTTATTTATGTGTCTCCTCCGAACAACTGCAGGATCAGCTGGTGGTTTGGGAGAAACAGACAGGTCAAAGAAGACACAGAAATGATCAGACAGAGCAACATCAACCACATTGACGTTTGAAATATTAACCCCCTTTGTAATGAGCAGGTCCAGAGTGTGCTGCGCTCTGCTGTGGGTGGGCTCACACACATGCTGAGTCAGGCCAAAGGTTTCAAGGACAGCACTGAGCTCTTTAGCATAGTAGTAGTCACAGACATTATCCACATGTACATTAAAATCACCTGTAATGACCAAACCATCAAAGTCTGTGCATACAATTGAAAGCATCCTGGTAAAATCATCAATAAAGCTTTGACGGTACTGGGGAGGCTTGTATATAACTACATAGAGTATGGACGGAGATTGTTTTAGCTCCATTTTAAAGGATACATACTCAAATGATGAAAACACCCCAAATGACAACCTGTGCATAATCATATGATCTCTAAATATTGCACAGACACCTCCACCCTTTTTGTTTTCTCGTGTTTCAGATTCAAATTTGTAGTTGGGTGGAGCTGATTCCGTTAGAACCTGTGTTTTTGTCAAGCCATGTTTCAGTTAAAAACATAAAATCAAGATTATACGAAGAGATCAAATTATTAATTAAAAATGATTTGTTAGACAAGGATCTGACATTAAGCACAACAAGTTTCAGATTAGTTTCAGCAGGACTGGACATTATCTTCTTACAAGGGATATGGATTAAATTTCTCTGATTGGACAGTCTAACTGTCCTTCTGTAATCTGGTCTATGTGGTGTGGCTGTAGAGATAGCACTAGGGGAGAATATTGTCTCACAGGGCCCCAGCTTGATATTACCTTTATCATGGCTGTAAATCCTGGGACAGCAGAGGCCTTGTGCATCCTAGCTCTTAGGGATACCAGCTCTGGGGGCAGGCAGGGGAGGACGAGCAGGGGGAAGTTTGGGTGAGGACCAGATGAAAACCGAGGGGGAGGAGCTGGGGGAGCTTTAGTTTGTGAAGCAGGAGAGTTGAAGCTCCTGTGTGACTTGAGGGGCACAGTTTTATACGGGGAAGAGTTCAGCATAGTTGGTGATAGAAATCTTGACCTTGCTATATTAGGGGTGAGGGGAACCATCTTAATCCCTGATTTAATTAGGCTTTCAAGATGGTTGAGAAGGCCCATGGGGGAAGGTGGGATGAAAAGGAGAGGGAGAGGAACAAGTCTCTAGAGGGGGTAGATGTGGCAGGGGGGGCCCAGGGCTGGTCTGTGGGTAGAGGAGGTGATGGGGGTGCTGCTGGGTCTGAAACTTCTGCTGGGGCCGTCACAGACGAGTCCAAGGCCTGTGATGAGGGCCCGGGGGGAGGTGGAACCGATGGCGGGCCTGAATCCTTCGCTGGGGGCGGTGGAGGCTGTTGTAGTGCAGCTGGTGCCGAAACACTGGCTCGGTCTCTGGCTTCTGCGACAGAGATGCTTCTCTCGTTCCTCTTTTCTATCACTGGTCGCTCAGGACCCTGTCCCGGCCCATTCTGATGCCTCAGAGCGTGGAGGAGGTGTTCCGTCAGCACTCTCCTCCCACCTCTGCACAGGTGTGGGCCCTTTCCCTTGAACAGGTCCTCTCGTTTTCAGAACAGATAAAAGTTCTCAATGAAGTGCAATCCTCTGTGTGCACACTCTTTGGACAGCCATGTGTTCAGCTCAAGCAGCCGGCTGAACTTGTTTATCTTCCTGTCTATGTTTGGAAGAGGTCCACTAATGAATGCCTTGACCTCCACTTTATCAAGCTCCTTGAAGAACTTAGTGAAATCCGTTTTCAAGACTTCAGTCTGTTCCTTTCTGATGTCCACTGCACCCACGTGCACGATCAGCTGTTTGACTCCTCGGTGTGTAGACAAAACTTTTAGGAGGAGTGTTGTTATCTCAGAGACAGTGGCACTGGGACAGCAGCATCTTTGAATTCTTCCGTGGTTTATGCCACTGATAGCACCGTCTCCTATCAGCAGCGTATCTCTGACCTTGACGTTTGGTCCAGATTGTCTGTCTGCCTGCTGTCTTTTGCCGACTTTATGGCTCCAGTTTCATGAAGATAATCCATTTTCTCTTTGTTCGTTAGAAACATTAAATTCAGTCTCTGACAGTGGCAAAAATCTGTTTGTATGCTGTATTTTGGGTGATGTTACGTAGGTATTAACATTGTCTCTCATCATTTTGTGCTGCTTTGGCTTAGCACCAAGTTCTCTCCAGGATGAGGCATTTTGGTCTTTACAGAGTTTTGGAAAAGACACAGTATCACTAAGGTTTAAGATGAAAGTAGCAGGTTTTTCACTCTTTTTACTGAAAGTAACTATGGGCTTCTTACCACCGGATGTCACTGGGAGCGTCTTGTGAAGTCCTTTTTCAGATTCTAAAGCAAAAATCCGTGCTTGTAGCTGATTAATTTCTTGTTGATATCTCCGACAGCGTTCACAGAAGGAATTTGTTTGGTTTCTTCCCCCGGACATTAAAAATATAAAATATAAAAATGTTCTTCAAAGTCTTGGTTTACTTAAAATAATTCATGAAATGATGAATATATATATATATATATATATATATAGGAAAGTGTCTGCACTCTTCAGAAGCAGGAAGCGTGTGCATAAAAACCTGGATGAGCACCAATTTCCTTATGTCAAATTCAGACAAAACTGAAGTTATTGTTCCTGGCCCCAAACAACTCAGAGACTCTTTATCTGATGACATAGTTTCTCTAGATGGCATTGCTCTGGCCTCTAGCACTACTGTAAGAAACCTCGGAGTAATATTTGATCAAGATCTGTCTTTTAATTCTCATTTAAAACAAACCTCACGGACTGCATTTTTTCATCTGCATAATATTGCGAAAATTAGGCCTATCCTGACCCAAAAAGATGCAGAAAAATTGGTCCACGCTTTTGTTACCTCAAGGCTGGATTACTGTAACTCTCTATTATCAGGTAGCTCTAGTAAGTCCTTCAAAACTCTCCAGCTAATTCAGAATGCAGCGGCACATGTACTAACAGGAACTAAAAAACGTGATCATATTTCTCCTGTTTAAGCTTCTCTGCACTGGCTCCCTGTAAAATCCAGAATTGAATTTAAAATCCTACTGTTAACTTATAAAGCTCTACATGGTCAGGCTCCGTCATATCTTAGAGAGCTCATAGTGCCATATTATCCCCCCAGAGCACTGCACTCTGAGAATGCAGGGTTACTCGTGGTCCCTAAAGTCTCCAAAAGTAGATCAGGAGCCAGAGCCTTCAGCTATCAGGCTCCTCTCCTGTGGAATCGTCTTCCTGTTGCGGTCTGGGAGGCAGACACCGTCTCCACATTTAAGACCAGACTTAAGACTTTCCTCTTTGATAAAACTTATAGTTAGGGCTGGCTCAGGTTCGGCTTGTACCAGCCCCTAGTTAGGCTGACTTAGGCCTAGTCTACCGGGGGACCCTCTCTAATACACTGGGCACCTTCTCTCCTTCTCTTTCTCTCTCTCTCTCTCTCTCATGTCCTGTTACTGCATCTTGCTAACTCGGCTATACTGCATGTCACTAACTCGGCTTCTTCTCTGGAGCCTTTGTGCTCCACTGTCTCTCAGGTTAACTTATATTGCAGCGGTGCCTGGATGGTGTGACGTGTGTGGTTGTGCTGCTGCCATGGTCCGGCCAGATGCCTCCTGCTGCTGCTATCATTAGTCATACTTCTACTGTTGTTATACACATATGATTATTGTCACGTATGTACACTATCAGATATTAATATATACTTTCAACATATTGTACCACAACAGCCAGAATTATAATTATAATATTATTACTTTCATTAATGTTGTTGTAAGCTACTGTCATTACCATCTGTCCTGCATCTCTCTCTCTCTCTCTGTCTCTGTCTCTCTCTCTGTCTCTCTTTCTGTCTCATTGTGACATATGGATTACTGTTAATTTATCATGTTGATCTGTTCTGTATGACATCTATTGCACATCTGTCCGTCCTGGAAGAGGGATCCCTCCTCAGTTTCTCTTCCTGAGGTTTCTACCGTTTTTTTTTCATCTCCATTAAAGGTTTTTTTTGGGGGAGTTTTTCCTTATCCTACTCCAGTTGGAGTAGGATGCGACACTTGGCTTCGGGACTCTGAAGACGATGTTTCATCTGTTTCTGCCCCTGTGGAAAGTTAGTTTGTTAAAGTAAACTATGGACTTACTTGTTGATTTTTAGCTAGTTCTAGTTCTTTGCGATAGCTAACACTAGCAACTCAGCTAATCATGTACATGATGGCCTTACAAAGTTATACAATGTGACTGTGTGTTCTAAATTTTGATGTTTATGATAATGATGGTAACATTATAGTTAATCAGAAGAGGTATACTCGGTTCATTCAGTCAGTAATAATTAGGCTAGCAACTTTAGCTACAGAGATGAAGGTCATGCTTGAACTAGCAGCCAGTCATGGTTCTAAATTTCCTACAGGTAAGCTCAGTATAATGAACACTCAGATAACAGTAGTATGTTTTAGCAGAACCTTAGTGTGTAACTGTGACACTCAGAGACAATGACTTTGACCGTGATTAAGAGTGTGTGTGTGTGTGTGTGTGTGTGTCGCGGCTCGTGGAGGTTGCCGCTAGAAATAGCTACGGTAGCTAAGTGCTTCGCTAATGATGTTATGTGTGAGTTAAAGTGAGTGAAATGTGTGTGAAGATGCATATGGTTGAGATACAAGAGTGACAGTAAATTGTGTGAAGCAGGATGAGCAGAGTGAATGTGTTAGGAGTATCGATGAGCTGTGTGTTATGTTGAGCAGGCTAATGGATAAAGGCTACGTCATGTTCATGCTAACTCCTGCTGATTTGCTAACACCATAGCCTGACTTCATTCCTCTCCATCAGTAAGGTTAACGGAGCATTTCATACATTTTGGCAATTGAAGTTTATATCAGGCCCAGTGTGTGAGTGTTTTATTATCACTCTTGTGAAACCATTGTGAGAGTAATTCAGTACTAGGCTGTGGATTAAAAACAAGGAAAGTTAAATTAAATGTGTTTATGGGTTAAATTCTGAGCCTTCTCTTTCAGAGGGATGGACTAACATTGCAGATGTAAAATTGCTTCCGGTCATGGCGGCAGCGTGAAAAGCTGTGAGCTCTCCAACCCCAAAAAAGAAATGGTGCTGTAAAGTTTTTGATTTTTTATCTACACAACCTTCACTTCTACCTGCTGATCGGGTGATGAATTTACATTTAGGTGCTTTGATGGAAAAAGTAACAACGGTATCAGCAAGGAAGAAACGTGCAAACAAACATTTCGCCGCACCTGCATCTACAATGGCTGAAGTGGGAGAAATCAAACACCTGATGCTCGAAATGAAGGAGTTGCTTTCGAAGGAGATTAAGGAATTCAGGATGGATTTTAAAGAGTTTCGAGCCAAAACTGAAAAAGACATCAAGATGATTATGCAACAGACGGCAGAATTACACCATGATTTAAACAAAATGAGTGACAGGTTGGAGCAGGTTGAACGCCAGGTTGGTGAGACACAAGACAAGGAAATATTGCACCACAAAACGATCAAATATCTGGTGAATAAAGTCTCGGATATGGAAGAGCGCACAGAATATCTGGAAAATAAATCCAGGCAAAACAATGTGCGTATATTCAACATACGAGAGAAAAGTGAAGGTAACAATATGATGGCCTTCCTTAAGAAACTTTTTAACGAGGTGCTTAAAATCCCAGGGGACTTTAACATCATCAGAGCGCACCGTATCTACAGAGAAGGTAAAGATCAGACTAGATCGATAATTGTTGCCTTCGTGAAGCAAATATTACGTGCGGCTTGGGGGATTAAGGAATTAATTTACAACAGTGTGCGCATCTTTTTTGACCACGATTTCACCTTCAAAGTGAAACAACAGAGAGCCCTTTACAGACCTATGAGGGAACAACTTAAGGCCAAGAATATAAAATCCCATATCTTGGCCCCGGCTAAGCTGAAGGTTTTCAGTGAAGATGGGACCTGGCAGACGTATGGAAGTCCACAGGTTGCGGCAAAGGCTCTCGAGGAGCGGGGTCTGCTTGCTGGCATCTGGGACCTGCCGGAGGCTGCACGACAAAACACAGAGCACGCTGCCCGGGTCACCTACCAGCAACGACGTTGGGTAGTTGACAAGAGGCAATGGAGCAGTCGGAATATTGCTGAACTGATGCAAGAGGCAGAGAAGAACCTTGGACTATGTTAGTGAAAGCAATTGGGCAAATACATACATTGCTTATTGCAAGACAAGACAAACTATAACGGTATAAAAAAGAGGAAAGGCTTATTTATGATTTACTTTGTCCTGTTGTTGTTATTTATATAGGCTGAATGATATCATAGTTTCACAATTTTTTTTTCTTTCTTCTCTCTCTCTTTTGCCTCTGATGTATTACTTTTGACCTATGTCCATCATTATATCAGTATTTTTATGTGAGGACCATCAGATTGGCTTGGGTTTTTTGATTATCGTCTTTTTTTGACTTGTTATTATATGAATTTTCACCAATAAATGTTTAATTTCATTAAAATGGAAAGGGGTTGATGCAGCTATAATGCCATCTATTTTAATTAAGTCAATGGCTGAGCAAATACAAGCATGTATTGCTGTTTTTGTGTTTTATGTATACTTTAGTAAGTGTTTTTTGTTTGTGAAGGTGTTGGGTAGGATCCCCACTAAGTTTGAAAAGCAGGTTAATTCATTTCTACATTTTACTTTATATGATGTATGGCATGTAGTAGTATAACAATTGCAACTTATAATTGTAATGGCTTGGCGAATATTTTAAAAAAGAAATCAAGTTTTTACCTGGCTGCAAGATAAAGAAAATGTTAAAATTATATGTGTGCAAGAAACACACTCAAATGCTGAAAATGAGTTAAAATGGAAATCAGAATGGGGTGGGTCTATATATTTTAGTCATGGTCGTAGTAATAGTAGGGGTGTTATGATTTTGTTCAAGAAGGAGCAGCAACATACAGTTCATTCTGTCCAAACTGATGAGGATGGGAGATGGATTTTGTTATATGTAACTGTAGATAATTTACATATAAATTTAATCAATATATATGCTCCAAATGAAGATAATCCATGCTTTTTTGAGAAAATTCATGTGAAATTCTAGTGAAATCTAGTGAAATTAGTGAAATTCTTTTTTTTAGTGATTTTTTTTTTTTTTCAGCCTGTCTGCATTAGTCTTTGTAGCTTAGCGCCACAAAAGGGTGTAAGCTTTTTATGAAGATTGATGCACTGTTAATCTTGCAGTCAAGTATTTTATACCCATACTGTGCGTGGTTGTGACCGTCACCCACCCTCCCTGGAGACTAGCCTATCAGCCTTTATTGGAAAAACTTCCTAATATGAGCCAGAGAGGGCCGTAATACACCATAGTGTGTCAAGGGGAAAGTAAGGGACAAGCAGGGGGGATTGAGGGACAGGTGCTTAGGTCCTGAGTTATATAGCGACAGTGCATGCGGAGAAGAAGGAGAAAACAAACAAAAAAACAAACAAAAAACAGGAGGAACAGGCAGTGTAGCTGATGTATTGTGGCCTTGAGGTTGTTGTGCTCCATACAAACCCGGCCCCGCGATCCCCCGCAGAGCCAGGGAGCAGGCCCGGATTCAAGGGAGAGAGGGTGCACCTAACACATGCTTAAGGCCTTGAATTCTGATGAACCGCTGTGGTATATTGTGGTGAGAGAGATAGAGGGATTAGGGGTTACATCATTAACAGAAACACATTACATATTACACAACAGTTTTTCTTGAGTTGTAATATTTATATGTACAGGTGGCATATGCTCACAGGCTGAGTGGCACTATACAGACACGTTTAGTGAGTGGATGAATGGTGACCATTTTTCTGTAAAGTATGTTAATTGGTTTCTGTGGCTAGCAGATATTTTCTCCAGCGAAATATGTTCTGCAAGGAGATTCAGCCAATGGTGGATGTTGAGGGTCTGTTTATCTTTCCAGTTGACTAGGATTGTTTTCTTGGCGATGGCGAGAGCTACAAGAAGAGAATTGCAGTGGCTGTTTGGGAGGTCAATTGTCATCAGGTCACCAATTAAGCACAGGTTGGGAGATAATGGGATCCTGCAGTCCAAAATGGAGGAGAGTTTTTGAGTGACTGTTGACCAGAAGTGCTGGACGGGTGAACATAACCAGAGGGCATGAAAGTAGGTGTCTGCAGTGTTCTGAGTACACTGAGTGCATGTGTCAGATTGACTAAAGCCCATTCTATTCATCTTTTGTTGGGTGATGTGTGTTCTGTGGAGTACTTTAAATTGGATAAGTTGTATATTAGTGTGTCTTGTCATCTTAAATGTATTTTTGCATATCTGAGTCCAGAAGTCAGGGTCCGGTGATACACCCAGCTCTTTTTCCCATTTTGAAATTGGTAAATGTATAGAACTGGTCTTTGACAGTAATTTATAAATCTTAGAAAGGTTCTTTTTATTTCTCGGAGAAAGCTTTGTAATATGTTTGGCAAATTCTGGTGGCTGCAAAGTATCCAGAGGCGCTGGAATTCTCTTTTTGATTGTTTTTATCAATTGTAAATATTGTAGAAAATTTCCATTTCTTATTTCAAAAGTCTGAAATAAGTTTGTGTATGTCATAAGTATATTGTCTTGGAAAAGGTGGTGGAGATGAGTTACTCCCCTCATCTCCCATGTGCTAAAATGGAGAGGTCTTTTGTTCATTTCAAAATCCAGGTTGTGCCAAATTGGAGAGAGCAAGCAAGGTTCTATTTGAGAGTTTGTGATTTCTAGTGTTTTCCACCAGGCTGACAAGGTGGAAGCAATCATTGGGTTCTTAAAACTGTTATGACGTCTGAGTGTAGTGGTGATAAACGGGAGGTCAGAGAGTTTTATGTTGTTGCAGTCCGCCTGTTCTACTTCGAGCCAGGAGTTGTAGTCTTCGTTAGGATATAACCATCTGGATAGGTATTGTAGCTGGTTAGCTAAATAGTAGTGTGTAAAGTTAGGAGCGTCCAATCCCCCTTCCAATTTGTTTTTCTGAAGGGTGCTTAGGCTAATTTTTGCTGCTTTGTTCTTTGAGTAGAATTTTATAATTGCAGAATCTAATGACAGGAACCATTTTGATGTGGGTTTGAATGGAATCATGGGAAAAAAATAGTTAATTTGGGGTAAAAGTTTAATTTTAACTGTGGCTATTCGTTCCAGGAGGGAGTTCAGGTGGACCAGGTCTGATAGTTTAGTAGTTACCGATAGTTTGAAATATTTATGCCAAGATATCTTATGTTGCCCACAGGGAAAGAGAATTTTTGGTCTGCAGGATTCCAAGAGTTCTCCGTTACTGGCATTATTGTCGATTTGGACCAGTTGATGGAGTAGTCGGAAAGTTTAGAAAAATTTGTTATGAGATTAAATACTTCATGTAAAGACGATTACGGTTCTTGTAGATAAAATAAAATGTCGTCGGCATATAGATTAATTTTGTGCTCTGAATTGGCGGAATGGATACCTATGATCTTGCTGTTCTGACGGACTGCCATAGCCAGTGGTTCAATGAATATTGCAAACAGTAGAGGTGAGAGTGGGCACCCTTGTCTTGTTCCTCTCTGCAAAGTGAAACTTTGAGATGTGATCCCGTTGGTGGTGACTGTGGCCTTAGGGGAATTATATAAGGCTGATACCCACTGGATAAATGACTCTCCAAAGCCAAATCCACTCAGGGTGGCAAATAGGAAGGACCAGTTGACCTTGTCGAAGGCTTTTTCTGCATCAAGTGACAAAATAATTGCTTTTGTGTTGCCGTGTTGTACTTTACTCATCAGATTAAGAACTCTTCTGACGTTATTACTTGAGTGTCTGCCATTAATGAATCCCGTTTGATTATTATGAATTATTGATGCGATTATTTTCTCCAGCCTAGAAGCGAGTGCCTTTGAGATAATTTTGATATCACTATTGATTAGTGATAGAGGACGATAGCTAGAAGGAAGTGTGGGGTCTTTGTCTGGCTTTAGTAATAATTTGATTGCTGCTGTATTCATGTGAGGTCTTATACCTCCATTCTTTTTGATCTCTGTCACTGTCCTGAAGAAAAGTGGTGCTAATATTGTCCAGAAATGTTTTATAAATTCGGCAGGAAAGTCGTCTGGTCCTGGAGCCTTACCTGTTGGCATTTTGTCTAATGCGCTGTCTAGGTCATTCTGCCCCTGGATTGTTGGTATCAGAGATTTTTTTACTGTGTTCAAAGTTATTATATCTTAACTGCTGTATGATAAATTCACTTTTTTCTTTCATAGAATATTGTCCAGTTGCGATTTTGTACACTGTAGTTGGCTCCATACTTGATCACTTGGAAATTTTTTCCTCAATGTTTTTTTCTGCTTGCAATTCCTGTTTCTTCTTGTAGGAGGAGAATGATATATTTTTTCCTCTGATTACTGCCTTCCCAGCTTCCCATATTAAAGAAGGAGATAAATTTGGAGAGTCATTATCTTCAAGAAAGTTTGCCCACTCCCGTCTCACCATTTTGTCAAAGTCTGGGTATTTAAGTAAAAAGATATTAAAGCGCCATGTTGGGGACCGTTTATGGATGGTTTCTATTTGCAGATTGAGTGATATTGGTGCATGGTCGCTGATAATGATTGGGTGTATTTTTGTGGTAATTTTTTGTGAGATGGAGTTATTTAAGAGAAAAAAGTCAATTCTTGAAAATGAGGGATGCACAGGAGAGAAGAAAGTACATTCCCTCTTCAATGGGTATTTGAGTCTCCAGCCATCGCCAAGCCCAAAATCATCCATATATTCCTGTATTACCTTAGCCGATTGTGATTGTTTTGTGTGGACTGAATTACTAGATCGGTCTAATGATGAATTTAGGACTGTGTTAAAGTCTCCCGGTGGAGGAGGGAAGAAAAGAGAAGAAAGGGGAGAATTCTGGGTGGAGTATGTGAAGTGTACGTTCACACCTTGTGAAATTTTTCTTTTTCTTTTTTCCTTTTCACTAGTTCAGTGTTGTGTTCATTATATATACATATATATCCATATATCCCCATGTACATACATATACATCTACATATACACATACATACATATATACCAGGGCCACACAATTAATCACATTGCAGTCGCAGGAATGCTTAATTATTTGTTGCAGGAGAAATGTGTCAAAATACCATTTTGAATAAAATATTAGATTAAATATTGTCATGCTGCAGAGATGCTGTGGGTTATATATTATATTCTGCAGACTTCAGAAGATGTCTCTGTTTTGTACAGATCTCTGCAATAGTCGCACCTTAGTCATTTTGATATGTTTTTCAAACATAATGAAAATAATGATGTATAGGGTGCCATTCACTTTAATATTGCAGATCATATAACTATCGCAATATCAATCAAAGTAATCGCAATTAGATTTTTTTTTTTTTTTCAGAATAGTGCAGCCCCAATATATATACATGCATACACACATCTTTTGTTCTTTTTTTTTTTTTTTCTTTTTCCTTTTATAATACAATTAAGCCATGATTCTACTTTGATTTGTGGATTTAGGGGCACTTATCTCATTTAGAAGTAGAAGAGCCATGGGGTGGTGGTAGAGTGCCGGAACAGCAGCCCATCAATGTATAATTTATCGACCACAAGAGAGATCCTATTTCCCCTCTGCCTGTGCTCTTTTAGGATGGGATATAACACTTTCCGCCTCTCGTTGATTTCCCTGGGGAACTGATCGTTCAAACCGAACGAAGTGCCTTTTAGCTCTCGTCCTTTACTCTTAACGAGCATTTTCTGCTGATAATGTTCGAATTTGGCGATGATTGGACAAGGACGCTGACCTCCTTGGGGTCCGAGCCTGTGGACGCGGTGAAAGGTGATGTTGTTGACAGTCTCCGTCGGGACCTTGAGGGCCGTCACCATGAACTTTTTTACCTGGACTTCTGGGTTGTCTGGTGTGCTCTCCGGGATGCCAGAAATGATTAAATTGTCTCTCATGCTTCTGGACTGCACGTTGAGGACAGTTTCCTTCAGGAGTTTATTTTCCTTTTTGAGGAGATCTACATCTGAAGTGACCGTCGATAAGGTGGAGTGGAGTTCAGCATTGTTTTTCTGCAGGTTGCTAATCTGCTGGTAAGTCAACTCCAAGCTTACCTTCAGGTCTTTTATCTCCTGGTGGAGCGTACCGAGCACTTCTAGCTTCCTGTTGATGGATTCCAAGACGTTAAATTCAGAGGATAATAAGTCTTGTGTATCGGTAGCAGAGTCGGTCTTCTTCCTCTTATTGGGGTTGTCGGCAGGACCCTCCATGTAGTGATCGATAAACTCTTCTAGGTCCTCCACTCTGGCTGATGGTGCAGGCTGGAGTTGTCACCTGTTAGATAGTTATATTTGTTTGGCTAGTTTGTTGATATCTAATCTAGCAGCTAGGCGCCACCATGTTGAATCTCAAAATCTCACAGTGGTCTCGCGGTCTCACGCTCCTTCCTGTTGCTCCCACTTAGTGAAATTCAAGAAACCATGGCATCTTTAGATCTAGTGGATATTTGGAGGTTACAAAACCCTGATTCAAATAGATACACGTGGCGTAGAGGACAACAAACAAGCCGTATAGATTATTTCCTTGTCTCTTTTTCTCTTGCTTCCATGGTGTCAAAATGTATTATTGGTGATCGTTTAAGATCTGACCATGCTATTGTAACGATTCAAATTTTTACCGCTGAACATTCTCGAGGGTGTGGCTACTGGAAATTCAACCTGTTGCTTCTAAATAACTCTATGTTTATTGAAAAAACAAAAGTTTTTATCAGAGAATTTTTTGAAAATGATGAAAATTCATCTGACCCACATAACATCTGGGAGGCCTTTAAGTGTGCTATCAGTGGTCATGCTATTAAGATGGGGTCATGGAAAGAAAAAACAATATTTGATAAAGGAGAGGAGCTTAATCGAAGAGATAAATGAAGTGAATAAAAAGTTGGATGAAATGCGGCTCCCCTCTGTAGAAATAACTTATTTACTTAAAAATAAGCAATTGGAACTGGAAAATTTATATTCTGAGCGTGTAAATGGTATCATCAATAGGTCTCGTGCTACTTGGATGGAAAAAGGGGAGAAGTTTACTGCTCATTTTTTAAGATTACATCAAAGTAATTTTGTCAAAAAAAAATAAATTATGAATTTATATGCCACAAATGGTGTTATTTTAACATCTCTTCAGGAAATATTGTGTGAGGAGGTGGATTATTTTAAAGCCATATTTTCTTTTGAAAAAGAACTAGAGTCTCTTGTTGACTCTGATATTGATTAATTCTTTCCGGTAAACTGTGATCAGACACTTTCAGTGGAGCAGCAATTAAGTTGCGAAGGTGAAATACTAGAGGAGGAGTTACTGGATGCCATTAACTCTTTTTCCCTGGGCAAGTCACCTGGGATTGATGGTATTCCTATTGAGGTTTACAAGATTTTTTTGTACAGAAATTAAAAAACCCCTCATGGCATCCTTTAATTACTCTTTTGCTCAAGGTATATTATCGGATACACAGAAAGAGTAACAAGCAAGATTCACAAGGGCGTTATAAAGATCCTCTATATATGAAACCACTGACACTCCTTTGCTGTGATACCCGTATCCTTTCTAAATGTATTGCATTGAGAATAAAAAGAATAATTGGTGATATAATAAATTATGATCAGACGGGGTTAATAAAAGGACGCTTTATCGTGAGATAACATACGGCATCTCCTCGATACAATAGATTATTATGAAAGCAAACAAAAACCTGGAATTTTATTTATTGCTGACTTTGAAAAGGTCTTTGATAAAGTAAGATGGGATTTTATCCAAAAATCTCTTCGGTTTTTAAATTTTGGAGAAACTCTTATTAAATGGGTGATCGTGTACAACCAACCCAACAGTAAAATAGTAAACAATGGACACTTATCTAATAGTTTTACTTCGTCTAGAGGCGTATGTCAAGGGTGTCTGTTGTCTCCATACCTGTTCTTGTTATGTATTGAAATTCTTGCTATTAAAATCTGAAGTAACTCATGTATTACAGGATTAAAATCAGATGGTATTGAAACGAAGTTGACATTATATGCAGATGATGCAACTTTTTTTCTGCAGCCTGAAAAATCTTCATTAGATGCCCTCATACTAGATTTAAACCTTTTTTCAAAATTGTCTGGACTAATGCCGAATTTTGGTAAATGCACTATTATGGGAATAGGATCATTGAGAGGTACAGATTTTGGTTTACAGTGCCAAGCTCCAGTTAAATGGTGTAATGGTTCAGTAGATGTTTTGGGAATTCATATTCCAGATAATCCAAAAGATTTAGTTAAGATAAATTATGATAGAAAATTGAAGAAAATCGAAAAAGTTTTACAACCTTGGAAAGGAAGGATTTTGACCTTACAAGGAAAGGTTACATTGATTAACACTCTCGTAATTCCTCAGTTCATTTATCTCCTAATGGCACTTCCTTCACCAGAGGCATCATTTTTTAAAACTTTTGAACAAAAAATATTCAAGTTCCTTTGGAATAATAAGCCGGATAAGTTTAAAAGACAATACATTTATAATTCATATGAAAATGGTGGCTTGAATTTAAAAAATATTGCAGTAATGAACTTATCCCTAAAAGCATCCTGGATTGATAAAATTTACCATAACAGTTCCTGGAGAACAAGTCAAAACCTATTGTCAGTGTATTTTTTCTTTGACTATAAATTGTTTCCGTTCTTCCAATTAAAATCTTACCATCTTGATTTGCTATATAAAGGTATATTAGTGAACCTTTCACTATTTTTTAAAGATGCACTGAAGGCTTGGTTGAGTTTCCAGTATTATCCTCACCCCAGACACCCCAGAAGATATTCGAAATCAAGTAATATGGATGAATTCAGACGTATTAATAGATGAGAAGCCTGTTCTATGGGAAACATTTTGGAGAAATGGAATTGTTTTTGTTTATCTTGTTTGTTTTAATGTGATGCTATTGGAAATTTATCTCTTGAATATTTGAAGGGATCCTATATATTTCATTTTGTCTTGTCTTATTCTGTTGTTTTCATTTGTGTTTCTTTGTTTGATGTTATGTTAGTATATTGTTGTGTGTGATATGTTTGTTTGTATGTTTGCCTGTATTAAATTAATAAAAATAAAATTTAAAAAAAACATTGCAGATTCAATTTCAATTCAATTCAATTCAATTTTATTTATAAAGCCCAATATCACAAATCACAATTTGCCTCACAGGGCTTTACAGCATACGACATCCCTCTGTCCTTAAGACCCTCACAGCGGATAAGGAAAAACTCCCCAAAAAAAAAAAAACCCAGATGTAGTCAGATGGACTGCAGAAGACGACCCTGGCTCTTGTAGCCATGCAGGTAAACAAAATAAACTCCCTAGAGAGGAATTAATATGCTACGGTGTATGTTTAGCAATTGTGAGAGTGAAAGTTTTTTTCTTCTGTGTTTCAGACAGTCCCAGGTCAGCATCTGAAGCAGTTCCTGGATGAAGTGGGACATTTTCCCGGAAACACCTTCTCTGGTGTAAAACTCGATGACTTCCACAAAGTGAAAGATAAACTGATTAATGGCTTCTGTGACAACCTCACCACGTGGTTTGGCAACCTTGATGAGGGTGTCTTGAAGGCCGCTGCCACCATGTTTGATCTAAGCAACTGGCCGGTGCATAATTAATAGAATTATTGACTTCAGTGAGTGCATAATAAAGAGTTTATAAATGTCAACAAGACATTGTTCTCACTTTAGATCCAGTAGCTGCAAAGATGCATTATGAGCTGTTGGTAAGTGCATATTAATAATTTATTAACCTTTATACGACACTGTTCCCCCTTTAGATCCGGTAGCTGCAAAGGATCATTATTTCCTATTTATAAGTGCATAATTAAGCATTTATTAACCGTAATATGGCATGTATATTAACTTCTTATAGTCTCATTAATGTTAATAAACATCTTGTTAATATTGATAAATTGTCTATAAAC
Organism: Epinephelus lanceolatus; assembly: GCF_041903045.1. Classification (NCBI taxonomy): domain Eukaryota; kingdom Metazoa; phylum Chordata; class Actinopteri; order Perciformes; family Serranidae; genus Epinephelus; species Epinephelus lanceolatus. The sequence continues at coordinate 1,040,509 of NC_135740.1, forward strand.
TGTTAAGGATGTTCTAGTACCCAATAATATTATATAAGCCAGTAATAAATGTATTGTATACTATAATTAACACTCATCAGGTCTTATTAATGTTATTAAAAACCCTATTAATTTCATCTGATAGTGTCTTATAAACCAGTAATAAAAGTGGTTATTATTCTATAATTAACCCTTATGTGGCAAAGAAAGGGCAGAGTAGCCGCATTGATCAGTACTTCCTAAGAAGTCAGTCGAGTCAGTCGGATGAAGTCCAGCGGCAGGTAGAAAACCACAGTTCGCAGGATATCAGTAACGCTGCCACTGAGGAGGAGGGGGTAGTAAGAGAGGATGCAGGTGACACTGAGGCCAGTATGCTAGCCAGAGAAAGAACTATGGAGCAAAAGGTTAGAGTTAGATGGCCTAGAGCAAATGACAGTAAAGAATGGGAGATAGTTAATAGAGACTTGTCAGTAATCTTGAGTAGGCTTAGAGGAAATGCAATACAAAGGTTAGAAAAGATGGGAGATATAATGTATTCATATGGTGTAGAGAGGTTTGGGGTGCATGAGAGAAAGAGGAGTGAGAGGGTACAGTCAGGTAAGTCTAGGCGGCAGAGAGAAATAGAGAAGTTAGTCAAGGAAAGGAGACAGTTAAGAAAGCAGTGGAAAAAGGCTACAGAAGAAGAAGAAAGGGAGGGAATTAAGGTGTTGCAAGAGGAGTTGAGAAGCAGGCTAGCAGTTCTTAGAAGGGCGGAGCATCTCAGGAAAAAGAGGAGGAAGAAGGAATATGCTAGGACAGGTTTTTTCAGGGACCCTTTTAAGTTTGTTAAAGGATTGTTCAGCCAGGAAAAGGGAGGGCAGCTTAAAGCAGAAAGGTTAGAGGTTGAAGAATATTTGAGAAACACGTATTCAGATTTGGAGAAGAATAGGATAGTAGGTTTCCCACCTGATATCCCTCCATTAGGAGGGATAGAGCATGAGATGGATGTCAGGCCACCTAGGTGGAAGGAAGTTCAGGAGGTGGTCAGGCGTGCAAAGGCTTCTTCGGCCCCAGGGCCTAATGGAGTCCCCTACCGGGTTTATAAAAGTGCGCCTGATACCCTTAAATTTTTGTGGAAACAGCTAAGAATAGTTTGGGAAAAACAAATTATACCAAGAGCATGGCGTAGGGCAGGGGGTGTCCTCATTCCTAAGGAGAAGGAGTCTGTGGACCTTAGCCAGTTCCGGATGATTTCTCTCTTGAATGTGGAGGGGAAGATTTTCTTTAGTGTAGTAGCGCAGAGACTAGCTAGCTACTTAGAAAGGAATAGCTTAATAGATACCATGGTGCAGAAGGCAGGAATACCAGGTTTTTCAGGGTGTTTAGAGCATACTAGCATGATCTGGCACCAGATTCAGGCAGCGAAGATTAACAAAAGGGACCTACATGTAATATTTTTAGATCTTGCAAATGCGTTTGGTTCAGTACCGCACAGCCTCATTTGGAGTGCGTTTGACTACTTCAGAGTGCCACAGGTAGTTGTTAACTTAGTGAAAGCATATTTTCAGGATATTAGGTTGTGTCTAAGTACAGCAGGTTTCACAACAGGTTGGCAGAGGCTAGAAATAGGCATCATGGCAGGGTGTACAATTTCTCCATTAGCATTTACTATGGCAATGGAAGTAATCATCAGGGCTTCTAAGTGGGTGGTAGGTGGGGAGAGACGGCAGAATGGGTTGCATCTTCCACCAGTTAGGGCTTACATGGATGACATGACACTGGTGACCACAACAATGCCATGTACAAAGAGGCTACTAGAGAAGGTAAATAAGAACCTCAAGTGGGCCAGCATGAAAATCAAGCCTAGTAAATCTAGAAGCATCTCGATATGTAGAGGGAAGTTAAGTGATAGGAAGTTTGTCATAGATGATGAGGACATCCCAACAATTAGGGAAAAGTCAGTAAAGAGCTTAGGTAGGTGCTACAATGTAGAGTTGAATGATAAGGAACAGGTGGTGAAATTTAGAAAAGATGTGGCTGAAGGATTGGATAGAATAGATAAATCAGAACTTCCAGGAAAGTTGAAGTTGTGGTGTTTGCAATTTGGGCTATATCCTAGGTTAATGTGGCCATTGTCAGTTTATGAAATTCCAATATCTGTTGTGGAAAGAATGGAAAGGTCGGTTAGCTCCTACATTAGGAAGTGGTTGGGCGCTCCTAGGTGCCTAAGTAGTGTTGCATTGTATGGAAAAGGGATACTTCAGCTGCCAGTATCTAGTTTAACAGAGGAATTTAAATGTACCAAGGTCAGGACAGAGCTCTTGTTATCTGGGAGTAAGGACGTGGTAGTTAGGAGTGTGGTTCCAAATCCAACCAAGGGGAGGAAGTGGAACCCAAGATCGGCAGTTCAGGAGGCAGAGGCAGCTCTTAGACATGCAGAGATTGTAGGTAATGTTCAGTTTGGCCGGGGAGGCCTGGGGCTTGGCTCAGGTAAACCGGTATGGAATACAGCAGGCCTCAAAGATAAAAGAAAGCTGGTTGTAGAACAGATACGCAGACAGGAAGAGATAGTAAGGGGTGCAAAGGTAGTGGCCCAGGCTAAACAGGGACAGTGGTTGAATTGGGAAAGTGTAGAGAAGAGAAAGCTTAGTTGGAGGGACCTGTGGAGTATGGAGGAGAATCGTATTAGATTCCTGGTAGGGGCTACATACGATGTGTTACCAACCCCCCAGAACCTAAAACTGTGGGTAAATGAGGACCCATCATGCCCATTGTGTTCACGTACCGCAACTTTAAAGCATATTTTGTCAGGCTGTAAAGTTGGCTTGTCACAAGGCCGATATACATGGCGACATAATCAGGTGTTGAAATGTTTAGCTGCAGGCATCGAAGGGAAACGAAGACAGGTGAATTCAGAAGGTGTTAAGGATAGGGGCTTAGTAATTCAGTTTGTCTGTGAGGGAGAGAAATACAGAAGGGATAAGTTAGTGAGGAGGCAAGGGTGTGGCCGCCTAGAAGGTGCTTGTGATTGGGAAATGCAAGTAGATTTAGGGGGAAAGCTTGTTGTTCCTCAGGAAATAGTCTGTACCAGGCAGAGGCCTGACTTAGTGTTGTGGTCAGTGAGTCAACAGATAGTTTATTTCATTGAGCTGACAGTTCCTTGGGAAGACTCAGTGGAAGAAGCCTATGAAAGAAAAAAGCTTAGATATGCAGACTTAGGAGCAGAAGCTGAGCAGCGAGGATGGAAGACTAGGATTTGTCCAGTGGAAGTGGGGTGTAGGGGATTCATAGCAAGATCAACTGTCTCACTCCTGGGGGAACTCGGAGTGCGGGGACAGAATTTGAGGAAGACAGTGAGGGAAATGTCAGATGAAGCAATTAAATGCAGCCAGTTTATCTATTACAGAAGAAATAATGTCAGCTGGGGGCCAGCAGGGGGAACTACTAAGCAGGGCACATAACTCCTTGAGATCAGGTGGAGAGGTCCACTTCCTGTCAGGAGAAATCCAGGAAGAGGAAGTATTTAAGTGTGGGAGTGGCCTATTGGAATCCATTTTGTTTGAGGCCATGCAGCAAGGTGAGTGTGCTTGCTGATCCTGTAAGTCCAGTTAGCTCCTTTAACTTTAGCTTATATTGTAGTTATGCTATGTAGTGTGTGAAATAGAGTATGGTGAATGTGACAGGAAAGCTAGCATCAGCATTGCTTCTGCCTGGAGCTCGCATGTATGGAGCCTGGGTTTGGTTGAAGATGGCAGTGCTGTTTGGGCTGAGAAAGCCATGTGTAAGTAAGAAGGAAATCCAGGAAGAGGAAGGTTATTTAAGTGTGGGAGTGGCCTATTTGAATCCATTTTGTTTGAGACCATGCTGCAAAGTGAGTGTGTTTGCTGATCCTGTGAGTTCATTTATCTCCTTTAACTTTAGCTTACATTGTAGTTATGCTATGTAGCGTGTGAAATAGAGTATGGTGAATGTGCTAGTAAAGGTAGTATCAGCATTGCTTCTGCCTGGAGCTCGCATAAACGGAGCCTGGGCTTGGTTGAAGTTGGCAGTGCTGTTTGGGCTGAGATCACTGTCCAGCCTCCTGGAGGTGTCATTGTTGTGAGGGCTCGTCCTGGGGAGGTAGACTGTACAGCCTAACCCGGCGGGGGAGTGTGATAGCCTAACAAGGCTTCCTTCCCTGGGTCTACCTCCTCTGTGGTAGTATAGGTAAGGTAAAGGAGGTTGTTCGGTTAGTGCGGGGAGCAGTGAGACCTGGCATTAGGGGAGTGTCTCTGGGACGCCAGAGATCACTGTCTAGCCTCCTGGAGGTGTCGTGGGACTAACTAGACGAAACACCGGTGAAAGGAGGTTCCCACCCGATGACCCCAAAGACATGTTAGTTATCACTGCTCACGGGTCTGTATAGTTAAGCCTTGCCATAATAGCTTATCGTAGGGCTTAGGAGGATTATTCACTGAGCGCTGATCCCTTTTTTTTTTTTTTTTTTTTATTAGAGCACAAACTTCTTGTGTTTATTTGAATTGAATATAAATTACAATTAATGTAAATAGACATCTTATTAATTTTTAGTATAGTTTTATAAACTGCTACCAAAGTTTCTATTAAGTGCTTATAATGCTCCTATAAGCAATACTGTCAGCTATGTTGTAATAAACACTTATATTAATATGTTAATGATGATGTTAATAAGCATCCTATACCGTCTTATAAGTGCTCGTTAATTTGTGCTTATTAAGCATTAATTAACGCTTATTACAGTACCTTAATATAAAGTGTGTCCGGCGTGAAGATCGTCAGAAGGTTTTGTGGAATGTCATGTGATTTGTAGATCTCGATGAGACGAGCAAGCCTGTTTTGGGCCCGTTTTGATCATTCTACGACATTCCTACAGGCCGCAGCGGCCATTTTTGGGTGTGCCTGAGACCTGATTTGAAAAATACAAGGTTTCTTCCTTTAACAGTGATCCATTTTTTTTAGCTATATTTTTGCATAATGGTTAAAGGTTTCACATTGCTAATGGAAATAAATACACATCCATTAATTATTATTCACAGTAAATTGATGTGAATTGTTTTTATTTTTTCTGTTGTTTTCTCAGTGAGGTGAAAATAAACTGGCAGTTTGGTGTGCATATATATATATATGTATATTACACACTTTTTTCCCTTTTTATTAATACAACCTGTTTAGAAGCTGCCTGTTATAGCTGTGAGACTACTGCTGCCTCACTGTATGACAGCTGAATATAGGCTATGAGGTAATAGATACACAGCACAGTTTTCCTTGTAAATCCTGTTATGATGCGTTGTGTCTTATTGGGCTGGTAAAATACAATAAGGAGATATTACTTGATATTATGGATGGATGATTATAAACCCAGTATTGCTGTTTTGATGGTCATAGATGGAAGATATATTGTAATCAGAGGGATGTACAGTATGTACAGCTGGACACTGAGTTGTCAAATCTCCTAAACATTGGAACATTCCTGTACTGTGCTTTTTCTTTGTTTCTTTTCTATTTTTTTACGGCGGTCTTAGCAGAAGGCATCAAGGTAAAGCACTCTGTCAGTGAATTTTTGGGTGTAGAGAAGAGGGATGGAGAGAGGGAAAGAGAAAGAGCTCTGCAGATTTGTCAGTAAGGTTGCCAGCTGAAAAGTTATCTACTCTCTGCTTTGGGAAAGTAATCAATTTCTGCCTCTTCTGCTAGAAAACAGCTTCACACTTTCTCTGCTGCAGATTTACTGGTGCCCTCGGACATACTTTCAACACTTCAAGTCCATCTAAATATAATTTATTGGGTTTTTGTTTTTAGTCATATTTTTCAAACTGGAGTTACAGATGGTCAGTTTAACCTATTGGTAGTTAATCTAAGGACCCAGATATTCACAGTGGCTATGAAGAATTATTTTTACACTGAGAAAAATGCAGTGTATAATAAAGGGTTTGTCACACATTACACAATGGCAAAAATATCTGACACAGAGAAAAAAGAGAAAAAGTTTAGCTGCTATTGCTTTGCTGCTTTAAAGCCATAGTTTTTTTCAGGTGAGAGGAAGTGAGGTGATTGTTTGCTTTATCCCCTCAGTCCTGCTCCACCCACCTATACATTGAGCCTCATGCATGAACGCTTTCTTATTTTTTTCATATATTTGTTCTTTCACAAAGCAATGAGAGGAAAGTAAGAAAATCCTACAAGGGATTCATAAAATATGCACTGACAGACAAGTCTGTTCTTACCCACCTGATGTTGTTGATGAATTGCGTTCAATCTTAAATCAGATGCGTGTGCCAGGCAATTTGCAGTTAGCATAGGATAAGGCCCCAGTTAACCCATAGAAGGGTAGCAGAATTAAGTGCTGAGTGCAAACTACAAACCAACAAGCCACTGACATTTGACAGGTAATGTTAAACTCAGACTAAAGAGGAAAAGACAGAGGAGGAGATCAAAGAAACAAATTAAACGTTAACTTTATAGACAGAATTATGGGAAAAACAGTCAACAGCACAAAACATTCATACAATCAATACTTACACTTCATTAGAAATCTGCAAACAAATGCCACTGTTGTTTATGGTTTCTGTTCTGTCTTCACATAATTCTGTCTTTCTGCTGTGAACAACATCTGAGGCACTTAACTGTCACTTAAAAACTCATGAGCCAATGGGGACCCAACCCTTAAAAAAAACAGCCCACCAGAGAGCTTTGTGTCAGAACCGCAAACAGACTGTGGGTTCCAATCCCCATACTACCATACTATATATTCACTAGCAAGGACCACGCTACAACAATATGTCGTTTAAATGTTGGGAGAGGTATGTGCCAGATTGAATTAGGAGAGATGATGGAAGACAGGAAGAGAGGGTGAAGAAATATTGGTAGGGATGAGGTAGAAGGGGGCGGCACGGTGGTGTGGTGGTTAGCAGTCTCGCCTCACAGCAAGAGGGTTGCCAGTTCAATCCCGGGCGTGGGAGCCCTTCTGTGCGGAGTTTGCATGTTCTCCCCGTGTCAGAGTGGGTTCTCTCCAGGCACTCCGGCTTCCTCCCACAGTCCAAAGACATGCAGATTGGGGACTAGGTTAATTGATAACTCTAAATTGTCCGTAGGTGTGAATGTGAGCGTGAATGGTTGTTTGTCTCTATGTGTCAGCCCTGCGATAGTCTGGCAACCTGTCCAGGGTGTACCCTGCCTCTCGCCCGATGTCAGCTGGGATAGGCTCCAGCCCCCCCGCGACTCCCAAGAGGATGAAGCGGTTAGAAGCGGTTAGAAGATGAATGAATGAGGTAGGAGGGGTGATGCATGAAGGGAAGGGAAAACGAGGGCGGGCCGAGAAATCTGAGACAAACGGAGCAGGATGGTTGACCAGGGCCCTATTTTAGAAAGCAGGATTAGTGAAAACTCTGAGTATGTTGAGCCTGAGATGAGGGAAACTCTGAGTTTTCCGTTCCAGAAAGCCAGCTCAGCAAAACCCTGAGTCAGTTACTATGGCAACATACTCCGTGAAGCAAATCTGCTGGCTCGCAGGTTTGCTTCATCTAAGCCTGAGGCTGAGCGTGTCGCAGGTAGGAGAGACATGGCGTGTCCTTTAGTGAATGAAGTGGTTGACGTTGGGACACAGTTTATACAGAGGCTGCTGCGTAAGGAGAAGGTGATTAGACACCGTTTGGATTTGTCCCCGGAGGAGTGTCTGTATGAAAGATACTGTTTGACCTCACAGTCTTCCACCCAGATATATCAAATATTACACATTGTGGATTTACATAGTCATCGGAGCAAATTTTATGCATTGCCCTTTGATTCTTCGGCAGCGGCAGTTTTTTTTATAACATCAGAGACACTGAACATATCAGAGAGACAGCGGTTTGACGGGCCGTAAGAAAAGTGACTCTGGCTTTGAAAAGACTTATGCCCGTTTTTTGTGGTTTTTCCCTGGACATAAATCAGAATCGATTATCAAAGTATTTGCAATGGAGCATCAGTGGCTTAGTGGATGGAGCGGACACCCTGTGATCAGATGCCCAGCGCCTGATGCAGCCGCCACGGGTTCAAACCCAGCCTGCAGCCTCTCCCTGCGTCGTTCCCTCTCTCTCTACACATTACACTGTTTGGCATTAAAGGCAACAAAAGCCCTGAATTCCAAAGAACTGCAGGTTTGTCAGTGTTAATCAGAAATTAATCTACATTACATGATGCAATGATTCATGAATACTTTTCATATATTCAAAGATTCCGCAGTGTAACTGGCTCATTTATGGGACTCAACACCCCATAATAGCTCCATCTGAGCATAAAGGAGATTACGTGAATCAGAAGTCATTTCACAGCAGTTCAGCAATTCAATTAACCTCAGCCTAATATTGACAGAATGAAGAAAGTATAAGCAAAACTTTTACCAGTCCATACAACATTTTTGTGTTTGATTTTGAGTTGCTGCCCAGTGTGTTTGGGCTCCATCAGATTACAGCTGAATAAGATGATACAGCAAATTATATTAAAATATATGAACTCTGGTTTCTGTATTTTCTGTATATTAGACACATTAACACATCACATTATATAACATCACTTCACATTACCTATTAACACACTCTGCAGTCTGTTCCCATCACACCTCACACTGTTTAGCTGCAGCTGACGTGTTAGTTTTTGTTGTTTTTTTTCATTTCACAGTCATTAAAATCTCAGACTCAGCTAGGATGAAAATGTGGCTTTCTGCTTTCGGCCACTGAATATCACGTTATCTGCACTCCACTGATGATAGCTGGGTATTCATTTCAAAAATGATATAGTAGTTGCTTGCTTTGTCATAGCGACTGAGGTTATAAAGTAAAGCATGGATTTAATTAGCAGAGGCTCTTTGCTGGCGGTAACATTATTATTGTTATAAGTTAGTATGGTAAACTTACTGTACACAGTTTGAGTTGTAATGGCAGAGTGGCACTGTTTCTGTAGGCTATCCTCTGTTGACTCCAGTTATGTGAGGCAGAGTATGGTTGTAACATGAAGAAACTGTGTGTTTAGGTGTGAATACCTTTTCAGCTGCTGTTTTTAGGGCACAGCCAGGGAGATTAGGGGGAGGAGAAGAGACGCTGGCATGTATCCTATTATCAGTCAATCTTGTACTCGTCCTGTGATAAGTGCAGACTTCAGTCCATGAGAATGTGGCAACAGGATTCCTGTGTAGAATTTCTGTCTCCATTGATTTTATCACTGGTGTGTCTGCTTATCACCGCTAATGTAATACACATCCAAAGACATCTGAGACAAAGCAAGCAGGACAAAACAGACAATACACTGCACATGAATATCCTATCTACAGTCCATAGGTCCTGAAGTTAACCCTTTGTGTGGAAACTGTTTAGTTTAAAACAATATTTTCTCTTCTTCCTTTTATCTGATCTAAATGAACACCATATACTAATATTAACCATGTCTTGAGTTATGTTCACACACTTAACATAACTGAAAATGATAAATACTGAAAAATGTCAGCTTAGTAAACTGCTTTACTTTTAATTCATTCATTTAGTGTGGTTTTGACAGTCCTGCAATGCAAATTAAGAGGGAGGGTTATAACTTAAATCCCTCTTTTTTCCCTCACTTTACCAACTTTACCAACATGCAACCCCAGGTTTTTGTTTTCTTCTCTCTAGTGCAGTGTGGTAAAACACTCCCAGAGCCAGACATATCACACAACAAATAATAATCATATAATTTCTAGGTGGTCAGAGAAAGATACATACAGTACAGGCCAAAAGTTTGGACACACCTTCTCATTTAATGCGTTTTCTTTATTTTCATGACTATTTACATTGTAGATTCTCACTGAAGGCATCAAAACTATGAATGAACACATGTGGAGTTATGTACTTAACAAAAAAAGGTGAAATAACTGAAAACATGTTTTATATTCTAGTTTCTTCAAAATAGCCACCCTTTGCTCTGATTACTGCTTTGCACACTCTTGGCATTCTCTCCATGAGCTTCAAGAGGTAGTCACCTGAAATGGTTTCCACTTCACAGGTGTGCCTTATCAGGGTGAATTAGTGGAATTTCTTGCTTTATCAATGGGGTTGGGACCATCAGTTGTGTTGTGCAGAAGTCAGGTTAATACACAGCCGACAGCCCTATTGGACAACTGTTAAAATTCATATTATGGCAAGAACCAATCAGCTAACTAAAGAAAAACGAGTGGCCATCATTACTTTAAGAAATGAAGGTCAGTCAGTCCGGAAAATTGCAAAAACTTTAAATGTGTCCCCAGGTGGAGTCGCAAAAACCATCAAGCGCTACAACGAAACTGGCACACATGAGGACCGACCCAGGAAAGGAAGACCAAGAGTCACCGCTGCTTCTGAGGATAAGTTCATCCGGGTCACCAGCCTCAGAAATCGCAAGTTAACAGCAGCTCAGATCAGAGACCAGATGAATGCCACACAGAGTTCTAGCAGCAGACCCATCTCTAGAACAACTGTTAAGAGGAGACTGCGCCAATCAGGCCTTCATGGTCAAATAGCTGCTAGGAAACCACTGCTAAGGAGAGGCAACAAGCAGAAGAGATTTGTTTGGGCCAAGAAACACAAGGAATGGACATTAGACCAGTGGAAATCTGTGCTTTGGTCTGATGAGTCCAAATTTGAGATCTTTGGTTCCAACCGCCGTGTCTTTGTGAGACGCAGAAAAGGTGAACGGATGGATTCCACATGCCTGGTTCCCACTGTGAAGCATGGAGGAGGAGGTGTGATGGTGTGGGCGTGTTTTGCTGGTGACACTGTTGGGGATTTATTCAAAATTGAAGGCACACTGAACCAGCATGGCTACCACAGCATCCTGCAGCGACATGCCATCCCATCCGGTTTGCCTTTAGTTGGACGATCATTTATTTTTCAACAGGACAATGACCCCAAACACACCTCCAGGCTGTGTAAGGGCTATTTGACCAAGAAGGAGAGTGATGGAGTGCTGCGGCAGATGACCTGGCCTCCACAGTCACCGGACCTGAACCCAATCGAGATGGTTTGGGGTGAGCTGGACCGCAGAGTGAAGGCAAAGGGGCCAACAAGTGCTAAACACCTCTGGGAACTCCTTCAAGACTGTTCAACCATTTCAGGTGACTACCTCTTGAAGCTCACGGAGAGAATGCCAAGAGTGTGCAAAGCAGTAATCAGAGCAAAGGGTGGCTATTTTGAAGAAACTAGAATATAAAACATGTTTTCAGTTATTTCACCTTTTTTTGTTAAGTACATAACTCCACATGTGTTCATTCATAGTTTTGATGCCTTCAGTGAGAATCTACAATGTAAATAGTCATGAAAATAAAGAAAACGCATTGAATGAGAAGGTGTGTCCAAACTTTTGGCCTGTACTGTATATATATATATATATATATATATACACAGTACAGGCCAAAAGTTTGGACACACCTTCTCATCTCAACTGAAAACATGTTTTATATTCTAGTTTCTTCAAAATAGCCACCCTTTGCTCTGATTACTGCTTTGCACACTCTTGGCATTCTCTCGATGAGCTTCAAGAGGTAGTCACCTGAAATGGTTTTCCAACAGTCTTGAAGGAGTTCCCAGAGGTGTTTAGCACTTGTTGGCCCCTTTGCCTTCACTCTGCGGTCCAGCTCACCCCAAACCATCTCAATTGGGTTCAGGTCCGGTGACTGTGGAGGCCAGGTCATCTGCCGCAGCACTCCATCACTCTCCTTCTTGGTCAAATAGCCCTTACACAGCCTGGAGGTGTGTTTGGGGTCATTGTCCTGTTGAAAAATAAATGATCGTCCAACTAAAGGCAAACCGGATGGGATGGCATGTCGCTGCAGGATGCTGTGGTAGCCATGCTGGTTCAGTGTGCCTTCAATTTTGAATAAATCCCCAACAGTGTCACCAGCAAAACACGCCCACACCATCACACCTCCTCCTCCATGCTTCACAGTGGGAACCAGGCATGTGGAATCCATCCGTTCACCTTTTCTGCGTCTCACAAAGACACGGCGGTTGGAACCAAAGATCTCAAATTTGGACTCATCAGACCAAAGCACAGATTTCCACTGGTCTAATGTCCATTCCTTGTGTTTCTTGGCCCAAACAAATCTCTTCTGCTTGTTGCCTCTCCTTAGCAGTGGTTTCCTAGCAGCTATTTGACCATGAAGGCCTGATTGGCGCAGTCTCCTCTTAACAGTTGTTCTAGAGATGGGTCTGCTGCTAGAACTCTGTGTGGCATTCATCTGGTCTCTGATCTGAGCTGCTGTTAACTTGCGATTTCTGAGGCTGGTGACCCGGATGAACTTATCCTCAGAAGCAGCGGTGACTCTTGGTCTTCCTTTCCTGGGTCGGTCCTCATGTGTGCCAGTTTCGTTGTAGCGCTTGATGGTTTTTGCGACTCCACCTGGGGACACATTTAAAGTTTTTGCAATTTTCCGGACTGACTGACCTTCATTTCTTAAAGTAATGATGGCCACTCGTTTTTCTTTAGTTAGCTGATTGGTTCTTGCCATAATATGAATTTTAACAGTTGTCCAATAGGGCTGTCGGCTGTGTATTAACCTGACTTCTGCACAACACAACTGATGGTCCCAACCCCATTGATAAAGCAAGAAATTCCACTAATTCACCCTGATAAGGCACACCTGTGAAGTGGAAACCATTTCAGGTGACTACCTCTTGAAGCTCATTGAGAGAATGCCAAGAGTGTGCAAAGCAGTAATCAGAGCAAAGGGTGGCTATTTTGAAGAAACTAGAATATAAAACATGTTTTCAGTTATTTCACCTTTTTTTGTTAAGTACATAACTCCACATGTGTTCATTCATAGTTTTGATGCCTTCAGTGAGAATCTACAATGTAAATAGTCATGAAAATAAAGAAAACGCATTGAATGAGAAGGTGTGTCCAAACTTTTGGCCTGTACTGTATATATATATGTATAGGGAGAGAGAGAGAGAGAGAGAGTTAAGTATAGTTTAAAATGATACTATCTACTGTGTATACCACAAGAAGATATAAAATGAATAAATGATGCTTAGTATTTGTATTAACAGACAACAAATATGATATAAAATGTGGTAATACAGCATGCATGCATGTAGGATCATGACATCTGAATACATTAACTGACTATACCAAAGTCATGTTTTCCTTTAAGTGTGATTAATAAGAAAAAATAAAGTGAGGGGTTGGAGGAGAAAGGGGCAGGGGCATGATAGAATGAGAAACGGGCAGAATGAGAGTAAGACAGTAAATATTAGTCTTATTAGCTTAGTCTAATTAGTTTCTCTCAAGGAAAGAGGAGAGGTTAGGGAAAGAGACAGCAAGAATGAGAGTGCAGATATTAGTACATTTATTGTGACTCATAGAAAGAAGAAGCTGTCCCTTTGACTTAGTGTTATCTCATCTGCTGCTGTGCCGAAAGCTCCTTGTGTGTGTGTGTGTGTGTGTGTTCACAAATATCTGTCTGTGTAGTTGTTTTAGTGTTTACATGTCTGTGTGGATGTGTAATGTTTTACTAGCTGACTCTGAAGACCATTATTAATGCTTTTTCAGTTTTACAGCACTGCCGTCAGTGTTCCAATGGTGGCCATGTTCCACAACGTTTATGGTTGTTGCCACTGCTGTGCTGCTTTTGCATCATCCTACTTTTAAAGTGGCTTCAGTCTGAAACACAGTTGTGTTAATCCAGTCAGTTTTTCAGAGCAGCATATGGGAATATATGAAACATATCAATATTTTAGAAACAGATAAACATTTTAGGAAATACCCTGACTTGAGTTCTCTCTAAGTCACGCCCGGGCCATACCACCTACCTCCTACCTGTGCAGGACAGTTACCTCTCTGACCTGCTGTGGGTTGCACATGGGTGGTGTCCAAACAGACATTGCTACTGCCTGCCAGCTCCATCTTTCTACATGGCACATTGTGTATCCATATGAAGGGATTCTCTCCACAGAAATGCTAGAGGAGTTTTCATATAAAATGGAAATGAGGAGATTTGAGCTGAAAATAAAAATAGATATTTATATATTTTTTCATATCATACTGACATATTCAACAAATGTAGTCATTGAAACTACATAACACAGAAAAAATAAGACATACACTGCTCATGCCGGTGGTGTGGCCTGGGTGTTAGATGAGAAGATTGAAATCAATAATGTCCGTACATTCATTACAGAGCTGGAGACAGGACATAGTTACTTTTGTAACCTGTTACAGTAACATATTATATTATAACGTATTGTGTTACCACCCTAAATAAACTGATTTAATTTTTCATTCATCCACACTGCTCCACTTCCACCAGTACTCCAACAGAAAAAAAAAATATCCCCCGAAGGTTGTTGTCTTGTCATGTCATCACAGACCACAGTATAGAAGGGTGCCAGTGATCAGCACATCTGGGTGATGCCATGCTGTGTGGTATCATGTTCAGTGTGTTTCCACTAATTTATCTAGAATGTGTCCCATTCTGCTTTTGCGTCCTAAGGCTGCCTGAAAGCAGCAGGGATAGGGATCTGGCCTGCGATGTGTGTTATCCTCGTCCCGGTGATCTGCACATCAGGGTGATGCCAACAGATGTGCATTAGTATGTTGAATGTTTTTCTATTCACACCCTAAAACGGTGCAGCAATGCTGGCCCACCCAGTCTTATACACAACTCTTTCTCCGGTGCTGTTCTAGGTGAACGTCACACCAGGAACTGGCAGCTCCAGTATATTAATTTGTGCTTGTCATGGTGACTGACTCCCAGGCCATTTCATTTTCAAACCTCAGCATTTGTTTATTGTGTTTCATATGAGAGGCCCACAAGGTACACAATGTGGGATACAGAGAATATAAAAAACACAAGTCACATGTATTGAATTTTTCTTTTTAGATCTGGTCAAATTTAAAACTGCAATAATCATGTCTAAAGTGAGAAAGAATTCACTTCCAGGCAACATTCAAAAATGTTTTGTGACAGGGAGGAGATTTATAACTAAGAAGAGTGGAGAGATGTCTGAGTGGGCTGCCCATGACAGGCACTCCGAGTTATGTACTTAACAAAAAAAGGTGAAATAACTGAAAACATGTTTTATATTCTAGTTTCTTCAAAATAGCCACCCTTTGCTCTGATTACTGCTTTGCACACTCTTGGCATTCTCTTGATGAGCTTCAAGAGGTAGTCACCTGAAATGGTTTTCCAACAGTCTTGAAGGAGTTCCCAGAGGTGTTTAGCACTTATTGGCCCCTTTGCCTTCACTCTGCGGTCCAGCTCACCCCAAACCATCTCGATTGGGTTCAGGTCCGGTGACTGTGGAGGCCAGGTCATCTGCCGCAGCACTCCATCACTCTCCTTCTTGGTCAAATAGCCCTTACGCAGCCTGGAGGTGTGTTTGGGGTCATTGTCCTGTTGAAAAATAAATGATCGTCCAACTAAACGCAAACCGGATGGGATGGCATGTCGCTGCAGGATGCTGTGGTAGCCATACTGGTTCAGTGTGCCTTCAATTTTGAATAAATCCCCAACAGCGTCACCAGCAAAACACCCCCACACCATCACACCTCCTCCTCCATGCTTCACAGTGGGAACCAGGCATGTGGAATCCATCCGTTCACCTTTTCTGCGTCTCACAAAGACACGGCGGTTGGAACCAAAGATCTCAAATTTGGACTCATCAGACCAAAGCACAGATTTCCACTGGTCTAATGTCCATTCCTTGTGTTTCTTGGCCCAAACAAATCTCTTCTGCTTGTTGCCTCTCCTTAGCAGTGGTTTCCTAGCAGCTATTTGACCATGAAGGCCTGATTCGCGCAGTCTCCTCTTAACAGTTGTTCTAGAGATGGGTCTGCTGCTAGAACTCTGTGTGGCATTCATCTGGTCTCTGATCTGAGCTGCTGTTAACTTGCGATTTCTGAGGCTGGTGACTCAGATGAACTTATCCTCAGAAGCAGAGGTGACTCTTGGTCTTCCTTTCCTGGGTCGGTCCTCATGTGTGCCAGTTTCGTTGTAGCGCTTGATGGTTTTTGCAACTCCACTTGGGGACACATTTAAAGTTTTTGCAATATTCCGGACTG
Organism: Epinephelus lanceolatus; assembly: GCF_041903045.1. Lineage (NCBI taxonomy): Eukaryota > Metazoa > Chordata > Actinopteri > Perciformes > Serranidae > Epinephelus > Epinephelus lanceolatus. Next base: position 1,056,523 of record NC_135740.1, read on the forward strand.
ACTGACCTTCATTTCTTAAAGTAATGATGGCCACTCGTTTTTCTTTAGTTAGCTGATTGGTTCTTGCCATAATATGAATTTTAACAGTTGTCCAATAGGGCTGTCGGCTGTGTATTAATCTGACTTCTGCACAACACAATTGATGGTCCCAACCCCATTGATAAAGCAAGAAATTCCACTAATTCACCCCGATAAGGCACACCTGTGAAGTGGAAACCATTTCAGGTGACTACCTCTTGAAGCTCATCGAGAGAATGCCAAGAGTGTGCAAAGCAGTAATCAGAGCAAAGGGTGGGTATTTTGAAGAAACTAGAATATAAAACATGTTTTCAGTTATTTCACCTTTTTTTGTTAAATACATAACTCCACATGTGTTCATTCATAGTTTTGATGCCTTCAGTGAGAATCTACAATGTAAATAGTCATGAAAATAAAGAAAACGCATTGAATGAGAAGGTGTGTCCAAACTTTTGGCCTGTACTGTATATCTCGCAAGCTCTAGATAAAGCCCAGCTGGATACTACTCCAGGTGGAGGTGTCTCGTCCTCGGTCACATCCAGACCTTGAAAATAAGGCTGCAACCGGTCCCATTCTTTGCAACAGAGGTATTCCTCTTCTGTGGGCACTGGGGCACAGCATTCACGAGTACACCACCAATCTCCAGAGCTACGCAGCCTTGCAGCAGCCATTCCTCTTCTCTCGTCCTCTACCTGTTGCGCCTCTCTCTCTCCTCCTCCGTTCTTCAATTTCACAAAGCTCTTCCTCAGTGTATTCTGGCTCAAATACATAAGGGCGGCCATCAAACTCTGCAAAATCAAATTCCTCCTCCACAAAGTCGAAGTCTGGCAAAAAGTCAGCCATTATTCTATAAATCTTTCCTAAAATAAATGAATGAACTTTTCAGGCTACTGTCTGGTTCTGCCTTCAAGCTGTTGCTGCTTGTTCTCGCAAGATTTCAGGCACGGTATGAGATCGCTGCTTGTTCTTGCGATATTTCGGCTGCCCTTTGGAAAGCAGAGCTAGATGGTAAAGAAACATGGCACCACATTGGTAAGGTAAGACAGCACGTTTACATGTCATTTTCTATATGTTCTCTGACATTTATCCTGACGATATGAGGCGGTCTTTGTGGAAAAAAAGCTTGTTTAGTGGACTAACTTTGCACTTGAAGGTTGCCCGGTCACTTACGTTTTAACAGGTCTGACGCTACTGCATATGCATGTATCTAGGCTAACTATTATTTTTATGTCACTAGTCACTTGAAACAAATTTAGGACGATAGGAGACAGGTTGAAATAAACCGAAATTTCCCTTTAATGACAAGATGTATCAAGGGGCATTTTGTGGGAATCTATGAAAGCCTACATTAGGGGACAAGTTATCTCTTATGTAGTGCACAAGAATAAGGAGCGCTCCAAACAACTTAAAGATTTGATTGGAAAAATTGCAGATAAGACACTATGCTCTTTTGCCCATGCCAGATCTTTTTAAAGAAAAGTTACTGTTGCAAACTGAATTTAATACACTTATGACATGGAAGGCAGAAAAAAATATCTTTAAATCCAGACAGGTTTATTATGAACATGGAGATAAAGCAGGGAGGCTCCTTGCACTTAAACTTAAACAGCAGTCAACTGAACAAACGATCCCAGGAATTGATACAGGTGCTGATTCTGTATCACGCAACCCCAGAGTAATTAATGACCAATTTAAGCAATACTACTCTTCCCTATATCAATCGGAGGTAGATATTAACTCGTCTGAAATCCAGTCATTTCGTGACTCTCTAGATGTCCCAAAACTTGCCCCAGATGCTCAGTCATCTCTAGAACAACCATTGTTAGTTGAGGAAATAGCAAATGCTATCAAGATATCTCTAACGGGAGGGGCACCAGGCCCAGACGGATTCCCCGTAGAGATTTATAGGGAGTTCTCTTCAAAACTCGTACCTGTTCTGATGTCAGTTTACGATGAATCACTGGTTAATGGGAAACTACCACAAACGCTTACGCAGGCAACAATCTCAGTATTGTTAAAAAAAGATAAGGATCCTGTGCAGTGTGGCTCATACAGGCCAATCAGCCTTCTGTGCTGTGACTACAAAATTTTAACTAAAGCCCTTGCACAGCGATTAGACCCTATTATTTCCAGCATTATTAATGAGGACCAAACAGGTTTTATTCCCGGACGGCAATCATCTTTTAATGTGAGAAGGTTATTTAATGTGATGTTTTCTCCCCATTCAACAGTGCAACCCAAGGTTATCCTAAGCTTTGACGCCAAAAAGGCATTTGATAGAATTGAATGGACATATCTTTTTGCAGCATTACAAAAGTTTGGATTTGGGCCTGTTTTCTGTAGGTGGATCAGTGTTCTGTATTCAACACCCATGGCTGCGATCAGAACAAATGGCCTGATTTCCTAATATTTTCTACTTTCCTGTAGGATGTTGCGATTGAACTGCTGGCAATTTCTATCAGATCTGATGGCAGGGTTAAGAGTATTTCTAGGGGCGAAAGAAAACATAAAACTCTGCTTTATGTGGATGACTTGCTTTTGCTAATATCAGATCCAATAGAGTGTGCCAGTAAACCTGGAATTCCGTTAGCGCTTTTAGCACTTCTTGTTCTCTCGTCTAAAAGTCAATATGTTTTTGAATGGGATTTTGGTAAAATGCCTCAAATAAGGTCTGTGGTTAACAAAAGCTTAAGCGAGTTTCAGGTTTTGTTCTACGACATAAAACACGTCAGTAAATACCCTACTTGTGAATTTTGAAGCTTTTACATGCCGTAAAAAAGGCGGTTGCTAGCAAGTTGCTCAATACGACTACAAACCCTGTCGGGGACATTAAATGTCATCACCCCCGAACAGGCGAGAGTGCTGGCAGTCTGCCATTACAGCTTCTTATTTAGCTTAAACAGTCCGATTTCCCTATTATACAATGTTTTTAAAATAAAGCAGCCGTAATCAGTTGAAAGCTTAGTGGCGGTGACGTCAAGAGTCATGCGACCGTGGAGCAGTTATGTAGTCTGTTAAAGCCTAACGTTAGCTTTTTACTTCTGGCGATCACATTTAAGCTTCAAATGCAGTATGAAAGGTGTTCATATGTTAAGATTATCTTGCTGAACAAGACCTGTAAGTATCATAAACTTGTGTTAGCCACAGAGCTTATTTTCTGACATAATCCAAAACGCAATGCAAAAAATCACATTAACTTTCTCTTCCGGGAACCAGCACGCTGCTAAACTTCCGGGTTTTGACGTCAGCCCTGGCACACTCTATAGAGAGCATACGTCACATTCTCCATTTGCTGCAAAAATTCGGTAGCATGTCAGGATATAAAATTAATTTATCAAAATCCTTAGTATTTCCGTTGATTAATCTAGCAAGACAGGTCAATTACAAACATCTGCCCTTTAAAATTGAAAACGATAAATTTATTGATTTGGGAACAGAAATTGCAGGCTCAATCAAGGCTATTTTTCAATATAACTACAGGTCTATTTTAGCTTCATTTCTTCTTTCATATGGAATAAAAAACCTGTGCGTATAAAGAAGGCAAGCCTGGAGAGAGTTAAATCTGAGGGTGGCCTGGCTTTGCCTAATTTTTTATTTTATTACTGGTCAGCCAATATTGCTAAGTTGACATATTGGATTACCATGTTTGCAGACAAAGAAGGCCCGGATTGGGCTGATATGGAACTGAGAGCTACACTCCCGGTCTCCCTGATTTCAATTTTAACTGCTCCTTTCCCACTAAATATCAGAGAACCTGCATTGAACACAAATTTGGTGGTCCAAAATTCAATTAAGATCTGGGGCCAGTTCAGAAAACATTTTAATCTGACAAATATATGCAGCTTCTCTCCGAAAATGTTTAGTCATCTTTTTGCGCCGTCCCAGATAGATCAGGCATTTGCAGTTTGGCATAGATGTGGTTTGGTCTATTTTCAAGATCTCTTTACTGATGATAGCTTTATGTCATTTAAATTTATGTGTGAAGACCATAATTTAGGGTTCGGAGCTGTGCCTCTAAATATTTCTTAGGGTATCCATCTCCACCCTCTAAGGATATATTGTATTCAGTCCTTAATGTGTTAGACGCGTTAGACATCGCATGCAGGAGTGACTTGGCATATCCCTGATACAGTGCTGGAATGACATATTTCACATTTTGTATCACTTCCTCTTTCCACTAGAGGGAGTTGGAGAGTGCACTAATTATACATCATGTTTTTATACATCAAATATACACCACAGCATTTAACTTTCAGATAAATCAAAAGATAAGTGTTTGAGACCTACTTCCTGTCACCACTAGGTGGCACTATGAGTATCAGGAAATATGGTCATATAAATGTTTTCAGGGCAGGACTAATATGAATCATCTAAAGTTTGATGGAGATCAGAACATTTACGCCAAAAATATAGCAATTTCCTGTTTCATGGCAAGACATCAAAATTAAACCCTCTGCAGCGCATGTAGACACTAATTATATGTCACATTTGTGTACATCAAATATAGACCACAGCACTGAAATTTCAGGTGAATCCAAAGATAAGTGTCTGGTAAGAAGTACTTCCTTTCACCACAAGGTGGCGTTATGACTATCACGGAATATTGTCATATAAATGTGTTCAGGGTGGGACAAATATGAATCATGTCAAGTTTGGTGAACAACGGACCATTTACTCCAAATTTATAGTAATTTCCTGTTTCATGGCGAGACATCAAAATTAAACCCTCTGCAGTACGCATAGACACTTATGATATGTCATGTTTGTTTACATCAAATGCACACCACAGCACTGAAATTTCAGGTGAATCCAAAGATAATTGTCTGGTAAGAAGTACTTCCTTTCACCACTAGGTGGGTCTATGACTATCACGGAATATTGTCATATAAATGTGTTCAGGGTGGGACAAATATGAATCATGTTAAGTTTGGTGGACAACGGACCATTTACTCCAAATTTATAGCAATTTCCTGTTTCATGGCGAGACATCAAAATTTAACATTCTGCAGCAGACGTAGACACTAATGATATGTCATGTTTGTGAACATCAAATATAGACCACAGCATGTAACTTTCAGATAAATCGAAAGATAAGTGTTTGATGAGACCTACTTCCTGTCCCCACTAGGTGGTGCTATGATTATCAGGAAATATGGTAATGAAAATGTGTTCAGGGCGGGACTAATATGAATCATGTGAAGTTTGGTGGAGATTGGACCATTTATGCCAAAGGTACAGCAATTTCAACCTCAAGATTCAACACTCTGCAGCGGGCGCGCCATTTAACATTGGGCAAATCCTGTGATAACTTTTGGTCACCACATAGTCACGCTTACATACACCAAGTTTGGAGCCAATCTGATTAAATCTGTAGGACAAGTTTGTTAATTTACAAGCCCTGGAAATGGGCAAAAATGCACAAAAGTGGCACAAGTAAATTCAAAATGGCGGACTTCCTGTTGGGTTTGGAGCATGGCTCCAAGAGGCTCTTTTGTACTTGATAGAGTGTTACAGGTGCCTACCAAGTTACATACATGCAGCTCAAACCAGCTTTGGGGGCTGCTTAATTAAAATATTCTAGGGGGCGCTGTTGAGCCATCTTGGCATTTGATGAAAACTCAAAAGCTTCATTTTTAAGCATCATCAAGGTCTAAGGACTTAGATCAACAAGTTTGAGGTGGGTCTGATTAACCTGCTAGAAGAGGGACATCAAAGAATGTATAAAGTAGCTTTCTGTTGCCAGTAGGTGGCGCTATGGTGGTGATTCAAAATTCCTCTGTAGATGTGTTCAGGGCTGGACTGTCATCATATGTGTGAAGTTTTGGCAAGATATTCCCATGTGGAGTCAAGTTACAGCAACGTTTAACATCACGGCGAAACATCAAAGTTCGCCGCCAGGCCATGGCCACGCCCTTTGACGAAAACTCACAGTTTCCACAATAAAGCGTCATCAACGTCTTATGACATTTTTCACCAAGTTTGAGATGGCTCTGGACAATTCTGTAGGAGATGTACATTAAAGTCCAAAACATGACATTTCCCATTGCCAGTAGGGGGCACTATGTTTATCTCTAATTATTGACATGTAGATGTGTTCAGGACAGGACTGGCATCAACCCTGTGAAGTTTAGGCATGATTAGACCATGTATGCTGGAGTTATGAACTACTTCCTGTTTAGGGGCGAGACTAACTTTGACGCCATCCCACAGTCACAAGCATTGACGAAAACTCAAGCTTTTGATAACTTTTCATCTTCAAGGTGTGGGACAGACCAAGGTTTGAAGTCGATCGGATGAAATCTCTAGGACTAGTTCGTTCATTTATGACCCCTGGAAATGGCCCAAAATGCATCAGAATTGCACAGTAAATTCAAAATGGCCGACTTCCTGTTGGGTTTAGAGGATACCTCCAAGAGGCTTTTTTGTATGTCTCTGAGTGTTACATAAGCCTACCAAGTTTCATACATGTAAGTTAAACTAGCTTCAGGGGCTGTTTCCTCAAACTTTTGTAGGGGGCGCTACTGAGCCATTTTTTGGAACCCACGCACTTCACCAGTTCTGAGATGTGTGCAAAGTTTCATCAGTTTTGGGTATGTTAACCCTCCCAAAAAGGCAATTCATTTGGAGGAAGAAGAATAATAATACTTAAAGCTGCGAACAGCGATGAAAGGGCCCTCGCAGTCCACGTGCGTCGGGGCATGCTGCCGTCGGGGGGCGTGCACCTAGAAGTCTTGTCAGCTGTAATAAATAAAAAAATAAACGTTATCTCTTACTTACATTTCCAGTATACAGGTAGGCACCCAACCCACATATGTATTTTTCCAAAAAGTAGAAGCTGAATACATGCCCAATAGTCCAAGGTCTTCTGACTCTTTAAAAGTTGACATGGTGTCTCTAGCTCAAAGTATGAGGGACAAGAAGAGGTTGAAAGTCGATGAGTTTTGAAGAGGATTTGAAGATTTTCCAATTTACTTCCATTCACACCAAATAGACTGCCACCAGAGCGCCACGTATTGGCCGATTTGCACAGAATTTAGCACAAACCCTCATCTGGTAATCCGACTGTATTTGGTCAAGATATGAAAGACTATCTGTTTTGAAAACAATGTGCAGGAATTTGTTGTTTTATATTTTGGCCGTTTTTTGGACGATCACAATTCTTCTAATAACTTTTGGTCAGGAGGGTCCACAGGTGCTACATGCAAAGTTTGGTGCAAATCGGCCAAATCGCCTAGGAGGAGTTTGAAAAAGTAGGTTTTTCATTTGTCGCGATTTAGCGAATGGAAAGTTACCGCGAAAGTGGGTGTGACTTACACCACACAATTCAGCTGAATTCAGAGAACACGTAAATAGAAGGTTTAACAATGTGCGACATATTATGTGGGAGTTATTAGCCAAAAACGCTTTTGCATTGAAAATAGCACCACCTGCTGGTCATTTTTGGTGTGTGAGTTACAGGGGCCAGTCTATACCACCCCTATCAATTTTATTTCCATGAGTGTTATGGTGTTGGCACAGTGCCAAATATTAAATTAGACGGCCACCAGAGCGCCACCTAGAGGCGGATTGGTAAGTCCTTCGTCAGACATTCTCAGGAGGGCATTGACAATAATTATACCAAGTTTCATGTTAATCCGCCCAACTGATGTTGAGATATAAAATACTTCAATTTAAAGAGCGCCACCTTGTGGTCATCACCCGAAATTTTGCACAGAGCCTCAGGGGCTCATGTGGAAGTGTTAACCTGAGTTTCATGTCATTCGGATGCACCAATGTGGAGATATGCAGCACTTCCTGTTTACAACAAAATCTGCAAGAAGTTGCTATTTAATAACTTGAGCATTGTTTGGACTATCAAAATTCTTTTAATAGCTTTTTGTCGGAAGGGTCCACAGATGCTGTGTGCAAAGTTTCATGCCAAGTGAAATTGCCTGGGAGGAGTTCAAAAAAGTAGGTTTGCGACATTTTGCGAATTTGCGAAAAAAAAAAAAACACGTAGGCGAAAATGGCCGTGGCCTATACCACAAGATTCAGCACAATTCATTGAACGTGTGGATATAAGGTTTTTGAATGTGCGACATAGTATATGGGAATTATGAGCCAAAACGCACTTTCCTTAATAATAGCGCCACCTAGTGGTGGAAATTCAGGACGACAATAGATTATAAAATTTTTCGCCAGGTGTGACTTATATTCCAAGTTTGGTGAGTTTTGGGGTATGTTCAGGCACTGAAAAATGTGATCTCATGGGTGGAAGAAAAAAAAAAAAAAAATAAATAAATAAATAATCGGGAGAAAAACAATAGGGACCTCACAGGTCTCCTGCTCGGGCCCTAATAATCAGGAGAAAAACAATAGGGACCTCGCAGATCTGTGACCTGCTCGGGCCCTAATCAAAGTTGCAGACAGCTTTGATCGGGCCCTCGCTCCCCCATGCAACCATGGGGGCCTGAGGCATGTGGGGGCTGTGGCGTGAAGCGAGAAGGGAGAAAAAAACTGGCAGGAGCGAAAAAACGCAATGTTTCGTTCATCCATCAGGTGGATGAACGAAACAACGAGCATAACGAGATATGGCCAGGTGCATTCAGGGGTGGACCCTCATCACAGATGTGAAATTTCAAGCAAATCAGACAATGCATGAAGGATTTAAGTTGATATTCCATGGCGATGGTTGAAAAGTCGCCACCGCCGCCGAGGCAGCCTGCAACATGACAGGACACGTGTGTAACTGTGGAGATTCATCAACTTGATCGTCATGTGGCCATAAAATGTAGTTGATCAGGTCAGGAGCTTGAGGTTGGTGTTTGTCAGTGTAAAAGATGGCATTTCCTGTTTCCACAAGGGGGCGCCATGAGCAAGATTGCCTACGAGCACATGGAGGCGTTGAGGGCGGGGCTCTTATCATGTACAGAAATTTTGAAGCAGTTTGGATGAATTATGTGGGAGAGAGAGCTCCTTGAATATGCATGGTGATGGATCAAAAATAGCAGCAGCATAGCAGCAACGCCCTTTGACCTACAGACATGCAGAGCACAAGTTTTGATCAGCATGGTCTTTTAGTGGGGCAGATTAAGTCAGTATTCCATCAGAATCTTTCACTTGGTGATGCAAGCACCAAATTTGGCACAAATGATGTCCAGGATGTGCTATTTAAGAAAAGTACGATGTCCAGCTGAAAATCCAAGATGGCCGCCAGTTTTCAAGATGGCCGCCTCGTCAAATGCAAAAAAAGAAATGGTTTTTGAAGTAGAACTTGAATGAACAGAAATGTATTAATGATCCAAACATCAAAATCAATGTATTCTGACTAGAAGAACTCAACAGTGTCAACTGAATTCCAATATGGCCACCAGTTTTCAAGATGGCGGCTATAACATGACTCAAAATTAGCATTTTCAGAAGCTGTCTGATCACAGATATTGCATTAAGTTGAAGGGAAATATCCATGATCATTCACTGAAATGCTGTAGTCAAGCTCTATTGGTTAGTAATTTTTTATAAGAGTGATGTCAAAGCACAACCAGGGCACACTGGTGACATCACTGCTGTGAGACTCAGCATGGGGTTCAGTGTGGGCTTGTTGTGTACTAACTGTAGTTGTAGTTTACTAACTGTTGTAGTGTGTGTACTCACTGTAGTTTGTAGTATACTTTAGTGTCTCAAATGCTATCTAATAAGCCCCTCTATATATCTCAACTAGAAGTTTAGTTAGTTGTAGTATTGTAGTTAGATAGCCGCACCTGAATTGACAGGATGTGCCAGCGCGGGAGAGCCGAGCCAAGGGTAACGGGGCTTCAGTTCCCTGGATGGTGTACAGATCGCACAGGACTTAAATGGCACTGGATAAACGATCGGGCTAGGTGTAGGGCACCAGATGCTTGAACCTAGTTGCATCCTCAATGAGCTTTAATGTTTTGTACAGTTGGGTGGTAAAAGGATAAACCTTTGACCTATAACTGTATAACACAAGATGTCTGCCAATAATCCACTGAGTTGCACTACTAAAACTGACTGGAGGAAGTGTTGTCTCTGTCAGACAGATACGAAAGAGGAGTTGATCTCTCCCCCTACCCGTTATGAGTGAAGTTCTGATGGCCATTCGATGATAGCCAAAAACATACCACAATTTCAGGCAATCAACAAGTTGCCCATCAAGTTAAACCCATCCAGATTGGATGATGGAGGTGGTATTGAGGATACATTGAGGTTTGTTTGTTTGCTCGGAAGCAAAGGTCTTATGATGCCATATTCCACCGACAAGCGCATCCCTCGTTCAGCGTGTGAAACGGTCTGCCTTTCAAGCTGCCTGCATATGGGGCCAGGCAACAGTGTGCGAAATGCAAACTGAAAGCCCTGCCAACTGGGGCTGGCAAAAAGATGGTGAGGTCTGGCAAGTTCTCTGGACAACCCATTGCTCAAACTTGTGAGCAGTTGACAAAATGCGGCTGCAAGACTGAATGCCGAGGATGATGCAAATGCTATCACTTCATCCTGAAGTGTACACAGTTGTGTGCCTGCAAATGTGAGGACTAAAAGAAGAACCAATCAAAGCTGTACATAGAGGGGGTGTGGTGGCAGGCCAAATAAAGTTGTCCTCCATAGGGGGGTGGTGGTGGCGGGTCAAATAAAGTTGTCCTCTGTGGAGGGGGTGTGGTGGCGGGTCAAATAAAGTTGTCCTCCGTGGAGGGGGGGTGGTGGCGGGTCAATAAAGTTGTCCTCCATAGAGGGGGGGTGGTGGCGGGCCAAAAAAAGAAAAGAAAAAAAACCCCACACAAGCCAATCAGTTTGTTCACATTGTTTGTAATTGAAGTAGGGTTGTGCCGATGGGCGATCCGATCACCCATCGGCGATAGAAGGGTTGTTTCATGATGTCTCACGATGTTTCACGTACTATAAGCGGAGCGGACTCCGCGAGGAATGTCCGCAGTCATTCGAGCTTTCATAGTCGAGCGCACTTCCGCGTTGTAGTTTCCTGTAAAAATGTCCGTGAAAAATCCCCGCGATGTGAAAAATACATGCCGAGCAGTCACTGGTGCGCGGAGCGGAGTCCGCGCGGTCGTAAAATCTGAGCTTTGAGTGTACAGGGCTTGCGGACGTCCGCTTTGAGTCCGTGCGGACCTCCGCGGAATCCGTTCCGTGTATGTTCCGCCTGAGTATGTTCGGCCGCATGTCCCGGAGCGGTGAACAAACCAAACAACACAATGTCAGGAGAAATTGAAAAGATATGCCGTCTATGTAAAGTCAACTTGCTAATTAAGGAGTCATTACATGTTCAAGAGTTTTATAAAGCTGCTCAAATGCCAAAGAGAGGCTATAAGTGAACATTTCAGCGGCGACGCGTAATGACCCCCCCCCCCGGTGATGACATGGTTCATCAGCGATTTCACTAGATGACGATAGGACGATAGGATATGGACAAGATCGCCCAACTCTAAATTGAAGTTAACATAACCCTATCGGAAAAGTGTCATCATATTTTTAATGCACTGGTCAACCCCAGATAAGCCATACTACATCTTCTAGCACTGTTGAAATGCAATAAGCAGTTTACTGTCCTATCATGTCTCTACATTGGGTGGTCACGTACCCAGACATCACATCGGAAACATCACAAAGAGTGTTTCTTCATTTAATTCCCATTTTATCATCATAATATTCAATAATTTTGATTTTCTAAATGCGGAATTGGATTTCTCATACTCAAAAACATATATTTTGATGCATAGATCATCAAAATAGGATTATTCAATCAAAATATAGTTCAAACACCATTTAATACCACTTCGAATGGCGGCCATCTTGAAAAAAGGCGGCCATTTTGTTTTTTTAAGTGGACATCGTACTTTTCTGAGAGAGTAGGTTCTGAAGCACTTGTGTGCCAAATCTGGTGCTTGCATCACCAAGTGAAAGATCGTTTCAGCAATCTCGTACTCGTACTCGTCGTCTTCCGCTTATCCGGGTCCGGGTCGTTTCAGCAATCTGCTCCACTATTTGGATGATCTGTAAAAAATTTGAAGTCGATTGGATGAAATCCCTAGGACGAGTTTGTTAAAATACAACGTGGAAATCACGCCAAAATGACAAGTCAAAATCAAAATGGCCGACTTCCTGTTTGGAGTAGACCATTGGTGCCAGAGACTTTTTTGTGCATCTGGACAACATACACATGTGTACCAATTTTCATCTTCCTACTCCAAAAAAAAACCCTATGGGGAGGGGTTTTTGAAAATTTCAAGGGGTCACTATAGAGGCATTTTGTCCCCCTCATGGGCAACGCCCCTATCAGATGTAAGAGCTCACCATTCTTGACCTGTGTGTCAATTTTCATGAGGATATGAGGTCCCTGAAGCCATCAAAAAGCCAAACGTATTTGGTGGCGAGGGATCGATAGTCGCCACACAGACGCCATTAGATGTAGCTTAAGAGCGTTCATAAGGTAGCTTCACCAACTTGTTCTGCATGCATTAGAAGTGGAATGAAGTTGATGCGGTCAAGTTTGTGGCATCAGTACATGTTAAAGTAAAAACTGGAAACTTCCTGTTTCCACCGGGGGGCACTATGAGTAAGGTGGAATATTAACATATTGGGGCATTCGGGGCGGAGCCATCATCATGTTCAGCAAGTTTGAAGCTGCTGAGATTAAGAATGTGGGTGGGAGAGCTGTTCGAAATTCGATGGCAAGAAAACGAAAAGTCGCCAAAGTTTGTCACGCCCTACTGGCCACGCCCCTTGACATAGAGAAAACCTTTTGATAAATTTTGATCAGCATGTTCTCAGGATGATCTGTTTCTCCTGCAATGGTTGATGCAAGTTTTGTGGCCCTTGTCTTTTGGACTGATTGTATGGTTCTACAGGGATTTGAGGAGGTGCTTTGAATGAAGAAACCCCCTTCTTCAGTGCCTGTCTAATGGTTGTGGACACAGGCTCGATGGCAAAACTCTGGAACATAATTCCATTTGTATGGTGAGTAGTTCCATGGCTTGACAGAGTCTCCTCACCAAAGTCAATGTTATCCCACACAAGTGTTGTGGGTGCCCTCTTTGAGAATCCTTTTGGGATTTTGTCTCTGCCCTCTACTAGTGTCAGTTGGGCAAGGCTGGTGCCTAGACACATAATTGTGTCCCATGATGCACAATGTCCCAGTTTGTTAAGAAGTGACACAATCTGTGATGACCCTGTTAAATGTCGAACAGTCAGACCTAAACACAAGGACTTAGGTGTCTGCTTACGGCCCTTGGAGGCAGGGTACACGATGTCTTGACAGATGGACAACACTTTTAAATGTAAGTCATCTGCAATGTCAACATGATGATCCAATGTTGGGTCCTCAGTGGCACCTATAATCCAGCTGACTAGATTATATAGCTCAAGGGGAACAACAGTCTGAGCTTCAGTGATATTTAAATCTTCTGAAGTGGGAGGCCACGGGTATGACATGCCAGGAGAGTCACTAAGCAGTCTTTTTAATAACAATGCTGCTGTATACAGTGTCCTTGTGTCCTCTGGAGTCTTGGAAGACTCTCTTGTCCTTGCAGTTGTTTCGGTCTCACTCTCTGTCTGACTCACTTCACTCGACTGTGTGGTTTCTGTACCTGATGAAAATGGTAGAATGTCTATGAATTTTTCTGTCGACAGAGTCTCAGCAAAAACCAGCTCACAGATGTTGCGCTTGGTGGGGGCGTGAAACACCAGTTGAAGGAAATCATGGGTCAGCCTCCTCTTCAACGTATCCTGCCTGCAACGCAACAATACAGTGACGGTTACGAGTTACAAGAGCACCATCGAGAGCATGCTTATAGTATAGGGCTGCAGCTATCGATTATTTTAGTAATCGAGTATTCTATCAATTATTCCATCAATTAATCGAGTAATTGGATAAGAAATACTTTTGCTTTGTTGAAGAGCAATAGTAAACAGAAGAGAAAAGGCTCTCTTAAAATAAACAACTACCTGGTTTCCTTTTTAAAAATCACGTTTATTGTAAATTAACACAAAGACCAACAATTTAAAAAAAAAATAAATAAATAAAAAAAGCAAAACTCCAGTTTAGTGACATAACTAGCCCCGGAAGAGAGGCAGAGGGGAGGAAAGCAGCTGTACAGCCTTAATGTTTTCACATCTAACTCACATCTTATTTAGTTATTAGCTTTTAAATTTAGCACAAGGTTGCTTTAATTATGTGCAAATTAATAAAAGACAAGAAAGATTGGATACTTCATTGAAAATTACATCTTTTAATGAACTTTGCTGCTGATATTTTCTTGCTACTGATACAAAAAGTAAATAAAAATGATTAATGTGTTCGGCTATTGGTCTATAAAATGGTGAAAAATGTTGATCACTGTTGCCCAAAGGCCAAGAAGTCATCCTCAAATATCTTGTTTTGTACAAACTGACAGTCCACGGGTCCATGTCATTGGTTCGACAGCCCATTGGTTCGACATCCCATTAGTCCGACTGTCGGCGGTACTGAACGGCTCGCGGCGGGCGTATGGTGTGCTGCGACCGACTTGAGGCGGAGCAGGCTCATGGCTTATGTGTTTGTCACTTTCTTTTTCATTTTAACCCACACCATGATCCTTTCCTGACCCTAACCAAGTGGTTTTTGTGCCTAAACCTAACCAGACCTCAACCACAGGGCATCATGATGATTTCGGAACGGACTTCGGAACAATGAGTTTAATATGGTCGGAACAATGGGATGTCGAACCAATGGGCTGTCAAACTAATGGGCAGTTCCCCAGTCCGCAACCCAAAGATATTCACTTTACTGTCATAGACTAGAGAAACCAGAAAATATTCATATATAAGAAGCTGGAATCAGAGAATTTGGACTTTTTCTTCTTAAAAAAAAAGACTCAAAACGATTAGTTGATTATGAAAATAGTTGGCGATTAATTCAATAGTAGATTAGTCATCGATTCATCGTTGCAGCCCTATTATATTAATAGTAATGAAACACACTGCACATCAGCTGTTCTGCCTGTTGCCAACTGGCAGATGATACATGAACCTGTCTGCCCGTACCACAAGACTAAAAAACTGTTACTAAAACTGGTATTGCAGTTACCTGTAGTTTGAAGCATCAAGACCTTCATGTGATTTCACCAGCTCAATAAAGGTCCTTCTCAGCTGGGTCATCCTCAGCACCTCTTGGTTGACAAGTATTGCAGTGGGGCAGCATAGCTAAACTGTTGTTCATTTTGTGATGAAAGCACCAAATTTGGTACGCTCATTGCTGAATATATGTTGAATGAATCTGGATATTGGGGCATCACAAATTTTAATTCTGAGGACTGTGGCAGCCATTTTAAAAAATGGCTGCCAGTGGTTACTGGCATGGAATGCTTTGTCTATCCTTTTTCATGTTTTTAGTGCCACAAATATAATTTAGAGGCATATTAAAGTGGAAAAAGCTTTATTAAAATGTAATAGAACAGAACATGAGCTTTTTAAAACGTTTTATTAGCTTCTCATTCACAGTTTACGGCCTCCTCTTTGGCTTGTCTTCCTTTGTTGCTCCTTAAAAAGCAAAAAAATGAAAATATTTTAATCACTTGCCAGATGATATTGTTAGACTCATTATTTTCAGTACAGTGAATGTACAAAATAAATAGAACACCTACCTTGTACTTTGAGTTATGAGAGATATGGTAAGCTCTCACATTTTCCCTCACAGAAGCAGAGGCCTGAAAGCTGAAGTGTTTGGGGCTACATTTTCTGCTCAGATTCAACCAAATGCTTCAAAACTCATTAGACGATGCTTCACAGTGCAGTTGGACATTGACCTGAAGCATACTGCAAAAGCGACCAAAGACATTTTTAAGACAAAGAAAAGGAATGTTCTGTGATGGTCAAGTTATATCATCTGACCTGAATCCAATTGAGCATGCGTTTCTCTTGCTGAAGCCAAAACTGAGGGCAAAACACCCAAAACACAAGCAGGAAGTGCAGACGGCTACAGTAAAGGGCTGGCAGAGCATCACCAGGGAAGAAGCCCAGCATCTGGTGATGTCTATGTGTCCAACACTTCAGGCAGTCATTGACTGCAAAGGATTTGCAACCAAGTATTAAAACTGACTGTTTAATTGATGATTATGTTAATTTGTCCAAATACTTATAAGCCCTTAAAGTTGGGGGACTGTGTGAAGAAATGGTTGTAATTCCTACACGGTTCATACTACATTTTTGAAAAAAGCCTTAAATGAAAGCTGAGAGTCTGCACTTTAAGCAGGTATTCATTGTTTCATTTAAAACCCACTGTGGTGGTGTACAGAGCCAAAATGATGACAACTGTATCATTGTCCAAATAATTATGGACCTGACTGTACCTACAATTTTCTTGCATATTATGCACAGGGCAGGAAGGACAGAGCCTGAGCACTGGATAGGCAGGCCTGACTTGGACCGCAGTTTCTTCGTCGGAGGAGTGCTGCTGGACGGAGACGAGACAGACTCTCCTCTTGAGCGGTCTTCCGTATCAGTCTCTCTCTCACGTGCGAACCGTCTCTCCACTGAGTCTATTGCCTTTTTACCTACGATAGCAGGTGGGATGGTAGGCAGCGTCCTCGGGAATATCTTCAAACTCGATATCTAAACAGTGTTTGTAGTTCCCAACCAAATGCCAAAACTTGCCTTTCAACGCGAGCCACCGGTCTAGGCTTTTTCTGTATGTATTCCAGCGTGTGATGGTGAAATTTTGCACCTTCTCTCGCTTTACAGAGACTATGTGCATATAGCACTGTTTATGTTTCAGTTTTCTACCTTTTACAGGACTTTCTGGTGTGTTTTCCTCATCACTGCTGCTGGAGGAAGCCATATTTCCGCTCCAATATCTGGAAACCATGACGACACGACAAGCCGTTCTTTTATTGGTGTAGCACGATCACATGACGGCCGTGCCACCACTCGCATACCAAATCTCATTACGCTCAGGAGGAACTAATCATTACGTTCAGACGGAACTAGTGCAGAATTACGACCCCGATCACAGGACTCTTGTGGGGTTATGAGCTACGAACTCCCACTGATTAGCTGAACATGTATCGACCTTTTTTATGAAGTAAAGATCGTGTAGTCCCCAGATGTCGGAGCGGAAATCAGTTTCTGTGAGACTTTTTTTGGTTCACCTTATGGCCTAATACTAACATGCCTGAAAATGCATATCACATAACCATTCATGCATGCTGGGCATGCACGCACTGAATGTAAACAGGAAGCAGAGTGTCTACTCTGCGGCTGTTTGCTTAGTTATAGAAAATACGTCCGCCCCCTTGCTAGTCGGCACCAGAAATATTAGTCGGTGAAACCAATTAGTGTTTTATTCATGTACAAGGCTGCTTAACTGTCATGCAGCAGCCTGCGACTAGTGAGGGCTACAGAGCCATCAGACAGTAGTCCTCCTCCTAGCAGTAATGCCCGAGTAGAGTTTTAAAACCGCATGGTGGGAAATTGGAGAGATGTCCTTTAGCAAAACCAACACGGTTTGGCAGTACTATGATCTAGAAAATGAATTCAGCAGCAATTTATCTTTTTTGAGATGTTATATTATTTGTTAATTTTAAGTGAGGTTTTTTTCAGATAATGTGCAGGGTTTACAGTCATACTGAATGGCGCAAAATGCCTCTCATTTTAGCTGAAATGTAATTATCATTTAGATGTTGTTTTATTAACTTTTAAGGTAATTGCTATAATTTCTATCGGAGAATCTGCAAGGTTTATTGTGCCCCACATTTCAGATGCAATTTATTTATTTTAGATGTTATTTTAGTGGTTAACTATTGACTGAGTTGTCATTCCGCACGGCTCGTATTTCAGCTACATTTAAAATCCGACATGGTTGTTGAGGATGGTGATTAAAGGCTTCAAAGGGCTCTTAATGCACACAATATTTTTGGGACAATATCTCAAATACTTAACAACTAATTGTGTTAAATTTTGACTTGTTTCTGAGTGTTTTCCCTTTTTTAGACTAATCGACTAGTCTTAAAGCAACACTTACCTTTTTTCAAAAGATTTTCACTTTTCTTTTTTTAGGATAAAATGCTATTAATAAGCTGATGGCACACTAAAATGTAAGTAAATTCCACCAGAAATAAAAACTCATAATTATACCATTCTCATATGGTTCTAAGAAAACTCTGACCAATCATTGCATTCGAATGCAATGATTGGTCGGAGTTTTCTCCTGTCCTGTCTGTCTTCCCCACGTGGAGGCCTCCGACTGACGTAACCTCTCGCGTAACATCCCTCGCCCCCGAGTCTGTGAGACAACAAATACGCTAGTAACAGGGAGGCTTTTGGATGTAAACTAGTAACAGGGACTGTGGATGTGAACTTTTCTCCATAACAATGGCAGACAAATGCGCACCACCGCTTCCACATCCAGCTGCTCCAACAGGAAAATCAGTTGGCAAAAGAAAGAATATTACAGAAAAAGCTAACACTAAGAGAGAACTTGATGCTGCAAGAGCCAAAACTCAGGTCAACATCGGCTCTGCTTTCGAGCAATGGCGAAGACTGATGCAGCTTCATCCTGAGCTAAAAGGGGACAAGATGGTCGCAGAGTTTCTGCTGGACAGGTATTTTTAGTTTGCCTCTAAGTTTGAATCAACATGGGGGCAGCCTCTGCGTACACCAGCCAGCAAAGTAAACACAATGCAACAAGAAGTATATTCTTCAGTGCAATACTGTTGCAAGTTTCTAACAGACATTAGAAACCGCTGCAGAGATCTAACGCTACAGCCGAGAGAGCTCAGGATGTGTTGCAAGCTTGGCCTGCTACGTCAAACTAGCCCTGAGAAGACCGTGGTTTTGCCTGGAGCTGTTCTGACAGGGAGATGCTGGCAGCACTGTGACAGGACATGGAAGCGGGGGAAGCGCGGAGGGGTTAGCTCTAGGCTAAGAGCTAACCCCATCAAACCAGCTGTTTGCAATGTCCTTCTGGCGAACGTCCGCTCGCTGGACACGAAAATGGATTACATCCGACTGTGGAGATCAACTCACCAAGGAGTTAGGGACTGCTGTGTCCTTGTGTTCACTGAGACATGTATGAATGGTAACATATCAGACTCCGGTGTTGAGCTAATGGGGCTAACACTACATAGAGCAGACAGGGAGGCTGCATCATCTGGTAAGCTCCGTGGTGGCGGTGTGGCAATATACACAAACAATTCATGGTGCTGTGATGTGAAGAGGATCTCCCAGTTCTGCTCTCTGGATGTGGAGTTTTTGACTGTGAAATGTCGACCCTTTTCATCTTACTATTGCACTATATGTTCTTTCTTATATGTTGCACAAATTGTTTTTAAATGTTTTATTTATTTTTGCTTGGGGTATGTGAAATGTCATTTTGTTTTTGAGCTGCGCATAAAAATGACAAATAAAGAAGTTTAGTTCAGTTCATAACGTTATATATGACAACTCAGCATCCAGTTGCTAATGGCTAACGTTTACTGTAGCCTAGCCTCTGAAACATTAGCGTTATCTTCCTTGTGTGTCTTCACTGAGGCCTACTAGTAACGTTAACACTACTATCTAACGTTTGCAGTGTAACCTTATTCTAAAACTCAACAGTCATCACTGACTCCGGCTGAGTTTTAAAACTCCGGGGTTGCGTTTGACTGCCTTGGTTGTAACATTACAGTCGCTCTTCTCTTCCGTGTATCTAATGTTACCTTGCCAACGCCTACGTCTATCATAGACGTAATGAGGACATAATGGAGGAAGGGGGAGTAGGTTTTTTCAAGGGAGGTGGACTTGCAGGAGGAGGAGGATGGGACTTTGGAGGGAGTCGGGAGTTGTGGATATTCAAATTTTTTCTAAGTGCTGTGTGAAATGCAAGAAAGGTAAGAGTAGCTTTAATTAAAATTTACTTTTCGTTGATGGACAATGAGATAGAACTAAAAGTAACATATGAGTATCAGGCAGTGAAGGCGGCAAAAAGCCAGTTGGGAGTCGTTGCAAAGCAAATACAGCAACAGACCAGGGTGGTACCAGGAACATTATCCATTGCCAGAGGAAGTCATGGTGATGGGAAAGGAGTACCCACACTAGAAGAATGAAACAACAAAAGCTATGTAGATCTAACTGTATTGTGTTGGCTCAGCCAGGCTGTTTTCACAAATGTTTTATATGTTTTCCTACAGAATGCAATGCACCCAAATTCATACATATCCCACATATTTTGAAAGGCTGTGATCAGATGACCAGTGCACTGACAGCAGTAAACAAGGAAGCACTGCTGAGCACTTGTAAGGAGACAGGTTGGAGTGGTGGATGGGTCACAAAAAAATGGGCTTTCGCCCGGGACTTTCCCCTGGAGTAGCATGATTGGATCTTTATGAACTTTAAGTAGCTTTGGGTTATTTTAAGGTACACTGGCATGCAAAAGTTTTGGCACCCATGATAAAATTTGCTTTTCAACACTTTAAGTGAGATTAGTGTGTTATTTTTGTTTTTTAAAGTGAAAAAAAAGAGAGGGCTGTAGAGGAACAGCCTCTCTGGACTGAACCAGTATTATTGATGAATGGACCCAGGAGACCACCGGAGGGTCAAATGTTTAGGAGTCACCCCTGTAATACCCTGACTGGACAAAAACTTCTTTCAGCCATCCTTAGGCCAAAAGGAGGTAAAAAAGTCACTTGGGATCCCTCAAGTTTCAGATGCCATCTTAAAGTATCCAGCCTTGGGGCAAAACGCGGTGATGAATGACCCACTAGTTGTCGTGAGGAAATGCTTCTTTTTCCACCACATGCTGACCATTCGCATTGCCCCGGGAAAATCACGCCCTCCACTCTCTTACCAAATGTTTCTGTGTGACAAAATTGAAATGTCTGTTGGAAGTGATATTATACATTTTATGTATTTAACATTTTTTATGTGTTTGGAATTGTAGAAATGTAATTTGGGTTCATTAAACAACTTGTTTGCATGAATATGTGCTTCCTCATTTTGTTTTTCATTATATGTTTCAACTATAGGTTGTTTTTAATTGTATTCATTTTAATTGGAAGAACCAATTTTGACCATAATGAGAAGAGTATGTGCCTATCGTGCATAACATGTCAAAGTCTAAGATCTCGTATAATAAAAAGCATTACGTTTCTTTTGAAATAAAGTAATCAGCCTGTTTTACAACTAAGAAGACCACCTTATCAGATCCGCCCACTTTGGCTGGTTAAAAACATGTGCGCTCTGGTGCACTCTCTCTCTTGTGTGTTTCGCTCTCTTGTATTTCCACTCTTGTTTTCTTCTTGTTTCCTCTCTCTTGTCTCGCTCTCTTGTGCTCTTCTTGTTTTTTTTTTGTGTCTTCTTTTTCTTATCTTAGCCTCTTTCGTATTTACGTTTTAGTTATACTTTTATACTCTCACGATCAAAGTTACTTTAAACTTTTAAGTTTTGCTTATCCAGTTTTCTTTTATCCCGTGTTTTCAACATTTTTATGCGTGTTAATAATAACTTTGATAACAATATCTAATGGCCAACGATATTGTTTTCATCATTATTATAAGCGAGTAATTATAACAAACTAGACAAGTGCCCTTTTCGACCTGCCTCTTCACCCAAAGATTCATCAAACCCATCGGCTGCCAGCCACTTGCCACAGTGGTTCTCGTGCCAAATCCAAAGGCTCTCTGCAGCATAAGGAAACCGACGTGGGGTACCCACAAGACTTCATAGGCTCTTCACAGCTGGTTTCATTCTGCTGGAAAGTCCAGGAGTTGCAAAGTGAAAGTTCGGGGCCCCAGGAGAAACGTCTGCATGATTCGCTGCTAAGAAGGGAGGCAACGAACTCCCCTCACAAGCGACCCGCTGGGCAGTGGTAAGAGCTGATGTCAAATAGGAGATTTAATTATCTTAATCTTAATCTAGGATTCCTCAGATAAATATTTTGCGCATACCTGCGTTCCCAATTTAACATACTCTCTCACTATCGCCAAATTAAATAACTCACACGAGCGTTACTTCTTGTTTAGTCCATTGTACATGCTGTTGATTTTGTGTTATTTCATGTTATCCTCATTCATTTATTCAGTTGTTACCCATTTATCTTAAATAAATTTTCATTTATCGCCAAGTCGTTGTCTGTGGATATTTCTTTTGAGCAGGAATTAAGATCACTGTATGGAGAATTCATAACCCAGATACTGAGATTGATACAGCGTGCTGACGAATTAATAATTGGTTTTACGGAGCTATTAATTTGATTAGTCGCTTCCCTCATTAAGAGGGTGGTGCCCCAGACTTTATTACGAGTGCAAACATTCTCAAAACTGTGGATACTCTCAGACATTTGAGCTCTCAGCGTCTCAGACCTTAATTAGCTGGTTAGTGCTATGGCGTGTTTATAGTCATCATTAGGAAAGGCTAGGTGATGTAAATTTCAAAGCTTTAAAATTACTTTGTAATTACCTCCTTAAACCTTGTCCCAACAATCAGCAGCCATGGCCTCCTCTAAACAGCTGGCTTGCCCTCTGAAAACTGAGTTGACGTCTGAAAGACCAAGAAAACTTTCTGAGAGAGCTGCTTGTAGGATTGCTAGAAAGGCAAACCAAAGCCCCCGTTTGACTGCGAAAGACCTGCAGAAAGATTTATCAGACTCTGGAGTGGTGGTGCACTGTTCTACTGTGCAGTGACACCTGTACAAATATGACCCTCATGAAAGAGCCATCAGAAGAAAGGATTTCCTGTGCCCTC
The DNA here is from genome assembly GCF_041903045.1 of Epinephelus lanceolatus. Lineage (NCBI taxonomy): Eukaryota > Metazoa > Chordata > Actinopteri > Perciformes > Serranidae > Epinephelus > Epinephelus lanceolatus. The sequence goes on from NC_135740.1 coordinate 1,079,239, forward strand.
ACCACAAAATTCAGCATCAGTTTGCAAAGAACATCTAAACAAGTGTGATGCTTTTTGGAAACGAGCCTTGTGGACTGATGAAGTTAAATTAGAACTCTCTGGACACAATGAGCAAAGGTATGCTTGGAGAAAAAAGGATGCTGAATTTCATTAAAAGAATACCTGTCCAACTGTTAAACACAAGGGTGGATTGATCATACTTTGGGCTTGTGTTGCAGCCAGTGGCACGGGCAACATTTCACATGTAGAGGGAAGAATGGATTCAGTCAAATTCCAGGAAATTCTGCAAACAAACAAACAAAGCAAGCAAAAGAAGCTGAAGATAAAAAGAGGATGGCTTCTACAACAGGACAATGACCCTTAACACACTTCGAAATCCATGGTGGACTACCTCAAGAGGAGCAAGCTGAAGGTTTTGCCATGGCCCTCACAGTCCCCTGACCTAAACATCATTAAAAATCTGTGGGTAGACCTCAAAAGAGCAGTGCATGCAAGACGGCCCAACAGTCTCACAGAAGTCTTTTGCAGGAAGAATGGGTGAAAATCCCCCAAACAAGAACTGAAAGACTCTTAGCTGGTTACAAAAAGCATTTAGAAGCTGTGATACTTGCCAAAGGGGTAGCACTGACCACACAGGGTGCCCAAACTTTTGCTTCAGCAGTGAAGGGCGTGAGGCCCCTTCACTTCCGGTTAGTCGAAAAACTCCGGGCTGTGCCTCCAGAGGTAAAGGAAGAATTTTTTTTTTTTACCGATGGATTTCCAGATTGGGTCATCTTTTACTTACTTAGCTATTTACAGTAAACGTAATTTTGAACAAGGGTGCCTAAACTTGCACGCAACTGTATGTCCTCACCAAGTTTCTTTTCTCAAAACCTAACCTCAATAACTTTACTTGCTTAAACCTAAAGACACACAACCATGTTTATTTTCCTAAACCTAAACACAGTAACTTTCATTGCCTAAACCTAACCTCTGTAACTTTACGGTAATAACGTAACTGTACCTTTAGGATCTAATGTCATTCGTGCAGCACCAAGTTGCGCATGCATTTTTTTGTAACTGTTCTATAAGAATACATTGACATTACAGGTTTTGACTGATTAGGCCCAATTTGGAAGCGAATGTGGGTGTCTGCATCATTGTTTCTAAAAGTCTCAGTTTCTGCCTGTCCAGACTAAAGGGCAATCCCAATAAGTCTCCATTTTATGGATTCCAAAACACTGGAGTATTATTGAGGCTAGGCATAAGCGTAGCAATGGTTATGTTTTAAAACAAAAATACATTAGTGTGCATGTAACCTTGGACTGCGGTTAATGTAATGGAAACCAGAGATATACACTCAGCAGATTAGTGTAACTGTAGTGGTAGTGGTAAACGTATTCTAATATTATATAAGATATTTGTTTTTGGAGTGGAGGTGTCTTTGGAAAAAAAACAAAAGACCTGAGCATATTTCTCAGAAGCTAAAAACAAGAGGACATCTCTCATGTGACAACTGCAGAAGCTGTACAATAATGCAATGTTGTATTGGAGCCTGTCTTAGGTTGTCTTATCACAATGACACAGCAGTTGCTCTCTGTGATGGAGCAACAGGGCAAGGGCAGCAAAGCAAAGTGTGTAAACAGTGGATCTTGGGCAATGACGTTAAGTGCAAAAAGTCTGATTTGGCCTGCTGGTGTAAATCTGAGCATGGTTCCTATTTTTCTGTTTTCCGTCTCCAGTGGCTTCTGCTATCAGACAAGGCCTACCCTATTTTAGGCTTCAGAGCCCCCGTGTCGCTTCCCACAGGCTGTTAGAGCACATATGGCACTACAGAAACACTGCTGAGGGCGACATTATCAATTCATTGCTCTGTTGCAAGGGCTGCCCTTCGGGAAACACAGCTCTCTTTCTTCTCTGTTTACGTGTATGTTTAAAAGAGGAAATTAGTCAAGGAATATATGGCTGGTTTGGGGGGTGGGGATAATAATTCACTGCTTTTACAATCCTGCAGGATTGCATGGCTTTATTTGAAAAAAGCCTGGAATCAGTCAGATGTATTTAGTTAATGGGTGACTGTCAAATACTCGACAGGGTGCCTGTAGACTCCCCTTGGCAATCAGCTGAGCCACTGAGTGACACACAGACATAATTGTTAAACAGTTAACAGCAGGTGTGCCAGTGGGTTTATCAACTGGGTGCCTTCCATTATGAAGGAAACCTGACAGGCTCAATTAAAAAACCATTGAACCTCTGGGAAGATTCTCACGATGTGACTCATCCTCCGTGCTCAGAGAAGCTGGCTCAGAAATATCACTGGAGGGGAGGGCTGATAATCGAGGGCTGAGATCATTAAAACCGCATTAGGTACAGTAAATTGCACACTGGTGGCTCCAAAATGGCAGCAAGACAACTATTTCCCCCATATTAGCCAAATATCCCACATGCTATTGTTAATGATAGCCAAAATGTATCACATTGGCTTCTTTTCTATCGCAGGATGAGGAGGGTTCCATTCTGTATTGGAGGACTAATCTAAAGGATCAGGGGACATCCTGGTGGGGTTTTGATGTTTCAGACTGAAGGTGAGATGATAGCGGTAAGCACTGTCAAACACACACAGGGACTGTGTTTAAGTCCATATCAAGTCATCAGTAGGGAAATCAGTGAGTAGCCCCTGGTATAGCATACCTTAACAATGACTGGTAAGAATATGAAGAAGAAAAAAAATGGGATGCTTCATGCTGGCCTGGTTGGCTACATCTGCCCTGACTGAAAACTTAAAAACATCACAACCAAAATGCTGGAAGAATCTCACTTGGAACGTGAACGTGAGATATGTTATTACAAGGACTTACAGCTTTAAAGGAACTCTTACCTTTCTTGCATTTCACACAGCACTTAGAAAAAATTTGAACGTCCACAATTCCTGCATCCCTCCAAAGTCCCATCCTCCTCCTCCTCCTCCTGCAACTCCACCTCCCTCCAAAGGCCTAGTTCCCCCTCCTCCATTATGTCCTCATTATGCCTATGATAGACATAGGCGTTGGCAAGGTAATGTTAGACACACAGAAGAGGAGGGCGAGTGTAACGTTACAAATGCAACCCCTGCGTTTTAAAACTCAACCGGACTCAGTGATGACTGATTAGAATTAGAATAAGGTTATAGTGCTAATGTTAGATAGTAGCGTTAACGTTGCTAGTAAGTGGAAACACACAAGGAAGATAACGTTAATGCTTCAGGCGCTACGCTACAGTAGGCTAACATTAGCAATTAGCAACTGGATGCTGTGTTGTCATGCTATGAACTGAACTGAACTTCATTTGTCATTTTTATGTGCAGCACATAAACAAAATGACATTTTGCATACCCCAAGCAAAAAGAAACAAAATATTTAAAACAATTTGTGCAACGTATAAGAAAGAACATATAGTGCAATAGTAAGATGAAAAGGGTTGACATTTTACAGTCAAAAACTCCCCATCATGAATTTTTTGTTTGTGCCAGACCGCCACCACGGAGCTTACCAGATGATGCAGCCTCCCTGCCTGCTCTATGTAGTGTTAGCCCTGTTAGCTCAACACCAGAGTCTGATATGTTACCATTCATCCATGTCTCAGTGAACACAAGGACACAGCAGTCCCTCACTCCTTGGTGAGTGGATCTCCACAGTTGGATGTAATCCATTTTTGTGTCCAGCGAGCGGACGTTCGCCAGAAGGACATTGCAAACAGCTGGTTTGATGGTGTTAGCTCTTAGCCTAGAGCTAATCCCTCCACGCTTCCCCCGCTCCCGTGTCCTGTCACAGTGCTGCTAGCATCACCCTGTTGGGACAGCTCTACGCGAAACACCGGTCATCTCAGGGCTAGCTCGACGTAGTAGGCCAAGGTGGCAACACATCCTGAGCTCTCTCAGTTGTAGAGTTAGATCTCTGCAGCGGTTTAATGTTAATGTTTAATGTCTGTTAGAAACTCACGTCTGTATTGCACTGAAGAATTTATTTATTGTTGCATTGTGTTTACTTTGCCGGTGTACGCAGAGGCATTGGTCGCGCTGCCATGTTGATTCAAACTTCGAGGCAAACTAAAAATACATGTCCAGCAGAAACTCTGCGACCATCTCGTCCCTTTTTTATATCCACGAGCTTCCCTGTTACTAGTTTAAATCCACAAGCGTCCCTTAGCCTGTTTGTTGTCTCACAGACTCGGGGGTGGGGGTGTGGGGGGAGATGTTACATGAGCGGTTATGTCAGTTGGAGGCCTCCATGTGGGAAAGACAGACAGGACAGGAGAAAACTCCTCTTGTCCTGCTCTGAATGCAATGATTGGTCGGAGTTTTCTTAGAACCATATGAGAACGGTATAATTATGAGTTTCATCTCAGGTGGAATTCACTTAGTGTGCCATCAGCTTATTATTAGCATTTTAACCTAAACAAAGAAAAGTGTAAAATTTCCAGAAAGGTAAGTGTTGCTTTAACTGCGATGCAATTTATGTCCGAACATAATGTTTTATTTTATTTTTTTTGTTTTTTTAATTGCATGAATCATGTGCTGCTATTTTGTCCCTTACCCACAACCTTCACTTGTAGCCAAGCAGCTTCCCTGAAAATAAGACACCACTGCACTTTTGAATGGCTTCTTTCACTTTAAAAAACTTCCAGACGGCTCAGTTGACAAGTCAAAAGGTAATATGCATTTTGTATCAAACAGAATTAAAATATCACCAAAGTACTTAAAGTTTGAGCTCTTCTTGTAGAAGAGCCAAACGTAAATGGAAAAAAGACAAATGTACAGCATCTTATGATCTCCTCAAAAGTCTGATGCTGGCCTACCAGCAGGCAGTAAAACAGGCTAGGTTTTCCTATTTCTCAAATCTGATTGCCGGCAGCAGTCACAACCCAAGAGTTTTATTTCAAGCGATAAACTCAGTGGTTAAAACTTAACTTTTTTATCTAAAATTTTAGAAAAGTCTGTTGCATCTTAACTAATTTTCCACATGAATCATAATAATATTTTTGAGCAATTTCAATCAGGTTTCCGTACCCAGCACAGCACAGAAACAGCTCAACTTAAGGTCACTAACGATCTACTGCTTGCTGCTGATTCTGGGGCCTGTTCGATTTTAATTCTGCTTGATGTGAGTTCTGCATTTGACAGTCAACCACAATATTTTTTTAAATCGCCTTAAAAACTGTGTTGGTGTGACGGACACTGCTCTTGCCTGGTTCCACTCCTACCTCTGTGACAGATCGTTTTCTGTTGTCATGGGAGAATTCTCTTCATCCTTTGCCCCCCTCTCATGTGGTGTTCCTCAGGGGTCCATCCTTGGTCCACTACTTTTTTCTATCTATATGTTGCCTTTGGGTCAGATGATCTGTAGGCACAACATTAATTTCCATTGTTATGCTGACGATACACAACTCTACCTTCCTTTTTTATTTTTTATTTTTTTCAGCGTAACTTTTGTTTATTTATTTTTTTTACTGTGAAACAGAGTGACAGGAACAAAACAAAACAACATGACAGAAGCAGTAACATAGGACATAAACAGTAGACATAAGGCGAGTAGACATACAAAGAACAATAGACAAAAATAGCATATGTATGGGGCATATTTCAATATTTGAATGAGTGATGTCCGTATTATATGGCTTAGACGGTGGGGTATGGCATGAATAATGAGGAGAGAAAAATAAGTAAACAGAATAAAAAGCAAACATATAAATAAATTTGAGGCATTAGGGTTGTAGTGATGAGAAGAGAAAAAAAATAAAAAAAGTAAAGAAATAAATAAAAAATAAATAAATACATAAATAAACAACAACGCATAATGTAACATTATGTTACAACATGATATGAAGAGATATAATATATAATAATATATTATGAAAATATATATTTGACATAATACACAGTATAATATAACATAATAATATAACACAGTATAACATAAGTATAGCAAGATATAATATAGTGTGATGTATTGTAGTGTAATATGAAGTAATATAGTATGATATAATATAATATAATATAATGTAATATGATACTATATCACACAATAAGTAAATTATTATATAATATAACAAGGCACATCATAATACTATGATAATGACCCGTGGTGACAAGGGTCGGAGCTAAACTAGGAAACCGGAGAAGCCGGAGACCCACTCCACACACCCCCACCGCCCTCTGTTCTGGTTTGTTTTGTTTTTTACTTACCCTTTAGGAGGTGGGAGGTGAAGTATTAATAGTATTAATAATATTGATTATAGTAGTGAGGCAGTTTGTGATTTACAAATTTAGACATGGCAGCCTCGTTGATTTGCAACGAAACTCAAAGCAGGGTGAGTTCAGTGCTAAACAGAGATGTGAATCAGTACGGGAAGAAGTACAGTACAGGCCAAAAGTTTGGACACACCTTCTCATTCAATGCGTTTTCTTTATTTTCATGACTATTTACATTGTAGATTCTCACTGAAGGCATCAAAACTATGAATGAACACGTGGAGTTATGTACTTAACAAAAAAAGGTGAAATAACTGAAAACATGTTTTATATTCTAGTTTCTTCAAAATAGCCACCCTTTGCTCTGATTACTGCTTTGCACACTCTTGGCATTCTCTCCATGAGCTTCAAGAGGTAGTCACCTGAAATGGTTTTCCAACAGTCTTGAAGGAGTTCCCAGAGGTGTTTAGCACTTGTTGGCCCCTTTGCCTTCACTCTGCGGTCCAGCTCACCCCAAACCATCTCGATTGGGTTCAGGTCTGGTGACTGTGGAGGCCAGGTCATCTGCCGCAGCACTCCATCACTCTCCTTCTTGGTCAAATAGCCCTTACACAGCCTGGAGGTGTGTTTGGGGTCATTGTCCTGTTGAAAAATAAATGATCGTCCAACTAAACGCAAACCGGATGGGATGGCATGTCGCTGCAGGATGCTGTGGTAGCCATACTGGTTCAGTGTGCCTTCAATTTTGAATAAATCCCCAACAGTGTCACCAGCAAAACACCCCCACACCATCACACCTCCTCCTCCATGCTTCACAGTGGGAACCAGGCATGTGGAATCCATCCGTTCACCTTTTCTGCGTCTCACAAAGACACGGCGGTTGGAACCAAAGATCTCAAATTTGGACTCATCAGACCAAAGCACAGATTTCCACTGGTCTAATGTCCATTCCTTGTGTTTCTTGGCCCAAACAAATCTCTTCTGCTTGTTGCCTCTCCTTAGCAGTGGTTTCCTAGCAGCTATTTGACCATGAAGGCCTGATTCGCGCAGTCTCCTCTTAACAGTTGTTCTAGAGATGGGTCTGCTGCTAGAACTCTGTGTGGCATTCATCTGGTCTCTGATCTGAGCTGCTGTTAACTTGCGATTTCTGAGGCTGGTGACTCAGATGAACTTATCCTCAGAAGCAGAGGTGACTCTTGGTCTTCCTTTCCTGGGTCGGTCCTCATGTGTGCCAGTTTCGTTGTAGCGCTTGATGGTTTTTGCGACTCCACCTGGGGACACATTTAAAGTTTTTGCAATTTTCCGGACTGAGTGACCTTCATTTCTTAAAGTAATGATGGCCACTCGTTTTTCTTTAGTTAGCTGATTGGTTCTTGCCATAATATGAATTTTAACAGTTGTCCAATAGGGCTGTCGGCTGTGTATTAACCTGACTTCTGCACAACACAACTGATGGTCCCAACCCCATTGATAAAGCAAGAAATTCCACTAATTAACCCTGATAAGGCACACCTGTGAAGTGGAAACCATTTCAGGTGACTTCCTCTTGAAGCTCATCGAGAGAATGCCAAGAGTGTGCAAAGCAGTAATCAGAGCAAAGGGTGGCTATTTTGAAGAAACTAGAATATAAAACATGTTTTCACCTTTTTTTGTTAAGTACATAACTCCACATGTGTTCATTCATAGTTTTGATGCCTTCAGTGAGAATCTACAATGTAAATAGTCATGAAAATAAAGAAAACGCACTGAATGAGAAGGTGTGTCCAAACTTTTGGCCTGTACTGTACATGTTTGACTGCAACGAAGAGACGTGCTGGAACTCAGACCAGGACTGAGGCACAACTAGCCAGAGGACAGGAACCTCCTCAGGTCCTCCTGCCCTGCACACACTGCGGGTTTCCGGTGAGGAGATTCAAAGTGTCCATGGGATCAAGGCTGTGGCTAATCTGTGTGTGATCACAGTTCTTTAATGCTCAACTGGTCCTTCTCTTGGATACGTGATCTGGCACCTGGACCTGGAGTCCTCGCGTCTAAGTTTTTAACTGCCTCGTAAGCTGAAGCTACGCCAGCTAGCTTCTAGCTAGCTACTGCCAGCTACTGCCGAAACACACACCTTTGCTGCCGGAGCTGTTCTGTCTCCTCAGCTACCTCCTGCCCCAACCATGGCACCCCGCACCCCACCACATACCGTGCCCTGTGTGGACTGCCAGAAAACAGAAAGAGAGATCATTCACCTCAGACAAGACATCCGACGCCTCTCCGACGAACTCAGGAAAAAAGACTCCCTCCTCTCTGACTTCATCGACGCCGCAACCACACAGTCCATAATAATCTCCAACATGTCGGCTGCTGCCGATACTATCCCTTGGGATCCAACAACACCATGCCGTCAGCCCTCCACCACCTCCACCACCTCCACCCCCACCCCCGCCTCACAGGCTCCCTGGTCAGTGGTAGCACATAGAAGAATGGGGGTGAATCTCTGTGCTCCTTCGCCTCCGTCGCCTTAACCTTTCCAACCGCTTTTCCGTGCTACCAGCTGACGTCGGAGCTCACCCTGCTGATTTCCCCATCGCTGGAGCTCCTCCCAACCCTGATGTTGTTCCTCTTTCCGAACCGGACACAGCGGTGACAGCGGCGGCTCCTCCACCGGCAGCCGCGTCAGCCGCGGCAAGGGCGCTCTCATCTCCGGCTGCTACGTGGTCCAGCACTGGAGCCACACCTAAAGTCCCAGTCCTCAGCTCCTCACCAGACCGTGGAGAAAAGAGAGACGCCATGGTGACGCCGATCCACTCAACACCCCCTCCTGTGCTCCCGACTCCATCCAACCCATCCTCCCCGCCGTTCGCGTGCGCTCCAGCCTCATCTCGGCAAAACAAACTGCCGGGCAAATCCTCCTCTTTCTGCCGCAGATTGCTGAAGGAGGCTGTGAGCAGATGCTCTGGTGGTCTCATTTGTCCCCAGCCACCTGAGGAGCAGCCTCCAGAGCTGGTCAACAGCTCCATGACTGTAGCAACTGAAGCCGCTGCGGCCACTGCTGTGGTCGATCTCCGATCCTCCGCTGCTGCTGCTGCACCATCCTCCAGCGCTGCGAACCCGACACCCGCTCCTCTTTTCCCCGTCACTGCTCTGATCGTCGGCGACTCCATCGTCCAGCGCATCCACTTTGCAAACGCTGCCACGCACTGCTTCCCCGGAGCCACGGCCGCTGGCATCCTGGACAAACTCCCTCGTCTCCTGGAGTCAGTATCCCCGACAATTACAAAAGTGATCATCCACTGCGGCTCGAACTAATGAAAGTCCACTTCAGTCATCTTTTCAAGCTCCTCAATAGTTGTGGAAAATCTGTTTTTTTCTCTGGCCCACTCCCCACGTTCAGTCGTGGTGCCGGTCGTTTCTGCAGGATTTTCTACCTCCACAGCGCCCTGCTTTCTATGCACGCGACAGTCTCCACCTGAGCACGCTGGGCTCCCGCATGCTCACCTCCAACATCCACCACACAGTGAGGTACGTGTGTGATTGACTGTTTACATCATACACCTGTCCGTGTGAATCTTCCCCTCCCACCCTCTCTACAAACCCTCCCACTCCTCAATCCCAGAGGAGTACGTGCAACAGTCTCATTCCCTCCCTCTGGTCGCTGAGACCGCGTAAACTTAACCGCACCAGGAGATCTGTTGACCACTCTGTGTTAATTCCTGTTTCACGCTCTCAGGAACCCTCTCACACCACTCTTAAACTCTCCCTCTTCAATATCAGGTCACCCACGAACAAAGCCACGCTTCTCTCTGATTATATTGCTGATTTAAACCTTGACATTGTTTGCCTCACTGAAACCTGGCAGAAGCCTAACGATTTCTTTCATTTAAATCAGTCTCTCCCCCCCGGGTTTGTTTACACTGCCAAACCATGCACTTCCAGGAAAGGGGGCGGTCTCGCGTTTTAAGATAACCCCTGTTCCCGTGAAAGACTCCTCATCTTTTGAGGTGCTGGCTGTGCAGCTAAATGGTCCTGTTCCTACTATTATTGTGACTGTGTATCGTCCACCTAAGGCCCCTTCCACCTTCCTCACTGATCTGTCATCTGCTTTAGCTATCTGTGTGCCACCACTCCAAACATAATATTAACCGGGGATTTTAACATTCATGTTGACAACCATAGTGACACCTTCTCCATGGACTTTATCTCAACTCTCGACAGCTTTGAGCTCACTCAGTATGTTAAATTCCCAACCCACAACAAGGGTCACATTTTGGACTTGATCTGCTGCTCTGGCGTTGCCCCATTTAATCTCTCTGGTACAGAACTCCCACTTTCTGATTACAAACTCCTAACTTTCGATGTCTACCTCCCAGTTTGCAAATCCCCTTACGAGCGCACCATTTCCTTCCGTAATCTCAATAACATCAATCAAGATCATCATGCTGACCTTGTTGAGCATTACAACAGCACGCTACTCTCTGCACTGGACACCCTGGCCCCTTTGAAAACCCGCACTGTGACCTTTTCTTTATCTGCTCCCTGGTTTACCTCCGAGCTCCGTCAACTTAAAACACATGGTCGCCACCTTGAGCGCCTCGCCAAAAGAACTGGACTCACTGCTCACCGTCAAATGTACTCGGACCACATCGACTCTTACAAGACTGCTTTAAACACCACCAAGTCTGCCTATTACTCCAACATCATCCAACAAGACAGCAACAACACCAGGACTCTATTTTCCACTATAAACACACTGCTCAAGCCCAAAGTAACGACCTCCCACTTTACGTCAGTTCTACAGTGTCAGCAATTCCTGGACTTCCTACACCACAAAGTCTACTCCATACATCAGCAGCTTGCTCCTCCCGTCTCCTCTCAGTCTAACACTCCTTGGTTTATTAATAATGTCCAGCTCACCAGTACCTTGTCTGCCTTCTGTCTGCCCTCCACACAACAAGTATCCCAACTGATCATATCTTCCAGGTCCTCCACTTGCCCACTTGATCCACTTCCAACTCCACTGGTCAAAGCGTGTCTCCCCTCGCTCTCCCCCCTCATTACACAAATCTTGCACTCCTCCCTCTCAACTAGTACTGTTCCTTCCTCTCTCAAAACTGCCTCAGTCACACCCATATTAAAGAAACCTGGTCTAGATCGAAACAAACTCAACAACTATCGAGCCATCTCCAACCTCGCTTTCATCTCTAAAGTCATAGAACGCACAGTAGCCTCCCAACTCCAAGACCATCTGTCAATAAACAACCTCCTTGAGCCATTTCAGTCCGGTTTCCATCACAATCACAGCACAGAAACAGCTCTCATTCAAATAACAAATGATCTTCTTCTAGCAGCAGATTCTGGTCTTCTCACCATTCTCATATTCCTTGACCTCAGTGCCGCCTTTGACACTATATCTCACTCAATCCTCCTCGATCGTTTGGCTGGCACTGGGGTCTCTGGTACTGCTCTTCTCTGGTTCCATTCATACCTGTCCGACCGTTCACAGTTCATTCAAGGCCAAAACACCAGACCATCACCCTCACTACTCACTCACGGTTTTCCACAAGGTTCAGTGCTAGGCCCTCTTCTCTTCCATCTCTTCATCTATATCCTCCCCCTTGGCAATATTTTCCATCACTTTGGTATCCACTTCCATTGTTATGCCAATGACACCCAAATTTACATTTCCACTAAACCCAACTTTACCTCACCCCCAGCTGCCCTCACTGACTGCCTGCAAGCCATCAATAACTGGATGTCAAATAACATGCTCAAACTCAACACCAATAAAAGTGAGCTTCTCCTCATTGGATCCAAGTCATCACTCTCCAAAGCCCACCCCCACAGTATTCCCATCGACGGCTGTTTGGTCCCCACCACATCACAAGTTAAAAGCCTTGGTGTTATTCTAGACAGTACCCTTTCATCTACCTCCCACATCAACAACACCTCACGCACCGCATTTTTTCATCTCCGTAATATCTCCAGACTCCGCCCCTCCCTTTCTCAGCATTCTACAGAAGTCCTTATCAACGCACTGGTCACCTCTCGTTTGGATTATTGTAACTCCCTTCTCACCGGTCTACCACACAAACTCATTCACCGTTTACAAACCATCCAGAACTCTGCTGCTAGAATAATTACTCGCACTAGGTCCTCTAATCACATCACTCCAGTCCTCATCCAGCTCCACTGGCTCCCTGTCCAGCAAAGAATACAATATAAACTCCTCCTGATAACATTCAAAGCCCTCCATAATCTGCCCCCCCCCCCCAACTCTCTAACATGCTTCACCCATATATCCCCCCTCGTCCACTCTGTTCTTCATCAGCTGCTCTGCTCACCACACCTCCTTTCAAACTCAGTTCTTTTGGTGCTCGTGCTTTTAGCTGCTCAGCTCCCAGACTTTGGAACACTCTCCCACTACACATCCGTAATCTGGACTCAGTTGATACCTTCAAGTCACACCTCAAGACACACCTCTTCAAAACTGCCTACTCCCTTTAATCCAAATAGTTTATCCATCCGTTTAGCCATCTCTATTTGTATGTTCTTTATATTTATTACTTGTACATTTATTTTGCTATTTCTATGTTCTGCATGTTTGTTATTTGTATATTTATTATTTGCTACTGTACTGTTCTTATGGTTTCTGTTATTTACTTGTAAGGCGACCTTGAGTGCCTTGAAAGGTGCCAAACAAATAAAATGTATTATTATTATTATTATTAATAATGACAACAGTATTAATGCTAGTGCTAACCATGTTTATATTGAGGAAGAAAGGTAATTTATTAATTGGTTAGAAAAATGGATAAACAGGGAAGAGAAAGAGCTAAATAAATTAAAAAAAATCAAACAAACCAAAGTAAAATAACCCATAGATGAGTTGGGGGGTCCTGGCAGAGCTTTTGTATAATCTAGCGCTGAGATATTGGGTTAGAGTTAGGGAGGTTATTGGGTTGGAGGCGGCAGTAGCTCAGTCCATAGGGACTTGGGTTGGGAACCGGTTGGGCCTGTTCAAGTGCCCTTCCGGACCAAAATATGGAGCGTGGACTGGTAGCTGGAGAGGTGCCAGTTTACCTCCTGGGCACTGCCGAGGTGCCCCTGAGCAAGGCACCCCAACCGCTCGGAGGGCCTGTCATGGGCAGCCCATTCTGACATCTCTCCACTTAGTGCATGTATAGGTCCAGTTTGTGCATGTGTGTTCGGACCTGTGTGTAATTGACAAACAGAGTGAAAAATTGAATTTCTCCTCGGGGATTAATAAAGTATATAAAATTAAAAATTAAATTTAAAAAAATAGAGGGTGGGGGCATTGGTGTCACTGGCAATAGTCGGAGGTGAGGATGCGGATGGGTCAGTGTGTGTATGAATGCTGGTTTGTGTTTGGCTGGTATTATTGAGTCCAGTAGCTGTGAAATGAATCCATTTGGTTATTTTTAAATGCTATTTGTCTTTCTATTGAAATGTGTTCAGATAGTAGGTGATGCCATTGGGATGATGAGAGGTTGTGTCTGTCTTTCCAGTTTAAGAGTATTGCCTTCTTAGCGATTGTTAGGGCGACCAGTATGGGTTGTTCATATTTCAATGGTGGTTCAACTGATGTAAGATCTCCCAGCAGACAAACAGATGGGAAGACTGGAGTGCTGCGACCTATGATTCTAGATAATGTACATGTGATGTTTGTCCAGAATGATTGGATGGGTGGGCAGAGCCAGATGGCATGAAGGTAATTATCTGTAGTGTTTGATGTGCAGTGCGTACTTTATCATTTATCATTGTCTTTGAGTCCCATTTTGTGTAACTGATATTGTGTGAGGTGCACTCTATGTAGAATTTTATATTGAATAAGTTGCAGTTTGGGGTTATTTGACATTAAGAAGGTATTATTAGAGATTTGCGTCCAGGAGTTGGTGTTTATGGTAACTGTTAAATCTCTTTCCCAGTCTTGGACTGTTCGTGAGAGGGTGTTGTCTGTTTTAATTAAAAGTTTGTATAATTTTGCGAATATTTGTTTTCTGAGAGGTTATATATTTGTTTTGATAGAATAGTGGAGGTGTGTCCAGGCTATTGTCTGATATGTTGATTTTACCTTTCAAGCAGTGTTTCAGTTGTGAGTATTGTAGAAAGGAGTTATTGCCAATACCATATTTCTGTTTAAGTTTTTAAAAGGATATGAGTGTGCCATGATCAAATAAGTGTTCTAGATGTGTAATGCCTGCTTTTTTCCATGATTGAGTAATAGTGGTTCATTTTTAATTTGGAATTCTGGATTGTGCCAGATTGGTGTATATTTGGGGCGTCAGTAGCTCAGTCCATGGGGACTTGGGTTGGGAATTGGAGGGTCGCCTGCTCAAGTCCCTGTCCGGACCAAAATATGGAGCGTGGACTGGTAGCTGGAGAGGTGCTAGTTCACCTCCTGGGCACTGCCGAGGTGCCCTTGAGCAAGGCACCGAACCCCCCAACTGCTCGGAGCACCTGTCATGGGCAGCCCCAATCTGACATCTCTCCACTTAGTGCATGCATAGGTCCTGTTTGTGCATGTGTGTGTGTTCGGGCCTGTGTGTAATTGACAACAGAGTGAAAAAAATTGAATTTCCCCTCGGGGATTAATAAAGTATATAAAATTAAAATTAAAAAAAAAATTGTTTGAGCTTATGGGGTGTCCAGTGATTTGGTTGCATTTCCACCAAGCTGTCAGAGTCACTGCTATAAATGGGTTTTTGAAACAGTTATGATTGATTGATTGGGTGAGGAATGGAAGATCAGATAATGATAAGTCTTGACAGTCGTGTTGTTCTATATCCAGCCAGGGGTGTTGTGTACGATGAGTTTTTTGGGTATGTACTGAAGATGGTTTGCAAGGTGGTAAAATCTAAAATTTGGAGCAGCTAGGCCTCTGCGGTCTTTAGGTTTCTTAAGGGTGGATAGTTTTATTTGTGATTTTTTTTTATATTTCCAGTAGAATTTGGTTATGACAGAGTCTATTGTGTTAAACCAATGTGGTGGAGGATGAGTCGGTGTCATAGAAAAAGGTAGTTTATTTTTGGCAGTATGGTCATTTTTATTGCTGCTATTCTTCCGATTAATGAGATTGGTAAGTTGTTCCACCGAGTGAGGTCTTCTTCAATGCTTTTTTGTACTGGTATGTAGTTTAGAGAAAATAGCTCTGACAGCTTGGTGGAAACATTGATACCAAGGTATTTAATGTTGCCCATTTTTATTGTCAGGAAGATTTTTTTGGATGCAGCATTGCAGTCTCCTTCACAGAGTGGAAGAGATTGAAAACTTTAGGGAGTATTGTTGAGGGGTTTGTTAAGTACAGTAGGATATCGTCTGCATACAAACTAATCTTTTGGTGAAAATGATTTGTTTGTACACCATTAATGTGAGTACTTTGTCGAATGGCGGCTGCGAGAGGTTCAATGAATATTGAGAACAGTAATGGAGAGAGTGGACATCCTTGTCTTGTGCCCCGTTGTAGTAAAAAGCGTTGAGAGGTGATATTGTTAGTTATAACTGAAGCGGATGGGGAGTTGTAAAGAGCATCTCTATCTTCCGCTAAATGGCAGCAACAATGTTAACCTCTCTCCTATCATGGCTTGTCTCTCAGATATTAAATGCTGGATGTCACAAAATTTCCTCCTGCTCCATGGGTCTAAATCAGAGGTCCTCCTTTTTGGCCCCCCGAACCTGACTTGTGACTTGGCACAGAATCTTGGAGAACTATCATCTAATATCAAACAATCTGCTTGCAATTTAGGTGTGATACTTGACTCTGACCTTTGTTTTGCCTTACAAATTACAGAGGTAATCCAATCTTGTTCGTCACCATCCACGTAGCCATTTGGTTCATGTTAATCACTTTATCAGGACAAACTTCAGTCCGCTTGATGCGATTAATTACGGCACACACATGCAATGAAACGTGGATATGCTGCTGCTACAGGTGTCTATTGTGTGACAGCAACAGATTTGCAGTCTGTACATTGACAGAACTGATGTTGGAAAAATATGTACGACACAAACTGGCATTGAACTGCAATGATGGAAAAAGAGAGAAAACACGTATGCTGTTATAAATGTTTCAATAACAAACGCATTATCGGAGAGCAGCAATCACGTTTCTCTGCTTCATCATTAGTCTCCTTGTTTATAATGGGATGCGCATGTAAGTCATTTTTTAATGTGATATGCTTCAGGCATATTAGGACTGGGATTTTTCATGAAACGGTGCCAAAACGCTCATCTGGACGGAAATTTAGTTTTAAAACACTGCTTTTAGGCTAGGCTTCAAATAGATGAGCAGATGTTCTGTAAAAGGCATAGCCTCATTTATGATATAATATTTGATGGAGATAAAATTATTATGGCAATACTTTTAATATTACAATCTCATTTATTTACCTTTATATGAGACCAATCAATGCGTGCAGCATTGATTAATACACTGTCAGCACCGTGGTGAAGGACAGCTCCAACTTACGATGTATCTTAGCAGGTCTCCTTACAAGCACCCGCTAAGGGACAGTTTGGGAAACACTCGTAGGAAAAGAAGGTTCTTAACCAAGGTATATCATAGAGACCTTCGTAGAGCACTGAGGTACATTGAAACTGGGAAATGGGACCCAGACTGATGTCAACAGGCAACCACCTGGGACTGTACCCTGGAGTCACATGTTCAAATCTGTGTGAACTCCGAGTAGTTTTAAGGTACATCCTAACCATGTTTTTTTCCCTAAACCGAACCTCCATAACTTAACTTGCCTAAACCTAACCTCAGTAACTTTATGTTAATTATGTAACTGTACGTTAAGGATATAATGTCATTTGTGGAGCACAGATTCTTAGGATATCATATGAACTGTTCAATGAGACTGCGACACCAGGGGTCAGCGTGCCCGGGTCCCCATCCCTTCCTGCCGCCCGGCACACAATGCATCTGGCCGTGATGCCAATCCCTGCATGTGGTGGGCCCACAGGGTGGCGGCTCCATGTTATTCATTCAGGCTGAGCCCGACTGGGCCCCATGGCCCGAGTCCAACCACCAAAAGCTCGTTGGCAAGCATCTCCACCTCAAAGATATGTTCATCTCAAAAGTTAACTCATTAATTATAAGGGTTCTTAAACATCCTTTAACAAACATTTTCCTCTCATGATATTAACATCCTGCCTGGAACATTTGCATACGATAAAGAACTCTTTCATTTACAGTCCTAATGTATTGCTCTTATTACCTCCATAGTGCATTTCATAAATCCAGCCATGGGGCTGGCCTGCTGACTCTGAGTGGGTCACAGTAAATGTCCCTTGAATCTAAGAATCCTCAGTCACCTCTACAGTAACTTGCTCTGTGGGTATAGGTGAGCAGATTGGTTATGTGTAACAGATGTCGTCAGTTTTCTCCTGTACTGTCCCCCTTGAGCTGTGTTCGCCACATAAGAAGTGTAACTCACTCTGCTGACAGAACCTAGTGTTGTCCATTGTTTCTCATTGTCCAGTTTCATGAGAACGTAAGGTTACGTGTGTAACCATGGTTCTCTGAGAAGGAGGCTTCCCCTCCAGCACGAGGCCGCGGGGAAGCCTCCTTCTCAGAGAACCATGGTTACACACGTAACCTTACGTTCTCTATCGTAAGGAGGCTTCCCCTCCACCTCAGAGATATTACATATATCTCTACGGGAGAACTTTAAGACACACCGTGAAGGGACAGAGCAGCACCACCCCACACGTATGGGCTTTCGAATGAGACGTTACCGCCACCAGAGTGCTCTACAAAAAAGAAAAAACCCCGTGCGTCAAACCAACTATATATAAGGCTCAATCAGAGGGGTGGAGAGGCCACTCAGACCAGTCCCCACGAGGCTGACTGACAGGAAAAATGAAAAAGTCACTACCGCCGGGTTACCCCAAGCACCCGCTCACCGAACGAAGTGCCTGCAGCCACATTGAACTGGTAGAAGCGAGCAAATGTGGACGGGGCCGACCAGGTAGCCGCCGCACAGATCTCATCGACAGACGCACCGCGCCATGACGCCCAAGACGTAGCCATGCCCCGAGTCAAGTGCGCCTGCACTCCTGATGGGAAGGGCGCCCCAGTCCCCACATAGGCCTGCTGGATAGCCTCCACAATCCAGTGGGAAAGACAGGCCTTAGACAGTGCCTGACCCAGAAGGTCCTGTCTAAAGCACACAAACAACTGGTCAGTCCGCCTATGAACCCGCGTCCGGCGCAAATACACCCTAAGGGCCCTGACAGGGCACACAAGTGCTGGCCCGTGCTGCACGTGCTGTCCCCGAAGGTGTGGCAGAAAATGGCAAAGACCAAGATGGACCACTGTCAGTTCCAACATGTTGATGTGCTGGTTGGCTTGATGACCACTCCAACGACTGCTGGCGCCATTTCCTCTGAACACTGTGCCCCAGCCTGTCAATGAAGGATCCGTCAGGAGAAAAAAAACGATGCGTTACCGGCCCTAGCACACTCCCTTTGTCAAGATTCCCGCCGTCTTCCCACCAACGGAGGGCCATCCTCAATCGTCTTGTGACAAGTACCCTGGTATCCAGGCGACTCCTGGGGCCCAACCCCAGCCCCGTAGGCACCTTTGTACCGGCCGCATGTGCAGGAGGGCCAGTGGAACGGCCTGCACTGAGGACGCCATCAGACCCAAAAGACGGAGACACAGTCGCAATATGACTCCTGCCCCCAGCCTGAAATGGGAGAGGCAAGCCCTGAGGGACAACTGCCTATCCTCAGTGACAGGAGCGCAGCCCGAGAATCTATCACTAGGCCCAGGAACTGCGTCTGCTGTGAAGGCTCCAGTCTGCTCTTCTTCAAATTGAGCCGCAGACCGAGGTGCTCTATGTGCTCCAGGAGGAAAGCCAAATGAGCCTGACACTGAGCCTGCGAGTGTGCACAAAGGAGCCAGTCGTCGACATAATTCAGAATCCTTATTCCCTTCTGTCGCAGAGGCGACAAAACCGCCTCCATGCACCTGGTAAAGGTGCGAGGAGCCTGGGAAATTCCTAACAGCAGAACCTGGAATTCGTACTGCTTGCCATCGAAAACGAACCTGAGGAACCGCCAATGCCTGTCCCAGATCAGAATCTGAAAGTAGGCATCCATCAGATCGATGGTGACAAACCAGTCCCCTCTGTTGATGGACTGCCGCACCCTCGGGATGGTCAGCATCTTGCATGGCAGACGCCTGAGATGTCTGTTGAGACCCCTGAGATTTAAAATGGGGCGTAGACTCCCATCTTTCTTGGGGACAAGAAAATAGCGGGAGTAAAAACCAGCCTGCTTGTTGCCCTGAGGCACCTCCCTGATCGCTCCCTTCTCTAGCAGGGTAGAAACCTCGGCCTGGAGCACTGCCTTGTGTTCTGAGTCTACCACTGTGAAAACCGTCGGGGTCTTCGAGGTTGGCGGATGACGAACAAACTGAATACGAAACCCCTTGGTCATGGTAGAAAACACCCAGGGGCTCGCCTGCAGTGCCTTCCAAGCTGCAACCCGTGGTTGGGCTGGCTGGAGGCAGGCTGGATGTGACCCAGCGTCAGGAAGAAGATGAGGGCTGCAGGGTGCCCCTGCCTCGACTCTGCTTGCCCTTGCCTGTGGACGCCCCTCCGCGCCCACGACGCGCATTCAAGGTGACCCTCAGATCATTAGAGGCCCAGCCCGACCCCTGTGGCCCCACAATCCTGGGGGCTTCCTTCTTCTTACCCCTGAACTGACCAGACCACTTGGGGGTCAGTGCACCAGAAACCTCCTTAGCACAACTACGGGCCTCCTGAGCCTGCCGTAACATCGCAGTGGCACCAGCACCAAACATGGCACCTGGCACGACCGGCAATTTCAAGAGAGCTCCTTTGTCCTCTGGCTGTAACCTGGATCGGGACAAATACAGCTGGCGCCTAGCAACCCAGAGCGCCGACATGCCCTTCCCAGCAGTCACCATCTGCTCTTCCATAATCTTAGATAAGATTTTGGAGACGAGCTGAATCTCATTAATGAGACGAGCATCTGCCTCACCTTGTAGCTCATGCACCAGCCGCCGCTGATACAGTGCTAACACAGAGCCAGTATTGGCCAGTTGCATCTGTATCGCTATAGGCCTATGCACTTTAACTAGCGAGGCGTCTAGCATCCTACAGTCCCCCGGCAGAGTAACTGAACCCAGTACTGAGCTGGCCGGAAACAAAAGAGCAGACACAGACTGGTCCAACTGAGGTGGTGAACCACAGCCTACTTTGTCCTTATCCTTCATGGCAGACAAACGTCTGTTGGTAGCGGAAAAGACTAACTTAGCTGTGGGCTTTTCAAATCCCTTATGCATAAGGTTCACCACCTCTGGGAGGAGAGGCACTGTAAATGGCTCTGTGTCAAGTGACCCCTCCTCATCCTCATCATTAAAGCGTGATGGGGGAGGGGCCTGACCCGTCCCCAGTTCCAGCCCCAAAACGCGGGAGGCCCTCTCGATTAGACCCCTGAATTGCTGTCTATCGCTTTCTTTGGCGTGGTCATGCAGGACCTCCTCGCCATCATCTGAAACCCCTTCCACATCAATGTCGTCCTCCTCCTCCTGAGCCCTGGTATTATCAGGCAAAAAACACCTGGGTGGGGGACTGGGGCGGAGATCCGCAGAGGAGCTACCCCCAAATTCTCCCGCCATACGGTGCTTAGTCTGTTGGGGCTTATCAGGTGGAACAGTCATCCTGCGCTTTACACCAAACACACAAAGCCGAGCCTCTAAGGTTCGTGCTGGCAAAATAGAGCAATCCATACAGGAGGAGGGATTACAGACAGCCTCAGAGGCATGTTCCTCGCCTAGACAACGTACACACACATCATGTCCATCCTCAATGGGCAACTGGACCCCACACGCCACACAATTATGACTCATGACCAAATCTCGCAATATGTACCGCCCTCGCGAGATCCCAACCCGGAAAAACAATCCGGCTATACACACCACGAGACTGTTGCGGGGCGATATGTGTGTAATGAGACGTGTGTGCTTGGTGTGGCGTTGCAACCGCAACACGGTGACAAGAGCAACAGAACGACAGGACAGATAATGAAGTTAACAGCTCAGAAAATCCGCGGCCCTGCTCTCACCGTCCGCACGGAACCGAGAAACAGGACCTGTGCTGATGCGTGACAACCTCCGCACAGAGACAACACGCACAACACTGGACGTTAGCGCTAAGTACAGGAAAACTTAGCTTGGCACCAACCACTCGGAGCTTGCTCTCATCGCCCAAACGGGACCGAGAGACAGGCTCTAGTGTAAATGGCACGTTAACAGCCGCACGGAAGCAATATGCCAACACCGAGGAAGACGCCAACAAACGTTTATAAAGGATCAACGGTAACAGCCACCGCGACAGCCGAAAATCTCACTCTCTCATACCATCAGGTAAGTGGCACAGACTGCTAATGTTGTTAGTTAATAAGACAGAAAGATACAGAATTGATTTGTCTCAAAGCAGAGCGACACACACGCTGCTCCAGTGGAAAAGAAAAATCAACGTGGGCATGGTTGACAGGGGTTTAAATAACCGATCTGATTGATAGCCACGTCCACTCCACAGGTGGTTTGTCTTGTCTTAATTATCCACACACCTGACCCTGATGGATCAGGGTTCCCGTAGAGATATATGTAATATCTCTGAGGTGGAGGGGAAGCCTCCTTACGATAGAGAACACTATCTCCAGGTTTCATCAGGGATAGACTCCTTACTCTGTTCCTTTTGTTGTAGTGGTATGCTTGCATCTTCTTGGCTGCTGCATCTGTTCGCTTGTCTTCTTCTTTGCCAGTTTGGTTCCGGGTTTTTGGACAGGGTGGGTAAAATTGTCCAGATTTTCCATCCTATCAGCAACTCAGCAAGATGACTCCAGTGGAAGAAGAGGGTGTGGCTCTGTAGACCATCAGAGCCAGGAGAGGGTCTTCCTGTCTAAGGATACCTTTTGCTACCTGTACAGTCCTCTCAGCTTGGCTATTACTCTGAGAATAATGTGGGCTAAATGTTGTATGAATAAAGTCACATCTCTCACTGAACTGTATGAACTCCTCAGAAACTAGCTAAGGTCCATTATAACTCACTAGCACTTTTGGAATACCATACCTTGCAAATTGTTTTTTTTTTTTTGCTTTTCTATGACCTGGCTGCTGGTTGTAACAGGTGGGTGTAGGATCTTTACGTATCTAGAGTAGTAGTGTGACACTACCAAATATGGCTGCTTCTTGTTCTCACACAGGTCTATGCCTACTTTTTGCCATGGCCTGGAAGGTAGCTCAGTTGGCTCTTAATGGCTCGGCTTCAGACACGCACATATTATAGACCAACTCCTGCTGAAGAGATCTTCTGTATAACTTTGTCATTACTCGAACGGTTTGGATTTTATGCCCTCTTAAAGGTGAGGTGCCACAAAACCTCCTGACATTTTTTCGAAAGAAAAGCTGTCGGCCAACACATTTTAAATGGCCACAGCGCCCCATAGGAATGTTGTAGAAAGATCAGCCTATCAGCCTACTTACAAAGGGAATCTGCTATATTTGCTGTCAAAATATTTACAAAACAATTGTTTATAAGGGACATCGGCTGAAGGCAGAGGTCAGGGCAAAAGTGCCAAAATGGGCTCTCTAGCGCCACCTAGACACACTAAAATGGCCACTGCGGCCCGTAGGAAGTTCATAGAAAGATCAAACCAAAACTGGCTTGTTCATCTCATCAAGACCTACAAATCAGGCGCTGACCTAAATCCAACAGGAAGTGAGCTATTTGCCCTTTCAAAGTAAGATGCCATTTTTCAAAAATGCTCTTTTTCAAAAAATGTCTCCCCCACACCGTTTATCGTATCAGCTTCAAACGTGCACACTTGCCAGGCGAACTTCTGCTGAACAACACTTCTGAATAACTTTGTCATTACAAGAATGGTTTGGATTTTATGGCCTCTTAAAGGTGACGTGCCACAAAACCTGACTCCACAAACATAAAACCTACATGGCTGCGTTTGGCATGAGTGTATCTCTCTGCTGATATGTTCAGATTGACAATTGGACCCACCGTTTGGGAATAGAAGGGAGGAGTTCCAAAGCCATCTCCATCTGCCTGCTCTCACTACTTGTCTCTCTCTCTCTCTCTCTCTTTCTCTCTCTCTCTCTCTCTCTCTCTCTCTCTCTCTCTCAGTGATGGACTCAGGATGTTTGAGGGGCAGGGGCGAAAAGGAAAAAAGGCCACCTACTGCATGACATGGGGCCCCATTGGTGAGCAAAAATAACAAAATTTGACCCCTAAATATGCTAAAAAATTGGCACGCATGTCAGGACTGGCGAAAAATTTGATACAATGAAAAAATTAACCCCAAAAGTGCCAAAATGGGCTCTCTAGCACCACCTAGAAACACTAAAATGGCCACTGCGGCCCACAGGAATGTCGTAGAAAATCACCCCTGACCTCAATCCGACAGGAAGTGAGCTACTTGCCCTTTGAAAGTAAGGTTTCGCCTCAAAAATCCTCTTTTTTCAAAAAATATATTCTTCTACTCCGCTTATCAAATCGGCTTCAAACATGCACAAATTACAGGCCAACTCCTGCTAAATAGATCTTCTGTACGACTTTGTCATTACTCGAACGGTTTGGATAATATGCCCTCTTAAATGTGACGTGACACAAAACCTCCTGACAATCTTTGCGCCACCAAGACACACTAAAATGGCCGCTGCGACCCATAGGAATGTCATAGAAAGATCAAACAAAAACTGGCTTGTTCTTCTCATCAAGACCTACCAATCACGTGACAGTCCAGACCTAAATCCAACAGGAAGTGAGCTATTTGCCCTCTTAAAGTAACATGTCTTTTTTCAAAAATTCTCTTTCTCAAAAAATATTTCCTCATACAACGCTTACCGTATCGGCTTCAAACTCGCACATATGACAGCTGAACCTCTGCTGAACAAAACTTCTGAATGACTTTATCATCACTCAAACGGTTTGGATTTTATAAGCGCTCAAAGGTGATGTGACACAAAACCTCATGATGATCTTCGAAAGAAAAGATGAGGGCCAACACATCTTTAACTTGCGACTAAGGTCGCATTTTTGAATCCACAAAAATCAAAACTATATGTCTGCGTTTGGGATGAGTGTATCTCTCTGCTGGTATGATCAGACTGACGATTGGACCCACAGTTTAGGAATAGCAAGGACTAGTTTGAGACATTTGAAACCCACCTTAAAGTGCTTGGGCTGTCACCTTGTTTCTTCATCAACTACATGCAGCTCAATAATCAGCATAACAATGGCTTCACTCTGACAGACACAAGCCTGTGTGTGTGCGTGGTTACAATCTTTAAAGGACACATTACAGCAGCAGAATCTCCAATTGAAACAGCATCTACACATTATATATCAGTGTTTTCCATCTCCCACATACTACAGCCTTTATTACTGATAATACTGTTGCTACTTTTGTGATTATGACTGTTAAATACATATTGTAACGTACTGTAATCTTACACACACATAGCGCTCAGTAATTGTAGCACATGTAGTATGCAGCATGACAGGTAAAACAAAACCACACAATAACACACACCCCAGCAGCAACCTCTCATGGCACGGGGAGGTTCATTTCTTCAGGAGTTTGGATTTCAGAAGCCATCAAACTTCCACTCCCAAATCATGTTATGTACCTTTTCTTTGGTAAATTTATAAGGAACACTGAATATTTGTGGGTATTTCTCATCACACACACCTGACAGTACACACATTGACCAAACTGACCAGCTCATGTGGCTCATTCCAACAACTTCCTAACTAAATGCCTGATAGCAAAAACATGTAAATACAAGATTTCTAGGTCAAGTCTTTTGCCTCATTTAGAATTTGAATCAAATCTGTAGCTAAAACTATGCTGCAGCAGTACACAATGAAATACTTGTAGTCCTAATCAGCTTCTTCACTGAAATTAACTAGTATATATTTGTGTCTGCGTGCTGTTACCTATATCCTCACAGCAGCCAGTACACATGGGTGCAGATCTGATGAAGTTTGGGGGTACATAATCAGTTGTGATTTTTTTTTTTAATTGCACGCATGCAAATCATGCCCACAGAGCGCTTGAGACTGCCAGCATATTTTATGATTCCATAGAGGCTCAATGTCATTCAAAAAGCACTACACAGAGAATCATATGCGTACCTTTACTGTTTATTTCTCTTAAACAGCCATGGAGCCAGCCATCACCCTCCTTTTCACTGCTTCGCTGTTAGTTAATGTTAGTTAATCCTTTAATCACGTACACTGGGAAAGTGTATTCTTTGCCTCTGTAGACAGTACTAGCTCTGAACCAGCCTATTCTACCGCAGCCTTTCCCTGGAACAAAAAAGGGTGTCTCAGCGGGACCCAGTCTGTAGGCTTTGGGAAGTTTCTGTAATGTCATTTAACTTAAAGGGGGCATATTATGGAAAATTCACTTTTTGAAGCCATTTATATGTATTGGCTTGCCCCCTTAATCCACCAACAGTGAAATTTTAACACCACCTCATTGTTTTGGGGTCAGCTGAAATGAAATGCCTGTGGTTAAACAGTCGAATCAGGATAGTGATATACTATTATGTAATAGTATATCAACATTTGCATATCCAGCCCCCGTCTGAGGTTTCCCCACCCACTCTGAGGACTGAAATGTTTGTGACCATCGCCATCTTGAATTTCCCTATGCGGAGCAGGATTCTCAGTACACAATGCCTAGCCATAAAACGTACCACTGCTCGGTTGTGAGATGTACAGACCCACACATTTCCCTACGTAGGCTCCCAGCTTCAAAGGAACAATGTTCTGTGTGGATTAATTTCATTTTTGATGGTAATGTCCCAGTCACTGTCGATAAAAGCCTATACATATGCGCTAACCACTTCACATCGGATAGCTTCTCAAACTTAGGGCAGTTCACTACAGGACTTGCATCTTGACTGAAACTAAATCCTGACGCAATACCAACTATTCGTCAACAAAGTACAGACGACGGAAATGTGAGTATTATAATGCAGTGTATATCTTTTGCACATTACTGCTAAACAATGCTAAACTAGCAGGGGACAGTGCTCAGTCACCGTGTTTGGCTGCCTGCCCCCAGCTGCCCGCAGAAATGTCCCCGTGTTTATCCACTAGTTAAAAAGAAAACAATGTTTTATGTCGCACAATATTGTCAGTAGAGCCCCGTGATGTCAGCGTTAAGATCCCTGCAGAGTAGCCTTGGACCAAGACGTTCACTGCATGAACGTCTTGAAAACGACCCCCCTTTTTCGGTAGCACCTACGGGTCTTTATTTACGTCTCGATAAACATTCAAATGTACTCACCTCATAGCCACAGATGTTAGGAAGGTTTCTGGGCATTTGTATATTCGTTATTGTTCAATAAACATGCATTTTATCCCAACAACGAATATACAAACACCCGGAAACACCTGGAAAGTTTCCTAACATCTGTGGCTATGAGGTGAGTACATTACCTGTTTTATTTGAACGTTCATGGCGACGTAAATCTATAAAGACCCGTAGGTGCTACCGAAAAAAGGGGGGTAGTTTTCAAGACGTTCATGCAGTAAACGTCTTGGTCCAAGGCTACCTGCAGAGGTGCTAGGTATGTGAAAGCTAACAGCAAGCTAGCTACTCGTATAATTGTATGATATTGTAATCGATAACTGCAATATTGTCCATAGTAATCGCAATCGCACACATTTCCTAAAACGTGCAGCCCTAGTGTGAAGCAGGCGCAGCATGAAAAAAATAGGATATTTATCCTGCTAATGAACTCAAAGTTGTAGCTCCATATGTTGACTAGCTGCAGCTGACAGCAGCATTAGAGACGTGAGGTGAGGAATCTGAAGTGTGTATCATTATAATAAAAGGAGCTCAAATGGATCAGCACAGTGATCAGTCACAATGCTGCTCATTTTAGCTCTTTTTATTATAATTATCAATGATATATATATGTATACATTTATATATTTATTTACTGTGCCATCTAGTGTTGTGTAGCACCTTGTAAGTTTTTCAGATCTATTTAGAGCGTTTTGAAGCTTGTTTGTATTGTAAATCTTTATAAATTTTCCTATATCTGATGGTGTCTTATGCTGCTTTGGCCTGTACTACTCTGTGATTATGCACTGATTATTTCCAGCTGTGAGTGTGCAAGCATTGATTATTTAAACACATCATTTCCTGTTTAGTCACACACTGAAGAAGAAGAAGTTTTGTCGAAACCGGTCTGTGAATTGCCTTTTCTACCACTGTGGAATAACAAAGTCATATCAAGAAGGACACAAGTGTTGCTGGTCTTTTTTCATGTTTATGTTAAAAAAAAATCACATGAAAACACATAATTTTTGTTCTCTGACTTTAGGCAAGCACATCTGGACAGTCACACGCTGTTGTCCATAATGTGGCCCATCATGTGGCCTGCCAGACAGACCCATCACCAAAGAGATGCACAGTTGCCACACAGCTGTCTCTCAAGACTCTGATGCCACACTTCAGAAGTACAGGTTGGTTGACCTACACTGATTCATTTGTATTTCTAGTATATTTATGAATTTAAATACCATCTTCCCTTGCAGCTTGTTTAGACGTGTTGTCTTATTATGTATCAACAGGCTCACAGACAACAGTGTCATGCACTGATGTTGGTGTTGGCACTTCAACAGTGCCTTTTACATCGGAAGAACCATTCTTCCACTCCACACCAATCAGGAGGCCATGTAAGAGACCACGTTTAGAAATGGAGGCTGACGATCCTTTAGCAGGCAGCTCCACTTCACAAATTGTTGAGCCACATGATTCCACCTATGATCCTGAGGACTCAGTCACAGTGCTCAGTGAGACATTAGAAGACACGCGAGTTAACTTCTGTCATACAGACATTTTTATCAATGCATTTTAATTGATGTTTTACCTTTACTTCCAGCTGTTTTATATTTCTTTGTCTTGTCAATATTTATTTTTCTAATAGAATGGAATCTTCTAGCCCGCCACACAAGACACCTACAAATATAGTGTACGAAAATTGCCTTCTACAGCTCTTCAAGGTGTGCCCTGTGTGTCAGCGGGTATCAGATGTGTAGAAAAGAAGGATGGGCACATTCCTGTCTGTATCACAGCTGTGTCCACATTATGAATTCTCCAGAAAATGGGATAGCCAGCCGATTATTGGAAGCACCCCCTGCTGGAAACCTTCAAATTTCAGCTGCTGTGTATACTGCTGGTGCATCATTTTTCAAACTACAAAAGGTAATTAAAATACCTAAATGACCAAAACATGTGTTTGCTCTAAGTCTTGCACAAATTTAGACACACCTTCAGGGCATTGGTAAATACTGAGGGGTGGGGGGGGCACTTAGTTGACTATCCTTTGCCTTTTCTCTACAGATCTTCCATGCAATGAATTTGCAGATTTTCAAGTATGACACCTTTTGACAACACGCCAGAATGTACATACAGCCCGCAATTGTTTACTTTTGGAAAACTACACAGGATGGCATATTGAGAGCTGACTCACCAGGTACAAAATAGACTACCATGATAGTGGGTTTTGCTTTATTGTTAAGAGAGAAATAATAATTTGAAAATTACATATTCATATGTTATTATTCTTATTTCTTTTTTAGGGCATTCTGCCAAATTTGGCAGTTACACAATGATGGACCTCTGATGGACACTGTTGTTAATCTACAGCTGGTACAGGTGTGTAAGAACATATCAGCTGTTAGCTTTTGGACAAACAGAGTTTTTCAAAGTTTTACAGTAAAATTTATGACATGGTTAACTTTGTTGTTTCCTTTTTAAAGCAACAACGTCGGAGGAAGCTATCACATGGAAAAAGAGGGTCTAAAGAGAAGCCTTGCTCTCTTGGAGTCTCGCAACGTGACTTTTGAGAGCGTTGTCACAGACCATCATCCTCAAATACAAAAATTCTTGAGGGATTTATTTTCCAGGGCTTTCATGGTAACTTAAACACGGAAATTTCAGCTTATGAAAATTCTGTACCCATTTCAAAAGTCTGTTGGTTGGTGATAAGCGTACTTTTAATTATTACTAATACTGAAGTTTTGATTGGGTTTAGCAATTACTAGTGTTGGACTTATTAGAGTAAAGCCCCAATTTTTTTGACTGAAAATTCTACATCTTAACCTAAAACACATTAAAAGTGTATATCTTGGAAAATATATTTTAACATAGAATTATTACAATTGTTTATTATATGACTATGTTTATAGGTTTATTATAATTTTGTCTTATTAGGACTGTCCAAAAAGCTGGTAAAGATCTCCCAAAACAAGGAGTGTGAGAAACTGCGGAAGTGGCTTTGCTGCATTAAAAACCACATCTACTGGACAGCCGCTACATCTTCCTCAGGACCAGAGAGGGTGGCAAAGTGGACCTCTATAATAAATAACGTTAGAGACATCCACACCCATGAAGACCCTCTTTATCCCCAGTGTCTGTACCCAAGCTGTATCTCCAGAGACAAGGGAAAGTGGTTGAAAGAAGGTGAGTTCTTCTAACATGCTCTGGACATGTAAAGATTGTCATTAATAAACTACTTATCTGCTTTTTGGATTTATTCTATGTCACTTATCTGTGTTTTACCTTGATTTTGTAGTTAAAAAAAAAATCCCTTTTCCTTTTTTCAGGAACACCTGCATTCCATAAATTGGAGAAAGTGTTGACAAACAAAAGGTCCTGAAAGATGTGGAGAAGCTCAGCTCTCACTTCCAGACCTCGTCATTGGAGTCTTTCCACAGTGTGATTTTGTGGTTTGCACCCAAGAATGTGGTCTTCCCTTTCACTGGAATGTTGTGCAGGTGAATAAGCCATCACTGTACCTATGTGTTCAGTAACAGTATGTGTACTCTTCATAACATTTTAACTACTATCTTTTCTTTGGTCACAAGGCTCTACCTGGCTGTCCTGCACTTCAATGAGAATGCTTGTTGACCCCAAGCAACATCTTCATAAACTGATGGATTTCCAGGACCCTGCCCTGTACACTGAAGAAATGCAGCAAATACCACCTGACAAGCTGGAAGTCATCACCGGCTACGTCTCGCGGTTCAATTGAGGGCTGGTCTGAAACCCACATAGCGTCCTTCTTCATCGGGAAACTCTTGCCGTATCCTCAGCACCACACAGGCAGGCAGCACCACTCGGACTCTGCGGGCCAAAAATCCCCAACACCAGCTGACAAAGCTCCTGTATGCCAAATACCTGTAACGGCTGTAGACAGATTATTATTTATAAATGTTTGTCACACTAAAAAGGATATACAAACTTTTTTGTATTGTTTCAGTGTTTGATATTCAAGTTTCTCTAGTAAAATACACTAAACATTATTGTTAGCATTGTAAGATACAGTATATGGAGTATTTTGATGTACTTTTCACACTTAGTGTTTTGTGTTACATTAGTGTAAATATGCCAAAGAACTCACTGCTCTATTCCCCTCAGACGTATGGGTCCGTAGTTGGCTCTATAAAGGTTGAAGACATTCTGCAGGGAGAACACATTCAAACACACAGGTTCGAGTCCAGGATGATTCACCATACATGATGGCGGTTCCGGGAGTTGATGGAGTCTTCTTATAACCTAGTAAATTTTGTAGTGAGTTACAGTATCCAGTTACAGAGGATGACAGAAATGACAATTTCCATGTAAGCATTTCCAGTGTTCACACTACCTTTGGTATTTCAAGGCAACACACGTTTTCTTCCTCTGTAGGCACTGTTCTGCAATTGCCACAGGAACACCTCTAAAAGTTATAGGTGAAAACAATGTTAAAAAATGTTTAATGGAATTTGTTTTATTAGTAATAAGAGAATGCAGTAGTAATGGGAATAACTTAGGATTGTAGTCATTATTTTCTACATAAAGTTTATGTTTTATTAACTGAACAACTAACAATACTTCTGGAAGGGAATTTCTGAATTGAATTTCCTTTATTGTCATCATACTTGGAGCATAACGAAATTGCAGCAGCATCCACAGTACAGTGCATGATCAAGTTAAAAAAAATAGATAAAATCTGTACAAAATTAAATTGTAAAAAAAAAGAATAGCATAGTAATAAGTAATAAAGGAGTTAAATAAAAAGAGTACACATTAATATACATGATACACATCCAAAAGAGCAAGTCCGGTAGTGCAAGGTAAAGTCCGGTAGTGCAAGTTAAGTATGTAGGTATTGCATAGTGTCCATGATGTAAACAGTTGTTGCCAGTGTAAACAGTTCACAGTTTAACAGGTGATAAAAGCAGCAGTGATTAGAGTGAGGACTTTAGGGTTCTGCATGGCTTATTGACTAAAACTTGATTTAATAAGCACTATCTAACAATATTTTATATATATATATATATATATATACATATATAATTTATATAAAAACAAAAGTTGTTTTATTAGTAATAAGAGAATGCAGTAGTAATGGGAATAACTTATGATTGTAGTCATTGTTTTTGGGAATAAGTTATGATTGTAGTCATTGTTTTCTACATAAAGTTTATGTTTTATTAACTGAACAACTAACAATACTTATGGAAGGGAATTTCTACATGGCTTATTAACTAAAACGTGATTTAATCTATCTTTAGCTATCTAAAAATAAATAAAAGTTGGAGTAACAAACATAACTACTTACCACTGAGAAACATCCTGGTTTAACCGCTGCTCTCGCTCCTCTAAAACTTCTTCGTCTGCATCTGGGACGGACTCTGGTTCAAACATGTAACCTGAGAGTTGTTGTCCAGTCGCCATTTTTCCTCACGCTACCCAGGTTGCTAGGTGATACTGAAGCCGTACTCGCATGGAGGAAGTGGCAGGCAGGACAAAGCTGGTGGGTGACGCACCAGGGAGGGGCGGCATCACATACAACTCATGGCATTTTAAAAGGTACAGGCACTAAACAGCCTGTTCTGAATGAAGGCTGCAAAGAGGGTTTTTGAGGAAGGCTAAAATACAGGATCAGAGTGGAGTTTGACCAAGAAACTTCACAGACATGTCCTACTGGTGTGACTTATTTTTTATTCTTGAAAAAGGGGTATAATATGTCTCCTTTAAAACAGTTGCCTCTGCCCCAATATATATATTAAAGGTTATGGGTGCATTTCCAGTGTCGAGTCTATCAGTCCATTTATTCGGGCTGGCTGCCTTGCTTACTTCCCCCAGAAACTGAAATTGTCCCATACTCTCTGTGACTTCATTCAGTATTTTAGTATGACACACTCATACCCATTGTCTTCGCTTGTTGCACTTTTTGCATGTACTCTTAAAAACATGGCATTTCTTTTTGTCATAGTGCTGGGTGCCCAATTACCATAACTCTGGACATTTTTAGAGCCACTTGTAGCTTTTGGTGCCGTGTTCGCTTTCTTGTGTTGCTCCCTTCGCCATCTTTCAACGTTAACAACTCTCCCATACCACTCCTGTCATCCCCTCTTTTCCCCTGTTCCTGACTTGTTTTGTTTGGTTTTGCTTGTATTTGGCTTGCTTTTGGTTGGGTTGAGTTTTGTGTCTTGTAGTGATTTTATGTGAAAAGTAAAAAAAATGGACTCTGAAGTAAACATCTAATTGGAAGATGATGAAAGAAACACTGCACTGTCAAAGTATTTCTGACTCTGCTACGATAGGTGGTGATATGCCCCGTTACAGAATTTAGTTCGTCTGTAATTGTAATCGTACTCGTACTCGTACTCGTACTCATACTCGTCGTCCTTCGCTTATTCGGGTCCGGGTCGCGGGGGCAGCAGCTTCAGCAAAGAAGCCCAGACAGTCTTCTCCCCAGCCACTTCTGTCAACTCTTCCGAGGGAACCCCGAGGCGTTCCCAGGCCAGCCGGGCGATGTAATCCCTCCAGTGTGTCGTGGGGCGGCCCCGAGGTCTCCTCCCAGTTGGACATGCCCAAAACACCTCCCAAGAGAGGTCCTCACCCTATCTCTAAGGCTGAGCCCAGCCACCCTGTGGAGGAAACTCATTTCGGCCGCTTGTACTCACGATCTCGTTCTTTCGGTCACTACCCAGAGCTCGTGACCATAGGTGAGGGTTGGAACGTAGATCTCTAATCGAGAGCTTCGCTTTCTGGCTAAGCTCCCTCTTCACCACAACGGACCGGTTAAGCGCCTGCATCACTGCTGATGGCACCCCAATCCGCCTGTCAATCTCCTGCTCCATCCTACCCTCATTCGTGAACAAGATCCCGAGATACTTAAACTCCTCTACCTGAGGCAGGACCTCCCCCCGACCTGGAGTGGGCAATCCACCCTTTTCCGGCTGAGGACCATGGCCTCGGACTTGGAGGTGCTGATTCTCATCCCAGCTGCTTCACACTCGGCTGCGAACCATCCCAGCAAGAGCTGGAGGTCACTGTTCGATGGGGCTAGGAGGACCATGTCATCCACAAAAATGTCGAGCCCATGTAGCCGGTTCAGGCTGGGCCCGGCCAGACCCCATGGGCGAAGGCCCGGCCACCAGGCGCTCACCCACGGGCCCCAACCCCAGGCCTGGCTCCAGGGTGGGGCCCCGGTAACCCTCCGGGCCGGGTACACGTTTTCTTGCTGTTGTCCATCATGAAGGGTCTTTTGAACTGTTCTTTGTCTGACCCTTCGCCGAGAACCAATCTGCCATGGGAAACCCTACCAGGGGCAAAATGCCCCTAACAGCATAGCTTCTAGGGTCATTAGGGCACTCAAACTCCTCCACCACGATAAGGTGACAGTTCTCAAAGGAGCTAGAATTTAGTTTAGACTTTTTTTCTGGTGGACCTATTGCGTCACACACAAAAATATTGAGCGTTGTCCAGCTGTTCCACCACTATTTTTAACAGGTTGCCATTCCATGTTTTCCTCCCATCAATGTATTTTAAAATATTTAACTCTTTCAGCTGACACAGCATGAACTCATGTCCTCATCTGTCCAAAATGCACGGTATTTGAAGGAGATTTCATCATGTTATTACTGGCTTCTTCTTCTGTTACACATTTACTGCTATTTGACTTCTGGGTCAAAGCCTGGACAGAAACTGTGGAGCATGTGCAGAGTGCCTAGGTCAGTTTGGGTCCAAATGACTGTATACAAGCAGGAGTAATTCAACTTCCACTTGTATTATCTGGGTGTGTTAGTCTGACTCTGAGAAATTCGATTCAGTATGATTTCAATAAGACTAACATGTTAACATGTATTTAAAAAGTCTAAAAGTTCTCTAATGTTATGTAAATGTAGCCTGGCGTTGCCAGACCCAATTCACAAAATGTGAATGGGTCTGGACACGGAGTGTACATTTCTTCTATTCCCAAGGGGCGGTAACAACGCAGTTGAAAAGACGGAAAACCACTCAGAGTAAACAAAACGTGTGACGTAGGCTAGCACAACGCCACTGTACACAGACCAGCAAACTGCAGTGGAGATGAGCTGGGATGATGGCTGGGAAAGAGTGTTGCCGTCTTTGCGGATTTCCTCCTCACTGTGGACTCCAAGTTGT
Source organism: Epinephelus lanceolatus (assembly GCF_041903045.1). Lineage (NCBI taxonomy): Eukaryota > Metazoa > Chordata > Actinopteri > Perciformes > Serranidae > Epinephelus > Epinephelus lanceolatus. Next base: position 1,113,962 of record NC_135740.1, read on the forward strand.
ATGGCTGTGATTCCCAGCTTGGTCGCTTCCCTGACCTGCTCCTCTATGACAGCAACTAGCGGAGAAACAACAATAGCCCCTGGGTTTTCACTGAGTCCCTTCTTTTTCCCGATCAATAGAGCCAGTTGGTAAATTCAACTTTTACCAAAACCCGTAGGAAGGACAGCAAACACATCCTTTTTTTCAATAAAAGCTTTCAGTTCAGCCGTTTGTTCTGCTTTTAAAGAAAATGTACATTCCAGTTTGTTCAACACATGTACCATCGCAGTTTCAAACTCAGTAGCCATGTTGGTTGTTTACAAAATGCATTCACTCCGCTCCTTGTTCCTGCTATTCTGATGACGTGCCCGCCCCAAAGAAAAGCTTGCGAGATTAGGATGGTTTCACCAGGCTAATGTAAATGTACTGTGTGTATATGACTTAACTAATGGTGCAAAATGTAGTTTACTATAACGTTAGCTGTAAATGCGACCATTTCAGTGCAGTCTGGAACCCTGCTGTAGACATTTGAGTCAAATTAACTCAAAACTCAAAAATTGCTGACTTAACATAAAAAAAATGTCAAGCTCACAAGGGATGAGTTTTTTTGTGTCAAGTGAACATAAAGTTTTTTATTTCATTTTTACAATCCAAGGCATTTGTCTAGACTTAACATTAAAATCATGTTTCATGGTTGAATTGGGGTTTACAGTGTTTCAGTACAGATAAGTATGGATGAATGATATGCACAGGGTCATATGTTGTAAAGCCCTCTGAGGCAAATTGTGATTTGTGATACTGGGTTTTATAAATAAAATTGAATTGAATTTAATTTAATTGATATAGCCATAGAAGCATCTCCGTCAGATTAATGTAAAATTCCCCAGGATTGAATGAAAAATGGTAAAAGTGTCCCTATGAAGCACCTGGACTTTGACATTAGAGGAAAAGATATTTGACAGTGGGTATTCCTGTATTCATACAAGAAAACGCCATCTAGAACAATGTTCACTGTGAATAAGAAACCCTGTTCCACTGTTTGGGTTGTCAAGAAAGCCACTGTTATCACACAGACAGTGCCAAGGTTTGCTCTCTTCTCACAGTCTCCCTCAGGAATTCATAACTGGCCTCAAAAGCCTTGACATGGTGACAATATCCTTCAGACGTGAACTGTATCTTTTATCTGCAGTGGGACTGGTGTAAGGGGGCCATCGTACACGATTGTGTTGTTAACTTAAAACCCTCACACAGATGTTAAAGGAAATGAGGTTAGGAGCAGGTGCATCTCTGGCATAATCAGGTAGGCAGTTTCCCACAGACGCAGCACCAAATCTGTGCTCCCATCCGCTCTCCTCTGGGGCACTTTGCACTCTTTCATAGCTATGAATTGGGCACAGAGAAACAGAAAAAAAGTAATGAGCTGAGGGATGGATAGATGGTACACAGGGTGAGGTTATTTATTCAGAGCTTTGTTGAAACCAAATCCCTCTGGACCACCTGGCTGCTTTTCAAAATGCCTCAAACGATGTACAGTCAGATAAATTAAGTTGTTGAAGGACTAATGCAAAACAGCTCTGAGGATAGGCCCTCAGAAGTGTGCCTATTCACAAACCTGTTCCAGGATTAAAGGGTCAAGTGCAGCTGTGCCATCAGGGGTTTATCAAATGGGCAACCTCCATTATACAGATGCCACTGGGGGCTTGACCATCAATTCATCAGAGTGTTGGAAAAGTTTCCCAGGGGTGAACATGTTTTCCACTTAAAAGATACCATTCAGCTACAGACGAGGAAAAGCAATGAACGAGAGGGCATAATCTCCCTCAGGATTTAGGGTCCGGGCAGCTAAGCTTCCAAGACATTATTGTAATCCTAGGTATTCTTCTTCTTTCTTCCTTCTTCTTTCGAGGAAATCATATTTCCCATGGGTGAAAACTCACCAAACTTTGCACAAAGGTCCAGTCTCATGCCAGATATCCTCAGCTGTAAACTCAAGCCAATAGTCCTGATGGTGGCGCTACAGCAAGCGTCTAAAGTTCAAAACTTTGAAAATTCATAACAATTCAACCATACGTGCTACAACTTCACAACATTAATCAAACTGTAGCCCCAATACTGAAGAAATGTTTGTACATTTAAACCTATTAAAAAATATGAAGTTCACTCTGTTTTTTAAAAAACTGTAAAACTTCTTAAACCTATCTCCTCCCACAATTTTCGCTCAATTGACACCAAACTTGCTAAAGAGCATCTTCAGACTGTCCTACAAAAACAACGTTTCTCAGATTTTTGATTTATCAAAAATTGAGCCTACAGTGCATCAAAATGTTTGACTGTAAATGGTACTGTAAACATATACATGCAAATTCTTGCTAAATAAATCTTCAATGTTCATTAAAAAAATGACAAAATTCTAGAGTCATGGTAGATAATTTCAGAATTTTATCTCAAAAACTGAATGTTTGACAGCATTTTGAATTTTGCTCTAATGTGAACAATTGGAGTCAATGTAAAAATGGCAATTTTAAACATCAGTTTTTCACTTATGGAGCAAATCAATCATTGTTACCTTTCCATGCATGGATGGCTGCTTTCCTACACAACAGTGAATGGCTTACTCAATTTGTGAAGCCACTGTTGAGTTGCTACTTGCCAATTAGCTCAGAGTGGTAGATGACCGTCTTAAGTTCCAGAGGTTGCAGGTTCGAGCCTCAACCGGTGCAGAATCCATATTGTAATGTAAACATCTTAATCATCTTCCTGTGCTCCAGTTTATTGCTTAGAATTGCCTGAGCCTGACTCATTGATGTTCAGCATCTACAAGTCTTCTTCCTGCTAGAAAATCTGCCTTCTCATGCTTGAAAATAAACCAAACTTTGCACAAAGATCCAGTGTCAATACTTCAGTGTGAAACCATCTGAGGCTTCTCACTTTGCACATAGCTCAACTAGTTAAACATCAGTTTTCCACTTATGAAGCAAATCAATCATTGTTAAAATAAATTACCAACATCTCTATGCTGTCTAGATGCAATATGTGTATTTTTAGATTTTTGTTCCAAATTTTTTACAGTGGTTTGAAATCTGCTTTTCCATGCATGGACGGCTGCGAAACCTGCACGTCTGGCTTAGTCAATTTGTGAAGCTACACATGAATTGTCACTGACTAATTAGCTCAGTTAGATAGAAATTGATCCTTAGTCTCAGAGGTTGTGAGTTCAGACCTCAGCTGATGCAAAAGGCAGATTGTGTTGCTAAATTCCTAAATGTCTTCCAATTCTTCTGCTTGTTGCTCAGAATTGCCTAAAAATGCCCGGACCCGACCCATTGCTACGCAGCACCTATAATTATTGGTTGCATTTTAAAATAAACAGAGCCAGATAAGAAAAACAGCTCAGGTGTGTCGTCTAACCTCAGGTGTGTACTCATGCATGAAGAGGAATCAGAGGTAATACATTGACACCTATCATGTCACAGCACAAGTATCATTTAATGAATAGAATATCATGTGCTGAATATATTTAATGTAGTTTTATAACTAGGTTCAGGAACAACGACCATGCCTTAAACACATCCCATTTCTGCCCAAAAATATTTGAGCACACCTAATGCATTCTCTTTCACTTCAACACATTTCTTACACCGACAGACAGTTTGCTTCACGTGTAACCACAGGCTTATCTCAATCTAAAAGTAAGACAAACGCTAATTTTTATTGTATCAAATCATCAACTCACCGTGGATCCAGAACTGTAGAACAATCCTGCTGATCCAGACAAAATCCACCCGAAAGCGTTTGCTGTGGGAGTAATATGACTCGAGGACAGTCAGACCTCAGCGTTCTGCGGCTTCCATACCTTGGCCATCTCCTCCATTCCTTCTGCCCCACAAACTCTCTCCAACTCCAGATCAATCCTCTCCTGCATCCATGAGGGTCAAGAACCATGATCACTATTGGCACGGCCACATGTGCACTTTCTCCACCTGTTCCATATGATCCATTGCCGCGCACTCATGGCGTGGCCTCCTCGATGCAACAGCATTCTCCACATCACTATCCAAACCAGACATCAGAGACCAGATGGCTGACAATTTCCAATGTGACTCAAAAGTAAAAAATATTTTCCTTCTAGTGATGTGCGAGTCATAAACAAATCGTTCGAAACTCAAGATTATTTTTACTGACTCAGGAGTTACAAGTCATCATCTCCATTAACTCGTTCACTGACTCGCCCCTGGTACTGCAAGCTAAACTGCAACGAGGAGACCAGGCAACATGCCATGCAACTGTTATTCTAACTGTTTTTGTGTAAATATATCAAGCTAATCGTTATATTAGCCCTGTGGGAATAGATACAACTCTGGTCCTTGTTTCAATTCAACTCTCCCTCCCCCTCCCTACCCTGAGCTGTATCACAGGCTCCACACAAAAACGAGGGAATTACTCACTTGCTCAGACACGGTCTTTGCTACAAGTCCTCTCTCTCTTAACTCGTTCACTGACTCACCCCTGCTACCGCAAGCTAACTACAAAGAGGAGACCAGACAACATGTGACTATTGTGTAACTGTTAACTGCATTTGTGTAAATATATCAAGTTAATGTGTTAATCTGTATTAGCCCAGTGGGAGAAGCAACAGTTCTGGTTCGTATTTCAACTCAACACCCCCGTCTCCTCCCTGCCCTGAGCTGAGCTGTATCACAGGCTGTGGCTACAGAAAACAAACGATTCATTCACTCACTCAGTAGCTCTACCTCCAAACTCACCGGCAGCACAAAGCTCACTCGCACTCTCTCCCTGCTCGGAGAGCCCCTCCCTTACCTGAGGATTCCGCGGTGCACACTCTGGGTGACTGACTCAAGTGACTCGAAAACCCGATTCACTTTAGTGAGTGACTTATATAAACTTGAGTCAGTAGAGGGAAACGAGTATCCCAACGCTGTATCCTTCAACTGCAGCTACAAGCCAGGTTCCAACTCTGCACCACTCCATTAAACACCATGCCTACGTAACTTACGGCATCTAGGGATCCTCGCCAGAGACATCGGGTTCATCCCAATACCAAATCTCACATCCACATTTCCCTCACTTGCATCGCTTCCTCGCGTCTTAGCTCCGTCCTCGCAAGACACGAGAGAGAGATGCAAGGATGAGACGCGAGGAAAGAAGAGATGAGGAAATATGTCTTTCAAGAAATTAGACATCTTTTTCTCTGAAGCGCCAGGTGAAGCGATGTCTATTTGTGATGATGGTGGCAGCTGATTACAGCTGGATTAGCTGTCAGGAGGATTTATTAACAGCTATAAAAACTTTTCATGGAGTTTGTGTCTGCACACACATAATGATATATATACATATATAATGGTGAAAATATAGTAGCAGAGCAGCAGTGTTTTCTGCACATGAACAACAACCTGCAATCACTGTAAAAAAGAAATTGTTGTTTTTACAGTAAAATTCCGGAAGCTGTGGTTGCCGAAACTCTACCGTTAAATTACGGTAAAACATTTCCTTCATTTACGGTAAAAAAATGTATTAATCCTGTTGATTTTACAGTTGAACAATGTGCTTAATTCAATATTTTACTGTTAAAAAAAAAAAGTTTTTAAATTTAAAAAAAAAAAACATAGTTTTACCTTGAAATTTACATGAATTTTTTATTTTTTTTATTTTTACGGTAAAATACCAGCAGCTGTGTTTGCCAGAACTCTACCATTAAATTACGGTAAAACATTTTCCTCATTTACAAATCTATGTACAAATCCATGTACAATCTAACCACAAAGTGATATTTGTGTACATACAGTGTATTATTTTCACAGTATCAAAATAAAGTTATCCCTGAAGGGCAGCAAAAGTTTCAAATCTTGCATCATAAATCTCAGAAATACTTTCTCTATGACTGCAAGAAATTTTTAGAAGGCAACACTTCACTTGAGATGTAAGTCATATTTTCATGTTCCAACTCCAAAAAAACCCCTATGGGGAGGGGTTTTTGAAAATTTCAAGGGGGCTCTATAGAGGCATTTTGTCCCCCCCATGGACAGGGCCCCTATCAGATGTAAGAGCTGGCCGTTCTTTACCTGCATATCAATTTTCATGAGGATATGAGGCCGGTGAAGCCATCAATAAGCCAAACGTATTTAGTGGCGAGGGATCGATAGTTGCCACGCCACCACATGGACACCATTAGACATAGCTTCATAGCGTTCATAAGGTAGCTTCACCAACTTGTTCTGCATGCATTAGTAGTAGAATGAAGTTGATGCGGTCAAGTTTGTGTCATCAGTACATGTTAAAGTAAAAACTGGTCACTTCCTGTTACCACCGGGGGGTGCTATGAGTAAGGTGAGCTATTAACATATCGGGTTGTTTGGGGCGGAGCCATCATCATGTCCAGCAAGTTTGAAGCTGCTGAGATCAAGTATGTGGGCATGAGGTCCGTAGGAAATTCGATGGCGAGAAAAATCACCAAAGTTTGCCACGCCCTAGCGGCCACACCCCTTGACATAGAGAAAAGCTTTTAATAACTTTTGATCAGCATGTTCTCAGGATGATCTGTACCAAATTTGGAGTCGATCGGACAAAATCCCTAGGAGGAGTTCGTTCAAACATGTCAAAAATTCAAAAAAAAATGGCCAACTTCCTGTTGGGTTTACGCCATGGGTCCAAGAGGATTTTTTGTGCGTTTTGGCATGTTCCATGAGCCCACCAATTTTCATGCGTGTACGTGAAACTCAGAGGCGGGGCTCGAGGCACGAAATATTCTAGGGGGGGGGCTATGTCGCCATTTGGCCCCATCCACACACAACACTACCAAAATATAAATTTTTTGGCAGACCAAACGCATGTGCCAATTTTGGTGAGTTTTTGAATTAGGGAAAGGGGCCAGATTGGGGATTAAATGTTCGAAAGGATAATAATAATAATTAAAGCTGCAAGCAGCTGTGACCCGGCCCTCACTCTCCCACGCTATCGTGGGGGGCCAGCAGCACGCATCACTGAAGCGGTTATGTGAAAACTCAGAGTAATTTAACCCTGACGTGGTGTGACGTTTCATCTTCGTACTCCAAGAAAATCCCTATGGGGAGGGTTTTTTGAAAATTTCAAGGGGGACTATAGAGGCATTTTGTCCCCCCCATGGGCAACGGCCCTATCAGATGTAAGAGCTTGCCATTCTTGACCTGTGTATCAATTTCGTGAGGATATGAGGTCGCTGAAGCCATCAAAAAGCCAACTGATTTAGTGGCGAGGGCAGCGTCATAGCCACCACACCCCTTGACATAGAGAAAAGCTTTTAATAACTTTTGATCAGCATGGTCTCAGGGACTGAGGCTGCTGAGCAACCAGGGGCTGCGGGGAAATCCAGAGCAGGCATGGATTGGTGGTGTAAATGTGGGGCTTACTGGCCACTTTATTAGGTACACCTGTGCAATGTAATACAATCCAATACAACAGCTCTGCCAAACATTGTACATTTACAAAGCTTTTACTTTTTCAGCTTTTGTCAGAAAGGTTATTATTCTACTTTATTATTGAGGTCATAGTGGATGGTGTTGGTGTACTGGAGTGCAATATATTTAAAAGTGTTCCTAATATTTGTCCCCCTCAATTATACAAAATTAGGAGGCCACCCCAGTACACCACCACCAGTCACTATGACCTCAATAATAAACAAAGTAGAATCACCACTTTCTAGACGATGTCAACAATTAGCTAAAATTTATAAGCTTTGGGGAAAAAAAGATTAAATCAGGGCTAAAAACATTATTGTCATTCAAAATGACCACCCTTGCTTATCCTATGAAAAGTGAAGCAGAGGTGATCAGAAAGCGTTATATAAATGATAACACCTATGCATTATTCACCCAGAGTCTTACGCCATCACAAACCCTGCCCTCAGCTCTAGTTGATGACCTTGTAAACAGTTTTAGTTCCAATGTTATGACTGTTATTGATTCTATCGCCCCAATTAAGACCAAAGTTATGTCAGGTAGGAAAAAGGCACCCTGGAGAAACGCCACACTGGTTAAAGAATACAAAAGATTATGTAGACAAGCTGAACGCAGGTGGCGAAAAAACAAACTCCAGGTATATTACGATATTTATAAAGAGAGTCTTCACAACTATAACCAGGAACTGAAGAATGCAAGGCAATCATATTTTTCAGAGATTATCAATAGAAACAGCAATAATGCCCGCACACTTTTTTCTGTACTGGACAGACTGACCAACCCCACAGCATCACTCCCTCCTGAACTACTGTCTAACAAGTCATGTAATGACTTTGCAGCCTTCTTCACAAACAAAATATTACAGATAAGACAGGCAGTGTGCAGCTCCAGCTCAGGAATGATAACACTTGTGCCTTCCTGTCCTCCGGTTAATCTAGGACATTTTAGCCTCCTAGATTACACAAACGGTTTCAAAATTAAAGCCCACAACATGCTGCCTTGATATTTTGCCTTCAAACTTTTTTAAAACCATTTTTAACTGCATAGCTCCAGATGTACTGCAGATAATAAATACTTCTCTTAAAGCAGGCCAGTTTCCCCAGGCCTTGAAAACTGCAGTAATAAAACCTCTCCTAAAAAAATCAAATCTGGACGCCACAACAATTAGTAACTATAGGCCAATATCGAATCTCCCATTTTTGGGGAAAATCATTGAAAGGGTTGTCTTCCATCAAATCCATACTTTTATGATGCAAAACAATCTTTTTAACACATTTCAGTCTGGATTTTGGCCACATCACAGCACTGAGACTGTAATTATCAAAGTCTTAAATGATATTCATCAGAATAATGATGCATGCAAATTCTCTGTCCTGGTATTACTAGATCTCAGTGCTGCATTTGATACAGTTGATCATAATATACTACTTAGCAGATTGGAAAAGTGGGTGGGACTCACTGGCACTGTGCTACAATGGTTCAAATCTTACTTACAAGATAGGGACTTTTTTGTGTCAATTGGTAACCATGAATCTGAGCGAACTATGATCCTCAAGGGTCCATTCTCAGACCACTTCTATTCAACATCTATATGCTACCCCTAGCCCAGATTATGGAACATCACAACATCTCCTATCATACATATGCCGACAACACACAACTCTATATCTCAGTGTCATCACACGACTACAGTCCCTTACTCTCATTGAGTAACTGTATTCATGAAATCAATGACTGGATGTGCCAGAATTTTCTCCAGCTAAATCCAGAAAAGACAGATGTATTAATTTTTGGCCCTAGAAATGAAAGGGCAAAGATCAGCGCCCACCTTGACTCTATGTCATTGACAGCTACAAATCAAGCCAGAAATCTTGGTGTTATTATTGACTCAGACCTGAACTTCAACAGCCATTTAAAGTTTATTACTAAATCTGCCTATTACCACCTGAAAAATATAGCTAGAATTAAGGGATTTCTGTCTAAACAAGACATGGAAAAACTGATTCATGCATTCATTTTTAGTAGGTTGGATTATGGCAATGGCTTATTTACAGGCCTTAACAAAAAATCAATCAGACAGCTGCAGCTGATTCAGAACACTGCCGCCAGAGTCCTTACAAACACCAGGAAACTGGACCATATTACACCAGTCATTAAATCGCTACACTGGCTTCCTGTGAGTCAAAGAATAGATTTTAAAATCTTACTGCTGGTCTACAAAGCCCTAAATGGTCTCGGACCAAAATACACTCTTGATCTACTGGTTCCCAACGAAGCATCCCGACCCCTTAGATCATCTGGAACAGGTTAACAGGGCTAAAAACATTATTGTTTACTGAAGTGTACTCTTAGATTAAATACTTACCTGCTGTATTCTACTGCCCGTACTTTTTAACTACACACTGCTGATTGATGCCTTTTATTATTCTACTTCTTTTCTTATACTGACTGTTCAATGTATTGAGCCTGTTTTTACTTTATGTTACTGTATTTTATTATTATCACTATCATTCTCAATTTCTATTTCCCTTTTTAATCGACTGTTTTTATTGTTTTAAATTGTGTCTTGTTGCTTTTAATGTCTCTGTAAAGCACTTTGAATTACCTTGTGTTGAATTGTGCTATACAAATAAACTTGCCTTGCCTCACCTTGCCTAGACAGGTGTACACAAAGTGGCCAGTGACTGTATGTTACATACATACTGTATTTCCTCAAATAGTAGCCGGGGCCACTATTAACAAAAAAAATAATTTGGGACCATGCTACAAATAGGGGCAGGCTACTGTTTGAAGGAGGCTTTTAATAAAAGAAAAAAAAATCACAGCCAAATTTGAAAATACAAATACTGTATTTTTTTTTAAATTGAAACAGCAGAAATATTTATGTAAACTTGTCTTTACAGTAATTTTTTTTTCTAGTATTGCAAATAAAGTACTGTATTATTTACAGTAACAAACTTTATTTTAACAGTAAAAATAGTTTTTGGTGTTTTTGTAAATCACCACTATTTACTATTTACTACACCACAGTGCACTAGTTGTCCTGCCTTGAATCAGTGAATCATCTCATCATCTGTCCCATCTGCAGCCACCGTGATGCCACACACCTTACAAGACAACATGCCACAAATTAATTTGAAAACTAGGCTACATTCATAATTATGACTTTTTATCTCACATTTTTGATTAGGAATGGCGATTTTTTTCCATTACTGGCGAAAATGGGCTTCCATAGATAAAAAGATGGTTACGGTAAAAATATCAGTGCCAGAGGGGGTCCTGGCTAGTTTTACGCCCTGGACGAACCATCCCTCGGCGCCCCCCACAACTCCCCAACCCCCCACCTCTCCCCACACCCCACGGTACGATACCAGTGAAAGTATCACGGTTCTGAGTAGTATCATGAAACCATGGTAAGAATGAGGCAGATGTGCCTTTTGTCATTATAAAAAGATAAATCACTTTTCTATAATACATCACTGATATTTCAATGGAATAAATTACTTATTGACTTATTCATACTTCAAAAACAGCATCAATAAGTGATTAACCCTATGGGCCCTAGGAGTTTTTGGGATATTTTTGCTGCCTTTACTTTTAAGCTCATATCACAGTCATTATAACAGCTACATACACATGCTATATCTTGTTTTTTTTTTTCAGGACAATCCAGACTGCAATCATTTCATGTCTTTCTATGTGCCTGTATTTTATATAAATTTTTATATCAATGAAAAAAACAAATCCTTGTTACTAAATTCTTACATTTTTACATGTATCTCAGCATAGCAAGTTGGAAAATGACATATTCTGCCATATCTGAAGAGGGGAGACTCTCTGGAATCTGGCATTATAAGAACCATGATGGTGGGACATTCTGTCACTTCACAGCTGTCCAAAGCATGTGGTTTGTGCCAGGCGGACATGATTGCCAGTATTTTTTCATTATTGCAAGGAATTCCATTGACTCATTCACAAGTCAAAATGTGTTTTATCTGAAAGAAACATGCAATATTTATATCTAAGATCATAGAAAAATAGTCAACCAAGTGCAATGATGTCCTCCAAGATAATATTTGCCACTTTGTTTGCAGTAAACAAAAGTTTGGGCATGGGGTGGGGGTGGGGGTGGGCACGTGTCCCCCTCAATGTATATGGTGACTACGGCCCTGTCATGCATGCATAATTAGGCTGCAGTTGTCTGGGTGCGCAAAGGTGAAGTGCCTGTTCTTGTCATACAAAGTTTGATGGAGTGTCAACTGGACAATATGGAGATATTTGCATCTTGAAAGCCGGACTACAAGTGTGGATAGACAGGGAGAAACACACGCAAGCCTAAGACATGGTAGGATACGATATTCCTCACTATATGAAGTGACTGATAACAAGATCTGTGTAATGGGCTGTAAAGAAATTCGTCAGGTTTTTATTTTGTAGACAACTAATCTGTATTTATAGCATGATGGGATGACAGCACAATGATGTGTGGTATCATTGGAAAGCTCTGCTCCTGCGCTTTCATGTGATATGCGTGGTATTTCTGTGTGATGCTGCATTCGCGAGTAATCCATCCAACAGTAATGTGTGTGCAGAGCCATATGAAAGCTCTGTTATAAATAAATTTAGTGTAAATTTATCATTCTTTTTCGCTGTGAAAACATTGGACTACCGACAAGTGCTTGGTCTTGTCGGAAAGCTATGATTCCACTGTTTCATGTGATATGCGTTACTTCTCGCTATGATGCATGGTCGTGGAGAAAATCCACAGAGAAGAACAAGTGTGAATTTGGACGGACTATGCGTCGTTCGGGCCCATAGAGTTAAAGAGTCTGTAACAGTAACAACTGTGTGGCACAAACTCAATGCTTTGGTTATAAATAATGTCGGGCTCAGTACGGGTTCGAACAGAAATATGCGGCTGTGCCGCATTTTAACACAAACACACGGAAAACCGGACATTATCAGTTTATAAAAAAAACCCGGACTCCTCGGACGGGACGTGAAAAGTGGACACGTCCGCGCAAAAGAGGACGTTTGGTCAGCCTAACGCCGTGAACGTTACCTAACACAAAGAGAAATGTTAACGTCTCGTTTCTCCTCTGACACACCACATACAGTACAGGCCAAAAGTTTGGACACACCTTCTCATTCAATGCGTTTTCTTTATTTTCATGACTGTTTACATTGTCGATTCTCACTGAAGGCATCAGAACTATGAATGAACACGTGGAGTTATGTAATTAACAAAAAAAGGTGAAATAACTGAAAACATGTTTTATATTCTAGTTTCTTTAAAATAGCCACCCTTTGCTCTGATTACTGCTTTGCACACTCTTGGCATTCTCTCGATGAGCTTCAAGAGGTAGTCACCTAAAATGGTTTCCACTTCACAGGTGTGCCTTATCAGGGTTAATTAGTGGAATTTCTTGCTTTACCAATGGGGTTGGGACCATCAGTTGTGTTGTGCAGAAGTCAGGTTAATACACAGCCGACAGCCCTATTGGACAACTGTTAAAATTCATATTATGGCAAGAACCAATCAGCTAACTAAAGAAAAACGAGTGGCCATCATTACTTTAAGAAATGAAGGTCAGTCAGTCCGGAAAATTGCAAAAACTTTAAATGTGTCCCCAAGTGGAGTCGCAAAAACCATCAAGCGCTACAACGAAACTGGCACACATGAGGACCGACCCAGGAAAGGAAGACCAAGAGTCACCGCTGCTTCTGAGGATAAGTTCATCCGAGTCACCAGCCTCAGAAATCGCAAGTTAACAGCAGCTCAGATCAGAGACCAGATGAATGCCACACAGAGTTCTAGCAGCAGACCCATCTCTAGAACAACTGTTAAGAGGAGACTGCGCCAATCAGGCCTTCATGGTCAAATAGCTGCTAGGAAACCACTGCTAAGGAGAGGCAACAAGCAGAAGAGATTTGTTTGGGCCAAGAAACACACGGAATGGACATTAGACCAGTGGAAATCTGTGCTTTGGTCTGATGAGTCCAAATTTGAGATCTTTGGTTCCAACCGCCGTGTCTTTGTGAGACGCAGAAAAGGTGAACGGATGGATTCCACATGCCTGGTTCCCACTGTGAAGCATGGAGGTGGAGGTGTGATGGTGTGGTGGTGTTTTGCTGGTGACACTGTTGGGGATTTATTCAAAATTGAAGGCACACTGAACCAGCATGGCTACCACAGCATCCTGCAGCGACATGCCATCCCATTCGGTTTGCGTTTAGTTGGACGATCATTTAATTTTCAACAGGACAATGACCCCAAACACACCTCCAGGCTGTGTAAGGGCTATCTGACCAAGAAGGAGAGTGATGGAGTGCTGCGGCAGATGACCTGGCCTCCACAGTCACCGGACCTGAACCGGTGGTTTGGGGTGAGCTGGACCGCAGAGTGAAGGCAAAGGGGCCAACAAGTGCTAAACACCTCTGGGAACTCCTTCAAGACTGTTGGAAAACCATTTCAGGTGACTACCTCTTGAAACTCATGGAGAGAATGCCAAGAGTGTGCAAAGCAGTAATCAGAGCAAAGGGTGGCTATTTTGAAGAAACTAGAATATAAAACATGTTTTCAGTTATTTCACCTTTTTTTGTTAAGTACATAACTCCACATGTGTTCATTCATAGTTCTGATGCCTTCAGTGAGAATCTACAATGTAAATAGTCATGAAAATAAAGAAAACGCATTGAATGAGAAGGTGTGTCCAAACTTTTGGCCTGTACTGTACCTGTGTATCGCCACATGTGTAAACTCAGAGTAAGTTAACCCTGACGTGGTGTGACGTTTCATCTTCCTACTCCAAAAAAACCCCTATGGGAAGGGTATTTTTAAAATTTCAAGGGGGCGCTATAGAGGCATTTTGTCCCCCCCCCCATGGGCGACGCCCCTATCAGATGTAAGAGCTCGCCATTTTTGACCTGTGCATCAATTTCATGTGAATATGATGTCGCTGAAGCCATCAAAAAGCCAAACATATTTGGTGGCGAGGGCCACGTCATAGTAGCCACACCCCTTGACATAGAGAAAAGCTTTTAATAACTTTTGATCAGCATGGTCTCAGGGGCTGATGCCACTTTATTAGGTACACTTGTGCAATCTAATACAATCCAATACAACAGCTCTGCCACACATTGTACATTTACAAAGCTTTTACTTTTTCAGCTTTTGTCAGAAAGGTGATTATTCTACTTTATTATTGAGGTCGTAGTGGGTGGTGTTGGTGTACTGGAGTGCAATATATTTAAAAGTGTTCCTAATATTTTGTCCTCCTCAATTAGACAAAATTAGGAGGCCACCTCAGTACACCACCACCATTTACTATGACCTCAATAATAAACAAAGTAGAGTCATCACTTTCTAGACGATGCCAACAATAACCGAAAATTTATAAGCTTCAGGGAAAAAATCATGGTATAGTCGTTTTACTGGATTGCATTAGATTACACAGGTGTACACAAAGTGGCCAGTAACTGTATGTTGCATACATACAGATTTCCTCAAATAGTAGCCGGGGCTACTATTAACAAAATAATAGTTTTGGACCAGGCTACAATAGGGGCAGGCTACTATTTGAAGGAGGCTTTCAATTAAATTTTTTTTTTTAAAAATCACAGCCAAATTTGAAAATACAAATACTGTATTTTTTTAATTTAAACAGCAGAAATATTTATGTAAACCTGTCTTTACAGTAAAAATGAATATTTTCTATATATTATTACAAAGAAAGTATTGTATTATTTATAGTAAAAACGTTTACATTAACAGTAAAAATAGCTTTTGGTGTTTTTGTAAATCACCAATACTGCTATTGACTACAGCACAGTGTACTAGTTGTCCTGCCTTGAAACAGCGAATCATCTCATCCTCTGTCCCATCTGCAGCCACCGTGATGCCACACACCTTACAAGACAACATGCCACAAATTAATTTTAAAACTAGGCTACATTCATAATAATGACTTTTTATCTCACAATTTTGATTAGGAATGGCAATTATTTTTTCCATTACTGGCAAAAATGGGCTTCCATAGATAAAGATGGTTACACACCCTAAGCAGGCGTCATATGCCAGCTGTTTCCACTTGCCACACAATAAATAGAACATAAGTCTTTAAGCTGGTTAATATTTTCTCCATCAGCTATAATTCTAAACAAGACTGTTGCCATACATATAACATGAATCTACCTACACATTATTTACATATTTAACAATGTCAAACACAACACAGAAGACCCAAAGCAACCACATTGACTACATCTCCCACAAAGCCCAGCGCTCTGGGAGCATGCGCGAAGCAGTCTCTAGACGGCAGCGCGGACATGTGAAGACACGGCCTGTGTTAACATACTGCACTAGCCTTGGACTAAAACGTTCATTGCATGAACGTCTTGAAAACGAACCCCGTTTTTCATTTGGGGGTTCCCGGTGTCGACCGATTCACGTCTCCATAAACATTCAAATCAAACATGTAATGTACTAACCACATAGTCACAGATTTCACACTTACGACCAATGTGCAATACACCTCCCAACCGCTAAAGTGGTGCTGTGGCGCAGTAGAAAGCCGGTGCACTCATTCATTGCAGGACGAAGAAGGGGTGAAGAAAATTTCAAGACATCCCGAGATAAAATGCATGTTTATTGAACAATAACGGATATACAAACACACGTCAACCCCCGTACATGTGCACAAAACACAACACAATGCTCTACAACAGACCACGGAGTCAAACATTAGTCCACATTAGCTCAGCGAGTGTTCAACCACCGGCATGTCTCGGCTAACATCTACCACCGAGAATGCTCCCGGGAGTCAGCCGAGTGCTAACCGAGTGAGATGCGCTATACACACATTACAGGCTGAACGCTTATAACACTAATAAACCACAAATTATACTTTACCTAAAGCACGTCGGGATAGCATGGTGAACGTCAACACACAACCATTTATTAATAATTCAGCCGTAACAACTGTGTGGCACAAAGTCAGTGATTTGGTTATAAATAATGTCAGGTTTGGTTCGGGTTCAAACAGAAATATGCGGCCGTGACGCACTCTAACACACACACACACAAACACACGGAAAACCGGACATTATCAGTTTATAAAAAAAACCTGGACGCACCGGACGGGATGTGAAAAGTGGACATGTCCGGGCAAAAGAGGATGTTTGGTCAGCCTAATGGCGTGTCAGAGGAGAAACGAGCCGTTAACGTTTCTCTTTGTGTTAGGTAACGTTAACGGCTCGTTTCTCCTCTGACACGCCACATACCTGCGTGCCGCCACGGCTCGGTTGTCCAGGTACTGGGCAGTCATGACACCAACCAAAGAGGAAATTACTGGACCTGGAGACGGTAAGCCGTTATCTTGCGTTTGTCAGCTGCTCTCATGTTCCCTCCTTTTGTGAAGGTCTTGTTGCCGTCCTCTGTATACCAAGCGTCATATGCCCCGTGGCGTATTCCCCCAACATTTGTTCGGAATATTTCAAAACGTCTAACTTTAAATGAACACTGAAGTTGCGTTTTGTCGCCATCTTATCTGTTTACAATCAGCTGAGAGTGCGCAACTGGGCATGTGCGGTCTCTTGTTTTTATGACGGTAGCGTCAGGAGCAGCCAAAGACCACCTGGTGGCAAGATAGTTATCTACCAGTGTTCATAAACAAAAGAATATTGGTCATGGCCGAAATAAAGATAAAGACAGATAATTATGTACAGTTAATGCGTTCAAGGTCTTCTGACTCTTTAAAAGTTGACATGGTGTCTCTAGCTCAAAGTATGAGGGACAAGAAGAGGTTGAAAGTCAATGAGTTTTGAAGAGGATGTGAAGATTTTCCAATTTACTTCCCTTCACACTAATTAGACTGCCACCAGAGCGCCACCTATTGGCCGATTTGCACCAAATTTTGCACAAACACTCATCGGGCCATGGAACACAAGTAGCGCAAGTGTTGTGGTAATCCGACTGTATTTGGTCAAGATATGAAAGACTGTTTTGAAAACAATGTGCAGGAATTTGTTTTTTTATATTTTGGGCGTTTTTTGGACTATCAGAATTCTTTTAATAACTTTTTGTCAGGAGGGTCCACAGATGCTTCATGCAAAGTTTGGTGCAAATCAGTCAAATCGCCTAGGAGGAGCTCGAAATAGTAGGTTTTTCATTGTTCGCGATTTTGCAAATGGAAATTTAATGCAAAAGTGGGCGTGCCTTACATCACACAATTCACCTGAATTCAGGGAACACTGAGATGTAAAGTTTCAAAACGTTTGACATGTTACATGGGAGTTGTGGGCCAAAAACGCTTTTACATTGAAAATAGTGCCACCTGCTGGTCATTTTTGGTGTGTGAGTTACAGGGACCAGTCCTATCAATTTCATTTCCATAAGTGTTAAGGTGTTGGCACAGTGCCAAATATTAAAATAGACGGCCACCACAGTGCCACCTACTGGCAGATCGGTAACTCCTATGTCAGATATCCTCAGGAGGGCATTGACAGTAATTGTTCTAAGTTTCGTGTTAATCCGAGCAGCCAATGTGGAGATATAAAGTACTTCAATTTAAAGAGCGCCACCTGGTGGTCATTGCCTGACATTTTGCACAGAGCCTCAGGGGCTCATGGGGAAGTAGTAATCTGAGTTTCATGTCATTCGGACACACCAATGTGGAGATATGCAACACTTCCTGTTTTGTACCAAATCTGCAGGAAGCTGCTATTGAATAACTTCAGTATTCTTTGGAATATCAAAATTCTTTTAATAACTTTTTGTCAGGAAAGTCCACAGATGGCGTGTGCAAAGTTTCGTTCAAATCGATGAAATTGCCTAGAAGGAGTTCGAAAAAGTAGGTTTGCGACATTTTGCGAATTTGTGGGGAAAAAAAGCATTACGCGGAAATGGGCGTGGCCTATAATAGATTCAGCACAATTCACTGAACGCGTGGATAATAGGTTTTTGAATGTGCCACAAAGTATATGGGAGTTATGACCCAAAACGCACTTTCCTAAATAATAGCGCCACCTAGTGGTGGAAATTCAGGACGACAATAGATTATAAAATTTTTCGCCAGACCAAATGCGTGTGCCAAATTTGGTGAGTTTTTGAATTTGGGAAAGGGGCCAAATTGGGGATTAAATGTTTGTAAGAATAATAATAATAAACAGCGCGATTACAATAGGGTCCTTACGGACCACTTCGTCGTCGCTCGGGCCCTAATAAACAGGGCGATTACAATAGGGTCCTACGCGGATGACTTTGTCGTCGCTCGGGCCCTAATAATAAACAGCACGATTACAATAGGGTCCTCACGGACGACTTTGTCATCGCTTGGGCCCTACTAATAAATAATAATAAACAGCGCGATGACAACAGGGTCCTCACGGATGACTTCGTCGTCGCTCGGGCCCTAATAAACAGCGCAATTACAATAGCGTCCTACGCAGACGACTTCGTCGTCGCTCGGGCCCTAAAAATTCCTTGCATTTCAATAGGGTCCTCGCACCGCTAGGTGCTCGGGCCCTAATAATAATCATTCGAAAAACAATAGGGACCTCGCAGGTCGAGACCTGCTCGGGCCCTAATAATAATAATAATAATAAACAGCGCGATTACAATAGGGTCCTCATGGACAACTTAGTCGTCGTTTGGGCCCTAGTCATTTGAAAAACAATAGGGACCTCGAGTTGAGACCTGCTCGAGCCCTAATAATAATAATGAACAGCGCAATTTCAATTGGGTCCTCACGGACGACCTCGTCGTCGCTCGGGCCCTAATAAATAATAATAAACAGCACGATTACAATAGAGTCCTCACGGACGACTTCGTCGTCGCTCAGGCCCTAATAATAACCAGCGCGATTTCAATAGGGTCCTCCGTGGACGACTTCGTCGTTGCTCCGGCCCTAATAATAATAAACAGCGCTATTACTATAGGGTCCTACGCAGACGACTGCGTCGTCACTCGGGCCCTAATAATAAATAATAATAATAAACAGCGCAATTTCAATTGGGTCCTCACGGACGACTTCATTTGAATTGAATTAAATTATGAGAGGCCATCAGGAGAGAACGAGGAAAAGGAAAGCCAGGACTCTTCTGTGCAGAACTCCAGGTGTGTTTGTGTAACATCAGCCGAGCTCAACAAACTGGAGAGGAGCAAAAATGAAGCGAACATGGTCAGGAATTGTCAATGATCATCTGATGAGGTACTGATGAGGATGAGGGAGAGTGGAAGCTGAAACCGACCGTGCCAACATCCAGGTTTGCCAACTTTTCATCAGCCGAACTGGACAAAGTTACACAGTTGCAGATCAATGTAAATACAAAGTAGCTTGTGAGTTCCTGGCGTGTGTGCTGCGTTGCCTGGCAACAGACTGGGGGATCGCGGAGCTACATAACATACTTTTATTTCATTACCTTTTGTTAACACTTACTTACTCAGCATTGCTGTTTAAGCTGTTGTTGAACTGTTGTATAAAAGCAATATCACATGAGAGCGAGTGATGTTGTACTGTATATCGTCACGGCTGTAATCCGTGCAACGCACAGCCTAGGAAACAGAAATACTGCAAAATAATAATAACGCGACTAAACATTATAACGTTATTTCGTCTTGTCTCGTTTTGGTCAACGAAAATGAAGAGACATTTTAGCAGAGGTTTTATTTTGTAAACCACATTTAGTCTTGTTTTTATTCGTCAACAATATTGCGTTATATATTTAATTATAGTTATCGTCACATGACCACCATTTATGTTGCGTCTCGTCTCGTTTTCGTCACGTGATAAAGGTTCGTTAACAAAATTAAAATTGCAATGAAGGGGGCGTCGGTAGCGTAGTGGATAGTGCCGGCACCCCATGTATAGAGGCGATGCCTCGCTGCAGCGGTTGCGAGTTCGACTCCGGCTTGCAACCCATTGCTGCATGTCGTCCCCCCACTCTCTCCCTCTCCCCCATTTCTCACACTGTCCTGTCCATTAAAGGCAAAAAACGCCCCCCAAAAAAAAAAATCTAAAAAATTGCAATGAAGTGATTAGGGTATTGAAAAATGTGTTCGGTTATGCACTGTTGTGTTATTTTAAATTATAAACACGATATTTTCTCCTCACGTTCCCCGTGCTGTTGTTATTTTATTTTGAAAATTGGCCGGATACTCTCATCTTTTCTGTGTCCGACTTCCTGTTTGGTACAATCCGCTCTATCTAGCTTGACAGAAGCGCTCGCGGCACGGGTGTGTGGATGTCTGTTCTTTTCGTTCATGTCCTTATTAATTCACACTTTATAACTTGCTTGTTGGATTTATTAAAAACGAACGAATGAAAACTAAATGTCTTTGAATATGTTTATTATCATTTAAAATGACCGGTAAAAATAGATTATGACCGGATTTTTATGACCCTGTCGGTCAAAATGACTGGCGACAAAAAAGTCTAGCGCAACCTCTGGTAGATGTGAAGATGGAGAAAGTGCAGAATTTGTAACATTAAAGCTGAAATTATGGATGGTTTTAGTAAGGGAACTGGGGCCAATTAGGATTATGTCTGATTTGTCACAGTTTAGTTGTAGAAAGGTAGTTTGCATCCAGGATTTTATTTCAGTAAGGCAATTTTCAAGTGTGGAGCAGATTGCTGTAGTGATGGATTTGGTGCCCACGTAGATCTGGACATCGTCGGCATAGCAGTGGAAATGGAGGCCACATCGGCGGATGATGTTACCAAGCGGGAGGATGTAGAGGATAAAAAGGAGAGGACCAAGCAAAGAACCCTGGGGGACGCCTTGGGACAGAGGAGTGGTAGAGGAGGTGCAGTTATTGATATGGATGAATTGCTGTCTGTTGGAGAGATATGATCTGAACCAGGAGATAGCCATGCTAAGCAAAAATACCAATGTAGGCATTGGCAGGCCATTTCTTTTGTAGAGCTTAAAGGGTTTAACTTGCACTGAAACCAAGTCAAATACAACTCCCATGGTGTATGCAATTCTTTAACCACCTATGATAATACCAGTGTTGGTTTGAGGTCATTATAAGAACATACAAAACATAACTTTAATAATGTGAAAGGAAAGGCTCATTGTATAGCAGTATGTGTTACACTATGACATAATTTTGCGTAACAACAATGATCCGTGTCGTGCAGTTCATTCTCTACATTATGTCTAAATATGGGTGGTAAATTTTCACAAAAATAAAACATTTGTCACAGTTCTGCAATCATGGTCACCTGCTCACTTCTGCATGCCCAGTCACCCAGCTCCTAGTCAGTAATTTTCCATTCACCCTGGTTTCCCTGCCTCAGCTACAGTCATGTCCACCTCACAAGGCAACTCAGTTCACCTGTTCCTCATTACTCAAAGCCAGATATGCATCTCAGTCTCACAGACACTCGTTGCCAGATTGTTCTTTGCCCCTCATGTATGACTCTCCAACACTTTATTCCAGACTGATTTCCCATCATCAGCCCTGCCTGCCTCTTTCCTATCTGTCTCGTCTGATTCCCAGAAAATGCTCCGGTCCTCTGTCCCCAATTTTGAAATCTGCTTGGTTCCTGCTCTCCTGTGGCTGCTTGGTGTTAACATCCAAAAACCACACTACAGTGTGAGTGTTCCCATCTGCTCACCCCTGGTGTCTTGTGGTTCAGTAATTTTTACCATGTTGCCACATTCGCCATTGTATGTGCGTCCTGTGAGTACATATCTGCTGGCTTCTTGACCCTCCACCTGGCCTTGACCTGCCTTCCTCCTGTTCTCTACTTATTCATCTGCTTGGTCTTTGTATTTACCAGGTTCCGGTTCTTCTGCCTCCATGACTACATGGCTACTCTTGGTGGCTAACCATCAATGCTGGTTATTTTCAAAAGTAATTTGCCTTCAGTTTAGCAGATGCTTATTTATTTTTAACAAATATTTAACAAATGTTAACTTAGCATTTTCTCTGGTACCTGTTGCACTGCCCTAGTCTGTAACGACTAACAACCAATCTAAGCTAAATTTTTGTCTTCAGCAACTGTGTGTTGAACATTTAATCAGAACAAAAGTTGAAGTTGAATGGAAAAAAGACAACAGTGCTTTGAGATGGCTGTCAGAGATGGCAGAGGTATGATCACATAATCCCGTTTGAGCCATAACAGGTGGTGTGTTCCACGTTTTAATTTCCCAATTGCTCTTGAAAAGAAGAATAGAGTACTGTAAACAAACTGCTACCACTGGAAATCGCCGGTTTCGGTTCAATGCCGGAAGTCGCGCACATAATTTGCGCAAGGGATTATGGGGGCTAGGAATAAGGTGGATAAGACAAAGCTGGTGTGTCTGTGTTGCTTCACCATTGTAGGTATGTGAA
Organism: Epinephelus lanceolatus; assembly: GCF_041903045.1. NCBI lineage: Eukaryota > Metazoa > Chordata > Actinopteri > Perciformes > Serranidae > Epinephelus > Epinephelus lanceolatus. The sequence continues at coordinate 1,136,732 of NC_135740.1, forward strand.
TGGGAACACATCCAACATGCTAACACACATTTGCCCACCCTGGATCCAGAGGTGTTAGCCAACTATAGACCAATATCTAATCTTCCCTTTATGTCAAAGATCCTTGAGAAAGTAGTCGCAGACCAGCTGTGTGATTTTCTCCATGATAATAATTTATTTGAGGAATTTCAGTCAGGATTTAGAGTGCATCATAGCACTGAGACAGCTCTAGTTAAAATTACAAATGACCTTCTGATTGCTTCAGACAAAGGACTCGTCTCTGTTCTTGTTTTATTAGATCTTAGTGCGGCGTTTGACACAATTGACCATCAAATTCTACTGCAGAGACTGGATCACTTAATTGGCCTAAAAGGTTCAGCACTAAGCTGGTTTAAATCTTATTTATCTGATCGTTTTCAATTTGTTGACGTTCGTAATGAATCATCCTTACGTACCAAAGTTTGTTTTGGAGTTCCGCAAGGTTCTGTGCTCGGACCAATCCTATTTACTCTATATATGCTTCCTTTAGGTAACATCATTAGAAATCACTCTATAAACTTCCATTGTTATGCGGATGATACACAGTTGTATTTATCGATGAAGCCAGAAGAAAGTAATCAATTAACTAAACTCCATAACTGCCTTAAAGACATAAAAAATTGGATGAGCACCAATTTCCTGATGTTAAATTCAGACAAAACTGAAGTTATTGTTCTTGGCCCCAAACAACTCAGAGACTCTTTATCTGATGACATAGTTTCTCTAGATGGCATTGCTCTGGCCTCTAGCACTACCGTAAGAAACCTCGGAGTAATATTTGATCAAGATTTGTCTTTTAATTCTCATTTAAAGCAAACCTCACGGACTGCATTTTTTCATCTGCGTAATATTGCGAAAATTAGGCCTATCCTGACCCGAAAAGATGCAGAAAAATTGGTCCACGCTTTTGTTACCTCAAGGCTGGATTACTGTAACTCTCTATTATCAGGTAGCTCTAGTAAGTCCTTAAAAACTCTCCAGCTAATTCAGAATGCAGCAGCACGTGTACTAACAGGAACTAAGAAACGAGATCATATTTCTCCTGTTTTAGCTTCTCTGCACTGGCTCCCTGTAAAATCCAGAATTGAATTTAAAATCCTACTGTTAACTTATAAAGCTCTAAATGGTCAAGCTCCGTCATATCTTAGAGAGCTCATAGTGCCATATTATCCCACCAGAACACTGCGCTCTGAGAACGCAGGGTTACTCGTGGTCCCTAAAGTCTCCAAAAGCAGATCAGGAGCCAGAGCCTTCAGCTATCAGGCTCCTCTCCTGTGGAATCATCTTCCTGTTACGGTCCGGGAGGCAGACACCGTCTCCACATTTAAGACTAGACTTAAGACTTTCCTCTTTGATAAAGCTTATAGTTAGGGCTGGCTCAGGCTTGCCCTGTACCAGCCCCTAGTTAGGCTGACTTAGGCCTAGTCTGCCGGAGGACCCCCTATAATACACCGGGCTCCCTCTCTCTCCCTCTCTCTCTCTCTCTCTCTCTCTCTCTCTCTCTCTCTCTCTCTCTCTCTCACTCTCATCCTATTACTGCATCTTGCTAACTCGGCCATTCTGGATGTCACTAACTCGGCTTCTTCTCCGGAGCCTTTGTGCTCCACTGTCTCTCAGAATAACTCATACCGCAGCGGTGCCTGGACAGTGTGACGTGTGTGGTTGTGCTGCTGCCGTGGTCCTGCCAGATGCCTCCTGCTGCTGCTGCCATCATTAGTCATTAGTCATACTTCTACTGTTATTATACACATATGACTATTGTCACACAAGTATACTGTCTGATACTAATACATACTTTCAACATATTGTACCACAGTAGCCAGAACTATAACTATAATATTATTACTTTCATTAATGTTGTTGTAAGCTACTGTCATTACCTGCATCTCTCTCTCTCTCTCTCTCTCTCTCTCTCTCTCTGTCTCATTGTGTCATATGGATTACTGTTAATTTATTATGCTGATCTGTTCTGTACGACATCTATTGCACGTCTGTCCGTCCTGGAAGAGGGATCCCTCCTCAGTTGCTCTTCCTGAGGTTTCTACCGTTTTTTTTTTTCCCCGTTAAAGGGGTTTTTTTTGGGGAGTTTTTCCTTATCCGCTGTGAGGGTCTTAAGGACAGAGGGATGTCGTATGCTGTAAAGCCCTGTGAGGCAAATTGTGATTTGTGATATTGGGCTTTATAAATAAAATTGAATTGAATTGAAATTGAATTTGCCCTACATATTACTGCTTAATATAGTGCAATACATAAACATTTGGGTGCTTTGAATGTTTAAATATACCTTCATCAAAACATGCCATTTTCAGTGTGTAAATTGTTAGTTTGGAGGTTGCTCTTGTTTCTCGTAGTGCAGGAGATTTGGAAACCGTAACATGCAGATAGCAGAAGGAGGGGAGAATGCTGGCCAAAATCAGTGCCCAATTTCAGGCTTACAGTCACAGTCTACATCCACTGAGTCAGACTAGGTGTATGCCAATACCCATCATGATCTGCATCATTCAAATGTATGTGTGCTCCCCTGTACCCATGTGTGTTTTCACCCACATGCCTGCACGTGCCGTGTCTTGTTAGACAAACTCATAAAGGCTGTCTTGGGACATTGGTTCTGGGTGCCACAGCTTCACACCTCAGAGGAGCACTAATGATTCCTCTGATTAAATTTAACGGCCCTCCTCAGCCACAGTGCATGATCAGTGACAATATCTAAGAGTGGAAGAGTGTTGGACTTTTATTCAATACAGGGCAAAGGGACAGAAAGAGGAGGGCATTGGGGGGGAAGACAGAGGAGGGAAGATGGAAAAAATTAAGAACCAGAGCATGAGGATGAAAATTGAGTTTTGAACACGTTCAGGGTGAAGAGGCAAAGGACTTTTATTCAATAGAGGGCATGGCAAGTCAGAGAAAGAGCAGGGAGGGAGGATAGAATTTATATACACTACAGAAAAGAGATAAAATAATACGTTATATGAGTTAGGTTGATTCAAGGAAGCTTTATAATTAAGATTTAATAAAATTTAAATTTTTGCTAGTGATGCATAGACAAAAATTACAAACAGACAAGTATTACAAATACTACCCTTTTTCAATGACTTTGGACAATAATGCAAAAAGGCACCTTTTGCAGAAGTATGATACGCCCCCAGGTGTTTCCTGTGAAAACAGAGAGTATTTTGAAACAGGCAATGCATGTAACAGGCTGAAGTTGACACAGTGTCCCAGAATGTCAACCACCAATACATCCAGGGTACCTTGCATGTCATATCTCGATGTGAAAAGTCAATGACCAAGTGTTGATATGTGATAAGGTCAACTTGTTCGCCGGGTGGGTTGAGTTTATAACGCCACCCAGTGTTTTTTTTTTGTTTGTTTGTTTATGACTTAATGTCTGGTGGGGCAAGTAAATGTACATTTCTCTTCCACTTACCATACAGTAAAATCCACCTTTGCCAGACAAGAAGACAAGCATTAATGTGGAATTATTGTAGGCAAAAAAATGACAAAACTAAAGGGAAAGAAAAACACATTTTTCCTATCCTCCCTTGTTCTATTACACTTTATAGGAATGTTTGATTTGGGAAGTTGAAAAAATAAAACATTCTCAAATTTCCAAGGTTAAGTAACACGTGAACATATGCAGAGCCCCAGTCTGATGACCTCTACTCTACAAATGTAGCACACTGCTTCAAGGTAAATTCACCAGCTCCGGTTGCACCCTCGTTTCATTCATCAACACTGTGTCATGTTACATGTAAGCAAAGACATAAATCTTCACCTCTGGAGTCACTCATCCTGATAGACCGATGACCTTTTTTCCCTGTGAGAGATGGATTGTGCAGAAGATGACAGCAGGCTTCATACGGAGTCCAGGCTGAGCCCCGCTGCTTCATTCATCCTTGTGAAGTGTTTTCCTTTTTCATTTAGCAGATGAGGCGGGCAGGTTTAGAGGTGGAGGCAGAGACAGAGACAGAGACAGAGGCAGATTCAGATTCAGATTCAGATTCAGAGTCAGAGCAGAGGTAGCTAGCTTGCTTGCACCACATTAAGTCCTGGTAGAGCTCTTGTACTTCTTCAGCACATGCTGTGTACACCCACAGGAGCTTAGAAATAGCCTGCTGATCCATGCCCTCAGGATACAGACAGGACTTTCTTTACTTATTTTCACACAACAACCCTGACTGTAGAAGTAAAAAGCTACCGTGCTTGCTGCACATGCTGTACAGAACTTACTATCACTACCATCAATGTTTTAATCCCTGTAAATGTACTTTACCTGCCCTGACTCATTCCTCTCTCCATCAGTCACTGTTAACTGTCAACTACTGAACAAAAGGGCCATCTAGAGTGTAAGGTGTTTATCATTGGTGTAGTGTTTGCATTCATTCTATGAGTACTTGCGACTGTGAATTTCTGTTGACAAATTTTGGCTTTATGTGGGAGGCACTCTGTCTGTGCAGCCAAAGTAGCTTTTAAATTACTTTTTTTTCTTCTTTTTTCTGGGAAAGATGTACCAACACCTACTGTAAAACAAATCACCCAATTTGTGTTGGAACTGTGATGGAGAGTAGCAACAGAAACATTTACACTGAACAAAAATATAAACGCAACAGTTTTGTTTTTGCTCCCATTTTTCATGAGCTAAATTCAAAGATCTAAAACATTTTCTATACACACAAAATACCATTTCTCACAAATATTGTTCACAAATCTGTCTAAAATCTGTGTAAGTGAGCACTTCTCCTTTGCCGAGATAATTCATCCCACCTCACAGGTGTGGCATATCAAGATGCTGATTAAACAGTATGATTATTGCACAGGTGTGCCTTAGGCTGGCCACAATAAAAGGCCACTCTAAAATGTTCAGTTTTATCACACAGCGCAATGCCACAGATATCGCAAGTTTTGAGGGAGCGTGCAATTGGCATGCTGACTGCAGGAATGTCCACCAGAGCTGTTGCCCATGAATTGAATGTTCATTTCTCTACCATAAGCCGTCTCCAAAGGCGTTTCAGACAATTTGGCAGTACATCCAACCGGCCTCACAACCGCAGACCACGTGTAACCACACCAGCCCAGGACCTCCACATCCAGCATGTTCACCTCCAAGATCGTCAGAGACCAGCCACCCGGACAGCTGCTGCAACAATCGGTTTGCATAACCAAAGAATTTCTGCACAAAATGTCAGAAACCATCTCAGGGAAGCTCATCTGCATGCTCGTCGTCCTCATCTGGGTCTCGACCTGACTGCAGTTTGTCGTCGTGACCCACCGACTTGAGTGGGCAAATGCTCACATTCGATGGCGTCTGGCACGTTGGAGAGGTGTTCTCTTCACGGATGAATCCTGGTTTTCACTGTTCAGGGCAGATGGCAAACAGCGTGTGTGGCGTTGTGTGGGTGAGCGGTTTGCTGATGTCAACGTTGTGGATTGATTGGCCCATGGTGGTGGTGGGGTTATGGTATGGGCAGGCGTATATTATGGAGAACAAACACAGGTGCATTTTATTGATGGCATTTTGAATGCACAGAGATACCGTGACGAGATCCTGAGGCCCATTGTTGTGCCATTCATCCACGACCATCACCTCATGTTGCAGCATGATAATGCACGGCCCAATGTTGTAAGAATCTGTACACAATTCCTGGAAGCTGAAAACATCCCAGTTCTTGCATGGCCAGCATACTCACCGGACATGTCATCCATTGAGCATGTTTGGGATGCTCTGGATCGGCGTATACGACAGCGTGTTCCAGTTCCTGCCAATATCCAGCAACTTCGCACAGCCATTGAAGAGGAGTGGACCAACATTCCACAGGCCACAATCAACAATCTGATCAGCTCTATACGAAGGAGATGTTTGCACTGCGTGAGGCAAATGGTGGTCACACCAGATACTGACTGGTTTTCTGACCCCCCCAGACCACCCCAATAAAGCAAAACTGCACATTTCAGAGTGGCCTTTTATTGTGGCCAGCCTAAGGCACACCTGTGCAATAATCATGCTGTCTAATCAGCATCTTGATATGCCACACCTGTGAGGTGGGATGGATTATCTCGGCAAAGGAGAAGTGCTCACTAACACAGATTTTAGACAGATTTGTGAACAATATTTGTGAGAAATGGTCTTTTGTGCATATAGAAAATGTTTTAGATCTTTGAGTTCAGCTCATGAAAAATGGGAGCAAAAACAGTTACAGTCCATAGATGAGTGTTTATTTATTGTTTGTGAGTGTTCAATAGTCTTACAGCCAGGGGAAAGAAACTGTCTCTGAATCTGGACGTCCTGCTACGGATGCTGCAGAACCTCCTGCCAGAGGTCAGCATGGAGAACAGTCCATGGTGGGGGTGGGTAGGGTCAGAGGAGATGCGTTGGGCTCTGGTCAGGCAGCGCTTATGCCCAATGTCCCGGATAGAGGGGAGCGGGAACCCAATGATTTTCTCCGCTGTCCTCACCACTCTCTGCAGAGACTTCCAGTCAGAGGCCTTACAAGCCCCAAACCAGACAGAGATGCAGCTGGTCAGCAGACTCTCAATGGTGCCTCTATAGAATGTAGTCAGGATGGGGGGGGGGGAGGGAGGCTCTCCTCATCCGGCGTAGGAAGTGCAAGCGCTGCTGTGCCTTTTTCGCCAGGGAGGTGGTGTTGAGGGACCAGGTTAGTTTGTTGGTGATTTGCACTCCCAGGAACTATGTGCTACTGACGACCTCCACCGCAGTGTCGTTGATGAGGAGTGGTGTATGACTGGGCCGCGATTTCCTAAAGTCAACAATGATCTCCTTTGTCTGGTCAACATTGAGGATCAGGTTGTTGACTTTACACCAGTTCACCAGGTGTTTCACCTCTTCCCTGTAGGCCAGTTCGTTGTCCCCCTGGATGAGGCCCACAATGGTTGTGTCGTCCACAAACTTCAGGAAGTGGTTGGTACTGAATCTGGGATGACAGTCGTGTATCATCAGGGTGAACAGCAGGGGGCTGAGAACACAGCCCTGGGGGGAACCGGTGTTCAGGGAGATGACGCTGGAGATGTTATTGTTCACACGTACAGACTGGGTTCTACTGGTGAGGAAGTCCAGTAGCCAGTTGCATAGGGGGGTGCCGAGGCCCAAGTGACCCAGTTTGTACACCAGGTGCTGAGGGATGATTGTATTGAACACTGAGCTGAAATCCAGAAACAGCATCCGCACATGGGTGTTTTTATCCTCCAGGTGTTCCAGGCTCAGATGGAAGGCAGAGGAGATGGCATCCTCTGTGGAACGGTTTGGCTGGTACGCAAACTGGAATGGGTCAAGTGATGGTGGGAGTTTGGAGATGATGTGGTCCTTCACTACCCTCTCGAAGCACTTCATAATGATGGGGGTCAGTGCTACAGGGCGGAGGTCGTTCAGGTTGGTGATGTTGGGTTTCTTAGGCACTGGAATGATGGTGGCAGCCTTGAAACATGACGGTACAACAGCCTGCATCAACGAGGTGTTAAAGATGTCAGTGAGGATGTAGGCCAGCTGGTCGGCACATTCTCTGATGACCCATCCTGGAATGTTATCAGGGCCTGCTGCCTTCCTTGCGTTGACTTTTCTCAGGGTCCTCCGCACATCCACTGTTTCAAGTCGTCGGGGTGAGGGACAGCTTTCCTTGCGGGGGTGGTATTTAATTCCTCAAATCGTCCGAAGAACTGATTCAGTTCGTTGAGGAAGCTGATGTTGTCCTGACAGGGGGAGGGGGTGGCCTTGTAACCTGTGATGGACTGTATGCACTGCCACAGACGTCTGGTGTTACCTGAGTCCTGGAAAAAAACATGGATCCGCTGGCCTTGGGTGTGCTTTGCTGCCTTGATGGAGCGGTTCAGGTTGGCTCTTGTTTCACAGAGAGCCCCTGCGTCGCCAGATCTAAAGGCGACATCTCGCTCCCTCAGCGCTGCTCTTACCTCCTTGGTCATCCATGGTTTGTCATTGGCTCTGGTTATGACAGTCTTCTGCGCACTTCAGGATGTACGCACACACAGTTGACGCATACTCCTCCACGTCTATATGATCACTGTCAGTTGCAGCCTCTTTGAACATGTCCCAGTCAGTACTCTCAAAGCAGTCCTGCAGCGCCGACATAGCTCCTTCAGGCCACACTTTCACTTCCTTCAGGGTGGGCTTACCTCTGGTGAGCAGGGGCTTGTATGCTGGTATCAACATAACAGAGAGGTGGTCTGAGGAGCCAAGGTGGGGGCGAGGGGCTGCTCTGAAAGCCTTCTTTATGTTGGTGTATACCAAGTCCAATGTGTTCGCCCCCCCTGGTAGCAAAGTCCACATGCTGGTAGAAATTAGGGAGGACAGTCTTCATGTTGGCCTGATTGAAGTCTCCTGCCACGACGAAAACACCCTCCAGGTGAGTGGTTTGCAGGTTGCTGATGGCATTGTAGAGAACACACAGGGCATCCTTGGTATTTGCACTGGGAGGCATGTACACTGCTGTGATGATTAATATTGAGAATTCCCGGGGGAGGTAGAATGGTCTGCATTTAATAATCATAAACTCAATGTCTGTGGAACAATGACTTACGATCATGGTAACGTTGTTACACCAGCTGTTATTTGTGTAGACACACACACCACCACCTCGGGATTTAACGGTGACAGCGCAGCTCCTGTCTGCTCTGTGTGTAGTAAACCCCTCCAGGCTAATGGCAACGTCCGGGACCGATGAGTTTAGCCATGTCTCGGTGAAAATGAGGACACAGCAGTCTCTGTTTTCCCGTTTGGTGGATAAATCCAGCTTCAGGTAGTCCATTTTGTTCTCTAGAGAGCGTACATTAGCGAGCAGGATGGATGGAAGCGGCGATCTGAACGGTTTGGCTTTTAGCTTTGTTGTTAGCCCGCCGCGACAGCCGCGCTTCTGTTTTCTGTCGCACCGCCTCCGGCGCTCCCTGGGGCGGCCTGTGCTGGAGGGAAATTCTGCTGCTTCGCAGGCTGCTGGGTCCGACTGACATAACAGTCTGAGGTTGTGCAGAGTGGTTAGCGCTTCGGAGTTTACTGACCCGAAACTGCTGGATCTACGCAGTGTCAACATGAACTGATGGTTGTAGATGTGTTTAGTAATGTTCTGCTGTGCTGCTGTTATGGATTTCCCTGGTTTTGGTGCCGTATTTAGTGCCGGTTTAGCGAGACTATCGTGAGCCAAAGCAGCCGCAGCCGACATGGGCGCCGCCATTTCCTTATATAGCCCCTTTTGCAACAAGCAGTACAGTACAGCTCAGTTCAGTTCACTTCACTTCACTTCACTTCACTTCGGTACACATTTTTTTTTCTGTTTTCACAGTGAAAAGGTGTGGATAGTTTCAATTTTTGGCCCCCTCTCTGTTGGGATACCTAGCACACAGATCTGGTACTAAAAGGTGGAGCTCGAAACACTGCTGTCTGTTGATTGGTCAATAGAGGACAGTCACTCTTACTCAGGGCTGAGTTGTGGCTGATTTAAAAGCCTATGTAACAACTGTTCATACTGTGGCAAGTTTTACATACATCAGTAAACTATAACTATAAAATGAAAGAGGTTTTGCTGCCTCTCGCAGCAGCTGTAGTCTGAGAAAAAAATAACTTAATTCGCTGGGCTGACTGCCGGCAACTTTTAAGATGGAATGTTTACTTGTAATGTTACTCAATGCATGAGTTGATGATGTGAATCTGTCAGCACACCTTAAATTTCAATATGACAACTTTGACCATTCCATTAGTTTTTACTGAATGACATACACTTATAGTAATGACTGAATCTTCAAGCATTTAAAAATAGTTATTAATTTTGACTGTGTTATCTGAAGTGCATATATTCTAATCCTTACTTGGAGAAAAAAAAGCCTCACATGGGACTGCAGTGTAGAATACATGAGGAGTGCACATTAATCCTGGACGTGGACTTGGACTACAGCATTTTAAAATTGCTCTCAGTGGACAAATACTTCAGGAAATACCATTAACTGCCATTAAACTGCCTTTGGATCATACGCTTACCTGGGCGAAGAGCAGATACTTGGCTGTTTAATTAGACTCTTTGTCTACATTATTTCATTTTTACATTGTTTCTGCTTAGGACATGTATCATACATGTCATGACTTTAGATTTGGTATATTCTGCTCATTATAACAAAATGCGAAAGTTTTGTGTATTATCAACATACTTGTCTTATTAGGTTTCCTTTTATAACAGGGTAAGCTGATGTGTTCTTGTAAAGTCAAGAGAGAAGCTCTAAGGTGGTGGTGTCTTGTTAAAATGAGTAAATGTGTTATAAACAGAATGAGAAAACCTTTTTTTCCAATTTCCTTAAGTACATATTCTTTCTGACCCATACGGAGACATTCTTAGTGCAGAGGTTCAAATTTAGTTCAAGTCACCCTTCCGGGCATATAATGTGTGTCAGTTACTCTGTTCTTTTGTCACTTTTTCCTGCTCATTATGTGACAGGGAAAAACAACCACCTCAACAAACGTTAATTCTTTCAGATGAGGAAGTACTGTGTGAGAAGGCATGCTTTAGGCGCAAGAATGCTACTTCTCCAGTCACCAAAATGATGGAATGTTTGCAATCATGAAAAATCGTGAAACGTACTCATTCAGCAGAGGCTGTTATTAACTTCTAATAGTGGTGATATTTAAATTTACCAGTCGCTAATTATCCCCCCAAAGAAATTGAAGTTTCCTGGAGAGAACTATGTAATTTGGTACAAATTATGGTAAAAAATAGACTGAGATGGTGCAGGCTCACTCCCAACTGATTACTTCCAGTCAGTGTAACTACAGAGCTTTTAATTCAGTGCAGAACCGCTACATGCAAAAATCGAAACTGTATCTATTGGCAAGTATGCAGTTCAATCTATATGAAGAATACAGTTTCCAATAATACATCAAAAGTGAATTTTCTTAAGTTTAAAGCTGAGCAGTTAAAAAAAAAAAAAGTTGCACCAGTAAAATTAATAGTATATCAAAGACAAGAGGGGTGGGGTAGTAGATGGGTCCACCAACCACTGACTTTCACCCAGGAGGCCGGTGTTTGCTTCCTGTAAGATTGTAAAGCCAAATCCTATTCTTTTGTCTTACCACATGCGTGTGTTGGCTGCATGTAACCACGTATGTTTGCTGTTGAAGGAAAAAAAATGTCAACTGGCAGTGTTGAACTGATGTGCATTTATTTTGAAAGAGGGAAATTGGCTATACTCTGTGTTACCCTGCACATTTCTAGCTTGACAGTTAATTTTTGGCTTTGAAAAAAACAGTCGCCACAACAGTCTCAACTCAAGGTAGCCATTGTACATTTCCTGTAAAATAGAAGTGTATTTTGAAAACAGACAATGCATGTAACAGGCTGAAGTTGACACGTCATCTTAGAACATCAACAACCAACGCACCTGGGGTACTAGCACATCAAATGTTGACATGGAAAGTCCATGACCAAATTTTGATATATGACGAAGTCGGAGTGAGAATGTGTTGGCAATTTAAGCTGAACACTGTAAATATACCTGTTGTCTTGATAAAGTCAGGATAATGTGTGTTACACAACATATGACCAAAGTGTTTACTTTCACTTACATTTGCTTCGCAGTAGCTTTGCTCCTGTGGAAACAGAAGTGTATTTAGAAAAGACACAATGCATGTAACTGATGTAAATTGAAACGCCATCCCAGAACATCAACAACAGACACATGAGGATACCTAGCACGTCATATGTAGACATGAAAGTCCACTGACAAAGTGGCCGTATTTGACAAAATGGGATGAGAACACATTGAAAAAAACAGGAACAACACCCACAAACAAATTCACCTTGATTTAAATGTACACATGCCATGGGTACAGCTCTATTGTGACTGACGGGTTGCTGTAGTAGTGATTTATCAAACAAAACATTGCCACAGCCTAATGCGTATTGCGTACCCTGCTTAATGGGTTTATTTTACTCTAAATGGGTTCATAATTGAGAAAGCGAACATCATACTGTATTGGAGAAGAACTGAAACTAACGACTGAGATCATAAACTCATTAGGAAACTGTTTACTGCGGTAAAAAACAAAAAGTGAGAAGTTGGGTCATTTTCTCATAGACTCAGAGACCAGTGGAGTCTCTCCCTGCTGGCTGTTAGAAAAAAATGTAGGTTTAAAGCACTTCCCCATCAGCTTTGCTTTTCAGACCCAGAGGCTACGTCCACTTCTTTTATACAGTCGACGATAGACACTGATTGAAAAAACTAGATGGCAGCAATTGGAAGTAATTAATAAATGAGAGCAGTATTTGTGTATTTCTGAGAGCCACAGAGTGGTCAGGGTGGTGAGTGTCACATGATTCTGTTAAAATGCACAATATTCTGTACTTCTACCATCGAGTAGCGTGCAGGTAATTCCATCCAATTCCACCAGTCATTTTTACTCTGCCTTTATTAATGGCCAGCCCTTATGTGTTCCTGCTTCCATATTATTTGAATAATCAAGCATAGCCTCAGTTTAGGTTGAGCACTGACATTGTGCTTGTATTAGCTGATTGGTACCAGCTGTGTCATTAATTCTCCGCAATCACTGACTCATTCACAGCTAATAACATACAATCATATTCACCCAGGTATACAGTGCAGCCATCATAATCTGACGCTTCTCACTGTAACTCTTCTGGTACACTCAAGCCAACAGCTCCCTCCACCATCTCAACCTGTTTATGTGCTATGTTTTTGGTCTTGTTGATTTAACTTATGTAGTGTTCATGTATGTGGTTATTAGGGGGGATTAGTTGTCCTGCTTGAGTTCTATGGGGCAGCTTGGCAGCTGTTGGGGCTTTTATTTGAAACCTTATTAATGATTATATCAGGAGGTTTGGACTGGAGTCACATGACTCCGACTTGAGTCAGACTCGAGTCACAAATTAGATGACTTTAGACTCAACAAAATCAAAAAGGACTTGCAATTTGACTTGGACTTTGGACCAGTGATTCATGACTTCACTTGGACTCAACCCCTTTGACTAGAAAGCACTTGATAGTTTCCTCCAAGCCCAAATATTTAAAAGTATGTTATTTAAACCACACATTCTCGCTTGTCACTCATCACTCATCACTAGTAAGTGATGTAAATAAGTGCTAAGTAAGTAAGTAAACAAAATATGAAATTGGTCCACCGCTATCATCTAAAATGGAACAAATTAAAGAATATTTGTACAGCATTTGTTTTCATCTATGTCAAGTAACGTTACAGAATCTGTTAGTGTTGTCACGGTACCAAAATTGGAACCCACGGTACGATACCAGTGAAAGTATCACGGTGTGCCTTTTGTCATTTATAAAAAGATAAATCACTTTTCTATAATACATAAATGATATTTCAATGGAATAAATGACTTACTGACTTATTCAAAAACAGCATCAATAAGTGATTTACATAGGGGGAATCAAAATAAAATAAATAAATGAAATAAAAATCAACCAGCCACCATCCTCCCCTGACAAGTTAAGAACAGTCCCTTATGTGCGGTGAGGTTTGTGGAAATGTGAACGGCTCGTTTCTCCTCTGACACGTCACATACCTGTGTGCCGCCATGGCTCTGCTGTTCAGGTACTTTGGCCTGAACTATGGCCGCCGTATTTCACAGGAATACATATTCCTGGGCATGTCTGTGTCTGTGACCCCCATTCAACCCACAACCGGCAGGACTCACCTTTCATTTCTGCTGCTGGTTGAAATCTGTACTCGCACAGCATGCTGAATGATTTATTTTGCTCGCACAAAACTATTTTTAGTCGCAAATGCGAGTAACGTTAAAATGCTCGCACAGTAGAGCCCTGTAGTGGAAAACAAATCACTGTAGCATTGGTGGTGTTTCCGCCCTTGCATGTAATTACGGTGCTGCATAAATTGCACGTCATGCTGTTGTGATGAGTGAATGTCATGAGTCTTTTTTGGTGAAGTGAAGCCAAGCTTTCGACCGCTTCTGTCTCTCCACCATTACGTCTTCTTTGCTGTTGAACGTACTGCTGACTGACGAGCGTGATGTGCGTCATCGACGTAAAGATTCGGCGTAATGAAAAGAATCGATAAGGGAATCGTTAAGCATAAAGGCTAATGATGTCGATGAATTGAACCAGTTGGAACCAGTTCTTAACAGGAACCGGTTCTCGATTCCCATCCCTACTCATCACATATTGATAATTGGTCATGGACTTAAGGCATGCAAAGTACCCTGGGTGTGTTGGCTGTTGATGTTCTGGGATGCCGTGTCAACTTCAGCCTGTTACATGCATTGTCTTTTTTTCAAAATACACTTCAGTTTTCACAGGAAATGTATAGTTTGCATACAGTCTCTTTCAAAATAAACCCACTACCTCAGTACAACACTGCAAATTGATGTTGGGTTATGTGGTTACGTTTAGCCAACACACACGTTGTTGGGTTTAAGAAAAAAGAACAGGGTTTCTTTCTCTTTACAATCTTATGGTAAGCCAACACAGGCCTCCCTGTTGGACCCATCAACCATCCCTCCTGCCTACCCTACTTGGACTTCCGCTACCTTAAGTTTTGTTGTTGTCCAGCCACGTTTCCCCCTGATGCCGCCGGGCACTGTGAAACAATAATGGGGACCGGCCGTGTATCATGCCAATGTGAGAAGACAATTTTTTTCATTAGTGCCTGGTGTGAGAAGTCACTGACCACGCGCCGGATTTTGACTTCGGAGTGATACTGGGCTGATTCAAAAAAGTGTGCCACAAATTAATTCACTTCGATTCATTTTCTGATTCAGCTCATTTTTACACTATTCCCATGAAGTCGACACTTGCACACGCATTTTTCTGGGTTTTTTTCGTCTGAAATTGTGTATCTAAAAATAAGTATGACCTGACATTGTGCCAATCACGTTTGCACAACGACACTGAAACTTTCGTCTGTCGATAGCCAATAGAGGGCGGCACGGTGGTGTGGTGGTTAGCACTCTCACCTCACAGCAAGAGGGTTGCCGGTTTGATCCCGGGCGTGGGAGCCCTTCTGTGCGGAGTTTGCATGTTCTCCCCGTTTCAGCGTGGGTTCTCTCCGGGCACTCCGGCTTCCTCCCACAGTCCAAAGACATGCAGACTGGGGACTAGGTTAATTGATGACTCTATATTGTCCATAGGTGTGAATGTGAGCGTGAATGGTTGTTTGTCTCTATGTGTCAGCCCTGCGATAGTCTGGCGACTTGTCCAGGGTGTACCCTGCCTCTCGCCCGATGTCAGCTGGGATAGGCTCCAGCCCCCCCGCGACCCTCAAGAGGATGAAGCGGTTAGAAGATGAATGAATGAATGAATGATAGCCAATAGAACAATAGTCTAGGCTTATATTTACACAGCAAGTTAACGATTCACTAATGTTATTACTCTGGTGTTAAAATTCAATTAAACTCAATAGAACTTTATTTATTCTGAAGGAAATTATTGTACCAGAGAATGCCTCAAAATGGCATTACGTTTGGACTTGAAACTAAAAGTTTTGGACTTGGGACTTGTCAGTCTTGATTTGGGACTTCATCCATCCATCCATCCATCCATCCATTTTCAACTGCCTGAGCAAGTACTTCAGATGTCCCTCTCCCCAGCAACGCTTTCCAGCTCCTCCTGGGAGATCTCGAGGTGTTCCCAAGCCAGATGAGATATATAATCCCTCCAGCGTGTCTGGGTCTGCCCTGGGGCCTCCCACCAGTTGGATGTGCCCGGAACACCTCGAATGGCAGGCACCCAGGAGGTATTCTGATCAGATGCCTGAACCACCTCAATGCAGAGGAGCAAAGGAGCAGCAGCTCTAAGTAACACTTTATATTAAGGTATTGTAATAAGCGCTAATTAATGCTTAATAAGCACAAATTAACAGTTAATGAGCATGTATAAGACGGTATAAGAAGCTTATTAACATTAATAAGACTAGACTAAGTGTTTATTACAACATAACTGACTGAGTTATTGTTGCTTATAGGAGCATTATGAGCATTTAATAGAAACTTTGGTAACAGTTTATAAACCTATACTTAATATTAATAAGATGTCTATTTACATTAATTATAATTTATAAGGGTTAATTATAGAATAATAAACACATTTATTACTGATTTATAAGACACTATAAGACCTATAAGATGAAATGAATAAGGTGCTTATTAACATTAATGAGACTATAAGAAGTTAATATAAATTCCATATTACAGTTAATAAATGCTTTATTATGCACTTATTAATAGTAAATAATGATCCTTTGCAGCTACTGGATCTAAAGTGGGAACAGTCTTGTTGTGTTTAGGTTTTGTGTTTGGACCCCAAATGCAGAGACAGAAGCAAAAAACAGTCCACAGTGTTTATTGAAAAAACCCTAAGTTCAAAAAATCAGAAAAGGGAGCAAATGGAGGCAGCGGAGTGCTGGCTGGCGTTGCTGGAAACGGACGCAGCATGCGGAGACACTGAAGCACTGGAAGCTGCAATCAGGTACGGCAGGAGGCACACCAGCGGCTGCACAAAAAACAAAGAACGCTTAAGAGTGACGAAAAAACACGAAATTCACTTTTACATAAATGACTGGAGCCACTACGTTACCGACTGAGACGGGATAATCTGGCACAGGAGTGGCATCTTGACCAGGCTTTTATTGCAGGAGTGATTACTGAATGAACACCAGGTGTGCCTCATTATGAAGAGCTGGCCAGCCACACCCTCAGCTGCACACACACTGCCAGGGAGAGAAAAGGGAGGGGGAAAGGGAAAGAAAAACATAGAACATCCCAAACACAAAACCAAACACCAAAACAAACGTTATCATGACATTACCCCCCCCCCCCTCAACGGACGCCACCCGGCGGCCTACCGGGCTTGTCCGGGAAGTCCCGATAAAAGTCATTCAGGAGGTCCGGGTCCAAAATCAAGGAGCGGCATACCCAAGACCGCTCCTCCGGACCGTACCCCTCCCAGTCCACCAGGTACTGATACCCCCGGCTCCATCTGCGGACGTCTAGCAGCTGCCAAACAGAGTAAGCAGGATGGTCGTCAATGAGCCGGGGGGGCAGAGGGGGCTCGGCCAGAGAGCACAGAGCACTGGTAGCGACTGGCTTCAACAAGGACACGTGAAAAGCAGGGTGAACATGCAATGCTGGAGGCAATTTGAGTCTCATCACACTGGGATTGATCACTTTGTCAATTTCATATGGGCTGATGTAGCTGGGAGCCAGCTTCCTACTCTCAATCTGCAGAGGGAGGTCGTGAGAAGAGAGCCAAACCTTCTGGCCAGGCTGATAGTGGGGAGCTGGAGAGCGATGTCGGTCTGCCAACCGCTGGTTGCGAGCAGCAGTGTGTGTGAGGGCCACCCTAGCCTCACGCCAGACCCGGCGAGCCTGCCAAAGATGTTCCTGGACCGAGTGGACTGCCACTTCATTCTCCTGGACTGGGAAGAGAGAAAGTTGGAAACCCGTGGAAGCCATGAAGGGAGACATACCTGTGGCAGAGTTGACCAGGGAGTTGTGGGCGTATTCCACCCAGGGTAGATGGGTGGACCAAGAGGCATGACGTCTTGAAGTGATACACTGGAGAGCTGACTCGAGGTCCTGATTGGCCCGCTCCATCTGGCCGTTGGTCTGCGGATGGTACCCAGACGAGAGGCTAGCTGACGCCCCCAACGCCTGGCAAAAAGCCCTCCAGACTTGGGAGGTGAACTGGGGACCCCGGTCGGAAACATTGTCCTGGGGGATGCCATGGAGTCTGAACACGTGCTGGATGAGGAGGTTGGCAGTCTCTAAAGCAGACGGGAGTTTGGACAGGGGGACAAAATGCACAGTCTTGGAAAAATGATCAACAATGGTTAAAATAACTGTGTTACCCTCTGAAGGTGGGAGTCCAGTAACGAAGTCCACAGCAATGTGGGACCAGGGATGATGAGGAATAGGCAAGGGGTGTAGGAGGCCAGCAGGTGTTTGATGAGAAGATTTGCTACGAGCACAGACGGAGCAGGCGGAGACAAACTCTCTGGTGTCAGCTGTGATGGTTGGCCACCAAAACTCCGCCGGAGCAGGGTGAGGGTCCAGAGGAAACCAGGATGGCAGGCAACCTTGGATGCATGTCCCCACTGGAGCACAGGTGACCTGGCAGAAGGCGGGATGAACAACCAGTTGGGGGGAGAGTTCTCAGGGGTCAGTTGGTCACATTGGGCCTCTTTAACTACCTGCTCAATCTCCCACCTGGCAGCTCCAACCACACAGGAGGAAGGGAGGATGGTTTCTTCGGGTGAGGCTTCCACAGGAGGAGTGAACTGGCGGGATAAGGCGTCAGGCTTAACATTCCAGGACCCAGGGCGGTGGGGAAGGGTGAACTGGAATCGACCCAGGAACAAAGCCCACCAAGCCTGGCATGAGTTCAAACGGCGAGCTGACTGCAGGTAAGAGAGGTTCTTGTGGTCAGTCCATACCACAAATGGGTGTATGGAGCCCTCCAGCCAATGTCTCCACTCCTGTAGGGCGAGGACAACAGCCAGTAGCTCCCTGTTGCCAACGTCATAGTTTGTCTCTGCTGGCGTGAGTCGACGAGAGAAATAAGCACATGGGTGAATCTTTTGGTCTTCAGGTGAGCGTTGGGAGAGCACAGCACCAACGCCGGTGTCAGAGGCATCAATCTCCACCACAAACTGAAGAGAAGGATCTGGGTGGGAAAGCACAGGTGCAGAGGTAAACAGACACTTAAACTGTTTAAATGCAGCGTTAGCTGCCTGACACCACACAAAAGGGTGCTTGGAGGAGGCTAACTGAGTAAGTGGCAATGCTACTTGACTGTAGTTGCAAATAAATCTCCTATAGAAGTCTGCAAAACCCAAAAACCTCTGGAGTTGCTTCCTGGTGGAAGGGATAGGCCACTCAGCCACGGCCTGGACCTTGGCAGGATCCGCTTTCAACTGTCCTTTCTCCACCACAAAACCTAGAAAACATTTCTCGGCTTTCACAAAGAGTCTGTTCTCTAACAGTCTTTTCAACACTAGTCTCACATGTTGCACATGTTCATCCAAGTCTCTGGAAAAAAATCAAAATGTCATCCAAGTAAACAAACACGAATCTGTTGAGCATATCTCGTAATACATCATTAATGAGTGCTTGGAAGATGGCAGGGGCATTGGTTAAGCCGAAGGGCATGACCAGATACTCAAAGTGTCCGGGTGGAGTGTTGAAAGCCGTCTTCCACTCATCTCCCTCCTTGATTCTGATGAGGTGATAGGCGTTGCGGAGATCCAGTTTAGAAAAAATGGTGGACTGATGTAGGGGACCAAAAGCGTAATCTATGAGTGGAAGTGGATACTTATTGACAGTAATATCGTTGAGCCCTCTGAAGTCTATGCACGGACACAAAGTTTTGTCCTTCTTGTCGACAAAGAAAAAACCTGCTCAGGTGAGGAGGAAGGACGGATTAGACCTGCTGCTAGAGAGTCTGTGATGTACTGCTCCATGGATTCTTTTTCAGGCTTGGATAAACTGTAAATTTTTTTTGGATGGAAGGGGGGCGCCAGGGAGTAACTCAATGGAGCAATCATATGGTCGATGTGGAGGCAGAGAGAGGGCTCGGTCTTTGCTGAAAACCTCCTGGAGGTCGTGATAAACTGAGGGAACGTTAGACTAGTCTATAGGTTTTGGTGGCACAGGGGGTGAAAGGTCACTTGAGGGGGTAGCTGAGTGTAAACAGTGAGAGTGGCAGAATGTACTCCAATTGGTGATGGATAATGTGGACCAGTCAATATGGGGGTTGTGTAACTTGAGCCAGGGGAGACCGAGGACTAAAGGAGATGTAGGTGAGGGAATGACAAATAGAGAAATGATTTCATGGTGGTTACCTGAGAGCTGGAGGGACATGGGAGCAGTACGATGAGTGACACAAGCGAGTAACTGTCCATTTAAGGCAAAAACCTCCTTAGGCTCAGGGAGAGTCTCTGTGGGCAAATTAGCTTGGGTACACAGTTCAAAGTCAATAAAATTGTCATCTGCTCCACTATTGACTAAAACTTGCAGAGGTACAGAGTTCTGAGGAAACCTGAGCATACCTTGCAGCTGAATCCGAGTGGAGGGTGTGGTGGAAGAAGTGGTAGGGCTCATCAGCGCCCCCCCGGTGGCTGATGAGCCGGCTCTTTTGGCAGCTGGGGGCAGAATGCGAGGAAATGGCCGGGCTGACGGCAGTAAATGCAGAGCCGGTGCCTGACTCTGCGTTCCCATTCTGCTTGTGATAGTCTCATCCTCCCCAACTGCATGGGCTCCTCAATGCAGTGGGAGGAGGAAAAACTTGGACCTGGAGCTGGCGCTGGAACTGGAGTGATGTCACGGGAGGCACAGAAGGGGGCAGCAGAAGACAGTGAGTTGGTTTGAGCAGCGGAGAGGGGGACACCCTGTCTTCCTACTCTCTCCCTACGTCTCTCTCGCAGCCAGTTATCTAGTCGGATGGCTAAAGAAATCAGTTCATCTAGAGACTGGGTCTCATCTCGTGCAGCTAATTCATCCTTAACATTGTCTGCTAACCCTTTAAGGAAAACGCTCTGTAAAGCGATCTCATTCCACCCGCTCTCGGCTGCTAAAATGCGGAAATCGATGGCATATTGGGAGACTGGAGCGGCACCCTGGCGGAGGGAAAGGAGCCGATTACCGGCTCCTTTACCCCTACACTTTGCGTATCTCAGTGACAAAGGAGTGATAAGACTGAGTAACAGCGGAATCGTTGGCAGAGATAGCTAAAGCCCAAGAGGAAGCCCGGTCAGACAACAAACTCATGACGAAGGCTATTTTAGATTTCTCAGTTGAATAAGTCTGGGGCTGCTGATCAAACACTAGAGAACACTGGTGCAAAAACTGACTACATGTCCCTAGGTCACCTGAATATCTGACTGGAGTGGGGATGTAGGGTTCACGGGAAAGACCAGGTGGGGAGGCTGAAGGAACCGCAGCAGGGGCTGAAGAGGCTTGTGGATCCCCGGGAGAAGCCAAACTGGAGATCTGGTTGACGACCTGATCCAAGCGACCGCCAAGCTGAGTTACACTGGTGGAGAGGTTCTTTAGAGTGTCCATAATTTCACGGATAACTTGTTCGTGTTGGCCAACACGAGCGCCTTGAATAGAAAGAGCCTGTCGTAATCTGTCTGTTTCCGCGGGGTCCATGTCGTGGCCAGATTATTCTGTTGTGTTTAGGTTTTGTGTTTGGACCCCAAATGCAGAGACAGAAGCAAAAAAACAGTCCACAGTGTTTATTGAAAAAACACTAAGTTCAAAAAATCAGAAAAGGGAGCAAATGGAGGCAGCGGAGGGCTGGCTGGCGTTGCTGGAAACGGACGCAGCATGCGGAGACACTGAAGCACTGGAAGCTGCAATCAGGTACGGCAGGAGGCACACCAGCGGCTGCACAAAAAACAAAGAACACTTAAGAGTGACGAAAAAACACGAAATTCACTTTTACATAAACGACTGGAGCCACTACGTTACCAACTGAGACGGGATAATCTGGCACAGGAGTGGCGTCTTAACCAGGCTTTTATTGTAGGAGTGATTACTGAATGAACACCAGGTGTGCCTCATTATGAAGAGCCGGCCAGCCACACCCTCAGCTGCACACACTGCCAGGGAGAGAAAAGGGAGGGGGAAAGGGAAAGAAAAAACACAGAACATCCCAAACACAAAACCAAACACCAAAACAAACATTATCATGACAAGTCTCTTGTTGACATTCATAAACTCTTTATTATGCACTCACTGAAGTTAATAATTCTATTAATTATGCACCTATTGCAACATCCAGATATCAATCATTATTTCAACATTAAAGAATTCTGATGTGTTCTTTTCACTCTAGTATGTTATTATTTTCTTTAGCAAAGGATCATGGGAATTTCATTTCCTCAAAATGGCAAACTAAGACAAACATGAGTTATTTGAACTTTGAACAACATAAGGACATATTTCCTTTTCATATTGATTTTTAATGCAACCACTATTGTCAAAAACAGGAAAACAGGATTGGGAACCCTAATAGTTGAGTTCTAAAAAAACGACAGATCTGAGTTCATTTGGCTTTTTCAAAAGTTTTGTTAATTAGATAGACTGTTCGTGAATACAGTGTTCCACAAAGCTCCCTGTAACCCATCAGTTTTCTGAAAGTGAGTGACAAAAGTCTCAACATCAGCCAGGCCAAAAGTGGCCAGGTCAGTGATGTCTTCAGGCCAGTTGCTTAGGTCAAACATGGTGGCAGCGGCCTTCAAGACCCTCATCAAGGTTGCCAAACCGTGTGGTGAGGTTGTCACAGAATCTTTCACTTTGTGGAAGTCATCATCATCCACTTGTTTCCTGTTGAGTTTTACACCAGAGAAGGTGTTTCCGGGGAAAGGTCCCACTTCATCCAGGAACTGCTTCAGATGCTGACCTGGGACTGTCTGAAATGCAGAGGAAAAAAACTTTCACTGTCACAGTTGCTAAACATACACCGTAGCATATTAATTCCTCTCCTCCTCTCTTTTGTTTACCTGCATGGCTACAAGAACCAGGGTCGTCTTCTGCAGTCCATCTGACACCATCTGCAATGTCAGCCCATCCCTCTGAAAGAGAAGGCTCAGAATTAAACCCATAAACACATTTAATCTAAGAAAAACAGATAAATGGTTGCTCTGTGTTGTAGAGTGTAGATCAAAAAATGTGTATCGGGTGCTCTTGGAAAAAAAGGAGGGAAATCCAAAATACTGCAAACAGGAAAAGAACCCAGGCACTCCAAAACAAAAAATGAGAATGAGGAAGGAAAGATTAGACTAAAAAGCCTTTATTATAATGGCCAACTCATTAAAAAGCCAACATGTTTCGACCACTGTTGGTCTTCATCAGGGCTGGAGAAACAGATGCACCAAGGTGTGGTTTCATCTATATAGTAGCAGCAGCCAATAAGAAACTATCACATGACACAGTTAATGACATGACAGGTGAAGCCAATGAACCATGATAATAAATCACAGAGATCTAATCTAACTTTGCTTGTTTTTAATCCACAGCCTAGTACTGAAATTTTCTCACAATGGTTTCACAAGAGTGATAATAAAACACTTACACACTGGGCCTGATACAAACTTCAATTGCCAAAATGTATGAAATGATCCTTTATCCTTAGAGGAATGAAGTCAGTCTATGGCGTTAGCAAATCAGCAGGAGTTAGCATGAACATGACGCAGCCTATATCCATTAGCATGGTCAACATAACACACAGCTCATCGATGCTCCTAACACAGTGACTCTGCTCATCTTGCTTCACACAATTTACTGTCACTCTTGTATCTCAACCATATGCATCTTCACACACATTTCACTCCCTTTATCTCACACAAAACGTCATTAGCGACGCACTTAGCTACAGAAGTTATTTCCAGCGGCACCCTCCACGTGCCGCGACACACACACACACACTCTCTTAATCACGGTCAAAGTCATTGTCTCTGAGTGTCACAATTACACACTAAGGTTCTGCTAAAACATACTACTGTGAACTGGGTGTTCATTATACTCAGCTTACCTGTAGGAAATTTAGAAATATGACTGGCTGCTAGTTCAAGCATGACCTTCATCTCTGTAGCTAAAGTTGCTAGCCTAATTATTACTGACTGAATGAACCAAGTACACCTCTTCTGATTAACTATAACGTTAATGTTACTGTCATTATCATAAACATCAAAATTTAGAACACACAGTCACATTTTATAACTTTGTAAGGCCAACATGTACATGATTAGCTGAGTTGCTAGTGTTAGCTATCACAAAGAACTAGAACTAACTAAAAATCAACAAGCTAACGTTAGCCTATAGCCTAACATTACTTTAACAAACTAACTTACCACAGGGGCAGAAACAGATGAAACATCGTCTTCAGAGTCCCGACGCCAAGTGTTGCATCCTACTATAACTGGAGTGGCACTGGAGGAGCTTGCATCAGTTTTTTCAACCATCTCAGCATTGCTAGGTTCTGTCCTCTGATGTGGAGTGGCAAGCATAGCTGGCGATTGGCATCCAGCGTGACTGTCATCCAGTGAGTTGAACAAAAGCGGAACAAAACGTCCACCTGAAGACGACCAGGATGCGACATTACCTCTTAAGAAACAACGGTTGTTGGTGAAGAAGTTGTCGGATAAAGAAAAGGACAGAACTCGGATTTCCAAGATGCATTTCCAAGGTAGAGAGCACTGCGAGAGCTAAAGGGACTACAATTTGACTCAGAGCTAGCTCTTCTTCTCCTGGACAGGCAACATTAAGTAACAACATAAAGTCAAATGTCTGTTTTAATTAGTGTTATAGTAACGTTAGGCACATGTCGCTATGTCGATTCAATTAAATTTAATGTTACAATCGTAGCATGGGTTAATGTCCGGAGCTTGAGTTATTAGCGGCTCTGTCCCATCCCATCAATGGGTCAGGCGTTACGGTTGTGTTAGGTGAGCAGCCCGGCAGCCCAGCTAACATTTGCAATTAGCATTGTAAAATGTAGTCCGGCGGGCAGCTTGGCGGGCTGTGTTTAGCTATTCCCCTGCCTACTTCAATGATGATGGTCCCTGTAATAAATGTAATATATTTGCTGAGATGGAGACGAGGCTCAGTGACTAGAAGAGCTGGTAGAAGTGCTCCATAGCTGTAAGTTACTCCAGTAGCCGTAGTAGCTCTAGTGCTAACTCAAGGAGCTAACGCTAACGTCCCTCCTCTTCTCTGTGAGCCAGAGCCATGAGCCTGGTGGGCTCACGGGCTCACGGCTCCGGCTCACGGAGCGTGGCAGCCGACTAGTGCTAACGCTAACAGGAAAGCAGGGAAATAGCTAAACACAGCAGAGACTGAGTGAAAGACATCGCTAAATGCTAAACTAAGTTGGCTGTTTAGGTTTTATTTCCTCGCCCCTGTGGTGAGTGAATCTGCCTGTAGTGAAACGGGGGCTAACCGGGGCTAACGGGTGCTTCCTCCTCAGGCTCTACTTCACTTAGCTGCCAGCACAGCCAGTTAGCCTCCGCTAGCCCCCCAGCTAGCGGGGACTAACCGGTGCTTCCTCCCCAGGCTCCACTTCACTCAGCTGCCAGCACAGCCAGTTAGCCTCCGCTAGCTTCCCAGCTAACGTTAGCCCCGGCTCTCCATTTGGATCCAACCAGAGCACCGAGCCCTGGTTTGTTATACAGGTTAATGTGGGAAGAAGCAGCGGGTATATCGGGCAGCTGAGTGAAGTGGAGCCTGTGGAAGAAACACCGGGACCATCTGGATGTAATAGCCCATGGAGGTGCTGTGGTGATCGGCCGCACAGACAAAGTGAGTGGGGTGGGGGGTGGAGAGCAGAGGTAGAGGGAGGTGTGGCTCATGACACACTTTATTTTGGTCTACAGGCAGTGCACAACAACAAACCTAGCGGTGAAACGATTTCGCTTTTTGCCCCTTTAATAATTGACACTGTTCCCATTTTAGATCCTGTAGCTGCAAAGGATCATTATTAACTATTAATAACACCTTATTAATTTAATCTGATAGGGTCTTATAGTGTCTTATAAACCAGTAATAAATGTGGTTATTGTTCTATAATTAACCCTTATAAATCATAATTAATGTAAATAGACATCTTATTAATTAATATTTAGGGTAGCTTTATAAACTGTTGTCAAGTTTCTTTTAAGTGCTTATAATGCACCTATATGCAATAATAACTGTGTTATTTATGCTATAATTAACACTTATATAGTCTTATTAATGGTAATAAACATCTTATTATGTCTTATAAGTGCTCATTAACTGTTAATTGGTGCTTATTAAGCATTAACGCTTATTACAGTACCTTAATATAAAGTGTTACCCAGCTCATTCTTTTGGTCATTACCCAAAGCTCATGACTATAGGTGAGAGTTGGGGTGTAGATGGACCAATGAATCAAGAGCTTTGCCTTTGATTTAGGACTTGAGTACAAAAATTGAGACTTATTTGTGACATGCAAATTGGTGACTTGTTGTTTATTTAACACACATGCAGAGACATTAAACTTATTTAGAAATACCAGTATCTGTAGTTGAAAAGTGTCACTCCAGGTGCTCATGAGAGTCTGAGCCTTGTTCAAGTCACCATGATACTCACCTCTGTGTTAATCCATCCTGAACTAGGCCTGTCCCATTTCCTCTCAGATCCAACTAATGTGCCAGCTCACTTCTGTTCCCCTCCATTTCTCTGCCATCTTCATCCTGTCTTTCATCTCTCTAACCTCTCCTGCTCCCACTGTCGTGCTCTGTATTAAGATCTATGCGTCTCGGCTGAGAGGGAACGTCCGCCAGGTCGCAAGCTGCTCCGCTTAACCTTCTGTAGTGGCTTGGTGTACTCTGCTCAATCACACACACACACACACACACACACACACACACACACACACACACACACACCTGCAGGCATGTACAGACATGCACACCAGTGTACAATCACGTGTGCACATTGTGATAGACTGACAAAGATTTAATCTCTCTCTCTCCCTCTCTCTCTCTCTCACACACACACACACACACAGACACACACAAACTGAATCACAAAGGCAGGCAGAAAGGTTACATTGATCTTAGTCATGGGTGAGATTGCAAAAGCCTTCATCCCTCATCTCTATCTCTCTCCGCCTCATTCTCCCTCTCTCCCATTGTATACCTATACCTTGCTCACCCGTGCTTTAGATTCTTTATTTTGGCCCCTTTCTGTCCCTCCCACCACCCTCCCCCTCTCCTGTCCTCCATCACCTGCTTCTGTCTCTGTTTCTCTTTCCTTTTCTTCTCCTTTCCTCTCTTCCTCCTTCATCGTCCTCCTCCTCTCTGAGTGCTGGTAATACTCGCTATAAATCATGGCCACCCTGACACACACATACACACACACACACACACTGCGAGAGCCAGCTGTACATTCCGGAGGCTTGCTTGCATTGCATTAACTATGCATTGGCTCCTTTCATGTATTCTGATGTGTGTGTGGGGTGTGTATGTGTGTGTGTGTGTGTGTGTGTGTGTGTGTGTGACCACAGTAAAGATCCAAATGATTTCGCTTTTCAGTCAAATAGCTGCATTAGTCATCAACATACTTGCACACACACATACACACACACACACACTGAGATAATCATCACATCTTCTAAGACAACACTGAAGTTCCTCCTATAATAACTTGCCACTATTCAACCAGGCCATTGAGTTGGTAGCAGACAGATCTCGGTGATGAGATTCTCAGCTGCAAAACGTGATCAGAGTTCAGACTCCTTTTTCCACTCCTGAAGTAAAAAAGCCTTTTCTTTTTTTTAAAAAAAAAAAAGCTGAAAAAAAAAGAAATTTCAGGCTGACATTTAGTGAGGCATGAACATGAACTGCAGTTCAAAGCAATGTCATGTTTAATATTGGATTTTGGCGCTTTGTACAGCAGTCACACAGTATCGTTGATTCAAATAATTTCACCTGTTTCCTGTATACTTCAGTGATATTCTCTTCACCCAGATGACCTCATGTTGCATTTCAGTTTCTAATTAAAGATGCAAGCAGTGATGAAAGGACCCTCACACCTTAACGTCAGGGATAGTGGCAGGATGCCAGCGAATGTGGTTGTTCATTTCTGTGAAAGGCAGATACTGCTCACACGGGTGAGATAATATTTCTTGCATATGGTGTGGACAACTATTTCACATTTTGTACCACTGTCTGTGCCTACTATGTGGCTCTGGGGGACACAGTAATGGTATGTGATGGTGCTGTGTATCAATTTTGTACCAAACCATGTAAATTTCATGTAAATCAAATGTTAACTGTCTGACAAGGCTAATTTCCTGTTGCCTGTAAGTGATGCAGTGACTTTGTCACGTAACTGACATAATGTCTTCAGGCCTGGAGTCTTAAGCTCAGTTTAGACCAATGATTTGTGATAAGATGAAACCGTTTTAGATCATTGCAGAGAAAAGTTGCAGCAGTGTGAACTGGCCTGTCTGAGCTCGACTCCTACTGTTAACTTATAAAGCTCTAAATGGTCAGGCTCCGTCATATCTTAGAGAGGTCATAGTGCCATATTATCCCACCAGAACTCTGCGCTCGGAGAATGCAGGGTTACTCGTGGTCCCTAAAGTCTCCAAAAGTAGATCAGGAGCCAGAGCCTTCAGCTATCAGGCTCCTCTCCTGTGGAATCATCTTCCTGTTGCGGTCCGGGAGGCAGACACTGTCTCCACCTTTAAGACTAGACTTAAGACTTTCATCTTTGATAAAGCTTATAGTTAGGGCTGGCTCAGACTTGCCTTGTACCAGCCCCTAGTTAGGCTGACTTAGGCCTAGTCTGCCGGAGGACCCCCTATAATACACCGGGCACCTTCTCCCCTTCTCTCTCTCTCTCTCTCTCTCTCTCGTGTCCTATTACTGCATCTTGCTAACTCGGCCATTCTGGATGTCACTAACTCGGCTTCTTCTCCGGAGCCTTTGCGCTCCACTGTCTCTCAGGTTAACTCGTATTGCAGTGGTGCCTGGATAGTGTGAAGTGTGTGGTTGTGCTGCTGCGGTGGTCCTGCCAGATGCCTCCTGCTGCTGCTGTTATCATTAGTCATACTTCTACTGTTATTATACACATATGATTATTGTCACACATGTATACTATCAGATATTAATATATTATTATTAATTATAATATTATTACTTTCATTAATGTTGTTGTAAACTATTGTCAATACCGTCTGTCCTGCATCTCTCTCTCTCTGTCTCTCTCTGTCTCTCTCTCTCTCTTTCTGTCTCATTGTGTCATACGGATTACTCTTAATTTATTATGTTGATCTGTTCTGTGCAACATCTATTGCACGTCTGTCCGTCCTGGAAGAGGGATCCCTCCTCAGTTGCTCTTCCTGAGGTTTCTACCGTTGTTTTTCCCCGTTAAAGGGTTTGTTTTGGGGAGTTTTTCCTTATCCGCTGTGAGGGTCCAAAGGACAGAGGGATGTTGTATGCTGTAAAGCTCTGTGAGGCAAATTGTGATTTGTTATATTGGGCTTTATAAATAAAATTGATTGATTGAATTGATTGACTCCACTTGGTGGATGGTGTCACTTGCCACTCAGCTAGTCAAATCACTAGACGGCTAATTTTAGAGCATAAAGCATGTCACCTGTTTCAACGTCCAGTTGGCTTGTAGTGAAGTCTGCTGGTCAAGTCAAAATGACTGCAGATGGCATGTTCGCTTGCTGCTCCGTCTCCACCAACCCCTCTGTTTCTGTCCTCACAGTGTGCTAGTGTTGGATGCGCTATACGAGTGCAGGTCCCTATACCATGAACCATTACCTGCTAAGACAAAGTATAAAACATGTCATTTGTTATTGGGGCGGCAGTAGCTCAGTCCATAGTGACTTGGGTTGGGAACCGGAGGGTCGCCTGCTCGAGTCCCCGTCCGGACCAAAAATATGGAGCGCGGACTAGTAGCTGGAGAGGTGCCAGTTTACCTCCTGGGCACTGCTGAGGTGCCCCTGAGCAAGGCACCGAACCCCCCAACCGCTCGGAGCGCCTGTCATGGGCAGCCCACTCTGACATCTCTCCACTTAGTACATGTATAGGTCCAGTTTGTGCGTGTGTGTTCGGACCTGTGTGTAATTGACAAACAGAGTGAAAAATTGAATTTCCCCTCGGGGATTAATAAAGTATATAAAATTAAAAAATTCCTCTTGCGAGTAAATGGTTCTAAAACTCTAACTAAATATTGGGATGTAGTTGTCTCCAGGCCGGGTTTCTTATCGAACATGAAGTTTGGGGCAGATTTGACCATCTACAGAAGAGTTACAAACCACTTTTTGGTAAGTGGCGAAACATGGAAATTTGATGCTTTGTTGCGGTTACACAGTTTCACAAAAACTGAAGGTCTTAGAAGGTCTATGTTGATACAGGCAAACTTTAAAATCAATCACATTAAATCTCTAGGAGGAGTTTGTTTAAGTATGACCCCTTTAAATGGTGAAAAATACACACAAAAATAAAAGTTAAATTCAAAATATCTGACTTCCTTTTGGATTTAGGATATGGCTCTTAGAGAATTTTGTGTACTGCTTAGTACGTTACATACGCCTCCAAATTTTTGTACATGTATGTGAGAAGTAGAGCTTGGGGGGCTGCTACTGAGCCATGTTGTCATGGCTCAGTAGCAGCCCCTGGGGGGCTTGAACATGTTGCAAGAGCCCACGGTATTAGTTGATTTATCTCCCTCTGATCTCAGATTGGGACCAAACTGACATCATGCAGGGATAGAATCTCATTGTCGTGAATTTGACAGCTTTATCTGTACCTACAGCATTGTAAACTTGCTGAAAATCTATCATTTAGGTTACTTAATTAAGTGGAACTCTATCTGCAGAATTAAGAACAATATTATGCTTATATGCAAAGGGGTTAATAGGGTTGGATCATCGTCAGGCCTGTTATGTCCCTGGTCTAAGGTAACCTAGACATAACATGATGCGACTCTTCCCACTGCAGATCAACACAAGGACAACAATACCAAAAAATAATGACCTGGGTCATAACACCTCCCCACCTGGAAATCAAACTCTATCTATCCTAGATAGAGCATCAGCCATGACATTATCAAGACCCTTCTCATAACGTATATCAATGTTGAAGTCTTGCAGCAACAAGGACCAGCGCATGAGGCGCACCCTCTGGGTGATAAGCGCTGGAAGTGTGGTGCTTAACGTTTAGGTCCAATATGACCTGAGGGAAAATTTTGGACATGAAATTTGACCCTTGGTCTCTTTGGATACGTTTTGGGAGGCCAAATGTGGTGAAAAACTTGACAAGTGCTTTTAATGGCACAGGCTTTTAATGAGCACAACGATACGGCCTCAGGCTAACGTGCAGCACACATCATGGTGAGGACATACTGGTTACAAGACTTTGTTTTGGTAACGGACCAACACAGTCAATGATAACATGTTCAAATGGTTCTCCAACAACAAGAATGGGCTTTAATGGAGCAGCAGGAGTCACCTGATTTCGTTTGTCGGAGATTAGGCAGGTATAACACAAACGACAATACTAACAACATCGGATTTAAATCCAGGCCAGAAGAAATAACAAAGGACACAACTGTATGTTTTCCTGATTTCTAAATGGCTGGCCATGCTATGGTCATGAGCTAAGCTCAGGACCTGGAGACGAAAAGGCTGAGGCACAACAATTTGGCACATGGACTCATGCATAAAACCAGAGCTTGGGGACCAGCGGCGCATCAGAACACCAGCATCATAAAAGTAAGACACAGACTTCTCACATGTTGGGTTTTTCACAAAAAAGTGAAAGTGTCAGGGTTTTGTTATCAGGCTGAAGATCTATGGAGACAGGTACAGGTTTCTTTGCACCCTGAGGGTGAACTTGTTGGATCAGAGGTACTCATACTGTAAAAGAGTTACTAAGATCCACCAAGTCTCCAAGTTTTCGTGACTGAGCATGAGTTATGGCACACACAGAGAATAGGGGTCTGAGTTTTGCGCAGCAGAGTCGGAAATGCACACTTCCACAGTCGGGTTTTCAATTACCTTGGGAGACAGAAAAACTTTTCTGCGGGCCACATCATTTCAAGCAATCAGTAACTCAGAATGCACAGCCATTTGGAATTTGCCTGACACAATTTTGGATGACAGCTGAATGAAATGCAAAGTTGCACGTATTACGCTCATTCCAACACCCCAAGCCAGAATGTCTGCACCACAGTAAGACTGAGCTGAAATGGGTGACACACCGCTACGAAGGATGGATTGTTTTGCACCATTATCCCTCAGAATGGTGATGGTGATCACCAGCAATACATAACCTTCAGTCACGAATGGTTTGAAATCCTCATCAATTTCATCTTTTGCTGTTTCTGCCAAAGTCACGATATGCATGGAAGGTGGTTCGGTTTGAATCAGTCCAATTGGAGACGGCGTTTTGCTATTTCTGGTTTGTTCTTTCTTTTTAGAGTGGTGGAGGCAGCGATGAGGTGGGGCAGTTTTGGGAGACCTAATCTTTTGGTCATCTGAAACTGGTTCACGGCGAACTGGAAGAGAAAAGACATTTTTGTGAGTCAAAGCAAATTCGTGTGCCAGCAGCAGCAGTCAGAGATGTGACTTTTTGTTCATTTAGATAAATTTTCTCAGGAAGCCATTTTTAAACTCTTCCAACAATATGAGCTCAGGCATGTCATTCAATGTTTTAACTCTGGCTTGACACCATCGCCACCATCAAAAAGAGCACCTTTCTCCCTTGCAGACTTCACATTTGTCTGGTTGGCAGTTTTTTCACAATTTCTAAATTTTTGCCTATATGCTTCTGGCACTAATTCATAAGCATGGAGGACAGTGGCTTTCACAGTTTCATAATTTAGGCTTTCTTCAATTGTCAAAGAAGTACACACTTCTTGAGCTTTCCCCACTAATTTGCACTGCAGCAAAAGCAGCCACGCACTTTTAGGCCAATGCAGTGTAGCAGCAATGCATTCAAATTGCACACACCTTCACTACTGATTTCACTGACATCCACATCCCATTGCGTTAACTTGTGTTAAAAGATTTAACTTTCGTTTAAATAAATTGATTGTTATTGGCATTTATCCTGTGTTCCCTCGCCTTTTTGTCTCAGCCTTAGAGCCAGGTCGTGACAAAATGGGTGCTCCTCTGTTTTTTTTTTTGGTCCGTCTTTTGCGCCGAATGGTAGGCCTATGCAAATTTAGTGTTTAGTTACAGCTGATGTGTGCTTTGGTTGTAATTTGTTTCGCCATATAATTTTGGTATTAGTTTTAGTCAGCACGGGTTTTGGAGACGGGTCCAAATTTGTGAATGAACCTGTTTTTGACGTCACTAGATTTGGGAGGGTTTTCCTTGGGGTTTTCCTGTGGCACTGTGCGGGCGTAATTCCTTTGTGTCTGATAGCGGGAAATCTGCGCTTTTGTTGGAGGGACGCAGTTAGTTTGCAGTGACCATTTTCTGGCATTGTTTTGTTTGTTTGAAGTATTTTTTTTTCTCTTTTGTCTCTGTGTACGCAGGAACTGGCAAGGTAAGTGTTCTCTGGCTGGTGTACGTATTTGTTACAAACGGGTGTTCCCCTGTGAGGCTTAGAGGCGCTACCCTTTTGGGTTTCGCCTTGTTTGTTATTTTAATAGTGCTGTGGAGACCGTGGTTGGAGCATTGTGCTTGGGAGCACGTCTGTGGTTCAGGGGGAGTCACCAGATACTGGTTGCTTTCCCTCGCCACTGGTTTTCAGTGTGTAATTACCCGCCGCCAGTATCTGCATGAAGACCAGGGGGGAGCTTAGGTAGGTAGATAATGGATAGATAGTCAGCTAGTGGGGTGCACCTGTTGTTTGAGTTTGGTTTGTGCACCAGCTCAGTTTTCACTTGCTGCATTGATTTTACGCACACAGGGTAAGTATGGTTACTGTAGAAGAATTTATTGCTTCTCCCTCAGAGGAGTTGTTAGATTTGTGCACCAGAGAACAACTGCTGAAGATAGCAGAAAGTTATGAAATTGATGTGGGTGATAAATGCCAAAAAGAGAGGGTTAAATCTGTTTTGAAGGCTTGTTTGCTTGAAAATAAAGTTTTGCCTGAAGCTCCATTAAATGTTCCTTCTCATCATAACGTGTGTTGTATCCGCCGGTTACGACAACAGGTTTAACGTTTGACCAACAGAAGGAGTTACTTTTGTTACAACTTGAGCATGATAAATTTAAATTAAAAGCTGAGACGGAAAAACAATTGGCTGTAGAGAGGCTCCAACAGCAGACAGAGCAGGCCAAATTAGGAGTGGAGCAGGCTAGATTGCAGCTGATTAAGGAAGGTAAGCTTCTAGCTGGCAGTGAAGTGAGTAGGAGGTCAGTTCTTCTTTCTGAGCAGTCTGCTGATAATTTTAATGTGGTTGGAAACTTGCGGTTTTTGCCTAAATTCTCTGAGCGAGAGCCTGAGTCATTTTTTTCACTGTTGGAGCATGTTGCTGATGCGCGTAATTGGCCAGACTCAGTGCGCACACTGATTGCTGCAGTGCGTCCTGACGGGCAGAGCGCAAGAGGCGTACTCAGCTCTCAGTGATGCTGAGAGTCAAAAATATCATTCTTTTAAGTTGGCTGAACTGAAAGCATACGAGTTGGTACTGGAAGCGTACCGGCAACAGTTTAGGACATGGAAAAGAGGTGAAAAACAGAGTCATCTCGAGTTCGCACGTGATTTGACAAATCATTTTACTCGTTGGTGTTCAGCCTCTGGTGTTGATCATTTTGAAGGGTTGTGTGATCTCACTGTGTTTGAGCAGTTTAAAAATTCTGTTCCTGTGTGTGTGGCGACTTACCTCTGAGCAGCAAGCACAAAATGTGGCTGAGGCGGCGGCCCTGGCTGATGATTATGTGTTGATGCACAGAGGTAGTTTTGATGAGCCCAGGGTGGGTTATGGTAACAGGGACAGTGTGGCTGGTGTGGAGTCCTTTGGCCGGCATGCTAAACCTTTTCATATGGAAAGGAAGGGTGGTAGTATTCCACGGGAAGAGAAGGTTTGTAATTATTGTCACAAACGGGGTCACTGGAAAGCAGATTGTCATTTCCTAAAGTGTAAGCTTTAAAAGCCTCATGTGGTCACTGCTACTGGTTATAACTTTGAAAAAGAGTCTTTTCCCACGGAGTTGCAGTCCGACCGGCCATTTATTAGAAAGGGTTTTGTGTCCATGGTAGGTGGTGGGGAGAAGGTTCCGGTAATTATTTTGAGGGACACAGGGGCTTTCGACTCATTTATTCAGGTCGGAGTTCTGCCTTTCTCTAAAGAATCTGAAACGGGCAGCTCTGTTCCCGTTCGTGGAATGGATTTG
Organism: Epinephelus lanceolatus; assembly: GCF_041903045.1. Taxonomy (NCBI): domain Eukaryota; kingdom Metazoa; phylum Chordata; class Actinopteri; order Perciformes; family Serranidae; genus Epinephelus; species Epinephelus lanceolatus. The sequence goes on from NC_135740.1 coordinate 1,171,580, forward strand.
AATGTGATGCTGGTTCCACTACATAAAGTGATGTTGCAGTGTGATTTGTTCAATGGTGTGGCTGAACTGGCCGTGCGTCCAGCGTTGCCGATTCCAGGGGTTTCAGTCATTCTAGGGAATGACTTGGTTGGTGCGCGGATGTGGGCACATGTTCCTCTGCCAGTGGTGGCACTGGTGCCCCTGGTGAGGTCGGGCCCTGATGAAAATGAGCGTGATTTCCCCGAGGCTTTTACAACTTGCACAGTAACTCGCACCATGAGTGCCAAATCTATGTCTCAGTCAGATAAAAGAAATGTTTCTGAAAAATTCTCACTACCCCTATCTGACTTTACTGTATCAGCTTCTCGCAGTGATTTGGTTGTGGAGCAGTAGGCTGACCCCTCCCTGAAGGAGCTGTTACAGCAGGTTTGGCCTGAGAGTGAGGTGCTGTACAGTGCTTGTGGGTATTTCCTTCTGGATTCGCTGCTGGTGAGGAAGTGGGTGCAGCATAGTGGGAGTTGTGTGGGAGATCCTGTTTTTCAGATAGTTTTGCCACTTAAACTCTGCCAATCAGTCTTAAAAGTAGCCCATGATGAATCTGGACATTCTGGTGTGAGAAAAACACATGATCGGCTTTTGAGACATTTTTTCTGACCTCGCATGAAAAAAAGATGTGTCACTGTTTATTATAACTTGCCATATATGCCAGTTAACTGACAAACCGAACCAGATACTGAAACCTGTGCCACTGTTTCCCATTCCTGCAATCAGCCAGCCATTTGAGCATTTGATAGTGGACTGTGTGGGTCCTTTGCCTCGCAAAGTCAGGTGCAACTTATCTACTGACAGTTATGTGCCAGAGTACTCGTTACCCAGTGGCTTATCCTCTGTGCACAATAACCACTAGGTCTGTGGTGCGGGCGCTCTCACAGTTCATTTCCATATTTGAACTAGAAGTTATCCAGTCTGATCAACGGTCAAATTTCTCTTCCTATATGTTTTCCCAGGTATTAAAGAAACTCTCAGAGCAGAATTATATAATTTCAACACCCCAGCGTAGAAAGCCAACTCAGCTGTGCCATGTTAACTTGCTTAAGCTGTATTATGCGTGCACCTTTGAGCCATCCTCCCTCGGTGCGCAGTCAGATGTTACTTAGGCCGGTTACTTAGTTTGTGTGGCCGGTCCGGTGTCTCCTCCTGACCTGTTGGAGGAGGTCGGGTTAGATACATCTGACCAAGCTTTGTTGCGTGGCCGCTTAAAAAATTCTGAGGCTCTCTGCAACCTGGGCAAATTGTTGCCGCATTTCCCTGAGTCACACAGGGTGGAGTTGATTCAGTTGGTTCAGAGTTTCCCGTCTTTGTTTTGTGATACGCCAAGTCGCACCCATTTAATTGAGCACGATATTGACATTGGTGATGCCAAGCCAATTAAACAGAGATTTATCATGTCAATGTAGAGAAACAAAAGTTTTTGGATGCAGAGGTAAAATATATGCTGGAAAATGGGATTGCGGAGTCCTGTTCTTCCAGCTAGTCGTCTCCGTGCTTGCTTGTTCCAAAGTCAGATAACACACCACACTTTTGTTCTGACTTTTGGAAAGTCAATAATGTGACGAAGCCTGATTCCTTTCCTCTTCCCAGAAGAGATGATTGGAAGCGACCTCCTAAAAGGGTATTAGCAGGTCCCCTTATTCCAGCGAGCGCGTGAAATAGCCGCCTTTATAACACCGACTGGTCTCTATTCCTATACTGTGATGCCATTTGGGCTTTGGAATGCGCTGACCACGTTCCAGCGTCTTATGAACCGCGTCCTTGGTGACATGCAGGGGTGCGCAGTATACTTAGATGACGTAGTTGTGTATTCTGACACTTGGGAGTCTCACCTGGAACGTGTCCAGGAGCTGTTCACTCGTTTGGCGGAGGCAAGGTTCATGGTCAGTCTTGCGAAGTGTAAGTTTGCAAGGGCGACCGTGACCTACCTTGGCCAGGTGGTGGCGCAGGGCCAGGTGCGTCCCATAGGTACCAAAGTGCAGGCTGTCCAGCACTATCCAGTACCAACAACAAAGAAGCGTTTTCTTGGCCTTGTTGGTTATTATAAGAGTTTTTGTCAGAACTTTTCAACAGTTGTGGCACCGCTCACTGATTTATTGAAAGGGAAGACAGCATTTGTCTGGTCCCCGGTCTGCCAAAATTTGAGCAGGTCAAAACACTTCTTTGTTCCGCCCCTGTCTTAGTTGCCCCGTGTTTTGATAGACCATTCAAGCTGTATGTAGATGCCAGCCATGTAGTTGCGGGTGCTGTCCTCATGCCGGTGGATGAGCTTGGCATTGACAAACCGGTCAGCTTCTTTTCAAAAAAATTGAGTTGCAGTCGTACTGCCTTGACATCCGCTATGTGAAGGGGTCTGACAAGACAAGGTGGCGGACGCGTTGTCCAGGGCTCCCCAAGTTTAATAACTGAAATGTATTAACTGACCTGTGTGACCTTTTGTGCCTCTCCTTGGTTCTCCTCTTGACTTCTCACACCTCTTAAATGAGTTCAGAGGTGCACCGGTTGCTGAGGTGGGAGCTTGGGGGAGGGGATGTTGGACCGTCAGAGCAGGTCAGTTCCACATCTGATGGTCGTGTTCGTGAGAAGACGGTTGGTGGTGTAAATAGTTTTTTGTAGGGGGTTGTTAGCCCAGTAATTTTTTAGAGGTAAATGATAAATTGTTGTGGGGTTATTTTTCCGTTTGGCTTAGGTCTTATGGAATTTTGTTACCGGGGTTCCCTTCAGGACCCTGTTCTTATGGAGGGGGGTGTGACAGCCCCTGGCCTGTCTTATGTTTTGCTTCTGTTTATCTGTTTCCCTCTCTGTCAGTTGCAGGTACGTGAGCGGGGTCATCATGATAGTTGGAATCACCTGGACCCGGTGCTTCCAGAATCTATATTGCTGCCTGGCCTGGCTGGCAGTCTGTCTCTTGCCATCATCCTTTGCTGTTGTTTCTTTGGTTTTCTTTTCATGCATCCAACACTCTCAGCTCACTACACCTTCCACCTATGCATGCACGCACCTTCACTACTGATTTCACTGACATCCACACCCCATTGCATTAACTTGTGTTAAATGATTTAACTTGTGTTTAAATAAATTAATTATTATTGGCATTTATCCTGCGTTCCCTTGCCTTTTTGTCTCAGCCTTAGAGCCAGGTCATGACAAAATGCATTGAAATATGAATCTACGTCAGATTGTCTGAAGGGTGGGCCTACTCACATCAAAGCTGTAGTGGGGGCTAGGGTTGGGTGACCCATGAGGGGTTGATGGACTGGCAGGTACAGCGGCTCACTGCTCTATCTCCAGTGCCCTTATTGTACCCTTAAATGCATGGCTTTCAACTCATGCTTTCGCAGCTTCATCTCCTTGATCTGCAGAGTTAGGAATACCAGCAGGTCCACCCGCTCAACTCCATCTGTGGGAGCAGGCTCACCAAACAGACCCCTTTCACTCAGTTTAGTACACAGGGGCTCTTTTAACTCCTTTTTCTTTGTGTTTATTGGCACATGCACATCAAAAAATTCTGCAATCAGAACTAGATCAGTTTTTTTTTTTTTTTACATTTATCCAATTTTTCCACAGTTGTCTCAGTAGCAAAATCCTCTAATTTAAACTGAAAAAACTGCTAAGCAGAAAAGCAGATATCAAGAAGATAAAAGGGATAAAACTTACCCAACACAACGACAACGGACAAAAGAAAGAACAGACAAACCCCCAATTCATGTTATGTCCCCGGTCTAGGGGAAGCTAGACATAACATGATGCGATTCCCCCACTCTTCCCACTCCCAAGAAAGGCCAGTTACACAGTGCTTTAAACTTTCTTCAGAAGTGAGCATTGCCCAAAACAACAAACAAAAATGTACTAATAGTCCCTAAACCTTCTTAGCAATAAAGAAATGTGAAACAAAAGACAATTTCCTAACCTAAACTTCTACCATCCAAAACAAGAGCCACATGGCAATGCCAAACAGAAAGGGCTTCTCACTCTTACTAAAACTGCTTACTGTGCTCTATGTACAGTGCTCAACAAAATAATACAAGAAAACCTACTACTAATTCTACAGAGTAAACCCCTAAACATAACTCCACTCACCCACCTAAAATTGATCAAATACCTTTACTACGTAACACAGTTATCAAAATACACACACTATGAGAATCGGGAGTTACTCACACACAATAGCACAAACACAGTCTTAGTACTGGCTTTGTTGGTGGTGGAAGGGTGAAAGGAGGGAAGAGCTTCTGTCTGTTGATGGTTTAAAAACCCTTTGTCTCACAGTGGGCCACTCCGCCAACAACAATCTTCTTCAGACAGCCTGATCAGCACTCACCACCTGCCTTGCAACAACCAATCACACTGCAACAAATACGCACTCTGAGAAGAGGCGAGAGAACATCTGACAGATCACTGCAGATCAACACATGGACAACAATACCAAAAAATAATGACCTGGGTCTTAACAGGCCGATTCAACTGAATGGAACTGATTGTGTGGAATACTGCCTGCTTGAAATCCTCCACCATAGTCCCTCTGCCAAAGAAATCAAACATCACCAGTCTCAATGACTACCGGCCCGTGGCACTCACCCCCGTGGTAATGAAGTGCTTTGAGAAACTGGTTCAGAGCCACATTACATCTTTCATTCCTCCTACCTTCGACTCACACCAGTTTGCATACAGGGCTAACAGGTCTACTGAGGATGCCGTAGCCACAGCCCTTCATGCTGCTTTGTCCCATTTGGAGCAGCAGGGGGGCTACGCACGGCTTCTCTTCATAGACTTTAGCTCCGCCTTCAACACTATCCTCCCCCACAGACTGGTCTCCAAACTGTTAAATCTAGGACTTCCACACTCCACCTGCCTTTGGATAAAGGACTTTCTTACTGACCGCGCACAGAGGGTTAGAGTAGGCCCTCACTTTTCCACAGCCCTTAGCCTCAGCACGGGCTCCCCACAGGGCTGTGTGCTGAGCCCCCTGCTCTATACTCTTTACACACATGACTGCACCTCCACACACCACAGCAACACCATAGTCAAGTTCGCGGACGACACCACCGTGGTGGGGCTCATCTCTGGGCCTACCAGGCCCAGGTGGAGCACTTGACGGCGTGGTGTCAGGATAACAACCTGCTCCTGAACACATCTAAAACCAAGGAGCTAATCGTAGACTTCAGGAGGAAAAAAACGGATATCCAGCCTCTGCACATCAGGGGAGGGTGTGTGGAGAGGGTCTCAGTCTTTCGTTTCCTGGGAGTCCACATCACAGACAATTTGTCATGGGGCACAAACACAGCAGAGCTGGTGAAGAAGGCCCAGCAGCGACTGTATTTCCTGAGGATTCTAAAGAGGCACAACATCCCTCAGAAGCTGCTGGGGTCCTTCTATCGCTGCTCGATCGAGAGCATCCTGACGTACTGCCTCTGTTTTTGGTTTGCCAGCTGCACAGTGGCACAGAAGAACACGCTGCAGGGGATCATTAAGGTGGCCCAAAATCATCGGCTGCCCTCTGACACCACTGAAGGAGCTACACAGCTCCCGCTGCCTCAGGAAGGCCCTCGCCATATCACAGGACTCATCACATCCCGGACACAATCTCTTTGAACTTCTTCCATTGGGCAGACGTCACAGGGTCATCAAAACACGCACAAATAGACTTAAAAACAGTTTTTACCCCACAGGCGTTGTTACATTAAATACCGCTGGACATTGAGTGACTGACAAAACACATGCACTTCCGTATAACTGGTCATACACTTTATATGCACTTTATGATACCGTCCCCATGTGTTCTTATATTGTTTTTATGTGTTCCTTATCTTCTCTTTTTACTATTTATTTATTAGCTCATTTTGCACTGTCAAGGACTGCACTGAAATTTCGTTGTACCTGTTACAATGACAATAAAGATATTCTATTCTATTATATTCTACTATCTATTTTAAAGTATGGTTAACTATGTATCTTCTGTAGAGTAAGATTTAATCTTAAATCAGATAAAAATATTAAACTGCATAAGCTGATTAAGAGTGAAGTTCATATAACCATGTTTTATGTTACAAGTTCCTATAAAGCTGTTTGTTATGTATCTATGTGTGATAAAAACAATGTTACACAAGTTTATGTATTCACAACACAAGGTTATGCATTTATATTGAAGAGCACACATACACCACACCATGTATTGTTTAATAATGACACACACACACTCTTTAATGTTTGTATTGCACGACACACATTCTAAAGCTCACATTGTTTGAAAGTACAGGGGACTGTATAGAGAAAGTCCCCCAGGTTTTTTGTTTTTTAAAAATAAAGTGAAAGCAGGCCCAAATCTAAGGGTGGTAAATTTGGGAAATTCCAGGCCTAAAGCGAAAGTGATTACACCATTAGAAACAGGCCCGTTCAGGATTGGACAAAAGAGAAAAAGCTCGCCACCAATAGATTTGGGTCTAAGTGGGAAGGATTAACGAAAAGAGGTGGAGATTCTGTCGAACCTCCACCAGCATAAAAGAGAGCGCACTGAGAGCCAGTCTTCAGTTGCGCTCCGGAGCCTGACTCAATGAGTTGTTGCTTGTGAACACATTAAACTCGATTGCACCTGATTCTCCTCGACTCCAGTGTTTCTCTAAGTGTTTGCCAACTGAACCTAAGGTACTAAATCAACATCAGAGGAGAAGTAGAAGACGAGATCGGGAGCCATCTGGCCCACTTCCAGGCCCTGATTTTCGCTTCTACAACTGGTGAGCCAGCCAGGAGGACGAGGAGGTCAGATCCTGAGATCGGGGGCGCTTGGCTGCGCATCAGATGTACAGGTGGCCACCAGATAAGGTAAGCAGAGCCTTTTTTCTGCCTAAACCGGGTGCATCTGAGGTGCAGTTGGGAGCCGCCCAGGTCGGAGGTATTTGACAAACTCCTCTCCTAAAGAACCTAAAATGTGATGTACTAATTACTAACTAATAACACAACATTGGAACATAGCTGATATATTGCTGGAGACAGCTGAATCTAATGCAACACAGTGTGACCTTGGTGTGTGTGGAAGTTAGAGAGATAAACATAGAGAGTGAATGTGGGAGTGAGTGTGTGTATGTGTGTGTGTGGAATGTGGGGGGAGTGAGCTAGAGTAACCAAGCAGGCAAAAGAAAGAGTGAATGTGTGTGCTGAATGTATGGTAACAAATGTAGTGAGGAATGTAGTAAGAGTAAAGTATTTAAAGTATTAAGAAGACAAACAAGAATAAGAAGTGCACAAGAGAAAAAGAAACCTGTAAGAGTTATACAGGGAAGAGAAAATAACCGGTAAAGAGTTAAAAAGACTAAGAAAAAGAGAAGAGATACATAAAAGCATATCCGTGGTTACCACTGCCTATCTTACTGTCGCCCCTTTAAGCCTGTAGAAGCCGGGGTGTTGTGTCAGACGGCAGGTCTGCGCGGGCGGAATGCCAAGCAAATAAAAGAGAAAATAAAGAGTTAAATACATGAGAGCATTTCTGTGGATACCGCTGTCAACCTTGCCAACATTCCTTTAAGCTTGGAAGAGCAGGAGTGAAAGGTAGGGAGGACAGGACCGCACGGACAGAATGCCAAAGAGTTAAAAGATAAGAGAACAAGAGAACAGTCAGAAGATTGATCAAAGTGTAAAAATTGTAAATATTATACGTGTATAAATAGACGTGTGTAGAAAAAAAGACATAATAGAGGACATAATATACTAACGACTAGACAAGGACGGGGAGTGTAAGAGGTAGATAAAAGTGCACACAGCCAACAGAAGTGGGCTTATACAAAAAACAAAGCTTTGTTAAAATTTGATATTTTGGTTCTGATCTCTATTGGGTTAAAGGTCATTACAAAGAAAATTCTTTTGACATTTTGTGGCCTGAATGTTTTATCATAATCTGGTATCTGTGTGTTTGTTTTATCTGATTTGTTTCAAAGTTTTGTTACATGAGGTAGTTATTAACAGTGTCTCAGTGAAACAAAACCAGACAAGGGTAATCTAATGGTGTCAACAAATTGTCTGGGGACTGGAAACCTAACGGTGCCAACAAAAAGTCCACATTTCAGTGATTGAACCAGTTGCTCGGGTGAACGCCATACAAACTGGTTGGCTGTTAAGTTGAGAATAAAAAAGAAATATCTGTTATTTTAATTTTATAGATAAATAAAATAGGTGATAAGTATAGTTTTATAAATAAATAGAATAAGTAATAAAATTATAAATAAGTTATAAGTGATAAGTATAGTTTTATAATAAATAAAATAAGTAATAAAATAAAAAAAAAAGAAGTTGAGATCAGGCTGTTAAGAGCTGGGTGGAAGAGGGTGACAGCAGTAGTGATGAAAATTGGGCTGAGGAACATTGCATGACTGATGGCTTAGTAGATACTAGAGGCATAAAGAACACATTTCGGGTTAGAAAGAACCTACATAGACAACGAGGGTGAGGAGCAGTGGCAAGACGAGCAAGAGATTCGATTAAAACTTTGGATAGTTAGTAAATTTACCAATTGAAACAAGTGAAGGAAGAATTTCAGGTATACAGTGGGACATGATTTTAAATGATTTGAGGACTCCCCGCTCATTAGATCCACTGCTGCAATATTTGTGTGATAATTATAAAAACGGACCTGTAGCTTCACTTCCTCTGAACCAGGTAATATTTCAAGATTTAGAGAACGGAGTGGAATTTAATCCAAGATTGCGGATTGTTGTTGTGCCTAGAAAAGTTGATTTGGGAAGAGACGGGTCACATAAATTAGAATATAACCTCTGAAGAAAAATAATACAAAACTGCCTTCACAGTAGGGAAATTACTAGCACTGATACACACAAAAGAAACAGACAAGCAACCACAAATTCCAAGAGCGAGTGAAGTTAACAAGGCTTCATGGGAGCCAACCAAGGAAAGATGGAAAGAGGGGTTCTGACACCCATAGAGATAGTGATGACACAACATCCAGGTCGGAGAAACTGAATCCAACGCTGTGTGACTAAATGGCTCAAAAGAACATCAGGGAAAAATTGTTGGCCTAAAGATGGAACCTTCAACCTGGCATGTTGCGACGAGGTGGAGACAGAACTAAGACACATTGAGGCAAAAGACACTAAGGCGAGTTATAAAAAAGAACAAAAGGGTTAAAGAAAGGAAGGTATTAGGGTGATTTAGACAGACAGGGGGTGGGAAGCAAATGGTGCAAGTAGAGTACTGTAAGCATCCACAGGACCCACAGGACCCACAGGACCCACAGGCACCGAAGCAAATGGTGCAAGCAGAGCGCAGCAAGGACCCACAGGACCCACAGGCACCGACGGGTGTGATACCCACAGCCCCACCCCTACCAGCATCACCACCACCATACCCACAAGACACATCACCATCAGAGACGGGACAATACCCACTACGCTCAGTAGGGGAGGCAAGAGCAGCAACAACAATGGAAGGCCAAGTGGAGGGAAGGTTCACAGTGACCTTGGCCAGGGATACGAAGACCGAGAGCAGATGAAAGAAGACGCTCCCCACACACAGAACACTGACAATGCAATGCCTCACATTACCACTACTGTTATCCACAATGAGCAGGTGGAAACAACGGTAGCCAGAGGCCCCCAAGGGGGCGGGGTCGAGGCGGACCTAGGGGAGGACCAGCAGGCCGAGGAGGATGAAAAGGGGGACCGAACTTTCCTCCAGGACCCCAGCCACTGCAACAGCAGGCCCCCAGAAAATGAACACAGGATATCCAGGAGTGAATCCTGCTGCACCTGACTATCTATGCTGGGGTTGTAACCAGCCAGGCCACCGACGCAGTGAGTGTCCGGTCAACCCATGGGAAGGTCCAGCAGAAAATTGGCCGAAAACAGGATGCCCATGATAGGGCTGCCCAGAGAAGCCTGAGGGGCAAGTAATGTCACCAGTCATTTCATTACAGCCACACGACGAACCAACTATACCTGTTGTGATCCACGAACAAGCATATCCCTTTATGGTGAACACAGGAGCTACATATTCATGTATTGGAAAAGAAGACTGTACACTCCCCCTCTCTAAGTCATCCATCAAGACCATAGGCTTCTCTGGGAAATCACAAGTCATACCTATGACAGAGCCCGTTCCAATGCTCATCGCCGGTAAAGTCATATTTGCACCCCTACTCTACTCAGCTCATACGCCAGTGAACCTTCTAGGCAGAGATATATTGTGCCCTCTCAAAACTAAGATCATGTGTACTCAAGATGGACTATATTTAGACTTCTCTGACGACCCCCCACAAAGCATGATGCCACAGCTGCCCGGGAACGCCACAGAGACATCACAGGCGTTGGTCTACTGGCTCCAACTGACATCAGAAGAGTCTCAAACAGACATGGACTCAGTGGGAACCATGGGTCAGGTTACATTTTGACACAGCACATACTCCCACTCTGCCACTGCATTGCACGCTCATGTATGACGCGGACCAGACTCATGTAGATTATCAAGAATGTTGGGACACAGTGCTCAATAAAAACCATGCCTGATCATTAGTGAAGACATGTATTTAGGACCTCAAGGTATGGGGGCAGCCATCCGCCTCCCAGAAGAATTAGCAGGATGGTTTCAGGTGCCAAATTCTGCACTACACGTTACACTGATGATAGCAGAAGGTTATGAGTCTCATCATCTGGGTCCAATGGTCAGACATGCACTGCAGGTGCGAGAGTGGTTACCCACCAAGAACAAATACATCCACATTTCAGATGACAAACAATACATCAGAATCTCAACTAAGATAGGTGATGAAGCAGTCGCAGACAAGGTATTTGTAGATGGTACTACTCCCACACAGATGGCAGTCACAGAAGAACACACACAGTTGTTGAGTAAAGTTCCACCACAGCTATGGACAGCACATAAAACAGACGTAGGCTTGATAAAATCAGCGCAACCTGTTCGCATCACATTAAAACCACATGCTAGCCTACCATATCAGAGGCAGTATCCTCTCCAGCAGCATGCCATTGATGGTATCCCACCCACAATTGAGTTCTGGTCAAAACTAGAAGTCCCTGCAACACGCTCATTTTTCCAATCAAGAAACCAACTTCCTCAGAATAGCAGCTAATGCAGTGGTGGAAAACAGAGACGCCACATGTGCCAGATTCACACACGTTGCTTTCAAACATACCACCTGCCACACAGTGGTATAGTCATTTATTTGTGTTCTGTTTTTTTTTCAGTGTACCACTACACCCAGACTCTCAATATTTGTTTGCGTTCACTTATGAATGTCAGCATTATGACCTAGCTAATTTGAATGTGCCAAGCACTGTATTACAATATACAGATGATCTGCTTGTCTGTAGCTCTTCAAAAGAATAATGTCAAAAGATTCCATTGCAGTGCTCATAGCATTAGCAGAAGGGGGACACAAGGTCAGTAAAGACAAATTGCAGTTCTGCCAGCAGTCTGTAGAGTACTTGGGCAGACAGTTGAGTGGGGATAAAAAGTAGATTGCCCCATCTCAAATAGAGGCAGTAAGTAAGACTCTTCAACCGCAGACGGTGGGCCAAATGCTGTCTTTTCTCGGCATGACAGGATACAGTCGACCATGGATTTGTGACTATGCTATAAAAACTGCTCCACTCAGAGCTTTAGTAAGAGCAGCAGTACAGACAAACAACACAACACAGCTGTCCTGGACGGAGGAAGCAGAAGGTGCGTTCCAAGCCTTAAAAATAGACATGCAGTCCGCTCCAGCGTTAGGCACTCCCAACTATTCCAAACCTTTTCATCTCTACGTAGCAGAGAAATCTGGGTATGCGTGTGCCGTCCTGATGCAAGACACACCCACAGGTAAACAACCACTAACATATTATAGCACTAAGCTCGATAACATAGAGGCCGGTTTGCCTCCCTGTTATCAGGGGCTAGCCGCAGCTGTCTTTCCATTTTAAAAAGCATCCTCATTAACAATGGGACATCCTGTAACTTTGTACACCTCTCACCAGCTTCATGCCCTGCTGACAAGTCCCAGATTCGTTTTGACACAGGCCAGACGCACAGGATATGAGGTTATCTTGTCCCCTCCTGAGCTTGACATTCAATGTTGTACCATCATTAATCCAGCCACCAAAATGGTTCTACCCACAGAAGGTACACCACGACTGTCTTCATGACACAGACAAATTTATGCACGCTCGAGAAGATTTACATAATCAGCCCATTTTAGCTGACCTCACGTTGTTCGTTGATGACTCCTGTTTTCGGGACGCCACAGGTAGTCATGCAGGCTATGGAATTGTACAGCTCAATAACGATCAGAATTTTGTGACTATACGATCATGTAAACTTGCTCAGCCCTGCTCTGCCCAGCTTGCAGAGATAAAAGCTCTAACAGCAGCAAGTAGATTAGCAAAGGGAAAGTCACTGAATGTATATACAGATTCAGCATATGCATATGGAGTGTGCCACATCCACGCAAACATTTGGAAACAGAGAGGGTTTCGTAGAGCGGACGGCACCCCAGCTACACATGGGGAGGCCATTGTTGACTTGTGGGAGGCTATGCTCCTCCCCAAAGCCCTAGCTATAATCAAATGTCCAGTCCACCAAAAGACTGATTCGTTGATAGCCAAAGGTAATAACCTAGCTGATGTAGCAGCCAAACAGGCAGCTATAGGTGCAGTAATGGCACCCATGTTAACCATCCAAGATTGTGAACCCCTCACTACCATGCCTTCTCTTGTAGCCGCGCAAAACAGAGTAAGCGAGGCTGAAAAACAACTGTGGATCGAGCGTGGTGCTATCAGAACACAAGCACAGGGGCCAACAAATGGTCTCTGGCAAGATAGTCATGGCAATTTTGTACTACCAACTTGTTGCTGAGACATGCTATAATTTGGGCGCATGGTAATGACCATTGCGCAAGGGGGGAGATCTTACGGAAATTGCGAGCAACATGGTGGTCACCATTCATGGCAGCCACGGTAGATAGAGTACTAGGCGAATGCGAGATCTGCGCAAGATACAACATCACAAGAGTTTTTACAGCCCCATTGGCGCATATACCACCTCCAGACGGTCCTTTCAGACACCTCACGTTAGACTACATAGACATGGGAGCACAATCCAGAATGAGAAGAGTGAGATACGTCTTGGTGGTCATTTGCATATGGGTAGAAGCAACAGCTACAGCCGTTCAGATCACAGAACACTTGCAAAATTCCTCTGCCGAGAAGTCTTCCCGAGATTTGGGATTCTGGATACCATATCATCAGATGACGGAAAACACTTTGAATCTAATGTAATACAAGAAACGCTGAAACAATTGGGAATTAAACAAAAGTTTGGCTGCGTTTACCATCCCCAATCACAGGGAGCAGTAGAGAGGGTGAATGGTATTTTGAAAACCAAAATAGCCAAGATAGTGGCAGATAGTGGAAATAAGCTTAATTGGGTGGATGCTTTACCGCTTGCACTAATGTCTATTCGCTCACAAGCCAACAGAGTCACCCATCTAACACCGCATGAAATGCTTACGGGCCGGCCCATGCCAATACCATACTTGAGAGGTCCCTATGAAGGGCCCTTGCTGGAACAGTTGCAAGGTGAAATGTTTGATTACTTACGAAGTCTGACTCATATCCACAGGGCTGTGTTCCAGCAGGTGAAAGGTGCCACCGAGGACAGAGGGATCGACATCCCAGCAGACCTCCAAAAAATACGTCCTGGAGAGGGGGTATACGTCAAGGTGTTCAAAAGAAAGTGGGACCAGCCACGAAGGGAAGGTCCATACAAGGTCATATTAGCCACACCAACAGCCTTGAAAGTTGAAGGTAAGGACGTTTGGTTCCATCTTAACCACTGCTGCAGAGCTAACCCACAAGTCCCAGTGAAGCCACCTATACCTCGGCCTAGAGCCAGACAGAGAGCAGCTCCCCCAGATCCACAAGGGGACGGCGGAGCCGCCCCAAGGGGAGCAGAGGGTCAACCAGAAGGGGAAGGCGATGCCTCCCCGCAGGAACAGGGGACCAGGAGGTCAGCACGCTTGGCATGCAGGCGAGACCAGGGCAGAGTTCGGAGTGACAGCAGTGGGTCATTGCCAGAGAGGATGTCACCAGAAAGCACCACGGAGGGAAGCACCCTGTCCACAGTGGTGACAATGAACCTCATGAGTCGTCATCTGATGGCCGCGGGGACGGTGATGAGGGCCCAAGCACAAAAAGAACAGAAAGAACAGAGGGAACAGAGGTGGAAGGAGAAGAAAGAGAAGTGGGCAGGCGAAGCTAGAGACTCAGAGGGGTCATACGCAGACACAAGCGACGCAGACAGAGGAGAGGAACCAGCCCCTCAGTAGACCAGACCAGGGAAAGCCTGAAGGCCCAGATAGCATGGGGGGAGGAGTCAGACTAGGGGTGATAGCAGCAGTATTACTAACCCTATTGCTCATCCTGGCAGGAGTGAAACAAAGTGAAGGAGCAGGGCAGGGTGGACAAGGCCAGGAGCAAGTAGGCGAGTGTGCAGTGGCGCTAGGGACCATAGCCGCCAAGCAGGGCAAGATACCATACAGTGAGATAGTTTCACTAACCTACTATAAATCGCATGCTTACGATGACATACTGGTGGAGGGTTCAGGAGGCATTAGGTTGCATGGCCGGTCCATAGGACCACGCTGTAGTGCAGAAGGAAAGGTGACAGCAAGAGTTTGGTGTGACATGAGAGGTTGTGCCGACATAAACACAGGGCACACCATACCAATAAAAGTAGCCCGCCAATGGCTCCAGTTAGACCCAGTGCCCCAAAGAAAACCAAGAGACGTGCTGATGCAGAGAGTGGAGTTAAGAAGAACAGCCACTTGGAAGTCTAACACGTTCTATCAATGGCTAGAATACTCCGCTAAACAAGTGACCAATAGCACATGTATAGCATGTCATAGGAGGATGGGCCTACCCAGGGTCAGGCCTCTCCCAGACATAGATAGATGTTGGGAGCATGATAAATGTTTTGCTGCATGCACTATGTGGATGGCAGCAGGATTTAAAAAATGGACTAATATGTCTACGATTTGTCCAGAAAGTTTTCAGAATGCCTCTGATCAAATTCAACAGGAGTTTCACGTGCCTCCGGTAGTGCATCTGGCACAAGACCTTGTATTCCAATTTTGTGTGGCACGCGGAAATGATATAGAACACTGGTTAAACAATGCCACTACTACTAATACCTCCCAGGAGGCAGAGAGGTTGATCCAATGTAGATATGAAGCTGTCATAGGGAACGTGTTCTCAACAGCGGGTAAAATGCAGCTCTCAGGAGTGCAGAAGGTATGTAATACAACTCAACAAGCCAAACTCCAATGCCACCAGGTGGTCAGTGGAGGAAACAATTCCATAGTTCTGGGACGCAATTATAATATTACCACCTGGATTTATGCATTTAACCTAACAAATGGTACAGCTCCATTGGCAGATATATTTTGGGTGTGTGAAAACGATCTTCAAGTGAAAACTATACTACCAGCTAATTGGACAGGGATCTGTGCTCCAGTAATGCTAACAGGACAAGTAACAACAATAGGTCTAAACAACAGTCGCACTAACGGTACTACATGCAGACGGCGTAGACCGATTAGCACATCAGCACACCCCTGGAAGGGAGATGTCATCATATACATTACATATGAACAGGTACCGTATGGGATACCTGAAGAAAATCAGGCTATATCAGAGGACCACATATCATGGGCCAGAGAATGGGGTTCGGTGCCCCTAGCTGGGTACTTTTCGAATGCCCTGTACATGGAATGTAACAGTCGCTGGGTGAATTATTTGTGGTATAATCAGCAAAGATTTGTAAATTGGACCACAGAAGCCTTACAAGGAGTAAGTGAGCAACTGCATGCCACATCTGTAATGACAGTACAAAACAGGTTTATTATCGAGACAATGCTTGCCCAAGACCAGGGGGTCTGTGATGTGATAGGAGAAGATTGTTGTACTGTCATCCCCATGCATACAGGGGAGGAGGGCAACTTAACACGGGCTTTAGAGAACATACGTCAGTTAAGAGACCAACATGTGCAGCATTCCAATTGGAACACTAAAGTTTCCTCAATTTGGGATTGGTTAGCAGCATTATCCCCAGGGAAGATTTTGCGAATGATGGGAGTGCTGTTGGGACTTGTTGTGTTGGCCCTTCTTGTGATATCCTGCTGTGTTCTTCCCCTGGTGCGACTTGTAATTAAAAAGACTATGGCAAGTGTCACAGGACTGTTTGTAATAATAGACCAAAGTCCACGGCCTATGGCAAACACAGAGTTGTATGAAGACATGAGTGGCTCTCAAGGAAAGGTTCCTAAGGATCAAGGCCAGCCCACAGGGCGAAATAAGGGAAATCAATATGAGATAATGCCACGAGGCATGGCATTGGAAACTGTCCAATATGATCAGAAACCTAGGCCAGTTGAGGGAAATTATGAGGAGATCATGTAAAGTCCCTGATACCCTTGCTGTCACCAGACCACTACTAACATTTAACCACTAACATAATAAACTAATCCTGCTTGCATGGCTTATGTACAAAATTAAGTATTGGAGGAAGAGGCATAACATTAACATTATAGGGAAAGTGCACTAAAAATGTCCTTTACAACCTTAAGATAAGTACAGAAAATGGCTGAGAACTGGAGAACCCTGTATCCATACCAGCAGAACCAGGGGGGCCAGCCTGGGTTCCAGTACCAACAGCAGGGGCCGGGAGGGCCGAGCCAGCCTCCACAGCTGTATCCTCTGCCTCCACCTTCACCATACCCCACAGGGCTACCCGGTCCAATGGCCAGCCATCCTGCACCAACCTGCACCCCTGGAGGAGGCACCCCGATGGAAGGACGTGGACGCTCCAACCAGATGACGTTGGCGCAACTCTACGCTCCAGCCCTGGCCCAACCTCCCTCCGAAGACCTGCTTCGCTTCTTATTGCAAGGGCCTGAGGTTCCAGCCACAGTGGGGCCTGACAAGAACCACTCGCCAGTACCTCCACCGCGGGAAGTCAGGTCCAGGCAGGTCCTAGTCGGGAAGTAAATTGGGGGAATGTGAATCCAGGCCTGCAGTCTTCCCAGTACCTGATGCAGGCCGCATTAAAAGTCCAGACACATACCACTGCGCAGGCACCACCTCAAGGGGGAAACTTTCAGCACAATGCCCGTGCTGACATGCTGCCATTACGCTCCCCTGATCCATCATCCTCACCAGAAGGCAACGTTAACCAACTGTCGCCCAGTTACTCGCCCACCAGCCCACCGCCTGCAGTCCCATTCTCAGAGGCGAATGTGGAAGTCCACTATGAGGGCCACCTGTCGGTGCAGGCCCTATCAGAAGAGACCCGGGACATCTTGGAGCAGGAGTATGGAGTGTGCCCTGAGATAGTGGAAGGCTACCTCTGGAGCCTGCCCGATGGGGAGCCAACCCTGAAAAAGCATCTTGACGTGGTGAAAAACCTGCACACCCTGCTCCATCCTGTCCCCCATGGACCTTTCCACCGACTTGTGCGCAGTTACCCCCTGATACTGCGGAAGAGACTCCGCAGAATTCGCTATGGCTCTTATGTACTCAGAAAGGCTGAAAACAAGAAGCTGCAGACAGAACATATGAAGCTCATCGAACAAGAGACACGCAATCTGCGCAACCAAGTCCTGGAGTTGACCCAGGCTAGGAATGCCGTGCAGCAGGAGGTCGGAATGCTGAGGGATCAGATGGCATCTTATCGGCGCCTGCGGATGATGGGCACATCATATGTGCCTGATGGACAATAACCGGACAGCAATACAGGCTAGGACTGAGATGCATTTTGCCGATTGTGACCTATGTATAAGAATGTCAATATGAATGATCATGTATGCAGCAGAAAGTAATAAGGAGGTCATCAGGATAGCTTTTATATTCTAAATACCATACTGCTTACTTGGTGCAATGATGCCGGAGAAAAATCACTAAAGTTGATTTATAGTAATATCCACTGAGCATAGTTTAATAGTAGTGTGGGACTATGAAGTCCCAAAGGGGGGAATATATATATTTTTTCTCTCTTTGATTCAAGCATTAGATGGGACTATGTAGCCCCAAAGGGGGGAATGTAGTGTAAGATTTAATCTTAAATCAGATAAAAATATTAAACTGCATAAGTTGATTAAGAGTGAAGTTCATATAACCATGTTTTATGTTACAAGTTCCTATAAAGCTGTTTGTTATGTATCTATGTGTGATAAAAACAATGTTACACAAGTTTATGTATTCACAACACAAGGTTATGCATTTATATTGAAAAGCACACATACACCACACCATGTATTGTTTAATAATAACACACACACACTCTTTAATGTTTGTATTGCACGACACACATTCTAAAGCTCACATTGTTTGAAAGTACAGGGGACTTTATAGAGAAAGTCCCCAGGTTTCATATGTTTTTTTAAAATAAAGTGAAAGCAGGCCCAAATCTAAGGGTGGTAAATTTTGGAAATTCCAGGCCTAAAGCGAAAGTGATTACACCATTAGAAACAGGCCTGTTCAGGATTGGACAAAAGAGAAAAAGCTCGCCACCAATAGATTTGGGTCTAAGTGGGAAGGATTAACGAAAAGAGGTGGAGATTTTGTCGAACCTCCACCAGCATAAAAGAGAGCGCACTGAGAGCCAGTCTTCAGTTGCGCTCCGGAGCCTGACTCAATGAGTTGTATGTGTTGTTGCTTGTGAACACATTAAACTCAATTGCACCTGATTCTCCTCGACTCCAGTGTTTCTCTAAGTGTTTGCCAACTGAACCTAAGGTACTAAATCAACATCAGAGGAGAAGTAGAAGACGAGATCGGGAGCCATCTGGCCCACTTCCAGGCCCTGATTTTCGCTTCTACACTTCCCTATATGCGTTATTGTATTCAACAATGTTAAAGTGTAAATACATATTTGGGATGTATTGAAATTCTTACCTCTTGTCTTGACCTGATGACCCCATATATAAGAAAATAGGTTTATGTGGTAAGTGGGAATGGAAATAGCTATGGTCGGACTCCGTAACAGTAACTTGTAGCTGACAGAATGCAATTCTTTCCACCAATTTACCTTTCTTATTTTTCTGTATTTAGTTTTATTATTACCTCTACCTCTTATTATTATGTTGATCAAAAGTTGTTAAAACAATGTGTCTAGGTCAAAGGGCGTGGCTGCTAGGGTGTGACAAATTTTGACAACTTTTCGTTTTCTCGCCATCAAATTTTGAACGGCTCTCACGCCCACATACTTGATCCTAGCAGCTTCAAATTTGCTGGACATGATGATGGCTCCGCCCTGAACGCCCCGATATGTTAATATCCCACCTTACTCATAGCGCCCTCCGGTGGTAACAGGTGGTGACCAGTTTTCACTTTAACATGTACTGATGCCACAAACTTGACCCCATCAACTTCATTCCACTTCTAATGTATGCAGAACAAGTTGGTAAAGCTACCTTATGAATGCTGTGAAGCTAAGTCTAATGTCGTCCGTGGTGACTATTGATCCCTCGCCACCAAATACGTTTGGCTTTTTGATGGCTTCACCGACCTCATATCCTCATGAAAATTGATACACAGGTCAAGAATGGCGAGCTCTTACATCTGATAGGGGCGTCGCCCATGGTAGGGACAAAATGCCTCTATAGCGCCCCCTTGAAATTTTCAAAAAACACTCCCCATAGGGTTTTTTTTTTTTGGAGTAAGAACATGAAAATTTGTATATATGTGTAAGTTGCCCAGACACACAAAAAAGTCTCTGCCACCAATGGTCTACTCCAAACAGGAAAACGTCCATTTTGATTTAAACTTTTCATTTTGGCGGAGATTTTGTGATTTCCACACTTTGTACTTCAACGAACTCCTCTTACAGATTTTGTCCAATCAACTTCAGATTTGGTACAGATCATCCTGAGACCATGCTGATCAAAAGTTATTAAAAGCTTTTCTCTATGTCAAGGGGCCTGGCCGCTATGGCGCCGCCATATTTGATGCATCTCCACAGTGACACACGTGTGCTGTCATGTAACAGGCTGCCCATGGCGACTTTCGATGCTTCTTCATGGAATATCAAGTCCTTATAACTCCATCATGCATTGCTCTTATTAGCCACAATTTGATATGTGTGATCATGGTCTGCCCCTGAACACATCTGCATGGCAATATATTGGACTTACTCATATAACCGCTTCAGTTATGCATGCTGCTGGCCCCCCGCGGTGGCGCGGGAGAGCGAGGACCTGATCACAGCTGCTTGCAGCTTTAATTATTATCATTATTATTAATATTATTATTATCATTATCATTATCATTATTATCTTTGTTTAGTTAGTTAGTTTCATTTTGTGTGTATTTGCATTACATTATTTCTTTATTTTTGTTTCTTTTCTTACAGAGCTATACACTCACTGGCCACTTTGTAAGGTACACCAGTTCAACTGCTCATTAACGCAAATAGCTAATCAGCCAATCACGTGGCAGCAGCTTAGTGCATTTCAGCATGTGGACATGATCCAGACAACCTGCTGGAGTTCAAACCGAGCATCAGAATGGGAAAGAAATGTGATTTAAGTGACTTTGAATGTGGCATGGCTGTCCGTGCCAGATGGGCTAGTCTGAGTATTTCAGAATCTGCTGATCTATTGGGATTTTCACACACAGCCATCTCTAGGGTTTACAGAGGATGGTCAGAAAAAGAGAAAATATCCAGTGAGTGGCAGTTCTCAAGGCAAAAATGTCTTGGTGATGAGACGTCAGAGGAGAATGGCCAGATTAGATCAAGATAATAGAGAGGCAATAGTAACTCAAATAACCACTTGTTACAATCAAGGTATGCAGAAGACCATCTCTGAACAAACAACACATCGAACCAACAACAGTAGAAGACCACACCAGGTACCACTCTTGTCAGCTAAGACCAGGAAATTAAGGCTACAGTTTGCACTGGCTCACCAAAATTGGACTATAGAGGATTGGAAAAATGTTGCCTGGTGTGATGAGTCTCAATTTCTGCTGCGACATTCAGATGGTAGGGTCAGAATTTGGTGCAAACAACATGAAAGCAAGAATCCATCCTGCCTGGTGGTGTCATGGTATGGGGGATATTTTCTTAGCACACTTTGGGCCCCTTAGTACCACAGTACTACCTACATTTTACATGGCTAAATATTAAGATGTATTCATGGCTCATGTTGATTGTCTTCTGTTATTGTAATTATTGTCTGAAAACCTAAATAAAATATGAATCACAAAAAATCTCATAAATATCACCGTAGAACTTCCCAAGTTGAAGACTAACATTGAGACAATCGCCTTTTTGGGCTTGTTTTACAAGTTTCCTGAAATGTAATGTTTAAATATGCAAATGAGGAATTATCAAATGAAATATGGACTTTTTGCATAAATTTACAGAACAGAAAATAGACTTAACTAAAATAATCACTTAAATGTGTGCTTTTTGGTTGTAACAAAGAAAACTTGTTATGCAAGCAAAATAGCTCAAAATCTCCAAAATGACTGTCATCTCTCCCTTTAAATTACAGGTAAAACCTAAAGTGAGCACACCAGCACCCATTATTCTCTATAAAAGCCCAAACCCAGGCAGCATCTTCACATGCATCATGATCTCAGGAAAGTCTCTGTCAGCATCTCCTCTCAATGTGCATCATTTATTCTGAAAAAGCATAACCTTTCTACAAGGCCTTGACCTATTCTGTACAGTGTGTCTGGCATATAGCCTACTGCTCTTTATTAACACATCTGGATGCTTATAATTTTTCCAGACAGGCTCATGTAAAGACTTTGTGCAGGTGTGTGCCCGTTTGAATGCAAATAGGATTCTGACTAACTGGTGAAGAGATTCTTTATTTCCAGATGGCATAAATCTGTTTATATAAGACCAGCCAACCTCTTTATTTTTCTCCCCATTTCTAAAAGGACAAATGTGTTATTTCTTCTTTCTTCAGTTTTATAGCCTAGCTTAAAAGAAGTATACAACATTCAGAGCATATCTACAATCCAGAGTCTGAGACAGGATCGCCTGCACACAGCTCTCATCATGGAGGTGGCTGAGCTGCTGCATCTAATGGTGCTAATAGCACTAACAGTGCTAATAACAGCAACAGTGCTGACAAAGCTAACAGTGTTAACTCGGGGGCACTACACCTTCCCTACAGAGCCATTATCACTGTAACCATCTGTAACCTACCTATAAGCACAGTGTAGAGCAGCGGTAATTAGCTAGCTGGTGGGAAACACTTAAAGGGACTCACATGCATGAACGTGTATGATCAGCTGGACCAACTACCACAACAAAGAACAGAAAGGCTCAGATTACAATGCACACTGAGGTAGCATAACTACATTCTCTTCTCGGGACACGATTACTCTAGTGTCACATACAGAAACTTAAAGTGATGGTGCTGTTGGGCTGCTATTGTAAACCAGGCTTGTCAAACCTCATTAGCTAAGGCTAGCAAGGCCGTAACTTAGTGCCTCTCTCTCGGTATTGCATTAGATATGAATGAAAATGTACCTGGATTTTCCTGGGTGAGTGTGATCTTTCCTGTCTTGGGGTGTGTGTGGTTGACTTACTGCCAGGCCACCACTCTTGCTCCTCGTGACCAGTTTGCTCAGACCGGGCGACTTCGCTAGACACCGCTTGGGTGCAGTTCCGTTGGTCCAGTAAGCCAGCTCACTGTTCTTTGTGGCAAAGTAAAGGCATATTTACATGCATAGACTGCGGAACCGGGGGGGCCAGGGGGGCCATGGCCCGGGTAACTTTTGTACTCTGACACAGAGGGCTGCATTGGGATTGGGTCCCACCGGGTCCCGTGGGTCCCCATTAAACAGTAGAAGAAGAAACAGAAGAAGAAGAAGAAGAAGATGTAGCCTAGACAGAATGTCAACACAGGAACTTGGTGCACATGCATGAGCGTTTCCACCCATATTTATTCATAAATGGATGAATATGATCTGAACCAGCTTTCATACCAATTTGCCGCTTGCTCCACCTGTCTGTCTGTCTGTCTGTCAGCTCCATCTGTCATGAGACAAACATGAAAGAAGACGTGCAGTTTATTGTGTTTCACCGGTGACGAGCTGTCATTATGCGTGACTATTACGCACATCTGCGCACTCTTTATAACTCACTGTGTGAACCTATGTTGCATAATAAAGACTTGCATAGAGAGAAGAGAGTGAAACACCATAACCTCCTGTTACTAACCTCCTGTTACTAACTCTGGGGTCGGGGTTGTGTGGGGAGCTCTCCGTGGTGCTGAACGGCTCCTGGCGGGCATATTTCTGCCTTGATGGTGCACCGTGACCGGCTCTGGGTCAGCTGGGAAAGGCTTGAGGCGAAGCAGTCTCACAGCTTATGTGTTTGACACTTTCTTTTTCATTTTAACCCACACCATGATGTTTTCCTAACCTTAACCAAGTGGTTTTTGTGCCTAAACCTAACCAGACCTTAACCACAGGGCATCATGATGATTTCGGAACAACGGGACTTCGAAACAATGGGTTTAATATGGTCAGGACAATGGGATGTCGGACCAATGCGCTGTCAGACCAATGGGCAGACCTCTTTAAAACAAACTTCATGGACTGTGTTCTATCTTGTACTCGTCGTCCTCCGCTTATCCGGGTCCGGGTCGCGGGGGCAGCAGCCTCAGGAAAGAAGCCCAGACAGACCTCTCCCCAGCCACTTCCATCAGCTCTTCCGAGGGAACCCCGAGGCGTTCCTAGGCCAGCCGGGCGATGTAATCCCTCCAGCGTGTCCTGGGGTGGCCCAAGGTCTCCTCCCGGTTGGTTCTAAGGGAGGTGTCCGGAAGGCATCCTCACCAGATGCCCGAACCACCTCAACTGGCTCCTCTCGATGTGGAGGAGCAACAGCTCTACACTGAGTCCCTCCCGGATGTCCGAGCTCCTCACCCTATCTGAGTCCAGGCACCCTACAGAGGAAACTCATTTCGTCCGCTTATACTCGCGATCTTGTTCTTTCGGTCACTACCCAGAGCTCGTGACCATAGGTGAGGGTTGGAACGTAAATTGACCGGTAAATCGAGAGCTTCGCTTTCTGGCTAAGCTCCCTTTTCACCACAACGGACTGGTTAAGCGCCTGCATCACTGCTGACGCCGCCCCAATCCGACTGTCAATCTCCAGCTCCATCCTACCCTCACTCGTGAACAAGATCTCAAGATACTTAAAATCCTCTACCTGAGGCAGGACCTCCCCCCCGACCTGGAGTGGGCAATCCACCCTTTTCCGGCTGAGGACCATGGCCTCAGACTTGGAGGTGCTGATTCTCATCCCAGCCGCTTCACACTCGGCTGCGAACCGTCCCAGCAAGAGCTGGAGGTCACTGTTTGATGGAGTTAGAAGGACCACGTCATCCGCAAAAAGCAGGGACGAGATCCTCCCGTCACCGAACCTGACACCCTCCACCACTCGGTTGTGCCTAGAAATTCTGTCCATGAAAGTTATGAACAGAACCGGTGACAAAGGGCAGCCCTGGCGAGGGTAAAGAGCTGGTCCACGGTTCCGCGTCTGGGACGAAAACCACATTGCTCTTCCTCAATCTGAGGTTCAATGATCGACCAGACCAGGGCGAATCTCATCCACCCCCGGGGCTCCGCCACCGCGGAGTTGCTTCACTACCTCGGGGACTTCTGCCCCAGAAATTGGACGACCCGCCCCCGAGACCCCCGGCTCTGTTTCCTCACTGGAATATGTGTTGGTGGGATTGAGGAGCTCCTCAAAGTATTCCTTCCAGTCCCCAGTTGACGTCAGCAGCGCCTCGCCTGCACTGTAAACAATGTGGGAAAGTTGCCGCCTTCCATGCCCTGTAGGCCTCCTTCTTCACCCTGACGGCTCCCCTCACTTCTGGTGTCCACCAGCGGGTTCAGGGATTACCGCCGCAACTGTCCCCAGTGGCCTTGCAGCCACAGCTCGCAACCGCCGCCTCGACAATGGCAGAGCGGAACAAGGCCCATTCAGACTCAATGTCCCCCTCAGGCCTCAGGACGCGGTTGAAGCTCTCCCAGAGGTGGGAGTTGAAGATCATCTGGACAGGTTCTTCCGCCAGGCGTTCCCAGCAGACCCTCACTGTTTGTTTGGGCCTGCCAGGTCTGCGCGGCGTCCTCCCCTGCCATCTGATCCAGCTCACCACCAGGTGGTGATCAGTTGACAGCTCTGCTCCTCTCTTCACCCGAGTGTCCAGAACATATGGTCGCAGGTCAAATGATACGACTACAAAGTCGTCTAAAAAGTCAATCATTGACTTGCGACCTGGTGCCACATGCACCGATGGACATCCTTATGTTTGAACATGGTGTTAGTTATGACCAGACGACCCGCACAGAAGTCCAATAACTGCACACCACTCGGGTTCAGATCGGGCAGACCGTTCCTCTCAATCATACCCCTCCAGGTCCTGCTGTCATTGCTCACGTGAGCGTTGAAGTCCCCCAGCAGAACAATGAAGTTCAAGGTTGGGGCAATGTCCAGCACCCGTCCCAGGGACTCCAAAAAGGGCGGGTACTCTGAATTGCTGTTCGGCACATAAGCGCAGACAACAGTCAGGACCCGTTCCCCAACCCGAAGGCGCAGGGAAGCAACCCTTTCGTCTACTGGGGTGAGCCCCAACGTACAGGCAGAGTCTGGAGGCTATCAGAAAGCCCACCGCGGCCCTCCGCCTCTCACCTGGAGCAATTCCAGCAAGGACTTGGGTTCCAGAGCGCTCGACCTCTTCCACAAGCTCCAGGTCCTTCCCCGCCAGAGAGGTGACATTCCATGTCCCAAGGGCCAAGTTCCATAGCCGAGGATTGGACCGCCAAGGCCCCCGCCTTGGTCTGCTGCCCGATCCACAGAGCACCGATCCCTTCTGGATCCCTCTGCGGGTGGTGGGCCTGCAGGGGGACGAGCCCATGTAGCCAGTTCGGGCTGTGCCCGGCCGGACCCCATGGGTGAAGGCCTGGTCACCAGGCGCTTGCCCACGGGCCCCAACCCCAGGCCTGGCTCCAGGGTGGGGCCCGGGTAACTCTTGCTGTTGTCCATCATGAAGGGTCTTTTGAACCATTCTTCATCTGACCCTTCGCCCAGAACCAATCTGCCATGGGAAACCCTACCAGGGGCAAAATGCCCCCGACAGCATAGCTCCTAGGGTCATTAGGACACTCAAACTCCTCCACAACAATAAGGTGACGGTTCTCGGAGGAGGGCTTCTTTCATCTGTGTAAAATTGCAAAATTTAGGCCTATCTTGTCCCAAAAAGATGCAGAAAAATTGGTCCACGCTTTTGTTACCTCTAGGCTGGATTATTGTAATTTCCTATTATCAGGTAGCTCTAATAAGTCTTTAAAAACTCTCCAGCTGATCCCGAACGCGTGGCATGTGTACTAACAGGATCTAAGAAACGACATCATATTTCTCCTGTTTAGCTTCTCTGCATTTGCTCCCTGTAAAATCCAGAATTGAATTTAAAATACTTCTTTTAACTCACAAAGCTGTAAATGGTCAGGCTCCGTCATATCTTAGAGAGCTCAGAGTGCCATATTATCCCACCAGAACACTGCGCTTTGAAAATGCAGGGTTACTAGTGATTCCTAAAGTCTCCAAAAGTAGAACTGGAGCCAGAGCCTTCAGCTATCAGGCTCCTCTTCTGTGGAATCATCTTCCTGTTGTGGTCCGGGAGGCAGACACTTAAGACTTTCCTTTTTGATAAAGCTTATAGTTAGGGCTGGCTCAGACTTGTTTTGGACCAGCCCCTAGTTACACTGACATAGTCTTCATCTGCCGGGGGACCTCCTATAATACACCGAGCCCCTTCTCTTCCTCTCTCCCTTCAGTTTCTGAAAAGTTGGTTCTTCTTCACTTGCTATCATTCATGTCCTATTACTGCATGTCACTAAGTCAGCTTCTTCTCTAGACCATTTGTGCTCTAGTGTCTCTCAGATTAACTCGTATCGCAGCTATGCCTGGATGGTGTGTGGTGGTTGTGCTGCTGCTGTGGTCCTGCCTGATGCCCCCTACTGCTGCTGTTATTATTAGTCATACTTCTGCTATTATTTATTTATTTATTTTAATGTTTATTTAACAGGGACGATACATACAACATTATTATTATACACATATGATCATAATTGTCTCGTACATATACTGTCATATATTAATATATACTTATGACATATTGTACCAAAATTTACTTAAATTGATGTTGTTGTAAGCTATTATCATTACTGTCTGCCCTGCATCTCCTTCTGGCTCTGTCTCTCTTTATGTACAGTACAGGCCAAAAGTTTGGACACACCTTCTCATTCAATGCGTTTTCTTTATTTTCATGACTATTTACATTGTAGATTCTCACTGAAGGCATCAAAACTATGAATGAACACGTGGAGTTATGTACTTAACAAAAAAAAGGTGAAATAACTGAAAACATGTTTTATATTCTAGTTTCTTCAAAATAGCCACCCTTTGCTCTGATTACTGCTTTGCACACTCTTGGCATTCTCTCGATAAGCTTCAAGAGGTAGTCACATGAAATGGTTTTCCAACAGTCTTGAAGGAGTTCCCAGAGGTGTTTAGCACTTGTTGGCCCCTTTGCCTTCACTCTGCGGTCCAGCTCACCCCAAACCATCTCGATTGGGTTCAGGTCCGGTGACTGTGGAGGCCAGGTCATCTGCCGCAGCACTCCATCACTCTCCTTCTTGGTCAAATAGCCCTTACACAGCCTGGAGGTGTGTTTGGGGTCATTGTCCTGTTGAAAAATAAATGATCGTCCAACTAAACGCAAACCGGATGGGATGGCATGTCGCTGCAGGATGCTGTGGTAGCCATGCTGGTTCAGTGTGCCTTCAATTTTGAATAAATCCCCAACAGTGTCACCAGCAAAACACCCCCACACCATCACACCTCCTCCTCCATGCTTCACAGTGGGAACCAGGCATGTGGAATCCATCCATTCACCTTTTCTGCGTCTCACAAAGACACGGCGGTTGGAACCAAAGATCTCAAATTTGGACTCATCAGACCAAAGCACAGATTTCCACTGGTCTAATGTCCATTCCTTGTGTTTCTTGGCCCAAACAAATCTCTTCTGCTTGTTGCCTCTCCTTAGCAGTGGTTTCCTAGCAGCTATTTGACCATGAAGGCCTGATTCGCGCAGTCTCCTCTTAACAGTTGTTCTAGAGATGGGTCTGCTGCTAGAACTCTGTGTGGCATTCATCTGGTCTCTGATCTGAGCTGCTGTTAACTTGCGATTTCTGAGGCTGGTGACTCGGATGAACTTATCCTCAGAAGCGGAGGTGACTCTTGGTCTTCCTTTCCTGGGTCGGTCCTCATGTGTGCCAGTTTCGTTGTAGCGCTTGATGGTTTTTGCGACTCCACTTGGGGACACATTTAAAGTTTTTGCAATTTTCCGGACTGACTGACCTTCATTTCTTAAAGTAATGATGGCCACTCGTTTTTCTTTAGTTAGCTGATTGGTTCTTGCCATAATATGAATTTTAACAGTTGTCCAATAGGGCTGTCAGCTGTGTATTAACCTGACTTCTGCACAACACAACTGATGGTCCCAACCCCATTGATAAAGCAAGAAATTCCACTAATTAACCCTGATAAGGCACACCTGTGAAGTGGAAACCATTTCAGGTTCAAGCTCATGGAGAGAATGCCAAGAGTGTGCAAAGCAGTAATCAGAGCAAAGGGTGGCTATTTTGAAGAAACTAGAATATAAAACATGTTTTCAGTTATTTCACCTTTTTTGTTAAGTACATAACTCCACATGTGTTCATTCATAGTTTTGATGCCTTCAGTGAGAATCTACAATGTAAATAGTCATGAAAATAAAGAAAACGCATTGAATGAGAAGGTGTGTCCAAACTTTTGGCCTGTACTGTATATATATACATGATTATGCAAACAATGACCTCCTGAAGTTATCACATGGAGATAATGACGTGATTGCAGTGAAATACCATGTTTGCATTGCACATGATGACAGGTAACTGATAAACCTTAGCCTTCTGATGCAAAAAGAATGAATGCTCTCTCTATCATACTTGTTATTTTAGAGTTAAACAGGATCATGCATTTTAGAGTTAAACAGGATCATGCAAACAGTGCTCTCCCACAGCTGTCTGAGGGAAGTCTGTTTTTAAATGGTTAAGAGGTACTGATTTGAATAACTTGCCCTAATTTACATGAAAGACTGTTCCATTTTGAAGAGGTGACCCTATGTCTAACTCTACCTGATTATATTTCCCTAATAGAAATTCCCCTTCCGCATATTTGAGGATCAGTGGCATATGTAAAAACAATAACTCAGAAAAATGACTTGAGTTTGAGTGTTGGCTAGTTAAATAATGCCAGTGGCAGATGTTCCAGCAGTGAGGCATGTGACAATGATTAACCAGCAGAGTCAGAGGTGCTTGGTCACACTATACATTAAAGGGAAGTACACAGACACACTGCAGCCAATCAGAATCAGTCATAGCTGTGGCTGTTGCCCCAGAAATGACCTTCATGACTATATGGAGTTTTTTTCGTTCATTAGCTTTTTTCCTATAGTATGACCTTAATGTCTGTTTCAGTCACATCACATTACAGTAGCTCTCACAATTCTAGTTACCAGAGCGCAGCCAGCTGTGCATCAGTATATAACATGATGCCTGCAGTCAAGGGATGAAATCCTCTGCAAGGCAACTTTTACACACATAGACATAGAAGTTTGTCTTGCTGTAATTGTGAGGGCCTTGTTCTTTCCCCGAGGCTAACCCTTACCCTCACCTCTACAGTACCACAGTACGCTGCATTACATATAAAGTCATAAGTCAGGTATCCCCAGCAAGTGACTTATTTTTTACAACTTCCTGTTGTCCAGTTTTGGAACACAGCCTGGAGAGTAACAAGGATACTTGTGAGATGTCCATTGCTCATCCATCACAGTTTAAGGTTTAAAAGGTTTTAAGTTTAAATGTTGGAGTTCACAGAAATAGACAAGGGCAGTGTTCTTCTGTTTCATGTAACTTCTATGACTGAATTGTTTTTTAGAGTGGGGTTCAGTTTTACAGTGAGCACGTTTTGCTTTAAAGGGGGTCTATTACGCTGGATGGTCATATTAATCATGGCCTAAGTTTGAATAATGAGTATCCCTGTAATCCCTGTGAGTAAAAACCTTGTTCTGAACACTCACAGTTTTCAGAACAAGGCTACTCTGGCTATAGTATGACATCATAGTGTGACAGAATTCCTTATGTGGTCCCTCTTCCCTTTGTCCCTCGACCCTCATCCCTTCGTCCCTCAACCCTTCACCTCCTTATCCCTCCATCTTCATTCTTCATCCCATACCTTTCTTCCCTCGATCCTTATCCTTTGTCCTTCATCCCTTACCCTCCATCCCCTCATCCCTTCATCGTACATCCTATCATCCCTCCATCCCACCGTCCTTATCCTTCCATTCTCTAATCCCTTGATCCTCACGCCTTTACGCTTTCCGCCCAACCCATACTCCATCATATGCAATAAACCATATGAAATCTTTATCTTATTGATGTGGTCTTGAAATATAGTGAAATATAATTTGGGCTTTTGTTTTTTGTACAAAGCAGGAATTACAGTGTGGCTGAAATGGGCTCGTTAAAGTCTGGGTAAAGCAAAATCTGTAATTTCTTTCTAAACACATAATACATGTTAGAAAATACTTGTTGAAAACGTGAAATGACTGTAGTACTGATTTCTAAAGTAAGACTTTCTCAGACCCATTTCTGTGTCCTACAACATAAAAAATACATTACTACTGACATTAGAGTGCACAGTATCAGTGTTGTTTCTTTCTCCCACTGTGTTTCAGCGGTGAGTTCACTACATCCCACGAGCTCTCTGAGCTCTTTCAGTCTAATAAATACATGAATAAACATCTCTGTTAAATGTCATAGTCATATAAACACAAGCTAAATAGCCGTCACTAATGGACATTTCAGTCTCTCTGTCAGAATTGGCTACACTGCTCACTGCTGTGGGTATGTGCATTGTGCTAAGGCAACACATTCTCACTATGTGTATGTTTGGAAGTTCATACCATCTTATGAGACTTCAACTGACTCCACGCTTAGATCCATTATCAAGCTCCCACCATATAATCCCTGCTTGGTATCTATCCTTTTAGCTCTTCAGGAAGAAAAGGTGGACAATATTATTGAATATTTACCAATAATTTCTTTATTTGTATAAACTATTTACGTATGATCTGTGCAAACTGACACTACTCTCAATACAATGCTTTATATATACACACACACACACACACACACATATATATATATATATATATATATATATATACATATTGTAATCCTACATAATGGACAGTGCTTCAAACTATTTATTATTGATCTTTATAAAGATACAAGCTCTAAAAAAAATATCTATCGGCCTTTAAATGCTTTCTATGTGGGTACATGTATAGACATGTAATTGTACGGTCAATGGTGGCCTTTGACTGCCTCCTCAAGGTTCTTATAATCTCTAAATTCTCTGACATGACTTATTTATTGTCCCCAATGGAAGCTACACAGCCCAGTCACCAGATGTAATGCCAGCATTTTATGTTTCTGCAAACTATGAAAACATTGCATTTGTCATACATGTCATATCAGCATTGCTAAAGTGACAAGTATATGAGCTGACTTAGTCATCTGGAGGTGGAGACTATCCTGCAGTGTTGGGCAGTAAGGCATTACAGTAGTAACATTACTTTTTCCAGTAACAAGTAGTGTAACTATTGCTAATAAACTTTCTGTAATAATAGTACAGTTACCCCAAAATTAAAACTCTTTCCATCAATACTTTTGTTAACCCCAAGCAGTGACCTCGGGGGCTGAGAATTGATGCCAACACAGAAGTGGCTTCAGAGGCAAGTCAATTGTCATAGACCCCCATGTTAAAATGTTCATTTTTACAGCAGAAATAAACATGTTTACAGCCTGGTACAAACGATGTTGATCTCTATAGCTGATTACAACAACCATGACAACTGCACTCACCCGTTTATGTGTTATTAAGGCTTAAAAGTGAGGCATAATTAAGGGCAGGCTGATAGCAGCAGATACTGTCCTCAGCTTCTCAGTCAGATCCACTCCTCGCTTCTCCACAGTTCCTCCTCTCGCCCGATTATGGTCACTTCTGGATCCAAAAAAAAACAAAATGGTGATGGCCGAAATACTGAATTTGAGGCTCCAAAACAGCAGCCCACAAACCAGTGAGTGATGTCACAGTAGCTACGTCCATTATTTTTACAGTCTATGGTTATGGTTTTCTGATTTTAAATACAACAATAATATCAGTGGATTCATTTTCATTATTGCTACGCTGCGCACGCATGTCACAAAGTAGCAAGCTAGTTTGGGAGATGGAAATGTGCAACTTTAGTGGCTGGAAATATTTCCACACTTTGATTTTATTGGGAAAAAAAAAGAAGAAAAAAACATTATTGCTGCAAGTGACACTACCTGAACCACTAGTGGTACTACCTGTACCAATACCTGGTACCACCAACAGACAAAAACAGTTGTTATTTCGCAAGTCATTGCTGTGTTTCTAGAGCCTTTTTTGGCACCAAGTGTGGCTTTTTTGTAGCAACCCATCACTCTTTTTTCCAGCAAGGGTAGTGCCACAAAAAAGTGATTGTTTTTTATGAAAACATTGCTGTGTTTCCTGCTCAGATAGTGTCATCAGAAGTGGTTGTTTCTTTTACCAAGACATTGCTGCTTTCCTGCAGGAATAGTGGCACAAAAAGTGGTTATGTTTTACAGACCTGTGTGGACATTTCCTGCTGGGATAGTGCAATCAAAAGTTGTTGCTTGACAACATTGCATTTCCTGCTGTGTTGTCGCATCAAAAGTGGTCGTTTTCACTGATACATCACTGACTTTCCAATGGGGATTATGCCATCAAAAGCAGTTATTTTTTGTCATATATCACTGCGTTTCCTGCCAGTATAGTGCCATCAAAAGCGGTTGTTTTTTACTGAGACATCACTGCATTTCCTGGAAGGATAGTGCATCAAACGTGGTTGTTTTTTACTGAGGCATTACTAATTTTACTACTGGAATATCACCATCAAAAGTGGTTGTTTTTTACTGAGACATCACTGCATTTCCAGCCTCAACTGTGCCATCAAATGTGGTTGTTTTTCTTAACAAGACATGATAGGGTTTCCTGCTAGTATATTGCCACAAAAGGCTATTGTTTTGTACTGAGACATTGCTGGGTTTCCTGTCGCAATAGTGCTGTCTAAAGTGGTTGTTTTTTACCATGACATCACTGCTTTTCCAGTGGGCATTGTGTCACCAAAACCAGGTATTTTAACCTAACCACGTTTACCACAACATTGTTGAAACAAAAAGTTTAGACATACAGTACAGGCCAAAAGTTTGGACACACCTTCTCATTCAATGCGTTTTCTTTATTTTCATGACTATTTACATAGCAGATTCTCACTGAAGGCATCAAAACTATGAATGAACACATGTAGAGTTATGTACTTAACAAAAAAGGTGAAATAACTGAAAACATGTTTTATATTCTAGTTTCTTCAAAATAGCCACCCTTTGCTCTGATTACTGCTTTGCACACTCTTGGCATTCTCTTGATGAGCTTCAAGAGGTAGTCACCTGGAATGGTTTTCCAACAGTCTTGAAGGAGTTCCCAGAGGTGTTTAGCACTTGTTGGCCCCTTTGCCTTCACTCTGCGGTCCAGCTCACCCCAAACCATCTCGATTGGGTTCAGGTCCGGTGACTGTGGAGGCCAGGTCATCTGCCGCAGCACTCCATCACTCTCCTTCTTGGTCAAATAGCCCTTACACAGCCTGGAGGTGTGTTTGGGGTCATTTTCCTGATGAAAAATAAATGATCGTCCAACTAAACGCAAACCGGATGGGATGGCATGTCGCTGCAGGATGCTGTGGTAGCCATGCTGGTTCAGTGTGCCTTCAATTTTGAATAAATCCTCAACAGTGTCACCAGCAAAACACCCCCACCCCATCACACCTCCTCCTCCATGCTTCACAGTGGGAACCAGGCATGTGAAATCCATCCGTTCACCTTTTCAGCGTCTCACAAAGACACGGCGGTTGGAACCAAAGATCTCAAATTTGGACTCATCAGACCAAAGCACAGATTTCCACTGGTCTAATGTCCATTCCTTGTGTTTCTTGGCCCAAACAAATCTCTTCTGCTTGTTGCCTCTCCTTAGCAGTGGTTTCCTAGCAGCTATTTGACCATGAAGGCCTGATTCGCGCAGTCTCCTCTTAACAGTTGTTCTAGAGATGGGTCTGCTGCTAGAACTCTGTGTGGCATTCATCTGGTCTCTGATCTGAGCTGCTGTTAACTTGCGATTTCTGAGGCTGGTGACTCGGATGAACTTATCCTCAGAAGCGGAGGTGACTCTTGGTCTTCCTTTCCTGGGTCGGTCCTCATGTGTGCCAGTTTCGTTGTAGCGCTTGATGGTTTTTGCGACTCCACTTGGGGACACATTTAAAGTTTTTGCAATTTTCCGGACTGACTGACCTTCATTTCTTAAAGTAATGATGGCCACTCGTTTTTCTTTAGTTAGCTGATTGGTTCTTGCCATAATATGAATTTTAACAGTTGTCCAATAGGGCTGTCAGCTGTGTATTAACCTGACTTCTGCACAACACAACTGATGGTCCCAACCCCATTGATAAAGCAAGAAATTCCACTAATTAACCCTGATAAGGCACACCTGTGAAGTGGAAACCATTTCAGGTGACTACCTCTTGAAGCTCATCGAGAGAATGCCAAGAGTGTGCAAAGCAGTAATCAGAGCAAAGGGTGGCTATTTTGAAGAAACTAGAATATAAAACATGTTTTCAGTTATTTCACCTTTTTTTGTTAAGTACATAACTCCACGTGTTCATTCATAGTTTTGATGCCTTCAGTGAGAATCTACAATGTAAATAGTCATGAAAATAAAGAAAACGCATTGAATGAGAAGGTGTGTCCAAACTTTTGGCCTGTACTGTATTCGTTATGTAATAACATATAAATGTACAATATCTGTAGTTTGCAGAAATGTACAATGCCAACATTTTTTCTGGCATTGGGTTGAGCTACGGCCTTAACGTAACATAAAACATTGTAGCCATCCACAATAGAGTAGGGGAACTACTTTGTAGCAGACCCCTGCACTTTGGAGCCTGCTTACATATCTCAGCTATGTGAAGGAAAGTGTGCATCGAAGCTACAACACCAGGCCCCACTGCATACACACACACAGGTAAAACAGAGTATAGTAGTATTGAAAATCTTTCAAGAACATTGTACACACACACACACACACACACACACGTATGAGGGGTCAAACGTTTCACCCAACCACACTATAACGCGTCACTTGCGCCTACTTAGGACACATCAGATCTAATCAAACCGCGTGAGCACACGCCTACATTTTACATAGGGTTACTATGGAGACACGAGCGTTACACCCATGCCCGCTACATGACGCGCAGGCGTTGTTCGCTCCACTCACATGATGCGCTCACACGTCTTTTCAGGACACGTGCACAGCGCGTTACAAACGCCACACATACACTACACCTGCGTGTGCATCTCGCATATGAGAGGTGAAACGTATCAGCGAACACACACACACTGCATTCACTGCGTACTTGATACGTGTACATTACATGTGCAACCATCACGTGTACTTGCTTTGCGTGCACTGCGCGTGCATTCACCATGTACTTGTTACACATGCAATGCGTGTGCATTCACCGTGTACTTGTTACACGTGCAATGCACGTGCAATGCCTGCACACGCCTAGACGTGTGGTTATTAGACTTACGTGCGTTGACACGTCATGTGATCGCAGGGGTCAAAAGTGTCAGCTCGAAGCAACAACGCGTCGTGTGACAGGTAGCATGTCATTTTACTGCGCTGAGACTCACAGTGAGCAACTGACACTGAAGTGTCCCCAAATGCGTGTGACAGATCTCGTCTCGTCTCGTCTCATCGTCCTCTGCTTATCCGGGTCTGGGTCGCGGGGGCAGCAGCCTCAGCAAAGAAGCCCAGACAGTCCTCTCCCCGGCCACCTCCGTCAGCTCTTCCGAGGGAACGCTGAGGCGTTCCCAGGCCAGCCGGGCGATGTAATCCCTCCAACGTGTCCTGGGGCGGCCCCGAGGTCTCCTCCTGGTTGGACATGCCCGAAATACCTCCCAAGGGAGGCATCCGGGAGGCATCCTTACCAGATGCCCGAACCACCTCAACTGGCTCCTCTCGATGTGGAGGAGCAGCAGCTCTACTCCGAGTCCCTCCCGGATGTCCGAGCTCCTCACCCTATCTCTAAGGCTGAGCCCAGCCACCCTGCAGAGGAAACTCATTCTGGCCGCTTGTACTCGCGATCTCGTTCTTTCGGTCACTACCCAGAGCTCATGACCATAGGTGAGGTTGGAACGTAGATCGACCAGTAAATCGAGAGCTTCGCTTTCTGGCTAAGCTCCCTTTTCACCACAACGGACCGGTTAAGCGTCCGCATCACTGCTGACGCCGCCCCAATCCGCCTGTCAGTCTCCCGCTCCATCCTACCCTCACTCGTGAACAAGATCCCGAGGTATTTAAACTCCTCCACCTGAGGCAGGACCTCCCCCCTGACCTGGAGTGGGCAATCCACCCTTTTCCGGCTGAGGACCATGGCCTCAGACTTGGAGGTGCTGATTCTCATCCCAGCCGCTTCACACTCAGCTCGAGCTGGAGGTCACTGTTTGATGGAGCTAGGAGGACCATGTCATCCGCAAATAGCAGGGACGAGATCCTCCTGTCACCAAACCTGAAACCCTCAACCCCTCGGCTGCACCTAGAAATTCTGTCCATGAAGGTTATGAACAGAACCGGTGACAATGGGCAGCCCTGGCGGAGTGCAACCCTCACCGGGAACAGGTCCGACTTACTGCCAGCCACGCGAATCAGACTCGTGCACCTTCGGTACAGGGACTGGATGGCCCTTAGCAAAGGGCCACCAACCCCATACTCCTGGAGCACCCCCCACAGGATGCCCCTGGGGACACGGTCGTAAGCCTTCTCCAAATCCACAAAACACATGTGGACTGGTTGGGTGAACTCCCATGCCCCCTCCAGCACCCTGGCGAGGGTAAAGAGCTGGTCCACGGTTCCGTGTCCAGGACGAAAACCACATTGCTCCTCCTCAATCTGAGGTTCAACTATCGACCGGACCCTCTTCTCCAGCACCCTGGCGTAGACCTTACCGGGTAGGCTGAGGAGTGTGATCCCCCTATAGTTGGAACACACCCTCTGGTCCCCTTTCTTGAAGATGGGGACCACCACCCCGGTCTGCCACTCCAGAGGCACTGCCCCCGATGTCCACGCAATGTTGCAGAGGCGTGTCAGCCAGGACAGCCCTACAACATCCAGAGCCTTGAGATATCCAGGGCGAATCTCGTCCACCCCCGGGGCCTTCACTACCTCGGCGACTTCTGCCCCCGAAATTGGACGACCCGCCCCTGAGACCCCCGGCTCTGTTTCCTCACTGGAATACGTGTTGGTGGGATTGAGGAGCTCCTCAAAGTATTCCTTCCACCACCCGACAAGGTCCCCAGTTGACGTCAGCAGCTCCCCGCCCCCACTGTAAACAGTGTGAGCAAGTTGCCGCCTTCCCCCTCTGAGGTGCCGGACGGTTTGCCAGAACCTCTTTGGAGCCGATCGATAGTCTTTCTCCATGGCCTCACCGAACTCCTCCCACGCCCGAGTTTTTGCCTCTGCGACTGCCGCTGCTGTGCTCCGCTTGGCCCGGCGGTACCCGTCAGCTGCTTCTGGAGACCCACAGACCAACCATGCCCTGTAGGCCTCCTTCTTCAGCCTGACGGCTCCCCTCACCTCTGGTGTCCACCAGTGGGTTCAGTGGTTACCGCCACGACTGGCCCCCGTGGCCTTGCAACCACAGCTCGCAACAGCCGCCTCGACAATGGCAGAGCGGAACAAGGCCCATTCGGACTCAATGTCCCCCTCCGCCCTCGGGACGCGGTCGAAGCTCTCCCGGAGGTGGGAGTTGAAGATCATCTGGACAGGTTCTTCCGCCAGGCGTTCCCAGCAGACCCTCACTGCTCGTTTAGGCCTGCCAGGTCTGCGCGGCGTCCTCCCCTGCCACCTGATCCAACTCACCACCAGGTGGTGATCAGTTGACAGCTCTGCTCCTCTCTTCACCCGAGTGTCCAGAACATATGATCGCAGGTCAAATGACACGACTACAAAGTCAATCATTGACCTGTGACCTAGGCTGTCCTGGTGCCACGTGCACCAATGGACATCCTTATGCTTGAACATGGTGTTAGTTATGGCCAAACTGCGACCCGCACAGAAGTCCGATAACTGCACACCACTCGGGTTCAGATCGGGCAGGCCATTCCTCCCAATCATGCCCCTCCAGTTCCTGCTGTCATTGCCCACATGAGCTTTGAAGTCCCCCAGCAGAACAATGGAGTCCCCGGTCGGGGCACTGTCCAGCACCCGTCCCAGGGACTCCAAAAAGGGCGGGTACTCTGAACTGCTGTTCGGCACATAAGCGCAGACAACAGTCAGGACCCGTTTCCCGACCCGAAGGCGCAGGGACGCAACCCTTTCGTCCACTGGGGTAAACCCCAACGTACAGGCAGAGAGTCTGGGGGCTATCAGAAAGCCTACCCCGGCCCTCCGCCTCTCACCCGGAGCAACTCCAGCAAAGGAGAGAGTCCAACCCCTCTCAGGGACTTGGGTTCCAGAGCCGGAACTATGTGTCGAGGTGAGGCCGACTATATCTAGCCGGTAGCGCTCAACCTCTTCCACAAGCTCCGGCTCCTTCCCCGCCAGAGAGGTGACATTCCATGTCCCAAGAGCCAACTTCCGTAGCCAAGGATTGGACCACCAAGGCCCCCGCCTTGGTCTGCTGCCCGATCCACACTGCACTGAACCTTTCTGGATCCCTCTGCGGGTGGTGGGCCTGCAGGGGGGCGAGCCAATGTAGCCGGTTCGGGCTGGGCCCGGCCGGACCCCATGGGCGAAGGCCCCGCCACTAGGCGCTCGCCCATGGGCCCCAGCCCCAGGCCTGGCTTCAGGGCAGGGCCCCGGTAACCCTCCGGGCCGGGTACACCAACTCTTATCTTCCATCATGAAGGGTCTTCTGAACCGTGACAGATCATCTGTTATAATACTTGCAGCTTTATATCAAGGAAAAAATGTGTCTCATGAAATTGTTATATTTTTAATGTAAACTGTAAATGTATGTCTATTTAATATTTAGAGTGATTCCAGCATATGGTAGTCTGAGTAGACTGTTAGCATTGTGACTGAAAATATTTCCCCATAATTTACATGGAGTATTAGATTTTTGAAAGGTATCAAACTATTTGAATGCATTGCAGAGTAGAGAGTTTCACCCTCCTGGTCACAGGTTGAAGTGGATTAAAATGAGGTGTGTTAATTCAGCACCATGGACAGCTCCACGGATTTATCATGAAACAGCGACCTGCTTCACCTCAACCTGTGATATCCACGGATTTGGGTCATTCAATTTTAATTATTAATTAATAGCGTAATAGGGTACGGGCAGATTAAAATCAGTGGACTTCTGTGTTATACTTTCTCAAACTATAGGCTTTATTGTGTGTAGAACCACTTTCTACAGGTGGCGGCTGGCTTAACTTGCCAATAATGCGCTGAGAAAAATGTTTGAAGTCCAAAAAAAGTAATTTATTACAAAAAAGGTCAACAAAACAGGTTTAAAAATTCAAATTATACTTTGTTTTTTTAAAGATGTGCACTCCACAGACAGAAAGCACCGCACGGAGCGAGGTTTTTGAGCGCACTCGGCTTTCAGTTATAACTGACAGGACTGCAAATATAACAAAAACACTTAAGATGTCATACTTTAAAACAAACTCTTAACTGGCCAGATCAACGAGACCCTCCATCGGGGTCTAGGCTTGTGGCGCTGGTCTGACCCGGCCGTATGCAGTGGAGATTCCAGTGCTGGAACACCGAGCGGCAGACAGCGTGACAGATGCAGGTGAACGCATTGTCTTTGATTACTTGTCGCCATGGCAACCGGTCTGCTCAACCCCAGTTCATTAGCCTACAATATGAATAAATATTGGACAGTGATTAGAAATTCCTCCAACATGGTGCAGGGAAATTTTTCAGATGGACCCAGGAGCAGTAGCATCGTTATGCTAACTAGCCTGCTATGCTAATCAGACCTGCGTGCGTAGACACCTCCCGTAATCACAGGGGCCAAAAGTGTCAGCTCTTGAAGCAACAAC
The DNA here is from genome assembly GCF_041903045.1 of Epinephelus lanceolatus. Lineage (NCBI taxonomy): Eukaryota > Metazoa > Chordata > Actinopteri > Perciformes > Serranidae > Epinephelus > Epinephelus lanceolatus. Next base: position 1,211,953 of record NC_135740.1, read on the forward strand.
ACGTCATGTTACGGACGTGTGACACGTATATATATAGGCTATATATATACTGTGTGTATATATGCTATAAGTGCAGCCTATATATATTTACACAGTTTCTATCTATCTATCTATCTATCTATCTATCTATCTATCTTTTTATTTTCTTTCCTTGTTCAGGCACTATTTTTAACACTTCTACAACAGATCATTTGTTAGCCTATAATAACAGGATACTTGCAGCCTTATGTTGTTAATGAATTTAAAACATAAATTTTAAGGTCAAGAATGTCATACTTTGTAGTAAAACTATTGAGATATAAGCTTTTTAATTAGAAAGACTACACAGGAGGAGGTCGCGTATGTGACGTCATAGTTTTCGCTCACTTCCTGCAGCTTGGCCTCCCCGCTGAAATTCCACTGTTAAATGATTAATCGATTTATGATTGAAGATGTCTGTGTGTTTTACGTTGCAATTACGTTGTTTTTTGTTTTTTTTCAAAAAAAAAAAACAAAAAGGCTACAGTAGCCTAATTAAGTAGTAAGTAAACAATAATGATGAAGACCATGACCCGCGTGGGGGTCCCAGGGGGGTCTGAGGACTAGGGAGACCCACATGTTGTGGAACAACCACCGTCAGACCCTGCTCACTATTCCTGAGCACTCATCCTGGGCACAGAATCCACCGAAAAAGCAGATCTACAAACTCACCATCCATGGCACATAGTTTGATCACATATGAATTAATGTATTCATTAAATATCGCCCTTAAATAATGATATATTTATTGGGTTAAGTCATAGTGACCTAACCATTAATTAATTAGGCTAATGGTGTGGACCATTAATTAATGATGAGTTAATGGTGAATTAATGTATGAGTTCATCATTAAATGTATAAATGTGAGTTAGGCCTACCTCAATATCTTAAATCAAATTGTTAACGCTATGAAGCTGATGTGGGCAATTGCTTATGAAATAGCCTTCACTGCAAGATAGGGCGGACATTGAAAAAAACTAGGGGAGTTAAACTTTCCATAGCTGTGAGTTGCTTGTTGGAGCGACATCCCAGTGCTGAGAAATACAGCATTGAATTAACGTAACGGAAATCGTCTGCACACACATTTGCCTACACAGGCTACTTGTTTACATAACTTATGAACTCGTTTGCACAGATATGAAACAAATGGAGGAAGAAGTGAAGCAGCTTTGTGATGATGCTACTCAAATATTTTCACATGTTATGAGGACCGATCAAACTTATTCTGCAAAGTAGCCTATGGTTTACTAATTTCCCATTTAACTGTTATCACAGACTTGTCTCTCCGTTGTATTAATCAAAAAGTTCATATCACTTTGTGACTTGCTGCATATCATAAATAAACAGCAGTTCAACCAAAGTATTTCTCAATCAATCAATCAATCAATCAATCAATTAATTTTATTTATAAAGCCCAATATCACAAATCACAATTTGCCTCACAGGGCTTTACAGCATACGACATCCCTCTGTCCTTATGACCCTCGCAGCGGATAAGGAAAAACTCCCCAAAAAAAACCCTTTAACGGGGAAAAAAAATGGTAGAAACCTCAGGAAGAGCAACTGAGGAGAGATCCCTCTTCCAGGACGGACAGACGTGCAATAGATGTCGTACAGAACAGATCAGCATAATAAATTAACAGTAATCTGCATGACACAATGAGACAGAGAGAGAGAGAGAGATGCAGGTAATGACAGTAGCTTACAACAACATTATTGAAAGTAAAAATATTATAGTTATAGTTCTGGCTACTGTGGTACAATATGTTGAAAGTATGTATTAATATCTGGCAGTATATATGTGTGACAATAGTCATATGTGTATAATAACAGTAGAAGTATGACTAATGACTAATGATGGCAGCAGCAGCAGGAGGCATCTGGCAGGACCACGGCAGCAGCACAACCACACACGTCACGCTGTCCAGGCACCGCTGCGATATGAGTTAATCTGAGAGACAGTGGAGCACAAAGGCTCCGGAGAAGAAGCCGAGTTAGTGACATCCAGAATGGCCGAGTTAGCAAGATGCAGTAATAGAATACGAGAGAGAGAGAGAGAGAAGGAGAGAAGGTGCCCGGTGTATTATAGGGAGGTCCTCCGGCAGACTAGGCCTAAGTCAGCCTAACTAGGGGCTGGTACAGGGCAAGCCTGAGCCAGCCCTAACTATAAGCTTTATCAAAGAGGAAAGTCTTAAGTCTAGTCTTAAATGTGGAGACGGTGTCTGCCTACCGGACCGTAACAGGAAGATGATTCCACAGGAGAGGAGCCTGATTTTGAGAGATTCGGCTTTTAATCAACAACACATTGATATTGACAGATTCCAGACAACCGCAAATGATCTGTTGTAGAAGTGTTAAAAATAGTGCCTGAACAAGGAAAGAAAATAAAAAGATAGATAGATAGATAGATAGATAGATAGAAACTGTGTAAATATATATAGGCTACACTTATAGCATATATATATATATATATATATATATATATATATATATATATATAGCCTATATATATATATATATATATATATATATATATATATACGTGTCACACATCCGTAACATGACGCGTTGTTGCTTCAAGAGCTGACACTTTTGACCCCTGTGATCACATGACGTGTCTAAGCACGCACGTCTGATTAGCATAGCAAGCTAGTTAGCATAGCGATGCTACGTGTCACACGTCCATAACACGACGCGTTGTTGCTTCAAGAGCTGACACTTTTGACCCCTGTGATCATATGACGTGTCTACGCATGCACGTCTGATTAGCATAGCAAGCTAGTTAGCATAGCGGTGCTACGTGTCATACGTCCATTACATGACGCGTTGTTGCTTCAAGAGCTGACACTTTTGACCCCTGTGATCACATGACGTGTCTACGCACGCACGTCTGATTAGCAGAGTTAGCATAGCAAGCTTCTTAGCATAGCGATGCTACGTGTCATATGTCTGTAACACGAAGCGTTGTTGCTTCAAGAGCTGACACTTTTGACCCCTGCGATCACATGACGTGTCAACGCACGCACGTCTAATAACCATACGTCTAGGCGTGTGCAGGCATTGCACGTGCATTGCATGTATAACAAGTACACGGTGAATGCACGCGCAGTGCACGCGAAGCAAGTACACGGTGATGGTTGCACACGCAATGTACGCGTATCAAGTACGCAGTGAATGCACTGTGTGTGTATTCGCTGATACGTTTCACCCCTCATACACACGCATACGCACACACGCACACACACATACATACACACACACACACACACACATACACACATACACCTTGTTAACCTCCATATATCACCTCAGTCTGACAACATCCCTTGCTTATTACGCCTCCTGTTTACACTTCCTGTCTTTGGCTGCGGGGGATTGTGGGTGTTGTATTGAAATATTGACTTGAAATATTCCCACAGGTCCAGCCTGCACCAGCTTGTTGTCAAAAGTATTAAATGTCACACCCTTCAGCAGCCCACACATGTAAACAAGGACATGCACACTAACACACACAGCATCACGTTGTCAAAGAGAGTCGCTGTTAACTCGCACAGGCAGGAATAGAACTGCATACAGGTGTGCTTAACAGCCAGATAAATGTCTGCACACACACACACACACACACTGACATGCACTCATAAATGCAGAAAACACACACACACACGTTCACTGTAATAAACAGCATGGCCCGCTGAAGCCTCTCAGGGATTTTTGCTACATTTCAGAATCACTAAACTGTACCCAGCCACAAGCCCAGGAGCTTGTGAATAAACATGAACCTTGCCACAAGCATTTTTCCAAGAGGCCTTAACTCTTCCCTCCTTGGAGAGAAAGGCCCTTAACCAGGCCTATCTGATAACTGGCTATTGATTTAGTCTCTCACAAACATGCACACACACACACACACACACACACACACACACACTTCAGCACTGCCTGGCCCTCCCCACAGCTACACACACACTCTCACACTCTGAGTACTGGCATGTCAACAATCTGCAGCAGCTAGACTGGGCAGCAGACAGCACATTCCTGGGGAATAAAAGGCAGCTAATTAGGGAGGAAATTATATGGAGAGATTCAATGATAGAATCCAAATAGAGTTCAGCTGAGCGGCACAGAAGGGAAAATAGAAATAGTGAAAATGTGTGTGCAAGGAACCCCTCACCCCTCCTTTTCTTTCTTTCATTTTCTCTCTTCTCTTCTTCCCGTGTTCCCTCTCCTCCCGAGCTAATGTAATTGTATACACTTGATAATGCATGAAAAGTCCTGAAAGATGTCTGCTCATTGAGGGGAAATGAGATGGAGTGATGCTTTGATGGACAGAGTTTCGTTTAGTTGAGAAATCCATTCTCTCTCCCTCCTCTCACCTTTGCACTTAACCTTCCACACTTTGTTCCCTATGTGTTATCCTCCCCCATATTACAGACCTGGTAGATTTCTTGTTTCTGTGTGCATCCTGGGTGATTGTTTTCAGACAGAGCAAAAACATCCAATCTGAGTGTAAATGGGCTCAAAATGAATTTAAGACCTATCTCTGCAGATGATTGTGACCACATTCACAGTAAAGTGTAAAAACACTGTGCTGCATACAAGTGTAAAAGAGCTATGTAAATGGAAATAAAGCAAATCAAACAGGTTGTAGGCTGAAGAAATGGCAGCCCAGATTGCAGGGAGGGTGGAGGAAAGGATAGAAGTGACACGAGGTGTCGTATTGTTAGCTGCTTTTTAAGGAAATGCATGACAGGAAGTGAAGTGTGACGGGATTTTGCATTTTAGCGAGGCAAAGGGAAGAGAAATTGGATTTAACCCTGTATACCGGAGATGCAAAGGCCAGATTTTATGTAACCTAGCAAAATAATATTTAAACACTGTCCCAGTATAAATTGAATGCTAATCCCTTAAAATAAAAATTAAAAAAAAAAAAATCCACAGGGCAACATGTGGATGCATGCACAGATGGATAAAATGTAAGGTGAAAAACTTTTTGCAGGAGCACTCAGTATAGACGCATCCATAGGTCTAACATTTCTTATATGGACCTCTAACCTACATTAGAACAGGTTTCATCTTGGTTAGATAGTGTTAACCCTTAGATGCACGAGTGACTGAACCCTACACTCTTCCATATGTGGGTCAAAAATGACCTGTGTTAGAATCAATGTGTTTGTATGCCACTTTTGTCATTTTGGTTAAAAATAATCCAACCTGATCTCACAGAAATACATGAAATGACCACGACCTCTTAACACCACATTCCGTGGTGGCAGCACGTAATGGGTTGAAATTACGCGCCAGTACCATGGAAACAATGCCAATGTAAAGTCAATTAGGATCCATTGTCGTGGTGTCCACACGAATTCCCTGATTCAACAACGTTATGTCAACCTCGTTTTCCTCAATGATATCTTTAACATTTCTGTATACACACAAAAACATGAAAGTGTCCTTGATAACTCAACAATATGACAGGTTAATGTCAAGGCCATAAAATAAAATATGTATTTTGACAGCTTTGATAGTGTAGGGCTTTAAGAGCATTGTGCTGTGGGCGGATGCGGCGCGTTCCACTACTGTTTTGTAGCTACAGTATGTCATCTGTGGGCTTCATTCCATTTCAAATTGCCGTCCATCTGCCGTAACCGAATCCAAACACCACTAATAAATAAATAAATAAATAAGAAGAAAAAAATAAGGCTGAGCAACCCGGCAACCCCACCAGGGGAGAGTGGACCCCAAGCCAGGCCAAGCCCCCCCCCCGTGCACATGGCTCCCACTGAGGAAACACTGGAGTTAAGAACTAAACTATGATAAATGACATAAAATATTAAGATGTAGGCCTAACATAAAATAAATTCGTTATTAAATAAATTAAAACATATAGTCCACAGTAGATAAAAGTAGAACGTGCTAAAAGTAATTACAATAATAGACTAAATAGTATCTAAGAAATAAAGTGTCTAAACAATAATAAATTGTATCTAAGTTATCTGTTAGGCTACCATTCCACTCTGTAAATAGATTTTAAAGTTTCAATATAATTTTAATATAATTTTTGCTTATTTCATTATTGTTATTATTGGTTTAGTTTTTGGTAGTATTGTATTGTCTGAGGATGACTCATTTTAGTAACTATCTAGAGTAAAATAGAAAAAACAAACAAAGAAACAAACAAAAATCATTTTATACACTGGGCCTTCAAAGTGCTCTCTGAAACTAGACCTGGCATGGCTTGTGTCACAAAATGAAAAAATCAAAACTTTGTCATAGAGCTAAACCAAATACATCATTGGAAAGGTCTCAACCTGGAGAGTAACATATGTCAGTATGAAGATTCTACATGGCTCCTGCTTTGAGCCATTCACCTTTGAACCTTGACCTCAGTGCATGTTTGAGGGCGTATAACTCAGCAACAAAAGAGGATACAGACATGGGACCAACTGTTATAGAGAGCTCTTGACCTCAACTATCATGTGAGTGTAGTAAACAACTGTGGGTGCTATCAGATATGGGTAAAATATGGATAAAATAAATTTTCACCCATTTAGAAGTTAGATATTTAAAATCTGATTACACAAGTATGTTTACCATCCCCTTAAAGTCCACAGTGTACTCTCAATTCAGTATTTACAACTTCCAAATCTAGGAAAAACACTTACATTTTACAAAAACAATTTTATTTTACAATTCCTTAGGACCGCGCCATGCAGCTTGATACATATCAGCAACATATTTGTAGTTCTTCTGATTTGCAAAGTAAGGTTCTAAATAGGGTTGAAAAAAGATACATCTACTAAATATATCTAATAACTAGTAAAGCCAAACTAGTAAAGATGTCGACTAATTTTCGATATTTTAGCTAATACGCTAGAAACTGTTTTTGGGATGGTAGGTGTATGCGGTTTGTAAAATAGAGTTGTAAAATAGGGTCGTAAAAAGATAGATCTACTGAATATATCTAATATCTAGTAAAGCCGAACTAGTAATGACACTGTATCTAGATGAACTATGTTAAGAAAAAGCAAGGATGTCGGCTAATTTCAGATATTTTAGATTATTTTTTGGGACAGCAGTTTTTTGCGGCTTGTTGTAAATAGAGTCGTAAAAGACATCTACTGAATATATCTAATGTCTAGTAAAGCCGAACTAGTAATGACACTGCACCTAGATGAACTATGTTAAGAAAAAGTAAGGATGATGGTTAATTTCAGATATTTTAGCAAGTTCTCTAGAAACGGTGTTTTTAGGACTCCAGTTGTAGAGTTGTCAAATAGTGTCGTAAAAAAGTAAATCTACTGAATGTATCAAATATCTAGTACAGCCGAACTATCATGTTATTATTATTATTATTTATTATTATTATTATTATTATTATTGGTGGGAAATTATAACAGAGGAACATATTTGCCGTTTTAATATCAAGGACACTTTAGTGTTTTTGTGTGTAAACAGAAATGTTAAAGATATCATTGAGGAAAACGACGCTGACATGACGTTATTGAATCGGGGAATCCGTGTGGACACCACGACAATGGATCCTAATTGACTTTACATTGGCATTGTTTCCGTGGTACTGGCACGTAATTTCAACCCATTACGTGCTGCCACCACGGAATGCGGTGTTAAGAGGTCGTGGTCATTTCACGTATTTCTGTGAGATCAGGTTGAAATAATCATTTGTATTATATTTTGTATTATATGTTGGTCCAAACAAGAATGTTTTCGTGTTTGAAATATTTTCATTTTTCAATTTTTTAACATTTTTGACATTTTTAAAACATCTTGAAAATTGGAAAAGAAAATTACACAATAGAACAATAGAACAATGTCAATATCCATGTTGTGTGTGTGTGTGTGCGTGTGTGTGTAAAAGAGAGAATATATGCGTGTGTGTGTAACTGTCCTGACTGTTCCGCTCTCTTTTCTTGCCATCTTGTCCCCTCACTGTATGCAGTTGTGACAAACTATTTGAGATTCCTCACGAGAGGAATCTTCTGTGTCTGTATGATCCTATTTAGTTGGATTTCCAGGTGGACGACCACCACCTCCACCTGGACAATAGTCTGGGTCCTTATTGTCTGATCTGATTCTGAGTCCAATCCCGTAACTGCCTCTTCATCCAGCATCTTTAGAACCATTTCAGTTATATACCTAGCAGCCATAACATTTTGGATGAGGAAACATAAAAGGAAGAGAATGTGTTCAATGACAAGCAAATCTATTGATCAATATGTAGTTATATACATAAATGCACACACACGAGCGTGAGCACACACGTGCGCAATACATACAGTAAAGTACATTGATCTATCTATCTATCTATCTATCTAATGTTAGCGGGGTCATCGCTATGTTTCCTGGGTTCTATGTTCCCTGCTCAACCAAAAAGGGTTCTATGTTTCCTGCTTGGTTGAGCAGGGAACATAGAACCTGGGAAACATAGAACCTTTTTTGTGTCAGGGGGGAACATAGAACCTTTTTTGCAGGGTTAAGTGGGGAACATAGAACCCGGGAAACATAGAACCCGGGAAACATAGATACGCTCCCGAGCACGGATATCGACTTATTTTACTCGGGTGATTCTCATGCTTATTTAAAGTGCATTATCTGTACTGGTGTTGGGATTCACAGGACCACAGATGATTTTTCATTTGGTAAAATCATAACTGGAGATTTAAAAGCTTTTTCCCTCTGCATGCTCTTTGTCTTCAAACAAAGAGAGCTAGGTGGCACCCATCTCCACAGGAGGTCTCACCTCACACCTTAGTGAGACTCAAGTCCCAAAACTTGATTGGACAAGACCTTTTACAGTGACATGTGACTCTGTGATGTCACAGGCATTGGTACAAGGTCTGCTCCCTTCCACAGAACTCTCTTCCTCTTCTCTGCTTCAACCGGGGAGCAGTGCAACACACGTCACATTGACACAGACTCATTAACAAACAGGCTTTCAACAGAGCTACATCCAAACAGGCATTTCAAAGTTCCCGCTTCTTTTCCTTTCCTTTTCCTTTGTCTTTGGCCTGACCACACGGTCAGACGAACACCTCCCCCTTGAAGCCAGCCTTCATTCAGCCATTTTGGTAGTTCTCTGTTGTCAGCCATTTTGTTTTGTAGGCCAAACGGCTACTTGATCACCACACCCGCCTTTGTCTTTCTTTCTCTTCTTTCTCTCTCTCTCACACACACACACACACACACACACACACACATATACACACCAAGCTTGTATATAGTTAGTTAGAATTTGTGTGTGTTTGTTTTGGTTTGTTTTGCTAATTTGTGAATAAATATAATTCTTTGGAATCATGCCTGCTGTCTGTTTAATGTTGCACAAGGGTGAATGAATAGTGTAGCGGGTCCCAACTCGGTCTCCACTAGCAGATATATAGATAATCCTCTGATAGGAGTACCCTGGAAATATTGGAAATATTTAACAGAAATCAGCGAAGCAGGACACAGGTGCTCATTCTCCATTCATCCGGATTATGAGCTCAACTTCCGCTGCGCATGGCAAAGAGTCCCAGTGACGCTGCTGGTCAGTGCTGCCACCAAGTGTCCATTTTATGAAACAGCATGTCATTGTGTGCTTCTCTGTAATCTCTCATTATAAATTAGACAGAATAAAATAAAATACAATTGGGATAAACCAAAAAGTGACTCTTAGAGGAAAGGAAACAAAAAGTAATAATATCTCAACAAAATACTTATTTTGTGAGTATCACATCCACCCTGACAAACAAAAATGGCTCCCGACATTTGTTACGACCAAAAAAAACCCCTCTTTTTTTCCTCCTTTCTTTTAATAAACTTGTGTGGTGACTGGTATATAATATGTGTAAGGCATGTACATTTGTGGTGTGTAAGGAGCAGGTAGGATGAACTGTCTGGTTATGTGTGGCATGAAAGGTAGGGGGGCTGAGGTAATCTGTGAGGAGATGGAATCTACATGGGTTTGTATTGAGGGTTGGCCAAGTGACTCATAAGTGAACATTGGCCTTGGTCTCCTCTCTCTGGCTGACCTCCTAACCTCTCTGTGTGCATCTTCTGCAGGCCAAATCATTATAGGGGGAGAACTCGGTCTTTCCTCCTGTACTTGTTCAGCATGTCCTTTTGCTCATCCTCTTCCAGCTGAGGTAGGTATACGACATCAGGTTGTTCATTTGTCGGTGATCCATCTCCCACCAATTCCACTTGTCTTTCCTTCGAGCTTTGTTTGTCCTCTTTTACAGGAATGTTTTGTTGGTGCTCTCTTTCAGGTAAGTTTGTTTCATCCGTGTGTGTATTGTCTCTTTCAGGTAAGGTTGTCTTATCCGTGTGTGTATTGTCTCTTTCAGGTGTCTCTCGTCCATCCAGTAAGTATGTGTCCATAGGTTCGGTTTCTCTCGTCGGTAATGTATTTCGATGTTCTCTGTGGATCATGGTCGATTCCTTTGCAGGAGATAGCTCTGAAACTGGCATTTGCTCCCTCTCTGAGGCTGTTGATCTGCCACGTCCAGTTTGATCATTTTTCATCCTGACTACAGGTGTTCTCAACCAATAACCTCCTCTCCACTCATCATCATCATCATCAGTGTCTGGTATCCCATCATTGTCGGCAGAGCTTGCCCTCTGTTGAGGTTGTTTTTGTCTCTGGGGGGGTGTTAAAGCCGCGTCAGCTGACTGTGCTGGGCTCTCAACAGGCAAGTCATTGACTAACAATAGCAAGTTTCTGTGTATGGTTCTGTTTCTCGCATTTGGGTCTCCCTCAGGATGAATGACATATACAGGACTGTCTGAGATTTGCTCCTTCACCACATAAATCTTCTTCTCCCAGTACGAGCGAAGTTTACCGGGTCCACCTCGCTCACCCATGTTCCGAACCAGTACTCGATCTTCTGGTTTAAGGACCACTCCCCTCACCTTTTGATCGTAATAGGACTTGTTCTTTGCACTTGATGACAAGCTGGTTTTGTTTGCAATCTTGTACGCTTCTGTCATCCTTTTTGACCATTTCTCCACATATCCTTCGTGTGTCACTGATCCAGTGCTTTCCAATAATCCAAACAAGAGATCCACGGGGAGACGGGGGTGTTGCCCATACAGCAGGTAATGAGGTGAGTATCCGGTGGACTCATGGCGAGTACAGTTATATGCATGTATCATTTGTGGTAAATGTTCTTTCCATCTCTCCTTTTCCCTGTCTGTCAGTGTCCGTAACATTTGCAGCAGTGTGCGGTTGAACCGCTCAGCGGGGTTACATTGTGGGTGGTATGGGGATGTTCGCGAGCGTCCGATCCCTGACAGCCGTCCAAGGGTGTGGAAAAGGTCGTTCTCGAACTCGCGCCCTTGATCATGGTGGAGATGATTTGGATAACCCAGACGAGGTATGTAGTCGTTGTATATTCGTTCGGCTGCAGTTTGTCCTGATTTGTTTTTGGTTGGGTAAGCCTGAGCAAATCTGGTAAAATGGTAAATTACTACCAGAATGTACTCGTAGCCTCCTTTGCTTTTCTCCAGGTGTAAGTAGTCTATACAAACCAGATCGAGAGGGGAAGCAGAGGTCATGCCACCCATTGGCGCGCGTACATGAGTGGTGGGTTTCTTTTGTTTTATGCAACTACATTTTCTGGTGACATAATCCTCTATACATCTCTTCATATACGGCCAATAGAACCGTTCTCTTGCAAGATGGAGCACACGTTCTGTGCCAACATGTCCCATGTTGTCATGGAGGTGTTTTAGGGCAACTGACCGGTACTTGACAGGTAGGACTAACTGTTTTCTTCCTTGTGTTTGGCGGTACATGACTCCATTCTCTAAATGTAGTTGACTCCACTCATGAAGGAGCTTGCGAGTGAGCCCACTCACTGACCTTCTGACCTCATCAGTAAGAACATTATTGGCCCCTTTCAGTCTCATTATTTCCCCTATTTCAGGGTCATCTCGTTGGGCTTTTGCCAGCTCTTCGTGGCTTATTTCGGGCAAGAGTGAATGAGGCTGTGGCATTACATCAGCAGAGGAGTTGTAAAGTGCAGCTATCCATGCTACATCTTTCTTCTGGGCTGCTCTACCCCCTTCCCAAGTTGCATGCAGCACATCCTGAGACAGCTCCTCCGTGCATGTCGCCGCATAGTTGTCAATATCGAGTGGGATGCATGAGAGTGCGTCGGCGTCAATATTATTTTTTCCAGGTCTGTATTTGATATTAAAGCGGAACTCTGACAATTCTCCAACCCAACAATGTCCGACTGCATTGAGTTTCGCAGTGCTCATGACGTAGGTAAGTGGATTATTATCAGTGTAGATGGTGAAATGTGGTGCGTAGAAGAGATAGTCTCTAAATCTCTCACACACTGCCCACTTCAGAGCAAGGAACTCGAGTTTTCCGCTGTGGAGTCTGTAGTTCCATTCCGCGGGTGTCAGAGTTCGTGACCCATATCCGATGACTTGCATTTTTCCACCCTGTTACTGATAGAGGATTGCGCCGAGCCCTTTCTCCGATGCATCCGTGTGTAGGACGAATGGCTCCTCGAAGTTGGGGTATGCGAGGACTGGGGGGTTGATCAGCATACTGACAAGCCTTTCCAAGGTGCTTTGATCATCAGCCTTCCACTCGATGGGTGTTTTGGACGGGAGTTGCGGACCCTTTGACTTGCAGTGACGTGGGAGGGGTTGAGGCATGGAGGACTTAACCTGAAGCAGCTCATACAATGGTTTCGCTATTTTAGCAAAGTCCTGTATATAGGAGCGGTAATAACTCAGGAAGCCGAGAACCCGTCGGAGGTCACCAACTGTTTGGGGCGTTTTGTTTTTTAAAGCCAGCACCGCGTCAAGGTCTTTGGGGTCAACTCGAACTCCCTCAGCCGATACCAAGCGTCCAACATAGCGAACCTCCTTCTGGAACATCTCGCACTTCTCCGCCCGCAGCTTCACCCCATGGTGTTGCAGGGCTTGGAGAACCTTGCAAATCACCTCCACGTGGTCACTGAAGGATCTGGTGTAGCACAGTAGGTCATCCAAGTACGGAATACAGCACTCGTCTCTCAGAGAACCTAACATCTCCTCCATACTCCTCTGAAAAGCTGCAGGTGTGTTGGAAAGTTCAAATGGGATCCTTATCCATTCGTAAAGCCCCCAGGGGGTGATGAAGGCAGTGAGATGGCGTGACCCTTCTGCCACAAACCCCTGGTGGTAAGCTTTACCTTGGTCAAGTATGCTGAACATTGAATACCCACCCAGCGTGTCTGTCAAATCCTGTATTCGCGGCAGTGGATGTCTGTCAGGTACGGTTTTTTGGTTTAGGAGGCGATAATCTATGCAGAGGCGAAGAGTGCCATCCTTCTTCCGCACACATACAACTGGGGCAGAATAGGCAGACTTAGATTTCACTATCCATCCCTTTACAAGAAGATCTTGAATGTATTCCTTTACCTCTTTAAACAGTGGTTTGGGAATGGATGTGTACGCTCTTTGCACAGGAACATCGTCTTTGAGGTTAATCACCATTTGCAGATTTGGGATGCAGCCAAGGTCATTTCCATCCCTTGCGAAGGTGTTTGACTCCTCATGCAGCATCTGTCTAGCAGCCTCCTGCTGTTCTTCCTCCAGGTGGTCAAGGTTTACAGGTGGGTGCCACAGAGGTGGATCTGAGCTGCTGATCTGAGTGGTGGTGACCTAACTGACAGTTGCTGCAGGCTGTGATTTGTCCAGGATATCTGCCTCCACAACATTTTCAACATGCTGCAGGATCCCTAGAGCTGTTTTACGTGGTATTGAGATGTCATGATTGGTGTTGTTACCAATTGGAATGGTGACATAGGGCTTTGTTGGGTTCTGGATTTCAAACAAACCTGGCCCTGCATACCACTGTTCAGACGATGGACTGTCTTCATCTGTTTCGAACAACACTAATCAGGTAGAGGCATCCATGTTTGACGAAACTCGACACTTCACCCATGACACTTGACCAGCTGGAAGCACAATATCCTTGGCACCTGTTCTTAAGTGTCCCTGCTGCATGACTGGCTTTGCTGTCTGAATAAAGTTGACAAGAGCTTCAGCTGTTTAGTTAGGAACAGACATGGCGTTGCTAAGAAGACTAACAAGTACTGGCACTAGCCTCTCTGGTTGGCCACAAATTAGTACTTCCAAAACATTAAAGCCAATCAATGGTCTATCCATGGGGTAGCTGCTGATGAGGAATGGGACACTAATGGACAGATTGGGGTCCAAATTCCCTGGCAAGTTCAATGTAATAGCTACCCACCCATCATATGGAATGAGACCGCCATTTGCTGCAATGACCTTCAATTCCTCCTCCCCTAAGATCTCAGAAACTGGGCGAATACTGAGGTCAGGTAGGTATTCATCTTTCCAGGCACGGCTGACTATACTGACTTGTGACCCGGAGTCAAGCAATGAGGTGACTGCTAAGCCATTTAGATAGCTCTGAACTAGGGCCTTTTTCCCAATCAAACTTGCAACAGCTCTAGCTTTAGCCACACGTGGTGGCTGGGGAGGGAGCTAAGTTACTTGGTTACATCGATTTTGTCTGCTTGTCATTACTGGGGTTGAGGGTGAGGAGGGGCGTGTTTTGTTATTTTTGCCCTCACTTGCTGGTTGGGACTTATTTCCAGACTCGGTCACTAGATGTCCCTCTCCAGTGGCCGACTGAAGTTTCCCTGTCTCTTTGGTCGCTTTAGGCAGCCTACTGCACGGTGTCCTTCCTCCCCACATGTGAAACAATGTTTACAGTCTTGTCTGTCTTGTTCCACGCAGCTTGGACAGCCATAGCGTTTTCCATGTTTAGATTGTGTCCTATTTTGACTGTACTGGCGCCCATTGTGAGTTAGCTGTTGGTTTTATTTTTGCATGGTCTCAACCAGTCTGGTGAGTTCCTCTACTTTGGTCGTGAGGTCTCTCAGGGGATCTGGTTTTGTTTGATTTGACTTGGGCTCCACACTCTCTCTCTCGACTTTGTGCTAGGTCTCTTTACCACATCAGGCTCGAGCTGTGCGCTGTGTGCATTTGTTACAGTCTGTCGGCGGGAAGAGCCAAGTCTTTTCATTCTCTCATTTTCTTCACTGGTGATTTTCATCACATGACAAAGGATCATCTCATCAGTGACCCCACTGTTTGACAACAAAGGTTTGAGTTCTCTGCGTATGTCAGTGTGCTTGTGTCCAAAGCCTTGGTACACTATATGCAAGAAAATATCTTGTACTGTAGCTGCAGAGTATTTAATGTCAGTGTCAGCCAGTTTTGATGTGAATAGGATGCGTTGTTTTAAACCTATCAAACGGTAGAGAAATTGTTGTGGTGTCTCGTTCTCATCCTGTTTCGTGCACATCAACTCTTGGAATAGCTCTGTGCTGTTTTTTTCTCTTAGGTGGGTTTGGAGAAACCCCTTGAGTTCAGTAACTGTTATGTCATCTTTGTTTATCAACATCTCTTTGAATATGCCTGGTCTTATGATTTTGAGCACACCACGAACAATCTCTGAGTCGGAAAATCCTTCTCTGATTCCATCATCAATTTGCTTGCTTACATTACTGTAGCTGATGTCTGAGGATTGATCACCAACTTGACCGCCTTGCACTTTGAACTCTCTCCTAGGAAGGTAACCGAGTTCCTTTAAGGACACCATCCCCTCGCGAGCCGACTGAGAGGCAGGCTCACCGGGTGGGTTTATGCTGGGCTGACTGGGCAGGTCTGAGGGCGGGAGCACATGTGTCTGTGGCGGTGTAGCATGTGCTGGTATACACTGTATGAGTTTCTTGCTAAGCTCTTCATAGCTAGCGAGCACTTTAAGCAAATCAGTGTTCGATGTGTCAGGTGCATTTAACATTGTGGCCTCTGGTACAGCAATGTGACTACGTGATGCAGTACTGACTGAAATAGGTGTGTGGCGACTCTGAATGTGTCTGTGGTGATTTCAGGAGGTATTTGGATGACAGAACCATCAGAAAAATCAACAAGGTCATCGAGCTTATCACCACTCTGTACAGTATGTAACTCAGAATCACCCTTTACATTTGGCAGTGACATATCATCACGACATTTCACTACATCATCAATAGCATCTTTTAACATTAGCAACTGAACCATTCCCTCGTCCTCTGTTTCAAGTAACTGCTTACTGTACAAGAAAGAGTTGATGTGGTCATAACATCCCTCCTGACCTCCCTCCACAAGCTCTGACTGGTCCAAGTCCCACACTGGATCCACCACTCTGGCGACCCGAAGGAGCTCTTCAGCTGATAAGGTGAGTAGGCTCTTCCTAATGTCCCACATTAGGCTTTTCCTCCCACCATTCGACATTATGGCTCCTCGTCTCCCTCACGGCTGGCAACACATTTCGGTGATGGTTTAGTCGGCTCTGGATCACAGACCTCCACTCGTCCACGGTCGCAGTCCCCACGGCTGGACAAGGCTGTTGGTCGATGGCTGGACAGGGCTACTGGTCAGTGGCTGGATGATGTGGCCCTCCCTCCTAGTTGCTGGTCAGCGTTGTCATCGACATCACTCGGCTTCCGATCCAATAGGTAGCGCCGAAGCATCCCGGACGAGCCCCCAAGAATCTGTAGCGGGTCCCAGCTCGGTCTCCACTAGCAGATATATAGATAATCCTCTGATAGGAGTACCCTGGAAATATTGGAAATATTTAACAGAAATCAGCGAAGCAGGACACAGGTGCTCATTCTCCATTCATCCGGATTATATTTATTTTCATATTCATTTCAACTTTTTAACTGCAATCATGGATTATGTTCTGTTATTTTGTCTGCTGTACATTAAAGCACCAAATACCCATATTTGGATTACATGAAACCATATGTTCTTTAAATGTCTGTTTTCACATAAATGTCTCCCTTTACATATTTTCCAAAAATAAACTTAGCAACATTTGTATCAAACCAAAAATAACCATTTTCCATTTAAATCACATGTTCTGTCTATCAACAATCATGTATGTACTTCTCCCTCAAACACACGTTATCTTTGTCTTCTCATCGAAAGAGTATTTTTGTAATAACTGTACATTTTATAAGTGTCCACTTTATATAACAGAATAAATTTCCATTGCAGTTAAGCTACATGACATTTACACTATACTGTATGAACACAAACTAAAATAATGAACATGGCTGCCTCATAGCTTGCTGCCGGCAAATCCCATGAACTAGAACCATATCATTGTCTACTATTAACGTGCACGCCCTTAACAAGGCTGCTGCCGTAGCTTACTTGCTTAGCTTACTTTGTATATTAGCATTAGCTTAGTGCATTTTGAACAATGTACCACACACACAACTGCTTTTCACACACAGAGAAATAACCCACAAATGCCCAGGAGCCGAAAGAAACAAAGAAAAGAAAACAATTTGCTACGGCGCCGGGCGTCATTTTCTCGTCACGTACAGTAACACTTAAATGTTTACACACTTAACGCACTTTTAGCTTACAGACAACACATCACCGGGGATTCATATTAGCTTATAAACATCTGTAGTCACATGAAAAGTGGGTAACTAACCTGGAAATATTGGAAACATTTAACAGAAATCAGCGAAGCAGGACACAGGTGCTCATTCTCCATTCATCCGGATTATGAGCTCAACTTCCGCTGCGCATGGCAAAGAGTCCCAGTGACGCTGCTGGTCAGTGCTGCCACCAAGTGTCCATTTTATGAAACAGCATGTCATTGTGTGCTTCTCTGTAATCTCTCATTATAAATTAGACAGAATAAAATAAAATACAATTGTGATAAACCAAAAAGTGACTCTTAGAGGAAAGGAAACAAAAAGTAATAATATCTCAACAAAATATTTATTTTGTGAGTATCACAATAGTCAACCTCTGCTGCGTCAAGAACTCCGAAATCCTTCAGGCGTTACTGTTAATTTTTGTTGTTGTCATTAATTTAATTATTAATCAAACTCCAAATTAATAGTTTAGCGTATTTTATGAGACTGATATCTTTAACTGGCTATCATTTTTCCCTTTATGGGAATGGTGCCCCACGAGGTGATTTAATGTTAATTAAGTCACATTATTTAACATAATTATTAATTATTAATAATAATTATTATTAATTATTTCCGATAGCCAATTTAACCCCAACATATTTGATACCTCCGTGTGAAGCCTAGTGTGTTGACCCTAACATATTTGGTGCCACCGTGTGAGGTAAATATATGTTGATTCCCAGCACTGGATTACTGGATACTCGTTTCATACGAGTATCTGGCTCATTCCTAGTTAAGACTCAACCATGCAAAGTGAAAGCCATACATCAACAACATCGAGAAACACCACTGACTTCTCTGGGCCCAAGCACATCTGAGATGGACTGTCACAAAGTGGAAAAGTGTGCTGTGGGCTGATGAGTCCATACATGTGTCCTCCAGGCTAAAGAGGAAAAGGACCATCCAGATTGTTACCAGCGCAAAGGTCAAAGCCAGCATATGTGATGGTATGGGGGTGTGTTAGTGCCCATGGCATCATGGCTAACTTCCACATCTGTGAAGGCACCATGAATGCTGAAAGGTACACACAGGTTTTGAAGCAACATATGCTGCCATCTAGACAGATGAAGTGCAAAGTACAACACCAGAAACCCCGAATTGTTGAGCAGTTGAAGTCGTCAGGGAAGAATTTCACTTTCAAAACTTCAACAATTAGTCTCCCCAGTTCCCAAACACTTACCAAGTGTTGTTAAAAAAAGGTGATGTCACACAGTTGTAAAATGCTACTGTCCTGACTTTGGAATGTGTTGCAGGCATCAAATTAAGAATGAGCGTATATTTATTAAAAAACAATAAAGTTTATTGGTTTGAAGATAAAATGTCTTGTCTCCGTAGTGTATCCGATTGAATATAGGTCAAACAGGATTTGCAAATCACTGAATTCTGTTTTTATTTATGTTTTATACATAGTCCCAACTTTTTTTGGAAGTGGGTTTGTGTATATATATATATATATATATATATATATATATATATATATATATACATACATATATATAAAAGTACTTTGTATATATATATACAGTACAGGCCAAAAGTTTGGACACACCTTCTCATTCAATGCGTTTTCTTTATTTTCATGACTATTTACATTGTAGATTCTCACTGAAGGCATCAAAACTATGAATGAACACATGTGGAGTTATGTACTTAACAAAAAAAAGGTGAAATAACTGAAAACATGTTTTATATTCTAGTTTCTTCAAAATAGCCACCCTTTGCTCTGATTACTGCTTTGCACACTCTTGGCATTCTCTCCATGAGCTTCAAGAGGTAGTCACCTGAAATGGTTTCCACTTCACAGGTGTGCCTTATCAGGGTTAATTAGTGGAATTTCTTGCTTTATCAATGGGGTTGGGACCATCAGTTGTGTTGTGCAGAAGTCAGGCTAATACACAGCTGACAGCCCTATTGGACACCTGTTAAAATTCATATTATGGCAAGAACCAATCAGCTAACTAAAGAAAAACGAGTGGCCATCATTACTTTAAGAAATGAAGGTCAGTCAGTCCGGAAAATTGCAAAAACTTTAAATGTGTCCCCAGGTGGAGTCGCAAAAACCATCAAGCGCTACAACGAAACTGGCACACATGAGGACCGACCCAGGAAAGGAAGACCAAGAGTCACCTCTGCTTCTGAGGATAAGTTCATCCGAGTCACCAGCCTCAGAAATCGCAAGTTAACAGCAGCTCAGATCAGAGACCAGATGAATGCCACACAGAGTTCTAGCAGCAGACCCATCTCTAGAACAACTGTTAAGAGGAGACTGCGCGAATCAGGCCTTCATGGTCAAATAGCTGCTAGGAAACCACTGCTAAGGAGAGGCAACAAGCAGAAGAGATTTGTTTGGGCCAAGAAACACAAGGAATGGACATTAGACCAGTGGAAATCTGTGCTTTGGTCTGATGAGTCCAAATTTGAGATCTTTGTTTCCAACCGCCGTGTCTTTGTGAGACGCAGAAAAGGTGAACGGATGGATTCCACATGCCTGGTTCCCACTGTGAAGCATGGAGGAGGAGGTGTGATGGTGTGGGGGTGTTTTGCTGGTGACACTGTTGGGGATTTATTCAAAATTGAAGGCACACTGAACCAGCATGACTACCACAGCATCCTGCAGCGACATGCCATCCCATCCGGTTTGCGTTTAGTTGGACGATCATTTATTTTTCAACAGGACAATGACCCCAAACACACCTCCAGGCTGTGTAAGGGCTATTTGACCAAGAAGGAGAGTGATGGAGTGCTGCGGCAGATGACCTAGCCTCCACAGTCACCTGAACCCAATCGAGATGGTTTGGGGTGAGCTGGACCGCAGAGTGAAGGCAAAGGGGCCAACAAGTGCTAAACACCTCTGGGAACTCCTTCAAAACTGTTGGAAAATCATTTCAGGCGACTACCTCTTGAAGCTCATCAAGAGAATGCCAAGAGTGTGCAAAGCAGTAATCAGAGCAAAGGGTGGCTATTTTGAAGAAACTAGAATATAAAACATGTTTTCAATTATTTCACCTTTTTTTGTTAAGTACATAACTCCACATGTGTTCATTCATAGTTTTGATGCCTTCAGTGAGAATCTACAATGTAAATAGTCATGAAAATAAAGAAAACGCATTGAATGAGAAGGTGTGTCCAAACTTTTGGCCTGTACTGTATATATATGTGTGTGTGTGTGTGTGCGTGTGTGTGTGTGTGCGTGTGTTTGTGTGTGTGTGTGTGTAGACATGACTTGGAACAACAAAATAAGCAAGGGCAGAAGTATTCATATAACAGTATACAGTAAGGAAGAAAGAATCAATGTAAAGCAAGAGAACGGCTACATAACTAAACAAATCAATCAGTGAGAGAAAGACTTGCAAGTGGGGAAAAAGTGCATGTGAGTGTTGACATTGTGCTGAGACATGCAGAGAAGCAGCAGTCGATTCAAAGAGCAAACAATCGACACTGAGCCCTGCACTACTATCCATTCATCCATTTACTCACTTCTCGTCTCCACCGCCTCCAACAATAAAATAACTATTGACTCTGGTCTTATTAACTGATGCTGTTTTATATACAGGAGGTGCATGTGTAGCAATTTCTGTAGCATTTTATTGTTGTTATGGGCTTTTATTGTTTTATGGTGATGTTATGGTTATTATGATTTAGAGATTTAAAATGTGTTTTTAGTGTAAACTTTGTCTGCAAACTCCATTTGAAACCCTTTTGGGACTATAAGGTTCAAACCAGAGGAGGATTAAAATCCCTGCTCTACTCCTCTCTCTTCTGACTTTGTCTGCTGCCTGCCTCTCTCCTTTCCTTTCCTCCATCGATTCTGCTTCTTTTCATCTCAAACTTGTATCAATCTTATATCTGCAAATAGAACATGTCAGTCACAGACTGACATGTGACTGACTTTAATAATTCTGTTAAAGCTGTACGTTATGAAAGTGAAAATCCTAATTTCCCTGTGTGGCCTCAGGAGAGTTACAGTTAAATTCATGCAAGTAATTAATTCCACAACATCATTTCTTCCTTCCTCTGTTCATCTGTTTCTTACTTTCATCATATCTTCCTCCTACTTTATTGTTTCCTTAATTTCGTCTTTACTCCCTTAGTTTCCTCTCTCCCTTCTGTCTTCAGTTTTTTTTAGTTCTACAATTTTTTTAACATAAACATATATTACATAATTGTATATTTAGTTATACATTTATCATTTCTCCTCATTTTTCCCTACTGCCACTTCTTATTTTGCTTCCCTTGTGTTTCCTTCTTGTCCTCCATTGCTGCTATTTTGTCTTATTATTCTGTTCATGTACACTGCTCCTTCCCTTTGCCTTTCACTCCTTGCATTTTTTCTTCATCCCTCTTTCCCTCACACCCATTGCTGAAATGGAAATGTTGCACAGACACTGGCTCCACAGAGGATATATGTGATTCTCCTGTTTCATATTTAACCCTTAAAACCCTTGACTTTTCCTGTCCTTTATTTAAAGGCTTTTTACTAAAAATGTCATGTATCATTTACAGTATAACTGGAAATCCCCACTGAAATTGAGACATGAGCGAGACAAGAGTGAGATGTGAGCAGTGCATAAGCATTCTGTCATCCAATCCACACTGACTCCATTTTCCGTAACCATCTTAGCCATCTATCAGCAGTAGAGTTGGGATCCAGATCCGGTTCTTTTTTGGAACCGGGTCCAAAGTTCTGGTTCCGGAACCCGTTCCATCACATCTGAAGTAACGGTTCAGATGTGATGGAACGGGTTCCGGAACCAGAACTCTGCAAACGGTTGCTAGATTGTAAAAAAAAAAAACATCACATGCATTTCCATTAGAGTGCGGCACGGGCCGCATATTTCTGTCCGAACCCGACCGAGCCCGACATTATTTAATTACTAAAGCACTGAGTTGAGTGTCACACAGTTGTTATGGTTACAGGCTATTTAACAGGCCGGGCGTGCACTGTGGGTGCTCCATGGAGAGGAGACCTCCGTGTTTGAGACGGGAGCAAGCGGCGGGGGTCCGAGACTTCCAGGGAGGGGAGCGGTAGAAACAAACAGCCAATGTGTGTGTGTTCTGGTCAGGTGTTGTCACGTAAATAACAGTGCCCAAGCATAATTGCATGTAAGTATTTTTTATTACATTGCTGTGGTTAATTTGAGGTAATAGTGTTACTGTACTGTAGGTGACCAGTGATTGCTGTAGTATGAGGGGCCGTACAAGACATAATTCATTCTCACCCTCTCACACACATACATTCTCCTTACACATACATATATTTCACTCTCATATTCATATATTTTTACTCACACATTTATACATTTTCACTCACACATTCATATATTTTCACTCTCATATTTATATATTTGAACACACACATTGATACATTTTTCTCTCATATTCATATATTTTATGCACACATTGATACACTTTGCTCTCATGCACATGCAATCATGTATACATTTAATACTATAAGTAATATATGTATGTAAAAGGAAAATGTATGTATGTTGAAAGAGAATATATGTACAGTACAGGCCAAAAGTTTGGACACACCTTCTCATTCAATGCGTTTTCTTTATTTTCATGACTATTTACATTGTAGATTCTCACTGAAGGCATCAAAACTATGAATGAACTCATGTGGAGTTATGTACTTAACAAAAAAAGGTGAAATAACTGAAAACATGTTTTATATTCTAGTTTCTTCAAAATAGCCACCCTTTGCTCTGATTACTGCTTTGCACACTTGGCATTTTCTCGATGAGCTTCAAGAGGTAGTCACCTGAAATGGTTTTCCAACAGTCTTGAAGGAGTTCCCAGAGGTGTTTAGCACTTGTTGGCCCCTTTGCCTTCACTCTGCGGTCCAGCTCACCCCAAACCATCTCGATTGGGTTCAGGTCCGGTGACTGTGGAGGCCAGGTCATCTGCCACAGCACTCCATCACTCTCCTCCTTGGTCAAATAGCCCTTACACAGCCTGGAGGTGTGTTTGGTGTCACTGTCCTGTTGAAAAATAAATGATCGTCCAACTAAACACAAACCGGATGGGATGGCATGTCGCTGCAGGATGCTGTGGTAGCCATGCTGGTTCAGTGTGCCTTCAATTTTGAATAAATCCCCAACAGTGTCACCAGCAAAACACCCCCACACCATCACACCTCCTCCTCCATGCTTCACAGTGGGAACCAGGCATGTGGAATCCATCCGTTCACCTTTTCTGCGTCTCACAAAGACACGGCGGTTGGAACCAAAGATCTCAAATTTGGACTCATCAGACCAAAGCACAGATTTCCACTGGTCTAATGTCCATTCCTTGTGTTTCTTGGCCCAAACAAATCTCTTCTGCTTGTTGCCTCTCCTTAGCAGTGGTTTCCTAGCAGCTATTTGACCATGAAGGCCTGATTGGCGCAGTCTCCTCTTAACAGTTGTTCTAGAGATGGGTCTGCTGCTAGAACTCTGTGTGGCATTCATCTGGTCTCTGATCTGAGCTGCTGTTAACTTGCGATTTCTGAGGCTGGTGACTCGGATGAACTTATCCTCAGAAGCAGAGGTGACTCTTGGTCTTCCTTTCCTGGGTCGGTCCTCATGTGTGCCAGTTTCGTTGTAGCGCTTGATGGTTTTTGCGACTCCACTTGGGGACACATTTAAAGTTTTTGCAATTTTCCGGACTGACTGACCTTCATTTCTTAAAGTAATGATGGCCACTCGTTTTTCTTTAGTTAGCTGATTGGTTCTTGCCATAATATGAATTTTAACAGTTGTCCAATAGGGCTGTCGGCTGTGTATTAATCTGACTTCTGCACAACACAACTGATGGTCCCAACCCCATTGATAAAGCAAGAAATTCCACTAATTAACCCTGATAAGGCACACCTGTGAAGTGGAAACCATTTCAGGTGACTGCCTCTTGAAGCTCATCGAGAGAATGCCAAGAGTGTGCAAAGCAGTAATCAGAGCAAAGGGTGGCTATTTTGAAGAAACTAGAATATAAAACATGTTTTCAGTTATTTCACCTTTTTTTGTTAAGTACATAACTCCACATGTGTTCATTCATAGTTTTGATGCCTTCAGTGAGAATCTACAATGTAAATAGTCATGAAAATAAAGAAAACGCATTGAATGAGAAGGTGTGTCCAAACTTTTGGCCTGTACTGTATGTAAGAGAAGAATGTATGCATGTGTGAGTGAGAGTATAGTGGAAACGGAAGGAGTATAGTGGAAACGGAAGGCAGTCCATTTATCGTCTACATACTCCGGTACAGTAGGTGGCGGTATACACCTAATGAGCAATAGTTGCAACGCACCATAAAACCAAACGAAGAAGAAGAATTTATCGCGCTGTGATTGGCTGAGAAGGATGTTATTGACATGGGTCTGCTGTGGTGAAACTACAATGTTCTGAAGATGGACTACAAAATGCACACAATGAGAACATATGGGGCGTACATTCTCATCATGTTGTTTCATGCAGGATATATAAACATGGACAACACGGTGAAAGATATTGTTTAATTACTAAGGTCGGAATTGAATTTAAAAAAGGAATATAGGCTACCAGCCACAAACTGAAACGAAATTGTCACATTGAGAATGTTTGCTCACACTCACCCATCTGAATCCCAAGTAGTAAAATTAATTAATGATATTACTAAAGGCTGGCAATACAGCAACGCTCAAATGAATAAATGACCGATGCAAACTGAGCATATGTTACGGTGCCTGTCCCCTCCATCCACAGCTGTGTTCAACTTGTTTGTTTTATAACAGGATAAACAAATATTAAATGCATTATTTTGTTTTTCTGTGTGAATAAAAAAATAATGGAAATCCACGTGCTTTTTCCATTTTCTTCTTCAAATGGGCAATTGGAGTAGAAATTAGACCACAACCAGTAATTAACTTGTGTTTGGCCTTTATTGTTAAATCAGTATTATGTGCCGGGTGCCCATAGGCGTCATTCAGGTATGGCGAGGTATGGCAACTGCCATACCTTGGAATCGGGAGAAAAAAAAGAGAGAGAGGTTCTGTAGTCATTACTTGAGGCGCACTGGCTGGTTGTTTTCATTGAATTGCACTTAAAGAGGTCAATAACATGCTCATCAGTGAATACGAGTGTTATTGAATCAAATTGTTCGCCACTTCGCTCCTCCGCGAGTTTTGAGTGAGTTACTGTATATGTCCAAATAGTCGCCCGGTGGCAAATAGCCGCCAGGCACCTAATAGCCGCCGGGTTTGACCCCATTTTGCGTATTAAACGCCGGTCCGATTAAACGCCCGGGCAATTATTTCCTCATTCATTGCCTCATGGCTGTCCCTCCTTCAGGGACTGTTTGCGCCTTTACGCATGGGTTGGTGGTGAAGTGGTGCACATGACTCGTGCTATGGACGGACGGACGGACGGACGGACAGACAGCCACGTATCTAAAACAGGTAATACATCTGGCTACATCTTTTCCACATCAAATATCCGTAATCACCTACACCCGCGTGCGTAAAAGTGCACACAATTCCGTGTCCTCTCACCGCAGATGCTGTGATTTGATGGCCTGGTACTCATTGTAGCCCACTCTTATAAGACCCAATAATAATAATAATAATAATAATAAGTTACTGTGGACCTATATGCCATGCATTTTAATGAAATTACCAGAAGAGTTTGCTGAAAAACAGGTAATGTCAGCCTGAATTACTCACATGCGTCCCCGGTGAAAATCGCTGACATGCATGGGGAATACAGCTTCTACAGGCTCGCCATAGCTTACTGTCAGGACTCAGGGACCAGAATTCGGGATGGCGGACCGTTGGGATGGCGATATTTCAGTGTGGCAGCCTGTAACTGTTGGTTAAATGGCCCATTTGGTTGGTATTCGGATAACTGGGGCTTTACTGGCATAATGCAATAGCACCACCCAGCAGTGAAACCCATGTACACGAAAAAAATGACCCACTCTAAATGTTTAGAGATTTTTGTACACGAATTCACCCCTACATACAGTATTTTTACACTAAAAACATACTGGACAGGAACTGTAACCAAATAACGGCCTGGTGCAGGTCGGTGCAAAAAAAAAAATAAAGCCTTGAGCAAATAGCCCCTGGTTCTTTTAAATGCCTGAGGTCAAAATCGATTTTGTGAAATAAATGCCTGGGCTGCTATTTGGAAAAATACGGTATCTGTGTGTTGTAAAAGCATTTTGCTCTGCTGCTGTAGACAGCCTGTCTAAATGATGTCTTGAAGCCTGTCTGATTGTATGTGGGTTTTTTTTTCTTAATGTCGGCATGTTAAGCTTGTATTTTCAGTCTCTGGAGACACTCCAATAAATTCGCCTATACAGTATTGTACCAAATTGGCCTTTGTTTTACTGTGTTTCATACACCGGACCCCTTGGTTATTTTCTAGAAATGAGCTTGTAATTAATTTATTTTCTTTATTTTCTGTGAAGTTAAACACGTGACTAATAATAATTAAACGTCTCCTTGCTGTCTGTGGTGCTGAAATATGCGCCGAAATAGGTCCGATGTTTTCACTGCTCTCACCAAGTCGTGCATTACATGCAGACATGATGTATTATGAATGTGAGAAACAGCTTCATGTCCTTTGAAACAGTTTTCAATAGCATAGTATGTACTTCTGACAGGTCAAAGACCAAAGTGAAGTTTTGTATAAGTTCATATTTTTGAAACTCCATCATCAGTAGCTCTGTGACGTCATGTCATATTGCCATACCTTAGCTTTTGCTGAAACAACGCCCCTGTATGTGCCCCTACGGCATAGATAGACAGATAAATAATAACAATAATAATAATAATAATAATAATAAAAGGGACGCTGCTGTGCCTAGTGCGTAAATGCGCACAGCATCTCTCTTTATGGGGAAACGCGCTTATTGTTTCTGCTGCAGGGTGGGGTGTTCGCTGCAGGTATTTAATAACCTCAGGCAGATATCTTTTAACGTTACAGTCTTTTGTATTTTTTGTTATGATCCTTCCACTGTAGTTCTGCAGGGAAACACTGTACAGGGGAATAAAAAGTGGGAAGCAGTAACTTCATTGATTATTTAAATCTCCAGATACACCAAGTATATGCGCATTTACGCACGAGGCACAGCAACGTTACTTCATTGATTATCTATCTATTTTTTTAGAATCAATTTTATTTATATAGTGCCAAATCACAACGAAAGTCATCTCAGGGCACTTTACACATGGAGCAGGTCTAGATAATACTCTTGAATCTATCTATCTATCTATCTATCTATCTATCTAGGCCATAAGCATAGCCGATGCCAATGATTTGAGATGCAGTAGCGGCAGATAATATAGATATAACAATAAAGGCGAAAAACAAGTAGGTTTCTGGTTTTGGTTTAATTACTATATCAATTAGCCATTTGAAGACGAAAATGGGAAAAGCACGTGGATTTCCTTTTTTTAAAACAAGTTAAACAAAGCTGTGGACGGAGGGTACACCAATAGTAGCGAAACGTTCATAGTTTGCATCTAAGTTTAACATAATGTTGAAAGTTGAAAAAAATAAAAATATATATAACAAGTTATGGCATGAGATGTTTAATGCTTCATAAACAGCGGTAACTTAGATGGTGATCTCCTTCCTTTCTCAGTCATGTTGATCTTTTTCTTTCCTAATCATTTGAGTTTGTGAATGGTGTGTAAATATTGCCACTGCAGTGACTTGTGGGATGGAATTATCTCCTTTCCTATCGCTTAGGAAGGTCCGATGTATCCTATGCTAAAGGAGATCTGAAAGGAAGCATTGAACCTCCTTTCCTTAGTGTTTGGAGAATTCGAACAGCTCTTATCATGGCGGCCACTAAACTACTTCCAGGTCATTTCACTCAGCTAGGAACCTTCCTAAGCAAAAAAGACTTTCCAACCTATGTGTATGTGTTGAAAAGTAAAGTGTATATGTACAGTACAGGCCAAAAGTTTGGACACACCTTCTCATTCAATGCGTTTTCTTTATTTTCATGACTATTTACATTGTAGATTCTCACTGAAGGCATCAAAACTATGAATGAACACGTGGAGTTATGTACTTAGCAAAAAAAAGGTGAAATAACTGAAAACATGTTTTATATTCTAGTTTCTTCAAAATAGCCACCCTTTGCTCTGATTACTGCTTTGCACACTCTTGGCATTCTCTCGATGAGCTTCAAGAGGTAGTCACCTGAAATGGTTTCCACTTCACAGGTGTGCCTTATCAGGGTTAATTAGTGGAATTTCTTGCTTTATCAATGGGGTTGGGACCATCAGTTGTGTTGTGCAGAAGTCAGGTTAATACACAGCCGACAGCCCTATTGGACAACTGTTAAAATTCATATTATGGCAAGAACCAATCAGCTAACTAAAGAAAAACGAGTGGCCATCATTACTTTAAGAAATGAAGGTCAGTCAGTCCGGAAAATTGCAAAAACTTTAAATGTGTCCCCAAGTGGAGTCGCAAAAACCATCAAGCGCTACAACGAAACTGGCACACATGAGGACCGACCCAGGAAAGGAAGACCAAGAGTCACCTCTGCTTCTGAGGATAAGTTCATCCGAGTCACCAGCCTCAGAAATCGCAAGTTAACAGCAGCTCAGATCAGAGACCAGATGAATGCCACACAGAGTTCTAGCAGCAGACCCATCTCTAGAACAACTGTTAAGAGGAGACTGCGCCAATCAGGCCTTCATGGTCAAATAGCTGCTAGGAAACCACTGCTAAGGAGAGGCAACAAGCAGAAGAGATTTGTTTGGGCCAAGAAACACAAGGAATGGACATTAGACCAGTGGAAATCTGTGCTTTGGTCTGATGAGTCCAAATTTGAGATCTTTGGTTCCAACCGCCGTGTCTTTGTGAGATGCAGAAAAGGTGAACGGATGGATTCCACATGCCTGGTTCCCACTGTGAAGCATGGAGGAGGAGGTGTGATGGTGTGGGGGTGTTTTGCTGGTGACACTGTTGGGGATTTATTCAAAATTGAAGGCACACTGAACCAGCATGGCTACCACAGCATCCTGCAGCGACATGCCATCCCATCCGGTTTGTGTTTAGTTGGACGATCATTTATTTTTCAACAGGACAATGACCCCAAACACACCTCCAGGCTGTGTAAGGGCTATTTGACCAAGAAGGAGAGTGATGGAGTGCTGCGGCAGATGACCTGGCCTCCACAGTCACCGGACCTGAACCCAATCGAGATGGTTTGGGGTGAGCTGGACCGCAGAGTGAAGGCAAAGGGGCCAACAAGTGCTAAACACCTCTGGGAACTCCTTCAAGACTGTTGGAAAACCATTTCAGGTGACTACCTCTTGAAGCTCATCGAGAGAATGCCAAGAGTGTGCAAAGCAGTAATCAGAGCAAAGGGTGGCTATTTTGAAGAAACTAGAACATAAAACATGTTTTCAGTTATTTCACCTTTTTTTGTTAAGTACGTAACTCCACATGTGTTCATTCATAGTTTTGATGCCTTCAGTGAGAATCTACAATGTAAATAGTCATGAAAATAAAGAAAACGCATTGAATGAGAAAGTGTGTCCAAACTTTTGGCCTGTACTGTATGTGAGAGTAAAAATATATGTATGTAAAAGAAGAATGAAAATATATGTATTTGAAAGGAGAATGTATGTGTGTGAGAGTGAAAATATATGTATGTGAAAGAAGAGTGAAAATATATGTATGTGAAAGGAGAATGTATGTGTGTGAGAGTGGAAATATATGTATGTGTAAGGAAAATGTATGTGTGTGAGAGAGAAAATATATGTATGTGTAAGGAGAATGTATGTGTGTGAGAGAGAAAATATATGTATGTGTAAGGAGAATGTATATGTGTGAGAAGGTGGGAATGAATTATGTCTTGTACGGCCCCTCATACTGTAGCACTTACAACTTCATGAATGTGATCAATTTCATTATGTACCTGACCAAGAACCTTTTTTCTGATACTGTACCTGCTCCTGTCTAAAAGGTCAGTATATTTATACTTATCTGTTGAATAAGATCATCCTATGGCACTTCCATAGCTTGAAGTTCCATTATTTACAGTATCTTGTAAACAGTAGTGTCACAAATAATTCTCAGCACAAAATCCACTCACTGGAATTTTCCAGAACTTTCAGTCATATCTTGCGACCTACTTCAGCCGATGGGCTTTGCTCCATCCAAATACATCCATCCACCAAGCCCCATTTGCTGATGAAGACAATGAGATGTGACTAACTTTGATGTGACTAAAATTTCCAGCAAGTGGACCTTTTGATCATACTTATTTCTCAAACTAACATTTTGGCAAGTGTGCACCATTCAAAGCCTTGCTGTGTTAGCTACCAGCAGTTCCTGATTGCACTGTAGACAATAATCACCTGAATTACTTATGATAATGATGAAAGAGTCTAAATGTGATGATTATTAGTTTAGATATAAAGTTACAATGGTTGCCTTTTATATGTTGTTTGTATACAGACATATGGATGTAATAGTCACCCCATATGAAAATGTAATATATGACATACATGCCCCTACATCAAGAGTGGTATTGCCATATATGTAACCTGTAACAGAATATATGATTACCACATACATAACATTTTCTGGATATATGTAGATATAACAGATATGAAATACCCATTGTAAAATTGTTAATGGAGATATATAGAAATGTCAATATGATAAATGTTTACATGGTATTGTATGTTGCTGCCATATATTCGAACAATACATATATTTAATTTATATATGCAAATTTATGAAGCTAACATTTATACAGAAATTCTGTATGCTTATGTTGTTCTTATTAATTCTGGCATACATGTCTACCTTTTAAATATATATCAACATGTGTATATACTGTATATATGTTCACATATATGTCTACAGTATAAGCATATATTATGTATGCAAATATATTAAACATATCTACAAAACCTACATATTTTTTTTAAATGATTTGTAAATGTCATTTGTGTATTTCACAAATACATATATTTTATATTAATATATAATTATGTACATATGGCAATAAATACATTATACATACATATATATACATTAGCATAATAGTATGGGCTATTATAGTGTGGGCTAGATATGTATATCAATATATGGCATTGGTCACATTTCTGATTTCATATATAGGTTTCATCAACGTGTTCTCATCCCAACTTGTCAAATATGATGCACTAGGTATCCTCCTGCATCTGCTGTTGATATTCCAGGACATAGGGCCTATAGTTTATGCTAGTTGGATACGTAAAATTGTTGGTAAAAGCCTTGTATTTACATTTATTTCTTTAAGCAACAATAGCACATGGTTAGGTTTACAAAAAAGCATCATGGTTTGGCTTTCCCATTCACATTCACATTCACATAGCTCCTTATATAATGTTGTTATTGGTGGCTTTATAGACTTGTAAAAAATGTAGCAATAAAAAAAGGTTAGCTATGAACCATATTAGGTAAAAATCAGACTTTTTGATTTGTGTGTAAATACAGTTTCAGGCAGCAGCCACTCCACAAGGGTTAGTGAAGATCTGCATTGATTTAGCCGTGATTTAGAGTGAGGCAGGTCCATTAGAGGAAGTGACTTCAAAATGACTGAACAGGCCTCAGGGTGGACTCTCTTCATTTTTATTCAGTTTTCTCCTTCTTTCTCTCTCTTACACTGTGTTTTTGTTGATTTGAAAATCCCTTTTGTGACAGTGACCAGCTAAAAAAAATAGCCTTGATGCAGCCTTTTAAAACACACACACACACACACACACACACACACACACACACGCACACACACGCACACACACACACACACACACACACACACATAAAAATGAACACACACAAGCACTGTTTGTGCTACATGTCCAAACACACTTCTCCACACAGACATTCCTACACTCCTTGGTAAAACCAAGTCCAATGAGCCTATTGAACCAAGTATTGATTCTCTTCTCCGTCTTTTCTCTTCTTCCTCTGTCCTGGCCTCCACCATCCTGCTGTATCTCGGTTTTCCTTCCCTTACTACAACTTTATCAGCCTTTTCTTTCTCTTACTATTTCTTCTGTCTGTAATTGATTGTCCTCTCTCTACATCATCCTGTCACAGGAAGTGCCTTCTGGTCGAGCTCCTTTGACCTTGACACAAACCCAAGATTGGAGATAAAGAGAGCTCTAATCCCACTAGCAGCTTAGCACTTCTGTCCAGCTGGAAAACTGAGATCTTGACTGACTCCACTGCTGTAAGACAATCTAAAGGATGTCTTACATCCAGTAATGTACATGGACCAGATCACTGTTACGTTACTAGCAGGGGGTCTGATGAGCAATCCATACATATAGGCTTTGAACAATCTCCTGGTACAACTTTGACCCGCTGTACTTAGCATTATTGTGCTTCCTCAGTTTCCCCTGCAGTGAGAAACTTTTGGATTTTTTTAAAACCAGCCTGCTCATCTGACAGCTTATGTGTCCTGCCAGCCGATTCTCATTCCAGTGTCATTAAATACCGCCCCTTTGTCAGTGATTTTGGCGTCCCACACCTAATGTCAAAAGTCACCCTTTGCGACGGTATGACATCCTGCCAAGTGGTGCCAGTTTTTAAAGCAGGCGGACAGAACCTTTCACAGTGTTCTGATACACCACCAGTCAGCTAGATGGCAGTATGATATGTGGATGGGTGGCATTAGTTCATAACACGTCCGGACAACATCTCTCATGGTGGTATGATTTGCGACTCGACAGCATCAGTTTGAAACACTGATGGTGACAACATAATATAGGCTAAGGAGCTGAAAAGTTCTGTAAAAGGTGGTGGGAGGGTTGGTGGATGGGTCCAACAAATCCCACACTTTCAACTAGGAGCCTGGCGTCCACTTCCTGTATGAATGTGAGTTATGGTGTTGAATAATGGCCAGAAAAGTATTTGTGCAAAACATTATGATGTCACAGTAAAGCTTACCTTTGATCTTTTGGATATAAAATGTCAAAACTTTGTCAGTATGTCCTATTAGACATTTGTGTGAAATTTTGTCATAATTAGCGTATGAATTCTTGAATTAAGTTCAAAAATATGTTTTGTGAGGTCACAGTGACCCTGACCTTTGACCATCAACTACCAAATTCTAACCAATTCATTCTTGAGTCCAAGTGGACATTTGTGTCAAATTTGAAGAAATTACCTTTCGGCCTCTTGAGATATCACAAAATTTACTAAATGAGTCAGAGACTGACGCAAGGTCAAGTGATCTTTGACCATCAAAGTCTAAACCATTTATCCTAAAGTCCAAGTAGATGTTTGTGCCAAATTTCAAGAAATTTTCTCAAAGTGTTCTTGAGATACATTCATTACACAAATTTGACAGATGTGAGGTCAAGGTGACCTTGACTTTTCACCTTTGACCACAAAAATGTAATCAGTTCATCCTTGAGTCCAAGGAAAAGTTTGTACCAAATTTGAAAAAAAAAAATCCCTCAAGACATTTTAGAGATATCACGTTCTCAAGAATGAAAGAGATATGATTACAACAACCTTGACCCTTGATCTACTACCCTTAAGTCCAAGTGGATTTTTATTTTTGGCATTCTTGTGATACTGTGTTCATGAGAATGGGATGGGTGGATATAGGAACAGACGGACAACCTGAAGACATAACGAGGTGGTATCACTCTGTTGGAGTGAATCCAGCCCTGAAACAGATACAGCCAGGCTCAACATCTCTGAAATCCAATACTGTAGACTGATAGGGGAAAGTACAAGATCCTTGATCAGAGTAAAGCAGCATGTAAGATCTACAATGACTTGAAACCAAACGAGTCTGTCTCCCACTGAAACTTTTTAATCTCTAAAAAGGGCAGCTGGGTTATTGAATCATTTGCACACTGGCAGATTTTATCATAAATGTCTGTTTTTAACAAGTAATGGTTCATGATAGATGAACCGGCCCATACACTTTTGGCTGTCAGATCCAGAACATTAAAAGTCTGATTAGAAATGCATTTTTTCTACAGGATTCAGTTAACACAAAAAAGAGACCTGAGACTGAAGCAGTCAGGCAGATTCTGTTGCACTACAAATACTTCTGACATTCAGCCCTTTACACAGTCGAGCTAAACCTTTCATATCGCTCTGGAAATCAGCCGCTGCAGTCAGTATCATATACACGACTTCACTGCCTGAAGATATCAGGAACAAAGAGCAGCTGATAGATCCCACTGCCAAATACAACTGTGTAATAGCCCTCTGACATCTTGTAGGTGAGTGAGTGTCTTACTCTGTGCTGCAGCAGGGATCAATGCCAACAATACAACAACACCTCAATCCCACTATTTACCAACACACTAATGTTAAATACTGTGTAGGCAAATACAGGGCTGTAACCATTAATAAAAAATGACAAAAAACACTGTAGTGATGGTACTGTGGTGCTGATTGAACAAGCAATGGAACCAAAAAGCAGGTTTTAAAATACTTAAAAAGTGGCTTTGCAAGTGTTTTAAGAGAAAGGAATTTCATTGATGTTGGTTTCATTCATTTCATGATGGTTATGTCTCAAGCTCCAGTGTTATTCAAGTTAACACTTCTCGAGAGCCTGTTCAGAATTTATTTAACACAGATTAAAATGAACTAGTTCAGGTCTCAACTTGTTTTAAATTTATTGCCAATGTGGCTGACATTACTAGCCAATTCTCATTCCGAGCTCATCAAATGCCACCGCTCGATCTGTGATTTCAGCATTAGACACCTGCGCTAAAAGGTTTGAAACACCCCTGGTCAGCCAGACGGCACCTTTCGTGGCAGTATGATAAGCAGACATGTTCATAACTTGGCTGGACCGCACCTGTCGTGGTGGTATGATACATCACTGGCCGGCATCAGTTTGAAATGCTGCTGGTGACGACATAATATGAGGAGCTGCGAAGTCCCCTTTCAGTGTATGGGAGGGATGGTGGATGGGTCCAACAAATCCCAGACTTTCACCTGGGAGTGTGGTGTTCACTTCCAGTTTGAATGTACAGCCAAACCATGATGTTTTTTTCCAAACCTAAACACTTGCTGATGTTGACGTCCCAGCATTGGTTGCAGCGTCCGGAACATCAACAGCACACGCATACCAAGCACATAATATTTAGACTTGAAAGTCCACTGACAAAGAGGCAATGTGTGATGACTTGGGATCAGAACGTGTTGGATACTGTGCTGGATGGTGTCAGTTTGAAACACTACCCATAATAATCATAATAATCCATGTTTCTTCTAAACCTTACCACATGCTTTTGTTGCAGAATGAAAAAAAAAACATAAATATGAGGTGTTTTACCAACATTGTATTTAAAGAATACACAATGCATTTAACAGGCGTAACTTGACGTCGTCCCAGAACGTCAACAACAAACGCAGAAGGATACCTATCATGTAATATGTAGACGTGAGCAGCACTGACAAAGCAGCAATATTTGATGAGTTGGGACATGCTGATTCTTCCTTATCTGCCTTTCGCTAATTTGTTGGAGCAGCAGCATAACCTAGATACTCCATTTACACTTTTATAAAAGAAAAAATTTTAAAAGCTGAAATAATATCAGCATGAGCCATGATAAAAGAGGGATGGTGTTACAGACAAAATTTGAACAGAATTTTCATAAGCTATCAAATATTTTCTTTTGTAAAGCTGAAACAATTGACTTTTGGCCACTAGTGGGCAGCTAACCAAGTTAACACACTGACATATTTGATCACAGTTGTTAGGTCGAATGTTTTAGAAAGCACTTGCCTATTTGCTAACACAACAGACACAGAGCAACATTAGCTTTCATTAAGAGTTGCAAATCTGTCAAATTTAAGTCTAGTATTCACTCTCTTTTAGCTCCGTTTTGATCTCTACCAAGTCCCGAGGCAGTATCTGTCTCTTTAACTCCACTATGTTCACCAGCTACTTGCAAGCTTTATCTATTTGCTGTTCTGTACTGGGCAAACAGTGTACAGTGTGTTTATCAGGGCTTTCTCGCTGAAAGCAGCTGCCTGCTGTGGCTGGAAACTTGATGAGAGCGAAGTTTGTTGAATCACCATGAGCTCTAAGCTCTATACAACAAGATAGCAACTAACATGGCTACAACATGAAAAACTGTAAATCAATATTGCAATTAAGTTCAATCATAGTAACAATAATGTAAGCAGGTTCACCAGTAACATGGAGTTAATTACATGTGATAACATGTAACCACCTCACTGCAGTATGCCTTGAATCTAGAACAGCTTTGTCTTTCTTTGACTGTGACTGCTCTGCTGTCAGCTGAGCACCTCCTGGGCACTGCCGAGGTGACACTGAGCAAGGCACCGAACCCCCCAACCGCTCGGAGCGCCTGTAATGGGCAGCCCACTCTGACATCTCTCCACTTAGTGCATGTATAGGTCCAGTTTGTGCATGTGTGTGTTAGGACCTGTGTATAATTGACAACAGAGTGAAAAATTGAATTTCCTCAAAGTATATAAAAAAATAATAATAATAAAAAAAAGCTTGACACAATGTGTTTCCCTCTCTAACTAGCAGATGCAGATTTGTGTTTTGCAAATATTGCACGTACCATTGAGTGTCTGTTGAAAATATTTCGACCAAGGAGTGTTTGAATCGCCTTTTCTCTGTCAAACAGTAAATCATCCACAGACATGCCACATTGCTCACTGCGAGAATTTCAGTCTGATAGCTCTGTATAAATGGCAGATCATATCACCTTAGATGATGCATGCGTTTCTTACTCACATCAGGTGGCAAAGTTTTTAAAGAGTCACCTAGGTCCTTCCACTGAATACAGCTCTGGCTGGTTTCAAGGCTGATTGGGTTAATCTAGTTCCACTAGAGCGTTACTCGAAGGTTGCATCATTATCAATCAGTGGCAGCACCACCTTACATGTTAATATGGTCAGTGTGAAAACCCTTGAGTCAGGAAATCCCTGTGAAGTAAACTGTGATTTGTGATATTGGGCTTTATAAATAAAATTGATTGATTGATTGATTGATTGAACAATTTAGAGGCCCCCAAGCACATATTAACAGTTGGGCCCCTGAACACCTCATCCCTATATATGCACAAAGTAAACTCAATGTGGCAGCTTCCTTAGGCACAACCAGAAACCAGGTAGAGCTCCAATGCTGGAAAATTACTGCCAGCCAGTGGCTTACTGTGTGTGTGTGTGTGTGTGTGTGTGTGTGTGTGTGTGCGTGTGTGACAATATAAGTTAAAACAATAAAGGTTTTGATGCCACAAGGTCAAGTAACAATAAAGGACCTGTTTAGGTTCAGGTGACCACGTGAGAACAGG
Organism: Epinephelus lanceolatus; assembly: GCF_041903045.1. Classification (NCBI taxonomy): domain Eukaryota; kingdom Metazoa; phylum Chordata; class Actinopteri; order Perciformes; family Serranidae; genus Epinephelus; species Epinephelus lanceolatus. The sequence goes on from NC_135740.1 coordinate 1,249,769, forward strand.
GGGGTTGGAGATGGGCTTGGTCACGTGGCTAAGGTGGGCACCAACACATTCTCACTCCCAGCTTGTCACATATCACCACTCACTTTCACGTCTACATAGGTGGCGCTAGGTATCCTGGGTGCGTCTGTTGTTGATGTTCTGAGACAAGGTGTCAATTTATGACTGTTACATTAATTTTGTCTTTTCAAAATACACTTCTATTTTCACATAAAATGTACAATTTGTGTTAAATGCATATATACATTATTTTCAAAATTTAAAATTACAACTTTGATTACAACTCATATTTACATTTATTTTCTCGTGCAACAAACACACATGGTTAGGTTTAGGCAACAAAAAGCATGTGGTTAGGTTTAGAAAAAAAACATGGGTTGGCACTACATGGACCCATGTTGGACCCATCCACCACCCACCCTATAGTGACATTCCAGCTCCCTAAATGACGTTGTTACCAGTGCAGTTTCAAACTGATGCATCTGGCAGCATTATAAACTGATGCACCTTAACTTAAATTGGTTAAAAGACTGAACTTTATGTAAAAGATGGATAGTGGATGCTCTGAAGGCCTCTCTCATCTGATGCAAAATGTTTAAGTCCCCTGCAGTAGAAAATCTATTTGTTCTTTGCCAAGAAAAGGAAATCAGAGTTCAAAAAAAAGAAAAGCAAGAAAGAAAGAGAGACAAGAAAACAAACTGATTTTGTAAAAAACAAAACAAAAACAACAACAACAAAAAAGCAGCATAATACACTGATGCCACTCAGCGGCATATCATACCACTACAGATAGATGCCCTTTTTTGTTTATGTCTGATGCCGAAATCATTGACCAAGCTGCAGTATTTGATGACTCCGGAATGAGAACAGTTTGGGGGCGCAACAACAGTAAACCACATGAAAGTCAAAAGTCAAAAATGAATTATGTTTGTTAATGATGTCAGCTGTCTGTCATTAGAAAAAAGACATACAATGCCTGTTGTATGTATGATATATGATGTATGAATGATCTGAAGCACAGTGTCCTGGTTGTGTTTACTAGAAACATGAACCATTACACACAGGAAACAGGTATGTAACTGTCATTTAAACATCTTTTCAGCAGCGTGAGGAATCTGTAGGCGCTTACAGACACATTGTTTAGATCATTTTGTCACAAACTGCTCCCACAGTGGGGTCTACACTCTCCATCATCTGGTTTAAAACAGGACAAATAACATCAGCAATCTGTTACTCATGATAGCCTGATCAGTGTAATAGACAAGTAACAACTCTACAATAATACTCTGACATATTTTACAAAAATTATCGGGACATTTTTTTTAATAACTAGGAATGGCAGGAATTAATTATAACCTAAATAACTGATTAGGTCATTATTTTAAGGGATTCAACATATATATATATATTGTCTTCAATTGAAGACAAGCATAAACATTTTACAACATAAATAGACTCAAATGCAACCCTACAAAATGTGCTCCAACAAAAGACTATCACAAACAACAAAAAGATATTCAGCAGACGGTGTTAAAGGCAGCAGAGTAATGACACATGAAGCAGTAATCTCCATCTGTCAGTTGGCCTCTTGTTTGCACACAGCTGAGACACATCTGAGCAGAACGGGATCTACTAGATGCTCAGTTTTTTTTTTTTTTTTGAAATGATAACTCACTTCTGTCTTTTGCACATTTTAAGGTCACCATTGGTGTAAAATAAATCACCTGCCCACCATCCACCTCTGCTACATATGGCACAATGGTGATATCTATGTTCAAGAATCTAGGAGGACATCACAAAGCTAAATGAAACAGTAGCTTTGAGCAGGCACATGCACAGACCTCAAGTGGTGCTCAAGCATCTGACCTTTTGGCCTCTGACTAGATAACTGCTCTTTGTGCAAGACTTTTTTTTCCATTTCTTTTTCTAATTTTATATTTTAGCTTTTAACTTTGGCTCATGGCATCAATTCTCAATTAAAAGCATGTTGCATTTGAGTTTTAACTCTACAAGACTGCAGACACCACAGTCGATGCACACAAATCAAGCGCTCTGCAGAGCAACTTCCACATCTCCCTGACCTGCCTTCATGGACAGCCAGTTAACAATAGTGTTTACCCTAAGCCTCTGCATTGTCACTATTGTGAAATTAATGCTATTATGCTTAACAAGTGAGTCAGTCTGACCCACACATTCTCACTCTGACCTCTTCACATTTTGAAGTTTGGTCATGGACTTTCCATGTCATCATATGACATGCAAGATACCCTGGGTGCATTGCTTGTTGATGTTCTGGGATGCTATGTCACTTCAGCCTGTTACATGCATTGTCTGTTTTCAAAATACGCTTCCGTTTCCACAGGAAATGTACAGTTTGCATACAGTGTCTTTCAAAATAAACACTGCAAATTGACCTTTTTTTCCTTCAACAACAAATCACGTGGTTGGGTTAAAAAAGAACAGGGTTTGGCTTTACATCCATACAAGAAGCAAACACTGGCCTCCCAGGTGTAAGTCGGTGGTTTTTGGACCCATCCACCAATTACCCGATGAGAGCAGAGACAAACACCAAATTGCTTTCCCACTTCTATGTGTCATCAAAAATGTAAAACTTAACTTGGAATAATGTTTGCATTTTCCACACTATTGCTCTGATTTGTTTTTTTAAATATAAACCATATTAAGAACATAATTAAAAGAATAAGTGCAGCGTTCTGTTATACAATAAACTTAACTGTTTACAAATTCTAAGGTGGTGGATTGAATTTTAAAAAATGTGAATTTTATTTATGAACCAACAGGAAATAAAGCAAATGTTACTGGATCACAGGTTAAATTAAAGAGTTCTGCTGGGAAAGTAACAACAGGCGAAAAATTACAAACAAGCCCTGCAGTGAGGCTTGTAAACAAGAGAAAAACATGTTTGTAGGAGGCGGAATTTAATGTAAATAAACTAGACTTTCCCTTCCCAAAAAGACTCTTTTCGATTAGCACACTTTCGATTAGAACTTTGACGTCGTCCTCAGAGTGTCTTTGCATAAGAGCAGTGTAAAAACATTTCCACTATAAACTGATGCAGAAAAATTCAGGAAATGCAGGAAATTAAGTGTTTGATGCTCAAAATTTCCTGGGGGAGGACCCCCACACACCCTACTTAATATGTATCCCCACCAATGCACAGACGAATTGATGCCCTTGTCTGCATGACTGGCCTACTGACTAAGAGGCCGTTTACACATTTTGGAAAACTCCGGTTGCACGTTTGCATGTAAACTGAGATAAACGGAGATTAACGGAGTTATATGCAGTCAACATCACAGTATGCGCCGGCACTTGCGCCTGTGTCAAAAGTGCGACCTATGTTGCCATGGTGACAATGGATACATGGAAGGCTTGAGCTTCTCGTTACACTGCCACGTACAGGTTTGGCATGCTCTTGTGTATGTATACACGGGTAAGTGTAAACGAAGATCTTTTTGAAAACGGAGACGGTGAAATGTCTGTTTATGAAAATAGCCGGCAACGTGTAAACGGCCTCTTACTTTTCTCTTAATTAACAATTAGAAGCATGCCCTTTTTGTGGTTGAGCCCCAAAAAGGTGTGTTCACGGCACTAGCTTTGAGAGAGAAGCTCTGTGTGCGGAAGCTTCATTTATACTCAAAGCTCAGAATAAGAAATGACAGCTCAGGATAATTGAAAATGAGTTAAGGGGAACGGCTAAACTGACCGATGGAATAAGGATACACACATCATGGAACACACACACACACACACAAAGCAGTGAGCAGTGGAAAATGGATTGCAGCAATCTGCGGCAAAATCATTAAAATCGTATGTGTGAAAAGTCTGCGTCACACACAACATAATGCACAGAAGTCAGAAAATGCCAATACACCCACACACGTAGAGTAAAGGCCCTGCAAACACCTATTATAAATCAACTCAAAGCAACAGCCCTTATGCTTCAAAGTCATCTCTGAATCGCTTATCCACATACTGAGCCACACTATAGGAATACCAATTTATAGGCCTTTATCATATCATTCAGAGAGAGGGACAGAGAGAAGGAGATGGAGAAAGGAAAGGGGCGAGAGAGGTAGACAGAGAGAAGTGAGGGACAGCATTATCCACAAAATACCTATTTATACATTTCAATCGTATCTGAGGAGAAAAAAGAGAGCACTTCTGCTGAGATATTGATGTCCACACATACAGTATATGAATATATGAATGCAACTCACTCAGTCACTCACTCATTCACTCACTCACATACACACACACACACACACACACACACACATACAAGAGTCCCAGGGCTGCAAGATAAGAGAGGAGAGTGTTCTGGGGAGAAAGCTTCCTCATTGGTGTGCAAGGCTGCAAATGTTCCAACCCTCCCTTATATCCCCTGTGTGTGTATATGTGAATGTGTGTGTGTGTGTGTGTGTGTGTGTGTGTGTGTGTGTGCATGCATGCGAGCACTCCCTCTCTTTCCTTCACTGCCACAAAAAAGACACAGAGGACCTATTGTGCTCAAGGAAGGAAAATCACTCCATTTTCAGAAAAGGAGAGGAATGAACAGCTCTCTCTCTCTCTCTCTCCTTCCGTTCATCTCTCCCGACCTCTCTCCTTCCCTCTCTCTCTCTCTCTCTCTCTCTCTCTCTCTCACACACACACACACTCTCTTTCTCCCATTCACACAGCAGCTGAAATGGCGAAGCTTGTTAAAAAGGAAGCCCACATGACAGCATTCACAGCTTTGCTTACTGCAGCATCTCCCCTGCTCGCCGTGTGCCTTTGCACCAGAAACCACGGATGAAAGCAACTCGATACTCGATAAAAAAAGTTACGGCACTAAGGGGCCACAAGTAAATGCATAAAGGGAAAAAAGAGAAAAAGAGGAAGAGATAGAGAAAATATCAGCATTTGCAGTAAATGAGGTATTTCATGCAGAAGTAACAGCAAAACAATATTAAAGGAGAATGTGTTTTTTTTTTTTTCAGGTGTTCAGAACTGCAGCTTCTTCGCTCTGCTGCACAACTCTTGCTGCAAACAATATTATCCATAAACTCTGCTTACTGAGAGAAACTGTGGTTTCTGCCTGATAATACTAGTTTATTGAAACAATTTATTATGGAAGAATTGTGTGGGGATTCTTTGATGTCAATGCCCCATTTCTTACTAGATGGATAAATGTGGATGTACCTCTATGGAGTCTGGGACAGCAGATGTGATGACAGAGGAATGCCTTCATTATCAAGGATTTCAAATAAAACCATATTTCCTGTTTTAGCCATAATTCATGTCACTAATATTAGCATTGCTGACAATGCTGGGAATGCAGCAACGTTATATCAGTTGTTAACAAGTTTAACCAATGTTATTTGAAGGAGAGAGCTACAGCAAACAATGACGCTCTTACCAAAACTGTCCAGTGTTAACATCAGGTAAATATAACAGACTGACTTTCTGGTTCAGCCCTTATCTGTCACATCAGCCTGTTCTCATTCTGAAGTTGTCAAATACCACCATGTTGTCAGTGATTTTGGTGTCACACAACGGCACTAAAACAACACCAAAACTGACAAACCGTGGACTTTCGCCCAGGGGTGCGCTGTTCAGTTCCCATATGAATGTAGAGCCAAACCATGATGTATTTTTCTAATTGTAACCACTTGCTTTTCTTGCCTAAACCTAACCATGTTCTTTTGTTGCACAAGGAAATGAACATAAATATGAGGTGTTTTACCAATGCTGTAAGTTTATTTTGACTGTATCCTGGTGCTGGTTGGGGCATGCTGGAAAGCCAACAGCAGATGCAGGAAGATATCTAGTACATTATACATAGATGCTAGTCCAATGACAAAGCAGTGATATGTGATGACTTGGGATGAGAATGCGTTCTGCTGGAGTTGTGCGCACACAACAACATGTGTTCAACTGAGTGAAATGATGACGTATACTCCAAAAAAAAGGTCAACACCATATAAGCAAATAGTTTACTGCAAGTCTCATAAACAGCAAGACTTGGCTTACATGGAACAGCAACAAAGCAAATTCTCTGAAAAGGTGACTCAGTTTGCATCACTGGCAAGCCCACATTCCTGCAAATATATCTTGAGAGCTTTAAACTGCATTTAGCAATCTTCAGAAGAGCATTTTCACAGGTAACAAAGGTCTTTGAGACTGTGAGAGGTGGTTGAAAGCTCTAGAAAAAAGCCAGCAAATGGACCCTGAGTTAAAGGGAAACTGCAATATTTTTAAACCTGGACTCTATTTTGTATGATTTTGTGTCAAAGTGAAAACAACAATATTTGAAATTGCTTCAGTATTCAGAAAGATGGCTGCAATATAATCCCTAGGGGCAATTGTGCACTTAAATTCCTGCACAATTTACGTTCATTCAAAGAAAAGATCCTACAGAGAAAAGATTCTATGGAGAAATCAGACATTTTTCCATACCCTCTCCTGGTCTGTTTGTTACTGTGTCTCCCTCTAAAATCTTGCCAAAAGTGACTTGTTGCAAGAAAAACAACGGTGAAATCTTTCTAAGAGTTGGAGAGAGGAGGAAGAATTTGTTGTGTTGGAGCAACACATTCTCACTTTGACCTCGTCACATATTGATGTTTTGGTCATGGGCTTTCCATGTCCACCAACAACGTGCAAGGTACCCTGGGTGTGTTATTTGTTTACGTTCTGGGACACCATGTCAAGTTCTATTCTTTCAAGATTTCATTTTCACAGGAAATTCCACATTTGCATACAGTGTCTTTCAAAATAAACACACTACGTCGGTACAACACTGCAAATTGACATTTTTTTCCCTTCAACAACAAACGCACATGGTTAGGTTTAGGTAACAAAAGCACGTGGTCAGGTTTAGGAAAAAAGAATAGGGTTTGGCATTAGAATCTTATGGGACATGAACACAGCTCTTTCAGGTGAAGGTCGATGTTTGTTGGAAAGAAATGAAGAGAAAAGGTGTTTCCGTCTCCACAGTGTGCCAGTGTTAGATGATGGGTCGCAGCCAGTGCTCGCTGTATGTGCTATGCATTCTCACTGACTGATTTGTGGCGTATTGATTACAAATACATTCTGATGCTCGTTTTGTGTCTGGTTGTTTTTTTTTCGCTGTTTCATCATTATAACAATTGGAACTGTAGCCAGTATCTCACTAGCACTATCTTCATTCATATTTTAAAAAGCTAGAAATTATATTCCACAAAATAAGCCTGAGAAGCTGGAAATCAGAACAAAAGTACAGAGTTGTTACATAGATATGATACACTGTCTCGTCTAGTTGCATTGGTGTGAACCGCCAGGTTTTTAAAATGTTGCAGACCAGCACATTGCAAGTAGCTGCCTGTTTCAACTCATCTCGTCCCGTCTTTGGTCTGAACAGGGCTTTACACACAGAAACAAACACACCAGATCAGCAAAAGGTAAAGAAAATTTTTCTTTTCTCCATAGAGTGCTATCCATAAGGTTGTCAGACTCCTCTAATAACAATTTGAGCCTGTCAGTGACACAACCAAACACTTTAAATAGAGGAAAATTTATGGTGCACAGTTGCTCGTAGGATTTACATTGCAGCCTGTTTCGCCGCTGCGGCTGCAGCAGTCTCTTCAATAATGGACTAATTTCAAAAACTATTGTTGCTGTTTTCACTTAAACTCAAAAACATTACAACATAGGGTCCAGGTTGATAAATACCAAACTTTTCCTTTAAGGTACCGTTTCCAATGTGCTATGTTCTTTCAGTGCAATCAACCCATGTAGTTACCAACACAAAAATTACAACCAGCAAATACAACCAGCTTACATGCAATATGAAGGGACTCCCTCAGTGCCCTGCAGCCCAGTCTTTTTTTAAATCTAGCAACCAACACAAAGACCAAGACTTTTTAATCACAAAAAAGTGGAAACTTGCTCATCTCACAGGTCTCTCAAGTCCCAGTCGACAGATTGGAGCGGGGCCTTGTTGCCGACAACATTTCAGCACCTTGGACAGCTAAACAATAGCCAGAAGAGATCCAGCAGGGGGAAAAACACGAGGACAAAAGACAGAGGAGGAGGTGGAGGAGGGCTCCGGGTATACAAAAGGAGAAAAAAGGGGGGGTGGGTGGGGAGAAGAATTTGGCCGCTGGGAGGTCATTCGCAGAGGATACAAAGAGCCAATGTCAACTGGAGTTGAAGGATAGAAAACAGAATTAGCATTAGAGCGGGTAACACAGTTCATCTATGTCACACAGCTGAGTAAAAGAGGAGGACAGGCCAATGAATGCACTGGGGATGATAATACGCACACTTATGCACAAGCATTATTTCTGAATGGCAGGCTGCGTACAGGGGCTGTGTATCCTAAGATGGTTTCTAGCAGAGTCAATGCTCCTTATGCTGCAGATTTCCTTTCACTGCTTATCAACAATCCACCACTGTCAATTGCTACAATAATTGCAATTCTTCTCCCCTGTAAGAAAGAGAAGCAGCCACTATTAAAAAAAATGCCAATTTTTTTTTTTTTTTATATCTACATAACTGGAGTCATTTCGAGCGGCATGATGCCAAGGAATGCTGCATCTAATGAGAAATGGCAGCAGAGACAGAACTCCACACTGCAGATCAGCCTCCATTTTCACCACCAGCACATTTCCTTTTACTGCTTATCCACAAGGGGCAACTCACTACTGTTAATTGCTGCACTAATGACAATTCTTCTCGCCTGTAAGATTACAATTCCCAAGAAGCCGCTAGCTGTCAAAAAAAAATCTCAATTTTCCAATCAAAAATCTTCAGCACAACACAATCACTTCAAAGCACCCCGTGATGTCTTGACATATCCTTGTCTCTGCAGGAGAAAATATTGACCGTCTCTGTCGAATGTTAGTGTTGTCTGTACAAAATCAGATGGATGGAGCGGAGACTTCAGAGGGAGCAGAGGGCACTTGGAGAAAAACGTAAATGCTGTGTCAGGAAAGGAAGAAGGAAGCAATGGCTATCACTCAACTTAGACGGTGCCCAAAAAATCCACCTCGTCAATCATTAGAGGACTGCAGAGAGAGGAAGAGAGGAGGAGCTGCAGGCAGGTGATTCTATTTTCATTTTCTCTGGCTCCCATCACACACACACACACACACACACACACACACTCAAGAGCAGATCACAGCACACCGCAGCACTCAAAAAAAGAAGAAGAAAAATCAAGCACATTCTTAACAAAATTTACCTCAAGCTCAGGATGTTGACAAAGTGCTTCAGTGAAAGTTTAATGGCGCAATTTCACCGCGCTGTATTGCTCCCCTATAGCATACAATATTCTCTATAAGTTGTACATCTCCAAAGACACTTCATATTCAAAGCAAAATAACATAATTCTCCCAATCAAGACCTCATATATCACTTCACACCCAGAATCAAATTATATTTTTCTTTTTTTTCCTTTTTAAACAGACAAATAAGTCTTCTATTTTACATAAAGGTTTCTTTAAAATACAGCACTTTCAAAATAAGGAACATTTGCAGAGAGCATTGTTGATAAAATAGTTGAGTGCAAAGGCACTTTCTGGAGTAACTATAGTAAGATTTTGCCACTTGTTGGATTTTGAAAAGGTTCTCTTTTAACACTCACCATTTATCTGTGTATGCTAAGTATGTACAGGAATGTCAATCTGTAGCATTTCCTCTTCTACAAAGAATAATTATTTCATACTTTTTTTCTGTTTTCCACAGGGAAAATAAAATACAGTTTTATGAAAAGCACAAAGCTGTTTTTGTACGCAGTCCTGCCCATTGTATACCTGCCATCAAAGTCTTTTGGAATTTCATTTTCAACAAAAAAAAAAAAAAAAGTAATAATTTATACCTCCCAGGAGAAAAAGAAATAGAACTGCATAATAATATACTTCTTATACTCCGTTTATACATCTTGACAAAAAAGAAAGAGAAGAAAAGGAAGAGAGAAAAAAGATCATCAAAGGATTCATTTCCAGTCAATCATGAAGGATTGAACACATATAGATAAGATAGATATATAGAGAGGGCTATTATGACAATAACTGCGTGATTATTATGAATGCTGCACAGAACCTAAGGGGAGGGGGGGGCATTGTCACTATCTTACAGTTGGCTCATCGCAGTCTGTTTCTCCAGAACCTCCAGGTAGTCTGGTTCTGTTTTTAGCTTCCCAGGGAGCAGAAGCGGGTGCTCATTGTTTTTGGAGGGATGTTCGGCCCCGTAGTATTTCCTGGGGGTCCCGTAAAGCACAGTTTTGTTTAACCTGTCCTGATTGGTGATATGCCGCCGGGCTGTAGCAGCCTCATAGGGGGGCACGATGCAAGGTCTCTTAGGTAAAGTGCAAAAATTGTAATGGAAAGGGGGGGCACCTGCAGCTGTGGGAAGCTCCTTGTGGGGCCTTTCCCCCAAGTTTTGATACAACATCTCAGGAGGATCTGGCGTGGTCAAACCGCACGATGTTGGAGATTTATCCATAAAATCCATTGTGCTGATGGTGTAAGCCCCTGGGCTGCGTGTGAGGACATCCTTCTTTGCGTCCAGGGGCCCAAAGCTGAGCTCCTTCAGATTGCGGTAATATGCCACCTGTTCACCATCCTTCTGCATGTAAATAGGGTTTTGGCACATGGAGCCCACAGGTGGGGGGATGTAATTGTAAACGTGGCTTTCTGAGGTTTTGTCTTGGGTCAGTTCAGGAGTGTAGGAGCCATATTGCACTTGAAAAGAGTTGAGATCTAGGTTGTTGGCGCCTGTGGGGACGTGTTCCACACCTTTGCGCCGCTTCAGAACAAAAACAAAGAGGCCTGCACCAAAGCAGACTGAGAGGATGAAAACAACAAGGAGCCCAAGAATCAGAACTGAAAGTGGGACCTCAGGGTGTAACTCAGGAGTGTGGATTCGGGATTCAGTGGGGCTGATGGAGCTAAAAAAAGAAGAGGAAGAAGAAGAGGAAGAAGAGGAAGGAGTGGTGACCACAGTGCCAGGGCTTATTAACGTGGGGGCTTTTGTAGGGGGTGCATGTTGTGGCGGGGGCACCTCACTGGGCTCAGGGCAGATGGCCTCATTGCGAAGCGAGCGCAGCAGGCGACCCGCGTGTTTAGAGGGCGAATCACAAGTGATTTCGTTAACCACTACGCTGGTACTGGACAGCTCCATCCAATTTTTGAGTGCCACAATGTCACAGGTGCAGTCCCAGGGGTTCTCCTGAAGGTCAATCTGGATAAATGCTGACAGCTGGTCCAGCACCCCACGAACCGGAAGGTAGGAGAAATGATTATTCCTTAAATTGAGTCTCGTTAGCATGGTACCACTGAAAACATTGTCAGGGAGGGATCTTAACAGGTTGTTGTTGAGAAAAAGCAGCTGAAGGTTATGCAGTGAGTTAAACGTTTGTGGTAAAATGTCTTTGATTATGTTATATTCCAAATACAGATACTGGAGTGACTGCAGGCCAGCAAAGAGGGATTGAGAAAGCGATTCAATGTAATTCCCATTCAGATAGAGCCGTCTGAGGTTTGTTAGATTTTCAAATGCTCCTTCCTGAATCACTGCAATCCTGTTATTTCCTAAATGAAGCAGCTCCAGCGAGCTGTACTCAGTGAGATCAGTCCTGTAAATCACTTGTAAGTAGTTACCAGTCAGGTGAAGTTTCTTTGGGTAAGAGGGCTTAGGGTTCAACTCACTGATGTTATGCAACTTCCGCTCTTGGCAATTTATGTTCAATCCACTGTCAGGGTTTTGTGATGTGCACACGCACACGCTGGGACATAGCATGGGCACAGGGGAGCGCGTCTGGTAAACCATTATAGGCCCGAAGACTTGTTTGTCCTTTGTGATGCGAGGGGTAGGCCTGCGCATTTTGGGCGGGCGGGAAGCTTTTGGGGAACGGGTGGGGGTTATCATGCCAGGGTGGTAGGTCGGGGGCAGGGCCCCTTGAAAGTGAGAGTCAGAGGGGGGTTGAACACGGTCCCCAGCATTCCTGCGCGGGCACAGATCCTGCTTTATGAGCTGGGTGATGTCTTTACCATGCAGCCTGAATGGTGTCTCACACACTATGTCCCCCACAAAGACAGAAATAGTGTCCAACCAGGATTTGAGGGGAATCAGATCACAAGTGCAATTCCATGGGTTTTCCTCCAGCTGGATCTCCATGATGCCGCCTATGTGCTCTAAAACCCCAGCAAACGGCAGCATCTTGAGCCGGTTGCCACGTAAATCCAAGTGGGTGAGGAGCACAAAGCGGAAAATGTTGGGAGGCAAAGACAACAGCAGGTTGTCATTTAGGATCAACACTTTTAGCTTATTCAGCTTACTGAAAGCACCCGGCTCTATGGCGCTGATGTAATTATAGTCTGCCTGTAAATACTCCAAACTCTCCAGCCCTGCAAAGGTGTCCTCTTTGATCACCTCCAGGTTGTTGTTGTTCAAGTGGAGCCGCTTCAGGAAGCGCAGCCCATTAAATGCGCCTGTTCGGATCTCCTGCAAGCCGTTATTCCCCAGATGCAGTGAGGTGACATTGCCATAAGTGACGAATTCATTGGCGCTGAGCCGTGACAGGAAGTTCCCATTTAGAAAAAGCTGTGAGATTTTATTTGGGGGCGCCTGGAACTGAGTGACGGTGGTAAATCCTTTATTCTCACAGTTGATGTTGAGGATGTTCTCCCGCTCCTCACAGCTGCAGCGGCTCTTGCAGATCTCTTTGGAGGCTGAAGTTTTGCGGCTCTCCGTTTCGGACGGTGACAGGCTGGTGACCGTGAGGACGCTCAGCAAGAGGACGCCGCTCAGCATTTTTACAGCCAAAAATGGTCGCTGAAATATAGATCCAGCATTTAAATTTGCAGCGTAAGCCTTGGATGGAGATTAAAAAAAAAAAAATCAGGGGGTGAGATCTCAGAGCAGGGTGATGGAAAAAGGAGGTAGAGGCGCTCTCACACATACAAACACTCACACACACACACAAATATACAGGCACGCAGAAAACAGGCGCACTAACCGTTATTAGTATGTTAAAAGGAGATTATCAAATTTCTCCATTGACCTTCACTTTAAATTAAAAAAACAAAAAAATCCAAAATCCGTCTCCCAAAAAAATCAATCCTGAAAAAGACAAAAAGCAAAACCATCGCAAATCAACGGGATCCTATGCGGTGGATGGACTTGGCACATTGTCAGAGACAGAGCAGAATCGGAGGGAGAAAAAGCCGCTTACTGCAACCCTTTTTACCTTATTGAGAGCGCCGATTTATTCAGTGTCTTCACGCAGATCACCAGCAGCTGCAGCCAAATATTCAGGGAAGAGACACGGACAGCGAAACGCCACCTCTCTTCTCCTTCACACAGGAAAAGCGCTTCATTTTAGTCCAGGCAAAATAAATCACTTTTTTTTTAAAGATCCAGAAATAATGCGCAAACACGCACCATGACGCACAGCTGGCTTTCCTTACCGCCTTCTCCAAAAAAAAGGAGACAGGTAAAAATGAGAAGAGAACAAAAACAGCGCGCTCGACAGAGAGAGAGACAGAGGGGAGATATATATTCCCAGAGCTGAGGCATAACTACTGTGCCGTCGGTCCTCCTCCCCCGCTCCGCACACTGAGAGCAGCACTGAGCGTCTGCTGCTGCTGCTGCTGCCTGACTGCGTTTGTGTGCGTGTGTGTGTGCGTGTGTGTGTGTGTGTGTATGTGACTGAGAGAGGAAGAGAGGAAACCAGGGGCAGTTACGTCACAGACACAGTCAACATGAACACACACACACACACACACACACACACACACACACACGGTCTTGGGAGTAAGAGACCACTATCCTGCAAAATTATAAATTTGAACAAATCCTCATATCTAATCCAGTTTGCTGTCAAACACAGTGTTGGATTACATTTGTCCCTAAAATTCTCTGAATTTCACTTGTGTTAACAGCATTGTTTTGTTCACAACAAAATGGATATTGTTGCTGTTATTACAACATCTTTCTATCTGGTGTTACTATGGGAGAACATATCTTCTGGAAGAAGAAGCAGTTATATTGTTACTCAGATTCTTCACATTTTACGAAATGTTCACTTTGACCGTTTGCATTGAGCTCCAGTGCAGGAATGCAATGATCTAATATACAGTGCATAACTTCATTATAAATAAATGTGGATGCCTAACGGGAACTCATTGGCATGAAAGCCTCTTGATAAGCATCTGCTTAAACAGCAAACTGATGTGATATAATCTATATATCTAAAATTGATATACTATAATGCAAATGTAATGCTGCAGACACAGAGCCACATCAATCAGATTGCTGTCAGTTCATCAGGAGTTATTTTGGTTTGGATGTTTTTACCCATGATGCCACTAGGAGGCAGGAAAGGCCTCTGTTTAGTCTCTCTCTCTCTCTCTCTCTCTCTCTCTCTCTCTCTCTCTCTTTCTCTCGCTGTCTGTCTCTGTCTCACATAATTTCTTCTGTCTTCTTGTCTTCAGTCTTTATCTTTCACCCTTATTCACACACCTTTGTTTTGTCACTTCATAAATTCATGTGTGTATTTATTTTTCATTTTGAAATTTATTCATGTATAATTATGAGAGGAAAATGACATTTCTAGAGCTACCCCCCCACACACACACATTATATATACATATATATATATATATATATATATATATAATGTGTGTGCGTGTGTGTGTGTGTGTGTGTGTGTGTGTGTGTGTGTGTAATAAAGCTCTACTGAAAGTTCAGTCAGGAAGACAAAAATATTCATGCTTAGGCTGTAAATTTTCTTTCTCACCCTGCCATTCTCTCCTTGCTGGCATGCTCACTCACTATCTCTGGGTGTCATCTCTGGGTCTTTCAACTGAGTCATCAGTTGTTTCCTCTTGCTGCAGTCGTGCATGCCCAACTTCCCCATCACCACCTAGTTTTTACAGATTCATCAGCCTTATCTGCCTCAGCAGCCTCAGAATCAGCAGCCACCACCACCACCAACACCTGGATTTATTCTGCTGTCCCTCAGATGACCCTTGATCACAATATATCTCCTTCTGGTGTCTGAGTGCCAAAGACTTCGGTTAAATCTTCATCAGCACAAATCATCTGTTAATCTGTACACTCATATTTTGTATTAAATATTATCTTTACTTCATTCTTCTGTCTCTCCTTATTGAAATCCAGTCAGGCTAATTCATGTATCAGCAGTTAGAACCACAGTGAAACTACAAATAATTTCTGAACACTTACAAACTTTCATTTCTTCAGCAGATTTTGAAAGGTTTAAAGGATGATTTTGGGCACATACTTACTGATCATCATTTGAAAAACTCAACATCTCTATTTATGCTCTCAACACTTTGACACCTAATCTGAGACAACTAGGATTTGTACCCAGGTTAATTGTAAACTGACTTATCCATCTCACTGTTAAGAAGCAGAAAAACAACTTCATTAAAGCCTGAATTCTTTCTTAATCTGCAACATGTTAGTCTGGAAGTTTAAGCTTGTGTTCTCTCACAGAGTTGGTGATTAAAACTAAACTTTCATCTCCATTAGAGAAAACTACTTACAGCACAGCTACACTCACAGATAACTGTGCCTCCTACCTGCCTGTCACACAGCATCAACCCATAAACCTTCTCAAGACAGTCCAGATCTTAGTAAAGTCCTGTGGAGATCAACTGTGAAGTTTGGCAGCCGGCGGCTGCTTACTACATTTCCGTTCAGCAGCTGACAAGCGGAGCTAACTGCTAACAGCCACCGCTGCAACTAACAAAC
Organism: Epinephelus lanceolatus; assembly: GCF_041903045.1. NCBI lineage: Eukaryota > Metazoa > Chordata > Actinopteri > Perciformes > Serranidae > Epinephelus > Epinephelus lanceolatus. Next base: position 1,265,528 of record NC_135740.1, read on the forward strand.
TCCACAAATCCATGCAGCAGCTCCACTATCCACAGTCAGACACACACTGCTGATTATTTACTTCTGAGTAACAACTCACAACTCACACCAACAGCTGATGCTGCTCCGGTGTGAGTGTGCTCATGTGGCATTTGAAGATAACTGCAAGCACAGCCATTCTCAGTTTTCAGTGTTCGATAGTCCACCATGAACACTTTCTTCACATCTTGTCTCGCCAATGAAAACGAAATATAGATTTCTTGTTAGTTTTAATTATCAAGATCTATTTTTAGCTCATCATCGTCTTGTTATCATCATAGGAAAAGAGGAACATTTTTCACGGCCACTGCCGGGGAGTTTGAGGGTTTTGCGCAGTATCATAGCTGTTCTTTGGTTCTTTGGACGGCATATATATATATATATACAGTACAGGCCAAAAGTTTGGACACACCTTCTCATTCAATGCGTTTTCTTTATTTTCATGACTATTTACATTGTAGATTCTCACTGAAGGCATCAAAACTATGAATGAACACATGTAGAGTTATGTACTTAACAAAAAAAGGTGAAATAACTGAAAACATGTTTTATATTCTACTTTCTTCAAAATAGCCACCCTTTGCTCTGATTACTGCTTTGCACACTCTTGGCATTCTCTCGATGAGCTTCAAGAGGTAGTCACCTGAAATGGTTTCCACTTCACAGGTGTGCCTTATCAGGGTTAATTAGTGGAATTTCTTGCTTTATCAGTGGGGTTGGGACCATCAGTTGTGTTGTGCAGAAGTCAGGTTAATACACAGCCAACAGCCCTATTGGACAACTGTTAAAATTCATATTATGGCAAGAACCAATCAGCTAACTAAAGAAAAACGAGTGGCCATCATTACTTTAAGAAATGAAGGTCAGTCAGTCCGGAACATTGCAAAAACTTTAAATGTGTCCCCAAGTGGAGTCGCAAAAACCATCAAGCGCTACAACGAAACTGGCACACATGAGGACCGACCCAGGAAAGGAAGACCAAGAGTCACCTCTGCTTCTGAGGATAATTTCATCCGAGTCACCAGCCTCAGAAATCGCAAGTTAACAGCAGCTCAGATCAGAGACCAGATGAATGCCACACAGAGTTCTAGCAGCAGACCCATCTCTAGAACAACTGTTAAAAGGAGACTGCACGAATCAGGCCTTCATGGTCAAATAGCTGCTAGGAAACCACTGCTAAGGAGAGGCAACAAGCAGAAGAGATTTGTTTGGGCCAAGAAACACAAGGAATGGACATTAGACCAGTGGAAATCTGTGCTTTGGTCTGATGAGTCCAAATTTGAGATCTTTGGTTCCAACCGCCGTGTCTTTGTGAGATGCAGAAAAGGTGAACGGATGGATTCCACATGCCTGGTTCCCACTGTGAAGCATGGAGGAGGAGGTATGATGGTGTGGGGGTATTTTGCTGGTGACACTGTTGGGGATTTATTCAAAATTGAAGGCACACTGAACCAGCATGGCTACCACAGCATCCTGCAGCGACATGCCATCCCATCCGGTTTGCGTTTAGTTGGACGATCATTTATTTTTCAACAGGACAATGACCCCAAACACACCTCCAGGCTGTGTAAGGGCTATTTGACCAAGAGGGAGAGTGATGGAGTGCTGCGGCAGATGACCTGGCCTCCACAGTCACCGGACCTGAACCCAATCGAGATGGTTTGGGGTGAGTTGGACCGCAGAGTGAAGGCAAAGGGGCCAACAAGTGCTAAACACCTCTGGGAACTCCTTCAAGACTGTTGGAAAACCATTTCAGGTGACTACCTCTTGAAGCTCATTGAGAGAATGCCAAGAGTGTGCAAAGCAGTAATCAGAGCAAAGGGTGGCTATTTTGAAGAAACTAGAATATAAAACATGTTTTCCGTTATTTCACCTTTTTTTGTTAAGTACATAACTCCACGTGTTCATTCATTGTTTTGATGCCTTCAGTGAGAATCTACAATGTAAATAGTCATGAAAATAAAGAAAACGCATTGAATGAGAAGGTGTGTCCAAACTTTTGGCCTGTACTGTACATACATACATATAAAGACATATGTATACATATATATGTTGGGATTCACAGGACCACAGAGATCATTTGGTAAAATCTAAACGGAACATTTCAAGGCTTTTTCCTCTGCATGCTCTTTGTCTTCAAACAAAGAGAGCTATGTGACACCCGTCTCCCCAGGAGGTCTCACCTCACACCTCAGTGAGACTCAAGTCTCAAAACTTGATTGGACAGGACCTTTACAGTGACATGTGACTCTGATGTCACAGGCATTTTTACAAGGTCTGCTCCCTTCAGACAACTCTCTCTTACTCGGGAACTGCGGAGCAGCCCACACCTCTTTCCGGCTGGGCCTGAAACAGCCCAGATGCTCAGACCCTTGCTCCTTGCCCTGAACCATCAAAGGTGGGGCAATTGATCACAGACTCTCTAACCTGAACCAGAAAGTTAGAGGTGCAAGCACAAGGTCTGCAACTAGCTTTCCAGCAACAAGGAACTAAGTGAGTTAGCACCCAGCGTCTAACTCTGCAAGGACCCCAAGCGACTGGCTTCCTTGGATCAGAACCTTTGGAACAAGGACACAGCAAAGACTGCATCTGGAACCACAGCTCTTCCCAGCCTTCTTCTGCCAGCTAAAAAAGCAGCACACCACCAAGTGACTCTTTCTTTCATCCACTCAAGGATCGGTAATGTAACAACTGTGCATAGCTTCATCACAGCTTTACAGGCTAAGCAAGACTGTTTAACTTGTTGTATGTGATTTAATGCTGTCATTGAGTTATTGTTGTGATTGTTTGCAGTTAGGTCATTGATTAGTTGGCTTTTCCAAAGCTAAGTGTTTAGTTTGCTGATACTGTTCACAAACAGATTCTTGCACACATCTAAACAATTTCTGCACTAATCCAGACTGTTTGCAACACAAATCACATTCACATAGACTCATTAACATTAGGATTGCTTAGAACGCTCGCCGAATGCTGATTGGTCGAGAGGACATATCGCATTCCAGCTAAAAATAAGTTTGGCGCTTGTCACGGTTTGGAATGGAACTGCATCTTGCAGTACATTTTAAACAAGGAAATATAGCGCTTTGGCATGAAATGTTGGGTTAGGGTTAGGCACTATGAGCTATGAGCACTATTTTACAGGGAGCCAGTGTAGAGAAGCTAAAACAGGAGAAATATGATCTCGTTTCTTAGTTCCTGTTAGTACACGTGCTGCTGCATTCTGAATTAGCTGGAGAGTTTTTAAGGACTTACTAGAGCTACCTGATAATAGAAAGTTACAGTAATCCAGCCTTGAGGTAACAAAACCAATTTTTCTGCATCTTTACGGGTCAGGATAGGGTAATTTCCGCAATATTACGCAGATGAAAAAATGCAGTCCGTGAGGTTTGTTTTAAATGAGAATTAAAAGACAAATCTTGATCAAATTTTACTCCGAGGTTTCTTACGGTAGTGCTAGAGGCCAGAGCAATGCCATCTAGAGAAACTATGTCATCAGATAAAGAGTCTCTGAGTTGTTTGGGGCCAAGAACAATAATTTCAGTTTTGTCTGAATTTAACATCAGGAAATTGGAGCTCATCCAGGTTTTTATGTCTTTAAGGCAATTATGAAGTTTAGTTAAGTGATTACTTTCTTCTGGCTTCATAGATAAATACAACTGTGTATCATCCGCATAACAATGGAAATTTACAGAGTGATTTCTAATGATGTTACCTAAAGGAAGCATATATAGAGTAAATAGGATTGGTCCGAGCACAGAACCTTGCGGAACTCCAAAACAAACTTAAGTACGTAAGGATGACTCATTATGAACATGAACAAACTGAAAACGATCAGATAAATAAGATTTAACCCAGTTTAGTGCAGAACCTTTTAGGCCAATTAAGTGTTCCAGTCTCTGTAGCAGAATTTGATGGTCAATTGTGCTGCACTAAGATCTAATAAAACAAGTACAGAGACGAGTCCTTTGTCTGAAGCAATCAGAAGGTCATTTGTAATTTTAACTAGTGCTGTCTCAGTGCTATGATGCACTCTAAATCCTGACTGAAATTCCTCAAATAAATTATTAACATGGAGAAAATCACACAGCACACAGTAGCTACTTTCTCAAAGATCTTTGAAAGAAAGGGAAGATTAGATATTGGTCTATAGTTGGCTAACACCTCTGGATCCAGGGTGGGCTTTTTTAGGAGAGGTTTAATTACAGCTACCTTAAAAGACTGTGGTACATAGCCTGTTAATAAGGATATATTGATCATATCTAATATATGAGTGTTAACTAAAGGTTAGACCTCCTTAAGTAGCCTAGTTGGGATGGGGTCTAAGAGACACGTTGATGATTTAGATGAAGAAATCACTGCGGTCAATTCTTGAAGAGAAATTGGGGAGAAGCAATCTAAATATATATTAGGTCTTACAGCTGTGTTTGAGGATAGATAGGTACTGTCTGAGGACAGGAGGTCATGAATTTTGCCTCTAATAGTTAGAATTTTGTCATTAAAAAACGTTATACGCTGATGATATTCTTTTGATTACAAGTAACCCAAACACAACAGTATCCAAGATCTCTTCCATTATTGGCTTATTTTCAGAAATCTCTGGCTACACAATTAATTAGACTAAGTCAGAGGCCATGCCTATCTCTAAAATATGTCCTCCGGCCATTAGGGAATCTTGGCAGTACAAGTGGATGCCAGCAGGCCTGACCTATCTAAGGATCAAGCTGACACCAGGATTGGACAAAATAATGTAATCTAAAATTTCTCCGGTTATTCAAGCTATTCAGCCTCTCTTACAAAATTAGGCTAAATTGAACATACCTTTTTTAGGTAGGATTAACTTAGTCAAGATGATTATCTCCCCTAAAATCCAATATATTCTGTACATGCTATATTAAGTTTTTCTCCTAACCTCTTGAAACTATATGATACTGTCATAGAGAGTTATATATGGGCAGGCAAAAGACCAAGCTTTAATGATCAAAATTATATGCAGCCAAAGAAAGTGGAGGCTTATCATTGTCTAAAATAGAGTGGTATCATTATGCCTTTTCACTCTCCCAGTTAGCTAAGATAAATAATTCATGGGAGCAGATGCCTTCTTGGGTTAAAATAGGAGAGGAACTGGTGGCTCCAACCTCTCTTGAGGCTTTTCTTACTCAGACAGGAAGCCCGGTACCCTTTAAAGGGGCAATAAGCGAAATTGTTTCACCGCTAGGTTCGTTGTTGTGCACTGCCTGTAAGCAAAACAAGGTGTGTCATGAGCGACTCCTCCCTCCCTCTGCCCTCTGGGATTCACATGAATGTACATGAACGCGCAGCCGGACCGGCTTGTAAACAATGAGCTGGATATCAACACAGAGAGAGGGTGTGTGACGTCATGCTATACTCCAGATGAAATTACACCTCTAGTTCTTCACATAGCAAATTTTTAATTCCTTCAATCTAGAAATGATGAATTTCGCTTATTGCCCTTTTAAGGACCCAGTACTAAACTCCATAACTGCCTTAAAGACATAAAAACCTGGATGAGCACTAATTTCCTGATGTTAAATTCAGACAAAACTGAAATTATTGTTCTTGGCCCCAAACAACTCAGAGACTCTTTATCTGATGACAAAGTTTCTCTAGGTGGCATTGCTCTGGCCTCTAGCACTACCGTAAGAAACCTCGGAGTAACATTTGATCAAGATTTGTCTTTTAATTCTCATTTAAAACAAACCTCACGGACTGCATTTTTTCATCTGCGTAATATTGCGAAAATTAGGCCTATCCTGACCCGAAAAGATGCAGAAAAATTTGTCCACGCTTTTGTTACCTCAAGGCTGGATTACTGTAACTCTCTATTATCAGGTAGCTCTAGTAAGTCCTTAAAAACTCTCCAGCTAATTCAGAATGCAGCAGCACGTGTACTAACAGGAACTAAGAAACGAGATCATATTTCTCCTGTTTTAGCTTCTCTGCACTGGCTCCCTGTAAAATCCAGAATTGAATTTAAAATCCTACTGTTAACTTATAAAGCTCTAAATGGTCAAGCTCCGTCATATCTTAGAGAGCTCATAGTGCCTTATTATCCCACCAGAACACTGCGCTCTGAGAACGCAGGGTTACTCATGGTCCCTAAAGTCTCCAAAAGTAGATCAGGAGCCAGAGCCTTCAGCTATCAGGCTCCTCTCCTGTGGAATCATCTTCCTGTTACGGTCCGGGAGGCAGACACCGTCTCCACATTTAAGACTAGACTTAAGACTTTCCTCTTTGATAAAGCTTATAAGCTTCTCTCCTTCTCTCTCTCTCTCTCTCTCTCTCTCTCTCTCTCGTATCCTATTACTGCATCTTGCTAACTCGGCCATTCTGGATGTCACTAACTCAGCTTCTTCTCCGGAGCCTTTGTGCTCCACTGTCTCTCAGATTAACTCATATCACAGCGGTGCCTGGATTGCGTGACGTGTGTGGTTGTGCTGCTGCCGTGGTCCTGCCAGATGCCTCCTGCTGCTGCTGCTGCTGCTGCTGCCATCATTAGTCATTAGTCATACTTCTACTGTTATTATACACATATGATTATTATCACACATGTATACTGCCAGATACTAATATATACTTTCAACATATTGTACCACAGTAGCCAGAACTATAACGATAATATTATTACTTTCATTAATGTTGTTGTAAGCTACTGTCATCACTGTCTGTCCTACATCTCTCTCTCTCTCTGTCTCTCTCTCTCTCTCTCTCTCTCTGTCTCTCTTTCTGTCTCATTGTGTCATACTGATTACTGTTAATTTATTATGCTGATCTGTTCTGTACGACATCTATTGCACGGCTGTCCGTCCTGGAAGAGGGATCCCTCCTCAGTTGCTCTTACTGAGGTTTCTACCGTTTTTTTTCCCCCCCGTTAAAGGGGTTTTTTTGGGGAGTTTTTCCTTATCCGCTGTGAGGGTCCAAAGGACAGAGGGATGTAGGATGCTGTAAAGCCCTGTGAGGCAAATTGTGATTTGTGATATTGGGCTTTATAAATAAAATTGATTGATTGATTGATATTGACCTTTGTACAAGAAACTTGGATGAGTGCTCATCAACTTATAAAATATAGCCCGTATCTTACCCCTAAATCATCTATTTGGTATAACAAAAAAAAATATTAATTGGCAAAAAACCTATTATATGGGAGAAATGGGCAAAAGCTGGAATAAACTTGCTTTGTGACTTGCTTAGCGAAAATGGATTGAGGTCATTTAATGAAATTAAGCAAGAATATAACCTTAGACAAGAGGATTTTTAGAAATTCCTACAAATTGGGCACTGCATTAAAGCTAACCGGGGGAAGAACCCGGACCCCGAGACCAGGATTCAGGAGTTAGTCCATGTAACCAGACATAAAAAATGTGGAGCCTCTAAATTTTATGAGCTTTTCAGGGAGGCACGACCACCACATCTGGAAGGGTTGAGACTAAGCTGGGAGAAAGATGTGGGCAAACAGATTTCAGCTGATAGATGGATGAAGTTGTTTGCATCCTGGCATAACTGTTCTCGTGAAGCACAATCTCAGCTTATTCAGTACAAACTGTTTAACAGAAAACACTGGACCCCCAGTAAAATGGCCAAACTAAAACTTAAGGACAATGACACATGTTGGAGGTGTAAGAAGGAAGTGGGTACTCTTGTACACATGTTGTATTCTTGTGAAAAAAAAGCACATTTGTGGGAAAAGGTTGTTACCCTCTTAAATGATCTATTCGGATTACAAGTCACCAAGACCCCAGCTTTGTGTATTCTGGGTCTGCTGCCAGATAATAATACTTTGACTGGAAGACAAAGACTATGGATACGTTTGGCTACTACAACAGGATGTAGAATAATTATGAGACACTGGAAGGCATCAACTCTGTGCTGTTTCAAAGAATGGACTGAACAAATGACAAGAATGGCTACATATGAGCGAGTCACTTACAGAGTAATAGGGAGAGAGGATATCTTTCATCAAGTCTGGGGCTCCTTTTTGATGTCATTAGAGGGGTTGACTGTCTAAATATAAGGCACCGGATCTGACCTAACCCAATATAGCGTTTGAGTGATAGAATGAGAGGACAAATGTAAAACATAAGTGTAAGGCACATGTTGTTGTTGTTGTTGTTTTTTGTGTATTCTTATTATTGTTTGTTTGATGTATATGTTTTAATTTTAAAACGGGACAGTGGATGATGTATATGTCTTGTAATCTGTGATGGTGGCATATGTTGCACTGTCTGTCAAAAATATAAAAAAAATAAAAATAAAAAATCACTCATTTCAGTGGAATCTCTGCAATTAGTGGATCTACTCAGTTAAGTCACACACCGTCAATGTAAATTAAATTGAACTGAAAATCAGTCCTTACTGATATTTTGGGATGTCATTACATGTTTGTTACGCCTGTTACATGCTGTTCAAAATACACTATCATTTTCACAGGAAATGTACAGTTTCTGCTTATTAGATGCACACAATCTTTTTTAAAATAAACTTACATCATCAATAAAACACCTATTTACATTTATTTCCTTGTGCAACAAAAGCATGTGGTTAAATTCATAAAAAACATCATTGCTTGGCTCAACATTCACACAGGAAGCAAACAGCAGGTTTTGTTGGACCCATTCAAGGGACTTTCCTTATATTGTGTTATTACCCGTGGCTACGAACCAGTGGCTAAGAAAATTACACAGTCCATCACCTACTTCATGTGCAAAGATCTGCATCCGTACAGCCTTGTTGAAAATGAAGGCTTGTGTTAAATGCCAAAAACACTGGAATCCAGGTATGTGACTCCGTCCCCACATTTTTTCACTGACACAGCCATACCCAAGCTCTACAGAGAAGTGAAGCATAGGAGTCTTTGAGTACAGCAGGCAGGGTGGCATTAACTTGTGACGCTTGGACTTCAAGTTCAGTGGATATATATGTGACTATAACAGCACAAGGAGGTTGATTAGTCCTTAGTGATTACATTACATTATAATGTTTGAAGATAATTTGGAATGAAGGGTTTGAATTATTGCATGTGATTATTATCAAATTCTAGGCTAGCAAGAGTAATGCAACAACAACAAATAAATAGTAGATAACACAAACGTAAGTTCATGTACTCACGAATGAATAAAGCGTTACATAATGTAACAACATTATTTGATGTGGTTTAAGGCTTCAAGCCACTGAATAGTGTTCAGATAGACTGAGGGATGCTCTTATTGCCCAGTGCATTATATCAAATACCCACCTCAGTCAAATCTAGTGTACAACATAGGTGCATCACCATAATTTAGAATATCATAATAAGTTCAATATTTTCTGTCATATATATGTATATATATATATAGTTTCTATACCTGCCAGGTCTGCGCGGCGTCTTCCCCCACCATCTGATCCAACTCACCACCAGGTGGTGATCAGTTGACAGCTCTGCTCCTCTCTTCACCCAAGTGTCCAGAACATATGGCCGCAGGTCAAATGATACGACTACAAAGTCGATCATTGACCTGCGACCTAGGCTGTCCTGGTGCCACGTGCACCGATGGACATTCTTATGTTTGAACATGGTGTTAGTTATGGCCAAACTGCGACCCGCACAGAAGTCCAATAACTGAACACCACTCGGGTTCAGATCGGGCAGGCCGTTCCTCCCAATCACGCCCCTCCAGGTCCCGCTGTCATTGCCCACGTGAGCCCTGAAGTCCCCGAGCAAAACAATGGAGTCCCCGGTTGGGGCACTGTCCAGCACCTGTCCCAGGGACTCCAAAAAGGGCGGGTACTCTGAACTGTTGTTTGGTGCATAAGCACAGACAACAGTCAGGACCCGTTTCCCGACCCGAAGGCGCAGGGAAGCAACCCTTTCGTCTACCGGGGTAAACCCCAACGTACAGGCAGAGAGTCTGGGGGCTATCAGAAAGCCCACCCTGGCCCTCCGCCTCTCACCCGGAGCAACTCCAGCGAAGGAGAGAGTCCAACCCCTCTCAAGGACTAGGGTTCCAGAGCCGGAACTATGTGTCGAGGTGAGGCCGACTATATCTAGCCGGTAGTGCTCAACCTCTTCCACAAGCTCTGGCTCCTTCCCCGCCAGAGAGGTGACATTCCATGTCCCAAGAGCCAACTTCTGTAACCGAGGATCGGACCGCCAAGGCCCCCACCTTGGTCTGCTGCCCAATCCACATTGCACCGAACCCTTCTGGATCCCTCTGCGGGTGGTGGGCCTGCAGGGGGACGACCCCATGTAGCCGGTTCGGGCTGGGCCCGGCCGGACCCCATGGGCGAAGACCCGACCACAAGGCGCTCGCCCACAGGCCCCAACCCCAGGCCTGGCTCCAGGGCGGGGCCCCGGTAACCCTCCGGGCCAAGTACACGTGTCCTTGTTTGTATCCATCATGAAGGGTCTTTTGAACCGTTCTTCGTCTGACCCTTCGCCCAGAACCAATCTGCCATGGGAAACCCTGCCAGGGCAAAATGCCCCCGACAGCAAAGCTTCTGGGGTCATTAGGGCACTCAAACTCCTCCACCACGATAAGGTGATGGTTCTCGGACAGTGAGGGTCTGCTGGGAATGCCTGGCGGGAGAACCTGTCCAGATGATCTTCAACTCCCACCTCCGGGAGAGCTTCGACCGCGTCCCGAGGGCAGAGGGGGACACTGAGTCCGAATGGGCCTTGTTCTGCTCTGCCATTGTCGAGGTGGCGGTTGCGAGCTGTGGCCGCAAGGCCGCTGGGGCCAGTCGCGGCGGTAATCCCCGAACCTGCTGGTGGACACCAGAGGTGAGGGGAGCCATCAGGCTGAAGAAGGAGGCCTACAGGGCATGGTTGGTCTGTGGGTGTCCAGAAGCAGCTGACGGGTACCGGCGGGCCAAGCGGAACGCAGCGGCAGCAGTCGTGGAGGCAATAACTCAGGCGTGGGAGGAGTTCGGTGAGGCCATGGAGGAAGACTATCGATTGGCTCCAAAGAGGTTCTGGCAAACCGTCCGGCGGCTCGGGGGGGGGGGAAGGCGGCAACTTGCTCACACTGTTTACAGTGGGAGCGGGGAGCTGCTGACGTTAACTGGGGACATTGTCGGGCGGTGGAAGGAATACTTTGAGGAGCTCCTCAATCCCACCAACACATATTCCAGTGAGGAAACAGAGACGGGGGTCTCGGGGGCGGGTTGTCCAATTTCTGGGGCAGAAGTTGCTGAGGTAGTGAAACAACTCCGAGGTGGCGGAGCCCCGGGGGTGGATGAGATTCGTCCTGGATATCTCAAGGCTCTGGATGTTGTAGGGCTGTCCTGGCTGACACACCTCTGCAACATTGCGTGGACATCGCGGTCAGTGCCTCTGGAGTGGCAGACCGGGGTGGTGGTCCCCATTTTCAAGAAAGTAGTGTTCCAACTACAGGGGGATCACACTCCTCAGCCTACCCGGTAAGGTCTACTCCAGGGTGCTGGAGAAGAGGGTCCGGTCGATAGTTGAACCTCAGATTGAGGAGGAGCAATGTGGTTTTCATCCCGGACGTAGAACCGTGGACCAGCTCTTTACCCTCGCCAGGGTGCTGGAGGGGGCATGGGAGTTTGCCCAACCAGTCCACATGTGTTTTGTGGATTTGGAGAAGGCTTACGACCGTGTCCCCAGGGGCATCCTGTGGGGGGTGTTCCGGGAGTATGGGGTTGGTGGCCCCGTGCTAAGGGCCATCCAGTCCCTGTACCAAAGGAGCATGAGTCTGGTTTGCATGGCTGGCAGTAAGTCGGACCTGTTCCCGGTGAGGGTTGGACTCCGCCAGGGCTGCCCTTTGTCACCGGTTCTGTTCATAACTTTTATGGACAGAATTTCTAGGCGCAGCCGAGTGGTGGAGAGTGTCAGGTTCGGTGACGGGAGGATCTCGTCCCTGCTTTTTGCGGATGACGTGGTCCCCCTAGCTCCATCGAACAGTGACCTCCAGCTCTCGCTGGGGTGGTTCGCAGCCGAGTGTGAAGCGGCTGGGATGAGAATCAGCACCTCTGAGTCTGAGGCCATGGTCCTCAGCCGGAAAAGGGTGGATTGCCCACTCCAGGTCAGGGGGGAGATCCTTCCTCAGGTGGAGGAGTTTAAGTATCTCGGGATCTTGTTCACGAGTGAGGGTAGGATGGAGCAGGAGACTGACAGGCAGATTGGGGCTGCGTCAGCAGTGATGCAGGCGCTTAACCGGTCCGTTGTGGTGAAGAGGGAACTTAGCCAGAAAGCGAAGCTCTCAATTTACCGGTCGATCTACGTTCCAACCCTCACCTATGGTCACGAGCTCTGGGTAGTGACCGAAAGAATGAGATCGCGAGTACAAGCAGCCGAAATGAGTTTCCTCCGCAGGGTGGCTGGGCTCAGCCTTAGGGATAGGGTGAGGAGCTCAGACATCCGGGAGGGACTCGGAGTAGAGCCGCTGCTCCTCCACATGGAGAGGAGCCAGTTGAGGTGGTTCCGGCATCTGGTAAGGATGCCTCCTGGACGCCTCCCTTGGGAGGTGTTTCGGGCATGTCCAACCGGGAGGAGACCTCGGGGCCGCCCCAGAACATGCTGGAGGGACTACATCACCCGGCTGACCTGGGAACGCCTCGGGGTTCCCGTGGAAGAGCTGACGGAAGTGGCTGGGGAGAGGACTGTCTGGGCTTCTTTGCTGATGCTGCTGCCCCCACGACCCGGACCCGGATAAGCGGAGGACGACGAGACGAGTTTCTATACCACCTAACCTCTTGTAACTTTATTGGGTCATGAAACAGCCACCTACATAACGTTACCTTCGGGAGCATGGCACTGACTTAATGAGCTCACATCATGCATGATTAGCCAGTAGCTTTCAACCCACTGTGTCACAGCTAAAGCTTCTAACATTAACGCTAATTAGCAAGAATTTAACTTTTTCTTAAACTTAACTTACAGTGGGCTGCTTGGTCGTCGCTGAAATAATAATAAAAAAAACTGTCATTCACTCACCTCTTCTGTCAGCTAGCAGTATCATCGTCTTCCTGTCAACTGAATTCAAGTTTTCTGCGTTCTGTCGATATATCAGGTAACTTCCTGTGTGTCATTTCAAAATAAAAGTTGCCCGGTGTGTTAATATGTTTACCATGCTGTTTGGGGCTTATTCTATTTTTCTCTCTTTGAAATTCATAGCTGGCTATGGCCATGCTCATGAGGTAAAACTGATGTTGACAAAGTTTTCCTTTGGGGAAATAACTTGCAGTTGGAAAAAAGGTAATTAATTGCATTAGATTGAAATATACTTTATCGCAATACTCAGCATATCGCAGTACTGCAAGGATATCGTATTGTGACCTCAGTATCGAGATAATATGGTATCGTGGGTCCTCCGGCAATTCCCACCTCTTGTATTGTTCAGTACATGATGAACATGAAAATTATTTTTATTGTGTAGTGTTGTATAAGGCTGATGGCCGCTGCCACATGTGTACCTGAGTTAGTGCAGAAAGAGAGAATGTAGTGAGTATATTGAGATATACTGCAACATTTCACTTGATATTATTTTTATTTTTAAATTAACAGTGTGGGTTTTTGACTATTTTATTTTATTTTGTACAAACAGAAGACCTACTGCTACAGTTGTTTATGTACTGTACAGAACTGATTTATCGAAGTAATTGAGGCACCTTAAGTTAGCCTAAGATTCAAGTTGTTTATTAGAATGGTTGATACACTTCATATTGTAGTAGAGTAGAGTTGTTTTTGGATGTTTAAATAATTAGTTACATTTTGTAGTGAAGATGTCATGGTATCTGAAAGTCTTTGTTGAATCTAACACAAAAGTAAATTTAATATTAGTTTGCCAACTAGCCCTGTGAATAGAATGTATGGATGAACTTCAGTTTATGGTGTTACCAGGCCTTTAAAGTGCTGTACAATAACATCATGACTTGGTATTCTTCTTCTTCTTGTATATATAAATATATATATATCTTTTATCGTTATTCTATTTAATGTCTTTTTTTTGTCTTGTGCTGCTGTGACATTTGAATTTCCCCTCTTGGGAATCAATAAAGCATATCGTATTGTATCTTCTTCTTCTTCTTCTTCTTCTTCTTCTTCTTCTTCTTCTCGTTATTATTTTCTGGTTACAGCTTTTTTTCCATGTCAGTGGCTGGGTGCTTAAAAAATGATCACCTGCAGTTCTCCTCTTTCTTTCATTTAACACTCCATCACTGTGTAATCCTTTTTGTGTGTGGGAGTACGTTTGGGAGAGACACAGAGTCAAACTGAGGTGATGAAGAAGTGGACGAGATGAGAACTGAGAATGGAAAGAAAGAGAACTCTCAAAAAGAGAGATTGAAGGATTGCTGTTTTAATGGTTTGGACGTATGTCTGTGAGTGTAGTAGCTGTGCGGGGGCTCACTGAGTGACTGTCAGAGGACAAGGTTTCGTAAATGTCTCAGAAGGACTATTTCTGAAAAGAAGAAAAACCACCATGAAACAAAATTTACACGTGTTGTTTACTAATTATCATACCATGCCAAGAACATCACAGATCAAATATTTTATGTGCACAGTAATACAATAATAATGTTATATTTAAAATAACACATCAAGTCTTGACTTTTGTGAAAGTTTAATGGAATTCTTAAAAATGACAAAATGTGTCACTCAGTACATTTACATGCACGCAGTAGTCGAGCTAAGCTCATAGCTCAGCTAATAAGTCAAGTAGGACTTCTCATGTTGTCTGAGAATACATGCAGATGAAAAAAATAGTCAGATTTCTGGCAAGTATGTCTGACTTAACCTCGATAGGCAGCGCTGTGTCCTTTTTAATATCATTTGTATTGAATTAGCTCCGGTTGACCCGAAGAGGAAGCAAACGACGAATGACGATGACAGAAGAAATGGATGTTGTTTCCTCGTCTGTCCAGAAGTGCGTCTTCTGCTTCTTGGTCGTTGTGGTGTTTGTTTCTTTTTCCGGGAGTTACTGCACTGCTATATACTGAACTGCTGCTACGTAATCTCCTTCTTCTTCCGGGTGAAAGCCTGCAAAAGAAAAAGTGGTGCACGCGCAGAATGCCGAGTCCGACTCCAGTCGGACTCCATACTAAGTTTGATTTTCAATCGAATTATCTAGGTGTGTTAGCCGAGCTATGGATAGTCCAATTTCAGTTGGACTAAGCTGTTTACATGCATTTAAAAGTCCAGTTTCAGTCAGACTAAGCCAATAATTTGATTTTCTCAAGCTGCATGTAAACGTACTGACTGATGTAGAATATGCATTTGGATTTCAATAGCATGTACTTTAGAAACAAAGGGTTAACAATAATTAGTATCCAATCAGAAAACTGGAAAAGGTCATTTATGATGGTCAGTTTTGTTGTAAGTAGGATTATTGGTCATAAGAAAGGACTGGAAGCATGAGGAAAGAGGATGGACCTAGCTACCAACCAAGACAGCAAGCTGAGATGGAAGCCAAATACAGACCAACAAATAAAGGGAATTTTGTAAAACTTACCAAAACTGTGTTAACTATTTTTGTGGGGTTGGGGTATGCGTGCCGTACTGCAGTTGAGTGAAGCAGAGATTCTAAAGAGGCTGATGGCACACCACTAATGATTCAGCGGCATAAGCCGATCCCTCACTGGCATAAGCCAATCCCTGGAGTTGTATGCCACGAGTGTTCTACCAGCACATACAGTACCATCTCATAACAGCAGATGCAGTTTGAAAGTGATAAGCAATTTGGTGGACTGCATATGCAAAAATAAATAGATATGAGCTAGTTTTATGACATGTACTGCTGTAAATTATGTTTTTGTTTCTGTCTTTATTGACAGTGTTTAGAATTACAATTACAATACATAACAATGCATCATTGTAACATAAAATAAAAATAAAAATAAATTAAAATCAAAACAAACACACAAACAAAAAGAAACATAGTAAACCAAAACACACTGCACAGACAGTACAGTTATTCAATATTGTAAATTATATAAGTGGCCCTTCAGTCACCATTTCACTTAATGTTCCCAACACATTTCCAAATCATATATTTCTCCATCTTCGATCCGTAAATAAATATTACAAATTGCATTATGTATTATACTATAAACCATTTTCTAAATTTTATTACACATTCTGATATAATCATACTATATATCATATCTATATTAATGTCACCATGATGCAATCATGCTATATACTATACCATATCAATATCAACATCACTATGATCTTGATACTAATTATACCATGACACATTCATACCGCACCATACTGACATCAATATCACAATGATATAATCATACTATACATCATATTAATGTTAACATTAATAATAATATTAATATCAATATTAATAACAATACTAACAACAACAGTAATAATTAAAGCTGTAAGCAGCATTGGGCAGGACCTCTGACTCCCGCTGTTTCAGCCTCCAGCTGACGTAGACAGTTAAAGACAAAAGTTGTAGACGATTTTAGACCCCTCACCACTCTAGCTCACAGCTGACAATTTCTCCACATTTGCTCATGTTAATTTCAGAGGCACTAGCTCACTTCCTGTTGGATTTAGGTCAGGGATGTCAGTGTGTGGTTTGTAGGTCCTGATGAGATGAACAAGCCAGTTTTCGTTTGATCTTTCTACGACATTCCTACGGACCGCAGTGGCCATTTTAGTGTGTGTAGGTGGCACTAGAGAGCCCATTTTGGCACTTCTGAAGTTAATTTTTTCATTTTATCAAATTTGTCGCCAGTCCTGACCTGTGTGCCCATTTTGGTGAGTTTTTGAGCATGTTTAGGGGGTCAAATTCCACCTCAAAGAGGCGGCGGAAGAATAAGAAGAATAACTTTATTCATCCCCAAGGTGAAACTCAATTACCTGTCAGCTCATCTATTATATGTCAAAGAATTATAAAGCCTGATGGCTGTTGGTATATAGGATCTTCTGTCCTGCATCAAAGAGAGAGGAACTGTCCACCACCGTCCGCCGTTTTTTTGGTCCATCAAGGTATTGTGGAGTGGATGATCTGGGTTGTTCATGATGGCCTTGAACATCTTCAGTGTGCATCTCTCCACCACCTCCTCCAGTGTGTCCAACCTGACTCCAATCACAGAGCCAGCTCTTTTGACTAGTTTGTCCAGCCGCCTTGCATCTTTGTGTCTGATGCTTCCTCCCCAGCAGACTGCAGCATAAAACAACACACTTGCCACCACAGACTGATAAAACATCTGCAGCATCTTACTACAGATGTCGAGAGATCTGAGCTTCCTCAAGAAAAAGAGGCTGCTCTGCCCCTTTTTGTAGAGAACGTCTGTGTTTAGGGACCAGTCAAACTTATTATCCAGGTGTACACCTAGATACTTATAGCTTGGCACCACCTCGATGTCCACCCCACAGGTATTCACTGGCTGAAGAGGGGGCCTGGACCTGCTGAAATCTATGATCATTTCCTTGGTCTTTGAGGTGTTCAGGAGGAGACAGTTCTTGTGACTCCGTCATTGAAGGCTTTTATCAGGTCCCTATATTCAGACTTCTGCCCATTCCTGATACACGCCACAAAAGCAGTGTCGTCCGAGTATTTCTGGATGTGGCAGGACTCAGAGTTGTATTTGAAGTCCGCCGTGTACAGTCTGAACAGGAATGGAGCCAGGACAGTCCCTTGTGGAGTCCCCATGCTGCTCATTAATGTCCCAGAAACATAGTTCCCCAACCTGACATACTGTGGCCTTCCTGTCAGGTAATCTGTGATCCAGGAGATAAAGGAAGGATCCACTGCCATCTCTGTGAGCTTGTCTTTGAGTATGTTGGGTTGGATGGTGTTGAATGCGCTTGAAAAATCAAAGAACATGATTCTCACATAAGTGCCAGATGAGCTAGGGCACGGTGAAGCATGTAGGGGACAGCATAGTTCACTCCAATGTGTTGTTTATATGCAAACTGCAGGGGCTCGAGTTTGTTTTTGACCTCAAGTCTTAGTAGGCATAGAATCAGCCGCTCCAAGGTCTTCATGCGAAGTGAGGGCTACTGGTCTGAAGTCATTAAGTTCAGCTGGACATTTAATTTTTGGTACCGGCACAACACAGGAAGTCTTCCACAGTGCCGGCACCCGTCCCAACTGTAGACCAGGGCATTAACAGAAAAATCAATTTGTCGACGTGTCAACGTCAGTGACACAAGTTGACACCCCCCGGGAGGAGTCGACAAATCGTGTGTTTTTTCCCTCTCTCTCTCTCTCTGTGTGCTTGTGTACGGAATGCAATCACTGCCTCTGATTGGCTTACACTGATACTTTATCCTTGACTAAGTGAACATACTCAGGCGTACTATAAGATTTCAGTCATTCGGGCTTTCATAGTCGAGCGCACTTCCGCATTGTAGTTTCCTGTAAAAATGTCTGTGAAAAATCCTGGCGATGTGAAAAATACATGCCGAGCAGTCACTGGTGCGCGCACGGTCGTAAAATCTGAGCTTTGCGAGCACAGGGCTTGTGGACGTCCGCTTTGAGTCTGCGCGGACCTCCGCAGAGTCTGTTCCGCGTACATTCCGCCCGAGTATGTTCGGGCCTTGACAGACACACATCACATGTGTGGAGATATTCACTTTCCTCCGTCGTGTCAATGTGATGATGTCATCAAATGACTTGTCAGCTCAACTTCGACTTTATTGAGAGATAAGTCGACCTGAAAAAAAATGTAAGTTGTTAATGCCCTACTGTAGACTGAGATAGAAGATCTTGTGGAGAGGCTGACACAGTTGGGCAGCACAGTCTTTGAGGAGCCTTGGACACACACCATCTGAGCCAGCAGCCTTCCCAGAGCCAAGTCTTCCCAGCTCCAACCTCACCCCCATCTCTGTGACAGACAAGGGTGGAGGCACAGGTGTAAGAGGGGGGGTGGCTGCCACATTGGAGTTGTACACAAGTTGTGGAGGTGAGGGTGATGCAGGAGGAGGAGGAGGAGGAGCAGCAGCATTGGAAGTGGGAATGGCTGCCGTATTGAATCTATTGAAGAACTGATTGAGTTCATTAGCTCTTTCTGCATCACCCACCACTGGCTGTCTTTTCTTGTTGTTGTGTTGTAGATTCCTCTCCAGTTTCTTTTTGTATTCCACCTTTGCCATCTTAAGTCTCTTCTTCAACTCATGTTACACTTGCACCGTTAATCGTTAAAGAATAAATCACCTGGAAAGCTGGCGCTGCTCCACATAATTTAAAAGGTAACTTAGCCTACACAGAGCGGTGGAAATGTCCGTGCAGCTGCAGACGGGTGCGGCTGGATGATTGATGTGTACATGCTGGTACACTGGAGACGGGGATCAAGCAGTTTGTCTCACTCAGGGTAGATTGTGCTTGTTTTGGTTCATAGTTTTTGATTGAAGTGCGATTTATTCGGCTCTCCTTCCTTTCCCTCGCTCATGAGCACGTCATCAAAATGCGCTGTCGTCACATTATTCATGACGTACGACGTGGATTGCCAGGAAATATCCGATCTGTCTGTTTAGATTACAGACCTATTGGCAGATAGTATCCGATATATTTCTGCATATGAAGGAGGCCTGAATCTGATCTGACAATATCCGATATCATGCATGTTTTCCCTGTTTACATGTTACAGATCTGATCTGTGCCACTTGAGAGGAAAAAATTGGAATTGGGTCACTTGAACCATGTAGTGTAAAGTAGGCCTTAGAGCCTCAGTAGCCTCTGGTGTCCATTTCCTGACTGTGAGTTTAGTTGCAGGCTGCCTCCACACACAGGGTTTGTAACATGTCTGCAGAAGAACCAAGCTGTGATCTGAGCTGCCCAGTGGTGGTAAGGCAGATCAAGGGTTTTATTTTCTCTGGTTGGACAGTTTACAAACTGTGTAATTCCAGTCAGGTGAGAGGAGAGGGAAACACAGTTGAAGTCTCTTGATATTATCAATAGTGCCTCAGGATGTTTAGTCTGTATCTTAGCAACGAGTTCATGGAGAACTTCACATGGAACTTCAGTAGGTGCCTTGGGTGGGATGTACACAAGTATTGTTATGATATGACTGAATTCTCTTGGTACATAATATGGTATAAGTTCCTAAAGAATGAAAGAAATGGCAGGGGGGGTAGTCTGAGTGGGCGGAAGTTAGCTGCATAGATCAGCCTCTCATTGGGCGGAACGAGCCACCCGCTGAAGTCCTGCCCTACCACCTCTGGTTGTGTAGCAGTTTTCAACACGTCCTTTATTAACTTTTGCGGTGTTTGATCTTGCGAGGATGTAGCCATTTTTCTGCCATGGCTGGTGTCCTGTAGGCGATATTTTTTTGGACGTGTTACACCAAAACCTGTTTCCCCCCAGCAATATTTTTGCAAGCGCACCGTTGCTATGGCGCCACCAAGAACGATTGTGATTGGTTGAAAGAAATAAAAAAAAGCTGGGGCGTTTTTTTCTCCAATCTTAAAGTGAGAGTCGGCGCAGCCAGACCTTTCTTTTCTTGAGAAAGGTCTGGTGAGCGAGACTAGCAGGGGGGTAGAAATGACCCCTTGACAGTTCGTATTAATAAACAGTAATAGACATTTTATCACAAATTCTTTATCACTTCCATGAATCTGTTTAGACAGACAGCAACAGATCAATGAGGTGAAGCCGTGCTGCGTGAGGCAGGCAGAGCGTGTGCAGAGCGTTGTACAGTCCCAACGTCAAAATAATAATTAAAAAAAGAAAAGATCTCTGTAATCATTTCCAATATTCACAAGCTGTTTTTATCTAATGAAAGATTCTGCTTCAGTCCATATTTGTTGGCATGTAGTCTGAAAAACAACATTTTCGCTGAAGTTAAAAAATCCTCGTCTTTCACACATTCTGTAAATTGAGTGGGGTGGTGTAACAGCACTATAAATTACATTTATATAGCCATGATAATGGTATTATATATATATATATATATATATACATATATATATATATATATATATATATATTTCAGCAATATCACACGAGAGGGAGTGATTGTACTGTATATCGTCATGGCTGTGATTCAGTCGTAGGCACGAGACCGCAGGCCGAGTGCCGAAGACAATTACAGCCGCTGTGTTGCTGAGTAAGGAAATGTTAACAAAAGGTGATGAAATAAATTATTTAAGTATGTTATGTAGCTCAGCGAAAAAAAACAGTTCCCCCAGTCTGTTGCCAGGCAACGCAGCACACATGCCAGGAACTCACAAGCTAGCCTACTTTGTATTTACATTGATCTGCAACTGTGTAACTTCGTCCAGTTGGGCTGATGAAACATTGGCAAACCTGGATGTTGGCACAGCTGGGTTCAGCTTCCACTCTCCCTCATCCTCATCAGTACCTCATCAGATGATAATTGATAATTCCTGACCGTGTTCGTTTAATTTTTGCTCCTCTCCAGTTTGTCGAGGTCGGCTGATGTTACACAAACACACCTGGAGGTCTACACAGAAGAGTCCTGGCTTTCCTGTTCCTCGTCCTCTCCTGACGACCACTCATAATTTAATTAAAATGTAATTTTGGGGAAAAAATGGAGAGATTAATTAATTATGATCTCTAATTAATCTCTTTTTTAATCTCATCTCAAAATTGCTGAGAAAAGCCCTCAACTTGAGATATTTTCATTTAAATTCATTACATTATTGTGGCAGATGATCAAAAGATTGATATATATTACATAAAGTGGATTTATAAAGTCATATTTATTGTTTTCAACAATAACACACTTGAACACAGATGCAGTACACCTAGCCATTACATTCTATTGTTTTTGAGATTAGTCCCAATAAAGAGTGCTGCAACCTCCAGTCTCGACCACCAGGGGGGTGCTTGACTGTCATGACATGTCAGCTTCATTAAAAGCATAGCTGCAGATTAACGCAACAATAGATAGTAAAAACACACAGAAACAATACATCTGTGATCAGTTCCCTAATTTTATTTTAACAATTTTCTAAATTATTTTCCTCTTTTCCAATTTCTCGTTTTATTTCATGGAAGTGATCAATGTAAATGCACTTGTCCTTTAAACTTAATAAAAAATAAAAGCTAACAAAATAAAAGACACCTGGTACATTCGTTACAGCTGGATCAGTTTATAGAACAGTTTTGAACAGTTAAGCGGCCTTCACATGATAAGAACAACGCGCTTCGCTCACTGCCAGGTGCGGCGCAGCGGCGCGGTCAAAGTTAAAATAATTTCAACTCTGAGCGCAGCGCTTGGGCGGAAAATCCGAGTGGTGCGCGACGCCAAGGGTAACGGTGCTGCTTTGTCAGGCGTTGCCACCCTCTCCACAGACAAACAATGGGACAGTCAGCGCAAAGTGGTTTTAGCTGATCATGTGTAGAGGCCTTTAGAACAAGAGGCTGCACTGCAACGTGCAAATCACTCCTTCTCCTGGCTGCCTGCGCTTTCCCTGTCCTTGCGGCTGAAACTTGCACTGTCTTCTCTTCTTCAAACTACAACACCCATAACTGCTACAACTGCTTGAATTTCGGGACTGTGTCGAAAAATTCAGCACAATCCCGAAATCCAAGCAGTTGTCCTGAATCCTGAATCCTGCCCTGATTGTCCCGAAAATTACACAGAGGTTGCTGGGGAGGTCAGATACTTGCGTGCTAGGGCAGACAGCTTTTCATAGAGTGAGCAGACCACCACTGCAGGGGACAGTCATCAATGCTGATGCTGGGCTCTGCTGTGTAGCGCTGCAGCTCTCCCACAACTCAAGCACAAAGAAGCCCAATCGTACGCTTACAGACGGATTTTATAAAAGGCAACTCTGTGGCATACAGAAACAGTGCTCTCCTGGTGGATAGACAGACCATTGCAACTGGTTTCTACAAATTCAACTTAGGGGCGTTACCAGTCGGCCCCGTATTCTCTACGTCATTGCCGGGGATCTCATTAAAGTTACGAGACCGGCCAGGTGACGACAGGGACCTGTCACGGATCAGTCACGGCTCCACCATGGACCAAACGGAAATTTGAAGTGGCTGCATCTGTATACAACAACATTTTTTTCCGGTGATTGTGTTGAATATTTACTTAAAAGACTGAAAATAAATTCTTTAAAAGTAATTACAAGGAACTGGAGTCGAAAGGGAAGGCCAAGTACAGAGAAATTAAGAAGCTAGTAAAAACGTCCAAGGCAATATTGACTGTTTTGACAAAAGATGTGCTAAATGCCTGTGTGCCTGTGCTTTATCATATCCCAGCAATAAGGACTTACATGGCCCTCTGATGCCGAGGGTAAAGCTGGTGTACTCTTCTTCACTGACCACCAGCAGTGGTGGCTCTTCAGGTGCATATTACTTTGGACTTGTCAACTGCACTGTCTGGGAGTTTTTTAAAAGCAAAATGAGCCATTAGAAAAGTGCATTAGTCTCTTATTTTCCATCACTGCGGCAGGAGGAAGCTGAAAGCCGCTGCAGTGCCTTGACAATGGTGTGTGAAGGGACAAAAAAAGCAGCATGCGATTTAAAAACATTAACGTCACGTTAACGCTGACAACATATAATATGTATATATATAAACTAAGCACAAAAAATAAGGAAATGTTTGGTAGATTATTTCTTTGTCATAACAATGCTTCTTGGTAATACATCTTATACTGTTAGAAAGCCTGTCTATTTGCCTTTTAAATGGTGCCACATTTGTAAGGAACATGCATTTGTGGGATGAGCAGCAGAGCTGAGTATGTGGGTTGCACCCCTGACAAATTTGCCAAATCTTCTCTGCAAATGCCAAACAGCTTTTTGTTGCTGTTGACTCTTGTTTGGTGTAGTTGGTAGATTGGATGATTGAAGTCAGAAGAAACAAGACATATTGGCAATTTAACAATTTATTCATTTAACAAACAGGAGCCTCAGTAGTGTGTGGAAGAACCATACACAACCACAACAGCCCTGCACCTCCTCCTCATGCTGGTCACCAGCCTGGTCACACACTGCTGTGTGATGGTATCCCACTCTTCAACCAGCATTTGTCACAAGTCAGCCAACGTGGTTGTGTTGGTAAACACGAACAGCACGCCCAAGCTGATCCCACATGTGTTCAGTGGGGTTGAGGTCAGGACTGCTGTCAGGCCATTCCATCCTCTCCACTCCCAAATTCTGGAGGTAGTCTCTGATAAACCCCGCTCTGTGGGGGTGAGCGTTGTCATCTTGGAGGATAGAATTCTGTCCCAGACCTCTGAGATATGGGATTGCCACTGGTTGCAGAATTTCATCATGATATCTCTCTGCATTGAGATTGCTTCCAATGATGACAAGCCTCGTTTTTCCAGTGAGGGAGATGCCGCCCCACACCATCACACTGCCTCCACCAAAAGATGTTACTCTATCGGTGCAGCAACCATCAAAGCGTTCTCTGCATCTTCTCCACACTTTGACCCCACGATCAAACTGCGGTAGGCAGAATCTGGACTCATCACTGAACATAATGTTCCTCCACATGTTCAGATTTCAGTGAATGAGTTGCCGACACCAGCGCAAATGGGCCTGGCGGTGAAGGGCAGTCATGGCAGGCCTCCCCGCAGCCCTATGAGACCGGAGATTGGCTGAGTGCAATCTGTTCCGGATTGTCTGGGCAGAGTCATTGGCCACAATCGTCCTACAAACCTTGACTGCAAATCTGTAAAAGAATGCCTACGGTTCCTAAGTGCTGACAGGATGAGGAAACGGTCTTCTTGGGGTGCTTAGCATTGGCATATATATATATAGATAGATACATACATACATACATACATACATACTAGGGCAATAACAGAAAAGTCGATTTGTCGACGTGTCGACGTCAGTGGTACAAGTCGACACCCCCCGGGAGGAGTTGACAAGTCGTGTGTTTTTTCCCTCTCTCTATCTCTCTGTGTGCTTGTGTACGGAATGCAATCGCTGCCTCTGATTGGCTTAGTGCATTGGTCGAGCGCACTTCTGCGTTGTAGTTTCCTGTAAAAATTTCCGTGAAAAATCCCTGCGATGTGAAAAATACATGCCGAACAGTCACTGGTGTGCGGAGCAGAGTCCGCGCAGTCGTAAAATCTGAGCTTTGCACGCACAGGGCTTGTGGACGTCTGCTTTGAGTCCGCGCGGACCTCCGCGGAGTCCGTGGAGATACTTCACTTTCCTCAGCCGTGTCAATGTGATGACGTCATCAAATGACTTGTCGACTCGACTTAGACTTTATTGACAGGTAAGTCGACCTGAAAAAAATCAAAGTCATTAATACCCTAATACATACAGTACAAGCCAAAAGTTTGGACACACCTTCTCATTCAATGCATTTTCTTTATTTTCATGACTATTTACATTGTAGATTCTCACTGAAGGCATCAAAATTATGAATGAACACATGTGGAGTTATGTACTTAACAAAAAAAGGTGAAATAACTGAAAACATGTTTTATATTCTAGTTTCTTCAAAATAGCCACCCTTTGCTCTGATTACTGCTTTGCACACTCTTGGCATTCTCTCGATGAGCTTCAAGAGGTAGTCACCTGAAATGGTTTTCCAACAGTCTTGAAGGAGTTCCCAGAGGTGTTTAGCACTTGTTGGCCCCTTTGCCTTCACTCTGCGGTCCAGCTCACCCCAAACCATCTCGATTGGGTTCAGGTCTGGTGACTGTGGAGGCCAGGTCATCTGCCGCAGCACTCCATCACTCTCCTTCTTGGTCAAATAGCCCTTACACAGCCTGGAGATGTGTTTGGGGTCATTGTCCTGTTGAAAAATAAATGATCGTCCAACTAAAGCAAACCGGATGGGATGGCATGTCGCTGCAGGATGCTGTGGTAGCCATGCTGGTTCAGTGTGCCTTCAATTTTGAATAAATCCCCAACAGTGTCACCAGCAAAACACCCCCACACCATCACACCTCCTCCTCCATGCTTCACAGTGGGAACCAGGCATGTGGAATCCATCCGTTCACCTTTTCTGCGTCTCACAAAGACACGGCGGTTGGAACCAAAGATCTCAAATTTGGACTCATCAGACCAAAGCACAGATTTCCACTGGTCTAATGTCCATTCCTTGTGTTTCTTGGCCCAAACAAATCTCTTCTGCTTGTTGCCTCTCCTTAGCAGTGGTTTCCTAGCAGCTATTTGACCATGAAGGCCTGATTGGCGCAGTCTCCTCTTAACAGTTGTTCTAGAGATGGGTCTGCTGCTAGAACTCTGTGTGGCATTCATCTGGTCTCTGATCTGAGCTGCTGTTAACTTGCGATTTCTGAGGCTGGTGACTCGGATGAACTTATCCTCAGAAGCAGAGGTGACTCTTGGTCTTCCTTTCCTGGGTCGGTCCTCATGTGTGCCAGTTTCGTTGTAGCGCTTGATGGTTTTTGCGACTCCACTTGGGGACACATTTAAAGTTTTTGCAATTTTCCGGACTGACTGACCTTCATTTCTTAAAGTAATGATGGCCACTCGTTTTTCTTTAGTTAGCTGATTGATTCTTGCCATAATATGAATTTTAACAGTTGTCCAATAGGGCTGTCGGCTGTGTATTAACCTGACTTCTGCACAACACAACTGATGGTCCCAACCCCATGGATAAAGCAAGAAATTCCACTAATTAACCCTGATAAGGCACACCTGTGAAGTGGAAACCATTTCAGGTGACTACCTCTTGAAGCTCATCGAGAGAATGCCAAGAGTGTGCAAAGCAGTAATCAGAGCAAAGGGTGGCTATTTTGAAGAAACTAGAATATAAAACATGTTTTCAGTTATTTCACCTTTTTTTGTTAAGTACATAACTCCACATGTGTTCATTCATAGTTTTGATGCCTTCAGTGAGAATCTACAATGTAAATAGTCATGAAAATAAAGAAAACGCATTGAATGAGAAGGTGTGTCCAAACTTTTGGCCTGTACTGTACATAACAGACTCTCTGAACTCAGGTATCATACGACCTTCCTCTTCTCCACTTGGTGCTGGTTTCTTTTTTGTGGGAAAGAAAGATAAGACCCTGAGACCCTGCATTGATTATCGGGGCTTAAATAACATCACTGTCAAGAATAAATATCCATTACCCCTCATTAATTCTGCTTTCGAACCTCTCCATGGTGCTACAATCTTCACGAAGCTGGACCTGCGTAACGCCTACCACCTGGTGTGTATAAAGGAGGGTGATGAGTGGAAAACGGCATTCAACACACCCCTGGGACATTTCGTGTACCTTGTAATGCCGTTTGGGTTAACTAATGCCCCCGCCGTTTTCCAAGCCTTAGTTAATGATGTTCTGAGAGACTTCCTGAATCATTCTGTGTTCGTTTATCTGGACGACATTTTGATTTTCTCCCGCAACCTCGAGGAGCACATTCTGCATGTGCGACAGGTTTTGCAGAGGTTGTTGGAGAATAAGCTGTTTGTGAAGGGGCAGAAGTGCGAGTTTCATGTGACCTCTGTTTCCTTCCTGGGGTACATCCTGGAGAGCGGGCAGGTGAGACCAGATCCCACGAAGATCCAGGCAGTGACGGACTGGCCCCAACCCAAGTCTCGCAAGCAGCTCCAGAGGTTCCTGGGCTTCGCGAATTTCTACCGACGCTTCATCAGGAACTACAGTCAAGTAGTTGCATCATTAACCCAACTCACTTCTTCTTCTGTGCCTTTTGTCTGGTCTCCTGTGGCTGAGGACGCTTTCAGGGATCTGAAGAAGCGCTTCACCTCGGCTCCCGTCCTGGTTCAGCCAGATCCTGCCCGCCAGTTTGTGGCATCGGGGTGGGCGCTGTGCTATCCCAAAGAGTCGCAGGAGACAACAAGCTACATCCGTGTGCATTCTTTTCCAAGAAACTGTCACCTGCGGAGCGAAACTACGATGTGGGAAACTGGGAGCTGCTGGCTGTCAAGTTGGCACTGGAGGAGTGAAGACACTGGCTGGAGGGAGCGGAATCACCTTTCACGGTATGGACTGATCATAAAAATTTGGCTTACATTCAAAGTGCTAAACATTTGAACTCTCACCAAGCCCGGTGGGCTTTGTTCTTTGGCCGGTTCAACCTTAACCTCACTTACCGGCCAGGGAGCAAGAATGTTAAGCCAGACGCCTTATCAAGACAGTTTCAAGATGACGGGAGCAGCCCCCCCATGCCAGACACCATTCTCCCCCCATCCTGTCTTGTTGGCTCTCTGACCTGGGAGATTGAGTCCGTGGTTAGGACAGCTCTCTGTACTGACCCAGATCCTGGTGGTGGTCCCCAGGGTCGTTTGTTTGTGCCTGTCTCTGTCCGTCCTCAGGTCCTCCAGTGGGGGCACACATCCCGGTTTGCCTGCCATCCTGGAGCCTTCCGCACCCTGACGCTCCTACAACGCCACTTCTGGTGGCCGACCATATTCTCGGACACCCGTGAATATGTCAAGGCCTGTACTGTGTGTGCCCGCGGGAAAGCTACCCACCGGCCACCTGCTGGACTCCTCCGTCCGCTCCCAGTGCCCAGCCGTCCATGGTCCCACATAGCCCTGGATTTCTTGACCGGATTACCTCCATCCCAAGGTAAAGACACCATTCTAATGATTGTGGATCGTTTTTCCAAGGCTGTTCATTTTGTGGGTCTTCCTAAACTGCCCTCTGCTGCGGAAACCGCGGAACTGTTGGTGGACCATGTATTCCGGATTCATGGTATTCCAGCTGACATCGTGTCTGACAGAGGCCCCCAGTTTATATCCAAGGTATGGAAGGAGTTTTGCCGGGCACTGGGTGCTACAGTGAGGAGATTGCCGTGCCATCGGTCCAGCTCAACCTCCGCAGGATCCGCAGAGTCTGGAAGGAGACCAAAGCGGCTCTCCTGCGCACCCAGGACCAGAACTGGAGGTTGGCTGACCAGTGGCGTACTCTTGCTCCGGAGAACAAAGGACAAAAGGTTTGGTTAAATGCAAAGGACATTCCCATCAGTGTGGCTTCTAAGAAACTGTCTCCCAGATTCATTGGTCCGTTTGAAGTTGAGTCAGTTGTTAATCCCTCTGCTGTTCGTCTCAAACTCCCTGCTTCTTTAAAAATCCACCCTACCTTCCATGTTTCCCAGTTAAAACCTGTCTCCACCAGTACTTTGTGCCCTCCTACCATCGCCCCACCACCCCCCCGTCTCTTGATGGACACCCGGCGTTCACTGTCAACCGCATACTGGATGTTCGCCGCAGGGGGCGTGGCTACCAATACCTGGTGGACTGGGAGGGATATGGACCCGAGGAGAGGAGCTGCTGCTGCTGTTATCATTAGTCATATTTATACTGTTATTATACACATATGATTATTATCACACATGTATACTATCAGATGTTAATATATTATTATTAATTATAATATTATTACTTTCATTAATGTTGTTGTAAGCTACTGTCATTACCATCTGTCCTGCATCTCTCTCTGTCTCTCTCTCTCTGTCTCATTGTGTCATATGGTTTACTGTTAATTTATTATGTTGATCTGTTCTGTACAACATCTATTGCTCGTCTGTCCGTCCTGGAAGAGGGATCCCTCCTCAGTTGCTCTTCCTGAGGTTTCTACCATTTTTTTCCCCATTAAAGGGTTTTTTTGGGGGAGTTTTTCCTTATCCGCTGTGAGGGTCCAAAGGACAGAGGGATGTCGTATGCTGTAAAGCCCTGTGAGGCAAATTGTGATTTGTGATATTGGGCTTTATAAATAAAATTGATTGATTGATTGATTGATTGATAAAAAAAAGCTTACGTATTTCATGGCCCATTCGAACCCCTTTAATGTCTTTACTTTCACGCAATGCAATTGTCAGTGGTTCCAGAAATAAGGCAAATATCAGCGGCGACAGGGGCAAACCCTGTCTAGTGCCACGACTAAGTTTGAATGAGGGTGACATTACACCATTAGTAAGTACTGTAGCCATCGGCTCTGTATATACTAACTGTAACCGCTGAATAAAGGATGGACCGAACCCGAATTTCTCCAATGTATGAAAGAGGAAGGCAAATTCAACTTTATCAAAAGTCTTCTTCGCATCTAGGGAGAAGGCAACTATGGGTTGTATATTATTCCTGCTTTTCCACATTATGTGTAATATTCTGCGGAGATTGTCAGCTGAGCACCTATTTTTAACAAATCCAACCTGATCAGCGTGTACCAGATTTCTAGCCTGGCAGCAAGCACCTTGGAGATTATTTTTTCATCAACGTTAATTAATGAGATTGGACAATAGTTTCCACAATATTATGGGTCTTTCCCCCTTTTATAAAGTAAAGTGATAACAGCTGATCTCATACTAGCTGGGAGTTTACACTTCCGCAATGCATCCTGGTAGACAGCTAAAAATCTTGGGGCAAGATCTTCCACAAATTTCTTATAAAAATCAGATGGAAATCCATCATTACCAGGAGCTTTGCCTAACCGGAGACTATAAATTGCCTGTTTAACTTCTGCTAATGTAATTTCTCCTTCCAATGGGAACTGCCCATTGGTTGGACAGCCCATTGTTCCGACCATATCAAACTCATTGTTCCTAAGTCCGTTCCGAAATCATCATGATGCCCTGTGGTTAAGGTCTGGTTAGGTTTAGGCACAAAAACCACTTGGTTAGGATCAGGAAAAGATCATGGTGTGGGTTAAAATGAAAAAGAAAGTGACAAACACATAAGCCGTGAGCCTGCTCCGCCTCAAGCCGGTCGCGGCGCACCATACGCCTGCTGCGAGCCGTTCAGCACCGCGGACAGTCAGACTAATGGGATGTCGAACCAATGGGCTGTCGAACCACTGACACGGACCCCTTCTAATGAGTGTCTTTGTTCCTCCGTCAGAGGTGGAATTTTAATGGAGGAAAAATAATTGTCATTTTCCAGTCTTCAGTGTTTCCTAATTTTTGATAAAATGTTTGAAATACTTAGAGGTTAGAGGTTTGCATCTGTTTTACCCTATGTGCTAAGACCTTACCTGCTCTCTCACCTTGTTCAAAATATTTTTGATTGGAACAGCATATTCAACTTTTTTCTGTAGATTATTGTTCAGCTCGTATTTTAACTTAATTAATTTTTTCCATATTTCCCTCTCAGGATGCTGCATATGTTGTTTCTGAAGTTCCTTGATGTCTTGCTCTAGCTTCTGCAATTTATCCATCTCCGCTTTTTTAATTCGAGAGCTATATTGAATAAGGCGCCCCCTTACAAAGGCTTTAAAAGCATCCCAAGTTATACCAATATCATCAATTGAACCCTCATTAAACTCCCAAAATTCTTTCATTACATTTCTTATATACTCACAATATTTAGTAATAGATTATTCAAGCGCCACCTCATTGTAGATTTTGTATTTTCTGTTATAGATATGGCTATATCCACTGGAGCATGGTCAGTTAGAACTATGTTGCCAATTGTGGCACTAAGAGTCTGACTCACCAGCAAGTGGGAGATCACGAGATAATCAGTTCTGGAATAGGTAGGGTGAGAGAAAAACGTATAATCTTTTTCTTGGGGATGGAGTAATCTCACATCAACCAATCCCAGATCTTCCATCATCACATCTACAGCAGCGCATACTGGGTCATTAACTGGCCTAGGTTGGGAGGATTTATCCAAATACACGTCCCTAACCCGCTTAAAGTCTCCTCCAATTATGATGTTATCATTCCCTATACTTCTTACAATATTGCAGACTTCATGAAAAAACTCTGGTTGTGATGTGTTAGACGCATAGACGTTTACAAAAGTTATTTTCTGACCCTCTAAAATAGCATCCAAAATTACCCATCTACCTTCCTGATAAGAGTAATGTTTCAGTACTCAAAAATATATGCTCTTCCTAACCAATATGATCACCCCTCTTTTCCTGTTGGAATAAGTGCAAAAATAAACTTGACCCACCCAATCCCTTTTTAATTTTATCGATTCATCATCATTGAAATGTGTCCCCTTTATAAATGCTACGTCAGTTTTCCTCTGTTTTAAATAGGTGAGGATCTTTTTCCTTTTCACAACATTGTGGCAACCTGCTATATTCCATGATACTATTTTAAACATAGTCATCTGGTATGTAGTTAGATTTGTCTCATTAATACCTGTAAATGCACAGAGGGTGATCCACCATTATTTCTTGATCTGCACAAGTTTCATAATTATGTGTGTGAACAGATCGACAATCTGTGTGTAAATGTGAAATCTGTAAATATAAAACACATTCCACAAATACAAAAAAATATCTGTGAATACATTAAATTAATTTGAAAATAAATGAAAAGCATTTGTGAATACCTTCCTAACATTTACAACTTTCGAACAGGCATTTGTGAACTCAGTTTTTACTTGTGAATCAAAAAACATTTGTGGATCTCAGTTCTACGCGTGTGGATTTGCTTTTTACACACACGGATTTTTGAGACAAACTTTCCGCCGGTCCGAACAAAAATGCACTCGTATCACTCGGCCATCTTCGGATAGCACGTGATCACCCAGCTGATGACGTCATTTCTGCATGTGAAAGTAAGAGCACTTTCTATGAGCTGGTCAATTTACAATGTATAAAATGCTGCACCCTGCTTTCGTCCCCCCAGCCCGCAACATAAATGTTTACTGTTGCTATGGCAGCAGATGCTGTGTCAGTAGCTAACGTTAGCTTAGCACAATTTACATATTAACAATGAACAATACAACTACAATATTAAATTTCTAAACAAAAAGAGCTACCAACACCAACAGCTGTTCTATCAAAGACCTTAACCAGGGTGTTGCCACTTGTCATATCTTACAACAGTTAACGTAACCTCACTGAAATGATGTAACCTAACTAAACACAGTGCGGTCAGCACAGACATTACAACTACATTATTAAGAGCATAGACCGCGGAACCGGGGGGGCCAGGGGTGCCATGGCCTGGGTAACTTTTGTACTCTGACATAGAGGGCTGCATTGGGATTGGGACGCAAATATCGCGGGAGCGGGCGGTATGAACTTTGCTGCGGACGGGAACGGCCGGCTAAAAAAAAACACTGCGGGATCGGGTGTAGCCTATTTTTATTTATTTATTTTTTTTAAAAGGTGTAATAGTCATTTTGATCCACACTCCACCAGTTTGTGGCGGTAATGGACCAATTCGCTGTTTGCCAACCGCCATTAAACAGTAGAAGAAGAAGAAAAAAAGAAGAAGAAGAAGAAGATGTAGCCTAGCGACAGGATGTCAACACAGGAACTTGGTCCACATGCATGAGTGTTTCCACTCCATATTTATTCATAAATGGACGAATATGCCCTGAACCAGCTTTCATACCAATTTGCCGCTTGCTCCACCTGTCTGTCTGTCTGTCTGTCAGCTCCATCTGTCATGAGACAAACATGAAAGAAGACGTGCAGTTTATTGTGTTTCACCGGCGACGAGCTGTCATTACGTGCAACTATTAAGCACATCTGTGCGCTCTTTATAACTCATTGTGTGAACCTATGTTGCATAATAAAGATTTGCCCCCTCGTAATTTTTAACCGCCCCCTCAGTAACTTCATCCTGGCACCGGGCTTGCCTTAACCTCAATCACTGCGTGATTATATAAAGGTAGAAAAATAAATAAATACAGAGAAGGAGAATAGAATATGAAACAGCCTTTATTTCATTAAAAACTAAATGAAAACAACGAAATAAGAGCACTATTCCTGACCAGTGCGTCAAAAGACATGCAGACCAGGGAAACGAAACAAACAACCCCGTGAATCTCTTTATTAATAGCCTATAAAATGACGTGTTTTCTCCTGCGGGACGGGAGAAGACACAAAATCAATGCATCTCTATTATTGTGCGGGCATAAATTCTCAGTTTTGCGGGAGCAGGCGGGAGTGTAACATACATGTTGCGGTTGCGGGCGGTAATGGTCAGAAATTCAGCGTTCCAACACAACAGGCGTAGGCTTACTTTTCAGTAACTGCGCAGCTGCACTTGTTTTGTTGTTGGGTGTGTGTGTGTGTGTGTGTGTGTGTGTGTGCGGCTCTGCACATCAGTCTGATATGAGTGCTGACTTGTGATGATAATGAATATGATGTTGATTTAGATTCAAGGCAGCAAGATGAGTTTTGGTTGTGGTTGTGGTTGTGGAATGGATGTACTTTGTTGTTTGCTATAGTTTCATCTGTGCGTTTATGTGTAAATAGGCTTGGCCTGTTGTGTGTGAATGTTAGAGTGGGATCAGAGGGGTTAATCTGAGCAAGCATGTGTTCGTGTTCATGCGTGTACTGTAGATGTGACTGTGTGGTGTCGGAATAAAAAAAGTGCTCCGCAACGTTATTTAATACATCAGTAATATTGTCTGTTTCAATGCATATGCCCCCCACCCCCTCCGCGTGACTTGAAACTATGGCCCCCCCTTGTTCAGATGCGTTCAGCAGTCCATGAGTAAGAGTACACTAATTATAAGATGTGAAGTGCTTTGTGACTTTAATCATACTCAAAATGAAAAATATAAAGGATGGGTTGGCTGATAACTGCCAGCTGAAGAAGCAGACACCGTGCCTTTCATACTCAAACAGAAATGTATACAAAAGCGTGTGCCAGATACACTGAACAAATAAACACACACTAATACTCACTGTATGACATTAACATAAAACAATGAATGCATGTTACTTATCGCTGATTATTATTAAAACAATAACAAAGCAGCTCATAGAAAGACTGCATGCTCTTACTTGCACATGCGGAAATGACATCATCAGCTGGGTGATCACGTGCTATCTGAAGATGGCCGAGTGATACGAGTGCATTTTCGTTCGGACTGGCGGAAAGTTTGTCTCAAAAATCTGTGTGTAAAAAACAAATCCACATGCGTAGAACTGAAATCCACAAATGTTTTTTCGATTCACAAATAAAAACTGAGTTCACAAATGTCTGTTCGAAAGTTGTAAATGTTTGGAAGATATTCACAAATGCTTTTCATTTATTTTCAAATTAATTTAATGTATTCACAGATATTTTTTGTATTTGTGGAATGTGTTTTATATTTACAGATTACACATTTACACACAGATTGTCTATCTGTTCACACACATAATTATGAAACGTATGCAGATCAAGAAATATTTGTATCAATCAATCAATCAATCAATCAAACTTTATTTATATAGCGCCTTTCATACATCAAAAATGCAACCCCAAAGCGCTTTACAAACTAAAACCATACAAAAAAAAAAAAAAAAAATACTACAAATATTGAAAACCCACCCCTCCCACCCCCACATAACAGAACAGGGGAGGACAGGAGTGGGAGAACTGTGGGTCGCCACACGAGCAGCGCCCCATTTAGAACAAGAGGGAGGAAGAGGGAAAAAAAAAGCAACTCCCAAACTAGGCTCCTGTAGGGGGGCACAGTGTGGGAATAGGAAAAAAAAACAAAACACCTCAGCACTTAAGCAACATAATAAGACATTACAACAAAACTCAAAGACTTGCACATTTGGGAGGGGGGGAGGGTGTTGGGGAGGGGAGGTGTCGCAGCACAGACACTGGGGGGCACGCACGGAGCCACATTTGGGCGCATCGCATCACCCTCCCATGCTACATTGCGACGAAGGGAGGGAGGGACCCAAGAAGGCACTGAGTTGTAGATCACCCTCTGTGCATTTACAGGTATTAATGAGACAAATCTAACTCCATAATCTGGCAGTATTTTATTATATTTGTCTAAATAAGCAGCAACGCCCATAGAGCTCTGTCTGTCCAATCCACGTTGAGTTATAACTAATTTCTTGTTAAGAATCATTGGTCAAAATATGCATATTTGTACAACACTGTAGGCACAATAAAACAAACAAAAAAGAAAAGAACAGCTGGAACCGTTGGACTAAACTATAACCCAATAAACAGGATTTCTGCAGTTCAGCAGTACTCAAGGATCCCATTTATGGCTCCCCTCCTAACTCGCCCATTCCCATCCCTCACTCATTCATATCACACAAGTTATTAAAGTCACTGAGTTTACTTAGATCACTCTCAAACTGCGGGAGAACTATAGGTCTATGTCCGAAAATAATCTACCCCATAACATACGTTAACCCCTTCACCCATAGAATATACTATTATTGGAGTTATGTGGGTGTAGAAAGTACATTAAATCATATATTACCCGTTCAGTGAAGAACAAACAAAAATGGATAAACCCTCAAACAAAATCGAGTGCATTATCCACAATTAACTTAAGTCTTAACGTTAAATGTTCAATAACATCTCAGTGGGCCGTGAGTGTGGCCCGACAGAAAAAAAAGGCGCTTATCCAAATTCAAACCGTCATCTGAATCCGGTTGTCCTCCACATTGTAAGCCGTGATCATCAGCCAGTTTGTTTATTTAGATTAATCCATGCCAGACAGATTCATCCTTTTTCGCCCATGTTGAGTGGCACCTGTCCCCGTCCTCAGCGGGACACTCCGTTGCTTCCCAGCCGCTGAAAAAACTTTTCACCTCCGCAGGGCTTGAGAACTGGTATCGCCAGTTATCCAATGTGAAAGTCATAACAGCAGGGTAATGCAATGAGTAATCAGTCTTAAGTTGTTACAGCATACGCCGTACCTCATCATATTTCTTGTGTTTTTCTGTACCTCTTGGGCGTAGTCTTGGAAAAAGCGGACCCTCATGTCCCTCCAGGTGATCTATTTCTTATTCCTTGCAGCTGTGAGAACATTGGCCTTGGCTTTGTCCCGCACAAAGCAGGCGATGATGTGCCTCTGTCTTGAGTCATTAGCAGGTGCAGGGCCGACGCGGTGGATTCTGTCTGTCTCATACCAAGCATCAGCTTCAATGTCCAGCGCCTCATTCAACAGAGTTTTAAAGCCTCCTTCCAAATCCTGGCCCTCAATTCCCTCTCTAAAACCAGAGATTCTGATATTCTGGCGTCGGGAAAATCCCTCCAGTGCCGTCACTTTTTCCCGTAGCTGCTGGTTCTGTTTCACCAAGTTTTTCATGATTGGGTTAGCCTTAGCTTCCCTTCTGGCGTGATGATGTATATAGCGCGCATATCAACAGGCTGAGATAGAACAGTCGGACTCGTTGCACTCACCGGTTTCCATACGCCAAAGCACGGTTTTCTATCTCCCTTCTTCGACCTTCTACCTCTCTTCTCCTCAACAGACAAAGCGTTAGCAGAACAAAGTTGTTGTCATACTGCTGCCTCAAGAATATAAGCAAAACAAGCCCGAAAAAGGCACTAAGAACGGCGGCGTCAAGCATCTTGTTATCCAGAGCGAGGACTACAGTGTTATCTTCCGGTAAACATAAACACATACCATCCGCCCCACCCCTGTCCAATTAGAAACCTTCCCTGCCCCAAACCTTGCACAGACCCGAATTAAGGTGATTCAACTGCTCTCCCGTGTAAATCCTCATTCGGTATGAATATTTCTCATGTAAACTACCTGGAAAAACTTTAATTCCGAATGATTTCATTCAGATTTATTTCATTCTTAATGAGAAGCCATCATGTAACCGCACTCACTGTCTTCATTACTGCATCATGAAATGATTTCAACAGTTTAAGACCTATCTCTAATCTACCTTGTGTACCCAAAGTCCTGGAGAAGACTGATGGAAATCAGACTTTAGTTGTGAATGAAAACTCAGTGTTTGAATCTTTGCAGTCAGCTTTTAGAGACCACCACAGTACAGAAACTGCCCTTTTTAAATGCATACTCTGTCAACTTTGTATCATTACAATGTGGGTTGAGTATTTAAGTCAACTATTGTAAACTTCTCTCCATCTTGACAGCGTCCAGATGGGAACTGCCCATTGGTTCGACAGCCCATTGGTCCGACCATATTAAACTCATTGTTCTGAAGTCTGTTCCGAAATCATCATGATGCCCTGTGGTTAAGGTCTGGTTAGGTTTAGGCACAAAAACCACTTGGTTAGGGTCAGGAAAAGATCATGGTGTGGGTTAAAATGAAAAAGTAAGTGATAAACACATAAGCCGTGAGCCTGCTCTGCCTCAAGCCGGTCGCGGTGCACCATACGCCCGCCGCAAGCCATTCAGCACCGCGGACAGTCGGACTAATGGGATGTCGAACCAATGGGTTGTCGAACCAATGACATGGACCCGTCCAGATCTCCCTGCTTATCTCCCAGCAAAAATTTGTTGCTTATCTATGGGCTGAAATATGTGCCACCAGAAACTGAATTTGAATCATTTATATTTGAATTTGAATTTCTAAACTTGAATAATTGCATTGAAAAACTGAATTTGAATCACATTATTTGAAAATGTATTGTTAATTTGAATCATTGCATTGAAAAACTGAATCTGAATAGCATATTTTGAAATTGAATTTATTTCTATACATCTTCACATTCAGTTCTCACAATTCAAATTCAGTTCTCAAAATTCAATTTCAAATTTACTGTGACAGACATCCGGGTACTTGAAGGATGAAGGAAGAGCAATCGAGCGCAGATACACAGGACTCCTCTTCGGCCAATCAGCACCTACGTTTTTGAGCACATAGGAAGAAGCGCTCGCTTGCCTTGACCAAGCGGCAACCTCCGGGGGTGATGAGTGACGGTTTTGGTCTCTATAGCTAATTTCCCCTTTCATGACAACTTTGGGGGTTTATATCTCATCCGTTTAAATGTTATTAAGGTTTAAAATTGCACATAATTAAGGGCGTGGTCACTTTGAGTGACAGGTGGCACCATCACGGGTGGCTAACTAGCATGCTAACTAGCCGCTGGTTCCACTGTGCGGAGCTGAACTCAGACTCGGCCGTCTGCTCTGCGTCGTCTCAGCTAATTCGTCCCCATGTTCAAGGCATTGAATTTTTTCAGGCAAATATTGGAGTAATATGGCTTGCTGTTAGATTAATTATACCAACAGACCGTCCAAGAAGTCTGTGCTCCAGGTTTTTCGGTAAGTGAAATTTGGAAATTCTAGTATCATTTTATTTCTGTTTATATGTTAGCACTAATTAGCGGGTATCAGTGTCTGCGGTCACCACCTAGCTTGTCAGCTTATTGTTATTATTATTATTAAGCCTTTATTTAGGACATGTAAAAATCATGTTGAGACCAGAGGTCTCATTTTGAAGTGCGACCTGTATCACAGCAGCAACATCCACATCAAGTTACAGAGCCACAGACAATATGATACAACACAAGCTTAGCTCATTAACTAGCTAACCAGCCAGCTAACGGTTAGCCTTCGAGCAAGACGCCAATCCGGGATGCATCGAAGTCAGAGCCTGACAGAGAAGTGTTAGGATTTAGGCATTTAGGGAGAGAATATTTTGAACACAAGGCTGAGGCTGTGTGAGGTTTGAAAATAAAGGTCCACCACCTTAGTTAGCTAACGTGATGCAATGTTAACCTTAAATTTGTCATATGAGCAGTGTAACGTTAACGTAACATTAAGGCTATACTTGTGTATGTAAATTAAAAAGTGGCGAACTGTGTGAAATTACAATAAGGTGTGTAACGTAATTAAAAAAAAACTAATGTGACATTTGACTGTCACATGAAAAATATTAACAAGATTAGTGTATGATATAGGCCTGTAGTTACACAACAATAGATAATGCACAGACAGAATATGGGGACTGTGATGGCCACCACCTTTTTGTTTTGCTAAAATAAATTGATTATGATCTGTTGAACATTGAAGTAATTTAAGTTGTACTGTTTGCATGTAAAGGTGTCTGTGAAGTAGGTAGCTAACACATATACTACTTTTAATATCTATTTGTGTAAAGTTTTCCTCTAGGTGACCCAGACAGACTGGACCAGTGGACACTCAACACCAGGAGACAGAACTGGACTCCAAACAAGACTTCCCATCTGTGCAGTGAACACTTTGAGAGTCATCACTTCAGCACTGACTCCAGGATAAAGACACCTTTTTTCATACAGTACCTCACAAAGAGTCAAGAAACTTATTAGTTTAAAATGATGAATTATTGCCCATAATACATTTAAATGCATTACATAAATTACTAATTGTCATACATTACTAAGTACTCGATTAGGGCACAGCTTGCTCTGTACTATTACTGATAAGGTGAAATTACTGACACACCAGTGCAGTTTAGTGTTCCCCTGATGCAAAAGGCCAAATGAAGATTTTATCACTCAAGGAACATGACATGTATTTACCAACTTGAACATTTTAGTGCCTTTTATGCAAAGACCCTTTATCATAGTGAGAATTACTACCTTTTTCCCCACATACAGTCTGTGAAGAACCAGTGGAAAAAAATATTCTCATAATGAGACAGCCGAACATAGCATGATTCCACAGTGGCAGTGAGCTTTGAGAACAGTTCAGTTTCCTTTTGATAGCAACAATTATTTTAATGTGCATGAATTGCATACTGTACATTCATACTCCATTTGTCTTGGTAGTACACTGTTAAATTTAAAATCACATTCAAATATAAAGTTGAATATCTACAGAACTTAAACACAAAACTATTTTATGAATGACAGCCACTTACTCAGCAATAAGATCATTTTGGTGGTGAGTGGGCTTTTAATCAAGACAGGCTGTAGTCAATGTTTTCTACCTGTGTTTTTAACCTGTCATCTTTCTCACATGTAGGACACTTGGGGAAAGTTACAACGCCTCGGCCAATGTGATATTTACTCCACAGTAAAGAGGTTGTTTCACAAGAAATTAAGATTTTGCAAATTATGACACTGGGTCCTAATTCATAGGTTTCATAATTACTGTCATGAATCTTTTCATTTATTCCATGTGTACTTTTTGTAACCTTTTAATATGGATGTTTTCATGAATGCAAGCTTTGACTTAATTTTGTGAAACTGTTAGTGTAATGGTTATAGTTTTTGTTATATAAAATGGATCAAACAAAATTTACTTTAGAGTAAAAGGACATTTTTTGAAAGCTGTCATTCATCAGTTTTCTGTGATGATTGGAAATATAGTGGTGATTTAAACCTTTAACAAAATATAATAGTTATTAATGGTATCTTAATGTTTTCGTTTATGTCTTAACATTTACCCAAGTTTGCATTTATCTTAGCAGAATGTAAAAAAAAAATGAAAAGCTGATGTTATGTGCTGGTTTTGTCTGGACATTTCTTTAAGACAAATAGAGAAAATTCACTGAGAAACTCTTCTCCTTTTGTGAAAAACAAGGAATTATCTGCACACTGAATAGTTTTAAGCCCCGTAGGAGGTATTATTTATTTGTGACGTTGTGACATATGAGAATGTTCTGCTCAGTAGTGAGGCTAAAAAAAAAAAACGTAACACACAATTGGCTGATTATCTTTCTGTTTGCCTCACTATAAAAACGTCACGATACCTATGCCTGAGGAAGACCCTCTCAGAGTTGGCGAACAAGTGATACCTCCTTGGGGGCTTCAAAACTATTGTGTCCAGCTAATACTTTGTTTTTCACTTTGAGCCCTTTTATCCAGTCACATTCTTCTGTGTTAAAATTAGACTTCTAACAGAGCAGCAAACAAAGGGTACTCTCCAAAATCTTCTCAGGCTCTGCTGCTGGTGTAAGGTGCTTAGTTATCTTCAGGTACAAAGTTAAAATAATCGGGCCCACACAGAAATGGACTGTTTAATTTTTTGTCAGAGACAATGTTAAACATTAATGCTTTATGTTTTATCTGTAGTGTATGATTTGTTTGCCCTTTCAATTGACAGTCAGATTTGATTGTGAAATACAACATTCAGTCAGTAACAAAGACAAAAGGAGTGCAAATGTAAATAGAATTTATTAAAATTTTAAACAAGTTATAGATGAATATCAAAAACTCAACATTAGCCATGACAGCCTGGGCTATGTTCAGGCCTAACAAAATGTGTCCTAAAGGCCAAATTCAAAAGCAGTGACACTGCCAACTGTAAGCAGTTCACTGCGTTTGTAGGTGGTCTTTAAGACAATTAACTAATTTACTTAAAAACATATCATTTCCCCTAGGTGTGAGATGAATGTGTCTGATGTGAGGGTGCTCAATTATGGCACCATTTAAACTATGAACAAATGTAGCCATAACACTGTAAACACATTTCCTGGCCTTATCAATCTTTGCTGGATTGCCACCATCCTCCCACCTGCACCTTTGGGCCAATGAAGAAAATATTATCTTAATGCCAGGATGCTGGAGGTGAAGTTTGTGCAGGTCCTCCTTCAACATGCTGACCATCTTGACACTGCTGACCTTCCCCATGTTGTTGCTGCCACATTGGATGATGAGGACATCTGGTGCTGCTCTTCCTCGCAGGGAGTGGGAAAAAAAGGAGAAAAGGCCTCCCCACTGCAGTCCACCCCAGCCAAACCAGCAGACACGGACACCCAGCATGCTGAGGGTCCTTCCCAAGATCTCTGCAGCTCTCTGGGCACCACACCGGACATAGCTGTCACCAATGATCCACACTGTGCCTATGAAAGTAAAATGAGTGTAATAAATGCTTTAGGTAATTAAAAACATAAAGTTAACTATAAAGGGTGAATCACTTCTTTTTGTTGACAATACTATTATGTCACATCTGTAGGATAAAATAAAACAGGGAGCAACACCTCAAAATATAGATGGCAGTCTTGTAAATGCTTTCTTATTGTCCTTGGAAGACAATGTAATATTAGCTGTCTAAAGTCAAGTAGCCAAAACTGGTACTTGCAGTTTCTGCTGTGTGTAGCAGGCGTGGTGGAGACGTAACAAGTGGCCATGACCTCAACACCAGTGATGTACTGAAAAAAATAAAAAAATCTTGTAACAAGTATAACACTGCCTTTCTTTCACAATTTCTACATTTATTTATCATGTTCTAGATGATAATCTCGCAATGCGCTGTTGATAACAGTAATATACATTTCAGTCCCCTTCGGTCTTTTATCAATGTCAAAATCATAAATATGCGCGCTGTTTTGTGTGGGTACAAGGATATAATTCAAATAATAATTTAATAATTCACCTTCAAAAAGGTCGTTAAAATATATTGTAAAATGCCAAATTACCGTATTTGTCCCAGCCGCATCCATGGTCAAGCCAGTATGGGTCAAGGCGAGCGAGCGCTTCTTCCCACGTGCTCAAAAACGTAGGTGCTGATTGGCCGAAGAGGAGTCCTGTGTGTCTGTGCTCAATTGCTCTTCCTTCATCCTTCAAGTACCCGGATGTCTGTCACAGTAAATTTGAAATTGAATTTTGAGAACTGAATTTGAATTGTAAGAACTGAATGTGAAGATATATAGAGAGCTGAATTTTCAGTGAGAATCAAATTTGATTGGACTTCAGTTCCAAACTAATAAATTCAATTTCAAATTATACTATTCAGATTCAGTTTTTCAATGCAATGATTCAAATTAAACAATACAATTTCAAATTATGTGATTCAAATTCAGTTTTTCAATGCAATTATTCAAGTTTAGAAATTCAAATTCAAATATAAATGATTCAAATTCAGTTTCTGGTGGCACACATTTCAGCC
This sequence comes from Epinephelus lanceolatus, assembly GCF_041903045.1. Lineage (NCBI taxonomy): Eukaryota > Metazoa > Chordata > Actinopteri > Perciformes > Serranidae > Epinephelus > Epinephelus lanceolatus. The sequence continues at coordinate 1,308,851 of NC_135740.1, forward strand.
CGTACTTATCTCCCAGCAAAAACTGAGATACTAGGCAGTGCTGATCAAATATGAACAAAGATTCTGCAACTATGTTGCCTATTTCTCACCTCAAACGTTTTCAGAAACATGTTTTAGCTTACTGTTAAACTGTGTAGAAGATTGTTTGTAACCAGCTGGCCACCATACACTTTTCAGATGAACCAAAACCAACTAGCATTACGTCAACCCCAGCAGGAGGAAAAGCAAATGCCACAGCCCTTTCTCTGTTTTCTCTGGTAATATAGCCCCAATTTTGAAAGTATTTGCATCTTTCTTCTGCATTGATAGCCCAGTCTTACTAAAAGACCATCTTTCCAACAGTGAAATGCTGGGCTTCATAATGAGATTCCTCAGGGTTTGGTGCTTGGCCCAATTCTCTTCACCATTTTAGTGCTGCCACAGGGACATCGCATAGGTTTAAACAACAGTTTCCTTTTTTTTAAAAAAATTTATCTCTCTTTTTTTTTTTTTTTGCTTATTAACTATCTCGAGGACATTGATAAATGGATGGCTCAAAATTTCCTTCAACTCAACTCAAAAAAGACTGAGATACCTCTGTTTGGTACTGATTCCTCCAATGCTCAAATTCCAGCTTTATAGCTTTATACTCCCATCTCAGTGTAGCAACCTCGGTGTGTTGTTTGACAGTGACCTTACTTTGAACAGCCACATCAAATCTGTCACACGTTCAATCTTTTTTCAGATTAGTAAAATGTAGCCATTTCTGTCAACTAACTAGGGTTGGGACTCGTTAGGATTTTAACGATTCCGATTCCTTACCGATTCCTTCTTAACGGTCCGATTCCTTACCGATTCCTCTTACCGATTCCTACATTATATTCATTATACTTGCTATACTTAAACAAGTATATAATAAACACAAATGCAATCATACAAACACAAAAACAAAAAATACAAATTCTAACTGTTGCACAGTACAATTAGATGAAAATACACATTTGTGTGTGGTGTGTATTTCAGATTTAGAGCTTGTATCATCTCCCTGAGAATATATAACAACAAAAAGTGATTCTCTGATTTCTACAGTAACACTATTGCTTCAAATTAACCACAGCAATGTAATAAAAAATACTTATATGCAATTATGCTTGGGCACTGTTATTTACGTGACAACACCTGAACAGAACACACACACACACATTGGCTGTTTGTTTCTACCGCTCCCCTCACTGGAAGCCTCAGACCTCCCGCCGCCCGCTCCCGTCTCAAACACAGAGGTCTCCTCTCCGCGGAGCACCCACGGCGCACGCCCGGCCTGTTAAATAGCCTGTAACCATAACAACTGTGTGACACAAACTCAATGCTTTAGTAATTAAATATTGGGTTCGGACAGAAATATGCGGCCCGTGCCACACTCTAATGGAAATGCACGTGACGGTTTTTTTTTTACAATCTAGGAACCGTTTGCAGGAACCGTTACTCCAGATGTGATGGAACCGGTTCCAGAACTGGAACTTTGGACCCGGTTCCAAAAAAGAACTGGATCTGGATCCCAACCCTACAACTAATCAATCAATTCATCAATCAATCAATCAATCAATCAATCAATTTTATTTATAAAGCCCAATATCACAAATCACAATTTGCCTCACATGGCTTTACAGCATACAACATCCCTTTGTCCTTTGGACCCTCACAGTGGATAAGGAAAAACTCCTCAAAAAAAACCCTTTAACGGGGGAAAAAAAACGGTAGAAACCTCAGGAAGAGCAACTGAGGAGAGATCCCTCTTCCAGGACAGACAGACGTGCAATAGATGTCTATGCTGATCTGTACAGAACAGATCAGCATAATAAATTAACAGTAATCCGTATGACACAATGAGACAGAAAGAGAGAGAGAGAGAGAGAGAGAGAGAGATGCAGGACAGACGGTAATGACATTACTTTCATTAATGTTGTTGTAAGCTACTAATATTATAGTTATAGTTCTGGCTACTGTGGTACAATATGTTGAAAGTATATATTAATATCTGGCAGTATACATGTGTGACAATAATCATATGTGTATAATAACAGTAGAAGTATGACTAATGACTAATGATGGCAGTAGCAGCAGCAGGAGGCATCTGGCAGGACCACGGCAGCAGCACAACCACACACGTCATGTTATCCAGGCACCGCTGTGATATGAGTTAATCTGAGAGACAGTGGAGCACAAAGACTCCGGAGAAGAAGCCGAGTTAGTGACATCCAGAATGGCCAAGAGCAAGATGCAGTAATAGGATACGAGAGAGAGAAGGAGAGAAGGTGCCCGGTATATTATAGGGGGGTCCTCCGGCAGACTAGGCCTAAGTCAGCCTAACTAGGGGCTGGTACAGGGCAAGCCTGAGCCAGCCCTAACTATAAGCTTTACCAAAGAGGAAAGTCTTAAGTCTAGTCTTAAATGTGGAGACGGTGTCTGCCTCCCGGACCGTAACAGGAAGATGATTCCACAGGAGAGGAGCCTGATAGCTGATGGCTCTGGCTCCTGATCTACTTTTGGAGACTTTAGGGACCACAAGTAACCCTGCGTTCTCAGAGCGCAGTGTTCTGGTGGGATAATATGGCACTATGAGCTCTCTAAGATATGACGGAGCTTGACCATTTAGAGCTTTATAAGTTAACAGTAGGATTTTAAATTCAATTCTGGATTTTACAGGGAGCCAGTGTAGAGAAGCTAAAACAGGAGAAATATGATCTCGTTTCTTAGTTCCTGTTAGTACACGTGCTGCTGCATTCTGAATTAGCTGGAGAGTTTTTAAGGACTTACTAGAGCTACCTGATAATAGAGAGTTACAGTAATCCAGCCTTGAGGTAACAAAAGCGTGGACCAATTTTTCTGCATCTTTTCGGGTCAGGATAGGCCTAATTTTCGCAATATTACGCAGATGAAAAAATGCAGTCCGTGAGGTTTGTTTTAAATGAGAATTAAAAGACAAATCTTGATCAAATGTTACTCCGAGGTTTCTTACGGTAGTGCTAGAGGCCAGAGCAATGCAATCTAGATAAACTATGTCATCAGATAAAGAGTCTCTGAGTTGTTTGGGGCCAAGAACAATAACTTCAGTTTTGTCTGAATTTAACATCAGGAAATTGGTGCTCATCCAGGTTTTTATGTCTTTAAGGCAGTTATGGATTTTAGTTAATTGATTACTTTCTTCTGGCTTCATCGATAAATACAACTGTGTGTCATCCGCATAACAATGAAAATTTATAGAGTGATTTCTAATGATGTTACCTAAAGGAAGCATATATAGAGTAAATAGGATTGGTCCGAGCACAGAACCTTGCGGAACTCCAAAACAAACTTTAGTACGTAAGGATGATTCATTATGAACGTCAACAAGCTGAAAACGATCAGATAAATAAGATTTAAACCAGCTTAGTGCAGAACCTTTTAGGCCAATTAAGTGTTCCAGTCTCTGTAGCAGAATTTGATGGTCAGTTGTGTCAAACGCCGCACTAAGATCTAATAAAACAAGTACAGAGAAGCAATCTGAATATATATTAGGTCTTACAGCTGTGTTTGAGGGCAGATAGGTACTATCTGAGGGCAGGAGGTCATGAATTTTGCCTCTAATAGTTAGAATTTTGTCATTAAAAAAGCTCATAAAATCATTACTGCTAAGGGCTAAAGGAATACAAGGCTCAATAGAGCTTTGACTCTCAGTCAGCCTGGCTACAGTGCTGAAAAGAAACCTGGGGTTATTCTTGTTTTCTTCTATTAATGCTGAGTAATAGTTTGCTCTGGCATTGCGGAGGCCCCTCTTATAAGTTTTGAGACTGTCTGCCCAGATTAAACGAGAGTTCTTCCAGTTTGGTTAATGGGCAATTCCTTTCAAATTTTCGCGATATTTGTTTTAACTTACAGGTTTGAGAGTTATACCAAGGAGCGAACTTTCTTTGCTTTGTTAACTTCTTTTTAAGAAGAGCTACAGAGTCGAGTGTTGTTCGCAGTGAGCCTACGGCGCTATCGACAAAATTATCAATTCGGGAGAGGTCGGTACGGGAAACCTTTGTTACTGAAGGACTTGGTATTGAATTTAACGACGGAGTAATCATTTCCTTAAATTTGGTGACAGCACTATCTGATAAATATCTAGTATAGTAACTGTCGCTGAGTGGCGTGTAATCGAGTAAAAAGAAATCAAAAGTAATCAGATAATGATCCGATAGCGAGGGATTCTGTGGAAAGACTGTTAGGTTATCAATTTCAATTCCATACGTCAGAACTAGATCGAGGGTATGGTTAAAACAATGAGTGGGTTCATGTACACCCTAACTGAAGCCAATGGAGTCTAACAATGAGATAAACACGGTAGCCAGGGAGTCATTATCAACGTTGACATGAATGTTAAAATCGCCTACAATAATAACTTTATCTGATTTAAGAACTAAACTGGATAAAAACTCTGAGACTTAAATAAAGAACCATTCTGGATGACTAAAGGCCTCCAAAAGTCATGCCAAAAGAAAAAAATGCTTTATAAACAATTTTTGCAATTAAGAACCAAAGAAAGTGAACATAAATACAAATTATATAAAAATAAATTGACCACAATCATAAGACTACAAAAGAAAAAATTCTACTCTGAAAAGATAGAAGCTAGTAAAAACAATATACAAAAAACTTGGAAAGTAATAAATCATATTATTAGAAATAAATCCACAAAAACTGAATTCCCAAATTACTTTTGGAATTTCAGTGGATCAAAAGTTGAGCATTTAAAGACAATTGCGAACAACTTTAATGATCATTTTGTTAGTATTGGACCTACTTTGGCAAACAACTTTTTTGTGGACAATCAAAATAAAGAACTCTTTAATGGGTTAATCAAACGGAAATTCTATGTTTCTTTGTGGGATTGAAGAAAGGGATATCATTGACGTTGTAAATAAGTTTAAGAACAAAACATCAACTGATATAAACCTTATTGATATGTGTACACTTAAAGAGGTCATCCATAGCATTGTAAAACCTCTAACCTATATATGCAATCTTTCTTTCCAAACAGGCATCTTCCCACAAGACATGAAACTAGCCAAAGTAGTACCCATCTTTAAAAACTGTGACAGACACAATATGGACAATTACAGGCCAGTAGCTTTACTGCCACAATTTTCAAAAATTTTAGAAAAGCTCTTTATAAAACAATTAGATAACTTTATTGAAAAATATAATATTTTAAATGAACAACAATATGGATTCAGAAAGAATAGAACAACCACATATGCAGTAATGACGATGGTTGAAGAAATAGCTAATGCCATCGACAATGATCTTCATACAGCAGGTATTTTTATAGACTTAAGTAAAGCTTTTGATACTATCGATCATAACTATTTACTGGAAAAAATGGAACACTATGGATTTAGAGGGACAGTTCACGCATGGCTGAAAAGTTATTTAGAAAATAGACAGCAATATGTTCAAATAAACCAAACAATGTCTGAACTTAAACCGGTCACCTGCGGATTGCCTCAGGGCTCCATCATTGGCCCCAAATTGTTTATTCTTTTTATTAATGACATATGCTGTGTTTCTAATAAGTTAAAATGTATTATATTTGCTGATGACACAAATTTGTACTCCTCTGGGGGAAACTTAGAAGAACTTTTGCACACTGTTGAACAAGAGCTTGGAGTGCTTAAAACCTGGTTTGATGTCAATAAATTATCTCTTAATAAAAATCTCTAACATTGAAATAGGAAGGGTTTGGGAGACCATATTCCTCGGGGTTGTGATTGATCACAAATTAAATTGGAAGAAACACGTTGAGTATGTAAAAGGGAAAATCTCAAAATCAATTGCAATCATGTATAAAACCAAAGACATGCTAAATCACAACAGTTTATATTTAATTTACTGTTCATTGATACTTCCTTATTTGACTTACTGTGTGGAAATATGGGGATCTACGTTTAAAACCACAATTGATAAAATTGTATTACAACAAAAACGAGCCATACGCATCATAAACAAAACTGGTTACTATGATCATACTAATCCATTATTTTTAAATTCCCATGTTTTGAAGTTTAGAGACTTGGTTTATTATAGAACAATGCAAATCATGTTTAAAGTAAATAATAAAACACTACCAGACAGCGTGCATAAGTTCTTCATAGTGTCTCAGAGTAAATATGAGTTGAGAGATGGAAGCAAATTTATGTTACCAAAAGCTAAAAAAGAAGTTAAAGGAAGATGCATTTCTTTTAAGGGGGTTCAGCTGTGGAACAGTGCTGATCTCAAACTAAAGCAATGTACTTCCTTTGTTATGTTCAAGAAATCATTATGTGCATTTATATTTAGGAGTTATGGCTGTAACTGAAAAACAAAAAAGGGAAAAGAGTCATGTATGTGCATGAGTACGTATGTATGTGTGTATATATGTATGTATTTTTTTGTTTGTTTGTTTTTTTTTCTTTTCCCACTTGACATCAAGAATTGTGTAGCTCAAGATGCATAGCAGGTGGGCATTAATAAGCTTCGCTTCTGCCTGCTCCTTTTTCAGTCAATTTTGTATTGTTCTTTTCTTTTGCTGCTTTGAAGTATGTATATGACTGAAATAAACTAAACTAAAAAAAAAAAAAAAAAAAAAAAAAAAAAAAGAATTCAGAAACAAATTCAGAATACGGGCCAGGACCACGGTACACTATAACAAATAAAAGTGGCTGTGAGGTTTTCCAGGTCGGATGTAAAAGACTAAGAACGAGGCTTTCAAATGAATTATAATCTAGTTTAGGTTTAGGGCTGATTAACAGGCTAGAGTTAAAAATGGCTGCAACTCCCCCTCCTCGGCCGCTGCCTCGAGGAATGTGGGTATTATTATGACTGGGAGGAGTGGATTCATTTAGACTAACATATTCATCTTGACACAGCCAGGTTTCAGTGAGACTGAGTAAATCAATATGATTATCTGATATTAATTCATTTACTAACACTGCTTTAGACGATAGAGACCTGATATTTAACAGTCCGCATTTAATTCTCCTGTTTTGTCTTTCTGTCACAGAAGAGGTTTTAATTTTTATGAGGTTGTTATGCACAGCTCCTCTTTGTTTAATTTTAGATTTAAATAATTTAGGTGGTCGGGGGACAGACACCGTTTGTATAAAACTCTGAAAACTGTGGCTTGGTAACTGCACTAGAAACTCAGAGAAGCGTATAGGACTGCGACTCTGAGTCCTGATCTCAACTCTGGGATGTCAGGGATTTAAATTACTAATAAAATTTGCCAGGTTCCTAGAGATGAGAGCAGCTCCATCCAAAGTGGGAATGAATACCGTTTCTCCTAATAAGACCAGGTTTTCCCCAGAAAGTTTGCCAATTATTAACGAAACCCACATTGTTGGCTGGACACCACCTGGACAGCCAGCGATTAAATGATGACATGCGGCTAAACATGTCATCAGTGGTCAGATTTGGGAGGGGTCCAGAGAAAACTACGGAGTCCGACATCGTTTTTGCGTATTCACACACCGAGGCAATATTAATCTTAGTGACCTCCGATTGGCGTAACCGGGTGTCATTGCTGCCAACGTGAATAACAATCTTACTGAATCTACATTTAGCTTTAGCCAGCAGTTTTAAATTTGATTCAATGTCGCCTGCTCTGGCCCCAGGGATACATTTGACTATGGCCGCTGGTGTTGCTAACTTCACGTTCCTCAGAATAGAGCTGCCAATAACCAGAGTTTTATCCTCAGCGGGTGTGTCGCTGAGTGGGGAAAAGCGGTTGGAAACGTGAACAGGCTGGTGGTGAGCCGTGGGCTTCGGCTTGGAGCTATGCCTCTGGCGAACGGTTACCCAACCTCCCGGCTGAACAGGCGTTACCGGAGGACCGCTAGCAGAGGCTAAGGCTATACTATGTGGCTCCGCACCGGCTACAGGGGGCTGGCTAACTACCGCAGCTACTGAATGGTTTTCCATGGTGCGGAGCCGCGCTTCTAATTCACTAAGCCTTGCCTCCAACGCAGCAAATAAGCTACACTTATTACAATTACCACTGTCGCTAAAGGAGGCAGAGGCATAACTGAACATTTGGCACACCGAGCAAGAAAGAGCAGAGGGAGAAGCCATTGCTAACTTTAAAGCTAATAGCTACCAAGGCTAGTAACGTGCAAACAACAGCTAAGAGATTAGCAAGAAAGTCGTAGAAAGGAGGAGAGCTATAAGTGCTTAAACAGAACCAGTGTGGGTTAATACTTGAAGTAGACGTTAAAGCAACTGAAGTGAGAAAGCAGAAAGCAGGCTAGTAGAATTCACCAGAGCAGTACGGTACAGAGATGCTGTCACAGAAACACCAGAAATGACACAACTCGCTTACCGCAATACGTCAGCACGTCAGAGAGAGAGGCTTGTCTAACTAACACACTTGAACCAGTCATTCATGCTTTTATTCCATCGTAGCCAGATAATTGAAACTCCCTTTTCTCTGTCGCTGCTAAAACATTTGGCATCAGGGCCCCCAGACACAAAAACTACCTTCCAGAGGGGATTGGATGACTAAGTCTATCTCAGATATATTCCTCTGTCATTATTTCCCCTCAATAATAATAATAATAATAACATGATAGTTCAGCTTGTACTAGATATTTAGTATTATATCTAGTTATACTCAGTAGATTTACTTTTTTACAACCCTATTTGACAACTCTAGTGCTCTAGTCTCTAGAGCACTAGCTAAAATATCTGAAATTAAACAACATCCTTACTTTTTCTTAAAGGCTCTCTAAGTCTTCCTAAGCTTGAAGAGTTTTTTTTCACATACTGCAAACATCTCCTCACGATCCGCTAGCTACATGTCCTCTGAATATGCTGTGAAAAAGTCCGGTCTCTGTAGGCAGCCCAGGCTCCACAAATGGCAACAAAAACACTTCACTTCTGTTTACGTTCAACAATGTTATCAAACACAATGGAGCTTGCTTGCCTTTTAGCCTCATTGTAGCCTGTAGCTCTCTTCACGTGTGCGTGCTTGTGCGAGACCGTGAGACATGGCCATCGCGTTCATGTGTGTGTGCTTGCTTTCGCTGGTCTCGCGCTGGCTGGTTGGTGCAGCCTGGACCAAAATGTTTGTGTTGCCATTTGTGGAGCCTGGGCTGCCTCCAGAGACCGGACATTTTCTTTTTAAGGAGTTGTTAATACTGAATTCAGAGTACACTGTGGACTTTAAGGGGGTGGTAAACACATTTGTGTAATCAGATTTTAAATATCTAATTTGTAAATGGGTGAAAATTACTTTTATCCATATTTTACCCATATCTGAGAGCACCCCCAGTTGTTGACTGCACTCACGTGATAGTTGAGGTCAAGAGCTCTGTATAACAGTTGGTCCCATGTCTGTACCCCCTTTTGTTGCTGAATTATGAGCCTTCAAACATGCACTGAGGTCAAGGTTCAAAGGTCAGTATTTCAAAGCAGGAGCCATGTAGAATCTTCATACTGACATATGTTACTCTCCAGGTTGAGACCTTTCCAATGATGTATTTGGTTTAGCTCTACAACAGAGCTGTTTTTGGACACAAGCCATGCTAGGTCTAGTTTCAGACAGCACTTTGAAGGCCCATTGTATAAAATGACATTTTTTTTGTTTGTTTGCTTGTTTTCTTTTCTTTTTTACTGTAAATAGTTACTAAAATGAGTCATCCTCAGAGAATACAATACTACTAAAAAGTAAACCAATAATAACAATAATGAAATGAGCACAAATAATATCAAAATTATATTGATATTTTGAAATCTATTTACAGAGTGGAATAGTAGCCTGATAGATAACTTAGATACTACTTATTATTGTTTAGACACTATTTATTATTGCTTAGATACTCTTTATTATTGTATTTACTTTTAGCATACTCTACTTTTATCTACTGTATATGTTTTAATTTATTTAATAACTAATTTATTATTATTATTTATTTACTTATTTAATATTTTATGTCATTTATCATAGTTTAGTTTTTAACTCCAGTGTTTCCTCAGTGGGAGTCATCTACACCGGGGGGGGTGGCCGCTGGTTCTGGCTGCTGTGGCACTGGCTTGGGGTTCACTCTCCCCTGGTGGAGTGGAGCGTTCAGACCATCGCCTTTTGGCGGTAACGCTGGGCTCTTCCCCTGCCTGGGCCGGGATGCAGGTTCCTGCTGGCAGCAGGGTTGCGGGGGGCGGCGGCCGCCTCCCGATGCGGCCACCTCCATATGATGGTTTACTCTCTGGTTCTTCCGTGGTCAGCCTTATTTTTTTCTTCATTATTTATTTATTCATTTATTTATTTGATCTTTTATTTTTCATCTATTTTTTTATCACATTCTGGATGGGGTTGAGGGAGGTGAAGGGGTCTGTGGGGGATCTGTTGGGGATGGGGAGGTTCTGCTTTTAACATCCAAAGCACTTTGTGCTACATTTCATTGTATGAAAAGTGCTCTATAAATAAAGATTGGTTGATTGATTGATTGATAATAGTCCGGAAATCCCATCTTCATCCTGTTTATATTGCCATGGTACAAGATTTGATGCACACACACACACACACACACACACACACACACACACACACGATTAATGTCCACAATTATCAGATTTGAAGAAAAAACAAATAGTAATGCAAATAATTATACCAGAATGCACAGTACCAGTACAAACAACTCACAGTAAATTATATCAATATGTACAGTATCAGTACAAACACAGTAGATATGTAAGGGATAATGTCTAGTGAGCTGGTGACTGTTGAAAAATAACTCCTGACAGGGGAATGGAACCCCGACGAACTATACATTATCCCGCTTAGAACATGGCTTACTACTAAAAGATTCAAATGTTACAACTGGCATCAATATTAAACTGCTGGCAGAGTGTATTGACAGAGGAGAGGCGTTCACCAGACAAACGGGAGCGAAGGAGAGGATTTTACTCCACTTCTCCCGGTCGAAGAGGCTGGGTGCCCAGTAGCTGCGGTGGTGGCGATGGCGGCGGCAGTGGAGGCGGGGGGATGGGGGTAATCACTGTCCGAGGGCTGCCGTAGAATGGCAACGAGGATGTCAGCCAACCAACACTCGCTACCCGGTCCCTGGTTATGGCGATTTGTGATGCTGGCCAGCTAGGAATGAACTAGCAGCCAGTACAGTACAGTCCTCTCTTGGCTAGCTAACATTTAGCCGTGTTACTTACTGATCCATTAGAAAGAAAGCTAGCTGGACATCGGTTTTGAAGCCTCTTTGGTCACGGAGCTCCCTCCATCTCTTGAATGCCTGACTGAGGTTTATTCTTGTTTTTCCTCTTCTTTTATCACTCTCCCTTTTGTGCATCCTCGCCTCCTCAGACAGATTAGCTCGTTTTCTTTTGGGAGGCCGTTTTTCACTTATCTCCAAACTTTGTCCGTCTGCCATTGTGCTCCTGACTCAACTATCTCATGCCCTGGCCAGTTCCTCATAAGGACCAGCTCCAGTCCCTGATTGGCTGACCGACCAGTTTGGCAATACAGGACGTGTTTCCCGCCATAAAGCAGATTTTTTCTGCGAAAATTTGTCCCCGGTGGCAGAAGCTTATTGCAAAGATTGCAAAGCCATTAAGTAACCTATGTAAACGCTGATAGTCTGATTTTACTGTGTATACTACCCGTGCAACCCACATTATTTTCATAATGATATATATAGGCAAAAATGCTGTCTGTTGCTTCTTTAACAGAGATAGTGGTGTTTGGATTTGAAATGGAATGAAGCCCACAGACGGCAGACAGTACAAAACAGTAGTCGAATGCGGCACATCCGCACAATGCGCTTAAAGCCCTACGCTATCAAAAGCTGGCTAAATACATTTAGTTTGTTTTATGGCCTTGACATTAACTTATGATATTGTTGAGTTATCAAGGCCATTTTTGTGTTTTTGTGTGTCTACAGAAATGTTAAAGATACCACTGAGGAAAACAAGGTTGAGGTGATGTTGTTGAACCAGGGAAATAGTGTGTACACCACGACAAAAGATCCTAATTGACTTTACATTGGCATTGTTTCCGTGGTACCGGCACGTAATTTCAACCCATTACGTGCTGCAACCACGGAATGTGGTGTTAAGAGGTCGCGGCCATTTCATGTATTTCTGTGAGATCAGGGGGGTATTCCATCAATGTAGCTAAGAATATCCAGAATAAGGTGTAATCTTGAAGTCTGACTAAACGCCAACTCCCAATCAAGCACCAATCTGTTCCATCGAGTGAAATCAGCTGGCTCCAATTGACGCTAATTCAAGCCTCACCTGTTAAGCCTCAACTCATGCACGCACCCAGGGAAAATAGAAAGCCCACACTAGTTGAGTGCCGAAAATGTTGCAAAATGTCAAAAAGCAAAGGAAAGGAGCGAGCGGAGGCTTTTTCTGCAGCAGAGCAAACGCTCCTTATGGAAGTGTATGAGGACTATAAGGACATAATTACAAAAAAAAGGCAATACTGCAGCAATTAATAAAGCAAGGGAGGTGGCATGGCAGAATATTGCCGACAGGCTAAATGTGTAAGTGACAAAGAAAATTCAGCATTTCAGCATAATATCATGTTATATAAATCCCGCATCAAAGGGACAAAATATATGTAGATAAAAACACCTATTAAATCTAACAATTCAAGTATGCCTAATGAAATTCACCAAATGTGTAAATTAATTACTGATAGACTATTTATCACATTTATCTACTGATTCCTATGTAAATTTCAGCTGAACTATTTTATGTGAATCATTGCATTTATCACATAATTGATTGTAGATTATGACATTTCCGAAATGATCAGTTTATAGGAAATAATCACATGACATTTATCTATTGATTGTAGAAAATGACATTTAGCAAATCCATCAATTCAGTGGAGATGAGGAAACCTATTAAATGAATGCAGGTGATATCATTTGGGAGTCAATTGTAAGCTCTATCCCTTATTATATCAAAATAAGGAAAATCCCCTTAAATGTATGGAATGTGCTATAGGATGAGGAACAGACAAAACACAATGGTGTGTGTCCCATTTTAATGTGGCTGCTTTGTGTCATGGTTAATTCATAAATATAAAAGATAACCATATGTTATGTGGTCATCTCAAGCCCTATGCATGATGTATGGTGATGCTAGAAATAATCAAAATGAATAGAAAATACACCCTTTTTACCTCTCTGCAAACAGTTGCCTTACTTAAGCACTATTTGGACGGGATTAGTTTTACATGGGCATGTGGGGTAATGTCACTTTACCACAGGATGTCAGTAATATTAATGGCTGATTCGCACGGGATAAGAAATATCAGTAAAACTACCACAAGTGGGAGGGGTAAATCCATTCACGCACCGCTGTGCCCTCCTGCCATCATGAGCGTATGATAGGACTGTCAAAAGCACCATGAAATTGAGTTTGAATATTTTCGAATTAATTTTATAGAGTTCGAATAATAGTAGAATTTATTATTATTATTTATTCATTTTTACAAAAAAAAACACATAAAAAATAAGATGCTTATTGCTGGCGCAATATGAATGTGACACTCGGATGAAAACACCCGTTCTGACCTCACTGAAGTGCCAGGTATGATCAACTTCTGTCTCGCTATCTGAGCAATGTTTGGATACTTCAGTGCATGGTTTTCCACCACAAGAGTGGATCCTGGCTGGCTCATGGTGGTGTCTCATTCTGGTAACGATTCATCTCTAATTCAAAGGTAGGTAGGGAGGCAGCAGGTGCAACACTCTCCCTGTATGTCTCCCCGAACAGGTCACACATCGCGGACAGCGCAGTGGGTGGTATTGGCGCAGCGGGCTCCTCCGTCGGCGCCTCTCCCTCCCGCTACGTCCCTCTCTGGCCCGGCTCGTGCGCGAGCCATCTCCGCCCAAACGGGATTCGTCGTGATATACGACATTATTGATAGTATTAATTAATTATTAATGATATTCTAATTATCAAATTTAGGTTCGAACTTATAAAAAAATATATATATTTGAATATATTTCTAACTTCGATTTTTTTTTTTTTGACAGCCCTAACACACATATTTACTGCTGGTCTATTCGCACGGGATTAGTAGTACCTGAGGTAATTGTCCTGGACCCTTTTACAGAAGGTAACTAACTAAGGTACTGACATCGTGCGGTAATGATTACTGACATGGCACATTTGGACGGGACTAAAATCTCTGGTAATTATTACTTTACCCCACGTCCCTATGTAAAACTAATCCCATCCGAATAGGGCTTTAGCCTCTCAGCATCACCAACACTTTACAGGAGTGTATTGCTAGCAAACAACCTGCGATGGAAAATTCTGGTATTTGACCATATTTAACCTATAGTGTGTTCTGCATGTTTTGTATAAGGTAACTTGCTATGATGTATGATGTGTGTTGCTCATTTAACCCCTACTGTGATAGCAGTGTTAGATATAGCAGAGGCCTAATGGAAGTAGGTTAAAGGTCACGAGCCAGGGAGGCTCAGACACCAAGATTATGAGCCAGGGAGGACATCAAGTGTCCTTGTTGGTCTTAGGAATGTCAAGGCGCCACATATTTTGACTATTGATGTGCATGTGTTATGGGAACTATAAAGATAGCAGGGCTGGAGGACATCTAGCCACTCACTCACTGACTGACTGTTCATGTGGTTGTATGTGTGTGTGACTCCATTCCTCCTCATCAACAGGATCCTCGATGAAGGGGCATGCCATTATTTCCTAATTTACTCTCTCTTGCTCTGTCTCTGTGTCTCTGGGTGTGTCCCTCTTCTTCTCTTGGATGCACTGTGGTTTGGTGTACATATACAATCTTTTTTTAATGCTTCAGTTTCATTTTATTATAGTTTTGTTTTTATTACCATGGTTTATTTATAAGTTACCATGGTTACTAGGCTGGGATTCAGGTTAACTACCTTGATGGAATGGAGTTGTGGCTCAGGTTGAGTTTAACTTGATGTATCAGGCTTAAGGTTCATTCTCACTGCCGCAATGCGGAAATTCGGGATGGATTTACGGAATATTCGCGCAGCGCTTTTCCGCGGTTAAACCATACACACAGCTGTGGTATGGACGTGGTGCGGAATTTCACGTTGTTGTGTTCCAATTCCGCACAATGTGAACAGGTGTGGGTGAATATGGACGCTAGTAGTAGCAGCAGCAGCAGCAAGCTAGCAAGCTAATGTTTAACAAGCGTCAACATCAGCTTCCTTTAGCACTTACCACTCTCACCGCAGCCACCAAGCTGGACAATAGACTGCCAGACGTTGTCTTTTAATTCATTGTTCATAAAATCAACCCGTCTGTTATCAAAAAGGACGGGGTGCTGTGAAACGAGGTTTATCAACCTTTCTCCCATACTGTCCTGCCTGCCTGGATTTTGGACTCTCCCCGGTCTGCGCGACTATAAACAAACAATTTTATTGGAACTGCTGTGTAGTTCCGCCGGCAAATTCCGCGGGGGGGTCGAAGTCTGGGCAGAAATTTTTTTCACCGCACAAAAGTTCCACCCCGGTGTGCAAACTTCCATAAGAACCCATGAGATCAACTTTTATATTTTTCCGCGAGAATAATCCGAGTGGATATTCGCCCTCAGTGAGAATGGACTTTTAGCCAGAACTATGGTTTTCATGGTTACCGATGTGAGGCTAATCTTAGCCACTTTGATGGAACAGAATTCTGGCTCACATTAGCCAGACTTGGCCATTTAAGCCTGGATTTGCCTTTAGCCTGCTTGATAGAATACCCCCTAGGTTGAAAGCATCTTACAATCCTTGTTTTTGAAAGACCCTATACAATTAAAGTGTATTATTATCATTATTGGGATGATATATTTACAGGTAGATCTCAGTGGAAATAAACTCATAAATTTGTTCAAATGTAGCTATTTAAATCCTCAAATAATAACCTTTGAAACGTCATGTTGTCACATACAGTATTTTTCTAAACTCAGGGAATATGAGCAGAGTTGGACTGGTCCTGTCAGACCCTGACATGGAGAAAATCATCCCCACCTTTGTGTCTTCTTGCCTGCCTGCTGTCATGCCTACGTCAGGCTGCAGTAAGGCCACTGCAACTGCTGTGAATGCTCCCTCCAGGCTCCTACTGACTTGACTTTCAGAGTTGAGTTAAGGTCCTCCTTCACAAATCACAAATCAGGCATGACATGGGGTTGCTTTAAGTTCCATAAGGGAATTGCTTTGGCCATTATGCACCTCAACTGCAGCCCACAGGTCGTCTCAGGACCACTGTCGGCTATTTAGACTCAAATCAAAGGTGATGAAACTTTAAGTTTGGAAAAAAAAGAAAACTTAATGCAGAAAAATGTGGACTGATGACATTCTGGGTATTCTGGTAATGTTGGCAGTCACTTTGAGTCATACATTTTGGTCATGCCAAAAGTTAAATAAATTGGGAGTGATTTTGAAGCTTTACACACGTGCAAGAAATGATTTAAAGGGATAGTGCAGCCAAAAATGAAAATTCAGCCATTATCTACTCACCAATATGCCGACGGATGCCCTGGTGAAGTTTTAGAGTCCTCACATCCCTTGCGGAGATTGGCGGGGGGAGTGGCTAGCACACCTAATGGCAGACGGCGCCCCAGACTAACGTCCAAGAACACAAAATTGAATTCACAAAGTATCTTGATACTGCTCATCCGTAGTGATCCAAGTGTGCTGCAGCCCCGACATAAAATGTTGTTTCGAAAAACGTCATATGAACTCTGTTTTTAGCCTCACTGTAGCCTGTAGCTCTGACTGCTTCTCTGTGCTTTGGAGTTACTTCCCTCCATCTCCCCCAGTCCCCCTCTCCTCACCGCAGCTGCGGTTGCTGGTGCCACTGCAGCTAGCTCAGCTAAAGTTAGCAGCCTCCTCTTTCCACTTCCAGAACATATCCTTGTGGGTGATTCTATGTTTAAGTCCATCGCTATCCCAAATGGCATTACATACTCATTCTCAGGTGCAAAAGTCCTTGATATTCTCACTGATATCCCTCCCATCATTGAGAATCACCCATCTGCCCACACCGTGATTGTACATGCGGGCATGAATGACATCAGGTGCAGGCAATTGATTCAGCTCCAGCAGCACTTTGAACTCCTAGCTGTGACGATTGAAAGCCTTGGCAAAATTTGCATATTCTCTGGTTTAATCCCGACGCTCCGAAGGTGCTCAGAGATGTTCAGTCGTCTCTACAGTGCTGATCGATGGCTATGTCACTTTTGCACAGCATGCGGTTATGGATATATTAGCCACTTCGACTCATTCAACTCAGATAGCTGCCTGTCTGTGCTCTCCCTAACCCACGATTTTAAACTGATTTATTTTTGCTTTGGAGTTACTTTTAAGCTATCTGCTTGGACATCAGTTGTTTTTATTTTTGTTCTTATTAATCTCCTTTAATCGGATGTTATTTTAATCACTGGATGTCCAAGCATTAGGGGTTTTAACAGCCAGACACGGCCTGCTTGACAGGTGGGAAAACTTCCGCCAGCTGACAGCACAGCGATACATCTATGGCTACATCTATGCACACCGATGTGGACCCCCAACTTGTAAAAGCAGACAAAAAGATTGCTGACCTGAAAGAGGACATTCGCCGGCTCTCTGGTGAGCTAAACGACAAATCCTCCATGCTGACCTCCCTCCAGGAGGTGGCTCATGAACAGTCGCTCCAGATCGCCTCACTCACAATGGCCCTTCAGGACACGGTGCACTGGGATCCCAGCGCTTGGCCTACACCGTCCTCCAGCTCAGCACCGAGTCATCGGTGGTCCTGGGTGGAGGTGGTCGGCAGGGGTAAGAGAGCCCCTGGCTGTGCTGCCTCCCCTCCGTGCCTCAGCCTGCCAAACCGCTACAGCGCCTTGGCATCAGACAGAGATCCAGACGCTGGCACTGCAGACGCTGACGCTGCGGCTCCTTCCCAGCCGACTGGCGCTGCTCCAGCCGCTCCCCGCTTGGAGGGGTCGGCCTTGGCGGTGGTACTCCTGCGGTGCTCTGCACAGATGGATCTGCGTCTTCCTCATTGGCACCTGTTGTGGACTGGAGTGCCGCGGCTGCAGGACCCGACCATCGACTCCCATTCCGGGCATCGGCTTCTGCGGCGCGTCAGAGGCTCCTAAAGGAGGCTGTACAAAGATGCTCCAGGGGACTCCTCTCCCACAGCCTGGTTGGCGCTCCTCCTGCAGAGGCCGGCTCCTGCCCCCCCGGTCACGCAGCATGGACTATCCACCTGCCTCATGTGAGTCCGCCAATCTCCATCCTGTTCCTCTTCGTCCTCTTTTCCCCCCTTCCACCGTGTTGTTTGGAGACAGCATCATCAGGAATATTCGTTTTTTCAATGCCACAACTCACTGCTTTCCTGGAGCCACAGTCCCAGTCATCCTTGACAAATTTCCAGAACTTCATTCACTACCTTCCTCCATAAACCGGCTGATTTTTCATTTGGGCTCAAACGACACGGCCCGCTGGCAATCAGAGCTGACAAAAATGGATTTTGTTGCTCTTTTTAACCTTTTAAAAAACTGTGGTAAGTCTGTTTTTATCAGCAGTCCCCTGCCAACACTGTCCCACGGGGCAGAATGCTTCTGCCAGCTCCTCTCCCTCAATTCATGGATCCAGGCTGTAGCCTGTAGCACTTATGGATTTACTTTTATTGACAATTTTAACTTATTTTGGAACCGGTCCTCTTTTTACAGGGCTGACGGGCTTCACCCAAGCAGGCTGGGCAGCCGCATGTTAGCGGCTAACATTCAGCACGCTGTTCAGTGTGCCCCATGTGACTGACAGTTACGTACATTGAAAGCACACGCCCCCCTGCTTTCCTCTTTGGTTCATCCCCAACCCACTCCCACATCCATATCCATCCCAGTCAGAATCTCAAATAGATTTAATAGACCAGCTTCACCATGGATCAATAGCAACCCCAAAAACTTAGTTCCCGTCACACCTGCTTCACACTCAACACACTGTGATGATGAGCGCACGTTTGGCATGAACATTAACTTGGCCGTGCTGAACGTGCGTTCTCTTTTAAATAAAACTTTTATCATAAATGACCTGATTTTAGATAATAAGTTGGACAGTATTCTTTTAACAGAGACATGGCTTGGCATTGACGCACCTGTTGTTCTCACCGAGGCCAAATTTAAATTTTTTATTTTCTACTAGGGGAGGTAAAAGAGGAGGTGGAACTACATCAGTCACCACTGATGCACTGCACTCTACTGAAGTTTCTTTTAACAGCTACACATCATTTGAGTACCATGCCTTTGTTTTTAGCAGTCCTCCTATTCTTTGCATCACCATTTACAGACCACCCCACCACTTCCACCTCTTTTATCACTATTAACAATCATACACACCACCTCTAACAGAATTTTAATAACTGGTGATTTTAATTTACATGTTGATAATACCTCAGATACAATGTCCAGAGAATTTTTAAACATTTTAACCTGCATGGATTTTAAACAACATGTCACACAGCCAACTCACAACAGAGGACACACCCTGGACCTGGTCATAACCTATGGCCTGTCCATTGGTGTGTCCTCTGTTGTTGACCTGGCTGTGTCTGACCACTACTGTGTGTATTTTAACATCACCAGTTTTCAGGAGGCCCCGGTGAGAACAATGAGGAAACGCTACCTAACTTCTGAAGTGGCTGCAAATTTTATCCAGATTTTACAGAGCACTCCTGCTGAAATTTTACCTGCACCCAGTGATTTTATTGTGGACAATTTTAACAGTAAATTAAAGTCAACTCTTGACTCAGTGGCTCCACTTTTAACCAAAACAATAAAAACAAAACCTACACCCCTGTGGAGAAATGATAATATCAAAAGACTGAAAAGAAAATGCAGGAGTGCAGAGAGGTGGAGAAAAACCAAACTGACAGTTCATTATGAAATACTACGCAATCAACTCAAATCCTACAATAAAACAGTCAAACAGGCAAGAATATCCCACTTTTCAAAACTCATTTCCGATCATAAAAACAACCCCAAATTCCTTTTCTTCACCTTTGATCTTTTAGCCAACACCAATTTTAATAAACCATCCAAGATGTCAACAGACCAGGTAAACCCAACAACCTGCCTCTGCGAGGACTTTGCAGACCACTTCAGAAATAAAATCGATGATATCAGATCCAGTCTTTTATCCCAACAGAATGTAATTTTTAACACACCTGGATCATTGCTTTTACCTGAGGAAACACTGGAGAGTTTTGCCCTGGTTGATGCAAGGACACTTGGTTGAGTTTTCTCCCAGGTAAACCCAACAACCTGCCTTTTAGATCCGATTCCCACATCACTTTTAAAAACATTTTATGGATTCTTTGAGGAACAGATTTTAAGTATAGTAAATTACTCTCTTCAGACGGGTGTCTTCCCCATTGCCTTCAAAACGGCGGTGGTGAAGCCCCTTCTGAAGAAGAGTAATTTAGATCCCAACATTTTTAATAATTACCAACCTGTATCCAACTTACCGTTTTTAAGTAAGATTTTAGAAAAACTGGTTTTTAACCAAGTAAATGATTTTTTAAAAAGAAACAATATTTTAGAGAAATATCAGTCTGGTTTTAGGATGAACCACAGTACAGAGACAGCCCTTTTAAAGATTTTAAATGATATCAGGTTTAATGTTGATTCACAAAAACACACAGTGTTGGTACTACTGGATCTAAGTGCCGCCTTTGATACAGTAGATCACCACATTTTATTAAACAGACTCAGAAACCTGGTGGGCCTCTCTGGTACTGTCTTTAACTGGTTCAGCTCTTATCTCACAGATCGATGTTTCTTTGTAAGTATGGATACATGTTCCTCCAGAACACATGAAATTAGGTGTGGGGTGCCCCAAGGGTCAATTTTAGGTCCAATTCTTTTTAATCTATATATGCTTCCCCTTGGGGTCGTCATCAGGAGGCAGGCATCAGCCTCCACAGTTACGCAGATGACACACAGTTGTACATCGCCGTGTCCCCGTGTCACAGGGCCAATTGATACCCTTTTTAACTGCATTTTAGATATCAAGTCATGGATGGCAGTGAATTTACTACAGCTCAACCAGGACAAAACAGAGGTTTTAGTCATTGGTCCCGAAGGCCAGAGAGAGAAACTTTTACCAAAACTACAAGATTTTAAACCTTCACAATGTGTAAAGAACCTGGGCATCATTTTTGACTCTGAGCTTAATTTTATTCCATACATCAAAAATGTAACAAAGATAGGTTTTTATCATCTTAAGAATATAGCCAGAGTCCACCTGTTTCTCTCTCAGGCTAACACGGAGGTACTGATGCATGCTTTTATCTCTTGCCATTTAGATTATTGTAATGCCCTGCTCTCTGGTCTTCCCAAAAAGACCATCTCTAACCTGCAGGTACTCCAAAACTCAGCCGTATGAGTGCTGATGAGGACCAGAGGGCGGGAGCACATTACACCAGTTTAAAAATCGCTGCATTGGTTCCCCGTGCGTTTCAGGATCGATTTTAAGTTTGTTTTTTTTTTTAGTTAGTTTTTAAGTGTCTTAACGGTCTTGCGCCATCTTATTTATTTGACCTGCTTTTATCATATCAACCCTCGCGGATCCTGAGGTCCTCCGGCACCGGCCTTTTAATTGTTCCAAAAGTCAGAACAAAAACCCACAGGGAGGCTGCATTCAGCCATTATGGCCCACATTTATGGAATAGCCTGCCGGAGAGCATCAGGACTGCAGAGACTGTTGATGTTTTTAAAAGGAGGCTCAAGACTCACCTTTTTAGTTTGGCTTTGAACTGATTTCTTTTACTCTTTTAATTCTTCTATTATATGTTATTTTTCATTTCTAATGCTTTTAAATTATTTATTTTTAAATCTTTATGCATTTTATTATTATTAAGTTTCTAAATCTTCATTTATTTTTTTATTTATTATTATTAATACTATTTTAATCTTTAAATCTTTAATTTTTTTCTAAATCCTTACATTTTTATGCATTTTATCACTATTTTATCTCATACTTGTTTTATCTTATCATATTGCCTTTTGGTCTTTTAGTCTTTTAGTTTTAGCTCCAGTGTTTCCTTATGGGGGGCCTCTACACTGAGACGCATGTCCGGTCTGCCCACAGGGACGTCGTCCTGGAGATCCCTCAGGTCCAGAGGACTGGGAGGCTCTGCACCATGTGTGGAGTCTACCCCGGTCTGTCTGGGTCGGGGTGGTCTCTGTGGCGGCGCTCTCTGTGGCCGTAGGCTGTGACGCCTCTCAGTGTGGATGGCTCCCCATAGGTGGTTCTTTCCTCACCTGGTTCCTCAGTGCCCAGCCATGTTACTATATTGACTGTGTGTGTGTGTGTGTGTGTGTGTGTGTGTGTGTGTGTGTGTTTATATGTGGGGGTGGGAGGGGCGGGTTTTCAATATGTATGTAGTATTTTTGGTTTTTTTTTATTCTGTGAAGCACTTTGTGCTGCATGTTTAATGTATGAAAAGTGCTATACAAATAAAGTTTGATTGATTGATTGATTGATTCTGGAAGATGACTGATCTTTACAAACATGATAATCTCCACCTCAACAATAAAGGAATTGTAGTCCTGGCCTCAAAGTTCGCCTGCCATCTATCCAGTCTTGCAGTCTGACGCCATGGCTCTGTTACTGCAGCTTCGCCAAATAAAACTGGATTTATTCGTCTCTGCATATCAGTTCTAAAATTGACCTGTATTCTGCTGCCTACATTCCCCCTAGTCCACTCAAAACTACCACCCCAGCTCTTTCACCACTGTCTGCTGAATGTGCAGCGAGCCCCTTATGTATGGAAGCCCAGACATGCCAAAAATGTTCTCCCGTTCGCTCCATCCCTGTTATTATAAATTGCAGACGACATACGCAGCGAGCAACTGAAGGTTGGCAGCCTCTGGGACAGAGCGTCTCTCACTTTTCTAGAAAGCCCCATAGGAGAGTAAATATAGGCAATTTGCTTCCTATTCGCTGTATCCCCATTGTCTCCCCCACCGCTCTCTCACCAAAAAACTTTGGTCTCCTAAATGTCAAATCTATCAACAACAAATATTTTATCATTAGTGATTTTATTGTCTCTAATAAGTTGGACTTTTTTATGATCACTGGGGGGGACACTATTCCTCTGAATGAAGCCACACCCCCTGGATTTGCTTATTTTAATAAACCTAGGCCCTCTGGAAGTAGGAGGTGGTCTTGCAGTGTTCTATAAGTCAGGTCTTAAATGTCATCCTGCTACTTTTGGTACTTTCAATTCCTTTGAAGCTTTAAGTCTCTTAATCACTGGTCCTCCTTTACTCTGCATCTTAATCTAGAGGCCAACTAAATCAATTAATTTTATTCCTGAGTTTTCTGAGCTTTTATCCATTGTCTTGTCTAGATATAATAGGGTGGTTGTTTTTGATGATTTTAACATCCCTCCCAGTCTCTCACTTCTCATTTTCCAGACCTCATTGACTCTTTTAACCTCACTCAATCTGTTAAGGTTAAGGTTAAGGTTAGACTTTATTGTCCCCAGAGGGAAATTTGTCTTGGACAACAATCAGGGCCTTACCCTGGATCTAGTTCTCTCATCTGGTCTCTTGAGTGTCTTAGTCTGTTGGATATGCCTGTCACTGATCATAAAGCTGTCACTTTTAAAGTACCATTCCAGGTCTGTACTCCTAGTCCCTACACTACAGTAACCTCTTGCATTCTTAATGGTGGTTCCGCTACTAAATTCTGCGACACTTTTAATTCTTCATCCTTTAACTTGTATTTATCTCCTCTTAATCCTAATGCTCTTTTAAATTATTTTAATGATCAATGCCTTTCCATCTTAGATCATATCGCACCGTTAAAAACAAGGACACAAAAACCAAATAACCTCCCTTGCCTCAATGACCACACTCAGGATGCCAGATCAGCTTAATTTTTAGACTTAGGGCCCTATTTAGATGGTCTAAAGCGGACGGCGGAGGGCGCATAATCCATGTCGCAAGTGTCATTGCTATTTAGATGCAGGCACAGTTGTCATTTTCATTCCTGGCGCCCCCGTCATCTAACTAGCAAATGAACTTGCGCTTCTCTGGGTGTGTTGTAAAAATGAGGTGTGGTCAGGCGCAGTCATGGCGCGTTGCTAGTTAGATGACATAAAAAGCAAATGCGCCAGTGACCAACAAAAACCTGGTCTAAAGTCAACGGCGCAGTATTTCGCTGTTAAACAACTTAGTAATATACATCTCTAGGTGGGTGCACAACGCGCGTGCACTCTGCTCAGACACACACGGAGCAGCCACACATATGCAAAAGATAACAAATAAAAATATGATTACAATGTGAAAGGTTATTATTGTGCACATTACAATATTTATCAGAAACACGTCTTAATGGTCAGTCATTAATCAGAATGATCTAATCGCAGTAATAATGATCATCATAATCCGGGAGGTCCAAGCTCGCAGTGTCCGAATATACGGAACTGCGAGCAGACCTCCACGGGCTGATGATGCATAGCCTGTAAAATGAACTTGTCTTTCCCAAATGAATTGTGATCATGTTGGCATGTAAATCACAATATCAAAGATGTGAAAACATTTCATAAACTTTATTTTGACATAAACGCAACAATAACCAGCTTCTGTGAACTAAAATCGTAAACTTATAGCCCTACAAGTACAAATGTATATTTAAAAAAAAAGCTTTTAGAACGTAAAACTGAAGATCATCTTGTCAGGAGGAGGAGGAGGAGGAGGAGGATGCACAGCGGCCGCACAGCCCGCCGCACAGCCGGGGGCACCCGGGGGAAGCTCCGCAGCCCGCGCGCAGCCAGACCAGACGGCCCAGGTGCAGCCACCGGACCAGCCCTTCCTGGACCTTCGGGCGGGGGGGTTCAGGATGCTGGAGAGGGAGCTGGGCTGTCTAACCTCCCGGGTTAAAATAAAATTGAATTACAATTTCTTGACAGCGTTTCTCCCGTGCGCGCGCGCTCTCTCTTTCTCTCTCGCAGTCTCACTCTGTTTCTTTTCTTTTGGCTTTTCTAAGATGAGAAATGCTGAATATATACTCCCTATCTGATGCTGTGGCTGTTTGTGGCTGGCTGAGAGGGATGTGAATTTATTAGATTGCAGCTGTGTTAATCAAATCAGGTTGGGTTTCCATTACGCGTGCCAAACGTGCCAAACGGTGCCAATCCCCTCTGATCTGACATCAGATGTGACGGGACAGTCGATATAGAGATACATTTATCATCTCCTCAGCTGTAAAACGCTTACTCTTTCCAGTTGGTAGGTCCGCCATCTAACTAGCTCTCCACCGTGCGCTCCAATTGCCTCTCTCTTAAAGGGAATTAGAGGTGACACTCTGATTGGCTTATGGAATGATACGCCCAAAACACACCCATGACTAATTCACAGACTAAGTCCAACCCCTTCTAGACCGCCATGGCGCACAGTCTGAAAACGTACTGTCTAACTAGCAAGTGACTGGGACACGCCCATGCGCCGCACGCTGTCCGCCATCCGCTTTAGACCATCTAAATAGGGCCCTTAATCTCCAGAAACAATCATAATCCTAAAGTTCTCTTTGCAGTTATTAACTCTGTTATTCGTGACAACTCCACCCCTTCTCCTGAACCAGATGTTGAGCTCTCTAACAGATTTCTTGCTCATTTTACTAGCAAGGTGGAGAACATCAGGTCCCAAATCCAGCCTGCCTCCCACATTCTTTCCATTCAACATCATAATCCTGCCACTTTTACCCAATTTCAACCAATTACAATGGTAGAGTTAGAAAGTAGTTTCCTACATGAACTCTTCCTCCTGCACCTAGACACCATCCCCACCAAGCTGCTCAAGGAGATATTTCCCATGGTTAGTCCTGTTATCTTGCACATTTTAAATAATTCCTGACCTCCGGTTATTTTCCTGATAGTTTTAAGCATGCCATTGTCCACCCTTAAAAAACCCAATTTGGACCTTCTTTCTTTAAGCAACTACAGGCCCATCTCCAAACTGTCTTTTTTTAATTTACCTTACTAACGTTATCTCTAACACGTATGTACATGCAGTCATTCTCTCAACAATATCCTACTGTCTCCCAATCTGGTCTCTCACCACAAAAGAAATTACTGAACCAATAGCCAGATTGTACAACAGAGTTTATAAGATCCATGGAAAATTTCCCCTCTGGACTCACCATTGTACTGCACTTTCAAATTTGAATGCATTGACCTTTCAGAACTACACAAATAATCAGGCTATTAAATTTTATCATTGGATACAAAACAATAACACGTCTCCAGCAGTCGCTGATCTGGTTCCAAGACACAACATAGGACAGGAGCGCATCACTAGATCAGTCTCCCAAGCACATTTCCCAGCACCAGCTTATAAAAATAGCTATGGTCAGAGATCATTTTTTCACACATATACCAAACTCTGGAATGAGATCCCATATCATATTAGAACAATAACCTCTGTTGTACATTTTAAATGGGCATACAAACACTGCCTGATGGAAGGATACACTTGCAATCACTGACTCAACCCATAATTTGTGTGCACTTCATATAAGTCCATGCCTCTCTATATGTTCATGTTGCTGTTTGCTTTTATGTTTTTTGTTAGATGTCACTGTCTTTGTGATGTGTTTTTGTTCTTTATGTACTGCAGAACAGGAACCTGCTGTAAACCATTTTTAACTGAGTCAGGCCTGATTAATTGTGACTGATCTTTATTATGTTACTTTTAATCTTTTCCTGTAAAAATAAAATGAATGAATGAATCTAAGGTTCTGGAGAACGTAATTTCTTCTCAATTGATTTCTTTTATAAATTGCAATAGTGTTTTTAACTGCTTCCAGTCTGGTTTTAGAGCATTTCACAGTACCGAGACAGCTCTTGTGAAGGTAACTAATGACCTACTTCTAGCTGCAGACAGAGGTTACTGCTCGTTTTTAGTCCTTTTAGACTTAAGTGGCGCATTTGACACTGTTGACCACAGTATCCTCCTAAATCGCCTAGAGAACTGGGTGGGCATCAAGGGCTCAGCTCTTACTTTATTACGATCATACCTCCTCAATAGAACTTCTTTCTGTGGCTCTGGGTAAGTCCACCTCCACAATAGCACAGTTGAATTGTGGGGTCCCTCAAGGTTCAGTTCTTGGCCCCCTTCTGTTCTCTATATACATGCTGCCCCTTGGCCAGCTTATTCAGAATCATGATGTGCTTTATCATTTTTATGCGGATGACACACAGTTATACTTACCATTAAAACCTTCGGATCCTAGCTGCTTAGTCAAACTTAATTCGTGCTTCTCTGACATTAAATCCTGGATGTCCCATAATTTTCTTAAATTGAATGACGTCAAATCTGAGGTCATTCTATTCGGTCCCCCACATTCTGTCAGCTCTATTGGAGCAAACCTTGCCGATCTGTCAACGAACATTACACAGGCTGCTAGGAATCTGAGGGTAATATTTGACTCCAACCTCTGTTTTGAGAACCAAGTCAAAAATGTTGTCGACTGTTTCTAACAGTTGAAGATCATCTCTAAAATTAGGTCATTTTTTATCTTTTGCCGATCTTCAAAAAACTATACATACTTTTATATTTTCTTGACTCGATTACTGCAGCGCATTTTATTCAGGTATCAGCCAGGGCTTCCTTCACCGTCTCCAGTTGGTCCAAAATACTGCTGTTCATCTCATTACTGGGACAAAAAGGTATGAGCACATTACCCCTGTGCTTGCCTCCCTACACTGGCTCCCAGTTAGCTTTCATATTGATTTTAAAATTTTATTACTTACCTTGAAGGCATTAAACAGCCTTGCTCCCAGTTACATACTGTATCTGCATTATTGAACTGGCATGTGCCCCCTCGACCCTTAAGATCCACAGATGGAGCCCTGTTGGTCACTCCCAGGTCACAGCTTGTGACAAAGGGTGATCGGGCTTTTGTTGTCAGAGCCCTCACTCTCTGGAACTCCTTGCCCACTGAACTCAGACATACTAGGTCTCCAGCTTCTTTTAAAACTCTTCTTAAAATTTTTTTCTTTGAGAAAGCTTTTCGAAATGTTTGACATGTTTTTCATACCTCACCGACAGACATCAGTTCATCCATGTCAACAACTGCACCTCCTCCACCATCCTCCTGCTTCAAGGTCCCTCAGGGCTCGGTGCTTGGTCCTTTCCTCTTCTACTTACTCCCCCTTGGTTCTATCATTCATCCTCATGGTCTCCATTTCCACTGCTACGCTGATGACATCCAAATCTCCACAAAATCCATCACCCCGACCACCAGCTCTACCTTCACCAACTGTCTGACTGAACTCCAATCATGGCTGCTCAAACTGAACTGTGACAAATCTGAAATAATACTCATCGGCCCAAAATCCCTCTCTATATCAACACAAAACTTCACCCTCAGCATCGACAACACCACCCTCTCTCCCTCCCCATTCATCTGCAACCTTGGTATCTTTGACAATAACCTCTCATTTGAACATCACATCAGCTGCCTCACCCAAACTGCCTTCTTTCACCTCAGAAATATTGCCCGTCTCCATCCATTACTCTCCTTCTCTGCCGCTGAAACTCTCGTCCATGCTTTCATCACCTCAAGACTCGACTACAGCAACAGCATCCTCTACGACTACAGCAACAGCATCCTCTACGGCTCATCATCCAAAGTCCTCAGCAAACTCCAATACATCCAGAACTCTGCTGCCCGCCTCCTCACCCACACCCGCTCCCGTAAACATATAACCCCTGTCCTGTAAAACTTACACTGGCTCCCTGTCCTGTACAGAATCAACTTAAGGATCCTCCTCCTCACCCACAAAGCCCTCCACAGCCAGGCCCCCTCCTACCTCACAGACATGCTCCACCACCACGCTCCCGCAGCCTTCGATCATCCGACAAAAACCTCCTCTTGCCTCCACACAGGACCAAACACTGAACCTGGGGTGACAGTCTTCTCCATAGCCACCCCGTCCCTCTGGAACACCCTCCCTATACACATCCGTGAATGTCCAAATCCATCCACCTTCAAATCACTACTTGAAACCCACCTTTTCAAATCCACTTTTAACCTTTAAACATTAGCTTTTCGTTCTCTGTTTCTCATGTATCCCCCTTTTTTCTTTTTTCTATGTTTTGCTCTATGCTTTTGCACCTTGTTGTTGTTCATCATCCTTGTCTTCTGTTTATCTCTTCGCATCACATGTATGTACTTCTTTTCTTTGTTTAAATGTAAAGTGTCTTTGAGAGCTGTAAAAGCACTATATAAATAAAATGTATTATTATTATTATTATTTATTTATTTATTTATTTATTTATTTATGTTTTTATTTACTGTTTTTAGTATTTTCAAAGCAATGTTGGGATTTTTATTTACTAAAAAAAGTATGTCTCTGTTATACTTGTTTTGAAATGTGATTCAATACTAACTATTGCAATATTATTAGAAAATTACAGAAAATCATTGAATTGAAAATACCTAATAAACAAATGCAAATATGAAAACTTTATTGTCCAGGATGTGGAAAATTTCCTTTAGCATCACCATAACACATGCCATAAAGACATACAGAAAAACATGCACTCCTAGCACCGTTAGGCAAGTGACTCTCAAATTGTTATGTAGTACATGTCACTAGTTACCTTCATTTTAAAATAATACTTTACAGTATTACTCTCTGTGTAGAGTCATAGCCTAAGCCCTTTTTAAATAGTAATTGTGCAAATTTACAGGAAAGTTCAGTCAGTCTTCTTTCAGCATTGGCAGTATAAAAACAAAATTGGGGAGTGCAGCAAAATGCTGCCTGCCTACTTTTGTTCATACAGAATGTGCCTTTTCTGGGGCAATGGGGGCGTGAACAAGTAACAAAACGTGTAGCTCAGTGTGTGACGTAAACACTGACATGCTCCGAGGGAAGCCGCGGCTGGTCAGTCCTTCGGCAATTCTCTCATAAGTTGGCCCGTCCTTCACCGTCCCCGTCATTTGATGGTTAATGGCCTCTTCATTTGTGAGGACAAGGAGGGCGCGCAATTCCTTGTCTCCCCAGTTGCCCATCTTTACTGTAGTGTCTTTCAGGTTTGCGTTTCCCTCTTGCTACTAGTACTAGCTGCTCATTCCTGCTATCAGCTGTTTCCTGTTTATCCACCGCCAGTGGGTCACACTTGCGGCGTTGTCATAACCAAGAAACGTTGTTAATTTAATCAGTTTGTCTTGTGTCTATGTTGTCTTGTGATTTCCTGTTTTATTTTGAAAGTTAACTCTCCTCTCGTTACAGGCAACTTGCTCCTTTCCCTCTGTGTTTTCCGGCTGGTCTGATTGTCTGCCCCGCCCCTGATTGTTTCCACCTGTGCCCTTACCCTGTGTGTATATATTGTCTGTGTCTCCCCTTGTCTTGTGCCAGTTCGTCTTCTCCTTCGTGTCAGAGAACCAGCGTCATATCCATGCCATTTTGCCATTGCCATTGTCAGGTCTTGTTATTTTGATACTTTGTTCATGTTTATTTTCTGTTTGATTTTTCATAGTGATAGTTCAGCCTCAGTAGAGTGATTTTCTGTTTGTTTTTTCATAGTGATAATTCAGCCTCAGTAGAGTGATTTACTGTTTGATTTTTCATAGTGATAGTTCAGCCTCAGTAGAGTGATTTTCTGTTCGTTTCGTAGTCTAGCGTTTATTTCCTAGATCTTTTTTGTTCTTAGCTTTAGTGTAGGTTTTCCTCTTTCAAGAGTGATTTTCATTTTGTATTTAATAAACTTTGATTTTGTACTTTGTCTGTTGAGTCGTGCTTTTGGGTTCAGGTCCCTTGATCGGTCGTGACAGGCGTCATCAACAGCTCCTCCCACAAGTCATCAACAGCCCCTCCTGTGGCGGAAGGGCGCCTCGTTCTTTTTAAACCAAAAAGGTTCCGCCAATATGTCTACCCTATGAGGTGGAAAATTGGGCACCTTGGATCAACTCGCCAATCCGGCTCTGTGTGTCTAAATGCTTGCAGCTTGCCGGCAAAACAGCCCAGCCTTTGCTGAAAATCTGGCAGTGTAAAAGGGGCTATAGATTACTTATTATATTTCTTTTGTGTTACTTTGACCAAAATGAGCTCAGAAGAACTAATGTTGATTTTAAATGGACGAGGGTCATGCTGTTTCACAGAAAGGTAATCAAAGCACAGAAGCTCCAGTTTATTACACTTGATTTCAAATTCAGCGCTGCTGAGGTCTGACCAATGTATCAAAATCCCCTGCTTATATTAATAATAGCCTGATGATATAGAACCATTAAATACCTTGGACCATTTAAAATAAATGAATAGCCTTGGACACAAGGAGGGTCAGGCAGAGGATCGAAGTCTGATAATTATGAGATATGGATAAATATCTGTGAGCCTATGACATGAAACACAATAAACAAATATTAAGGTTAGCACAACAAATGGAATGGCGTATAAGTCAGTCACTATGACGAGTGCAAATTAATACACCAGAGCTGGAAGACTCACCTAATTCCTGGTGTACCGGTCAGCTACAACAGCACAGGAGAGAGAGTTATGCATAAGAACGGGACTGTGTGTTGGTGTTCTGCTGCTGCTCTGCTGTTGTAGGGAATGTGAATGGAAAAACGTCACCCAGATGTGCAGATCACTGGGACGAGGAAAAAACAAACCGGAGGCCAGCGTCTTATTCCCGCCTTGGGATGCAAAAGCAGAATTTGATACATTGTAGACGTTGCAGGTTTATTGATGGAAACACACTGAACATGATGACACACAGTGCAGCATGACCCAGATGTGCTGATCACCAGCACCTTTCTATGTTGTCTGAAATGACATGACAACACACAGCAACCCTCAAATGATATTTTTTCTGGTGGCACACTGGTGGAAGTGGAGCAGTATGGATCAGTGTGTATAATGAAAAATGAAAACAAACAGTTTATTTCAGATGGTAACGTGTTAGGTGACATTGTAAATATAATAATATTCCCCCAAAAATACTGTTATATTACTTTGTCACTGCTAATATATTACAGTAACATGTTACTTTTGTAATGTGTTACTCCCAACACTGACTATAGCACATCTCATTACAAACATTCATACAACCACATGTAGGCTATGCAAAAATGGAAATACAAAGAGCTGTAAGAAGTCTTGGCAATACACATT
The DNA here is from genome assembly GCF_041903045.1 of Epinephelus lanceolatus. NCBI lineage: Eukaryota > Metazoa > Chordata > Actinopteri > Perciformes > Serranidae > Epinephelus > Epinephelus lanceolatus. The sequence continues at coordinate 1,341,008 of NC_135740.1, forward strand.
AATAAAAACATAACTCACAAGTCAGTGAAAAACACAATATACAAGTGTCCACGGAATTAAATTGACCTGCTGTGCAAAGAGCTGCAGCAAAGTATCAGGAGCATCACCATGTATCATTGGCCTATGTGTAGATCCCAGTTATATTTATGACCTTAACAGCACTTGGTACAAAGGATTTCTTGTAGATATGTTTATGTTGTTGTTAATGTGGCAGCTGTGGCTCAGAGGTAGAGCGGGTCGTCCACCAATCGAAAGATCAGCGGTTCGATCCTGGGCTCCTCCAGGCTGCAAGACGAAGTATCCTTGAGCAAGATACTGAACCCCAAATTGCTCCCGATGTTCAATCGGTGTATGAGTGTGTTAAAACTGAGTAGCAGGTGGCACCTTGTATGGTAGCCTCGGCCACCAGTGTATGAATGTGTGTGTGAATGTGACTCGTAGTGTAAAAAAAAGCGCTTTGAGTGGTCACTAGATGACTAGAAAGGCGCTATACAAATGCAGGTCCAGGTCCAATGTCTAGATCATGAGGCACAAACAGTGGTAATTATTAGAGTGATTTGTCTTAATTCAAATTGTAAATCCTTACACACGAAAAATGTGATCCACTTTATGTAACCTTTTGGCAAAATAAAAGAAAGTTGTTATAAAAAATAAATATATGTAAATAAAAAGTAAATATATGTCTGTATTTGGTGTTACATGCAAATATTATTTCAATGCATTATCTACTGGTGTGTGTGTGTGCGTGTGTGTGTGTGTGTGTGTGTGAGTGAGTGAGTGTGTGTGAATGATTGTGTGAGTGAGGGAGTCAGGGAGAGGGAGAGAGAAGAGAGAGAGAGAGAGACTATTCTCTTTATCACTTATTGTTGTTTATTGTTTATTTTACAGACACACAAATGCACACACACACACACACACACACACACACACACACACACACAATTCTTTTTTTTTAATTTATTTATTTTATTTTTCTTAAGTTTTATTCTATATATACCTATGAAGTTTATTGTTGTTTTGTTTCATTGAGTCTTTATGCTTTGGCAACATAGTCTTTGTGACATTCATGCCAATAAAGCAAATTTGAATTTGAGAGAGAGAGAGAGAGAGTGTGTGTGTGTGTGTGTGTGTGTGTGTGTGTGTGTGTGAGAGAGAGAGAGAGAGAGAGAGAGAGAGAGAGAGAGAGAGAGAGAGAGAGAAAGTGAGAGAGTGTGTGTGTGTGTGAGAGAGAGAGAGAGAGAGAGAGAGAGAGAGAGAGAGAGAGAGAAAGTGAGAGAGTGTGTGTGTAGTGTGTGTGTGAGTGAGTGTGTGTGTGTGTGTGTGTGTGTGTGTGTGTGTGTGAGAGAGAGAGAGAGAGAGAGAGAGAGAGAGAGAGAGAGAGAGAGAGAGAGAGAGAGAGAGAGAGAGAGAGAGAGAGAGAGAGAGAGAGAGAGAGAGTGTGAAAGGTGATTATGTTAAGGTAACTTTCTTGTAATCTCCAATATGTGACTCTCAGGGATTTAAAAGAAAATATTGAGAAAAATGTCCCTCCAAGCAAAAAAGGTTCCTGACCCCTGCTATGGAGAAAACCTGGAATGGGGGAGGGGGGTAATAGCAAGTTAGTTCTGTGTGATGGTGTTTATTTCATATTTCCTCCAATCAATGTAAATGACAATCTGAATAATTTACTTTCACAGGCATCAGCAAAGATTGTGTCTCTCGGATTGCTCAATATTATGCTAAGACTGCTGAGGCACGCCCAGAGAGAATAGGTGGTCCACAGCAGAGTAAGACTGGGAGGCGTGTGATTATAGGTCAGCCACAAAAACATGTGTCACGCTAAGAGAGACTTTAAGATCAGTGAAGCATGCATGCTTGACTTAAGTACCAACAAAGTTGGTTTCAAGACAGCGTACAATGGGGAGTACTGTTTCCACAGTGTGTTAAAACGGGGCAAGCGGTGGGCTGACCTGAAACCTGCGTTACTTCCGAAGCAGACCACTGTGAGGGCCGCAAAGAAGCACGATGTGCTGGCACTATTGGGAGCAATAGGTGTGTCTGACATGGCGAGGGCTTTTTATGATGATGCACTGTATCAGGTGAATGCCAATGCAGGTCAGAGTGATGAAGATGCAGAGTAATGCATGGTAAAGTGACTAAGATCTCTCTCTCTCTCACACACTCACACTCTCTCTCTCTCTCTCTCTAAGACACTCACACACACACACACACACACACACACACATACTGGTTTTTGTTAATTAGGAGGACTATTTTTTCAAACCAATTTTTTGCAACACTAAACAGTCACCCCTTTCCACCTGTGCTAGAAAGATGTAGTAAATCTTAAAAAATCCTATTTGAGCTATACAACACAAATCTCACTTCAAAATTCGAACACATCAGAACTCAAAATACAAGAACCTGACACCATGCTGTATTAAGAGGACAAACGATAATAAGGTACTTAGCTCCGCCCATGACACAAATAGTAATTACCCGGGCCAACTTTATTTGTCAGGACCATGGCCATACACATACACAAACATGCAAGCTCTGTGTATTAAAGGGTCAAACATGGATAAATGGAACCTTAAACAGACAAAAATGGACTGTGTGATACAGTGCCTTCACTTAAGTATTAGAGCAACAGAATCCATACTATTTGTGAACAGAAATGAAAATGAATGGCAAAATGAAATTATGCATGTCGACACGTGTCTGGCTTGAGAAAAGAGAGTAAAACTAATGTGTCTTCTTGAAGAACTCAAGGGACAAACACCTATCTTTGTCCTTGCAGAGAGCAACACTGCACACTGCACACAGCGTCATGTCAGGAAAACAAAGATACATCTGATGTTTAGCATTCAAGCAGTGCAAGAGGGTCAGAAGCTTCAACCCCCCCCCTTTTAAACTCAATGTCACAACCGCGACTCTGGAACTGTTAAGCCAACTGACAGATTACACATAAACAAGTTACCTACAGTATCTTCTCACAGTAGAAATAAAACTAAATCATGTTGTATAAATACAACACCAGACAATATATACTGTACAGCTCTCCTCTCCTCCACAAGCTGAAATATTTAAATTGTCCACCAGTGATGTATTCAGAACACAGAGATTACTCATGTTCTAACCCTGAATATTCCATGTGTCCTGATGACATCACTAGTGGACAATTCATCACATTTCCATATTTTAGCCAGGATTTTCTTTTCTTTTCAAAGTCACACCACGATTTCTTACAAAGTCTCTTATGTTTTGAATAGAGCGACCAGCCACAGCAGGATCTTCTACCTTCTTGCATTGCTGGCATTCAATCATAGTTGCCATTTTTCCTTTTTTGATGTGTTAGCCAAAATGTCTCATGACCGCGGCAACCTCCATGGGAGACCATTGATGCTTTTTTGCTCTCCTAGCACTTTCCAGAGAAACTAGAAAAAAGACAAAGAAATCATCAATGAAAACAAACTCTACTTTTAAATAAACATTTTTTTAAAGTAAGGAAATTTGTGTTAGGTAAATTATGTATTTGTTGAAACAATGTTTCTTGGCTATAAATCATGTACTGATGTAATGCCTGTTTTTCCCCCTTTTAAAATGTGCATTCATAAAGAACATGCATTAGTGGGACGCAGTGGCTGCAGAATTGAGTATGTGGGTTGCACCGATGACGATTAATTTCTGCTAATGCCAAAGAGCTTATTCTGACTCTTGCTTTGTAAGTTTGGTTGATTAGATGATTGAATTCTGAAGAAAAGACATATTGGTAATTTAAAAATGTATTCATTTGACAAACCCTCCTCCTCATGCTGGTCCCTAGCCTTGTTTTTCCAGTGAGGGAGATCCCGCTCAGCACCTTCACACTGACTCCACCAAAAGATGTTTCTCTACAGGTGCAGCATCAGCATAGTGTTCTTCACATCTTCTCCACACTTTGACTATGATCCAACTGCCATAGGCAGAATCTTGACTCATCGCTGAACATAATGTTCTTCAACATGTTCAGGTTCCAGCCTACGTGTAGCCCAAATGGACGTGTCTAGTCCAGATTCTGCCTATGGCAGTTAGATTGTGGTCTAAGTGTGGAGAAGACGTGGAGGCCCAGTGGTTGAGAACCCTCGTTTACTAAATCAAACTTAATAGCCGAATTCGAAAATATATTGTCATTGCTTTGTTTATTACAGTTTTTTTGATGCTTTACTAATTTGAAAAAGCTAACTATGTGAATGCATTACTAAACAGATTAAAATAGGCATAGAGAAAGTAGTTTAAACATTTGTCCCATCACTGATAACTAAATTATACCTATTTTCTAGCATCTGAACATTGATAGTTTAAAAAATATTCATTTTAATATAAGATACAGTTCTTCATGGTATGTACATGGTATTTTATCTAATTAAGTCAGTTGATATAATTGGCTAACTGAGTTGTAGGATTACAGTGTCCTGCAGAAAGATGAGAATGGTCACCATATTGCCTTTGGGTGGTGTGGATAATTTCTTTTGACCATGCTTCAGTTATGCTTTCATGCTTAAGTAACTTGGTGTTTAGTAACTTTTGTGTATGTGTAGCAGCATTTATCAGATTGTTTATTCGTTTTCTTTTTTCTGCTGGGCTCTTTGTCCGTCTTCTTTAGTTTTCTGCTGGGCTCTTTTTCCTTCTTCTTTTGTTTTCTGCTGGGTTCTTTGCCCTTACCATCTGTGTTTTCACTTTGTGCTGAAAAGAAGAAAGAAAAGATTAAAAAAACAAAAAACAACAATTGTCACTATAAGCATTTATTTGTTGTAGGTAGGTTTCTCAAATACTGTGAAGTACAAGATGCTCCTTTATGGGGTCAAGCAACTAATGGACCCTTTAAATCATGAATTTAGTCTTTGTTAGGTGAAATCCAGATTTGCAGCCTGGACTTGTATTTCCCGGTGACATATATGGATGCGTGCTATGTCCAGTGCTACTACAGCTTATACCAAAAGACATGGAGCTGACTTATGCACTTAAATAAGACTCCAGTGGTGAGTGGAAAGTCGACCAGCTCATCCAGTTTCTGCAAAACAAGGTTTAGAGCAGAGAGAGCACTCCAGCTGAGCAAACCAGGTAACTAACAAAGAGACATTCCACCAAATAATAAATTCTGTATTAGATCAGCCCACCACACTCTGGTCCCCTCCCTTTGAAGTGACATGGATAGATATGAAGGGCCCTTGTATGTCAAATCCAGTGGTCAGCCTACCAAAGCCTTAAACGCACTTTTCACGCTGACACTGTATTCTAAGTTAGTGTCAGATCAAACAACTGAACATTTTCTTTTAGCCTTAGAGAGATTTGTAGCCAGGCAAGGACTGTGTAATTCAAATAATGCTAAGACATTTAAAAGAGCAGACCAAGATCTGAAATAGCTGAGGAGGTCACTCAAAGGATCAGAGCTTACAGAGTTCTTCACTGACAAAGAAGAAGTTTATCCTTTAAAGAGCTGCTTGGTGGGCCGGCTTCTGGGAGACACTTGTGAGGTCGGTGAAAACATGCTTGAAGAGGATCCTGGGGAGAAGTTTACTGAACTTCAAGGAGTTGACAATCATGCTTACAGAGGTGGAGGCCATGCTGATGTCAGTAGCGATGCATCAGTGCTCCAGCCACTCAAACCTTCTCACTTTCAGATGGGGAAATGACTTGCGTCCTTACCACCAAAGACTTTGTTACTGCAATCTCATGCCACAAGTGTGAGCAGAGAGGACATGGGATGGAGATATCTGCAGAGGCTGTCAACTAGTTTCTGGAACTGCTGACGAAAGGACTATCTGATGGACTTGGAGTCAGCTCACACGCTGAAAGTGGGAGATGTCATATTGATCAAAGAGGGCAACACTCCCAGGCAGACTTGGAAGATGGGCAGGATAACTGAGCTGTTTCCTGGTAGAGATGGACTCATATGTTCCTGTACTGTTCGTACCTTCACAGGCAGTGTGTTAAGGAGACCTGTTGCTGATCCTGATCCTTTGATGATGCTGATGTATCCTTTAGAGATTTGTTAAATATAGGCTAATTAGTGATAAACAGTTGTTCATCAGGGGGAGGATGTAGAGAAATGTTTAAAACATTTAAATACAGTTCAAGTTGGATTTGTGTGTACTTTAAAATCAGCTGAAAAGGAAAGTTAAAATATGGTTTAAGTTAAACCATATTTACATTATTTACAGTGATTGAGAAATAAACAGTTGAAGGGCTAAGAACATTATTTGCTTATAAGTTAATTCATCATGAATGATTTGATAGGAAGTGCTTTTATTTTGAAGTGGAAGCGCAAGCTGAGACTCTGTAGTTGCTGTCGTGTGCACTGAAAAGCGGCAGCCATGCCTATGTTCATTGTTACACTGCAACGTTTTAATGAGTAAATTGTTAGATTGAAAAGAGTGTCCTGGTCATCATTTAAAGCTTCTACTGTACTCTACATCCACATCACTTGAAATTTAGCTCACATGTCTCCCATTTATCTCAATTGTTGCTGTGACAACTAAATTGAAACAAGTGAAGGAGGTCTGAATGCACTGTGCATTATTTCATAACCTAAAAGCAATCAAAAAAAGGTGACATGTTAGTAGACTCAGGATCAGGGCTAACCTCGTGATAATGGCGCAGACATGCCTGGAGGTTCCTCGACAGGTTGCCTAGCAATCAGCAGTCCTGCAGAACCTGTAATCAAATGTAATATACTTCATTAAAAACATACACACAAATAACAAAAGATGAGTAGAAGTATTACAGAGCGAATTTGGTTAACTTGCCATGTGCAAATTAGACAAAGGTAATGTTTACTCTCCTGTATCTCGTTTCTCCTAATAATAATTAAATATCTTATGATTCTTTGCCTCTTCCACTGAAACTTTTAATTTCATGGGACTGAATTTCATTTGGCGTGTGCAGTCAGTCTGCTTTCGTCCAAACTCTTCACAGAATAAACCAGGAAACATTCAAAAATCTAATTGGCATACTACACCCTTTGCCATCTTTGCATGTGACCTCATATCAGCCCACCTGTAAAATGCAAACCAACTGTGTGTGCAGTCTGTTTGTATGAGCAGTCAATTGCTATCTGGGACCTAAGTCGATAAGGCCCTTACTATTTTCTTGTATTTCAGACACCAATTAACACCCCCTCAATTTGTGTCTGAAATACAAGAAAACAGTAAGAGATTACACAGTTACTGACTTGACAGTGAATTTACAATTGGTTAGGGATACATCATAGCAAGTAGTTACACTGTTAAAAGTCTAACCATCTGGTGACAATAAATACGTGCCTGGAGCTTCCTCAACAGGTTTCGTCGTTCTTTTCACCTCTGCAGAATCTGTAATAAAGTTTAACATTAGTCATGTGATTTCATAAATAAAACAAATTCAAGAAAAATCACACTGTACTTACCAGTCTGTGGATATGTGAGATTTCCTTCATCGACCTCTCTCTCTGCATCGACCTCACTCTCTGCATCGACCTCTCTCTCTGCATCGACCTCACTCTCTGCATCGACCTCTCTCTGCATCGACCTCACTCTCTGCACTTGAATCGGTAAACTGTAGGTTATCTAAGAAAATTAATTAAATTACCTTGATGAATAATGAGATTCAAGTGCTATAGATTTCCTACATACAATGTGTGTTCCATTTTGCTAAAACACATTTGCTAGAAACTTCTAATTTTTAACTTAAAATGGCCTTACCTTCGATTTCAATCTCCTCAAGTGTTTTGCCTTGAAGGCTTCTGAGAGACCCTTTCTCCATGGCAAGCAGTAGTTTGGAGATTTTGGCCAGCTGGGTAGTAGCCTCTGGAAGTCGGTAATACTCCTGATGAACGCCAATGTCGTGGCCAAGGAAGTCAGCAACCTGGTCTAACTCATGATTCTTGAGGTTCAAGATCTGTGACAAAGTTGCGACATGTTTGCGTAATTGCATCGACCTGAGGAGCTCAGAGTTTTCAGCCCCACATTCACTTGCATAGAGCCTCAAACAGTCCTGTCCTCTGTAGGGAGTCAGACAATGAGGTCTGACAAACAGGAACAGGTTTTCTGCCAGAACACCACAGTCTTTTCTTTTCTCTATTAGGCATGTTATGGCCTTCACCATGTCTGGTGAAAGTAACACTGCAACTTTCCAGCCTCTTTTACCCCTTAATTCAACACGACTGAAGTGTTGACAAAGGTGAAGTTCAAATTGTGTCAGTCCAAAAGCGACATCCTTGTGCAGGGCACTTGTGTCTCTCTCCAGAAAGCCATTCAGCGTCATCTTTGAAATTTCTCCCCCTCTTCTCCTGTTAAAAAGTATTACATTTGCCATGGTGGCTTTACAAAGTTCACTATATGATTTTGGTGAACTGTGGTCTTCCAAGTCCTTCAGTGCTTGTTCTGTAGTCTTCTCCAGATGTCTATGAAGACGCTGAACATCTTCTGTAAAAGGAAGAGTGGAAGGCTTGTTAAAGTGTCGCTCATTCAGCGTAATTAAAACGGTGTGGGAGATGAGTTCAGACCACTTTGTAGCATAGAGGGGTTTTGAAACTCTGGGTTGACTTTATCAGGTTACTGTCTTGTGCCATCAGTGCTCTGCAATGTAAAATGTCACTGACTTTCTGCAGTGAGTGACCCAACTTTAATGCAAGGCTTGGAGTACGGTAGCAGTGCTTTTCGTCATCGTACCCAGACACTTTCTTGACAGCTTTGATCACCACATCAAAATTTGCAGGTCTCACAGCATCCTCAAGAGTATACATTGAGAATTCCTTGCGAAGCGTAAGCAGACGTCTTCCACTTTCTCTGAGTGTCTGGCGAATAAAGTCGTATTTGGTGGGATCCTGTCCATGTTTGGTAAAAAATGACTGGGCCAGCTGAAAAATAGAGAAGTCACTTCGCACAGTAGCAGTTATCTCATCATCTTTCATGACAGCTAACATCTTCCAAACACCTGGGGATATTTGCTGACACAGAGCTGACTCATTCATAGAGGCCAAAGACAAGACCTTTTTTCTAACAATCTCTGAATTGGCTTCTTCTGGTTTTGAAGAACATTTTTTAACACGTCGCCACAGATCTCTTCGGAGATATAATGCCTGGCAGTACATGCAGTGAATATAGTCTTTTGCATTGTATTTTGTCTTTGCTGTGCGTCTTAGTTTCAGCGATCCAACTCCACTTGCTAAGACCTCTGAGTTATGCATGTGGTTTCCCTTGTTGCGTAGCTTTATAAGCATTTTCTGGCGCTGTTTGGACTTCTTGGAAAGACTTAAAACTTGAGCAACATCTGCATGTGTTTTCTCGTGACGTTTTAGGTGACGTGTAAACTTTGTCTGTAGTTTTCCACAAATGTAGCAGAGAGTTTAATTTTTGAGAGAGGAGGATGTGTTTGAGACCTGTTCAGCCCCAGCATCAGCACTATCATCAACAATTATGCCTTCAGCATCAGCATTTCCTACTTTGGCAGTAACTCCTGATACTTTAAGCTGACTTGCGCTGATTGCATCTTCAGATAATGATTCTGCAGCTTAAGAAACTGACTCTCTCTCTTCTTCTATAAAACTTTCTTGGTGGTGTCTTTTCTTTTTTGAAGCAGACTTGCTGGTGGACACCTCAAAATTCTGTAATTCTAAATGTCTGCGACTGATTTTTAAAGGCTCTGTTATGCCGTCCCATGAGCTGTTTGAATCAGCTGTGGAATCAGGCACTGTAGTGTAAAAGTCAAAACCCTCATCAGGTGTTAGACCATATAAGTTGGATAAGATACAAATAGCTATATAACCATGTTAGTGTGTAGACTTTTGCAAAAACTAATCCTGCATTCATGTGTAATATGCAATATAACGGTGTGAACTCTTAGTGACATCTCAGTTGTGAACTCTTATTGACACATAACCTATCACGCGCTGGGTAATGATATAATGCATTAACCTACACTCACATGATGTTGTGAACTTATAGTGACACTCATACAAGTTGCCACGTGCTGTGACAGCACACTCACTTGATTGTACTGCCTAAATGCACTTAAGAGTTTATATAACACGGGAAAAGGTCACACACACACACTCAAATGATTGTATCACAAGGGACTGTAGCATGTGAGTCCCTAGAGATCACGTTTTTCAAAAATAGAGCACGAGGGACTGTAGCATGTGAGTCCCCAGAGATCACATGTTTTTTTAAAAAATAGAGTGAGAGCGATTCCGGAAATACTGGTGGCAGATTCCAGTTGAGCAGGAATAAAGGCAAAAGTCTGCTACCAGTAAAAACGGATCGAAGCGGGAAAGACTACAGAAATGGGTGGAGATCTCTTCGACCTCCACCAGCATATAAGCCAGAGCGCTGAAAGCAGGTTTTCAGTCGTCCTCCGGAGGCTGACTTGTGAGTTTGTCTGTGTTGTTGCCTGTGAACACAATAAACTCGATTGCACCAGATTCTGCCTATCTCCAGTGTTTTTCTAAGTACCTGCCAGCCGAACCTAAGATACTGAATTGACAACAAAAGACATTTTAGAAGAAACAAGGAGGACGGGGTCGGGAGCCGTCAGGCCCAATTCCAGGCACCGATTTCAGTCACCTCAAGTGGCGCAGCCAGCCAGGAGGCAAGGAAGGTCGAAGCCAGAGATCGGGAGCACTGGGCTGTACGTCAGACACACAGGTGGCGCCACCAAATAAGGTAAGCAGAGCCTTTTTCTGTTTAAAACTGGGTGTGTCTGGGGTGCAGTGCTGGGAGCCGCCCAGGTCAAAGATATTTGACAAATTCCTCTCCTAAAGAACCTAGTTATATAATGTACTGATTAAAGAGATATCACTGAAAAAGCAACTAACATCACTGGAGACGGGTAACTCTGCTGCAATAAGGTGTGATCGTGGAGCGGAAAGAGTGAATGTGTGTGTTGGATGATTAATAACTAATGAGGTACAGGCAATAAGGTAGTAAGAGTATTTAAAGTATTTAAAGAGATAAAAGTGCACAATAAGAGAAGAAAAGAGTCAGAGATACTCAAAAGCATATACGTGGTTACCACTGCCGAAACTTGCCAACACTCCCTTTAGTCTGTAGGGGCGGGGGTGTTGAAGCCAGCCGGCAGGTTTGCGTGGGCGGAATGCTAAGCAAATCCGCGGATACCGCTGTTGGCTTGCGTAGTACACCTTTAAGCCTATAAAAGGAGGGTGTGCCTAGGGGAGACATCAAGACTGCATGGGCGGTTTGCTGTAAAGAAGAATAAGTGAATAAAAGGCCTAAAAAGCTTCTGTGGATACCGCTGTTTTGAGGAAAGTGACCTCCCAGCCAAGAAGGAGGGGGAGTCACCGTAGACAAAACGGGACTGAATGGACAGAAAGCTAAAAAGTGAAGTTAAAAAAGCTCCTGTGGATACCGCTGTTTAGGGGAGACCTCTTAGCCAAGAGAGCAGGGGAACCACCTCAGAAAACAGGTCTGAACGGGCAGGTAGCTAAGGAAAAGGAAAAAGGAAAAAGAAAAAGTTAACTGATCGATCTAAGTGTAAAAACTGTAATATATCTAAAAGTAATCTGTAAAAATAGTATAAACATAATCCTTGAAGTCGTTGTGCATGTCATCTATATAGTGTTGTAAATATAGTAAGCTATAGAGGAAATTGTAAAATTGTGGATGTAGAAAAGTGTTGGCCATAGAGATCTAATTGAGTTGTTGAATAAGCCAACTGAACAGGCTGCATGGTTGCAACATTGTGTTAAAGGGAAATCAATAGGGCAAACACGAAGAGTCACTACTAACAGCTAAAAAGGTGAGGGCGAACATAATTCACAGCTGCACCTAAAAATAGATGGAAGAAGGGGAAATCATTGAGGATGAAATTTGGGGAGAAGAACACTGTCTAACAGAGGGCCCTGTAGAATATAGCGGAGTGCGCACACACTTTTGGTTAGAACGGAGCTACATAGATAGCGAAGGGGCTGAGCATTGGCAAGACGAACAAGAGATCCAACAGAAACTCTGGCAAATCACTAAATTTGTTAATTTAAGGAGAGTAAAGGAAGAGTATCCAGGAGCCCCGTGGGAAGCGATTTTGCGAAGGCTGTGGGTTCCTTATTCACTAAATCCGCTACTACAGAGTCTGTGTGACAATTACCAGAACGCACCAGTAGCCACACTTCCTCTGCACCAAATACGCATACAAAGTCCAGCAGGAGGGGAAATATACAACCCGCGGCTGCAAATTGTCATTGTGCCCAGAAAAGTTGAGTGGGAAACAGGTAAATTTGGGTGTCTAAGTAGACGGAAACCCCAAGAGGACGGGTCCTGTGACTTAGAGTATAACCCTTATAGAGAAAAGAAATACAAAACTGCCATAACAGTAGGGAAAATAGTGGTGTTAATATGCACAACAGAAACAGATGAACAACCAGAAATCCCAAGAGCTAGTACAGTAAAACAAGGCTTCATGGGAGCCAACCAGGGAAAAATGAAAGAAGGGGTTCTGACCCCAATAGAAATGGTAATAAAACAACACCCAAGTCGAGCAAAGCGCATTCAGCGCTGTGTGACCAAATGGCACAAAAGATTATCCGGGAAGAATCGCTGGCCTATGGATGGTACCTTCAATTTGGCATGCTGTGATGAAGTAGAGTCAGAATTAAGACACATTGAAGCTCGAGACACCAAGGCAAGCTACAAACTAAAAAACAAGAGAGCCAAAGAAAGAGAAGTGCTAGGAACCTGAATGCAGGTTTTCAGTCGTTCTCCGGAGGCTGACTCGTGAGTTTGTCTGGATGTGTTTGAGACCTGTTCAGCCCCAGCATCAACACTATCATCAACAATTATGCCTTCAGCATCAGCATTTCCTACTTTGGCAGTAGCTCCTGATACTTCAAGCTGACTTGCGCTGATTGCATCTTCAGATAATGATTCTGCAGCTTCAGAAACTGACTCTCTCTCTTCTTCCATAAAACTTTCTTGGTGGTGTCTTTTCTTTTTTGAAGCAGACTTGCTGGTGGACACCTCAAAATTCTGTAATTCTAAATGTCTGCGACTGATTTTTAAAGGCTCTGCTATGCCGTCCCATGAGCTGTTTGAATCAGCTGTGGAATCAGGCACTGTAGTGTAAAAGTCAAAACCCTCATCAGGTGTTAGACCATATAAGTTGGATAAGATACAAATAGCTATATAACCATGTTAGTGTGTAGACTTTTGCAAAAACTAATCCTGCATTCATGTGTAATATGCAATATAACGGTGTGAACTCTTAGTGACATCTCAGTTGTGAACTCTTATTGACACATAACCTATCACGCGCTGGGTAATGATATAATGCATTAACCTACACTCACATGATGTTGTGAACTTATAGTGACACTCATACAAGTTGCCACGTGCTGTGACAGCACACTCACTTGATTGTACTGCCTAAATGCACTTAAGAGTTTATATAACACGGGAAAAGGTCACACACACACACTCAAATGATTGTATCACAAGGGACTGTAGCATGTGAGTCCCTAGAGATCACGTTTTTCAAAAATAGAGCACGAGGGACTGTAGCATGTGAGTCCCCAGAGATCACATGTTTTTTTAAAAAATAGAGTGAGAGCGATTCCGGAAATACTGGTGGCAGATTCCAGTTGAGCAGGAATAAAGGCAAAAGTCTGCTACCAGTAAAAACGGATCGAAGCGGGAAAGACTACAGAAATGGGTGGAGATCTCTTCGACCTCCACCAGCATATAAGCCAGAGCGCTGAAAGCAGGTTTTCAGTCGTCCTCCGGAGGCTGACTTGTGAGTTTGTCTGTGTTGTTGCCTGTGAACACAATAAACTCGATTGCACCAGATTCTGCCTATCTCCAGTGTTTTTCTAAGTACCTGCCAGCCGAACCTAAGATACTGAATTGACAACAAAAGACATTTTAGAAGAAACAAGGAGGACGGGGTCGGGAGCCGTCAGGCCCAATTCCAAGCACCGATTTCAGTCACCTCAGCACATATTCCTCTTCTGATGATGCCACCTCACTTGAACTTTGTTCTTCACAGACCTGATAATGATTAAAAAATACATTTATATTTTGTGTACTTGGAAAGCATTTCACTGAGAATAATTCTACTAAAACACTTACCACTGGCAGAGGTTCAGTGATGTTCACCTTGTGCTTAACATAACACTTTTTGTGCCAGGACTCGTAGCAAACTAGACAGAGAAAATTAAGAATTAATAAAGGAAGATAGTTAATAATGTCATGGTAAGTACTTAAAAAATAAGTGCAGCTGCAATTGGCTCATCTTGAACATATAGCAGAGTTACACATGGAACCGTTTTTAAAAAGTGTTCCTTTGGCATCATGTTCAAAAGATATGGATGGACCCCCCCTCCATTCTCAAAAAATTACCTTTACACCTCACACCTGACCATTTCAGAGGTGAAAAGGGTCCTCCATGTGACACATTTTTCTAAACTTGCCATTTCTTCAGGGACGAGATCATGATCACAGTCCTGTTGACCAATAAACAGTGTAATCAAAAGATAGGAATTTGATCCTAACTGACACTTGTGTGGTGTAGAATATCAAAACCAATGAATTGTTTGTATTCTGTTCCTCTTTGAAAATGAGTAAAAGATGACATTTTTTTGTTATTATCCCTGTTATGAATGAAATTGTTTAGAAATTAACTTAAAACTTTTAAATCTAGATTTATAACTTTTTGCAATGTATAGTTAAGAGGAAAAAATATACATAGTGTATAAAAATCTATTCTCAACACAGCCTGTTCTTCAACAGTACATAGTATGATAAATGTTATAAAAACAAACAAAACAAAGGTACACCCACTGGGGACTTATAGAAAAGCATTGTATAGAACCATGAACATATGGTGCCAGTCCATCAACAATATTGTTATACAGATAGGAAAAGATTCTTCACACCACAACTGTGTGGGGCCATTTTGCAGGGGGTCACCACAGTCACATTTCAAAAAAGTGACAGAAGAAATATTGTGATAGATCAAGCAAAAGAAAATAAATAAATATCTGAGAATACAGACCTTCAGAAGACTAAACTGGATTTACTCAGTCCTCCTAATGTCTTAACTTGTCAATTTGAGGATTACACAGGACCTACAGTACAGGCCAAAAGTTTGGACACACCTTCTCATTCAATGCGTTTTCTTTATTTTCATGACTATTTACATTGTAGATTCTCACTGAAGGCATCAAAACTATGAATGAACACATGTGGAGTTATGTACTTAACAAAAAAAGGTGAAATAACTGAAAACATGTTTAATATTCTAGTTTCTTCAAAATAGCCACCCTTTGCTCTGATTACTGCTTTGCACACTCTTGGCATTCTCTCAATGAGCTTCAAGAGGTAGTCACCTGAAATGGTTTTCCAACAGTCTTGAAGGAGTTCCCAGAGGTGTTTAGCACTTGTTGGCCCCTTTGCCTTCACTCTGCGGTCCAGCTCACCCCAAACCATCTCGATTGGGTTCAGGTCCGGTGACTGTGGAGGCCAGGTCATCTGCCGCAGCACTCCATCACTCTCCTTCTTGGTCAAATAGCCCTTACACAGCCTGGAGGTGTGTTTGGGGTCATTGTCCTGTTGAAAATTAAATGATCGTCCAACTAAACGCAAACCGGATGGGATGGCATGTCGCTGCAGGATGCTGTGGTAGCCATGCTGGTTCAGTGTGCCTTCAATTTTGAATAAATCCCCAACAGTGTCACCAGCAAAACACCCCCACACCATCACACCTCCTCCTCCATGCTTCACAGTGGGAACCAGGCATGTGGAATCCATCCGTTCACCTTTTCTGCGTCTCACAAAGACACGGCGGTTGGAACCAAAGATCTCAAATTTGGACTCATCAGACCAAAGCACAGATTTCCACTGGTCTAATGTCCATTCCTTGTGTTTCTTGGCCCAAACAAATCTCTTCTGCTTGTTGCCTCTCCTTAGCAGTGGTTTCCTAGCAGCTACTTGACCATGAAGGCCTGATTCGCGCAGTCTCCTCTTAACAGTTGTTCTAGAGATGGGTCTGCTGCTAGAACTCTGTGTGGCATTCATCTGGTCTCTGATCTGAGCTGCTGTTAACTTGTGATTTCTGAGGCTGGTGACTCGGATGAACTTATCCTCAGAAGCAGAGGTGAATCTTGGTCTTCCTTTCCTGGGTCGGTCCTCATGTGTGCCAGTTTCATTGTAGCGCTTGATGGTTTTTGCGACTCCACTTGGGGACACATTTAAAGTTTTTGCAATTTTCCGGACTGACTGACCTTCATTTCTTAAAGTAATGATGGCCACTCGTTTTTCTTTAGTTAGCTGATTGGTTCTTGCCATAATATGAATTTTAACAGTTGTCCAATAGGGCTGTCGGCTGTGTATTAACCTGACTTCTGCACAACACAACTGATGGTCCCAACCCCATTGATAAAGCAAGAAATTCCACTAATTAACCCTGATAAGGCACACCTGTGAAGTGGGAACCATTTCAGGTGACTACCTCTTGAAGCTCATCGAGAGAATGCCAAGAGTGTGCAAAGCAGTAATCAGAGCAAAGGGTGGCTATTTTGAAGAAACTAGAATATAAAACATGTTTTCAGTTATTTCACCTTTTTTTGTTAAGTACATAACTCCACGTGTTCATTCATAGTTTTGATGCCTTCAGTGAGAATCTACAATGTAAATAGTCATGAAAATAAAGAAAACGCATTGAATGAGAAGGTGTGTCCAAACTTTTGGCCTGTACTGTACATAGTCATGAATGCATACATACATACATACATACATGCATACATACATACATAGTCATGAATGCATACATACATACATACATACATGCATACATACATACATAGTCATGAATGCATACATACATACATAGTCATGAATGCATACATACATACATAGTCATGAATGCATACATACATACATAGTCATGAATGCATACATACATACATAGTCATGAATGCATACATACATACATAGTCATGAATGCATACATACATACATAGTCATGAATGCATACATACATACATAGTCATGAATGCATACATACATACATAGTCATGAATGCATACATACATACATACATACATACATACATACATAGTCATGAATGCATACATACATACATACATACATACATACATACATAGTCATGAATGCATACATACATACATACATACATACATACATACATAGTCATGAATGCATACATACATACATACATACATACATACATACATAGTCATGAATGCATACATACATACATACATACATACATACATACATAGTCATGAATGCATACATACATACATACATACATACATACATACATACATACATACATACATACATACATACATACATACATAGTCATGAATACATACATACATACATACATACATACATACATGAATGCATACATACATGAATGCATACATACATACATGGATTAAACACCAGAAAAAGAGAAAATTAACAGTGTAATAATGAATCCAATAAAGTAGTAAATAAACAAAAAAATACATTTTAACCATGGTTTTAAATACAAATAACAAACTTCACCTTTGAAGAAAGATGTCAAGAGCTCCTCACAGCACCCCTTTAGCAGGACTCAATGAACTGGGAAGGTGATACGCTGTTTTTATACTCCATAACCCCGCCCACCAGCACAATCCATTTTAATATAACATTATTTGTGTGTTTTTTTTAACTGTAGTCGAGGTCATCCTCCGTTCACACTTTTAATAATAACACAGGGATCCATTTTAACATTAACCATTAATGTCCATTATTGTCTTTTAAAGCTTTGTCACTTGGTTTGGTCCATCTACACACCTCCATAGTGCAGGTGTAACCAGTCAGTGCAATCAGTTCACAATCAGTTCACTATTTAAGCAGTGCAAATCGGGCCCACGGTCCTTTAGAAATCCAGGAAGTAATCCAGGTAATGGTGTGGCTGTTGTGTGGAGAAATGACTGTTAAACAAAGGTGATATTTCAAGCTAGGTGTTAAATACTGTTGAGTTTGGTAACCCTGAGTGTGCACCCTCAGGGACACCACACAAACACAAGTTGTTTGAATATCCTTTGTTTGGTGTTTAGTGTGTCAGAGGGGCCATGTTGGAGCACATGGTCACTATATATATATATATATATATATATATATATATATATATATATATATATATATAGTTTAGTAGTGTCACAGTGGTGGTGTCACAGTTCCAAAACATTAAAAAAAAAAAAAAATGTCTTTTTTTAATGTTTTGGATTATAAATGTGGTCACACTATTTCTATTTTGTGAAAGATTCCAAACGAAGGAAGCTTTGTTGATTGTTAATCATTTAAGGTCTTGGACGATATAATTGACTCTTTGTTATATAAGACTGTCATTTAGGTAACTCACAGTGGGAATTTTTTTCTGTGCCCATAAAGCTAAATTTTAAGCTCAGGGAGTCAGTTTCCCATCATCCTTCCCCATAGGGGATATGATTATTTAAAGAGCATTCAATTATTTTTCTATGGGTTTTCTCTGAGGGCTCTCCTTAGCCATTACAACCAAGACAGACACCTATGAGCCTAATGATCCATGCCTGTATAAATTCACTTAATTAGGCTAGTTGAAAATGATTCATTTGATTAGTTAGCCAATCTGTCCAACAGAAAACAGGCAACTTTGGTATCGCTCAAGAATCTTTTGTCTGTCCTCAGTGCTTAAGACTTCATTATCTTTTTCTCCAGTTTTTAAAAAGTAATTTCTTTTTCACTTTTCAGGCGGACCTGTTTTAGTTGCCTGCTGGCAAGTGCAAGAAAGATCTTGATTACTTGACATGAGAACAACAGCATGTTTGAAACTCTGCATCAACAAATTGTGTTTGACTCTTCACTGTTTCAACATCACATCCCCCCCTATTCAAAAAGCCAGGTCCATATAGACATGTTTTTCCAAGTCTGATGTGGAAGAACTTGACTGTCCTGCACAGAACCCTGAACTCAATTTCATCCAGCACCTCTAGAATGATCTGGAATGTCAACTCAGCCTGAAGTCAGTTTGTGTTAGCTGGGCCCTATTTCAGAAAGCAGGATTAGTGAAAACTCTGAGTATGTTGAGCCTGAGATGAGGGAAACTGAGTTTTCCGTTTCACAAAGCCAGTTCAGCGAAACCCTGAGTCAGTTACTATGGCAACTTACTCCGTGAAGCAAACCTGCTGGCTCACAGGTTTACTTCATCTAAGCCTGAGGCTGATCGCTCGCTGAGCGTGTAACAGGAAGGAGAACCATGGCGTGTCCTTTAGTAAATGAGGGGCACAGTTTATTCAGAGACTGTTGCGTAAAGAGAGGGTGATTAGACCCCGTTTGGATGTCTCCATGGAGGAGTGTCTGTATGAAAGATACAATTTCATGTCACAGTCTATAATTTATCTTAACAATCTGTTTCACCCAGATATATCAAATATTACACATCGTGGATTTACATTATCATCAGAGCAAATCTTATGCATTGCCCTTTGATTCTTTTCTTTATAACATCATAGACACTGAACACATCAGAGAGACAGCGGATTGTCCGGCCATAAGAAAAGTGACGCTGGCTCTGAAAGGACTTTTACCCATTTTTGTGGTTTTCCCTGGGCATAAATCAGATTCTATTATCAACATAAATAGTACGAGGCCTTGATGGCATAGTGGATGGAGCGGACACCCCGTGATCCGACGCTCAGTCTGTGATGCAGTGGCCACGGGTTCAAACCATGCTTGCAGCCCCTCGCACGCGACGTTCCCTCTCTCCCCCTAACGTTATGCTTTTTTAATTATGTTTTGCCATTAAAGGCAACAAATGCCCAAGAAATCATCTATGAAAAAAGAGGAATTCCACAGAACTGCAGGTTTGTCAGTGTAAATCAGAAATTAATCGACAAAGATACATGAGGCAATGATTCATGAAAACTTTTCATATATTCAAAGATTCCACTGTGTAATTGGCTAATTTATGGGACTCAACACCCCATAATAGCTCCATCTGAGAATAAAGGAGATTACGTGAGTCAGAAGTCATTTCACAGCAATTCAGCAATTCAATTAACCTCAACCTCATGTCGACAGAATGAAGAAAGTATAAGCAAAACTTTAACCAGTCTGTACAATATCTTTGTGTTTGATTTTGAGTTTCTGCCCCGTGTATCTGGGCTCCATCAGATTACAACTGAATAAGAGGATATAGCAAATTATATTAAAATATATGAACTCTGTGTAATGTTTCTATATTTTCTGTATATCAGACAGGCATTAATGCATCACATTACAAAAGTCACTTGACCTTATCTATTGACACACACTGCAATCTTTTCCCATCACACCTCATGTTGTTTAGCCGCAGCTGCTGTAACATATATTTTTTTCATGTCTTCATTCGCAGCCATTAAAATTTCTGATGACATACAACAACCTGCTGCAATGGCTGTGTCAGTGTTACCAAAACTTTTCTATTTTGTAGCCATTTTTCTTTCACTTTTTTCATGGATGTAGCTGGGTAGCTTGCTATGAAAGAGGATGTCATCACCATTCTTAATCCTGCTTATAAATCTACAATTGGTAAGTTGTTTCTCTGTCCTATGATAACAGCCATCAATGGGCACAACAACTGAGTTCATTTTATAGCTGAAAAAATCAGAGATGTGGGTGGCATTTCCAGAGGCCTGGGCCAGACTGGGAGACCAGGAGTCTGTTTCAGAAAGTTCAAATAAACACAAGAAGTTTGTGCTCTAGAGAAAGGATCAACACTCAGTGAATAACCTAAGCCCTATGATAAGCTAATATGGCAATGCTTAACTATACAAACCAGTGAGCAGTGATAACTAGCATGTCTTTGGGGTCATCGGGTGGGAACCTCCTTTCACCAGTGTTTTGTCTAGTTGGTCCCACGACACCTCCAGGAGGCTAGACAGTGATCTCTGGTGTCCCAGAGACACTCCCCTAATGCCAGGTCTCACTGCTCCCCTCCCCACACCAACCCAATAACCTCCTTTATCTTACTTACACATGGCTTTCTCAGCCCAAACAGCACTGCCACCTTCAACCAAACCCAGGCTCCGTACATGTGAGCTCCAGGTAGAAACAGGGCTGATACTACCTTTCCTAGCACATTCACCATACTCTATTTCACACGCTACATAGCATAACTACAATATAAGCTAAAGTTAAAGGAGCTAAATAAACTTACAGGATCAGCAAACACACTCACCTTGCCACATGGCCTCAAATAAAATGGATTCAAATAGGCCACTCCCACACTTAAATAACCTTCCTCTTCCTGGACTTCCTCCTTACTTACACATGGCTTTCTCAGCCCAAACAGCACTGCCATCTTCAACCAAACCCAGGCTCCGTACATGCGAGCTCCAGGTAGAAACAGGGCTGCTACTACTTTCCTAGGAAGGTTCAACAAACCCTAAACTTTGAGTTGAGTAACTCTGAGATGGGAAACTCTGGGTTACGGGTTTCAGAACAGGTGATTTCAATCAGTTCAACACATAGTTTGTTCACTCTGAGTTAAGAGCGTGCACCACGACTATAAAAAGCCATCATCAATGGAGCCCCGATACCACGATTCACCATGGCAACAAGCGACAAGAAAAGGTCTGCATTTTTTACTCATCTGGAGTTGGATATTTTAATGGGCTCATACAGCGAATTTGAAGCTGTTTTCAGGAAGAAGAGTAACAAGGCTCTAGCAGTGAAGGAACGGGAGTCGGTGTGGGAGAAAATTACTGCTCGAGTCAATGCATAAGTTTAAATTTATTTTATACATTTTTGCAATCACAATAATATTAGGCTACAGATGCAAACAGGTGGAATGGTGGTAAAGTTAAAATTTAGTTCACATAGATGCAATCCCACCGGCGAAAAAATAACGTGGAAGCAGCTCGAGATAAAATATAAAAACATCGTTCAAACAGGTAAGACTTCAGCATAATAGTTGGGGTACCGACCCAGGCCACTTGGCCTCCATATCAGTGATAATGTGGGCTGCATCACATATGATCTTGACAGTGCAGAGAATAACAGATGTTTGTTGCTAGTCTACATTTCTCATTTCTAATCAAATCAAATGTCTTTACACTTAAGAAACATCACCTAAAAAGTAACTTGTTTTTAGACAATTTTCACTTGTTTCAAGCATATTTTCAATTGAAATAAGTAGAAATAACAAACTTGCTCCACTGACAGATTTTTCTAATTATTTTTCAAGTGAAAATGTGCTTGAAACAAGTGAAAATGGTCTAAAAACAAGTTACTTTTAGGTGTGATTTGTTTTGACTAGAAATGAGACATTTTGACTAGAAATGAGACATTTTGACTAGAAATAACCAAATACCAAATATTCTTGGTATGATTTTGAGTTTTTGCAGTGTGATGCAGTCTGACATTTTGAGACAGTCAGTCTACCTGCACATTAATGCTGTGAATGGACTTCCTATTCACATAGTTTCCTTCATTTTGTGAAGGAGCAATGATGGGAATGTGGGTGCCATCAATGCACCCTATCACACCGGGAAATCCTAAAAGAAATTAAAATTAGCCTACTAATCCCAGCAGAGCCGGCCCAAGGCATAAGCGAACTAAGCACCTGCTTAGGGCCCTGTGACCACTAGGGGGGCCCCAAGAGCAATTAACTTAAAAAATTATTTTTTTTTTCCATGTGTGAGTGATGATGATTCATGTATTATCAATTGTATGTTCTTGTACAAAAAGACAATATTATGTTAACAGAGTGTAGTTTTCCATCCACGGAGCTAGGAGCAGGTGGCTAATAATGTCGCAACAAAGGACATACCCTTCAGGGGCAGAAAAAAGAAAAAGAAAGAAAGAGGAAGAGGAGAAAAGACAACAATGTATGTTTGCATGTCTTGGTAATGTAACGTTTGGTGTCACGGAGATTTTGAAAAGTTTCCTCAAATTAGGAAAGTCCCTAATTATTGTTGATATTTCGTTCCAACTATGTTAGCCTATAATACCAAATTAGCTAGCTAACGTTAGTTCAAAGCCAGAGAAACTTCTCTTTTAACTGGAAGGTTAGATAGCTTACTTTTCAAGCTAACATTTTCGTGTTTGTGTATGAATAAGTTGATTCTTGGTGTATATATAGGCTATATATATATATTCTGGGTCGCTTTTTGGCATCAAAACAACATTTTTGATCACAACGTTTGATAGCAAATGTTTAATAACAACTAACATTAATTATAGACACGGTGACGTTTGCTAGCAATATGTTTTTGCATTAATGAATTAACTTAGTTAACTTATAGTTTGAGATATGTTGTTTGCTGCAGAGCATAGTAATTTATGTGAGTAAATAAACATATTCGGTAAAACTTTGTATGAAGACCACATCTATAGTGCATTATGAGCGCATTCATAGTGAATTATAATGCTCATCATGATAAATCATAATGCATTATAACTACACTCATAATGCTTTATGGTGCACTATATCAACAGTTATGAATAACTATAAATCTAGCTTATAATGACTTATAAATCCAAGGGTCTTATGAGTGCTCTTGACTGGTTATAAACTACAGACTGACTGATGGGGCTTATAATACGTTTTGACTACTTGTACCCCTCTATACACACACCTCAACAATAGACTGTTGTAAGGGCTCATAGGATGCTATAATACTCCATGAACGATCATAAGTTATCAATGTATGCTTTAAGTAAAGTGTAGCTCATATGCATGCATCTGTAATGCAGCATACCTCATCGTAATGTTTCATTGTTGGTGTTAAGTAAAGTGTAACACATTTGCATGCATTTAAAAGAATCTATGCTGCATCATAAGTCATTATGTCAGATACTAAAATATAAAGACACTACTAAATACGTAGACATAATAGTTTTCAGCTGAAAACGTGGTTTTGGGGTTTAGTTACTGTTGGTATAAAACACTAAAAGGGAGAAAAAGACAAAACACATTTTTTCAAGCTTTATTTTAACAATGAAAACAGTTCTACGGTAGAACTGTTAACAGTGAAATTAACAGAACTGTTTTACCATCTTAAAAGTTGAGTGTGTAGGATTTAGTTGCATCTACTGGTGACTGCCTGGTGAGACTTGCTAAAACAGAAGAAACAGCATTGTGTGCTGCCATGACAAGACTTGCAACCACTGTAAAAGTCTCTCTATTTACATTCATGTTTGTTGAATTTCCTTATATCATGAATGAGCCGGCCAAGAATACATATCTGTGACATCGCCCAAGCCAGTACTCCCACTCAATAACCCTTAAATGTTCTTTCAAAAGCCCTGTAGTCCGATTTCCTCTATGACGCCAAACATCACATTTAAAGGTTTGCCAGGCTCTCTCCAAATTCTGTGTGTGACATCTGGAACCAGGATCTACAAAGTGTCTCTTGTGGCAGACAGTATGATGATCATATCCCTCCTCTGACAGAGCTCTCTTGTAAGCTCTCCAGTCGTCAGTCACAATGCTTGATCCTCTCTTAACATGGCGCTTTATGATAGGCAGAAGCTGGTCCGTGGAACGCCTCCTGACGATCTTGAGAATGGGTCTCCTGGTGGTATGTGATACTTCCAATATACCAAAAACCCATTTTTTATTCCATCTCCATGCTGGTCCCATCCTCCCACGGTTGTACTGTCAAACATTGATTGGGATACACATTGAATTAATACATGCACTTTGTAATTCAATTTACATGGGTGTTCAAAAAGTGTAACTTCATTGTACACAGATGGATTATTAATTCTGCTAGTTAAGGAATAAATCATAGGGTCTATTATTTGTTTTCTTATTTCAGTTTAACAGCAATAACCAACAAAGAACAGCACAAGTCCAAACAAATACAATCAATTTCAAATGGGATGATTTACTTGTCATTTAAAAACTGATTCTATCAAAGAAAATTCCACATAAAGAGCAAATGTATCTTACCTTTCTTTTGTGTGAGAACTTGCTTTTGTCCAGCATAACAAAGCAATGACGGCCACCAACTTTCATTTTGCCTTGAGCGCGTAATTTGTGAATAGCGCGTCTGCAGACCTGCATATAGAAAAACACAAAGCATAATGACATCATATCTTTAAAGTCATGATAGGTTTCTGACATGTAAAGAATAATGTATAGCCAACCAGGTTCATTTGAGCAATGAAGAATCTCTAATTATCTTGATAGGGCTTATAAGCCAGTTTACCAAAGGCATTTCTCATTTTACTAAAGGAAAAATGTGGTGTGATATCATACTTTTCTCAAAGACGAAGCCATCTTTGTTAAGGTTCTGCTACTCGCTGCAACACCGTCTTCAATAAGGTCAACTTGCCTCATGCGCAGTCCTTGGGAAAATCTACATGAAAACAAAAACAGATCACTAGCCCACCGGATAAAATCTGAATATAAAAACTAACACTGATTTTTTTTTTTAAATTCTGAGCCAGAGGTCTATTCCACAAAGTGGAAATGAGAGGGGAGAAACTCCATGTTTTCAATTATATACCATCAAATTTATTTATAGAGCACATTTTGAAACAACAAGGTTGACCAAAGTGCTACACAGTAATAACATAAATGCATTGTCAGGGCATTAACGTAAACTCTGGGCCGGTTTCCATGGTAACTCACTGTCTGAACTTAACTTGTTCATTGGCAGGTTTTCCTCAGCAAACCCAGAGTTTCTTTCTGTCTCCTCCCTCTTACAGAGCTGACATACTGCTTTATTTCCCCATTGATTCAGTCCATATCAAACTGCATACTGAAGCATAGTAATTAGTGGAGGTATAACGGTTGGATATTAGTTTACTGGGTCTTCAAGTTACCACTTTTATGTGCTGTCACTTTCAGAATAAAACACCTGCATGTCCTTTTTACAAGTGATATATTTTTTTATTCTTTAACACTGTGCAGACAAGACAGCTTTATTTACTCATTGGTCCTACTTTTCCACAGCTTCATACCAATTTTTTTTCCCATTTCAAGTTAGTCCCATCAGCAACAGACAAAGCAAACCCACCTGTAAATGAATTCCAGGTGGCTCTGGAGGGATCTGCGGGACTTGTAGAACATGGATCCTTGGCGAACTGAAACACTTCTTCCTCTGTGTTGCCTGCAAATCCTGTAAACACAAGTTACTTGTTCATGTATCCATTAGCTACAAACACAAACACAGACAGCCTAAAGATGTAGGATATTTTATATCAAAACTTTAACAAAAAACAAAAAAAACATGAACTTATTTGCTGCTCCATGGATATATCTAAAACAAGACAACATATTTTTTACTAACACAAGCAAAACATTTCCCCTAGTCTTGAAAGTTATTAGGTTATTAACAGTGTTGGGCAATAACGAGTAACGCGTTACTGTAACGCCTTACTTTTTAAATGTTACCATTACAATATGGTGCGTTTGTCCGTTACTTGGCAAATTCATTCATCTTTGGCAAGCTGCAGTGTATTTCTTCCTGTTTACAGTGGCGACGCTTTGTGGGCGTGTTTCCGGAGAAAGTAACTAGTAACTATAACTAAATACTTTTTTAAGTAACTTGCCCAACACTGAAATAAGTACACGTTTGCTACAGTAGTAACGTTATACAGGGAGAAACAATGGCACATCATAGCAAATTGGCTAGCTAGCTTTTCTTACCAGTGGAAGCCGTCCTGTCTCGAAACCTGCACAGCAGTCATCGGAGTATCACATGATTTACACTTCATTTGGCGCTTCAAAATTCCCTTCTTCTGCATCCACAACACAATCTTTCTTCTATTGACAAGAGTATTTCTTGCACGCAACAATTCCGTTAATCCTCGCCTTAATTTACCCATTTTGTCAAGAGGGTGGCGGTATGCTCCTTTTCCGTTTGTTGCATAGACTCTATATCCACCTTATTTTCAAACACGGAAGTAAATAGTGATCAACTTCCGTTTTTTGTGCGTGACTTCCGGTCAGACGCTTTCCCTCATGCTTTCCCTTACCGGAGCTAACGGTGAAAGCTAATTTTTTTCAATTTTCAGTTGTTTATGTTAGACAATCAGTTAGTTAGTTAGTTAGTCTGTGTATTTTGTATAGATAACTGTGCCCACGTTTCCGTTATAACGGAAATTTATTCCCTCTAAACGCCAATAAATCGCACATCAATCATAAACTATGAACCAAAAAAGCACAATCTATCCTGAGCGAGACAAACTGCTTGATCCCCATCTCCAGTGTACCAGCAGAGAACCTGCAGAACCGAATCAGTGAAAAAACACAGCGGGCTACACAGCCTCTCTACCTGAGCAGCTGAAGCTGCGGCATGCACCCTCGACACAGACACACAGACGGTGCTTCTGCATGCCAGCCAAACGTGTGCGCAACTGTGAGAAATAAATATGTGAGGTGTACTCTGCTTTTCTATCTTTGTTTTCCCTTTTCTTTCTTTCTCTCTGTCAGCGACATACACTCCTAACACAGGACGGGTTGTTTTTATTGACTGAGTTGATCATTAAGCCATAGTGATGCGCGGATCGGCTCTGATAGCACCTGAATCAGCATGTACGCATCAACCATCCGGCCGTTACAGCATGATTAAGCTAGCAAAGCAGTTTTGTGTTGCTATGTGTGGTATTTATTCAGTTTTGGGAAATCACGATGTCTAGAAAGCATCAGTGGCTGCAGCTGACAGGGACAGCTAACGTTAACACTAGCAGCAAAGCTAACATCAGGATCGTCATCCGTTAAAAGCCATCCCATGTCGTATCCCATTGTCGGATACGACATGAAACTACTCCAATTAGCTCAATCATGTTGTAACTAAGACATCCGCTGGAGAAAATATTTTTTTCACGGGCCACTTTGTGAGTTTAGTGAGTTATTACAGACACGGCTAACGGCTAACAGCTAACGGTTAGCCCAGCTAATCTACGATAACCATGTTATTAATTACACACAGAGAAAATACTAATGTTTGTTCAGTCATTGTGTTTATAGACTTTACAAACATCAGATTAGTCTAAACGGTGATTATAGTGACGTGAAAAATGTGATATATACATATATATAGCTAAACTCAGTAAGGTAAACAACAAGGCGATTCCCATTTACACAGTGGTAAGAGTGCTGGACCGGAAGTGTCGCACAAAAAAACGGAAGCTGGCTGCGTTCTGTTTTGCCTCTGTGTTTCCGTGTCTTGTGTCTGTCTGTGCTTTGTTGCTAACCGCCATTAAACTGCACAGAAGAAGAAGAAGAAGAAGCGGGAGGTTCTCCTCGCGCATGCGCACAATCCAGAACAGATCGCATCCTGCTTCAAAAAGGTGAGGACTATCTTGCTGAAAAACGTGTGTCATCCTTTTTTGTTTGCCACAAATTTTACTTTCTACAATAATCCAAAAATCAGTTTGCTTTTAGGAAGGAGCCAAGACAATTAACTTCCGTTTTTTTTTCTCTATGAGTTATTTGGTGAAGTCGGGCCTCCTCCCACATCACGTTTCTACTTTACTGCATGCGTTGAACTTCAGAAAGGGGCCTTGACTGGTTGTATTGGTAAGAGATGGAAAAAAAAGGAACAAGACAAATTAATTATGCGACTCAAGATTCACGAAAAATAAAACCACCCGCAAAGATAGAATGCAGACACAATATCAGACTAAGCTAACTTTGCTTGCTAGCAAGGAAACCTGCTAACTTACACTAACGTTACACACTTTTTCTCCTGTGATGGGCTTGTTGCAGGATTTTTCATTTAATAGCTATTGTTATTTTTTTAAAAGTTGAAAAGTTAAAAATTGATGATTATTGCGGAGATGTAAACAATTGAAGCTATATATATGCAGTAGTAATTATGGTAGGTTAGTGTAAAGCTAGCAAATTGACAAACTGTTATAAATAGCCAACTAATTTTATTGGCATCTTAAGATTTTTTTAAAACAATCTGTTATTGGTAAGAAGAATTTTCATAAAAGTGCATCCCTCACTTTTTTGTGCATTTGACTGCTGCATGTATATGCAAATTACGCAATAATTCTTTCTGAAGACAGTAGTGATTCACATGTAATGCATCTGTAATTGATATCATTATACCTAGATTATTGTAACAATAATAGCATTTTCCTGAAACTCATAACATGTGCCTTACTTTTTATTCATCTAGCCAGCTTCAACCATGAGTCGTCGCAAGGTGAATGCCAATCCCAAAGATGATTCATCCCGCCAGAACAGCATAAAAGGTCTGGTAATATTAATTATGTTACAATTCTACCAGGAAAAAATTGTCGACATCTAGGTCATTGACTACCAAATATTAACAACAGCATTGTTTTTAATAATGTGTGGCACAATGTTCTCAGTATGGTCCATGTCTATGGCTGATGTAGTGGCTGTACAATATATTGTTTCAACATCAACATCGCAATGTGCACATACACGATAGTCATATCATCTGACACTTGATATAAGACAAATGAAGATAATATAAGAAACATTCTTTGTTGCTTGATACAAAAGCAAATACTGGCAGGGCAGGCAGGTGATACACAGACTCTTCATGTACAGCAATTAGAGTGAGTGTGCAGTGACACAATGACCAAGTGCAGCCCGCAATTAGTTACATCTTAGAATCTTTGAGACCTTTGTGTCAGCACATAGACACATAATCTGGGATTCTTAAATTGTGTTGCAATTATACATGCCTCCTGTTATTATTCTTAATGTAAGAGAATTTCTTATTTAAGGATTACTTCATTTGTAATTATTTCAACAGCCTCACCAAATGCAGTTCAGGAGGTTGAAAGACTTAAAGAACTTCTTGAGGCAGAGAAAGAGAAGGGGCGTATTCGTGATGAAACCATCTCCCTCCTCAAAGATGACAAAACCTACCTGCAAGGACAACTTGGGAAAAAGGATGAGCTCATCCATCAGCTACTCTCCAAGAAGGATGATGATAATTCTAGAGTCATGTCTCGCAAGTCAAGTGAGTAATTATCCATTCACATTCATACAGTACAAGTATTCTTTTTTCACTCTCCAATAGGTTTTCTCCGGCACACAGAAACATGTGTTTTCATTTTCATTCCTTTCTCACAACTAGATCACTAGTCACAAAATTTGTTTTGTTATTTGCAGGTGTCAAACGCAAGCATGGGGATGATAGAAAAGCCCCTTTGAAGAAAGCCAAGCAATTAAAGAGCAACGTTATTGACGATGAAGAAGAAGAATTCAGTTCTGTTCTTTCTGATTCATCTGAAGGTAACAAAGGCACAATTTATTACATACAGTTGAATCAAATCCCACATTTCTTCTCATTGTCTGGAAATATTTTAATGTTAACTTCACAAACAGTAACATTGAATTTGTCTCTTTGCACACCCTTTATTGACACATTATACTGTATACACTGTTTCCCTGCATTACTGTACTATTGGCAAGATCAGAGCACAAGGCTAGCTGCTGTTCAGTGCCTCACTCAAGGACAACTTTGTAATGCACTGTAGATGTAGTATTGTCACAATACCAAAATTATGACTAAATATCTTGATAGTGATACTGAAACAAGTCCATGGCAGAAATCTAAAACATCCTGGAAATAACTGAATTCATTTTTTTAAAATAAGAAAGTTGAAGTTTTTAAAGAAAAAAAATTCAGAGGAGGCAGAGCAGAAATTTGCACTATTTAGAGGTATCTTGCCACAGCTGCAGGGCTATATAATAATTGAACATGTTTTAATAAAAATTAAATTACTCTGCTGCAGCTTCTGTGTTTAGCTCTTTAAATGACAAATGTTGGTCAAGTGTGTTCCCATGTTTGTTTTTCCCACACATGTAGGTGTATTTTTGACAACAAAATGATACAAATAACAATAATCGCATTATTAATTGATAATTAGGTCACACTCTTAGTTTTGTAAAAGTTTTTACTTGTTATGCAGTGATCTGATGTCCACTGAAAGCTTTACAGAAGGGCTTTGCCTTCACTGTCAGTTCTGCAGGCAATAATGCCATATTTCCCTTAGTGCATATGCTTTATTGACACATTTTGTTTGGTTGGGAGAGGCCATGTTTATCACTCTCTCACCTCCCACCTGTTTCATTTAATTGACACAATCAGATGTATGTCATCATGATGACACTTGTTTTATCACCTGTGAGCCTGTATTGCCAAAACCAATCTCTAGCAGCTTATTCCATGGGTGCTATGTATTTGTTTATATTTTGAAAGTTGACACTATCATGATCTTTGATCCTCCCTTGATTTCTATTCTAGATTCATTCATGGATAGTCACCGAGTGAGGAAGTCAAAATCTCCAGCCTCTTCCTCCTCTTCCCACCATCAAGTTAAACCCTCGAACACTGATGACCTGATTGGAAGAAGACGAGGTAATTGCTCATTACAGTTTTGACAAGTTCACACATCTTGACAGCAAGCTTTTAAAACAAAATCTGGTTTTAATGTGCCATTTACAGCTAGAAACACCAGGGGCATCATTGCTCGCTACAAGATGGCTATGGATGCCTTCAACCGAGGCGGTTCCATGAAGGCAGCTTTTGATTGCATCGGTGCTGATAGAAATACTGTCTGCAGGACAGCGCCAATTGCTGAACTGAGCATAGCTGCACCTGACATCTTCAAAAACGTGGGGGCCTGGAATGAGCGCAAGGAGAAATTGTCATCCTTCGTTGACAGGTGCCGTGCTGCCATGACCCCAGAGGTCAAGGAAAAGATCACAAAAATGAAAGAAGATGGAGATCTGCTTCCCATCGCCACCCATGTCTAACCATGTCACTAATTGTTCATTTAAGTGTTAAGGTTAGGTTTGCACTTGATGCCGATACAAGATCAGTATTATTTTTTTATGATGACAAAGAGATTTATTTTTATTCTTTTCAGTAGCATTGGGTGAAAGTTTAAAAATGTTTGCCACATGTTAACAAGTTAAAATGAATGCCACTTTTGTACTTAAGTGTTAAGGTTTCTATTTTGAAAATAAAGTTGAGAAATAGAGAGACTTAATAAATAAAATAAATAGAGACTTTTACAGTGGCTGCAAGTCTTGTCATGGCAGCACACAATGCTGTTTCTTCTGTTTTAGCAAGTCTCACCAGGCAGTCACCAGTAGATGCAACTAAATCCTACACACTCAACTTTTAAGATGGTAAAACAGTTCTGTTAATTTCACTGTTAACAGTTCTACCGTAGAACTGTTTTCATTGTTAAAATAAAGCTTGAAAAAATGTGTTTTGTCTTTTTCTCCCTTTTAGTGTTTTATACCAACAGTAACTAAACCCCAAAACCACATTTTCAGCTGAAAACTATTATGTCTACTTATTTAGTAGTGTCTTTATATTTTAGTATCTGACATAATGACTTATGATGCAGCATAGATTCTTTTAAATGCATGCAAATGTGTTACACTTTACTTAACACCAACAATGAAACATTACGATGAGGTATGCTGCATTACAGATGCATGCATATGAACTACACTTTACTTAAAGCATACATTGATAACTTATGATCGTTCATGGAGTATTATAGCATCCTATGAGCCCTTACAACAGTCTATTGTTGAGGTGTGTGTATAGAGGGGTACAAGTAGTCAAAACGTATTATAAGCCCCATCAGTCAGTCTGTAGTTTATAACCAGTCAAGAGCACTCATAAGACCCTTGGATTTATAAGTCATTATAAGCTAGATTTATAGTTATTCATAACTGTTGATATAGTGCACCATAAAGCATTATGAGTGTAGTTATAATGCATTATGATTTATCATGATGAGCATTATAATTCACTATGAATGTGCTCATAATGCACTATAGATGTGGTCTTCATAGAAAGTCTTACCACATATTCCTTTTACATGAACTCCCTATTATGCTCATGAGTTATATGAAACTTCCCCAGGAGCACTGTTAAAGTATTTTGGAGGAGGCACTGATTCAGCTCAGGGGCAGTCCACCTCCTCAGGCTCAGCCAAAGCTAATGAAACAGGTGAGGGGAAAACTGTCACCATATATATTTAATTTCTAGTCAAATTATCTCATTAAGATATACTAATATAACAAGACATAATCATATGACAAGGGACATGTTTTTTCATCTTAGATCCATCTCCATCCTCTGTGCCCACTGTCTCCTCTGTGTCTGCTACAACCTCAGCTCTACCTGGTAAGTTAACAACAAAACAGCCTTTATAATTGCTCAGTGTACTGCAGAACATTCTGAGATGAATCATTTTGTCCAAAAATATTAATTTAATTTCCCTATATTTTACTGCTTAGTTATTGAGAAAATAAGCAGCATAATTTTCAATTGTAATATGACATTTAACATGGCTAGCTTTTGTTGTTGTTGTTGTTTTTCATCTTAGATCCATCTCCATCCTCTGACCCATCCTCTGTGCCCACTGTCCCCTCTGTGTCTGCTACAACCTCAGCTCTACCTGGTAAGTTAACAACAAAACAGCCGTTGTAATTTTATTTTATTTATAAACCATTTTTGTTACCTTGTTTCAGGTGCCACTGTTCATTTACATCATTATTTAAGTATTTGTTTGATATTTTTTTTAATTTTATTTTATACTGTCTGTTTTTGTACATTTGCTGTTGCAGTTTATTTAAAACAAAAAAAAAGCAGATTGTGTTTACAGTAAAGACTGGTTTATTTTGTTACTCTTAGTTGGCCTAGATGACATTTGGTATCCAACTTAGTACTATATCACTTTGAATATTAAGTGTAAATCAACCCCAGGCTGCTCTTGTTGCTGAATTTGCTACCATTTCAGATTAAAAACCATAGATGGGTAAAACATGCCAGGCTGCTCTTTGAGGTTTTATGTATTGATTCTCTGTGTGACCAGTAGGGGGAGTTGCTGACTTTGCCAAATATTAATTGAAAGATTTTTCTGCAAGTTTGCAAATCTGTTGTCTGCTTCCATGGCCTTAATCACTGTGGATTACAAGCTAACTACAACAAAAAGTTCTCACCTCTAGTTTTACAAGTGATGACCGAGTAGAACATGAAATAACTTATAGTGGGTGTGTGAATGAATGAAATTGATAAATTTTACTCATTAGGAGGTCTTTGTTTTTAACCATCTCACTTCCGCCCAAGGCATTTTGCGCCACATGGACGTCTGCCACACATTTCATGGACCGTTTGCTTAAAGGTAAGTTGTTTAATTGTTCTTAGTTAACAAACAATTCAAGTTTCTGTAGCAGTTAAACATTGTTTTGCGTTACTGCAAGTTACCAAACATGCCAACTTTACTGCACTGTAAGTCAAAATTAAGTTATAATGTTAGTGAGTCGAAGTCAGCCTCAGTCTGCATTGTCTTTGATTTGACTAAAAGCATTGCAATGACTGAAAAAGTAGTCTCAATGTCACAATTTAATGTGACTTTCCCAAGTATAATGTAATACAATTATATAATGGCCGTAAGATACAAGCTAATCTTTTATTTAATTTAGTTTCCTGGCCTCAGCCCAAGCTCCCCCTCCCCCACCTTAACAAGCTAGCTAGCAAGCATGACGTTAGCCGAGACCGTGATGCACAAATGGAAAAACAAACATTGCTCTCAGAGGTGAGTAATTAACTCACGAGTTTCATTTAAAGTTACTGCATTTAGTTTTCACAACGAAATTGTAGTCGAGCAACATTTTTACCCAAGTGACATGTTAAAAGCAGTATACTTATCAGCTTTTGTAACGTTACACATTTCGGTAGAAAAATCAGTCGGTTTTGTGTCGTTACATTTTGAAACAAAGTGCGCTGTTTCCTCTTTCTTATTTTAATTTGGTGTTATTTTCATCCAACGTCTGTTATTGTGTTTTGAGCATGCTGGCTGGTGTTTTGCTAATCCCAAGTTCACCGGCTCTCACGAGGCTCTCTCCGTTAACGTTACGTTAGTTACATTCAGAAGGCTTGAACGGCCTTCCTCAGTGTTCTCGGAGTAACGTTATGCTTTCAAGCTGTGGTTGCAGCTCACACTGACAGATAAACAGTTACACTGAGCTGCGTTTGTGAATGCTGGGTTGAGATCAGTACATTAGAGCTTGGTGCGGACTCTGAGCTGCCAGAGAGAGGCTTCGTTAAAGTCCATTCTCACTGAGGGCTAATATCCGCGCGGGTTATTCTCGCGGAAAAATATAAAAGTTGATTTCATGGGTTTTTATGGAAGTTTGCACTCCGGGGCGGAACTTTCGGGCGGTGAAAAAAGTTTCCGCGCAGACTTTGACCCCTGCAGAATTCGCCAGCGGAACTACACAGCTGGGCCAATGAAATTGTTTGTTTATAGTCGCGCAGACCGGGAGAGTCCGAAATCCAGTCAGGCAGGACAGTATGGGATAAAGGTTGATAATTTCACAGCACCTCGTCCTTTTTGATAAAAAACGGGATGATTTTATGAACAATGAATTAAAGGACAACGTCTGGCAGTCCATTGTCCAGCTTGGTGTCTTATTATTACTATTATCAGTATTAATGTGTTGATGACAGAGCTCAGGTGAAGCTACGTGCAGCAGAGCAGGAGGGCTACTAGCCCCACTAGCTGTCCCGGATGTTAGCCAGTGCTAGCACGTCTCTCTCACAGCAGCAGAACCGCAAAGTAAAAGAAATACAGTCTGAGTGAAGCGCTTGAGCCGCGGGCGGATACCCGGCCGTCACCGACAACTAAAGCCTCGACTGGTAACAAGTATGAGGGCCATTGTGGTGAGCTAGCTCGATGCTAACTTTGGCTAGCAGTAGCGTTTAGCATCCGCCGCTAACACCCGCTTCCCAGCTCACCACAACGGCCCTCCTGCTCGTTGCAACAAAACGCTGGAGGCTCCCGTTTACCGGTGACGGCTGGGTATCGGCCCATGGCTCCAGCGCTTCACTCAGACTGTAATTCCTTTCCTTTACGGTTCTGACAACTGCTGTTGCTGCTGTCTGGGGCAGGATGCTACACAGTTGAGCCAGAGAAGAGGGGCCCAGTTTGAATGTTTTGTTTACAAACTGCAACGAACAAAACTCCAGACTCTACCTTTAATAGATGAGAACTAATAAATCACTTTGATGGTGCATCACTCTAGCCCATATTTCCCATGGAAGTATGTAGCCTATTGCAGTTCCCCAACCCATAGCAAGTTCCATGTGTGTTTTTCTCCCTCATAGTCAGCGTGTAGCTTCTTACCCATACCAGGCTAGGGCTAAACAAACCAAAAAAACCCACTGAGCTTCCTGTCTGTGACGGAAGCTGTCATCAGCAGAAAACCGAAAATGCACCAACGTGGGGGGCTGGAAAATGACCAATCATAAGAGGGCCGGGGTCAGCCTTGGTCTCCGCCCCCAAAGTGTCAAAAGTCCTTGCTTCGAGCGAGCAGAACTCCACCGCGAGCGAGCACAGGGGAGAGAGAGAACGAGAGCAGGAGCGAGCCAGCACGCGCAAAGCAGCTGCACAGTGTTGTTGTGTGTGTCGCTGCTGTTTTTTACTCGCTCACACCTGCCTCTGCTTCACTCTGTTGCTGAATATGTGCGCAAAGATCAAACAAGTGCGCGTGGCAGTTGAAATCTGCGCATGTGACACAAAATAATTTACACGAGAGAGAAATCTGCGTGCGTGCAGATGTGTTATCCGCTTGCGTGACATATGACACAAATATAACGCCATAAAGAGGTACAGGCACTGCGCCATTGAGCTCCTGCTGTGCGATGATACAGAGCAGTGCCTGTACCTCTTCAGTAGTCCACACTCCGGCAGGTACCCCGACCAAAGGGTTACAAAAATCGTAACCCTTCCATGGTAATGGAAACGCTAAAATAAGCGTACCGTACCGTCTTGTACCGCACCGTAGCGCATAGTGGAAACGTGGTTATAGAGATTGGTTGACAGGTGACCAGCCTGTGTTAGCGAATGTAGAATAAGATATTCATCAATACAGTGCCAGGAAGAAATGATGTAGTAATGGATTGATTTCATTTCAGAAATTTAATTTACAAATATTTACAACTGTACTGTAACTCACTTCAGCCCATCATCGTGTGATTGAATTGTTTTGAGTTGTTGGTGAACTGATTGGATCATTTTCAACTTACCTGGTGTGAAAATATGCTTTTATGTACATTTTTTTTAAGTGTTATCTCAGATTTTTCTAAAACACTGACATAAATAGAGTGCATTACAGGCAACGGCTATGACAAACCCAGATTTTCTCGTCCAAACAGTTGGAAGCAATTTGTGAAATAGGACCTTCTCCTTTGGCTGTACTG
Organism: Epinephelus lanceolatus; assembly: GCF_041903045.1. Lineage (NCBI taxonomy): Eukaryota > Metazoa > Chordata > Actinopteri > Perciformes > Serranidae > Epinephelus > Epinephelus lanceolatus. The sequence goes on from NC_135740.1 coordinate 1,378,209, forward strand.
TCTGATATGCACAATGTTATTGCTATTACAGGATGCTGATGAAGACAGTGTGTCGCAGGACCTTGCTGTTCAAAGCTTGAAGATCTACAATATCAAAGCTAATACGTCAGAGGATCCAGATGACATCGGTATCGTGGTGGAGGGCGTGAAAGTTCTGACTGCTCTGGGTAACTTTCCAAGGGCTTGCTCCCTGCTCGTTGGGTTGATGTATGCTGTGAATCTTGCCTATCCAAAGGAGCTCAGGTACGCGTTTGAAGTGTTTCAGAAACTTCTCCTCGAGCTGGGTAGTTCAAAACTCTCCCCAAAAGTGAACAGCCTCAGGACTAAGCTACTGGCTTAAGAAAAGGGACCCTTGCTAATCAAAAGGGAATTGACAAGTCACTGTCAAAACTGACACACAAGACTTTGTGAAATGCTTGCGTTTCAGTGAAGTTAGTTAACATTCAGGCAATATCAGTCAACTTTGGATTTCTACATGTGTATTTTTTTCTTGCAGTACATCACAAGCATTAATATGTTGAATTTTTTTGTGTTATTACACTACAATGTTGTTAAATGCTTCCATGCCATTGGATGGCACCACCCTTTCTAAGGACAGACCCATTTGTTGTCATATGTGGTAATGTGGCCTGTTACATTGCTTTGCATCTGTTCAGGTTGAGGTACATACCTGTCTGTCATATGACCCTTGTGTAGACATTTTGTGGATGGTCCATGCAGGCTTCACCACTGAAGGGTGGTGATCTGCAGGCTGCAAAACTTTGGTGTGTTGTAATATATAATTTGCACAATATATAATCAGTTTTTTGTTGAGTTCTGTCTTTCAACTTACTGTTAGAATAGGAAAATAAGTGTCACGGAGTTAAGGGCCCCAATACAGTGACATGATGTAGCATAAAAATACAACAAAAGAAAATACAAGTGTTCATGCCACATGGGTCTCGCCCATCTCTCACATTTTGTCATGCAGAATGGCTGAGGTGTTTTCCCCAGTTAACCTTTACATTCATACATGTTCTGTCCTCTTTATGCCCCTTAAACATAAAGTGTACTTTTATATGATTGATAGAAAATTGTTGAAGTAGGCTTAACTGAGTTAATTGTTGTTCATGTGATGGTTCTAAAAAATCATATTAACCATACTTTGAGCGGAGTGGCATCATGTTTTTGACTTGATACTGATATATATGTATCCTCCTCTGTTTTATTGTTGTATTTTGGCATTTTGCACTTGTTGAGTGCTGGATGAACATGTTTTAAAAAGTTGCAGAAATAAATGTTTATCTGCTGCTGTTTTATGCATTGTAATCTGTTGATTTCTTTATGCCACAATTTACTTAATTTTGGTCAGGATATTGGGTAAATTAGACACAGAAAAAATATGGCAACAAAGTGACATTCAATATTATTGAATAGATTTAAAGTCCTGTGATACAAATTAAAACTTAAAATTTAACAATTATTTTAGGTACAGGTAAATAAGAACAACAGTGTAAATGGGTTGAATTAAGCAACAATATGCTAGAATATGAGTTGATATAATTTATTTTATTTAGTTAATCCAAATCATTTTTATCCAGATATTTAGTAAATGTAAATCAATTTCACCCAGATTATTAGTAAATGTAAATCAATTTCACCTAGATTATCAGTAAATATGAATCAGTTTCCCCCAGATATTTAGTTAATCTAAATTACTTTTGCTCAGATATTTAGTAAATATAAATCAACTTTCCTTGTGAAATTGACTAGGATTTACTAAATATTTTTTGGCGATATAACTCATCATTTGACATGCTATTACTAAATCCAACACATTTCAACTGTTGCTTTTATTAACATGTACTTAATTTTTTTGTTAAGTTTAGTTAATGTATTCGATACTTTTTAATCAAAATTGTATAACTTAAAATCTATTCAATTATATCACGTCACTTTGTTGCCACAATTTTTTTAAGTAACCATTGGTCAAATTTTTTTCAGTGTATTATTGGCAGTAATAGAGGGCCCCAAAATCAAATTTTGCTGAGGGCCCCATGGAGGCTTGGGCCAGCCCTGAATCCCAGTCTGAGGTTGCAGCACCATGTCATTAACTGAATATGATTTATAATCATAAATTTTAACTGATTTCTACATCATTCACCTGCAATCCTGTGGAACTCCTCCTTGATGACCCTCACAGGTTTATGTCCAGGGAACGCAACAAAAGAGTTTAATAGACGTTTCAGAGCTAGGGACACTTTTCTCACGGCTCTGCAGACAGTGGCCTTACTGATATTTTCTGCATCTCCGATATTATCCAGAAAACTCCCCTTTGCAAAAAAATGAAGAGCAACACAAAGAATCTGGGTAGATGAAAGTGCACGTCCACGATTGGTAACGTTGGTTATGTCACAACGGATGAGGTTATGGGTATAAATTATGGACTGTGATGTGAAACGGTACCGTTCAAAAAGAAAATGTTCTGGAAATGAATACGTCAATTCTGGGCCTGTGAATAATCTCCCAACGAATGAGTAACTCCCTCCTCAGTAACACTGCCTCTTCGTCCACAGGGTCCTCCAAGAATGGACATGCCATGGTCGAAAAAAGTAGATTTAGAACTAGAACACACTTTAGGATCCAACTTTACCTTGAGGACCGGTGATCAAACTCACTGAAACCTGCGCAACACTAAACGAATGAATGAATGAATCACACTGCGTGTGTGGCGTAAGAGGGAGGAGACAGCTAGAAACTCGAGGTTCATTGAAGAAAACCTGCTCCCGACCAGGTTAGGTTCACAGAGTCAGTTGCCATAGTAACTAACACCGAGCTTCAGTTACCTCTCTTTCTGAAACGGGCTGGAGTTACTCCGCTTTCTCTGGTTTAAGTTACCTCCCTTTCTGAAATGGAAAACCCAGAGTTTCCCTCATTTCAGGGTTAACAGACTCAGAGTTTTCACTAAACCTGCTTTGTGAAACGGACCCCAGCCTTGTCTCATTCCCAACCTGTCAAGACAAATACTGCTGCCACTGCCGACGGTGTATCATTCCGCCAGGGACGCAGCACTAAATTCTGGGCCCTGTACATGAGCAGTCTCTGTAGGCCCCACATCCTTCCTCGCTTGATTCATCTCTCTCTTGTTCAGTTTCTTTCCTTATTTATTTATTCACAGTTTGTTTTCTTTCCCTTCCTTTCTTTCTTGCTTTTCTTATTTTGGAACCCTGATTTTTCTTTCTTGGCAAAAGACATGGCAGTAAACATTGGTCTTCTGGCAGCATCAGCAGTCACTTTGCTCCTGGCTGGGTTTAGAGACATTTTCTAGTGCAGATCATCTCAGATGATGATTTCGCAACACATGAGAGAGGCCATTAGAGCATCCACATTTTTTTTTTATACAAATTGCAGTCTTTTGACCAATTTACTCCCATATTTTAATTTAGTTAGGGCACTAATTATGCTACTTTGAAATAAAAGGGAGAAAAAAAAAGCAAAAAAACAAGCTTTTAATTATAGGCTTTATTAGGGCCCCTTTCCCATTGGGACCCTGGGCAATCAGTCTAACTTTCACCTCCACTACGATGCCCCTGCATACATGCATGCGAAAGGTGCGTCAGTTTATAATGCAGCTGGTTGCATCAGTTTGAAATATCACTGGTAACAACATAATATAAGGAGCTGGAAAGCCCCTAAAGCCTCCTGTGTGTAACATGGATCTAATAAACTTGGGTACTCCATCAATTGATGTATACAGACTGTACAATAACAGCACCTACTGAATTGCAGGCTATGATGTACGATGCAATAGCTTCTCATACTGAGTGCACAAGGTTGCTGCATGGGTTGTATTGCATTGTAAAGCACAACATAGAGGGTCACATTAGTAAACTAGAAAATTTTGCAAGAAATTTTGAGGGGTGCCTGCTACTGCCACCAAGTACAGATGTACTACATATAGCAGGTACTACATACTATGGATACATGTACTGTATACTACAGGTGCTGCAAAATACATGCTCATGCCTACTATAGGTACTGCATACATGTACTAAATACTACAGGTATTGCATACTACTTGTAGTGCAGGTACTACACACTACGTGTGTATGGCTCCTGCCATGTCTGTATTTAACATCCATAGGCCAAACAGTGGCAGCAATAGTAGTGGTAGTAGTAGTAGTAGTAGTAGTAGTAGTAGCAGCAGTAGTATTAAGGGATGTAGTAGTTAATAATAGATGCTGATATATAATGTTTACATGCTCTTTGAAGTTGCTCCAATGATGTGTGTATTTGACATTCATAGAACAAACAGAAGCAGCAGAAGTAGAAGTAGTAGTGCTAGTAGTAGCCTATTTGTAGTAGTGATATAGAGGTACTACTTCTAGTAGTAGTAACAGTAGTGGTAGGATTGGATAGGATTCACTGTTAATAAATGCAGAGATGACAGCAACTTTTGGTCCTTATCTGTTAAATGGAGATTTACAGTCTCACACACACGCACACACACACACACACACGCACACACACGCACACACACGCACACACTATGAGGGGTCAAACGTATCAGCGAACACACAAACACTGCATTCACTGCGTACTTGATACGTGTAAATTGCGTGTGCAACCATCACCGTGTACTTGCTTCGCGTGCACTGCGCGTGCATTCACCGTGTACTTGTTACACATACAGTGCGCGTGCAATTTCTGTGTTCCACTGCCATAGTGACAAAACATCTTAACACTTTGACCAACAGTGCTCACACAATGTGAAAGGGACTTTACATTTTGAGTTTGCATTCTGGGGGCACTGACTAATTAATTGAGAAAAGGACTTACTTTTGAAGCATGACTTAAATGTTTTTGGAAAGCTATGACTCTTTGCATGTGAACTATGGTGTTGTGTTGACCCATATTGACAGTTTTTCAAATTTCACCTTGAGCTTTTACAATGTCATTTCTGTTTCACGAAATGAGCTAAAGCAATTGAGAAAACTTTAAGAGGGTGATGATATACAGACAATTTTTGCAAAAACATACACTTCTGAATTCTCCAAGTATGGGCTTGAGGGAGTGGAGGATATAAATGATGGACTGTGACCAGGAGAGGAGGTGGTAGGTGGTTGTGGTCCAGGAGCTTCACTTGATGTTGTACCAATATCCTGTAAATCAATTGATAAACATAAGCCAGCTGACCTGACTGCTCTCTTCGAAAATGCAATGTGTTATTTTAAAATTACAGTATCCCAATTCACAGTAACTGTTGTCGAAGGAATTACAAGGAAGTCAAGCCATTTTTTTATTTTTTTAAGGTAATCAGTGCATTGTTTTCCTAGAAATGTCTAGGCAAATTCCCCAAAAGAAAAAGAAAAAAACTTCAAGAAAAAACTTTATGTTCAATAAAATGCAATTGGTAACAGCTGTTTCATTACCTCACCATCATCAATCCACCTGATACAAAGTGTGGTAGCCTCAGTTAGACCACACTCACTGATGGTCCCAACCTGATGGCTGCTGAAGTGTGCAACAGGGTTTGTTGAGGCAAGTGTGAACTGATCGGTCGCTGAAGGGACTGCCCCAGCAAATGCAATTAGGTTCTGTGTGTTAAAGGAAAAGGTGTGGGGAAAACAACATAAAATGTGTCTGAATATATGGAAACCACACATACATTTGAAATAAATACTAAAAAGCAAAGGGGACAAAGCAACATTGCTAAATGACACATGTTTACCTGAAGAGGGCTTTCAATCAAGAAATGCCTCCTCCGAAGGCTCCCGTCATTGTACCGGAATTGAAATTCAATCCCATGTGGGGATGGGTTCTCCATCGCTGTCACAATGCCAATTCTTTCATTCACAGCCTGTGACAGAAATTGAATTATAAATATCCAATACATCAGATGCACGTTGCCTAATGCATATTATTTTAAAGTGCTTCTAGGTGTAAATATAAAGTGCATACTGCATATTGCCTTTATGGAACAAAGGGGGCACATTGTCCTCCTGCTTCTGTTGAAAACCTATAACTTGTGTTAGTGACTTACTGTATCAAGAGTTCATTCATCATTTATGTGCACAAAATCACTGTCAACCATTTAAACAATGGACTACACATCAATACATTCAGATGTACATTCTGGCCGTATGTGTTTTAAGTTTAATTAACCATTTTTGGGTCAATTTTTAAAAAAAAAATTCTATCGTGTATACATTTTTTGAAGACTGGTGAAAGATATATCATACGGATGTGCTGGGACGCATCATCAGTGATGTTCCCTGGGTTCATTGGATGTTTTGTGTCACACATCATACAGCCTTGCCCATGCAACTATAAATTCTGCTTCTTTATTGAAAACATACCTTGGTAAAACAAAACAAATTTTCCGAAATATTTCTGTAATAATTACTCCCCATTAATAGATGTTAGTACAGATGAAATATACTTACATACAAACGTCTCCTCTGCCAATCTGCCTTACCTCATCCTCTGCTCTGAGGTGTGCTTCTTCTGCAAGGCGGGCCTCTGTCTGTCTCTGTGTCTGAGGATAAAAAAGTAAGTCATATTGCAAACTATGCAAGTGTACTTTAAGGAAATAACTCTGGATAACATTATATTATACAACATTACATTAATAAATAACAAAATACCTATATAAATGCATGTATAAACTTACAGACACACACACACACACACACACACACACACACACACATATATATATATGTATATATATATATATATATATATATATACATACAGTATCTCACATAAGTGAGTACACCCCTCCCATTTTTGCAAATATTTCCTTATATCTTTTCATGGGACAACACTATAGAAATGACACTTTGATATAACTTAAAGTAGTCAGTGTACAGCTTGTATAGTAACATAGATTTACCTTCCTCTGAAAATTACTCAAAACATAGCCATCAACATCTAAACAGCTGGCAACATAAGTGAGTACACCCCACAGTGAACATGTCCAAATTGTGCCTAAAGTGTCAATATTTTGTGTGCCAACCATTATTATCTAGCACTGCTTTAACCCTTTTGGGCATGGAATTCACCAGAGCTCACAGGTTGCTTCAGGAATCCTCTCCCACTCCTCCATGATGACATCATGGAGCAGATGGATGTGAAGACACCTTGCGCTCCTCCACCCTCAGCTTGAGGATGCCCCACAGGTGCACAGGTGAGTTTAGGGCTGGATACATACTTGGCCAGTCCATCACCTTCAACTTCAGCTTCCTCAGCAAGGCAGTTGTCATCTACTAGGTGTGTTTTGGGTCATTATCATGTTGGAAAACTGCATTGCGGCACAGTTTCTGAAGAGGGGCGATCATGCTGTGCTTGGAATTCATGTTTCCCTAAATGAACCGAGCTCCCCAGAGCCGGCAGCACTCATGCATCCCCAAACCATGATGCTGCCACCACTATACTTGACTGTAGGCATGGGACAGTTGTCTTGGTGCTCTTTCAGCATGTGTGGCACCTTGGTGAAGAGCACCAAGACAACTGTAGGTAAGGTAAAGGTGATGGACTGGCCAAGTATATATCCAGCCCTAAACTCACCTGTGCACCTGTGCATCATGGTTTGGGGCTGCATGAGTGCTGCCACCACTATACTTGACTGTAGACAAGGGACAGTTGTCTTGGTGCTCTTTCAGCATGTGTGGCACCTTGGTGCTGAGGAAGCTGAAGGTAAAGGTGATGGATGTGTATGTATATATATATATATATATATATGTATACACACATACATAAATCACTGAAAAGTTTGATGACATGTTTCCAAATTAATAACTTAAGACAGAAATAAATAAATGAAATATTAATTTTTTCAAAAATAATCAGAGAACATAGGATTCATGAATGCACTATGTTCAACCACATTCAATTACAACAGAATAATTTTTCCCATCTTTCTACATTCCACAGTCCCTCGGTGCTAAGAGTACCCAATGATGCAAATCCTGACAGATTTATGTAAACAATTTACTGATATTTAGGATCATATCACACACAAAAACATAATGTAGTGGAACAGGGCTTAATGAGAAGGTGTAGGAGCAGTCTTTTAACAACATATAATGTACATCCACATTTTGTTGTGTATTTAAAAAAGGACGAAAAATGAGAAATATTAAAAGTGCCCACCCTCTCTCTGTCCGTTTCCAAGCTCCTCTGGAACTCTGCATTCTGTTGTGTGATGAATTCCCTTCGTTGTTGAATTGTCTAATGCAGAAAAAAAAGAATTCTGTAAAATTATTGGAGTTTAAATGGGTGCTGGGCATATTTAATGTCATGGTGTGTAATTATCGACTCAATTAATCTAATTATGTTATGAAACTTACCGTGAGATCGCTGGATCCCTCAATTGCATTGTTGTTTCCCACATGTAAATCCTCACTGTCTGCTTCCTGTACACAATGTTAATGAAATATTTATTTATATTTTCCAACATTAAGCTTAAACAAATACTTTAAGACCATGACAGCTTTGTAACATGATATCTTTATTATCTCTGATGTAATACTTTGGATATAATACTGAAATGTCGATTTGTGATTTAAATTTGTCAATCTGCTCAGCAAAAATACATATATTGACATAACAAAATTACATTTAATGAATGGACAAATCTGACAGGATACAATATGGGTTAGAAAGAATATAATTTCATTACTAAAACATTGTTCTTATGCAGGGGAATTTAATGCTTGAGCAAAGACAATGTTCTATATCAGTGGTTCCCAAACTTTTTAGCCCGGGACCCCCCAAAAAACACTGCCAGAGACTTGCGAATGTACATTTTATGTACGTTACATTTTTAAATATATTGTCATATAATTTATTTAATAATGTATAATATATATTGTGCAAATCGTATCTTTTATAACAATTATGGGTACAATAGTGTATTTATAATAATTTTTATATTTGATTTGATTTCTAGAAATCATCTCGCGCCCCCCCAATAGGTGTTTCGCGCCCCCCAGGTTGGGAACCACTGTTCTGTATAATCATTTAAGAAACGATCATTTTTGTGCATGTTAATTAAATTAAAATTCAAGCAACGGAAATAAATTTTGGAGAAAATGTGTGGTTGTGCAAGAGAGCATTTGGTAAGTTAACATTGAGAGTACCATATCAGATGAAGCTTCCTCATGCTGTGTTGAAGACACTCTGAAAAATATCTTAAAAAAAAAACAAAAAACAAAACAATTAAAGGTTAAAAAATGAATTCAGTAAGCTGAAATACTGGTGTAATATATTTGAAAAAGGTGGTTATTAATAAGTAAAAACATATCCTTCATTATATTTTTTTTAATATCACAATGAGCACCTTTTTTTTTTGTTTTTTAAGTTCATTCATTTTCCCATATTAGTGCTGTGATAATTCAATCTCAAAATTACATTTCAAAAAAGGTTAAACATGAAATTCTATACTCTGACTCATACAAGGATGTTTAGGCATGTCATCACAATGACAAGTCCTTAATTTTTTAACCTGCATTACAAGCCATCCCATGCCACCAAAAACACTGCCTTTAAATTAAATAAAAATTAAAAAAAAAAAAAAAACCTTACATCAGGCATCCCAGCATTAATTACAGGATCCACCACATTAATAACTACAAGTTGGACTCAAATTAAATAAAATGTACTTTATTGAGAAAAAAATTTCATGGTTAGATTGACTACTCGTCACTTCCAAATGTAATCAGACACATTAGCCACGGTTACATGATGGGTTTTTTTTTTTTTTTTTCGGAATTAATTATTCAGAATTAAATAATTCAGGATTAAAGTATTTTATTTCGAGTTTACATGGAAATAGTAATTCTGAATTGAGGTTTACATGGAAAACACATTTGATCGCCTTTATTCAATTCCGCTTAAGGTCTGGGGGTTGGGAAGGGTTCTGATTGGATAGGGAGGCAGACGTGTTTACATATTTACATCTACCGGAAGAAAACAAACTTACTCCAGTTCCTACTCCTTTTCAGATAACAACATGGAAGACCACATAATTAGAACCCTTTTCGTATTTATTTTGATTATATTTTTGAAGCAGCAGCATGACAATAACATGTCACTCATTTACTTTCGTCTGCTGAGGAGGAGAAGGGAGGCAGAAGACCATAGTTTGGCGGTGGTAAAGCGAGCTAGAGACTGAATGAAGAGAGAGAGTGGCGGTAAGCGAGCTAGAGACTGAATGAAGAGAGAGCGGCGTGTACTATGAACTACAGTCTGCGCAATTGTGTCGTCATTTTTGAGGCAGAGCATAATCAGATTCGGCGCAGTAGTGTTGTGCGCCGTCCTGCCCTGTTCCCCGTCATCTGATAGTTTTCAGTGTGGGTGGTACAGCGGACAATAATGCCGTGACACCTAGTTTTTATATAATGAAAAACAACTAATTGAAGCCAAATTTATCAGAAAAATGACCACTACAACAGACATAAGCTTAAGAAATACCTATAATCATATAAACTATTTTTTGTGGTGTAATTTTATTATTCTGTTAAGCTCTGGTCACATCCATTAAGATGTGTGAGGAGGGACTTATGATGTACTGTATACTGCAGCCATACACCAGGAGGCAATTGAGATGTTTTGGCTTATCTTTTGAGTAGATGTTCATGATTTACATCTTTTTATAAAATCTATGGTTAGAAATTACAGTGCTGAATACACAAACACATATATAGGGTGCATATCACATCTTCAATCCCATAACACATTTGTGTTTATTAGTTACACAGGACCAATGTAAGTCAGTGGATATGTGAAAATTAAAATAAAGTAATAAATTGATTTAAATAAAACTCACATCAGGTGTCCCAGCATTCACCCACTGTGAAGGGTCAAGGTCCTCCTGTTAGAGAACACAAACAAATATCAGAACCTTTAAAAATCGCTGTGCCTAATATCTAAAGGTTCACACACAAAACATTTAAGGAACCTTACAGAGTCAAAGCTGGACACACTGACTGGCCTTTCCTCAATGTGATCTTCAGTGAATTCCAGATCCGACTGTCCACCATCACTGACCTGCTGTGAAAAACACAACAGTGTCCTGTCATTACATGAAGCTGTAAAATCATCACTTCATAGAGTTATTTGACCACCTGCCAAGAAATATCATCTAAAAAATCACTAGTGCAAGAAATATTACCACTTGGAAACTGGTATTTCCACTACTGGAGGAGTGAAGGGAACAGATTTCCTCAGCCTCAGAGTTGTGTTCAAAAGATAATCAAACTCCCCCATAGAAATGGCACCTAATCAAGCCACCTGTTATCCCCCTATATATCTGATCTCCCACACAGCCAGTCTTTGTCCCTCAGTATGGTGTGCGTACATGCTCAAGTAAGTACTGTCATGACTTTGTGTTCGTTGAGGTGATGTTACTTTAGGTTTGTACACATTGTGGGAGATGCTGTTGGGTTGTTGATCACATATGTTAGGAGGTTGGTCCACTAGGCGCTCTATTTAATGCTAATTATGGTTGACTGTCACTTCTGATGCACTTATGGTGGTGCTAAAGAGCCCTCTGCTTAAATCAAATATAATTTACCATTATGAATTTCCTTTGCACAGTCACCAGCCTGAGTTTGTAACTAATTATTTCTGTTTCATTTCTTCATAGGAAACCACACCAAATTAACTGTTTGTTCATTCTACAATAAAATAATTGAACAGAATCTGAACTCCTGAACTCTGATTCTAACAGATCATTTATGGTGGCTCAATCTCCCTGCACTGGAAACAGTATCTCAGGATAGCCGAAGTAAGCCAATCCTTTTTACAGATTGGCATTAACGTTTTGATCCAAGTGTCCCATTTAATTTAAGTTTACATAAATTCACCATTTATGTTACTTACATCTCCATGAGAACTATCACAATCCAAATCCAAGGGTTCCTGTAGAGCACACAGGTATTCTGTCTTCATTCATTTTTATTTAAAAATGTCATTTTATTGAGGATAGAATGAAAAACAATTAATGCTTATACCTTAGGGCGAATATATATTCCTGATCGCAATGATTTTGTAACAGCCTTCAGACATTTTAATTCATGGAAGTTTGTGATATTACTGCATATAATATACAAAGTATGACATTTCTTGTGCAAATTCTGTTATCCAAAATAAGCATCTCATTTGTAATAACTCACAAATTTAATTTATCTCCTCTTGAATTATGTTATTTCATATTAATGTATTACAATACCATGCCGGTGTGAATATGTTTCCAAGTCTGGGTCCAATAGGAGTCCCATTCTCAAAGTGATTGTATACCTGTAAAGACATTTATTGATACATGTAAGATGCATGGCATGCTATTATTGAATCAATACACAAAACCAGTTAAATAAATCCGACAAAGTAACATGAGTATCAGATAAATGTTTTAGAAAATAGAGGTCATTGGTGAATTTAAAAATAAATATCACACTTCCCATCATTATGTGTATGTGAAGATACATACTGAATATAAATATAAATATTCTTTCAAGTAACTTACTATTACAGTGTACCAGCCCTTGCAGAGTATCTCAAATTTATTAATGTTTGGTTTCAAGGTTGTGACGTGTTTTCATCAGTGATCATTAGCATAGGTTGAGCATAGATTAACATTTCATAGGAACAGAGAGTGTGTGCAATTAAATTCTGGCTCTCAGAGACATATTAGAGTGGAGTCTTACATTGACTGAGCTGCTGTAGAGGGCTCTGATGTCTCCTGCGTTGGAAGCTCTTCACTGCAGTGCTCATTTGACCTGTTCGGATCAATATGACAGGTCACATACTGCATCCATACAAACCACTTAAAAATAAAATATACATTTAATTTAAAATCTATATGCAAATCATTGCAACATATTTGAATGTATTTCGTAAATGTAAAGCATTAACACAATTACAGATTCTAGATGCTGCGCAGCAACGAAACAGGGATGTGCAGTTTTAGACATGATTAGGCAATTATGAGGATCAAGTGTTCAAACAGGAACATGAAAAAAAGTCAGCAGTACAATGTGCATTGTGCTTCAGACAAGGACTGAAATTGACACCAAGGGCCATCCAATAGCTCAACAAGCCAATTTGCAAGTGAAAAAATCGTGCGTAGCTTCCTAAATAAACTACCTTATTTCCTCAAATAGTAGCCGGGGCTACAGTTAAACAAAAAAATAGTTGGGACCAGGCTACAAATAGGGGCAGTCTATTATTTGAAGGAGGCTTTAATTAAAAAAAAACACAGGCACATTTATTTAGGGTTAGGGCAGAGACATTTTTGAGGGGCTTTTGCTCAAAATGTTAAATACATACAAGAGTCAATGCAAGGATGGTGAATAGCTATTCATCATCTTTGCATAGATTTTGAGAAGATTAACAATGTAAGGGCAACAAATTTTAGAAAAATTCTAAATAATACAATTACACCAAAATGTCATTAAATTTTTGTGAAAATATATATTTTTTTAATTTTACATCTGGCTACTAAATGAGGCCGGCCACTAATGGTGGCCTGACTTTAAATCGAGGAAATATGGTAAGCCAGTTAGCAGGGTGTGGGATTTCAAACTGCTGTCAGATATTCTGTAATAACTATACAACTCTGAGCATTTTTTTTTTTTTTTCTACTTGTCTGCATTGGTCTTCATAGCTTAGCGCCACTAAAGGGTGTAAGCTTCTTGTGAAGATTGATGTACTGTTAATCTTGCAGTCAAGTATTTTATACCCATAATGCATGGTTGTGACCGTCACCCACCCTCCCTGGAGACTAGCCTAACAGCCTTTATTGGAAAAACTTCCTAATATGAGTCAGAGAGGGCCGTGATACACCAAAGTGTGTCAAGAGGAAAGTAAGGAAACAAGCAAGGGGGAGGGGGCAGGTGCTTAAGTCCTGAGTTATATAGTGACAGTGCATGCAGAGAAGAAGGAGGAAAAACAAACAAACAAATAAACAAACAAACAAAAAAAAAACAGGGGAGAAACAGGCAGTGTAGCTGATGTATTGTGGCCTTGAGGTGGTTGTGCTCCATGCAGATTATCAAAAATAAACATATACATGTCTACTATACTGTACTGAAAAACAAAAACAAAAGAGAAGTCTATACTGAACACCAAAAATGTGAGAGTCTTGGTGGAGGGGGAAAGCCCGATTGCAGAGAAGAGTTGCCAGCGCGGTGTGGTAGGTTTGAGAAGCAAGTGGGCCCCTTTGGAGTGATCCTATCGGTTCTTTGCGATGCGTCACGGAGCTGAAGTATCGAACATGCATGCGTGTATTTGAACCCTCCCAATGTGTTTATGAAAACCATCACCAGGGTCCAGGGCCAGCCCTGCGGGGAAGGGGGGCGGTATGGCACCCCAAGACCGCAGGAGCGCCCAGACCCCAAGACCAGGGAGCCTCTGAGCATTTGAGTATTTCGTCTTGACAAATTAGTGATATCTTTTTTTCATTTTGACAAATATTGGTTGATGACAAACTGTTGTCTAAAAATGCTATATTCACATTGACTTCAATATGTTAGAAATCGACACAATACAACTATTAGTCTAATATACTGTTTTTGAGCTTAAATTCTAAAATTTATCACACTACACATACTATTAATATATATTCCAAATTGTGATGGCTGAGGTCACAGCCACACAGTTTAAGGTTTAAGTTGGCCACATCACCACATGGTTAGTTTTGTTCTTTTGCAGTCAGTTCAATACAAATGATAGAACTAGTTTGATTTGACATTTCTTTATTATTATTATCATTATTATTATTATTATTATTATTATTATTATTATTATTATTATTTATTACTATTATTAAAGATATCACATTGATATTATTTTGGTTTTGAAGCACACATACATTTCGGGGCAGGCTGGGGTTGAAATTCTGCCCGGGAGCTTGATTTGGAGAGGCCTTTTTTCTGATCGCACGACAGACGCAAATGGAACCATAATTTTAACATGAATATTTTATTTGCAGTATAAAAACAATCTAATGATATTAAACACAACACACACAGATTAGTCAGTCAGTAGAGTGTATTGAATATAATATAATTCTATGCAAAGACCTATTGCCAACCCAGTCCTGCACACTGCATCTGTACATCTGCACTGTTTTTTTTGGTGGTTCCTGCTCCACTTTCCTCCTTCTCTTCCTTCTCCTCCTCCCCTTCCTCCTCCTCCTCCTCCTCCTCCTTTTTCTCCTCCACCTCCTCTTCCATCTCCTCCTCCTCCTCCTTCTCCTGTCCCTCCTCATCTGTCTCTTCCTCTCTTCCTCCTCACTCCTATGACTTGCATTATCCTGTCCCTCTGCATCAACTCCACGACTGACACTGGCCTTGTCAGCTAATAATGACAATAACAGCAACAATGATAAACGTTATAGCACTTTTGCAAAGAATTCACAGTGTTAGAAAACAAATACATACCAAAAGCGCCACACACACTGTAAATGAATTACTCACTTTAATGTATTTTTCTTGAGCTGGTAAAAATGGCTATATATTAATGTAGAAACAGAACAGGAAAACAGGATGTATAGCCTATATATTCAAATATTATCCTTTTAACTTTGAATACAGACTCTCTCCTGAAATAGGCTATGTTTTCTTTTGCAATAAAGAAATTTGTGCGTTTTTCTGGTCAGCCAGTATGGATTTTATTTTTAATTGATAAAGCAGATTAATGATTTATGCACGTATGTTGTAACATTGCTGATAGGCTACCTTTAATGTTCTGTGTGCCCTGAACACATCCAAAAACACAAACTAGAGTTGTCAGTGAGCCTGAAAATTACAACCCAACCCGACCCGGCCTGGGGGTTTTTAAGCCCAGACCCGCAGCAGCCGACACACCAGCATGGGGGGATCAGTGTTCTTTTGTGTTGAGTTGTAGTTATTGTTCCGAGTCCTGTGTGTGTTTATTGGTTTAGCTCCTTGATATATATGTTCCTCTCAGGCCTCATTTAGTAGTTTTGTTGGTTGAGTTCACGTCTTGTTTTGTTTGCCTTTATTGTCAGTAGTTAAATTTTGTTGACCTATTTTAAAGGGCCCTATAACTCTGTTAATTTGGTTTTGCTCATTTGTTGTCTTTGTTAAAACATTTTTTTGGAAATATAAACCCAGCTTGTTTTCACCTTTAAACCTGTGTCTTTGTGCCTTGACTGCTTGGTCCACAACACAAATATTGTTGTTTATTTTACTGAGCATTGAAGATGTATTTTTAGAGAATTTTAAGTAGCTGTGGGCAGTATTGTTGATTATTCAAAAATATTTTCAGATGGTTTGCACAGGACAGTCTGAATATGCTCTGGAGCATGTTTGGTATATAGCACAAATGGTCCAAGGAGATGAACAAACATTTATGTTGAATTAGGCCAGCATTTTTCTTAAACTTGTGACGGTAGATTTGTAATGAAATGTAAAAGTTTGAAACTTTGGACAGCTGCTGTAGCGCCACCATCAGGACTATCAGCTCACAAAGCCAGCTGAAGAAGTTTGGCATCGGAATGAATTTATGTAAAAAAAATGGTTTATTTTCCTGCAGATTTCCTAGTAGGAAGAGAAAGGAGAAGAAAAATAAACACAAAAACAAGAAGGTCTTGACAGGACACCTGCATGGACCATAATTACAAAGCACATTACCCTTGTCTGCAGAGCACCAAGTGTTGCTCAAGACTTTGTAGGGGGACTTCAATGCCACATGTTAGGCACCGCTCCTTGACAACCTATAAAACAGACTGAATGAAAAAGTGCATTAGATTGATAATCAATTGATTAAATGGTAAACAACATACTTTTGAGGTTAATCTTAAAATAAAATGATTACATTGTCTTCATCAACGGCAGGCATCTCCTCATCGAGCCGTAGTGGATGTTGTAGTGGGACAATGTAGGCAACTGCTCGATTGAGCCCACTGTCACAGCGGAGGAAAGGAATAGAATAGCCTTTGGGTGGCATGACAATTTCAACTAATTGCCTGCTTCTGCAGGACCTCATAATTTTAACCCCCCCAACTCTGAAGTAACGGGTACACCTCTGTTATTCTTTCTACGAAGTCTGTGTGTGACCCTTCATTGTCTGGAAAAATTACCCTTTTCCTTCCCAGGCCAATTCTTTGTAAATTCAGAGCAACTTGGATATTGGGCACTGAATTTGACCCAGGCTCTGATAAGCAGAAAAAGTCATGCTCCCAGGGTGAATGCAGTCTAGTGGCTTTTCTCCTATATGGCTGAAAAAGCTTGGAAACTGTGGACTGTGAGCCACGTGCTGGTCCAAACATTTGAGAAATGTGTTGGTTACTTTCTCTGAGTGCATATGGGGCGGGGTGAGGGGTTAATTGGGGCACTGTTTGAGGTGGTGGGGGGGTTGTTGTTCTGGTCTGGTGAAGGTTGGGTTTGTGTAGGGGTTGCAGAGGTAGTTGCTGTAGACTGGCGAGCCAGTAACTGGACCGCATGCTCCAGAAGTCTAGCGGCATCCATTGAAAGAAATCTGCAATTGGAATAAGGATAGACAGAAGTTAGAATAATTGTTTTTGCAGATTTTGAGGATCCTACAACAACATCAATAACTGTTATGTCTAATTTTTATTTCAGGGTTGCTGAGATCAGATAAGTAAATAAAAAAGCCTTTAGAATAGTAAATATTTTTTTTAATGTATTATTTGTATTAACTTATACAAGTGTCTTTTCTTTGTCCTTTTGTGAATTTTCTCCATACTAGGAATATCAAAAAAATCATCATTTAGGTGGATACATAGAATGACCAATTACAGTAATAGAATATCTCAGATCAAACATTATGTTATAGTATACAAATCACACAATTGTAATAATCAGAATAGCTCAAGGGTGATAATTTTGCCACATTCCAATATTTAAAATACTAATTAGCGTTAAGTAACAATACATCATAATATATATTTATATTGCACAGCCACACAGAGCTTAAATGTCACCTGAAATTCGTGGGGGGTTTCCTTCTAACCTGCTGGGCGATTTGCAGAGATGTAGATAAAAGATGGCCAACACACCATGAATGAGGTCCTTGATCAAGTCAAACCGTTGAATTAGTTTTAATTGTTGGCTTGTTCTGTTTCATATTTATGTGGGAGCCATTTAAATTCAGTGTTGGCAGATTAGATAAGATTAGATAATAAGAAGTATAGTTGTTTATTAAACAGAGTTTTGATTCACACGAAATGAAAGCATACTCACTCGTCTAAATCCTCAGTCAAATTGCATTGATTTCACTGTTAGCAAGGGCTTTCTATCTCCCCAATAGGGTGTGGCCGCGCCAGTTGGGTCTATCCCGCCAAAGGGGGCATGGCCTGTATGCCGGTTGGGTCTCTCTCATTATTGCGTGTGCAATGATCAGTCGGGACGCCGTGGACTCATGTTATAAGTGTTTACTGAAGTAATCAGGAAGTAGCACACTTGTCATGCAGCACTCTAGGAACAGTGCGTTCTGGGAACAGTAGTCCTACTACTACACCTCCTCCTTTTAGCTCAAAGCATACTCTGTTCGAATAAAATATTTTCAACCCAAGGTTATTAGCTTATTTTAACAACACTGTTTTCTGAACTGTTTGTATTCTTCTTAAACAAGATACACAACCATGTATATTGTAAACACTTAAAAGCTCACACATTACTTCTTATTCCTTATGAACTAATGCCACTTGAACTACTTATTATGAACTACTTTCTTATTTGTTCACAAGTCCATTCTGTCCGGTGGCTTAGTAACTCGACCAAACCTTGTAACAGTCCCTGTAGGTCGAAGGTGACTTCTGTTTCTCCTAAGAAGACCCCTCTCAGTCTCAACCACATACAGTATGATCTCGGGGTGGTGGCTGTACCCACGACTTGTTCCGTCTGTGGTGATCCAGACCTTCTGTCCAGATGTGAGTTCTGGGAGTGGTCTGGAGCGGTGTCTCAGGTTGTAATTTGCTGCCTGCGTACGTCTTCCCTCCTCATCCTTCTTGCAAAAAGCCTGAAGATCCGGCCACATAGGCTCCAGCTTGGCCCATGCGCCAGTGGAGTGGCTCTGTATACCAGCAGAGCTCTGCAGTAATCATTGTCTCTTTTCCGCAGATTCTTCACGGTCTGAACTGCGCGCTCTGCTTCCCCATTTGCTTGAGGATAACGTGGGCTGCTTGTGCTGTGTGTGAACTTGTACTCCTTCGCAAACTGTTGGAACGGCTCGGATGAAAACTGCAGCCCGTTATCAGACACCACAGTTTCTGCAGTTCCGTGTCTGGCAAAGGCCTCTTTCACAACTATAGTAACGTCAGCCAAAGTAGACTTGAGCTCTGTAACCTCAATGTATCGTAAGAAATAGTCAGTGATGAGCAGGTAATTTTTCTTTGACCACTCAAACAGATCCATACCAACCCTCTGCCAAGGGTGGTCTGGGACTGGGGTTAACAACAGTGTTTCTCTGTACTGCATTCTGTGTTTTTGACATAGCTCACAGCTCTCCACCATTTAACCTATCTGTGCAGAGATGCCAGGCCACCATACAGACTCTTTAGCTCTGGCTCTGAATTTTGAAATTCCCTGATGTCCTTCATGCAGCCGCTGTAGGACATCTGCTCTCAAAAGGGGTGGAATAACAAGTCTTTCTCCTTTCATGAGAAGGCCCTGAGCAAGGTGAAAGTCTGCTCTGTCTTGCCAGTATGGCTTAATCGCAGGGTCAAGCTTGCACTTCTCAGGCCACCCTGTGAGACAGTATTTTGTAACCTTTTTGCAAACTTCCTCCTCTTTCTGAGCTGTTTTGACCTCCTACAGCCTTTTGTTTGTGGCAGGGAGACAAGACACAACACAGTCCACGAAAACCTCAACATCTCTCTCCAGCTGTAGATCCCCTATGGTGGGTGGACCCCCCAGTGGGGCTCTGGACAGGGCATCTGCTGTGACGAGGTTCTTCCCTGGAACATGGATGATGTCATATGAGAATCACAGCAGCCGCAGGCGAAATCTTAGGATTCTCGGAGGAAGATCATCCAAGCCTCTAGTGCTCAGTAGTGGAACCAGGGCTTTATGGTCTGTTAGTAATGTGAAACGAAGCCCCATCAGGTATGATGTGAGTCTTACGCATGCCCATGTGACTGCCAGTGCCTCTTTTTCAATTTGCGCGTAGCGCTTTTCTGTGTCCATTAATCCTCTCGAGATGTATGTCACTGGTCTGTCAGCCTGTTTCTGTGTGAAGATGGCTCCAGTGCCGTATGGCGATGCATCGGTGGCGACCTTTGTGTCCGCTGTGTTGCAATACTGAGCAAGCACTTCTGGTGAGCTTAGTATCTCTTTAAGCTTCTGAAAAGCTTCTGAAAAGCTCCTCTCTTTCTGCAGTTCTTTCAGTGGTGTGGTTATTGTGGCCAGCTGGGACAGAAACTTAGCGAGGTAGTTGGCCATGCCCAGAAGGCGATGTACATCCTCCACACATGTAGGGTGTGGCAACTGTTGGATAGCTTTTACCTTATTTGGGTTGGGCTCGATGCTGTTTGCGGAAACTTTGTGGCCCACAAACATGATTTCTTCCCTTGCAAACTCACACTTCTCATTCAGAGTGAGACCCTCCTGTTGCATCTTTTGAAGGACACAATGCAGTCTGTGGTCGTGCTCCTGTCTGTCTCTGCCATACACAAGAACGTCATCCGCGTGACATCCTCCTCTGAAAATGTTCAGGAGCTGATGCTATGCTGAAAGGGAGTCTATTGAATTGGTATCTCCCAAAAGGAGTGATGAAGGTCGTGAGGGGTTTTGACTCTGGTGTGAGAGGGATTTGCCAAAATCCAGATCGTGCATCCAGTTTTGAGAACACTTTAGCATCCTTCATCATTGCCAGTGTTTGATCCACTGCAGGGAGAATATGGCGTTCTCTTTTCACAACAGTATTCAAAGGTGTTAAATCAACACAAATCCTGGGTGGCTTTTTTTCAGGTTTTGGGATGACGACCATCCCTGAACACCATTCTCTTCAACTCTGCGCGGCCTCTCTGAGGGGCAAAGGAACCCGTCTGGGTGCTGAGAGGGCAACAGGTGTGGCTCCTATTTCTAGTTCAATGTGATAGGGCTCTTTTAGTTTTCCTAGTCCTTGAAAAACACCTGGATAGGCTGCTCTTAAGTCTGTCTCTGTCCTTATGACATCTAGTCTTTGCAGTAGTCTCATAGCCTCCACTGCTGGTCTGCCTAACAGTGGCTGTGCTAATCCTGACACAAGGTAGACATCTTGTGAGGTGCTGCGCCCTTTAGCTGCCATTTTAGCTGTAAATTGGCCTGGCACTTTAAGTGGGTATCTACCAGGACCTAGCAGTCTCTTTTTTTGGTTTCTGCAGCTTGCCATCTCGTTCTGGTTTGTAAAACTTCTCAGGTATCGATGTAACATCAGCCCCTGTGTCTAGTTTGAAAAACATATTTTCAGCATTTACCTGGACTGACTCTATCCATGGCTCTGATGTCTCTGTTCCTATTTCGCCTAGGAATGCATATTCTTCAGTGTTTATGTCAGCTAGGTGTTCTGTAAATTCACGTAGCCCTGCTACATCACCTGAACGACAAACTTAACTTTTTTTTCTTGCTTGTCTGTTGCCACATGTTTCTTTCCTTTTTTCATTTTTGTCCTAATGGCATCAATGTTTGATATGTTATCCTCCACTGCACAGCCATGCAGTATCATTTGCTGTTTCTTCACAGTCTCACTTTGTCTCACTTTCTGTATGGCTTTTGCGAGTGTCAACTCAGAGTCCATTTGTAGCTGTTCTTACAGTCTTTTGTCCTTTATTCCCACTACAGTTCTGTCCCTTATGAGTTCGTCTTTCAGTTCTCCAAAGCCACAATTTTCTGCAAGTTTGTCCACAGTTGTGATGTATGCCTCTACAGTCTCTCCGTCTTGCTGACGTCTAACATTGAACCGTGCTCTTTCAAAAATAACATTGTTTTCCAATGTAGTGCTGTTCAAATGCTCATTTAACAGCCTCATATTTCTTTTTTTCTGCATTAGTCAATGGTAAAACTGCCAATACATCATATGCTGCGTCACCCATTGCATATAGGAGTGAATTCACCTGATATTCCTCGTCTTTTTTATCGAGAGCTGTTGCAGTGCGAAACCTCTCAAACCTCCTTATCCAGCCAGACCAGTCTGCTGGGCTTGGAAAGTCACATTGCTCTGGGGGAGCTATTTGTACAGCCGTCGCCATCCTTGTTGCTCATTTGCTCACGTTCCGGATCCGAACCTCCTTCTGCCTGCATGTGAGCAGCTTCGTCGTCTAGCGACTCACTCTCTGATGAGCTGGTGTGCTTTCACTTTCTGCCGTAGTCTGACTGCTGGTCTTTTCACGTTGTAAACTGCACGAAACTTTTTTCTTCAGCTAACATGCGCTTTGTTACACAAAAATCTCTTGTGGAGACTTACAAATCGCCACTTCTGACACCATGTGGAATAATCATTCGGGACGCCATGGACTCACGTTAGAGAAGTGTTTACTGAAGTAATCAGGAAGTAGCAGCACACTTGTCATACAGCACTCTGGGAACATTGCATTCTGGGAACAGTAGTCCTACTACTACACTGCGCGCCAATTCAAATTCAAAAAGTGCGCACTAAAATAAGAACAACAGTCATCTGCATTGTTTCACCAGAAATAGTTTGTGTTTCAGAACATTTTAGGGTAGCCTTAAGCTAATTGTGTATATAATGTTTATCATTATAAATCGACCTTGACGTTACAGAAGTTGATGATTGGTTTTACTATGGTATGTAACATTAAGAAACACAATTTGAGCAACAACCCTTCTAAATGTCTGTGCACATCCCTAACCGTAATCGGCCCTCCAGTGGGCCGGTTGATAAGAGGTCAGGTACCACCATCCACAGGTAGCCTGCAGGTGTATGCTATACTTTCAAATAATGTTAGCCTACTGTCTTACCAGTTATTATTTATGTCACATTTCATAATATAGAATAAATAGCCTAATGTTACTTTGAAATAATTTTCATTAGAAGACATACAATAAAATTCAGAGTTTTTTAATTAAATAAATAATAAAATATATTCCTACACATAAATATATTCTGACAAAATCTTAACATTACCTGGATCACCAGTCGCATTCTCGAGTCTTCCTCAAATGTGATTTTCAAAAAATATGGCAAAGGGCGCAATAAAAACTCTGTTAGTTCTCTCTCTCTGATCTCAGCAGTAATCCGAAGGGAAGAAGTCCGCTCGAATGGGAAAGTACCGCCAAAGTAGTCTAGCAATACCAGACAATCAGAGATCTCCGCCTTCTGATTGTCTGGGGACATCACAATCATTACAATTACGGCAGGTGTTATGCCGAGTTTTGCATCCCTTCTGAAAATTGCATCCCTGCCTGCCAAGAAGCCTGCCTGCCGAGAATTGCATGCCGAATAATGCATCCTCTGTTAGTTATGCTTAGATAATGAGTAAATAAATGTATTGGTAAAATTAGATTCACAGACTTCCCGAAATAAAGTTACTTTTTATTCATCATCATTAAACCAGGGGACGCAATTCTCGGCAGGTTTTTAATGCAGAACAAAAAAGTTGTATCATGTGTTTCTGGTCAGACTACGTTTACAAGCACAAGAGTTCAGCAAGTCACCGAAGGACCGCCCTGAGGATTTACTATTGGTGTTTTTTAAACTCTGAAATTGTATCCGGCCATTTAATCACAAAATGTGGATGAAAGTCTTCAGACTCTAGTTAAGCGTCTAGAGACTGACTTGTTTAGACTAGTTTAAATGTAATGAAAATTATTTGAATGTCTTTATTCTTTGTATCTGCATCAAAGACAAATGTCAGTTAAAGGTTCCTGACAATTGGTCTTTTTATTCAGAGACATATGCCAAAACACATTCTGTGAAGCGCCAAAAAATGAACATAATTGTGATAAATAAGAGTGTACATTTCCTTTTTTTATTTCTATTAAGTAGCCTTTGACCTGTGGACCAAAATAGTAGATTTTATCTTGCATTCCAACATATTTGAATACTGATTAATTTTTTTTTAAATCAATCTGATTTAATGACAGTATCCATCTTTCCTCTAATAATGAAGTTACTATTCTAGGTACTCTCTGCCTAAATCCATGGACCATTGTGTCTGAAGTTTTACATTTCTCATATTGTAATGGTTAATGTGCAAAGAAATATATTTGGACTATTCATTTTTTTTTCCCCTGTTAATGTCATTTTAAAATGTAGAATCCAGCCTTTATCTCATTTAATGAACAACTAACATTAACTGATTAAAGAATGTAGACAGAATTCATAAAAAAAAAAAATACACAGACTAAATACATCATTACACACCTATTGTTTTTATCGGCCTCTATTGAGTATCAGAGAGTGATGTTCCTTTTCATACCCTCTTAAGGCCTACGCATCTTACAGAACGCAGGCAAGCATGCAAAGGCTTTGTATCAGTTTGTGAAACAACATTTTTCATCAAGAATGAAAAATTGAAAAAAAAAATTTAATGCATTTTTATTTTTGTTTAATATCCTGAATATTATTTCAGAATACAATGAGGTCCTGTGACCTAGAACGTTTTTTATAATGATATCAACTATAGATAAAAAATAATCATCCCCCTACAGCCTAATTTTATCAGACAGGATCTAGAAACCATGGGAGGGTTAATCTCAATTGTATTGTCAGCAAAATATATACATATTTGTATGACAAACACTTGTACCTAAACAACAAATATGGAGACAATGAAAAAAGCCATTTAAAAAGCAGAAGGCATAAAATAAAATGGGATAATATGATAGTGGAAAATAAAAAATACAAATCAAAGATGCCAATTTAGAAATAAAATTAAACACTTAACAATTATGTTAAGGTAAAAAATACATTTTTACATGCCTTTATAATCATTATGTTAACGGTTGAAGGATGTAAAATGTCCATCGTTGGTGGTTTTTCCCCACAGAAAAGACAGCGGTCACTAGCCCTCACTCCCACCTCTGATTCTATGCATTATTTGCCAATAATGCATTGGTAATCCCTAATGCCTCCATGTAAATGTCAAGACCGTACACTTCACTCGGACGTAAGGGGTCAATGGTCTTCTTCAACTCTGTCTCTATTGTGTCTTGGAGAGCAGGCAGATGTGCTGGAACCTCAACAGGTGTGGCAGAATCCGGAGTAGGAAGTGGTCCATTCCAGTCAATTCCCCATGTTTGGACATCCCCCTGTTAACACAAAAGTAATACAGTATCACCATGAAAATATGTCTGACTGCAGAAATGCTAACCAAGACAACAGTTATATAGATGTAGCGAAGCTGTAATGTCTGTCTGTTTTTTACTGTGATGGGTGAAACTGTGACAAAAACGATATGCAATTTCATGACATTGAAGATTAATAGGAGCATAACTTATGAATAACAATTATTTAACATTTTGATTGGCATAGATTTATCAATGGATACAATGTCACATTTTTTCTGTCAAAGATTAAAACAATTAGGAATCAAAATATATAATCAAAATACAAAAATATAGCTGCTGCCAGGCTATTTTATACACATTTAGGCAATTATGACTAAAAAGAGGTATAATAGGAAGACGACAAAGTCAGTATTACAATGTGTATTTTGGATCACTCTAGGTTTGACCTTACACCCTCTAACACCACAGACCATCCTCTATCGCACTCATGTAATTATCAATTGAAAGCTCATGTGCGGCATCACTAATTAACAATGCCAGGAAAAAATGTAAAAAGGAAAGAAGAAAAATGTGAAGAATAATAACAAAGAAGATAGAAAAAGAATAAAATCAGAGGGAGAATTCATAAACAAAAATAAATAAGCAACAGATTCCTGGTTCCTGCCCTTAATGATTCAAATTGGCTGTAATTTAATACAGGCAAAAGATTTATTATTATTTGTCTTCATTCATAAGAAGAACTGTACCAGATTGGGATTCTCTGGAGTATCCACGATGAGTCCTGCCACCCAAAGCTGCTATGGTGACTTGCCACCTTCTGTGGAAAGAGGATGTTCGTCCCAAGTTTGTGTGAACATGTCCAGATGGAAGTTCAGTCTTGGCAGCATGACATAGTGGAGACAGATGAGGTGGACATCTGCATTTGGTTCAAGAGCTCCAACATACTCCAGATGTTGGAAGGCTGCATAGTAGTTTGCAGCAATCACACACCACAGGTCACGCCACAAACCCTCTATGCGTTGGTTGTGTACAGACCTCCCAGTGATGTGACTCCCTGAATCAGACAAGATATAGAAAAAATTCACATATGGTATTATGAATAGATGAATGTAAGTTTCAGTGAAATTAAGCAATATATAGGCATGTGTTTGAGACTCACTTTAAAAATTGTGAAAATATTTACAGATTGATACCATTAATTATCATGACAATAAAAGCAATAATGATGTAAATATTTATATCATATGACATTAAGTGAGATGATTGCCAGGATAGTGTTTCATAGTTTAAGTAACGGAGTTTATTTTTTTATCATCTTGGAATTTTTTTTTGAGAGCAGTGGACCCTATTTGTATACTTCTTGAGACTGTAAAACATTCTGATTGCAGTTAATGTCTTCCCAAATGTCTGAACACATCAAACTTTGATTATTACATCTTAAATCTGTTTTTTTTTTTTAAACCGAATGGGATAGGCTTTATTTGACCACTCACTATACCATTTCTGTATCATAATATAATATAATTAACTGTGGCCGTATTCCTAAAGATTCTTAGCGCAATGAGTTGCTCCTAGTGGCCAAATTCTAATAAAAATCTTAGAATCATGATGTTTTCTTAGAATTTCCCCTAAAAGTGAAGAGTAGATCCTAGTAAAGATAAAAGGTATTCCTAAAGAATCTTAGCTCTCCTAAGGTGAGATCTGTTAAGAGCAGGGAAGAGGACTTTTAAGAGGCTTAGGAGTTCCCTAAGCAGAGGAGAAAATGGCAGAAAGAAGAGGCAGGAGAGATATTCTCCAAACACTGAATGACAGTAAATTAATTAAACGCTACAGATTGGATCATGCAGGAATCATGTTCGTGGTTGATCTCATTAGAGATGTGCTTACTTCTCCAACCCAACGCCACAATGCAGTATCACCGGAAATGAAAGTCATCACAACACAGGCATTTAATCTGTTGTGCTATAGTTTCCCATGCCTTCTTCTTGGCTTGTAGTGTGACAGTGGGGTCAAATCTACCTCTCAAAACACTTTTATGCTCATTGACCAACTGAGCCAGAAGCAAACACTGTTCCTCTGTCCAGCTGGGTTTCCTTGTTCTTTTATTCTCCGTTGCTGTTCACTGGATTGTGGTAGAGTTGAACGCTTCTTATAGGCCGGTCAGCAATCACAGACATCGATGAAAGCTGAGCCATTTTACCCTGGTTAATGCCAAATGGAGTTGAAAAGTTGAAAGTGCAAAAATTACCAGCATGGTAAATAAATGTAAGCAAATAAATATAACTATCAGCATGTGAATACTGTGCAAGTGGGCCTGAGTTTTCACACATTTTGTAGGATAATTTTAAAGTATAGCTCACTATTCATTTAACAGAGATTTTCTTTTTATGTAAAATATTATTTATAATTACACAGTCTTCATAGAGATTACATTGTATGATTAAGTCCATTGATTTGACGGTCCATTCTATGCCCATTATCACCAAAAGTGTATTTCTGTCTAGCTTTTAGGATCAACCAATCACAGGTTTTGAAATGATGACTCATACCTAGCAACGGGGTCCACCACACCTCCTTAGTAAGGGGCTGTCCACACCAACGCGGGTATTTATAAAACCGTGACTCTTTGCTCACAGTTTGGCCTTTCATCCACACGTAACCACAGTTTTGGGACCCTGTAACCGGAGTTATTTGTAACCAGAGTCCAGGGTGAACTTTTTGTAAAAGTCTGGTGTCAGCAGTCATGGACAGGATAACCGCAGTTATTTTGTCTCGTCTCCATTGTATGACGTCACACTGTGTGACGTAAACAGAAAACAGCTGTGTTATTACCCGATCCAGTGAGTGCGAGAGACGATTTGAGGATGGACCTAAACAAAATACTACTGCTATTTAGCAGCATATCAGCACTTTGTGGCTGTATCATACAACTAACGCTACTCAATGACATGATGACACAGTGATTCTCACGGAGCTGCTGAGGAATCAGAATCTGGAGTTCTTTCTGCTGAGTGAGTGTGTGTGTGTGGGGGGGGGGGTTCAGAGATTGTTGTTTTTCCAGTAATGACGTTTTACTGCCTTTTTATTGGCTACAATGGCCTTACAGTTAGGAGTTATATCGCCACCTACTGCTTTGGCATGTGTATTACATTGCTTGATAGTGGAATTTGTGGTGTCTTGTGGACGGAGGTATTTTTATTACACTGCTCATATGGACACAGATTTTTTAAAAACTGGAGGCCAAAAAAGTTCGGTTTTAAAAATACCCATGCTCATGTGGACTAGGCCTAAGATCGGAGTTTCTGTCGATTCCTTGCTCAGAGTTTTCTGAGAATGTTTTGGAATCACTTCTAAGCTAAGACTCCTTGCTAGGATTTTTTAGGCTAAGTTAGGAGCTCTCTGAGAGGATTCTCAGAATTTTTGGGTATACGGGCCCTGATTTCTATATACACAAAATAAATTTCAAAAAGTTGATAAAGGGCAGGCCGATAAATGACTTGGACAAGCTGGGGTGAACTATTACCTTTTTACCATCTAGCTAATGAGGTGACTGAAATCCGTGCCTGGAATTGGGCCTGACGGCTCCCGACCTCATCCTCCTTGTTTCTTCTAAAATGTCTTTTGCTGTCAATTCAGTATCTTAGGTTCAGCTGGCAGATACTTAGAAAAACACTGGAGATAGGCAGAATCTGGTGCAATCGAGTTTATTGTGTTCACAGGCAACAACACAGACAAACTCACGAGTCAGCCTCTGGAGGACGACTGAAAAACTGCTCTCAGCGCTCTGGCTTATATGCTGGTGGAGGTCGAGGAGATCTCCACCCATTTCTGTAGTCCTTCCCATTTCGACCCGTTTTTACTGGTAGCAGACTTTTGCCTTTATTCCTGCTCAAGCTGGAATCTGCCACCAGTATTTCCGGGGCCGCTCTCACTCTATTTTTTAAAAACCCATGTGATCTGTGGGGACTCACATGCTACAGTCCCTCGTGCTCTTATTTTTAGAAAAACATGTGATCCCTGGTGACTCACATGCTACAGTTCCTCGTGACACAATCATTTGAATGTATGTGTGACCTTTATATAAACTCCTGCATTAAGCAGTACAATCAAGTGAGTGTGCTATCTTCTTCACACAGCACGTGGTAACTTGTATGAGTGTCACTATAAGTTCACAACATCATGTGAGTGTAGGTTAATGCATTGTATCATTACACAGCGCGTGATAGGTTATGTGTGTCAATAAGAGTTCACAGCTGAGATGTCACTAAGAGTTCACACTGTTATATTGCCTATTACACATGAATGCAGGATTAGTTTTTGCAAACGTCTACACACTAACATGGTTATATAGCTATTTGTATCTTATCCAACTTATATGGTCTCATATCTGATGAGGGTTTTGACTTTTACACTACATTCCCCCCTTTGGGGCTCCATAGTCCCACACGACACTTTTTAAATCACAGAAGAAGGGGTGAAAATATATATATCCCCCCTTTGGGACTATATAGTCCCATAACATTAGCTTAAGATTTGTTAGCACCATACATAATATCATTTTCCAGTGATTATATCCGTAAATCAGTAGTAGATATCACACATATATCACACATAAGTCACAGAGAATGAGCGCTAGCCTGATAATGTCATCTTGTGGCATAAGGGTGTAGAATGACATTCATATACAGTGATTGTGACTACAGTCAGTACTAACATGTGCTACAAAGGATACCTGATAGTTTTCACATATGGTGGTTACAGTTTGGCAAGATTTATAGCTACCGTGGTTGTTAACATTGTCCCTTTACAGTCCCTCGAACCCGTAGGCTGGCATTCGCAAGCGTCGGTAGTTTGCCAGCTGACTCTTCAGTGCGTCGACCTCTTCTTGTGTGGCCTCATAAGCATTAAGTTGCTGCTGTAAGGCATCCCTGGCCTGAGTCAGTTCGCAGACTTGGCCACGCAGCTCCAGCACCTGCTGCTCGAGTCGACGCAATTGCGCCCTGTGCATCTTCTTATTTTCTCCCTTCCTAATTGCGTAGGTACCGTGACGGACTCTGGGAAGCCTCTTTCGCAGGTTGAGGGGAAGACTGTGCACCAGCCGGCGAAAAGCCAACGCGGGAACAAGATGAAGCTGGTTACGCAGCTCGGCTGTCAGTCTCAGATGTTGGGCTGTTACTGGTGCTCCATCTGGCAGACATCGGAGGCTGATTTCTACTGCGTCTGGATCCACATTGTACTCCCTCTCTAGGAGGGTGCGGGTTGTCGGTGTCAGCTTGTGCACGCTCAGGTGACTCGTATTTCGAGGTGGTGGGCTAGCCCGACGTGGCTTAACAGGTGGTGGGGTGGTTGGTGAATAGCTATATGAATAATCAGCACTGTCCTCTGTTGTGGCGGATGAGGCAGGGGAGCATGCTGGCAATATGTCTTTACGATCATCGGGTTGAGGGGGTCCACCTTGGGATGGTGCTTGTGAGGTGGAGGGTGCCTGGGGCTGTACTGGGTCCGGCGACTGGTATGGGGGGGGGGGTAACGCGGGCCTGGAGTGGCAATAGTCCAATCTGGAGTAAGAACAGGCCAATCTACTCCTTGCCCTGGACCCATCTGGGTTTGGCCTCCCTGACTGGAGGTATTGGCAGTTGGGTTGAGTGATTCTGGGCAGGTTCCCGTGTAGCTGGGGCCTGCAACTGGTTCTGGGTTTGGGCGGGACAGTAGATAGCGGATCAGGTTGGTCGATGGAGGGTGGTTCAGTGTCTGGATCGCTGGCTGTGGGGTGTGGAGTTGATTGTAGAGCTCATCCAGTGGCAACTCAGGGGGGATGGGCTGGCGGTGGAAGGCCAGTCCCGGGGTAGGTTTAAGGGTGAGGGGGTCTCATCACGCGTGGTCCCTGCTGCTGGTACCAGAACACAGACTGGTCTCCCTGGTTCTGCTGGTCTGGATGTGGTGTTCTCCAAGACCCAGCCATGTTCTGCTTTATCTTAAAGGTGTAGAGGACATTTTAGTGCATTCTCCCTATAATAGTTTTTGCTCCTCCCTACTTACTCTTAGGTTTATGCTACACATGAATGCTTAAGTATTGGTGAGCAATAGTATTGGTCTGGTGACAGCAAAGGTACCAGGGTCTTCTTATGCAATTTCGTCATACACTTCTTCTGCTGACTTAGTTCTCTGACCATATTGAGCAGTTCCCAATGCTCTGTCTTGTAGCATTATCTCATACTGGTTTCTACATTTTCCACCTGAGCCCTGATCTTGTTTTTTAATGAGCTGTCTTTGGGAACCAGTCATGTCTTCATAAAATTCAGCGCCGGTGGGCCGCGGCCCTTGGCCTATTACGACAAATTGTCCTGTAACACTTGTCATTGTTCGCTTGATTACAATCCGTACCAGGGGAAGAACACAGCAGGCTATCGTGAGAAGGGCCAACACAACAATTCCCAATAACATTCCCATCATTTTTAATATCTTTTCAGGGGATAATGTTGATAACCAGTCCCACATTGAGGGGATCCTGGTGTTCCAGTTTGAGTGTTGTACATGCTGATCTCCTAAGGTGCGCATGCCTTCCAAAGCTTTGGTCAAATTGCCACCCTCCCCCGTGTGCATTGGAATGACAGTACAACAGTGTTCCCCTATTATGTCACAGACGCCTTGATCATGGGCTAGCAGGGTCTCAATGACAAGTCTGTTCTGTACCGTCATCAGGGATGTGGCATGTAATTGCTCGTTCACTCCTTCAAGGGCCCTTATGGTCCAATTCACAAATCTTTGTTGGTTATACCACAAATAATTTACCCAACGGCTATTACAGGCTATATATTGAGCGTTCACTACAGTTCCCCAAATTGGCCATGAACCCAATACCCTGCCTGTCTCTATCCATTCATCTGCTATAGCCTGTTGGTCCCTAGGGACTCCTTGTGGTATCTGATCCCATGTAATGTATACACTAGCATCCTCCTCCCAGGAACGTCCCTGAGGTTCAGATGACCTACGGCGTCTCGCTGGGGTGCTGTTAGTTAAACTGAGTATCGTAATTGGTCCTGTTAACATTGCTGGGGCGCAGAGTCCCGTCCAATTGGCTGGCAGTACTGCTTTTACCTGTAGGTCATTTTCACATATCCAAAATATGTCCGCCAATGGAGTGGTGCCATTGGTCAAGTTTAGTACCCAAATCCAGGTGGTATCATTATAATTTTGGCCTAGAACTATAGAATCATCACCCCCATTGACCACCTGGTGGCATTGGATTTTGGCTTCTCAGGTTGTATTACATACCTTCTGTGCCTCTGAGAGCTGCAGTGTACCTGCTGACGAGGACACATTTCCTATGATCCTTTCATACCTGCATTGAATCAGCCTCTCCGTCTCCTGGGAAGTGTTAGTGTGAGTGGCATTGCTCAGCCAATGTTCTATCTTGTTTTCTCGTGCTACGCAAAATGGGAATATGAGGTCTGGTGTCAAATGTACTACTGGAGGTACCTGGAATTCTTGTTGGAACTGATCAGAGGCATTTTTAAGATTTTCTGGACAGATTGCCATTGTGTTGGTCCATCTCTCTCTACCCGCTGCCATCCACATGACACATGCAACAAAACATTTATCCTGCTTCCAGCAATTATCTATGTCAGGGAGAGGCCTCACTCTAGGTAGGCCCCTCCTTCTGTGGCATGCTACACACGTAATATTGGTTACCTGTTTAGCAGAGTATTCCAGCCATTGATAGAAGGCATTGGACTTCCAAGTGGAGGTTCTTACTAATTCCACCCGTTGCACTGGCACATCTCTTTGCTTCCTTGGGGATCTGGGGCCTAATTGAAGCCATTGTCGTGCCACTTTTAGGGATATAGTGAACCCTACTTCCATATTAGTACAACCTCTCATACTACACCAAACTCTTGCTGTCACCATTCCTTCCACGCTACAGCGCGATCCTGTGGATCGTCCATGCAGTCTAATGTCTCCTGGGCCCTCCACCAATACATCATCGTAAGCATGTGATTTATAGTAGGTTAGTCGTATTGTTTCCCTGTAAGGTAGCTTTCCCTGTTTTGCAGCCAAAGCTCCTAGCGCCAGCAAGCACTCGCCTTTCTCTTTCTGGCCTTCTTTACCCTGTGCTGCTCCCTCACTCTGGTGTACTCTCATTGCGATGAGCAATAGGGTTAGTATTATTACAGCTACTGTGCCTACTTTAGCTCCTCGTTGCATGCTGACTGAACCCTTAAGTCTGCCGAGGGGTTGGTCCCTCTCCGGGGTCTGAGTCTCTTGTGTCTGTGTCTCTTGAGTTTGAGTCTGAGTCTGAGCTTGAGCTTGAGTTTGACCTCTCTGGGTCTCTAGCTTCGCCTGTTTCTGAGCTAAGGCTTTCCTCTCTTTCTTCTCCTTCTGCCTCTGCTGCCACCTCTCTCTCTGCACTTGTCCCCTCATGATTTGTCCTATCACTAGCAGGTGATGACTCATGAGACTGAGGTTGGCTGTCAGTCCCGGGGGATGAGGAGCCTCCCTCTGAAGAGCTCTCTGCTCCTGTTGATACCCTCTCTGGTAAGGACCCACTGCTCTCACTCTGGGCTGAACCGCTGCTGTCACTCTGGGCTCTCTGTGTCCTGCGTCTCTGTGCCACGCGCGTAGACCTTCTTGTCCCCTGTTCCTGTGGGGAGGCGTCGGCATCCCCTTCTGGTTGGTCCCTTATTGCCCTTGGGGCGGCTTCGCCGTCCCCTTGTGGCTCTGGAGTTACTGCTCTCTGTCTGGCTCTAGGTCGGGGAACAGGTGGTCTCTCTGGGGTGTTAGCTCTGCAGCAGTGGTTAAGATGGAACCAAACGTCCTTACCTTCGACTTTCAAGGCAGTTGGTGTAGCTAATATGACCTTGTATGGACCTTCCCTTCGCGGTTGGTCCCACTTTCTTTTGAACACCTTGACGTACACCTGTTCTCCTGGCCGTATTCTCTGGAGGTCTGCAGGGATGTCAACCCCTCTGTCCTCTGTGGCTCCTTTCACCTGCTGGAACACAGCCTTGTGGATACGAGTTAGACTTCATAAGTATTCAAACATTTCACCTTGCAACTGTTCCAGGGACGGTCCCTCATGGGGACCTCTTAAGTATGGTAGCGGCATGGGCCGGCCCGTAAGCATTTCATGCGGTGTTAGATACGTGACTCGGCTGGCTTGTGAGCGCATAGACATTAGTGCAAGTGGTAAAGCATCCACCCAGTTAAGCTTATTTCTGCTGTCTGCCACTATCTTGGCTATTTTTGTTTTCAAGATGCCATTTGCCCTTTCTACCGCTCCCTGCGATTGGGGATGGTAAATGCAGCCAAATTTTTGTTTGATTCCTAATTGCTTTAGTGTCTCTTGTATGACATTGGACACAAAGTGGCTGCCATTGTCTGATGATATGGTGTCTGGCATTCCAAATCTTGGGAAAACTTCCTGACACAAAAATTTTGCGACTGTTTTGTGATCTGATTTTGCAGTGGCTTTTGCCTCCACCCACCTACTATATCTACATATGACCACTAAAACGTATCTCAGTCCCCTTACTCTTGACTGTGATCCCATGTCTATATAGTCCATCATGAGGTGTCTGAATGGTCCGTCTGGGGGTGGTATATGTGCCAATGGGGCCGAAAAAACTTTCCTGATGTTGTATTCTGCACAAATGTCACATTCATTTAGTACTCTGTCCACCGTGGCTGCCATAAATGGCGACCACCATACTGCTTGCAGTTTCCTTAGGATCTCCCCCCTTGTGCAATGGTCACTACCATGCGCCCAAATTATTGCATGTCTTAGTAGTAAAGTTGGTAGTACAAAGCGGCCATGGGCATCCAGCCAGACTCCATGCAATGGACCCCGTGTTGGGCCCGTTTGCGTATTCTTAATAGCTCCCCTTTTTACCCATAAGCGTTTCTCAGCCTCTTCTACTCTATCTTGAGGAGCTATAAGGGAGGGCAAGGATGTGAGAGGTTCGCAATCTTGTATGGTTAATATGGGCGCCATTATTGCCCTTATTGCTGCTTGTTTGGCTGCCTTATCCGCAAGATTATTGCCTGTAGCTATCAATGTGTTGGTCTTTTGGTGGGCTGGACATTTAATGACAGCTAGGGCTGTGGGAAGCGACATGGCTTCTAACATATCGAGGATGGCAGTTCCATGAGTTACAGGGGTGCCATCAGCTCTGCGAAATCCCCTTTGTTTCCAAATGTTCGCGTGAACATGGCACACGCCATAGGCATACGCAGAGTCCGTGTAGACGTTTAGCGATTTTCCTGCAGCTAATTTACATGCTTCTGTCAACGCTTTTATCTCTGTGAGTTGGGCTGAGCAGGGCTGAGCAAGCTTATGTGCCTGTAGTGTGGCGAAGGTTTGGTCGTCATTTTTGAGCTGAATAATCCCGTAGCCTGCATGGCTGTCAGTGGCGTCACGAAAACATGAGCCATCCACGAACAATGTGAGGTCGGCAGGAATTGGCTGATTATGCAGGTCCTCTCTAGCCCGCATAAACTTGTCTGTGTCATGAATGCAGTCATGTGGAGTACCTTCTGTTGGCAAAATCAGTTTAGTGGCGGGGTTAATGACGGTGCAGCGCTGAATATTGAGTTCAGGGGCTGACAGGATTACCTCATAGCCCGTGCGTCTGGCTTGTGTTAAGACGAATCGTGGACTATTCAGTAGTGCATGAATTTGGTGGGAAGTATACAGCGTCACAGGATGTCCCATGGTCAGCGATGAAGATTTCTGGAAGGCAAAGACAGCGGCTGCCAGCCCCTGATAGCAGGGTGGCAGGCCAGCCTCGATGTTGTCCAGTTTAGTACTATAATATGCCAATGGCTGTTTACCTGTGGGTGTGTCTTGCATCAGGACGGCACAGGCAAAGCCTGATTTTTCTGCAACATAGAGATGAAAAGGTTTAGCATAGTTTGGCATCCCTAAAGCGGGAGCGGACTGCATGTCTATTTTCAGGGCTTGGAACGCACCTTCCACTTCCTCTGTCCATGTTAACTGTGCTGTGTTATTTGTTTGTCCTGCTGCTCTTATCAGAGCCCTGAGGGGAGCAGTTTTTATAGCATAGTCACAGATCCAAGGTCTGCTGTAGCCTGTCATGCCCAGAAAAGATAACATTTGGCCCACCGTTTGCGGTTGAGGGGCCTTAATCACTGCCTCTAACTGGGATGGTGCAATACACCTTTTGTCCCCACAGAGTCTTCTCCCCAAGTACTCTACTGACTGTTGGCAGAACTGTAGTTTAGTTTTACTGACTTTGTGTCCGCCTTCTGCTAAGGCCGTGAGCACTGCAATAGAGTCTTTTTCACATTGTTCTTTTGTAGGACTGCAAATGAGCAGATCATCTACATATTGCAATACTGTGCTTTGCACATTCAAACTGGTGAGGTCTTGTGTCAACACACGATTAAAGATGGATGGGGAATCCAAATACCCTTGAGCCAACCTGGTATAGGTATATTGTTGATTCTCATATGTAAAGGCGAACAAATACTGAGAATCTGGATGTAGTGGAATGCTGAAGAAAGCTGAACACAAATCAATGACTGTGTACCACTGGGTGTCTGGTGGGATGTTGGAAAGCAACGTGTGTGGGTCTGGCACAAGTGGTACTTCTCCGTCTACTACCGCGTTAACAGCTCGCAGATCATGGACTAAACGGTAGTCTGGTGAATTTGGTTTCTTGATGGGAAAAATGGGTGTGTTACAGGGGCTTCTAGTTTTAACCAGAACTCCTGCTTCAATCAAGTCTTGGATTGTTGGTCTGATACCGTCAATTGCATGCTGTTTGAGAGGGTACTGTTGCTGATATGGTAAGTTAACGTGTGGTTTTAGCTTAATGTGAACTGGTAGCGCTGATTTTATCAAACCTACATCAGTCTTGTGTGCTGTCCATAACTGAGATGGAACTTTGCTTAGCATCTCTTCATGTTCTGCGGTGACTTCCATTTGTGTGGGTGTGCCTCCATCTACTACCACTTTGTCTGCTAAAACCTCATCACCTACTTTGACTGAGATCCTGATGAACTGCTTATCTTTAGAAATGTGAATGTACCTGTTGTTTGTGGGCACCCACTCTTGCACCTGCAGGGCACGCCTGACCATAGGACCGAGATGATGAGACTCATAATCTTTAGCCACTAAAAGCGTGACGTGCGGTGTACACTTTGGTACTTGAAACCATCCAGATAATTCTTCCGGTAGGCGGACAGCCGCTGCCACGCCCTCCGGCCCCAAAAACATGTCTTCACTGGTGATGAGATATGGTTTTTTATTGATCCCTGCATCCCAACATTCCTGGTAATCTACATGAGTCTGATCTCTGTCATACATGAGCGTGCAATGCAGCGGCAGAGTGGGGGTATGTGCGGTGTCATAGTGCATGCGAATCCACCTCTCCCACTCAGTCCATTTCTGTTTAAGGTGTGAGTCTTCTGGTGTCAGCTGAAGCCAGTAGGCCAGGGCTTGTTGTTTGTCTGTGGTACCTTGGGGTAGTTGTGACATCATGCTTTGTGGGGGTTCATCTGGGAAGTCCAGGTACAGTCCATCTTGGGTACACATGATTTTTGCTTTTAATGGGCATAGAATGTCTCTTCCTAGCAAGTTTACTGGGGTATGGGCTGAGTATAGCAAAGGTGCACATATGACTTTGCCTGCAATGAGCATTGGAACGGGCTCCGTTAGCGGTATGATCTGTGATTTCCCAGAGAAGCCTATGGTCTTTATGGATGACTTAGAGAGGGGGAACCCGGAGCCTTCTTTTCCAATGCATGAGTATGTGGCTCCTGTGTCAACCATAAAAGGATATTCACGGTCATGGATGACAACAGGTACGATGGGTTCCTCATGTGACTGTAACAATATAGCTGGTAACATTAGTTCCCCCTCAGGCTCCTCTGGGCATCCCTACCAGGGTTGTGGCTGTTCCATGCTGGGCCAGTTCTGTGCTGGACCTTCCCATGGGTTGCTAGGACATTGGGCCCGTATATGGCCTGGTTGACCACACCCCCAGCATTGATTGTCAGGTGGAGCTGGGTTAGCTCCTGGATAGCCTGCTCCTACGTGTGGTGGGCCTGGTGGCTGGTTGGGTGCATCCTGGAAGACATGGTGGTTCCCTGGTATGTAGTTTCTGCCTCCTTTCCATCCTCCCCTGAAGTTTGTAGACTGAGCATTTCCTCCAGGTCCCCCACGGACCCTCTTTGCCGGGTAGTGTTTTCTCAATTGGCGCCACACCTTGAAGCGGTAATGCCCAAAGTCCACATCGTCGCTGTAATTGTTTCCAATTGCCGCTCCCACATTGGCTTCTGTGAATATTTCCTGGGTGGTTTGCTTCCCAGCCACATAGGTGAGCAGAGCTTTGACATCTCCCAAGGCTAGCTGTATTCCAGCTGTTGTTTCTTCTAGAGCCATTATCCATTTATCTGCGCCATCGGTGAGTGCCGGTAGGCGCTCAGCCAGGCCTATCATGTCCATGAAAGGCCAGGGCTCGTACTGCCTTTGTCCATTAGGTTGTGTTATAAGGGGACACATGGTGGTTCTGTTACCTCCCTATAATACAGATATATGAGATCCTCAGTCTCTCCGAGGACTTTTCCTCCTCTCAGTCTCATGCCTCCTTGACTTTGAGCTCTGTTGTCTGTTGTTGGTCGTCTGTTGGTGTCCCGTACCTCTTTGGGCTGTGTTTTGTTCGATTTCATTGTACCTTGGAGAGTCAAGGTGATGTGCTCTGTGGTGGGGTTGGCTTGAGGCTCCTCTGGCTCCTGCTGGAGACCCTCTTCTTCTTCCTGCTGTTCTTGTATTGTCTCCAATAGTTGACTCATTTGCTGCAATCTGCCTTCTGTTCTCCAGCTGATCCCTTCCAGCTCTTTGAGCAGCTCCTGTCCTCGGGTGTCAATCAGTGACGCACCTCTGGGAGTGTGTTCTGGGAGACTGTGATCACTTTCATTGTGTGGCTCTCTCTCCGTCAGTGGGTCTGGATATGGTGGCGGGCTAATGGTAGCTGGCCTCTGGCGATCTTCTTCCTCGCGCATCTGGCGGTTCTTTACCTCCCATTCCAACATCTGTTGCCAGTGCTCGTACCCAAAGGTACTCATGGGCCTGGGTTTCAATTCCTCAATCTTTCCTTTTTTCTTACGCAATTCTATTGTAGGGGAGCCAGATCTCTCTGTGGGGAGGCTCGGACAACTTTTATGGTGAGCTTTGCTTCCGTTTTTCACCTGCTTCTGTCTCCCTCTGTCTTTGCGCCCCGCAGTTGGTACTTGCCCTTCAGTGGAGCAAGAGCCTTCATCACTGGCGCTGTCTGTTGTCTCTCTAGCAGTAGTTCCGGTGCAGTCACTGCTCCTTCTACTACGATGTTTGTATATCACTGGAGGCTGTCCAGTTTCACTCTCAGTGAACTCTCCATCCTCCTCGTCACTTGTTGACCCATCAGTGCTCTCCGTTTCTGAGGACGGTTCTGTTTCCAGTTTTAACTTCTTCCTCGGCCCCTGTAGTCCCCTCCTATTGGGTTTCTTGTCATTATTTTTTGTCAGGGTCACTGTGAATCTCCCTTCTAATTGGCCCTCCATTTCCGTAACTTTTGAGCTTCTTAGTGCGTACTGTCCCATTGCTGGCTGTGTTGGCTCCTGTGGGTATGGGGGTGGTGGCGGTATGGGTGGGGGTGGTGCTGTGGGCGTTACTTCTTCCTGTATCTGGTGTTCTTTGTCTCTTTCCTCCAGCTGCACCATTATTCTTGTTCCAGTTTGTCTGAACCATCCTAACACTTCTCTTTCTTTGGCTCTCTTGTTTTTTAGTTTGTAGCTTGCCTTGGTGTCTCGAGCTTCAATATGTCTTAATTCTGACTCTACTTCATCACAGCATGCCAAATTGAAGGTACCATCCATAGGCCAGCGATTCTTCCCGGAGGTTCTTTTGTGCCATTTGGCCACACAGCGCTGAATGCGCTTGGCTCGACTTGGGTGCTGTTTTATGTGGCGTATCAGAGGAGAAACAAGCCGTTCATATTTCTCTCTTTTAGTCTTTCAGTGGCAGGTAACGGCCCACAAACCTCACCGCACTTTAGGGACTGTTCTTTACTTATAAAGGGACTTGTCAGGGGAGGAGG
This sequence comes from Epinephelus lanceolatus, assembly GCF_041903045.1. Lineage (NCBI taxonomy): Eukaryota > Metazoa > Chordata > Actinopteri > Perciformes > Serranidae > Epinephelus > Epinephelus lanceolatus. The sequence goes on from NC_135740.1 coordinate 1,418,509, forward strand.
GTGGCTGGTTGATTTTTATTTTATTTATTTATTTTATTTTGATCCCCCCCTATGTTCACCACTGATTGATGCTGTTTTTGAAGTATGTATAAGTCAATAAGTAATTTATTCCATTGAAATATCATTGATGTATTATAGAAAAGTGATTTATCTTTTCATAAATGACAAAAGGCACATCTGCCTCATTTTTGCTGTGGTATCCTGATACTACTCAGAACCGTGATACTTTCACAGGTATCGTACCATGGGTCCCAATTTTGGTACCGTGACAACACTAATCTGGAGGTGGTTCATCTGCAAAAACTAATGAAAAACTAAAAAAACGGCAATTGGTATTCGGCCAAGCCTTTAATATTATTCAGCATCGGCTTCGGCCACAAATTTTCATTTCGGTGCATCCCTAGCAAAACACATAAATAACTTCATATTACTGGCATGTAACACTCATTAATGCTTAAGCTGAGTCCTCTAGGAAATGAGAATGTCCAACTGAATAATCTTCTCATGTTTAATGTCTGAAAATGAATTACATTTGTCCAATGCATCAAACTGATCCTTGTGCATAATCACACAAGCTAGTTTGCTCACCTTCACGTGCACTCCTAACAGAGCTGCAGCACCTCTGACTGTGTGTCCCTCACACACAGCCTGATGTGCACAGGCAAACACTGTGGGACTGCTGTACAGGCCATTGGTGGACTTTCTTACCCTAACCTTGGTCATTTACTGAAACAATAAAACAATGAAATACATGATTATTCACAGAGGCTGTGCAGGTCCGTTTGACCCTGAGCACAGTGATCCGTTCGTCTCCCTGCCGCTTCCATCCACATTTAGCTGTCTACCATCTAACTTAGGCAAGCATGGAAAATGAAACTTTCACTGATTGTTAGCACACAGATACATTTATCAGATAATACACACTTACAATCTGTAACAAAGGAACATAAACCTGAGAAATGGAAAACTCTAACTTTTGTAGTTTTTACTTATCGAGTGAAGAAACTGGTTTTTCTCTGTAACTCCGCCAAAACACGTCCGATCGCGCTGATTTTTTTTCCTGGACTTCCTGGTGGGAGATACTTCCGGTGTACCATGTGTCAACTTCCGGGTTACAGTGTAACGTGAGTAAATGTCCGTAGCTGTGTTCGAAACCGTCCTCTCACTTACTCACTCACTATTCCCTATTTCGTGTTTACTATATAGTGCGCTACATGGGGAACAACTGAACGAGATTTCGGACACTAACTGAAATTTTCTGAACGTTGTTGCATCAGTAGCTGCGCCGCATACTCCTGTGACGCAAGTGGACGCACCGAGCATCATGTAAACAAACCGGGCGCTTTGAGGATAATCAAACTGTATGGTGGTTGTACTTTTTGTCAATAAATTGTTGAAATGGTGTGGACGTTTGGTTTTGTCAGCTACGGTTGTGTGTCTGCATTGTGAGCTGTAATAGCCCACGATAGTGCACGAGCTGCAAGCTACCTAGCTTGTGCGAGCTAAGTGGCTATTGTTAGCTCGTGAGCTAACGTTACCGGCTAGCATCCTATTCTTTTCTTTTCTTTTTGTGTATTAAAATAATTCTTTATCCCAAGGCATTTTCCACACGTCGACAACGTTACAGTTGAGATAGTACGTTTGTGTCGGAGTTTCTAATGGTAGCATTAGCTAACAGATACAAATATAGGACAATGGCAATTGTTCTTCTTCTCCTCTGGCAAAAGACGACTGCATTACATTGTGGTATACGGGAGTAAAATGTAGGGTACATCGTTTGTTCACTCACATTTGCTGTGCATTGTGGGTATTTTATAGTCCACTATATAGTGAATGAAATTAACCACAGAGAATTCGAACAACACTACAAAATGGCAAACACACTATATAGTGCACTGTATCTGTGATAGGGAGCAATTTCGAACACAGCTCGTGATCCGCCTGCCCCCTGATCCGTTTGTAGCTGCCCTCCCCATACAGCACACACGCACACATATTCTCCACAAGCCACAGCGACCCGTTCTTCTCTGCTACGCCCGGGTCGGTTTGTTCTGGGTTTACTGTTATTATCACAGCTTGCCTGTGAAATAAATACTTTATACTTTACATCTCTCTATCCGAATGCATTTTTCTGCACTTTATTTTGATGATACAAGTCTGATATTCACACAGGAGCTGCTCAAAACATTAAGCATTACATTGCAATTAAAAAGCCCCTACGACGAGTATTCTTGACTGTTACAACCCAGTATGTGTCTAGGGGTAAGGGAAGCAACATAAAACCAAACAATGAAGTGAATAAGGCAAGCTGCCGTTTATTCATACACAAAATAAACAATACATGCTACGCTCTTGTAAAAAGCGGCACACAAAAAGAAAAACGCGCTCGCAGGCTCAGCAACACAACCTGGAAATCGGGCTTCACGAAAGGAGCCTCGGCGGTAAATTACATTTAAACAAACTCAGGGAAGGGCGGCGGGTGACGGCAAACCATAAAACAAAACAAAACTCTGACCTGTCACCAACGAAATAAACACCCCAACTAACTTAACTAACGGTGGTGGAAGGCCACCCAGAATAACAAAACTTAAACAAATCTGTCTGTCTGCTCTATGACTTACCTCACAAACAAAACAGCACTCAAACCGACACCCATAAAGCTAGTGTATTATACATCAAACAATCTACGTGTGTGTACAAAGGATATGTGGCTAGGCTACAAAGCTAAATCCTAAAGCCCATAGATTCACAAATACAACAACAACAACAACAACAACGAACAGATTACGGCAGCCGAAAACACAAACGGAGCGAGGCGGACTGCTCAGATTAAATCACAGCCGCGCTTGCTCTTGACTTCGTGCAGCCTTTAAAGGTTCGGACGAGGGGCCGGTGAAGTGGTGATTGGCCGGAACCGATGACGACAGCGAGGGGGCCGGCCGACCAGCAAGCGAGGGAACACTGAACAGCAGCAGAGGAGAGCGGGCTGGAGGCGTGGTCCGCCAGGGATTCCCTCCAGAAGAGCAGACAATTAGACACACACATAAATGATTGACAAGTGCTGGCCGAATAATTCCCATAATGACATGCACAGCACATTAAACACAGAAAATAAATGTACTAAGGTCCGGAGACCGTAACACCCCCCCACATAAATACAAACCTGCCGGATTTGTTACCAAACAGACTACACACTGGACAGAGCGTCGGCTACGACATTATCGGCCCCTTTCTTATGCTTAATCACAAGGTTCCACTCTTGAACCAACAGGGCCCAGCGCATGAGACGTTGGTTGTGATTGTACATGTGCACAAGGAATACGAGGGGGTTATGGTCGGTGTAAACGACGATGGGGAGACTACAAGACCCAAGATACACCTCAAAATGCTGGAGTGACCATAGTAAGGCGAGCGTCTCCTTTTCCATGGTCGAATAACGAAGCTGGTGAGTGTTAAACTTTCGCGAGAAATAGCTGACAGGATGCTCGACGCCTGCCGCATCCTCCTGCAGCAACACCGCACCGGCACCGACCGCACTAGTGTCAACCTCTAACTTAAACGGAAGCGCGTAATCAGGAGCGGCGAGTACAGGCGCGTGACACAGGAGGGTTTTCACGCTCTCAAACGCGTGCTGACACTCGGGAGACCACTGGTAATTTACCTTGGGACTGGTTAAGTGAGTCAGCGGAGCAACCACGTCGGAGAAATTCCTGCAAAAGCTCCGATAGTAACCAGTCATGCCGAGGAATCGCCGCAAAGCACGTCTGGTTGTCGGAACAGGGAACTCCGCTACCGCACTGACTTTGGTCTCTATCGGACGGACCTGGCCTTGACCAACCTGCCTGCCCAAGTACGTCACGGTACCCTTCCCGAACTCAACCAAACAGTGTCAGCCAAACTGTGTCAACCAAACACTGGAAAGTAGCGGGTGCGTTACACATGCCAAATGCCATCACGGTATACTGTAAAAAACAGTCGGAGGTAATGAAGGCGGAAATCTCAGAGGCACGCTCTGTCAGTGGCACCTGCCAGTACCCTTTTAAGAGGTCCAGTTTACTGACGTACTGAGCATGACCTAAGTTATCCACACAATCCTCCATGCGCGGGAGAGGATACGAATCAGGTATGGTGACAGCGTTAACTTTGCGAAAATCAGTAATAAATCTAGGTGAGCCGTCGGGCTTTCCCTCCAGCAGACACGGCGAACTCCATGAACTGGAGCTGGTGGTGGCTAAACCATGTTGTAACAGATACTGAGTTTCTTTTTTCATTAACTCACGTTTTAACTGATTAACGTGGTACGGGTGCTGCTTAATGGGTTTTGCATCTTTTACATCTATATCATGTTCTATCACAGTGGTCCGAGTGGGGACGTCACCAAAGAGGCACGGAAACTCCGCCACTAAGCCGGTAATATCGCGCTGCTGCTCAGGCTCCAGATGCGTGAGATGTTGAGGTAACTCAACCAGCATTTGGGAATTTGGCAAACGCGCACTTTGAACAGAGGAAGGACGCACGCGTAAACCATCTCCCTCATCTGCATTGGACTTGGCTATGATGAGAGCAGAACAGGCCGGCACTACAGGACTAAGTTCACCACCACGGGAGTGATAAAGTCTCAGCATGTTAACGTGACAGACGCGAGTTTTCCGTTTTCTATCAGGGGTGCCAATCACGTAGTCAGTGTCACTTAATTTTTTCAGAACACGGTATGGCCCGGAAAAGCGTGCTGAGAGGGAAGAGCCAGGGATGGGAAGCAACACCAAAACTTCAGCACCAACTTCAAACTGCCGAGCTACAGCAGAGATATCAAACTGTATTTTCATTTCAACTTGGGAACTGGCAAGAGCTTTCTGAGCAAGCGAGCGGGCGTGATGCAACCGTTCACGGAACTTGCTCACAAAGTCCAGAACATTCCGCTCCGGAGGTGACTCCGCTGAGAGGAACCTGTCTTTAAGGACGTTAAGGGGGCCGCGAACAGCGTGACCGAAAACAAGCTCAGCTGGACTCCTGCGCAGCCTCACGAGCAGCGAATAAAGCAAAAGGAACTCCCTCATCCCAGTTTTTTCCCGTCTCTAAACAGTATTTGCGCAGCATCGATTTTAGTGTTTGGTGCCATCGCTCTAACGCGCCCTGGGATTCGGGATGATATGCACTGGACACCGCATGCTTTACACCCAAAGACTTCAGGACTTGGTTGAAGAGCTTTGACTGAAAGTTCGAGCCCTGATCAGTCTGCACGATACGCGGCAAGCCAAAGGTGGAAAAGAACTTAGTCAGCACCTTGACGACTGCACCAGCGGTGATTTTACGCAGCGGAACGGCTTCAGGAAAGCGGCTGGAGGCGCACATAATGGTGAGTAGGTACTGATTACCTGTTTTTGTTCTAGGCAATGGGCCGACACAGTCTACAATAACACGCTCAAAGGGCTCTCCTATAGCGGGTATTGGACGCAGCGGGGCTGGTGGAATTACCTGATTTGGCTTTCCTGCTAATTGACAAATGTGGCATGTGCGGCAGTGTTTGACTACATCAGATTTTAAACCAGGCCAGAAGTGTTGCAAGACGAGGTTGTACGTTTTGTTCACGCCCAAATGGCCAGACCAAGGGCTCTCGTGTGCTAAAGTTAACACTTGTTCGCGGTAGGCTGTGGGCACAACAATCTGACGCACTATACTCCAATCTGCGCCCTCAGCAGTCACAGGTGACCACAAAATAGTGCGTGCACTCACTGTTAGTCGGATCACTACTTACCACCGCAGAAAAACAACTCTGTAGACTCTTGTCCGTTTTCTGAGCAGCGATGAGCTTCTCCCGAGTTACAGGCAACCGAAACTCATGAGAAGGCGGTGCGGCGCTCGGAGCCTTCTCAGCTACAGGTTTAGCGCTGGGAACTATTACGGGAGTTTTTAACTCAGTGTCCTCAGCAAAGGCTTTTGCTAAGACACAATCGGACAAATCAATCTCCTCGGGCTCACACGCGTGAGCCTCCGTACCGAGTTTCCGAACCTGCGTGCGCGTAATTATGCAGGAGGGAAACAGAGCCTGAGAAGAATCAGCGTCGCAACAAGAGGGGAGGGGAGTGGAGGTCAATACTTCGAGGGCTGGAGTTACTTTACCACCCGCAATATCATTCCCCATTAACATTACTATACCGCGAATGGGCAGAGCCGGGCAGACTGCTACAGGGAAAAATCCGGTCACTAATTTGGATTTGATGTGTACACGATGCAGAAGCCGTGGAATGTAGCCCATTTCAACGCCCCGAAGTACCGTACTGCAACCACAAGCTGACTGGTCTGAGAACGGCAGTGCACTGGCCAGAATGATAGACTGAGACCCCTCGGTGTCACGCAGGAACCACACAGGCTGCTGATCCCCCAGCGCGCCAGTGAGGGACACCAGACCATCATGAATGAAAGGTTTGAAACCCGGATCAAAGCTGTCGTCGGCGCATGGGTCTGTACACCCCTTATCTGATAACGAGTTAATTAAGCCGACGCCTTTTGGCTGGCGAGCACCCGGAGATGGTGGCTTCTCCTTGCGTTTTAGCGCCAAGCAGTTGGCAATTACGTGTCCTGTTTTGTGACAGTAAAAACACTCCCGCTCCTCTTTACGCGGAGTCGGAGCCAGAGGTTTATTACCACTGCTTGGGGCGACTGGAGCAGAACGGGGCTTATCAGTGACAGGAGAGGAGTATGTAACCTTGTGAGTAAGCACAAACTCATCCGACAACACAGCTGCACTAGACAGGGATTTAACTTTCTGTTCATTTAAATATACCACCATGCGCTCTGGCAAACATTTTTTGTAATCTTCCAGCAGCATAAGCTCACGCAGGGAAGAAAAGTCCTGAACCTCACAAGCAGCACACCATTTATCAAATAGGCTTCCCTTATCCCTAGCAAATTCCACATAGGTCTGAGCTGGAGATTTATGGTGGCCTCAAAATTTCTGGCGATAGGCCTCTGGAACCAGCTCATAGGCACGTAAAATGGATGCCTTAACCGTGTCGTAGCACAAACTATCCTGTAGAGGGAGTGCTAAAACCACCTCTTAGACCTTGCCATGAATTTTACATTGCAGTAACAAAGGCCAAACATCTGAAAGCCATTTAAGAGCCAAAGCTATGCGCTCAAACGCACAAAAATATGAGTCCACTTCAGATTCTCGGAACTGTGGCACTAAAGCAATATGCTTACTTATGTCAAAGGCCGGTACAGTGGGAATCAGGCTTGATTTTACAACAGAAGAGGCTGCTTCAGACACCAGAGCTTCTCTTTTCGGTTCAAGCTCCCGCATCCTCACTGCTGTCTCTGCCTCAATTTCCAGCTTTTTAACCTGCAGGCGGTACTCAAGCTCACGGTTTCTCTCCTTCTCATCAGCCTCCATCCGGAGACGAGCTAGGCGGACTTTGAGGTGGGCCTCGTTACGAGTCCCCTCAGAAGATCCAGGCGAGAGAGGATCGTACTTGGGGAGAGTAAGCGGGGGCTTAATCCGCTCCACTCCCTCGCCGTTCCCTCCACCCTCTGCCTGCTCCACATCCTCTACCATGGCACTGGGGTCTTCTCCCCCACAGCTGCCCTGAGTCAGGGTGCCACCAACCTGCACTACGGACGCTGAAGGCGGCGCAGCAACAATCAAGCCCAACTCCACTAATTTACTGACCACCAGAGCCTTAATCTCCTTTTTAACCAGCTGCCTAGAAGCCGAAACACTGAAGTGGCCCGCAATCTGCAGCAAATCATCCTTCCTACACATGTCAAGCAAATCGAAGGAGGGAGTCTGCAAAAATCTCTCGAGATTGAACGCCATCCGCGCACCGGAGACCAATCAATCAATAAACAAACAAGCAAACAACCATGAGGAATCAATTAACAATAGGCATATCCCGGACGAGCCCCCATTTATGTTACAACCCAGTATGTGTCTAGGGGTAAGGGAAGCAACATAAAACCAAACAATGAAGTGAATAAGGCAAGCTGCCGTTTATTCATACACAAAATAAACAATACATGCTACGCTCTTGTAAAAAGCGGCACACAAAAAGAAAAACGCGCTCGCAGGCTCAGCAACACAACCCGGAAATCTGGCTTCACGAAAGGAGCCTCGGCGGTAAATTACATTTAAACAAACTCAGGGAAGGGCGGTGGGTGACGGCAAACCATAAAACAATCAAAACAAAACTCTGACCTGTCACCAACAAAATAAACACCCCAACTATCTTAACTAACGGTGGTGGAAGGCCACCCAGAATAACAAAACTTAAACAAATCTGTCTGTCTGCTCTATGACTTACCTCACAAACAAAACAACACTCAAACTGACACCCATAAAGCTAGTGTATTATACATCAAACAATCTACGTGTGTGTACAAAGGATATGTGGCTAGGCTACAAAGCTAAATTCTAAAGCCCATAGATTCACAAATACAACAACAACAACAACAACAAACAGATTACGGCAGCCGAAAACACAAATGGAGCGAGGCGGACTGCTCAGATTAAATCACAGCCGCACTTGCTCTTGACTTCGTGCAGCCTGTAAAGGTTCGGACGAGGGGCCGGTGAAGCGGTGATTGGCCGGAACCGATGACGACAGCGAGGGGGCCGGCCGACCAGCAAGCGAGGGAACACTGAACAGCAGCAGAGGAGAGCGGGCTGGAGGCGTGGTCCGCCGGGGATTCCCTCCAGAAAAGCAGACAATTAGACACACACATAAATGATTGACAAGTGCTGGCCGAATAATTCCCATAATGACATGCACAGCACATTAAACACAGAAAATAAATGTACTAAGGTCCGGAGACCCTAACATTGGCAGTCTGCGTAAGTTTTTTATAAGACGAGTTAATTCGTCCTTGGCAGTGAAAGGGTTAACTTTGCCAGCTCATCTGCGAGCTTTACTAGGTGAAGGATCAAACTAGTAGCCATACGCTTTTTTTCTTTTGACATTTCGATGTGAAATTGGGGTCACATTTCGCATGTCCGGGTTGACAACAGAGCATTGATTTTTCAATTAAAAAAACTTCTTAGATCGTTTCATCACCATAGTTGTTTAAACAGTCAGGGTCGTTAAAATCCGGTCTTAATAATGTTCTTTTGTATTTTAATTTCTTAATGATATATGGCTGTGAGTAACTCCCCAACAACCCCTCCACGCCACAGGCATGGACACAGTAACGTTAAGGCCTCTACACATGATCAGCTGTAAAACCACTTTGCGCTGGCTGTCCCATTGTTTGTCTATGGAGAGGGCAGCAAAGCGGCACCGCTACCCTTGGCGTCGCGCACCGGTTGGATTTTCCACCCGAGCGCTGCGCTCAGAGTTGAAATTATTTGAACTTTGACCACGGCGCTGTGCCGCACCTGGCGGTGAGCGAAGCACATTGTTCTTATCATGTGAAGGCCGCTTTACCTGCAATGCGGCGTGACATACGTTACCTTCTCATTCTCTGTCTATGGGAGTATGTTCTTTGAAAGATTGTTTAAATTATATGGTAGGCTACTCACCTCGCCATTGCTCAGTGTAATTCTGGAGTCCAAGGGCTAATCGGTCCAAAATGGGCTCGTTTGAGATGAGCCAGGTAGGAGTTAGTCTGGGGCCGTTACTGGCCGTTTTGGTAAGGAACCGGAACCAGGGCGAGTGAGACAGGATCCGGAATTCGATGGATGCGCCTTTCCGTCAAAATAAAAGCACCAAGCTGATAAAAATGCGGTGAAACTTTTTAATTTAAAGAATATAATTTACAAGAAAAGCCCCAAGCTATTAAGTTAATCAATTTTCTTACACCCATCATCACCCCAAATCGATGGCGCGCCAGAATTTAAAGTTTTACTTTGGTGTTCACTTTTACTTTGGTGAATTTGGTGAATTCTGGATTTGCTCTCTAGACTGGAACCAGAATCCAGACAAAATTCAGAGTGAATAGAATTTTTTTATTGTTTTGTTTTGTTGTTGTTTTTGACTGTGGGAGCAAATTTATTTCTATTTTGTCTCATGTACAGAAAGAATCAATTTACAGTTTACAAACAACTGACCAGGTTTATGAAGCAGGTGATTTACTGCACAGGATGAAGGCCTACAGTTCAATCCTCCTCACCCTCACGTGTTTTTGTATTCGTAACAAATCCAACAGAGTGGTCTCATGATGTGTCCTCTCAGGGATTCAGTTCTTGTGTAAACCTCTGTCCAAAACACAAGTTCACCATTTTGTCATGTAAAACAAAAACAAGCAAGGAAAGCCACAATTGGACAACTCATAAAAATAATTATAATTATAATAATAATAATAATAATAATTCCACATCTGATCCCCAGTAAAACGTGCATTTACAGCAGTGGACACGACAGTTCAGTAGGACTTGTTTCATGGCTTCATGGTTTTTCTTCAGACTTTGAATTACATCACATTTTCAGCTTGTACTGTAGGCTACTGACACAGGCGTATGAACAGCAAGCAAATGGTGCAAAGGACCAACGAGTCAGCGTGACTTTTATACAGCCTTCACTTCATCATCATCAAAACATCTTCAAGTTTCAAACTGGTGAGCTTTTATCTGAAAGATGACGTAATTGATTTCACAGTTGTTGATGCGTCGTAGGCAGTGGAGATGCTCGTGTCAGTGGGAGTGTGTTGGTCAGTATGTTATCGTTGTAAACATTTACGACCGGAAGTGAATTTTGTTAGAACTGGATTGAGGGACAAGTCAGTGTTTCTTCTTCTAACCAAGTTCATTTTGGCAACGAGATTCAATGTGCATCACATCTTCTTTTTTTGTGCCAAACATCCTGGATCAATTAAATAAAAAAAACATTAAAAACACCCTATTCTACACGTTACATGCACGTTGTTTACACGTAAAATCTCATATAGTTCATCATAGCATCATAGCATCAGAGTGAATAGAAACCATGTAAAGTGAAGAGCCTGGTGACGCGAGGCTAGGCAGGAGCATATGAGGCAGGAGTCAGGCCTGATCGAAGAGATGATTGGCTGATATGACCACGTTTTCTCACGTTTTGCAGAAATTCCTAGTGTTTTGTAAATGCTATCAAAACAAGATATAAAGCCCATCCATGGCCTATGGCTATTAAACGCTAGCCTGGATCCAGACCATAGACCCCGCACATTCAACTGAGTAGACTTGATTCTCTGGTCTGGCATTGTGCTCTGAAGTTACGATTTATTTTTATTTATTTATTTATTTTTTAAGTATCCAATGAACGCCGGGAGTAGGGTGACCAGACGTCCCGAAATTCAAGCAGTTGTCCCGAATCCCGAATCCTGTCCTAATTTTCCCGAAAATTAGACTGAAGCAGAGTGTGGAGTAGTTAGCCTATTGCCTGATAAAACATTAAAAACTGATCAGGGTGGTTGAGTCGTCCTGCAGCCTGCAGATGCAGCAGCTCCTATGAATTAAGGCTGTTATAGTTTTTTAAATTGTGTGCAGCAGTGGAGCGAATTGATAATTAAATCAACAAAAACAAAATGATTGTTGACATGGAGTCTGGTGACTCGGGACCTGATGAACACCCAGCTAAAAAGTGCAAGACGTCTCTGCAGGTACTGGGAAGAGTTGGGGGGGGGGGGGGGGGTACCTGTGGCTTATGCTGCGTTCAAGAGATACCTGTGGCTTATGCTGCGTTCAAGACAACTCGGAACTCGTGATTTTCCATTTGAAAACGCCATTTTCCGTCTTTAAAGCATTCCGGACATTGACATTTTTGTTGTGTGTTGTCAGACAACTGATTCTCGTGGAGAAGGTAGGTATCCTGGATTCCAATTTGTATGGAACGCAGCACTACTGCTTACATTGGTCAGCTGTTTACATCCACTTCTTATAGGCCTATAGTCTATGTTCAGCTGTCATCTATCTTCCTAAAAGTTTGCGATCTGACCTAGTCCTGAATGTCACTGAAAGATGTCATCATGACGCCATTTGGCTTGGGATTGATACCCTCCCAAGTAAAGTCACATAATTTGATGTGACTTTACTTAAAAAAATAAAATAGGCTACAGTAGTCTAATTAAGTAGTAAGTAAACAATAATGACGAAGACCATGACCCGCGTGGGGGTCCCAGGGGGGTCTGAGGACTAGGGAGACCCACATGTTGTGGAACAACCACCGTCAGACCCTGCTCTGTTCCGCTATTCCTGAGCACTCATCTTGGGCACAGAATCCACTGAAAAAGCAGATCTACAAACCCACCAATGATTAGGCTAGTATTCATCATAAATCCTCTGTACTTGCAGATATACTTTAGAATGAATCAAATTAGGATTTGCCAGGAGATGTGATGCTGCTCATTAACATAAAAGTGGCTTGGAGTTAAAAGTAACTACTTAAATGTATTTGTCTTTTATACATAAATATCGTCTTTATTCTAGATAAGTTGTGTTTTTATCTTATTGTTTTTTTTACTGACATGTAACAGCAAACTCTTGTGGACAATAATTACCTGTATTTTGTATGGAAGAAGAATAATAAGACAAAGAAGTATGAGGAAAATAATTGGTTGTGCCTGTGTTCCACAGCAGGCACCCCAATAACCTAAAGTTTAGTGGGCACTATATACTGCATTGTGACCGTGTGTGTTTGCTAGCTTCTAGGTTGCTCACCTGGCAGCTGCAACTCGGCCACTATTTCCCTCCATACTTAGTCCGTCTTTGTGTTCATAGTAAAAGCTTGAGGACACATTATACAAGCAAGGCTTCATCTGTCACAACTCCTCTTTGCTTGGAATCCCACACATTTCTTATGTTTTGTCTCCACGATGACCTGGTCATCCCAAATTTCCGACACTGTCAGAATTTTATCCCAGGCTGTCTTTGACCACAAGACTGACAATGGCCATCCTTGAACTTCTCTCACTGTGTGACGTAGGCCAACGAATTTAGAACCACAACCAAAGATATCGCCACGTTTCTTTCATGTTGGTCATCTTTCGTGTGTTGTGTGTTGGTCATTGTACAGTGGATATCAGACTTAAGGGGTGGTGGATGGGTCCAACAAACCCGGGAGCCTGGTGTTCACTTCCCATGTGAGATTTAAGCAAAACTATGATGTTTTTTCCTAACCTAACCACGTGCTTTTGTTGCACAGGGAAATAAACATAAATACAATGCGTTTTACTGACTGTATATATCTAAAAAGCAAAAACTGTGAAAACTGAAGTGTATTTTGAAAAGACACAATGCATGTAACAGGCGTACAATAACACAGCGTCCCAAAGCGTCAACAAGAGACGAACCCAGAATACCTTGCGCATCATATGTAAAGGTGCAAGTCCACTGACAAAAACACTTTGGCGAGACATGATAGCTTTGGTATATCTGCCAGCCACTTTTCCCAACAGTTTATTAATTTGTTGCTCAAATGCATTTTTTACCCACCAGAGCTGACATACAGGCTACTTGTCAAACTGATGCAAACTGGAAGCAAGTCCCTATGGACTCTGTCAGCAGTAGATTGATGAAACTATATAGGGTGACTCAGTGTATGTATTTTGAATATTCTTTAATAGGTAATTAATTTCCCTGTTGGATGGTTCCTATGAGTGCCTTAGGTCAGGTAGCTCTAAAATGTCTAAAGAGAAAATGAATAAGAAATGTATTTCCCAAACCAAAGCTACTGGAAGAAACTATATACCTGTTGTATTGAAGTTTGCCGTGATAAGATCATTTTTACCCCCAGAGCATCCCAACCTGCAAGAACTCCAGGAATCTGTGAAAATACAAATAGAGAAAGACAAGTGAGTGGCCACGACAATGAACAGAGGACTTCATTATGAAATATCAAGGAAGATATTCAGTCCTGTGTCTGTTGGATCAAACTAACTCCATCTCTGTATGTACACAGGAAGCCTTAATCCCCACATTGAGCAGACTGGGAATCTAACCCTTTAGAGTCATTGTAGATGGGTAGCTGTGCTCTGTGGCTTTTCACTGCCAATTTATCAGTCTGCATGAACATGAAGAAGGGTGTTGATGAATCAAAGAGTCTCCATCAACCCAGCCCCACCAAACACAAGGTCAGATGTGTGATATTTAGTCAGGTTCATTATGTTTAGATTTCAACTTTTGTGGGATTTCTTTGGAGATTTGCAAAACTATACAAAACTAAACAGATTTGAAACTACACAACTGGAAAGGTTATGGTATAAGGATTCAGAAAAAATGTCTGCATTTGCCCAGATGTCTATATGGCGGCCATATTGGAATGTACAAAATGGTAGCCGTAAAATGTACGTTTTGTAATATCTAGACTTCTATATAAGTTGGAACATTGATTTTAACTGCTAAACCTACATTTTCAGGGTCAAGGAATCCAATGGTGGTAGTTACAATGCTACAACACTTTACCACATTAACCCTTAGATGCATGAGTGGGTCAAAAATGACTCAGTGTGGTTGTTTTCTTGCGATATCTTTGTAATGAAAAGTTATCATTTCATATTCCATCTGTTCCTCAAAAAACATCTTTTTTATATTATACCATTGAAATACATAATCCATCATATGGGTAAAAAAAAACTACACACCACAGGCAGCCGGTCACAGCCAACATCTTCATCTGCTTTGAGGTAGACCTGCAGCCAGGTTGCCTTTCCTATGCGGGAGAACCTCCCTGTGTTGTCAGCCCCAGTGAATGCATGGAAGGCTGGCAAAGTCTTTGCTCTTTCTTTACCTAGAGCTCGCCACAGTGGTTCAATCTGCACAACACCAGAGGCCATAGAAATGGATGTGTTCTTCAGCAAGAGGTCATAGTTTGCTGTGACTAGCACTAAAACATCTGTATCTGGCGAGAAGAACACCAACTGTGCATCAGGTGGGTTTCGCTGTGAAGCCAGCATAGCGTGGTAGATCAGCAATGTGTCTGCTTCTTTGTGGTTCTTTTCTTCAAACAGTAGGTCTTTGTTGCTCCTAGTGTGCCCAGAAGCAGACGTGATGATCAGCTTGGAGGATCCCCTGTTGTACTCTAGAGTTTTGGCAGCAAGATAGTCAGTCAGATCAGCCTTTGTCTTGTCATGGGAGAGGAACCTGCTCATAGGGATGTGTTTGATGTTGGTGTCATCTCTTACTTGATACTGAATAGAAGCTTTTCCTTGTCTTCGTTTATCTCTGGTTGCACTCTTCAGTGAATCTGCCCTGTATGTGTCAAACACGAGGATGATTTCATCATAATCTTGTGTTATTTGCATCAGTCTGTCATTGAAGCAGCTACTCAGATCCTTGACTGTCACTACAGTCGCTGTTTTTTTGCTCAGCTTCTGCACAAGCACCATGCCATCCACTAGTGCTATCTTCCGACTTGGCCGATCAGTAGATATGGGGTCTGTGAATCCTGTATCCATTGCATCTTGGTGGGTAGCACTTTCAGCTTGAGCCAACTGATGGTCTTCATAGGGCATGTCTTCTCTTGTCAGCTTCTCAAGTAGATGGATTAACTTGGACTTGTCATGGCATGGCAGAATTGTTCCATTAGGAGCGAACAGTGCCCTTGGTGTCAGGGTGAATTCATAGTTTCCTATGGCCTCTTTTTGGTTGATGTCTCGGTTTGACCTGGCAAGTACCATCAGCCTTGCAAACAGGTCCTTGGTTTCCTTCAGATCCACAGTATTGTCTCTGAGTTTCACAGTAATCTTTGTGTTCCCTGACAGAAACATCTTGTTGTTCTCTTTCTTCACAGGGGTCCAGAGGCTGACATCTCCATTGATACACTCTGATACGTAGTTTTCATACAACTTCTGGCCAGTGACATCAGCATTCAAGATCTGTGGTACATACTCATCAGGGATGTAGGCATGCATGATCACATTGTGCAGCTTGTCACCTTCAGTGGTAAAGTGGTTTCCATGGCTGAGTATGGCTGCCTTGATCTTGTTGATTGCTCAATGTGCCTTCTTGACTGCACTTGGCCCAAGCTCATGATGCTCTGTGATTCTGTCAGCTTCCATGTCAAACTGACTCTTGAACTCTTTCGACAGACGTGAAAGTTCTGGTGCGACCATGAAAAATCTCTGTCTGGCATTGGCATTGTTGGAGATGCCAATGATCCCAGAGCTAATCTTCATCAGCTTGTTCAGGTGTTCACATGTGTGGTCTGCCCCAACAGACACAAAGGGAATTACATTCTTGGTGACTGATATATTGCCTTCTTGTAGTTCCTCCCATGTATGAGGGTAATTGGACCTCAATTCATGCATGTCTGCAATGTATCTTGGCCAGAGTCGCTGGTACTTGATGCAGTCCATGGCAAAGAACAGCTTGCTCAGTGCTTCTCCAGCTTGCAGATGGAGTTCCAGGTCAGCATTCCGAGTTGCTGCTACGAAGAACAGGATTGTTTCCACCCGATGTAGGTAGTTCATCATGGCCTTGAACATTGCATTCTGGGATTTCCATTCCTTCCATTTTTGGAATGCTGTGATGACCTCATGAGTAGTCAAGGCTTCCAGGAAGGTGCTGTTTGCTTGCTTCACAGATTCAGCCTTCATGTCTTTCCCCTCAGAGCAGGCAGCTTCTACTCCCTCTGTAGCCTTCAGGCACACATCTTTAAGTTGTGGGTTGTCCTTGAAGAACTCCTCCAGAGCCATTTCATAGAGTGCTACATATGAGTAGATATCGGCATGGAGAGCTCGCTTGTAGTGTGTGCATTTCAGGATTTGCCTTGTCGTGGCAGGACCATACACATCAGCTTCCACCCAGACATCATCTATGCCCGAGTTCTCCATGGAGGCACCAAGTGCTCTGAGGGCTGCCATGACGACATGCAGCTCACCCAGTCTGGGAACAACCATCTGTTTCAAGTCAGGTCTGGCATCTAGGAGCTGCACCACCTTCTCATAGAGGGCCATGTCAAAGGTAATGACCGTGGGGTGATCTTCCCCAACTGCCAACTTCCTCAGCTGATTTGCTTGCATGATTACAGTCAGCAAAGTTGACCACTCCTGTGCTACCTCTGGGAGTAGTGGCAAGGCTCCAACCTGTGTCAAAGGAAGGCTTTCAGACAGCAGTGAGTTGTATCCTGCCCAGCCTGGAATGTTGCTGGAAGTTTCTCCTGTTTTCATTCTGGATAAAGCAGATGCAAAAACCCATCCTAGCTGTGTCAGCTGATAGGATCGTGAGATCCCCTGGCTGATGGAAAACTGTTTTGACCTCTTGGCAAGATGCGGTTTTGGTTTGTCACAGTGAAGCATGTCGACATGGTAGGGAGTAACTGATAGACTCTGTGCATCACCTATGATCAGAGGTTCTGCAACAGGTTCTTTAGAAGGATCAACCTTCTGATACACTGCAGTGATCGTTCCGTGAGTGGTTCATTTCCCATCAGGAGTGTCCTCGGCAAAGTCTGTGTTATCTACTGCAAAAAACACAAAGGTCCCCTTCTTCAGGAATGGCAGTACATAGAGGCCTTGGTGCGCTCTGGTGTTTTCTACAGCAGCATTGGCCAGAGCAGTTTCCATGAGAAGGGCACAGCCATGTGAAACAGAGTAGCCATGAGCACTGAGAAGATTCATCAGCTTCTTACTGCGTGTCATGGTGGACAGTGAGTGCCAGTCCCAGAACCTGTGGGTTCTCTCGGGCTTTGAGTGACCTGAATGATGCTGATTCACTGCTTGGCTTGTATTTTACCTGTGCACTGGATTTGAACCCATACATGATAATCTGGCTCACTGTCAGTGTTGCTCGGTCAACAACTGTGGTTCTCTTTTCAGTTTCCAGCTTTTCAGCAGGCCCAACCATTATCCAATGGATTAAAGTGTATAGTTCAGCTGGAACATCGTCTATGTCACTAGATACCTGTATGACATTTCTCTCCTTGGTCTTGGTGAAGGTTGTAATGCTTTTCCTTATCACCTGTGCTGCTTTGTAGATTGTTTTCATGTTGTTCTCCTCCTCCTCACCAGTTGTCATTTTGGTATTAACCATGTCCTCTTCACATGCATCTGGTGAGTAGATGACTGCTGGCTTCCTTATGTTTGGACGAACAGACTTCAGGTGTGGCAAATCAGTGAGGATTCTTTCTTTCAGCCATTTTCTGCTGAATGCAGGAGAAGACTTCAGAACCAAGCATATTGACATAAGTGGTTTGAATGTCATCCATGGGAAGGTACACTTGGTTTTGTGTTACTACATCAATAAGGTTGATCAGTTCAAGCAGACTCAACCTTTGTAGAAAGGGTTCTTTGGCAGTTTTGCTACTGGTAGGTTCTCAAAGAGCATGAAACACATTTTCTGTCCAGCAAGCTTTGTGGTATTGGACATCAATTGCATGTGCATCACCTGGTGAAATGCAGGTATTCAGCCTTGTCTTCAGTGCAGCATTATGGGACCTTTCCACAGCATCTTTGAGATCTTTACCAGCATTCTCAGTCCTGAGATGGTACAGTGGTTGGCCATTGTCCTTTTGGCAGAAGAAGCACTGTTCCTTATCCAGTGGACTTGTATGAGATCATGTGAATGGTGATGAAGAACCAGATGTTGAAGGGCCTGGCACAGCCTTTTCTGTGCTTCTTCTTCTTTTCTGTCCACGCTTTTTGGCACTGTAGTGTCCTGTAGCTAAAGCATGTGCATTGCGGTCTCTTGCGCGTTGTATTTCAACCTTGTTAGTTGCACTTGAGTGACAGGAGCGATGCCAGACTGCCTTCTCTTAGCACATTGTTTCTGGTGTGCAGTTCTGCAGTCGCCTTTGGACTTGGACATAGTCCCCATCATTCAAACTGGCCCTCTCTTTAATTACCTGCAGTATGAGCCCATAGGACTCTAATCTAGGATGTTGGACCAGGACTCCTTTAAATATTGTCAAGCTAGCTAGTGTTGTTAGCTAACTACAAAGTAGGCTAATTTGATGATAAATGGTAATAACACACACTCTTAACATAATAGTTATAAATGATGCACACACTATACTGTGCAGTAGGCTAATGTTAGCTAGTTAGTTAGTGTTAGCTAACTACAAAGTAGGCTAATTTGATAAATGATAATAACACAAACTCTTAATATAATATGTAGGAATGATGCACACACACTATACTGTACATACAGTAGGCTAATGTTAGCTAGTTAGTGTTAGCTAACCACAAAGTAGGCTAATTTGATGATAAATGATAATTACACATACTCTTAACATAATAGTTATGAATGATGTACACACTATACTGTACATACAGTAGGCTAATGTTAGCTAGTTAGTTAGTGTTAGCTAACTATAAAGGGTAAATAGGCTAATTTGATGATGTAAAATAACTTAGGCTTTCAAACACTTGTCATGAACGACACACACATTATACAGTATTGTTAGCTAGCTTATTTAGCATTAGTCATAAATGTATAAGCATGTTGAAATATACAACATTTTCTGAGGTAAAAATGAAGATAATACTTACTATACATGTATCAAATGCTCTGTTCTTAAGGGTTGACAACTTGACACTTCTGATATAGCATATTGTGTTGTCCACAACAAATAGGTCTTTCAGGAGAACATCAGTGGCTCGAAATGTCACGGCAAATAAAATCTTTGCAACAGGAGCTACTTCTCAAGTATGCAAACAGGTTAATCACCAAGTCATTTAAGTCCGATCATTTTTGGATGAGGTCCCACTCGATAGACAGCATTTAAAATAATCCACCTCGTTCAGCATGATGCTAACGCAATTTGGAAGACTCAACGCTCACTCTCTCACTACAGTAACAGCGGGCAGGCCGCAGACCCTCACTGTACTTCCACGCACTGTCATTGGCCAAAAGTCCGTGGCCTGGGCTGAATTAATTTAGCCCAACTGGACAGTAAATCAAGGGGGCTTGTCACGACACCTGTCACTCACGAAATCCTATACATATATATATATATATATATATATGATACCATTATTATTATGGCTATATAAATGTAATTTATAGTGCTGTTAGACCACCCCACTCCGTTTACATAAGACGAGAATTTTTTTAACCTCAGCGAAAATGTTGTTTTTCAGACTACACGCTAACAAATCTTTCGTTAGATAAAAACAGCTTGTGAATATTGGAAATGATTACATAGATCTTTTCTTTTTTAATTATTATTTTGACATTTGGACTGTACAAAGCTCTGCAAACACTCTGTCTGCCGCACGCAGCACAGCTTCACCTCATTGATCTGTCGCTGTCTGTCTAAACAGATTCATGGAAGCGATATTTCACAAGATCTGATGCAAGAGGAATTTGTGATAAAATGTCTGTTACTATTTATTAAGACTAGAACCACCAAGGGGTCATTTTTACCCACCTGCCATTTTCAATGCTTGTAACTTTGTCACAATAAAACTCTAACATCTCTCTGGGAAATGCAAGCTAGTTTTGACAGACAGACAGAAAGAAAGACAGACAGACAGAAAAGAGGAAAGGAGAGGGATTTGGATCGTGTTTCCTAATTATGAACCGGAGAAAATGGATGAATGTCTAACAAGCTCTGGCGATGCTTCGGGACATAAGTGACATAGAATCAGATTGGGGAGAGGTGGTTCAGGGAGAGACGGATGGGGGGAGACACAACGATGGAAATGAGGGAAGAAGAACTGGATGAGGGAGAGACCGATGATCCGTTCTTTTCACCTGGCAAGGAGGAGTCATCTGAAGATGAGGAGCCGGAGCCGGTGTCCTGACAAATAGACCTGCCGCTCAGAATGACCTACCAACACAATGTGCGCATGTGCAGAGCGAAAAAAAAAAATTCCAGAGGACACGCCCAAAATTTTAAACTACCCGGGATCTTTGCAGGTAGGAAATATCTATCAGAATGGACTATTACCTCTATAAATGTAATTAAAAATATGGTAGCTCATTCTGTCAGGTAGGAAATATCCATCAGAATGGACTATTACCTCTATTTATGTAATTATAAGTAGAGTAGCTCATCCTGTCAGGTAGGAAATATCTATCAGAATAGACTATTACCTCTATAAATGTGGTTATAAGTTGAGTAGCTCATTCTGTCAGGTAGGAAATATCCATCAGAATGGACTATTACCTCTATAAATGTAATTAAAAAAGATGGTAGCTCATTCTGTCAGGTAGGAAATATCTATCAAAATGGACTATTACCTCTATTTATGTAATTGTAAGTAGAGTAGCTCATTCTGTCAGGTAGGAAATATCTATCAGAATGGACTATTACCTCTATAAATGTAGTTAAAAATATGGTAGCTCATTCTGTCAGGTAGGAAATATCTATCAGAATGGACTATTATCTCTATAAATGTAGTTAAAAATATGGTAGCTCATTCTGTCAGGTAGGACTTCAAGCAAATGTGAGTTTCCTTTCCATTTGCAGGAACAGATTTCAGACATGATGTGCCCATCAGAGACAAATGTTGCACTGAGGTAATAGTCAGGGACGGGGACTTGAACAGGCGACCCTCCGGTTCCCAACCCAGGTCCCTATGGACTGAGCTACTGCCGCCCCACAATTATGCTAGTTCACCAACTGTGCCACTTCCTGGTGTGAGCAGGCATTTTTTTGTGCCTTTATGTCATGCTGCATGGACATAGGTTGACCAGTGCTAGCTAGTTATAATGGTGACTGTCTTGCAGAAAATGCTGCAAAAGGAAGAGTTGCTCTTATTTAGTCATGCACCTTTTTAACCACTTAAAGGTTCTGAACTAGCAACCTTTCAGTCAAGCATTTCAGAGATCAGCTTTGCTCAGACGCTTAATGAATTTCTTGTCAAAGGATGGCAGGAATCAGTGCAGAGATGGCAAATGGTTCCTGGTTTGTGTTAGCCACATCAATATACTGTCTAATAAATAATAATGTCTGAAAAGCCTTATGCTAAAGCAGATGTCTGACTGTAACTACACCTTACCTGAGAGGAAGACAGCGTAAGTGGAGAGGATGAGTGAGAGTGTTAATAAAATTAAATAAAGGCTGCAGCATAGATATCAACAAATACTTGTCACAAATATGCTAGATCAGTTGAAGTAATCCTTTTATGTATTTCCACCCTTTGCCAAATACGGATATCTTTTGATTAACTGCTGGATATGGTTTGACAGTGCAAAATGAGATGGCAAAACATTTTTTAAGGGATTTAGAGGTTCAGTAAATCCCATCCTCAACCCTTCATGGCACACTTCTGATCCTCACATTGCTGTCTGAACAAGACAAAAATGACAGATTTTCATCTATTTGTATAAAGTTATTGTTTCTGTCCTGCATACATTTAAGATAAACCAAGGATAAAATTGGAAAAGACAAAGCGGGGGGAGTAGACATTCTTGTCCCAATCTTTTGGACACACACCTGCTTACTATACAAAATGGAAATTACATGGAAATAGAGATGACAAGAAGCGATGCTACTGGATTTGTTTTGTCTGCACTGACTACACCACAGTAATACAAGATCAGAGGAGGAGGATATTAAGAAAGCTAGACTTTGTCAGTAGGTTTTATGTTGGCCTTTTTGTGATTTTAATACAAAGGGGGAAGGACCAGCAAACCTGCACAATTTACCCATTTACACCCCAAAATATATATTTTGTTTGACCCATCTAAAACTTAGAAAATAATCTGAACATTTCTATCAATTAGTAGGGTTTATTGGCTTACAGAACCTCTGAGCATAGGCTGTACAGATTTTAGATACTGTACATTAAGCATTAAACAAAAAAAAAATAAACTCAAAGAAATGATCACAATAAGAAACAACCAACATATCCACTGGCAGGCCATTGCTATGGCAGAGTTCAAAGGGTTAATGCAGATCTGGTGTTTATTGAGTGGAACATAGAAAAGCAGTAATGTTTTCCTTAACTGACAGAGGCTTATGTCTAATGTCCATCCTCAGCCCTGACTTCTTTTGTTCAGTGACGTAAAAAACAACAATTCAAAGGATGGCACTCACCCCGTATATCAACACAAGCAAAAGAATCCCCAGAACAAGCAGCTCTGTAACCAAGCTAACAATGGGAAGTGCTGAGTGGTTATTATTTCGTCAGAGTTCGTCGTATTTTTTATCAAAGTAAAGTTAGCTCCACAAGCTGTATGCATGGTTTCCTTTGAAACAACAGCGGTGGGACAGAGAAACAGTTTCACACCACCACAAGCAATGGCATATGGATGAACTAAAGAAATGTCTCTGTCCATTTCTTTAGTCCAGCGTAGGATAATTCAACTGGCCATCTCATGGACAGTTGAATTTCCCTTCAGGACGAATAAAGTTCTATCTATCTATCTATCTATCTATCTATCAATCTACTGTATCTATATTCCATGGAACCAAACACATTAACAGTAGTGTCACCAGGGCCCGGTTTTTCAAAAGGTTTAATCCGGATAAAATTGATCCGGATTTGGTAATCCTTTTTTTTGCTATCCATGATCAGGTAATCCATTTTACTTTTGAGCCAGTTTTTCAAAGCAACATTGGATTGGCTCAATCTGATCCGGATAGAAACTTTTCAGGATCACCAAATCTGGATAACCAGTGCTCAAATAGAATAGGAAATCACAATGTAGAACTATAGATATGTAAAGAGCAACAAGTAGAATAGCCAGTGTGGGGTCAATACAAGTTTATTTTTATTTGAAACGAAAACACACACACAAAAAAAAAACACCCTCTTCCGGCAGTCCGCTCATCTGAGACCTACAACAAATACATAAAAACATTACTCACAAACACTGTACATTGAGGATATTTAGAACAAGTTTCAAATATAGATGTATTGAATTCAATAAAAAGGCTGAATGTCAAATACTCAACAACAATTTCAGAGTTCTTCATCTGATGTGGAGAGACCAGCTTGTCTGAGCTTGGCCTTTAGGAGGCGGATCTCAAGTCTGGCCTTGGTTTGCTGTAGTTTGGTGAGAGTCAGTTGTTCCTCTGCCAGACGAATCTGTACTTCTGCCCTTTCAGTCTCTTTTTGCAGAAGTGCCTTGTAATCATCATCTTTGTTTGTTAAAGGACGCTTTAAGCCTTTCCTCTGAGATCCTGTGGCAACTACTGCTGGCTCTACCAGTGAGGATCCAGCTTCTTCGTTAGTAACAGAGCTGAGATTCAAAATAAATGTGCTCTCTGGATCAGCCTCAGGAGGAACTGGCTGACTCTCCTCCTCAATCCCAGGCTCGCCATCCCCTACAACACCTTGAATACCATGCAGAGCTTGCGACTTCTCACCTCCAATGATGTTGAGGACCACATCTGTGTAATCTCCCCCCTTAAAGGGCTTGTTGCCTGTTTGTGGGTTTTTGGCTTCAGCATGGTCTTTTGTTGCCCTGGCCTTAAGATTCTTCCATCGAACTTTTATTTGGTCTGTGATCCTCCTCTGGCCAGACCCTATGGCATTCACATTTTCGGTGATTAAAATCCAAACATCATTTTTCTTTTTGTTGGTATCTCCACCTTTAGCAGAACTTCCCACTGTTGTGTCATAATGGCATCTAACACCCTTTAGTAGTGCGTTGGTTTCGGCAGCAGTGAAATTACAGCTTCTTGAGTCCATGGTTCTGTTGCTTTACTATAGTGAACATTGTTCATCATTTATAGGCCTTAGGTCCGATTGCCTCAATTGAACACAAGCCAGAACTAATCAGTCACAACGGGTGTGTTGGAAAAGACCAATTACACAGCCATTTAAATCAGCCTTTCTCAGAGGATTCACAGAGAGGGTCACAGAGAGACAGTGAAATGGCAGGTGTTGTCCACCGCCACCACCACTTTGCCAGGAGAGGATACCGTCAAAGGGTGTATGTTGAGCGTACCAAACCACTGGAGCAATACACCACTGAGGAGCTGTATGCTCAGTTTCGCTTTGGGAAGGCTGATATCGAGTACCTTGTGAACCTTCTCCGGCCAAAACTACAACACAGAACCCAAAGGAGTCACAGTCCTCATCCTCATTGCTGTCCGATTTTATGCATGTGGGACTTTCTACCAAGTTGTTGGTGACTATATGGGAGTGGCGAAATCAGCTGTGTGTGATGTGGTGAAAGATGTGTCAATCGCACTGGCCAGTCTGGTCAATGAATTTGTTTCTTTTCCAAAGGACAACCAGATTGCCCAGGCCAAGCGCAGCTTTTTTCTCCTGGGGAATATGCCCAATACTATTGGAGCAATCGACTGCATACATGTGCATATACAAGCACCTCGTGAGAATGAATGGGAGTTCGTAAACAGAAAGGGGAGGCACAGCATCAATGTCCAACTTGGGTGTGATGCTGACCTCATCATCACCAACTGCGTTGTCAAGTGGCCTGGGTCTGTCCATGATGCACGCATCCTGAGGGAGAGCGCTCTATATAGAGACCTCTAAACCAACCGACCAGATGGCATAATATTAGGAGACAGTGCCTACCCACTCCTACCATGGCTGATGACCCCTTTTCTGACAGCAAATACACCGGCGCAGGCACGCTTCAACACCGCTCATTGCAGAGCAAGATGTGCAATTGAGCGTTTAAATGGAGTTCTTAAGAGGCGCTTTGCATGCCTTAACTACCTGAGAGCGGAACCACAGAAAGCATGCAACACAACCCTTGCCTGTATTGTCCTGCACAACATCACTGCCAAATGCAATGTCCCTCTCTGTGGTGACAATGATGCACCTGAGCCCCTTGGAGACCCTGACCAACCTCCTGCATTCTGCCAGAAGGAGCAAACAGGACGTGCAACAAGGGACGCAATAGTTAGACACTATTTCTGATTTGGATTTGTTTTGGATTTCAAAAACCAGTGATGCCATTGCCATTGCTTTGTTATTCTGTTTTATCATTGCATGCATCACTAAAAAATAATCTAAAAACGAAACAAAAATATTTTTGATTGTGATGAATATACATTAATTAGTGACAGAATTAAATATATTATTTGTGGTCAATATTGACAGCTGTTTGGGGGATTATTTTATGAGGCCAAACTCTTTCTACTTTGCTGTAGGCCTATACTGAAAGGCTGAATACGTTATAGCCTACCTAATCACTGTAGCCTGACGGATGAACAAATCAAATTAAAACCTTATGGATAAATACGATATCTTGTAGGCTATACTGCATGATCCAAATATAGTATTATTTGATACAATTTAAAGTTTCATTACATTTTGGGCCTGAAATCCACACTGAATCCACCCTTCTGATGGATCAGTTTAATCCAGATTTTTTGGATCAAAGTGATCTCAATCCTACTAAAAAGTTCTGAAAACCCCAAACTAAAGGTTTGATCCGGATCAAAACCAAGATTGGACTACGTGATCTAATCCGATTACGTAATCCGTTTTTTCTTTTGAAAAACCCATTTTCAAGATTTGATCCAATCCATTATCCAAAATCCGAGCAGATTACTTTTGAAAAACCGGGCCCAGGGCCCAGTACTTCAAAGTGATCTGATAGGATTATCCTGGCCGGATTGGATTAAATCCTGATCTGATCTGAAAACTGGGTATTTCAACACAGATCAAGAGGATCCTGATCCTGAGGATCAGGATTCAGATCTGGTAATCCAATCCTGCCTTTAATCCAGATAAAGGCTGCATTTGGGCATTTCAAAAGTTAAGGCAGAGATCTGGATCAATTTGATACCAAATTTCAGGATTATTTGGATCCCACCTCAGAGGTGGATTTGACAAAGCCTCAGCTCCACTTCTCATAGATGTTCATTCCACTTAATCTAAATTAGTGTTTTAGTTGTAAGTAATTTCAAGCATAGAAAAATATTGTTTGGCCATACTTCCTGAAACTGCTGTAAACAAGAGTTACAAATACAGACCTATTTCTCAACATCTAGTTTCACCTAACATTGTAACTTGTTTGTACCGAAACATCGAACATATGTTTGTGGTCAGACAAAGGCAAGGAAATGCAATGCAAAGCAAATTTGTATAGCACATTCTTTTCTTTACAGAGAGTGCAAGAAACAACACAGGGATTAACATAATAAGCACATGGACAACAACTCAGTCCTCTGACACTTTTGAATGAACCGCATAATTTATACTAGTACTGTGTAGTAGTGTCTTTTCCAATACTGCAGCAGTCTGCTCTGCACACATGTAAACATTAACGTTATGTTATTGTGTTGACAATAACATAACGTTAAACTCTGAACAGGTTGGTGTTTAAAGAGTTCGTGCATGACGTATTTCAGATTAATTCCCTTTTAAATTAAACCATAGACCACATCAACAAAGCCAGCTACCTTGCTAGCCTGCTAGCTACTTAACATGCAAGTCAATGGAGCCGCGTTAGCTACCGTTAGCATGATCTCAGCTCAATTAGTGATCAGTACACCCACGTTTTAAGAAGGTGACAATTCAAATAGCTGGCTCACATGAGATGGTAGGTGGCCTTCGTATGGTCTTAAAAATGCTACACATTAGATAACGGTAAACCTACATTTTTATGCGAAAGCTGTGCTACCAACTGCTCCTTTCGTGAAGTAGTCCGCCATGTTTCAGATCCGGGGGTGGAGCTGTGAGATTTGGAAATCCGTATCCAGTCAGATTGGGATCAAAGTGATTCACCCTGCCAATGTTTTGAAATACCCAGATAAAGTCAGCAGGATCACCTTGATCCCTGACTGAGAAAAGGAGGATTTCATTATCCGGATTATTCTGATCCAGATTACAAGTTTTGAAATACTGGGCCCTGGGCATGTAAATGCTCTGAAGAAGCTTAGCCTTTTCCCTAAGTGCTTCCTGCACTGCTATTTATGTTTTAACCTCACTACCAGCAAGACTATGTTCTATCTTGTAATGGTCACACTGTGATTTTAGCGCCCTCACACTGCAGGGTGGGGTCAGTGCTGGGTTTATGCTTGACGCAAAGGGTTAATGAGAGTCTCCCCAAAGATGCTTACAGCATAGGTATGATTTACATTTCAGCATCTGCTTTCACCCATTGATGGCCCTCTCCCACAACACTTGATGGATGTATCATATGTGATCAGTATCTGTATTGTGCTTTAATTATATTCCCCACAGTAACTGTGCTTGTGTAATTTCATTTCCTTTCATATTCAGTAATGAAACAATCCCACTGTTGCTCATATCACAGACTATTCTGCACGGTCACTGTACTGATGTTTCAATCAATGTGATTGAAAGCAAGTGAAGATTTGCAGTGGAGGTGGCTTTGCTATATGTGTGTTAATGAAAAGAAGAAGATAACTGAGTCTTTCTTCAATTTTATGTTGTCTTCACTGGCATCAGAAACTTCTTGAAGAAAACACAGGCAGCACAAGCTGACTAATCACAGTTCATGCAGTCCTAAATTTTTGAGAGGGGCATGTCATATTTGGCAATGCCTACGGGTGTAGCTCAAGCAGCGATGTGTGGACGCCCTCTGGCTATGGCATAACCCTTCACCTGCATGAGTGTAATTCAGCCATCGCACTATAAGCTAACACTGTGAATGTACTAGAGGACTTTGCAGGTCCATAAGAGCCGATCTAAAATGGACCTGTGTCAATAACAGAATAAAAATGAATCACAAATATTAGCCACACCACTGTAAAAGCTATTTATGAAATCTCTCACACAACGTCAAGTGTGCAGCTTCTCACATCAGAAAGAGGGTTGAAGCCAAAATGGGTTACCTCTTGAGTATGTATTATTTTTTAAATGAGCTCTTAAAAAGCTTTAATTTTAGAAACATAAAAAGATGAGAGTGCTGCAAATTGCTATAATGGTAATTACACCAAACAATAGTTGTAGACTTAAAGCTGAGTCAGAGGAGAGAGAAAAAGACATCACACAGAACTATGCAACACAAGCACTGATTGTAAATCAGTCATAATGTCATATTGTAGTTGTGCTTATCAATTCAATTCACTCCAGTTCAATTTCACCAATCATTTATTGGTCACATGGAATTATACAACATACAACTTCAGTGAAATATGACCCCAGCAGCTCCTTTAACTTGTGCACTGTATTTTAGTCCTTTTTTGTGTCTTCTTACATTGTTGGCTGCTGCTTTATAATTGTCCATGTCCACACATCCCGGCCTCAACAAGAAGGCAGCATGGTGGCTTTCTTCCGAGCTTGGGCAGTGTGTGATCCAAATCAGGATGTGAATGGGATGACAGTTCCAGCCTGTTCTCATTTTGAACTTGTCAAATACTGCTGCTTTTTCAGTTATTTCAGCGTCAGACACCTGATGCCAAAAGCCACCTTTTGTGGCAGTATGACATGCCGCCAGTCGGCCAGATGGCACCTGTCGCAACAGTATGATATGTGGACGGACTCAGTGGGACCTGTCGCGGCAGTATGATACATCACTGGATGGTGTCAGGTTAAAACGCTACTGGTAACGACGTAATGTAAGGAGCTTGAAAGTCCCTATAGGGCCAGAGGGGTGGTGGTGGATGGGCCCAATAAACCCTGGACTTTCACCCAGGAGGCTGATGTTGGCTTACCACATGAATGTCGGGTCAAACCATGATGTTTTTTTCTAAACCTAATAAAGTTCTTTTGTTGCCTAAACCTAACCATGTGCTTTTTTTGAAGTCCTGGTGTTGGAGGCAGCATCCCAGAATGTCAACAGCAGACGTAGTCGCTCTACCTAGTGTGTAATATGTAGATGTGAAAGGCCACTAACAAAGCGGCAATATGGGACGACTCGGGATAAGAACACATTGGCAGCTCACAGTCTAACAATCATACTCCTCCTCCTCTTCTCTCACCAGAGTCCTCTGGGCCCAGTATTTCAAAACTTGTAATCGGGATCAGAATAATCCAGAAAATGAAATCCTCCTTTTCTCAGTCAGGGATCAAGGTGATCCTGCTGACTTTATCTGGGTATTTCAAGACATTGGCAAGGTGGATCACTTTGACCCCAATCTGACTAGATACAGATTTCCAAATCTCACGACTCCGTCCCCGGATCTGAAACATGGCGGACTACTTCATGAAAGGGAATTAATCTGAAGTACGTCATACATGAACTCTTTAAACAGAGTTTAACGTTATGTTATTGCCAACACAACAGACTTTTTTTTTTTTTTTTTTTTTTTTTTTTAACATGTGTGCAGAGCAGACTGCTGCAGTATAGGAAAAATACACAGTACTACTATGAATAATGCGGTTCATTCAGAAGTGTCAGAGGATTGAACTTCTGGAAAAGAAGCTCACCTCAGACCTGTGAGCAGTCTTTAGGTTCTGTGACACTATTTTGATTTACATTTTGTTTCTAATTGCTTTATTAATACTTTGTTTGAATTGCTATGTGCTTATTATGTTAATGTCTGTGTTGTTTCTTGCACTCTATGTAAAGAAAATAATGTGCTATACAAATAAATTTGCTTTACATTGCATTTCCTTGCCTTTGTGTGACCACAAACATATGTTGGATGTTTTGGTACAAACAAGTTACAGTGTTTGGTGAAACTAGATGTTGAGAAATAGGTCTGTATTTGTTACTCTTATTTACAGCAGTTTCAGGAAGTATGGCCAAACAATATTTTTCTATGCTTGAAATTACTTACAACTAAAACACTAATTTGGATTAAGTGGAATGAACATCTTGAGTAACAATATCTAGGAGAAGTGGAGCTGAGGCTTTGTCAAATCCACCTCTGAGGTGGGCCCAGGGTTTCAAAGTGATCTGATTGGATTATACTGACCAGATTGGATTAAATCCTGATCTGATCTGAAAACTGGGTATTTCAACACAGATCAGATCTGGTAATCCAATCCTCCTTAATCCAGATAAAGGCTGCATTTGGGTATTTCAAAAGTTAAGGCAGAGATCTGGATCAATTTGATACCAAATTTCAGGATTATTTGGAGGTGGCATGGTCTCAGGATGATCTGTACCAAATCTGAAGTTGATTGGACAAAATCTGTAGGAGGAGTTCGTTAAAATACAAAGTTGTGGAAATCACAAAATCGCCACCAAAATGGAAAGTTTAAATCAAAATGGGCGACTTCCTGTTTGGAGTAGACCAATGGTGGCAGAGACTTTTTTGTGCATCTGGGCAACATACACATATATACCAAGTTCATCTTCCTACTCCTAAAAAACCCCTATGGGGAGGGGTTTTTGAAAATTTCAAGGGGGCGCTATAGAGACATGCTGTCCCCCCCCCCCCATGGGCGACGCCCTTATCAGATGTAAGAGCTCGCCATTCTTGACCTGTGTATCAATTTTCATGAGGAGATGAGGTCATTGAAGCCATCAAAAAGCCAAACGTATTTAGTGGCGAGGGATCGATAGTCGCCACGCCGCCACACCATTAGACGTTGCTTCACAGCGTTCATAAGTTAGCTTCACCAACTTGTTCTGCATGCATTATAAGTGGAATGAAGTTGATGCGGTCAAGTTTGTGGCATCAGTACATGTTAAAGTAAAAACTGGACACTTCCTGTTACCACCGGGTGGCGCTATGAGTAAGGTGGGATATTAACATATTGGGGCATTCAGGGCAGAGCCATCATCATGTCCAGCAAGTTTGAAGCTGCTGAGATCAAATATGTGGGTGTGAGAGACGTTCAAAATTCGAAAAACGAGAACTCGCCAAAATTTGTCATGCCTTAGCGGCCACGCCCCTTGACATAGAGAAAAGCTTTTAATAACTTTTGATCAGCATGTTCTCAGGATGATCTGTACCAAATTTGAAGTCGATCAGACAAAATCCCTAGGAGTTCGTTCGTTCAAACATGTCAAAAATTCAAATCAAAATGGCTGACTTTCTGTTGGGTTTACACCATGGGTCCAAGAGGATTTTTTGTGCATCTTGGCATGTTCTATGTGCCCACCAATTTTCATGCGTGTAGGGGAAACTCACAGGCGGGGCTCGAGGCACAAAATTTTCTAGGGGGCGCTATGTCGCCATTTGGCCCCGTCCACATACAACACTGCCGAAATATTGAATTTTTCGTGAGGCCAAACGCATGTGCCAAGTTTGGTGAGTTTTTGAATTTGGGAAAGGGGCGAAATTGGGGATTAAATGTTCGTAAGAATAATAATAATTAAAGCTGCAAGCAGTGATGAACGGGCCCTTGCAGTCCACCCGCGCCGGGCATGCTGCCATCGGGGGGCGTGCACCTAGATGTCTTGTCAGCTGTAATAAATAAAAAAATAAACCTTATCTCTTATTTACATTTCCAGTATACAGGTAGGCACCCAACCCACATATGTATTTTTCCAAAAAGTAGAAGCTGAATACATGCCCAATAGTTCAAGGTCTTCTGACTCTTTAAAAGTTGACATGGTGTCTCTAGCTCAAAGTATGAGGGACAAGAAGAGGTTGAAAGTCAATGAGTTTTGAAGAGGATTTGAAGATTTTCCAATTTACTTCCATTCACACTAATTAGACTGCCACCAGAGCGCCACCTATTGGCCGATTTGCACCGAATTTTGCACAAACCCTCATCAGGCCATGGAACACAATTAGCAAAAGTGTTTTGGTAATCCGACTGTATTTGGTCAAGATATGAAAGGCTATTTTGAAAACAATGTGCAGGAATTTGTTGTTTGTTTTATTTTTGGCATTGTTTGGACTATCAAAATTCTTTTAATAACTTTTTGTCAGGAAGCTCCACAGATGATTCATGCAAAGTTTGATGCAAATCAGTCAAATTGCCTAGGAGGAGTTCGAAAAAGTACGTTTTTCATTTGTCGCGATTTAGCGAATGGAAAGTTACCGTAAAAGTGGGCATGGCTTACACCACACAATTCAGCTGAATTCAGAGAACACGTAAATAGAAGGTTTAACAATATGCAACATATTATGTGGGAGTTATTAGCCAAAAACGCTTTTGCATTGAAAATAGCACCACCTGCTGGTCATTTTTGATGTGTGAGTTACAGGGGCCATTCTATACTACCCCTATCAATTTTATTTCCATGAGTGTTATGGTGTTGGCATAGTGCCAAATATTAAATTAGACAGCCCCCAGAGCGCCACCTAATGGCGGATCAGTAAGTCCATCGTCAGATATCCTCAGGAGGGCATTGACAATAATTATACCAAGTTTCATGTTAATCCGCCCAACCGATGTTGAGATATAAAATACTTCAATTTAAAGAGTGCCACCTTCGGGTCATCACCCGAAGTTTTGCACAGACCTCAGGGGCTCATGGGGAAGTGGTAATCTGAGTTTCATGTCATTTGGATACACCAATGTGGAGATATGCAGCACTTCCTGTTTAGAACAAAATCTGTAGGAAGTTGTTATTTAATAACTTGAGTATTGTTTGGACTATCGAAATTCTTTTAATAACTTTTTGTCGGGAGGGTCCACAGATGCTGTGTGCAAAGTTTCATGCCAATCGGTGAAATTGCCTGGGAGGAGTTTGAAAAAGTAGGTTTGCAAAATTTTGCGAATTTGCAAAAAAAAAAAAAAAACGGTACGCGGAAATGGGCGTGGCCTATACCACAAGATTCAGCACAATTCGCTGAACGTGTGGATATGAGGTTTTTGAATGTGCGACAAAGTATATGGGAGTTATGAGCCAAAACGCACTTTCCTTAATAATAGCGCCACCTAGTGGTGGAAATTCAGGAGGACAATGCATTATAAAATTTTTCACCAGGTGTGACTTATATTCCAAGTTTGGTGAGTTTTGGGGTATGTTCAGGCAGTGAAAAATGCGATCAAGAAGAAAAAAAAAATTAAAGCTGCAAGCAGCGATGAACGGGCCCTCGCAGTCCACGTGCGTCGGGGCATGCTGCTGTCGGGGGGGCGTGCACCTAGATGTCTTGTCAGCTGTAATAAATAAAAAAAATAAACGTTATCTCTTACTTATATTTCCAGTATACAGGTAGGCACCCAACCCACATATCTATTTTTCCAAAAAGTAGAAGCTGAATACATGCCCAATAGTTCAAGGTCTTCTGACTCTTAAAAGTTGACATGGTGTCTCTAGCTCAAAGTATGAGGGACAAGAAGAGGTTGAAAGTCGATGAGTTTTGAAGAGGATTTGAAGATTTTCCAATTTACTTCCATTCACACTAATTAGACTGCCACCAGAGCGCCACCTATTGGCCGATTTGCACCGAATTTTGCACAAACTGTCATCGGGCCATGGAACACAATTAGCAAAAGTGTTGTGGTAATCCGACTGTATTTGCTCAAGATATGAAAGACTGTCTGTTTTGAAAACAATGTGCAGGAATTTGTTGTTTTATATTTTGGGCGTTTTTTGATCAAACAAAATTCTTTTAATAACTTTTTGTCAGGAGTGTCCACAGATGATTCATGCAAAGTTTGGTGCAAATCAGTCAAATTGCCTAGGAGGAGTTCGAAAAAGTAGATTTTTCATTTGTTGCAATTTTGCAAATGGAAATTTAATGCAAAAGTGGGCGTGCCTTACATCACACAATTCAGCTGAATTCAGGGAACACTGAGATATAAAGTTTCAAAACGTGTGACATGTTATGTGGGAATTGTGGGCCAAAAATGGTTTTGCATTGAAAATAGTGCCACCTGCTGGTCATTTTTGGTGTGTGAGTTACAGGGGCCAGTCTATACCACCCCCATCAATTTCATTTCCATAAATGTTATGGTGTTGGCACAGTGCCAAATATTAAGTTAGACTGCTACCACAGCACCACCTAGTGGTGGATCGGTAACTCCTTTTTCAGATATCCTCTGGAGGGCATTGACAATAATTGTTCTAAGTTTCGTGTTAATCTGTTAATCTATGTGGAGATATAAAATTCTTCAATTTAAAGAGCGCCACCTTGTGATCATCACCTCACATTTTGCACAGAGCCTCAGGGGCTCATGGGGAAGTCGTAAACTGAGTTTCATGTCATTTGAACACACCATTGTGGAGATATGCAACACTTCCTGTTTTCTACCAAATATTTTTGTCAGAAGAATCCACAGATGATGTGTGCAAAGTTTTGTGCAAATTGGTGAAATTGCCTAGGAGGAGTTCGAAAAAGTAGGTTTGCTTCATTTTGCGCATTTGCGTAAAAAAAAAATAGCAGGCGGAAATGGGCGTGGCCTATATCTTGAGATTCAGCACAATTCACTGAATGCGTGGATATAAGGTTTTTGAATGTGCCACAAAGTATATGGGAGTTATGACCCAAAACACACTGTCCTTGTTTATAGTGCCACCTAGTGGTGGAAATTCAGGACAACAATAGATTATAATTTTTTTTTTTTTGAATTTGGGAAAGGGGCCAAATTGGGGATTATATTCTCAGAATAATAATAAGAATAATTAAAGCTGCAAGCAGCGATGAACGGGCCCTCGCACCTTTACGCAACTCGGGGGGGGGGGCTGGCAGGATGACTTCTGACGCGTCAGTTCATTTCTGTCAAAGTTAGACATCGCATGCAGGAGCAACTTGGCCTATCTTTGTTACAGTGCTGGAATGACATATTTCACATTTTGTATCACTTCCTCTTTCCACTAGGGGGAGTTGTAGTGTGCACTAATTGTACATCATGTTTTTATAAATCAACTACACACCACAGTGTGATACATACTTCCTGTCACCACTAGGTAGCACTATGAGTATCAGGAAATATGGTCATATAAATGTTTTCAGGGTAGGACTAATATGAATCCTCTGAAGTTTGATGGAGATCAGAACATTTACGGCAAAAATATAGCAATTTCCTGTTTCATGGCGAGACATCAAAATTAAACCCTCTGCAGCACGCATAGACACTAATGATATGTCATGTTTGTGTACATCAAATACACACCACAGCACTGAAATTTCAGGTTAATCCAAAGATAAGTGTCTGATAAGAAGTACTTCCTTTCGACACTAGGTGGCGCTATGATTATCAGGCAATATGGTAATGAAAATGTGTTCAGGGCGGGACTAATATGAATCGTGAAGTTTGTTGGAGATTGGACCATTTATGCCAGAGCTACAGCAATTTCGTTTTTCATGGCGAGACCTCAAGATTCAACGCTCAGCAGCGGGCGCACCATTCAACATTGGGAAAATCCTGTGATAACTTTTGGTCACAACATAGTCACGCTTACATACACCAAGTTTGGAGCCAATCTGATTAAATCTGTAGGACAAGTTTGTTCATTTACAAGCCCTGGAAATGGGCAAAAATGCACAAAAGTGGCACAAGTAAATTCAAAATGGCGGACTTCCTGTTGGGTTTGGAGCATCGCTCCAAGAGGCTTTTTTGTACGTAATAGAGTGTTACAGGTGCCTACCAAGTTTCATACATGCAGGTTAAATCAGCTTTGGGGGCTGCTTAATTGAAATATTCTAGGGGGCGCTGTTGAGCCATCTTGGTGCATCAAAGCACAAAAATCACATCAGACAACAGGACTTGTGACCTGTGATGTGTATGCCACGTTTGGTGAGTTTTCAAGCATCCCTTGTCCCTTCAAAACAACATCGTGTTTGATGGCGAACAAGGCGGCGCCATGGTGACAGCGTTTGATGAAAACTCAAAAGCTTCATTTTTAAGCATCATCAAGGTCTAAGGACTTAGACCAGCAAGTTTGAGGTGGGTCTGATTAACCTGCTAGAAGAGGAACATCAAAGAATGTATAAAGAAACTTTCTGTTGCCAGTAGGTGGCGCTATGGCCATGATTCAAAATTCCTCTGTAGATGTGTTCAGGGCTGGACTGTCATCATATGTGTGAAGTTTTGGCAAGATATTCCCACGTGGAGTCAAGTTACAGCAACGTTTATCATCACTGCGAAACATCAAAGATTGCCGCCAGACCGTGGCCACGCCCTTCGACGAAAACTCACAGTTTTCACAGTAAAGCATCATCAACGTCTTATGACTTTTTTCACCAAGTTTGAGATGGATCTGGTCAACTCTCTAGGAGATGTACATTAAAATCTAAAACATGACATTTCCTGTTGCCAGTAGGGGGCGCTATATTTATCACTAATGATTGACATGTAGATGTGTTCAGGACGGGACTGGCATCAATCCTGTGAAGTTTGGGCAAGATTGGACCATGTATGCTGGAGTTATAAACTACTTCCTGTTTAGTGGCGAGACCCCTAACTTTGACGCCATCCCACGGTCACACGCATTGACGAAAACTCAAGCTTTTGATAACTTTTCATCTTCAAGGTCTTGGGATGGGACAGACCAAGGTTTGAAGTCAATCAGATGAAATCTCTAGGACTAGTTCGTTCATTTATGACCCCTGGAAATTGCCAAAAATGCATCAAAATTGCACAGTAAATTCAAAATGGCCGACTTCCTGTTGGGTTTACAACATGCCTCCAAGAGGCTTTTTTGTAGGTCCTGGAGTGTTACATAAGCCTACCAAGTTTCATACACAGAGGTTAAACTAGCTTCAGGGGCTGTTTCCTCAAACTATTGTAGGGGGCGCTACTGAGCCATTTTTTGGAACCCACACACGAGACCCTTAAAATATCAAATTTTTCACCAGTCCTGATATATCTGCAAAGTTTCATGAGTTTTCAGGTATGTTAAGCCTCCCAAAAAGGCAATTCATTTGGAGGAATAATAATAATAATAATAATTAAAGCAGCAAGCAGCGATGAACGGGCCCTCGCACCTTCACACAACTCGGGGGGGCTGGCAGGACGTCTTCTGACGCGTCAATTCATTTCTGTCAAAGTTAGACATCGCATGCATGAGTGACTTGGCATATCCCTGATACAGTGCTGGAATGACATATTTCATTTTTTGTATCACTTCCTCTTTCCACTAGAGGGAGTTGGAGAGCGCAGTAATTATACATCATGTTATTATACATCAAATATCTTTTGATTTATCTGAAAGTTAAATGCTGTGGTGTATAAGTGTTTGAGACCTACTTCCTGTCACCACTAGGTAGCACTATGAGTATCAGGAAATATGGTCATATAAATGTTTTCAGGGTAGGACTTATATGAATCATCTGAAGTTTGATGGAGATCAGAACATTTATGGCAAAAATATAGCAATTTCCTGTTTCATGGCGAGACATCAAAATTAAACCCTCTGCAGCACGTATAGACACTAATGATATGTCATGTTTGTGTACATCAAATACACACCACAGCACTGAAATTTCAGGTGAATCCAAAGATAAGTGTCTGGAAAGAAGTACTTCCTTTCACCACTAGGTGGCACTATGACTATCACGGAATATTGATATAAAATGTGTTCAGGGTGGGACACATATCAATCATGTGAAGTTTGGTGGACAACGGATCATTTACTCCAAATTTTTAGCAATTTCCTGTTTCATGGCGAGACATCAAAAGTAAATCCTCTGCAGCGCGCATAGACACTAATGATATGTCACGTTTGTGTTCATCAAATACAGACCACAGCACTGAAATTTCAGGTTAATCCAAAGATAAGTGTCTGATAAGAAGTACTTCCTTTCGACACTAGGTGGCGCTATGATTATCAGGAAATTTGGTAAGGAGAATGTGTTCAGGGCGGGATTAATTTGAATCATGTGAAGTTTGGTGGAGATTGGACCATTTATGCCAGAGCTACAGCAGTTTCGTTTTTCATGGCGAGACCTCAAGATTCAATGCTCGGCAGCGGGCGCGCCATTCAACATTGGGCAAATCCTGTGATAACTTTTGGTCACAACATAGTCACGCTTACATACACCAAGTTTGGAGCCAATCTGATTAAATCTGTAGGACAAGTTCGTTAATTTACAAGCCCTGGAAATGGGCAAAAACGCACAAAAGTGGCACAAGTAAATTCAAAATAGCGGACTTCCTGTTGGGTTTGGAGCATGGCTCCATGAGACTTTTTTGTACGTAATAGTGTTACAGGTGACTACCAAGTTTCATACATGCAGGTCAAAGCAGCTTTGGGGGCTGCTTAATTGAAATATTCTAGGGGGTGCTGCTGAGCCATCTTGGTGCATCAAAGCATAAAAATCACATCAGACAACAGGACTTGCGACCTGTGATGTGTATGCCACGTTTGGTGAGTTTTCAAGCATCCCTTGTCCCTTCAAAACAACATCGTGTTTGATGGCGAACAAGGCGGCGCCACGGTGACAGCATTTGATGAAAACTAAAAAGCTTCATTTTTAAGCATCATCAAGGTCTAAGGACTTAGACCAGCAAGTTTGAGGTTAGGCGGTGGGCCAAAGCCGCGTATCTGCATTAGTTTTAGAAAGTAATGATCCCCGTGCAGGGACAACCTGGATTTGTAAAATTGTTAAGATTATTTTATTCTTCATCAGATCCGGGTTGTTGCCACTCGATGTTCTTGCACATTTTTCCACAATTATAATTTAAAGTTTGTTTAATATTAAGGCAAACGCTGCAGTCTACTATAACAGTTTGACCAATAGAACGCTAAGATTTCGAAGGAGGGCCGCCGTTAGCCTATCGGATTCAGCTACTGAGCACAGCTGTTCAATGGAGGAATCGGCAGATGGACATGACGGAGACAAGTAAGTAACATTATTATATTATTAAAACTTGATTGTTTTGTACAGTATTGAGTTCAAACGCATGACTTGCAACTTGTGTTTTGTACAGTATTGAGGTCAAACGTATGGTGACGTTTTGCAAGTGTAAAAGTAACGTTAGCGTTAGCTTTAGCAAAAAAGCGCTCGCTAGCAGCTTCACGCACTTTATGGGTAAAGTTAAGTTGAAGTGGCTTGCATCTTATTTCTCATTGGGTTATGTTAGGTCTCTTAAGTCCTTGTGGTAGAAATAACCGGGACTGTTGCACGTTTATTATCTGCTGACCAACATCACTGAGTCTCATAAACCAAGCAAACACGCTATGATGATGATGTATAAACAATGTTGTCATTTAATCATTGTTTCCTCACATAACCTCAATGGAAACAGCAGAAGAGAACTAACAGCTAAACGAAAAAAAGTAAGGTTTTGAAAAGAGCTTGAACTGATTGTAAATCACATGTGTAGCATTAGAGAGTTTTGTAACAAAGAAACAAAGCAAAACATATACATTATATAGAAAGCTAACGTTACATCATTTTTTTTCTCTTCCTGCAGGAGTCATCACACACCACTGCCTACTCAAAGGATGAAGCCATATGGGCCTAGTCTTCTTCAAAAGGCCCATTATCACAATTTGTGCATTGACACAGGTTTGTACATGGCAACTCATGCAGTTTACATGTGCATCTGCCCTTAACACAGTTGGTTTTTTTACAGGCGCAATGCACAAGCTCCAGTATCGCCTCTGGTGCTGGGGGGAGTGTCATCCATTCCACCTCATACAAATCTCTTGCCATCTTCCAGCCATGACTTATGGGAGGAGGAATGTCTGGCCTACACTCAAGGCTCCTCCTGTGTATTGCTGCCTGAAAGTTTGCCCGCTTGATGTGTTGGTACAAGGAGTCTTTGTTTGGAGGTAGTTGTCTCTCAGAGCACTTTCCAGTTTTGAAAAGTTTAGCCCTTGCAATGTTAATGTCCTGGCAGTCCTTTTGATCATATAGATCACATGTAAATGCTTCCACTGCCTGAAGGAGTTCTGGTGATGGGGAGAAGCTAGTGCCTAATTCTCTAAATAGACTGACATATTCAACTTTAGAATTTAGTTTCTTGTATGCGTTTGCTTTCCCCACCCCATGCAGAGCACTCACAGTGTCGCAACCAGAGAAGGCATGCAGACCAACAAGGGCTTCACATTTGTCTTTGCCAAGATGGGCATGAAGGCTGTTCATGTCAACAATGTGTGGGTTTCTCTCTTTGGCTGTGTGGAAGTACAGGTGACCATCAATGTGGCTGCAGAATACAAGTGCCAACACAAAGACATCAGTGTCCGGGCTCTTGGTCACCAGGTCAGTGCTGTATTTTGCTGCACAAACTGCATGCAGCATAAGTCTGGTGTCTGCTTCCTCTTGAGTTGTCTCAAGGTCTCGAACCTCCGTTACTTCAAGGTCAGTGTAGTTCTCGTTCATTTTAATTGAGTGACATTTTTCTCCATGCCCAACAATGATTCTTACATTTTCAATTATGTTTCTTGCAGATGTGCTCCAGTGTTGGAAGAAATACTCCAGCAAGTTTTCTTTATTTTGCCCACATGCCAGGAATTTTCTCCACTGCTTTGGTGTTTTTTGGTCATCTCCATATATTTTGATTTTTTGACAACCCTCTTCTGCCCTCCTACTTCGCTCAGCATTTTTGATGCTTTGGATTCTGTATGTGTCGCATACAAAATGAAGCTCTGTGGACTTGGTTCCTTTAGCTGAGTTAACTAATGTCCTCAGTACATGGTCAGCATATAGGCCAAATGTTGGTTGTGGCTTTAGCTGTTGCACTAGTACCATAGCATCCCAAATCCAAACTGAACCATCTGGAATGTTCTTCTCTGATGCAGGTGGTCTGATCTCCTCCTCCAAGATGTGCATCAGCTTGGCTTTGTTGGTTTTTACCAGAGAGCCATCAAAGTTGGCCAGTGACTGTGGCAAAGGACCCAGACTGTAAGTGAGCATTTCATCTATGTTAATTTGTCTAACATTGCCCACAACAATTAACCTGGCAAACAAGTTGCGGTGAGATGTCAAAGTGATTTCTTTTCCTCTAACTTTTGTGACTGTACTGTGGCCAGTGTCTTTGAATGTTTTGATTTTCATTTTCTTGATCAGGTCGTGGAATGATGCCTCTGCCTTGACAATCCATTTT
The DNA here is from genome assembly GCF_041903045.1 of Epinephelus lanceolatus. NCBI lineage: Eukaryota > Metazoa > Chordata > Actinopteri > Perciformes > Serranidae > Epinephelus > Epinephelus lanceolatus. Next base: position 1,460,041 of record NC_135740.1, read on the forward strand.
TCACAGAAGTCTGTGAGAGCCTTAACACCACTTTGTTTTGCCCCCAGTAAGTCTTCAGCAACATTATCAGATGCCTGTTGACCAGAGGAGATTTGATAAAGAGACTGTCCATTCAGCGAAGGGTCGAAGGGATTGACCATATTTTGGATAGTGGTGATAATATTCAACACATCAGCCTCATCTCTCTGCAGTCTCGTGGTGTCCAGCTCAGAGTTTAGATGCAATACTGGGCACTGTCCAGCCATTGATTTACATTCAAGTGTGATGGCTGCCCACTCATGTTGTGTTAAGGTCCATCTGTGAACTGCACCCTTGTTTAGAGAGAACCCACTGATGCCTCCCTTTGTCTTTGAATCGCAATTGGCTGTTTGTTCAATGACTTGATCACATGCAGTGCCGGCAAAACCATGTTTCTGATGCCTTTGTGCCACAAAGTCACCTGAAAGAAGCTGCTGGTGTGCTGAAGGATGTATGTCTTCCAGATTGGTCATCTCAACCCAATATGCTGTGAGATATCTGGCATAATTGACTTTATCACATGCAAAAAACCATGGCAGCATACACTGCACAGTTGACAAATGGAGAGCCCAGTTTCCCTCTCGGGTTGCCCTGATGAAGAGAAGCAAGTTTTCCACCATTTCAATGTATGTGCTCCAAAATGTGAAGGTCTGGTTGGAGTTGTTTTTTCCACAAAAACTTCATAGCTTTTCAGCAACTGCAGAAATACATCAGATGTAAAGGTCTTTCGCAAATCCGTTGCAACTTTTAAAGCTGCTGCATGGTCCTCTTGTGTGAGAGTGCCCAGGTATGCCTGCCAGCGCAATCTCAGCAGTGCTTCCATCAGGAGCTTGTGTGCCCGTATGCTCCTGTTGTAGTGATGGCCTGAGAGAACATCAATAGAACCTGCAGCCACAACTTCAGATTCAATCAAGACATCCTGTAAGCCTGCATCAGCAAAAAGCTTCCCAATACCGGAAAGATATGCCATAGCTGTGTGAAACTCTCCCATCCTTATTACAAGTCTCTCTGAGAAAGTGCTTGTCTGCCAACGTATCTCTTGGGCCTTAGCATATATGGCTTGATCCATAACTATCACTATTTCGTTTTGTTTCAGATTGTCAGCAATAGCAGTGGAGCGGCTCAGGATGGTGTGGACAGTGTTGAGATCTGTTGGGCTAGCATCAATGACAGGTAGGTAGCCTTTGTAGAGGGTAGGATTGTGTCCTGCTTTAACATTATGTTAAAACCTGTCCATCCAGGAATGACTTTCCCCTCGGCCTCCTGTACTTTCATTAGGAAGAATGCAGCATCAGTTCTCCTTCCAGTGGTTTGGGCATCTCTGTATTTGTCCTGCTGGAGATCTACCTTGAGCACTACATTCTGTGGACCAGACCTCCTTCCTCTTGTGTAGATTGAAAGATTTAGTGGAGGAGGATGAACAGACCGGGCTCTTGTTCTTTGTCTGGATGATGTGGAGGGTAAAGATACTGACTCACTAGCCATGGTCTGCTGAATAATTATTCCATTGGTGTTGTGCATTGTTCCTTTACCTGAAAGTGTCTCCTCTCCAAAGTCATTATTATCCCAGACAAGTGTGGCAGGTAATTCAACCCTGATGTTTTCTGGAATGTATATATCTCCTCTCTCCACTTGTAGGTGAGCAAGGGCTGTATCATGCTCAAGAACCTGGGAGTTAGATGAGCAGTGGTCAAGACCATTCAACAACCCTATGAGCTGTGCTGAGCCTGTCATATGCCGAACTGCCATTGCAAGAGAGCACTGTTGTGGCATGAGCCACCGTCCTTTGGTCGCCAAGGTAATGAGATCCTGACAAGTTGACACTATCTTTCTGCTGTCTTCTAAAGTAACCTCAACATGTTCATTGTCTGATGGTTGTGTTGAAATGCCAGATGTCCATGCAACAAAGTTAAAAAGTTGGTGAGGTACGAAGTCCAGGGCATTATTCAGTGTAAGGTCAGTTGCTCTTGGAGACCATGGGAGCTTTGGTGATGTTTTTGATGTCTTACAGATGATGTCCCTCAGGGTGACCGCTGCATGATATAAAAGACGAGACCTATCTGTCATGATGGTGGCATTATCAGGCTGTCTTTGAGTCATCAGTGATGTTTCTCCTTCACTGTCTTCAGATGAGGAGGAAGAGGAGGAAGTGGCAACTTCATGAATGATCTCCTCAGCTGTCAGATCATCAACATACACAAGATATGTTGTAGATGCCTTTTGAAATCTCAAGAAAGGATGTGACTTTTGAAGTCTTGCCTTGAGTAAGTGAGCCTTGTATGTTGGAATGTTAACTCCCTCCCTTTCCAAAACAACATTCTTAAAAAGCATATTCAGCTTTGAGAGTCGAAGCACCTCCCGTTTTTTTACAAGCTTCTCCTCGATCACTGTTTTACAGAAATGCTTGTACCCATTCTCATACAAGTTGCTTTCTGTGTTCTCACTTTTCTTTTTTGACAGGTACCGTGTGTAGTCTCTGAAACAGGAAAAGTGGTATCGTGCCTCACTAGCCACTAGGACCCTGTCACGAATGTGTAGAAGCAGACTCTCATTCTGTCTTTCTTCAGCAGCAAGAAGTAACTTCCCTGCAGTGAGTGTTTCACACCGAGAAAGTTTTTCCTTTATTCTCTTCCAGCTGTGTGCTTCAAATCTGTATTTTTCATGTTTGCAAATCAAACAATGTATTGGGAGCAGGTGGGGTGCTCTCTCAGATGTATGGAAGTCACTTGTGTGTGATCTTAGAGCCCGTGTCTTTGCCGGAGTTTCCTCACCATCCTCTGTCTCTGTTGCTACTTCTAGCACTAAAAGACAAACAGAAGACATCCACAGATTCAGGCTTCACCTTGGTTTGAGGCTGTGCACCATTCTTATTCCCCTACATCACTGGGTTGTGACATCACAATTATTGTATGTGAAGACACATCTTTATTCATATATGTAGTGCTTGTTAAAGCAACACTCTGTAACTTTGACCATGACCCGTGGCTTCAAAAAACTAAACTATGCACGTTAGTATGTTGCACAAAACAGCAATTTTAGTAAAACCGGGTGATATTTTATGGAGAAAATGTCCTCTGGTTTTCCCTCCGATGTCTTACCACTGCTCGGTCTCAACTCTGTGATTCACGGAGGTTCCTGAAAGCAACATGCAGACCGAAGCTGCAGCTGCAGCTGCAGCGGTGGGTAGTTGGGGACAGCTCTGCTAAATAAGCTTCGGTCTGCAGGCAGCCTACATGTTGCTTTCAGGAACCTCCGTGAATCACAGAGTTGAGACCGAGCAGTCTAGGACATCAGAGGGGAAACCAGAGGACATTTTCTCCATAAAATATCACCCGGTTTTACTAAAATTGCTGTTTTGTGTGACGCATAAGCGTGCATGGTTAAGTTTCAG